>NC_082706.1:194043015-196443015 GCF_030144855.1 Hypanus sabinus
CTGTGGTTTAAGAGCATGGCTTGCATGTTCTCATGAAGCAGACACAAGATGGAGACAAATTTCTGCGAGCAGCCAAACTTGACAAGGATGCTTCACAATCCCTTTCGCTAAACTCCACCATAATTATCACCTGTGAGTTGTCTCTGAACCTCTCTGTCATGATTAGTAAGAGTGGTCAGGCGATCCAAGGGGTAATTAATTGTAAACACAAGGTGTTCTTGGATGGTAAATTCTGCTTAGCCTCAAGAAATGAGTATCAACACTATAGACACCTGTAAGACAAGATCTGTCAGAAAACATGTGACCTAAAACAGATTCAGATTCTGAATCATTTATTTATTACATGTGCATTTAGTCAAATACGTTGCTTGTGTTAAGAACTAACACAACCTGGGGATGAGATGGGGGCAGCACGCAAATGGTGCTTGCAGGTGATGGGTTGAAAGAGTGTGGGAAGTCCATCAGCTGCCTGAGAACAATAAAGAGAGTGGGTTGTTCAGCGTTGCCAAAGGAGTCTGTAGCTCCTGAAACCACTCTGCTAGGAACCAAGAATGAAGGAGAAACTTGAAAGCAGGTGGCATTCAATTTGAAGTCCAAAGACCATAAGACATACGAGCAGAATTACACCACATTGCCCATCCAGTCTGCTCCACCATTCAATCATAGCTGATATTTTCTTCCCCTCCTCAGCCCCACTCCCCAGCCTTCTCTCCATAACCTTTGATGCCATGTCCAATCAAGAACCTATCAATCTCTGCCTTAAATAAATCCAATGACCTGACCTCCACAGCTCTCTGTGGTAACTAATTCTACAAATTCAACACCCTCTGGCTAAAAAAAAAATAGACAATAGACAGAAGGTACAGTAGTAGGCCATTCAGCCCTTCTAGCCAGCACCGCCATTCACTGTGATCATGGCTGATCATACACAATTAGTACCCCGTTCCTGCCCTCTCCCCATATCCCTTGACCCCGCTATCTATAAGAGCTCTATCTAACTCTCTCTTGAATTCATCCAGAGACTTGGCCTCCACTGCCTTCTGGGGCAGAGCATTCCACATATCCACCACTCTCTGGGTGAAAAAGGTTTTCCGAATCTCTGTACTAAATGGCCTACCCCTTATTCTTAAACTGTGGCCTCTAGTTCTGGACTCACCCATCAGCGGGAACATGCTTCCTGCCTCCAGCATGTCCAATCCCTTAATGATCTTATATGTTTCAATCAGATCCCCTCTCGTCCTTCTAAATTCCAGTGTATACAAGCCCAATCGCTCCAATCTTTTAACATATAACAGTCCCGCCATTCTGGGAATTAACCTTGTGAACCTATGCTGCACTCCCTTAATAGCAAGAATGTCCTTCCTCAAATTTGGAGACCAAAACTGCACACAATACTCCAGGTGGGGTCTCACCAGGGCCCTGTACAGCTACAGAAGGACCTCCTTACTCCTATACTCAATTCCTCTTGTTATAAAGGCCAGCATGCCATTAGCTTTCTTCACTGCCTGCTGTACCTGCATGTTTGCTTTCATTAACTGATGTACAAGAACACCTAGATCTCGTTGTACTTCCCCTTTTCCTAACTTGACTCCATTTAGATAGTAATCGGCCTTCCTGTTCTTGCCAGCAAGGTGGATAACCTCACATTTATCCACATTAAGCTGCATCTGCCATACATTTGCCCACTCACTCAACCTGTCCAAGTCACCCTGGATTCTCATAACATCCTCCTGACATTTCACACTGCCACCCAGCTTTGTGTCATCAGCAAATTTGCTAATGTTACTTTTAATCCCTTCATCTAAATCATTAATGTATATTGTAAACAGCTGTGGTCCCAGCACCAAACCTTGCGGTTCCCCACTGGTCACAGCCTGCCATACTGAAAGGGACCCATTAATCGCTACTCTTTGTTTCCTGTCAGCCAGCCAATTTTCAATCCATGTCAGTACTCTGCCCCCAATACCATGTGCCCTAATTTTGCCCACTAATCTCCTATGTGGGACTTTATCAAAAGCTTTCTGGAAGTCCAGGTACACTACATCCACTGGCGCTCCCTTGTCCATTTTCATAGTTACATTCTCAAAAAACTCCAGAAGATTAGTCAAGCATGATTTTCCCTTCATAAATCTATGCTGACTTGGAATGATCCTTCTACTGCTATCCAAATGTGTCGTAATTTCCTCTTTTTTAATTGACTCCGGCATCTTTCCCACAACTGATGTCAGGCTAACCGATCTATAATTCCTTGTTTTCTCTCTCCCTCCTTTCTTGAAAAGTGGGACAACATTACCCACCCTTCAATCAGCAGGAACTGTTCCTGAATCTATAGAACATTGGAAAATGATTACCAATGCGTCCACGATTTCTAGAGCTACCTCTTTAAGTACCCTGTTTAAGTACCACCTCTTTAAGTAAAATCTCTGCATTTCTGCTTAAAATGGATGATCCTCTATCCTGATGCTGTGCCCTCTTGTCCAAGTTGCCCCACCATGGGAAACGTCCTTTCCAGATCTACTCTTTCCAGGCCTTTCAGCATTCAAAATGTTTCAGTAAGATCACACCTCATCCTTCTAAATTCAACCGAGTATAGACCCAGAGCTAACAAACATTCCTCAGATGACTTACAGCAGACTGAATTGCTTGAGGATATAGATGTTAAGAAAGAGTATGTGCTGGGGCTTTTGAAAAGCAATAAGCTAGGTAAGTTACTGGGACCAGACAAGATATACCCCCGGCTACTGTGGGAAGCGAAGGAGGAAATTGCTGAGCCTCTGCCAATGGTCTTTGCATCATCAATAGGGTTGGGAAAAGTACCGGAGAATTGGAGGGTTGCAAATATTGTTCGCTTGTTCAAGAAAGGGAGTAGAGATAACCCAGCAAATTAGAGAACAGCGAGTCTTACTTCAGTAATGGGCAAATTGTTGGAGAAGATCCTGAGAGGTAGGATTTATGAGCATTTGGAGAGACATAATCTGATTAGAGGTCATCAGCATGGCTTTTTCAAGGGCAGGTTGTACCTTATGATTGATTTCTTTGAGATGTAACAAAACATATTGATGAAGGTAGAGTAGTGGATGTAGTGTGTATGGATTTCAGACAGGCATTTGATAAGGTTCCCCTTGCATGGCTACTTCAAAAAGTAAGGAGGCATGAGATCCAAGGAGACCTAGTTTTGTGGAACCAGAATTAGCTTGCTCACAAAAGTCAAAGGGTGGTTGTAGATGGTTTGCATTCTGCATGGAGGTCAGTGACCAGTGGTGTTCCACAGGGATCTGTTCTGGGAACTGTCTTCTTTGTGACTTTTAAAAATGACCTAGATGAAGAAGTAGAAGGATGGATTAAACAGTTTGCTGATGATACAAAAGTTGGAGGTATTGTGGGTAGTCTGGAGGGTTGCCGGGGGTTACAACAGAATGTCAGTAGGATGCAGAACTGGACTGAGAAGTGGCAGATGGAGTTCAAACCAGATAAGTGTGAAGTGCTTTATGTTGGAAGGTCAAATTTGAAGACAGAATATAGTATTAATGGTAAGACTCTTGGCAGTGTGGGGGATCAGAGAGACATTGGGGTCCATGTCCGTAAGACATTCAAAGCTGCTGTACGAGTTGACAGTGTTGTTAAGCAGGTGTATGGTGTGTTAGCATTCATCAACCATGGGAATGAGTTCAAGAGCCGTGAGGTAATGTTACAGCTATATAAGACCTTGGTCATAACCTACTTGGAGTACTGGGTCCTGTTCTGGTCACCTTACTACAGGAACGATGTGGATACTATAGAGAGAATGCAGAGGGGGATTACAAGGTTGTTGCCTAGATTGGACAGTGTCTCTTATGAGAACAGGTTCAGAGAACTTGTCCTTTTTTCAATGAGAGGCATTGATCAAATGGATAAACAGAGGCTTTTTTCCCAGGGCTGAAATGGCTAACATGAGAGGACATAGTTTCAAGGTGTTTGGAAGGAGGAACAGAAGGGATGTCAGGCGTAAGTTTTTCACACAGAGTGTGGATACATGAAATGCACTGCCAGTAACTGTAGTGGAGAGAAACAATAGGGTCTTTTAAGAGACTCTTAGATTGGGACATGAAGCTTTGAAAAATAGAGCGCTATGCGGTAGGGTAATTCTAGACAGTTTCTAGAGTAGATTACATATTGTGGGTCGACAGTCCTAAAATGTGTTGTAGATTTTTATGTTCTATGTTCTATGTACTATGTTCATCCATCATAAGTGACCCCCACCACTCGGGTCATGCTGTCTTCCCACTGCTGCTGTCAGGAAATAAGTACAGGAGCCTCAGGACTCACACCACCAGGTTCAGGAACAATTATTAAGCATCAAACATCAGACTCTTGAACTAGAAGGGATAACTTCACTTGCCCCATGACTGAAATCTGCTTCCCTCTCTTCTTAAAGTATGACACTTGCAATTTTCCAGTTCTCTGGAACCATTCCAGAAACTAGTCATTCTTGAAGGATCATTACTAATGCTTCCACAATTTCTTCAGCCACCTCCTTCAGAACCCTGGGTTGTATTTCATCTGGTTCAGGTGACATATCTACCTTCAGAACATTCAGTTTCCCAAGCACCTGCTCCTTAGTAATAGCAACTACACTCTCTTCTGCTCCCTGACATTCTTGAATTTTTGGCATTCTGCTGGTGACTTCCACAGTAAAAACTAACACAAAACACTTATTAAGTTCATCTGCCATTTGTTTGTCCCCCAGACGTACCTGTCCAGTGTCATTTTCCAGCATTCAAATATCTACTCTCACCTCTCCTACTGATTATACAATATAGCTGAAATATTTTTGATATCCTCTGTTATATTATTGGCTAGCTTCTTACCTTATGCTTTTTTAGTTGCCTTCTGTTGGTTTTTAAAAACTTCCCAGTCCTCTCAATTAGCCAGAAGATGGCGAATCTGTAGAATTCATTGCCACAGGCGGCTGTGGAGGCCAGGTCATTGGGTGTATTTAAGGCAAAGGTTGATAAGTTCTTGATTGGTCAGGGCACATAAGGTTTTGGGGAGAAGGCAAGAGAATGGTGAAGAGTGGAAAGATGGATTAGCATGTTGAGTTGGCAGAGCAGATTCGATGAGCCAAATGGCCTAATCCTTGCTCCAATTTTTATGGTCTATCTATTTTGTTGCTATAGTTTGGGATGTATCTATCCTGAAACTTCTGAATTTCCCCCAGAAACACCAATATTGTTGTTCTGCCAACATCACTGCTAGTGTTCCTTCCAATCGATATTGGCCAGCTCTTTTCTCATGCCTCTGCTATCCTGGGCACAGCACTTAAGTGCATTAAGAAGAACACATGGTAGTGCCTCTACTTCCTTAGGAATTTGTGAAGATTAGACATGACTTTGGCATACTTCTAGAGAGGTGTAGTGGAGAATATAGTGACTGGATGCATCACAGCCTGGTATGGTATTGAACAGAAAAACCTACAAAAAGTAATGGATACAAACCAGTTCATCAAGGATAAAGCCTTCCCCACCATTGAGAACATCCACACAAAGTATTGCTGTAGGAAAGCAGAATCCACCATTAGGAACCCACAACCCACACCACTCAGATCATACTCCTTACTCAGTGCTGCTCTCGAGAAGAAGGTACAGGAGCCTCAGGACTCACAACACCAGGTTCAGGAACAGTCACTGCCCTCATTCATCAGGCTCTTAAGCCAAAGGCGACTCAATTTCACTTAGCCCAACATTGAGATGTTCATGCACACTGTGGACTCACTTTCAAAGACTTTTCATCTCATGTTCTCAATAATTATTGCTTGTATATTTATTATTATTATTTCCTTATTTTTGTTTTTGCACATGTTGTTTTCAGTTGCTCATTAGTTGAAAGCGGAGGTTAATGCGGTCTTTCCTTGATTCTATTGTGGTTATTATTCTATTAAGGATTTATTGAATATGCCTGCAAGAAAATGAATCTCTGATTTGCATGTGATGACACATATGTACTTTGATCATTAATTTACTTTGAACTTTAAATGTTGAATTCCCTTTACTCCACTACAATGCTGATACATCTGATTCTGGCTTCCCCCTCTCAGCCCATTACTTGTGTTCCGTCCCAGCACTTCCTTAGGTTATGTTGGTAAATTATATTGATTCGCAAATGACACATTCCACAGTACATTTCAATGACCAAATGATAATAAATAAGCAGATCTGAATCAAATGATTTTTTACAGCTGCCTACAAGTCAGTGGCAGTTCTGAAGTAAGAAGAACAAAAGATGGGGCAAGAATCCAACATTTTTTTTCAGAGAATCATCTTGTACTTTGGGTGTATGTTGTTCAAGGGCTTTGTATATGTTCAATGTATTGGCCTTTTCTAATAAGCTTCAGCAAGTAAGTCAACAATTATTTGGAACTTGGCCTTTCAACATGATGAATGTAAGTGTACTCTTGCACCATTATACACAAGTGCACTGTTCTGGCTGTAGCTTGCTAACTGCGGGTGGGGACACTTTGGTCCAGGAGTGAAGGAGACATTGTTTGAGCCATTTCCAATCTGCCCTGCAGATTAGCTCCGCTCCAGCAGAAATCTTGTAGGAGGAACAGTATCGTGGTGAAATAGAAAAAGAGGAAGTGTCAAGGTGATGACCTTCTTTATTTGAATCCAGTCTACATAGGGTCTGTGTCTGCTATCTGGCATCAGACAGAAGATGGAGATGAATTTCACCTCAAAATTTGAGAAACCTGTTGAGAGAAGCAAATGCTTTTGGATTATGTTAGAACAACAACACAGAACATAGAACATAGGACACAGAGAAAAGACCTTCGGCCCACGATGTTGTGCCAAACTATTTCAACTAGTAATTAAATGTCTAACTAATCCTTTTGCCTACACAATGTCCATATCCTTCCATTCTCTAAATATTCACATCTATCTGAGAGCCTTTTAAGTACCTCCATTATATTTACGTCTACAACCATCCTTGGCAGTACACTGCTGGCATCCACCACTCTCAGTGCCAAAAGCTTGCCCTGCACATCTCCTTCCCTCTTTCCTTAAATGTACTAGGCATTTTGATCCTAGGGAGGGGGGGGATATCAGTTTTCTATTCAGTTTATGCCTCTGATCATTTTGCAATCATCTATCAAGTCTCACATTAACATCTGCCACTCCAGAATAAGCAACTCAAGCCTAGGTCCTCAGATCTCAATGGTGGGTACTTGGGCTTCAATACTCAATAATCCATGCACATCATGAAGAGCCAACAACCCAAAGCCCCTGACTGATAAGTTATTTGTGTGTATTCAACACAGTTTTCCTGAGAGCACATGCCTTCCAAAGTTTTATATACCTTCTCCACATTCTTTCCGAAATGGAGTGAGCAGAATTGAATGCAATTGGCTTGATGCAACATGACGAGGATTCTTTGTATTTTTAGATGTACAGAGCCCACACTAGGATTGGGGGCAGCTCTTCAGCCATGGGGAGGCAGTAGTCAGGGAGTCTGGTGATAGGTTTTCCTGGGGAAAACACTGGGATGACACACATTCTGCTCCCACCCAACCCATCCCCAGTGTCTGCATCAAATTTATGGTCAAAATTATAGTGTCTCTGAATTCTCTGTCAGGTCCTCTTCTGTTGAGTTTGTGGTAGCTGAGATCCTAAATTTGATCTTCTCCACTGAATCTTAGAAGTTCAGCAAGGGGACTGAGGTATATGGCCTTTTCAAGTCAGTGGGCAGTGCTGAGATTGGACCAGATAACTTGCAGTGAAATGAGGTCAAGAGAATAGACATAGATGAGAATTACCCTGAAGTGTTCCTTCCTGTGGGCACCAACTCAATCTCTATCCATCTTAAGTTCATTTTTTCCCTCAACTTTCAGCACGGTGGGTCCTTGGGTCTCAGTCAACAAATCATGCATTTCATGGCAGAGTGTAAAGAGCTAGCAATCCGGGGCCTTGAGTGATAATTGAGATGTGTGCATTCACAGACCATTCAGATTGCCGGAGCACTTACATTTGTTTAGTTACATTAACATTCTCTATGTTATACAGTACTTATGAAGATCATCAGGAAACTACCTGTGTATTGCAACAATTGGTTCCCAAATGTCAATGGATTATTAGATCTCCTCTTAAGCTTTCAGAAGCTCCTGGTGTTTCCAATTCCAGACACTGCAAATCCTCTTTAAGGTTTCCCCATTTACAAGACTTGCTTACATTATTTCATGAGTATTAATATGATAAAATAGATTAAATTAAATAAAATCTAAATTTTCAGCATACAAAAGTGAAGGAATAATGGCCTGATTTTCATAATTATTCACAGTAAGCAAATTGCAAAGGGTCCAATGTGGCTGTCAGGTGAGAATTTATAATCATCTGCTCGAAGTACTTCTAACATTTAGGTTAGTTACTGCTGCTCTCATTTGGGCACTAGAATGATGGTGTCTGCCTTGAAGCCTGCAGGGACAGTGGCCTGTTGCAAAGAGGTGTTAAAGATATCAATTAAGACCACTGTTAGCTGGGCCGCACAATCCCTCAGCGTCTAACCAGCCACCGCTTTGCATGAGTTTACTCTGGCTAAGAACCTCCTCACCTCAGCCAACAGTCCAGACTAGATGCTTGTTCCTCAAGGGGAGAGGAGACTTACCTTGGCGTCTTATCACTCATTGCAGCAAATCATGCATAGAAGGCAATTGACCTATCAGGAAGGGAGGCATCTCTGTAGATGATGTGTTGAGTGGCCTTGTAATCTGTTATGGTTTGCATACCTTACCACATGGACACATGTCCCTGATGTCACAAAAGTGTCGGTGAGTTTTCTGTGATAACTCTTGCTTTGCTTTCCTGATGGCGCATGTACATCAAAACATCAAAACACCGTGAAATTCGACATTTTGCGTTAACAGCCAGCACAGTCCAATGATTATGCTGGGGGCAGCCCGTAAGAGTCTTCATGCTCTGTCACGAAAATAGCATGCCCACAGCTTACTAACCATGACCCGTACATCTTTGGAAGGTGGAAGGAAACCAGAGCACCCAGAGGAAATCCTGGGGAAAATGTACAGACTGCTTACAGAAAGCAGCAGAAATTGAACCCCAGTTTCTGATTGCTGGTGCTTTAAAGCATTACGCTACTGCACCGCCCACTCTCTATGCCTCTTGATTAAATTATCTCCAGTCTCTCTGCAGCCAACTCCAATTAACAGCATTCCATCCTCATAACTTCTCACAAAATACGAAATGCTGAAGTGTATAATTCACTGCCTGACCAGAAACATCCTTCATTAGCAGTCATAGCCTTGAAACTGCTAACAAGGAGTATTAATTGGAGGTTACAATGTCACCAGACAAATATGGCTTACAGTGTGAAAAAAATACCTTTGGACTTACATTCCCATCTCGTGTGAAATAATTGGAACTTATTGTGTAGGATGTGCTCGTCTTCTACTGCACAGAATTGCAGGCTGTAATTGCCTCTTGCCTGTGCTTACTGCACTGGCCTTGAAGGTTATCTCCTGATTCTTCATGTCCCAAGGGACAGGACAAGTTCCAAATTATAACTGGACCACAGACAGTGATCCTGTTCCAATTGTTTTGTCAGGTAACAGTGTTAATGCCACAGCTTTGCTGGGTGGGTAAAATAAATCAATAACCTATAAAAGCAGAAAAATAAACAGGCACAAAATAGCTTTCAAGAAGGGTATTGGCCCAAAACATTGACTATCTATTCATTTCTGTAGATGGTATGTGTTGTATTGCTTTCAAGAAACAACCACAACTCCTCCTGAATTTATGCTTAATAATTTCTATTGACATCAAAGCAGTTCTGATTAGCAGAATATTGGACAATTTCAATAAGCTTTGTGTCTACGAGCTTTGGGGCAATTTGCCCTGCTATGTGATGAACTGAGATCGAGGCTTGAGCCTACTCCGGGTGCTCCAGGGAATCGGTTCTATGGACTCAATCTGGTTTGGAATGCTGTTGCTTGCTTCTATTGTTTGCATGATTTGTGTTTTTTTTTTCTCTTTTCTGCACAGTGGTCTTACTTTTTTTATAATTGGGTTCTTTTGGTTTCTTGATTTGGGGTGTTCCTCCCCATTCCCTTTCTTCCATGGTCTTCTACCCTCTCCTGTCAGATTTCCTTTTCTCCATCCATTTATCTCTTTCACTAATCAACCTCCCTGCTCCTTACTTCACCCCTCCCCCTCTTGAGTTTCATCTATCACCTAGCACCTTGTTCTTTGTCCTCCCTTTCCCCCCACCTTCTTCCTCTCACTTCTCATCTTTTATCCAGTCCTGCTGAAGGGTCTCGGTCCAAAACGTCAATTGTTTATTCTTTTCCAAAGATACTGCCTGGCCTGCTGAGTTCCTCCAGCATTTTGTGTGTGTCACTGAGATGAACTGCCCTGTTACTGTCACATTGTTAAAGGTGTATCTCTTTTAGTTAAGGCACAGTACATGCAAGGCTGATAATACCCTTAGAAGCATGGCCAATAGCAGACAAATTCTGGAAACCCACACTGACAATAAAAGCAAGAGTGACAAAAACAGCAAAGACTGAGAATTATGAGAACATTTAAAAAGGACACATAAACATCAGTGTAGCAGTGCCCAATATTCCATTGATCCTCGCATATAATAGAAGCTTCTTCATATTTATTAATTTAATTTAATATTAAATGCAATAAAACTAACTGTTCTGTCTGATTTATATGTCTTTGACCATAAGATCATAAGACATATGAACAGAATTAAGCCTTTTGGCCTGTTGAGTCTGCTCTGCCATTTCATCATGGCCGATCTATTTTTCCTCTCAGCCCCAACCTTTTGCCTTCTCTCCCTACCCCTTCATGCCCTGACCAGTCAAGAATCCATCAACCCCTGCCTTAAATATACATACAGACTTGGCCTCCACAGCCACCAGTGGCAACAAATTCTGCAGATTCACAGTCTCTGACTAAAAAAAAAATTCCTCCTCATCTCCTTTCTAAAAGAACGTCCCTTTTTTCCAAGGCTGTGTCCTCTAGCCTCAGACTCTCTCACCATAGATAATATCCTCTCCACGTCCACTCTCTCAAGGCCTTTCGCCATTCAGTGAGGTCACTCCTCATTCTAGGGATTACAGGCCCAGAACCATCAAACATTCTTCTTATGACAAACTGTTCAAACATGGAGTCATTTTTGGGAACCTCCCCTGAACCCTCTCCAGTTTCAACACATCATTTTGAAGTTAAGGGTCACAAAACTGCTCACCAGTCAGGCCTTACCAATGCTTTATATGTCTCAGCATTACATCCAGGCTTTTATATTCCAGTCCTCATGAAATGAATGCTAACATTGTATTTGCCTTCCTCATCACAGACTCAAATTGCAAAATAATCTTTAGAGAATCCTGCACAAGCACTCCCCAGTGCCTTTGTACCTCAGGTTTTATTGTGTGTTTTTTTCTCCATTTAGAATCTAGACAACCCTTTCATTTCTCCTACCGAAGTGCATGGCCATACACTTCCCGACACTACATTGCATCTGCCATTACTTTGCCCCTACTCCCCATCAGTCCCGCTCCTTCTGCAGCCTCTCTATTTCCTCAAAGTTACCTGGCCCCCCCACCTATCTTTGCAACAAAGCCATTAAATCATTAACATATAACATAAAAAGACTTGCATATGGTTCACACAGATCAATTCTTTATTCTGCATTGGTATCATTTTACCTTGTGTTACCTCAATGCGCTGCTCTAGAGTATTACAGATATTCTACACTGCAATGAACATGATCATCCAAGAACAAGAAGGGTTAAAAAAAGATACATATTAAACCCCTTTTTGCACTTGCTATCAATTAAATGAAAAATATGTCCAAGTGTTTATTATTGAGGATGAGATCTAGCTTTGGAATAATCTGGTCATCAATAATAAAGCCAAATACTTAAAATGTGTATCAATGTCAGTTCATAAAGATCAACAACATGTGGCATTAATCAACACTCCTAAGGATTTCAATGATTCACCAGACTCCATTTATACAGATTCAAAATTGTTTGCAGCATGTTGGTGCAACATGAAAAGAAAAAACAACATTCAACAAATAAAAAGAATAAAGAATTATATAAAAATAAAGGCAGATGCATGGAGTGTGAAACAGCATTATAAAAAGTGGCTTATAGTGTTCGCAGTGCTGTGACTGCGGTGACAGATAGAGTGGAATAGTGAACTAACTAGAATGGTTGATCATATTACATTTCTTGGGAGATGAGACTTTAAGGATGGTACATAGATTTTTTTTGTTTTAATGCCCTATACCACTTTCCAGAAGGAAGCTCTTGGAAAAGGCAGTTTGCAGGTGGTATCTTCAATAATTTTTTTCCTGCCTGCTGCTTTATCCCGGACACATACAAGCCCTGTATTGATGGCAGACTGCAGGCAAAGGCTTCTCTGCTGTCCTGAGAGCTGCTGTAATTTTTGTATATTGTAAGAGAGTGCTACACAAAACAAGCCAAGTTATGGCGGTTGTGATGATGATCTCTTTGATGCCAGTGCAGAATTGCACCAAGCTGTTCTGAGGAGAAGGAGCCTGAAGTAAGAGAAAAGAGTGAGGGAGCATCACATTTAAATCCAAATTTTTGTAACCTGTAGATAGGATTCATATTTGGGTCAATAACAAATTCATCTCATTATGGAGAGCTTTTTTTAAATTGAAATATGCAAGTGCTCTCCTGCAGTTGTGATCTGAGGACATAGCAGCTGTGTACTTCTAGTTATGATTCTGTTACGTTAAACATTGGAAGGGAAAGTGATATGTATTGAATGTTAACACTGCCTTATTTCACACGTTTGGTTGGAATAAATTGAAATATGATTTAAGCCTTTTGATATAATACAATTGTCTTAATACTTTTACTGAGAAGGTTACTGTAAGAATTTTGAGGGGCTTCTACAAAATCGTACTCTGCTCTACCTACCCAAAAGACTGATAAATATTTTATGGCAAATAAAAATGTAAGTGAAATTTCTGGTCCAACAGATCAAGTGAAAGTCATGAACCACACAAGACACAAAGGGGTATGGGGTAAGGGTACATATCATGCATATATTAATTACATATGGAAAAGAAGATCAAATCCCACATGCTCTGGAATCACACACCATTAAAAATTGAGACAGAAAATACTGTGAACACTCAGTAGATGAGGAAGGAAAACAGGATGAACATTTCAGATTGAAAAACATTCACTGGAACTGGATCAGAATCAGGTTTAATATCTCTGGCATACTGTATGTCATGAACTGTGTTGTTTTAATGTTTTGCACTAAAACACAAAATAAAAAACTATAAATGCAATAAGAAATATATATCCTGTATATAATAAAATAAAATTAATTAATTAGTGGAACAGAGAGCAAAAAGAAGTGAAGTAGTTATATAGGTTCATTGTCCATTCAGAAATCTGATGGCAGAGGGGAAGAAGCTTTTCCTGAAAATTGAGAGTGTGTATTCAGGCTCCTGAACCTCCTCCTTGATGGTAGCAATGAGAAGAGTGTTTGTCCTGTGTGATTGGGGTGCTTAATGACAGATGCCGCCTTTTTGACACATCGTCTTTTGAAGGTATCCTGGACTTTGCTGAGGCTAATCCCCAAGATGGAGCTGACTGAGTCTACAACTATCTGAAGCTGTTCTGATCCTGTGCAATGGCCACTCCATAACAGACTGTGACATAACCAGTTAGAATGGCTCTCTACAGTATGTCTGTAGAAAATTGTGAGAATCTTTGGTACCAAGTCTCTTAAAATTCCAAATAAAATGTAGTCACTGTTCTTCCTTCTTTATAATTTCATCAAAATGCTGGTCCCAGGAAATAGTCTTCAAATATGTTGACACCCAGGAACATGAAACTGCTCACCCTTTCCATTGCTGAAACTCTATCATGACTGATGTGTGTTCTCTTGACTTCCTTTCCTAAAGTCCACAATCGATTCCTTGATCTTCCTGACATTGAGTGTAAGGTTGTTATTGCGACACCACTCAACTAGCTGATCGATCTAACTCCTGTACACCTTATCGTCACCTTCTGCTAATAATAGTTGTGTCATCAGCAAATTTATAGTTGGCGTTTGAGCTGTACCTACCTGCACAGTCATGGGTGTAGAGAGAGTAGAGCAGTGGGCTAAGCATGCATCCTTGAGGTGTGCCAGTGTTGATTGTCAGTGAGGAGGAGATGTTACTTCCAAACTGCATGGACGGTGCTCTCCAGGTAAGTAAGTCAAGAATCCAGTTGCAGAGGGAGGTACTGAGGTCTAGCTTTTGGAGCAGGTTGATTAATTCTGAGAACGCTGAGCTGTAATCAATAAACAGCTGGTGATCCAAGGCTGAATGAAGAGCCAGTGAGATTGCATCCACTGTGGACCTATATTGGAGTAGGTCTAGGTCCTTGCTTAGACAGGAGTTGATTCTGACCATGACCACCCTCTCAAGGAACATCATTATTGGGTGATAATCTTTGAGGAAGCTCACCCTGCTCTTCATGGGCACTGCTACGATTGTCACTCTTTTAAGGCAGGCGGGAACCTCTGACTGCAGCAGTCCTTGAACATTTCCACCTGTTGGTTGGCATGGTGCCCTACCAAATACACCATCAGGACCTGATGCCTTGCCTCATGAAATATGTTCTGACGTTGGCCTCTGAGACAGAGATCACAGGGTCTTCAAATGCCACAAGGATTTGCATGTGTAGTTTTAGTCTCTCTTTCAAAGCTTGCATAAAAGGCATTCAGCTCATCTGGGTGTGAAGCATGACAACTATTTGTGATGTTAGTTTCCACGTTGTAGGAATTAGTGACCTGAAAACCCTGCCAGAGCTGCTTTAACTTCCATCTGAAGTTCCATCTAAAGATTCCATCTTTAACTTCAATCTGAATTGATACTTGCCCTTAAAATATCCTTCATTAATCATACCTGGATTTCTTGTATAGTTCTGGATCACTGGACTTGAGTGCCACAATCAGCAGATTATGACTCTCCTGGTTCATCCACAGCTTTTGGTTTGGGTATGTCCAGTAATCTCTCAAAGGCACATGCTCATCCAAACAGGTCTAGATGAAATTGGTGACAACTATATTCATTCAGATTCAAAGATGAATCCCTAAATATTTTCCAGTCCACCAACTCAAAGGAATCCTGTAAGCACTTCTCCACCTTCATTGACCATTCCTTCATAGTCCTCATCACAGGTGTGACAGCTTCATTCTCTGTATGCAGGATGCAAGAGTACAGCCAGGTGATGGGACTTCCAAAGTGTGAGCATGGGACGGCATGGTAAACTTTTTTGATGGTGATGTAACAGTGGTCAAGTGTGTTGACTCCTCTGTTCCACAGATGATATCTGGCAGTTGTTGTTCAGAGACTTCTTCAAGCTGGTTTGGTTTAAATCCTCTGCAATGATAGGGAAGGCATTAGTGTGTTCTATTCCGTGACTGACAATCACAGTGCTCACCTTATAGGCATCACTATGTAAACATCAGATCACTACATTTACATGGATATATTGTGTAAGCAAAATGGCGTGGCCTTCCTTTTATACTTTCAATAACACTCTGTTTCCTCTGCTGCCTCTGATATTATGTCCTGATGTTGAGGAGGAGACATCATAGATTATTTAAACAATGTCCAAGACTCAATTGTCCTATACCTTTTTCTGAGCTCCTCATGGATTTTCTTTGTCTCCACCCTGATCCTGAACATACTTAAAAGATAATCTTAGCATTATTCAATTGAGATGCTTGAAGTTTGAAATTTGACTATTTCTGAGTTCAATCTCCTGAGAAAATAAATATATATCGTACTTTACACTCTATAGTCATGTAAGCTTAATGTTGGATGACTTTGTTTCATTTGGGATTTGACCTCCTTATCCAGAATCAGTGAATGTATGTATTAGTTTTCATTCACTCGCCCTGGATGTACACGTCTAGAAGCTCATGAGATTTTCATTTAGGCTTCTCAAACAGAAATTTCACATTTAATCTCCTTTAGCCAGAGAGTAAGGCCTATCTAAAAGGTCACATCCTGAGTCTCGTGCTCTACTGAACTATACAGTAGCTGATCTTTAAACTAAATGCTTGCTGGCTTACCACAAATTGAACATGTACAAATAACTCTCAGCACCCCCCCCCCCCACCCTGTGGAAACAGTGAAGGAACAGTGGTTAACATGGTTGACGAGTTGGGTCGTACTCCTAATTTTATTTTAATTGAAAAACCGATATTGCATGAATCAACACACTTGAAGTGATCACACAGCGGCTTAATTGAAACAGCAAAATAAAAATCTTTAAGTACAGAAGACCTCATGGTCCATGAAATTATAGTTGATGCCATCACCATTGAACAGCAATATGATTGTTTAAAGGGACTTGGGACTTACATTGTAGAGCATTATCAGCTACTAACTATCTTTATTCACCAAGTAAATGGGAGAGCTATTATCCATCAGGAGGGTCTGAAATTATCTCAAACTGAATTATTGCAAACTGAAAGAATTCAGTTTGCAATAATTCAGCTTATCATTGGTTAGCGTTCAATTGTCCAGGATAGAGGTCACTTGTACTATTGAAAGTTAATTTGCAATATGTGTTTATTAACGGCAGTGTAGAAGCCAATTCAACAGTACAACTGTGTGTTACTGAGGTAGCACTTCAGAGCCTACAGTACAGATAAACATGACATTAAATTTCAAATATATATAGTATGACAAATTCTAATAGGTCTATGATTACTGCTTGGTGTGAGCCAGGAATCTCTTCAAGTATGCTGTAGGGGGAAGAATAGTGAGGATTAATAACAAGTAATTAGGGGTGTAGGTTGTGCTAATGTGGTGACAGGAAACTACATATGAAGCATCGAAGTAGAAACATGGAACGTAGTAGTGAGGACACCAAATTTCAGGAACTCCACTTATAGTGTTCATATATTACTGTAACAGAAAATAGGATTTATGGTTAGACCTGCGGATAATCATTTTATTCTGCAATCAGGACCTAGTTTGTTTCTTAATTAGACACAAAAATCCAACTACAGACGCTGTGGATCAAAGAATACGTACACAACGCTGGAAGAACTGATGAAGGGTCCTGATGAAGGGTCTCGGCCCGAAACATTGACTACTCTTTTCTAACGGATGCTGCCTGACCTGCTGAGTTCTTCCAGCATTGTATATGTATTCTTTGTTACTTAATTAAATCTTTCTGTAGCTCCCATTCTAGACGAACAGGGAACATAACCGCAATGTTAGGTCAACCATTTAACACAGTCCAAGATCAATCTAAAGCTTCCCTCCATTTTTCCATCATCCATAGGTCTATCTAAGAGTTTTTTTAATGCCCCTAATGTACCTGCCTCTACTACAATCCCTGGCAGGGCATTCCAGACACACGCCACTTTCTGTGTAAATAAACTGTGCACATTTAGAAGGGAACATAGTGTAAAGATTTTTACTCCTTGTGTATATGAAGGATGTAAGTAATAAAGCCAATTCAATTTAAATCAACTTTCATCTGACATCCCCTTATACTATCCTCAAGTCACCTTAAAATTATGTCCCCCCTGTATCAGCCATTTCTGCCCTGGGGAATAGTTTCTGGCTGTCCACCTGACCCATGCCTCTTGTCATCTTGTACACCTCCAACAAGTCACCCCTCATCCTCATTCACTCCATGGGGAAAAGCCATAGCTTGCTCAATCTATCTTCATAAAACAGCCCAGATATTCTGGGGGCCTCGTTTCTAAGACTGCGAGACAGCCCCCAGCTGCTGTGCCTCATGTCTGCGAACTATGCGGTGATGTGCCCTGCCAATATGATCAACTAAATACCGAGGCTATCGGCCTACCCCGAGCTGCTCCATGGATTTAGATCTAAGCACTCAATATGGTTTGGAATGCCTTTGTTGTTCCCCACTTCTGTTGTTTGCATGATTTGTTTATTTTTCTTTTTCTGTGGGCACTGGGTTTTTTTTTACCCTAAATTGGTTTCTTTCAAGTTCCTTGCTTTGTGGCTGCCTGTTAAGCAAGCAAATCTCAAGGTTGAATAACTTATACATTTGTTGATAATAAATGCTGTTCGAATTTTTGAATCTCAAGTCCAGGCAATATTCTAGAAAAATTTTGTTTGTTCCCTTTCTAGATCTTCTTCATCCTTCCTATAATGAGGTGATCAAAACTAGAAAAGAATATCCCAAACGTGATCTAACCAGTGTTTTGAAGAACTGGAACACTACCTTGTAGCTTTTGAACTCAGTACCACGACTAATGTCGCACAACTCGGTACATGCCTTCTTAATAACCCTATCAACTTTCTTTGTAACTATTATGTTCTTTTATACATACTAAGTACAAACCATATTCTGGAAGAATAGAACCAGAACTTTTATTTACATCAGCAAACAGCAACCACATGTAACACTTACCCAACAGGCTAGGGCAAATGTGTCTAGGGGAAACGGAGATCCAGCCACTCACCAACCCCAACTCCCGTACACGCAGGTGCTGTGAGAATCACGTTTATGCCGCGCGCACACACACCATATCAAAGTCACACTAGATACCGTTATGGAATACACTTTAAAGATTTTACTAAAACTAAAAGAGTACTATGCAATACAGTATATACGAAGGAAAAGAAAATAAAGTAAAAGGCGCCAACTTATCAAAGTTCAGTCAGTTTAGTGCACATCGTTGGAGCTCAACCATCAAACCATTCGACCCCTCGTCACTTTCCTCCGACCTCCACATCCTTGCACCTGGGACCACCCTGGTGGTCAACCAAGCAGTGCAGCGCACGTCCACCTTCCTCGGCATCTTCTTCCCGACTCCCCTGAAAAAACCACAAAAACCCCCAAGCGCCCAGCCTCACCAGACAAAATAACATTCCCCATTGGTTAACAAATGAATACAATCCTGATATCAGCAAGTCTAAAGTTAAACAACTGCGAGAGAAAACTTATCAGACAAAGAAGCGTTTCTACTCTTAACAAACCAAAGAAGCCATTTTGAGTAACATACACAGGACATTGTACACATGTTTTAACGCACAAGCTTCGCGATCTTTCTGTCATTTCTTCTCATGCTCCGAACTCTATCCAATCATGCTCTTACACATGACATGTGATATCACCACATCTTCTTTTCCTTAAAAAGAAAAACAATTAGCAACATTGATCAGAACAAATGCATAATTTAACATGTCTCTATCAGTCTCTCGGGGGGTTTGCAAACACAAGTAGACCTTCTAAGTGACTCACACAGTTTTTGTGTTTCGTTGTTATTTCCATGTTTTGTCTGGTTGGCATCAGTTAACGGAAACTCTGAAGTTAGCTCTTTCTTGAGGTTTTTGAGAAGAAATTGCAATTCATTCATTAACTGTGTAATCTCTTTTTTATGCTGAGATGTCATAGTTTCAATAAAACTTCTCAATTCCTTCATTTTTGCATTCACTTCTTCAATTGGATCCTGATCCTTGTCAATCTTTGGCTTCAGATCCATATTATACTGTACCTGAAAGTTTGGTTTTGGTGGCAATTCTTTGTCAGATGCTGGTAACAAAGGGATGGCTCTGGGATTTTTCTTTATGACTTCTTTTACTTTTGCCGCATTGGAATCAAATTCTGTTCTCTCTCACTCTTTCATCAAGTCACTGTATTCTGACTCTGTGTCACTGTCCAGGACTAATACTCTTTTCACCAAATTCAATCTCTCGCAGGCAGATAAACCGAATATTGATGGTACATTTTTGGCACCACCACAAATGAAAGCGTGTGCTCAATATTTTTGTGTGATACGTTTGCCACACATGTTCCTTTAACTGGAATGTCTGCAGCTGAATACCCAGTTGCTTTTATATTTGTCCGATGCAACTTTGGTCTTGGCTTTAGTGCATTAAACTCAGATTCTGCAAGAACATTTACTTGTGCTCCAGTATCCAGTTTAAACAGAATATTGTTTTGGTTCACTTGTAATGGCATAGTCCAGTCATTCTTACTTTCTTTGTTTTCACAAAGTACATGAATATAAAACTCCTCAGGTTTATTTTCAAGTACTGCATTTATGTGTTCTATTTCCTTTCTACTTCTGCAGCAGCGTGAAAAATAATTACTCGAACCGCAGTGATTGGACATTTTTCCTTATGCTGGACACTTTTTTGGCTGAGGTTGCCGCCCATAGTGATTATAATGTCTTTTCCTTTCAGGTGACGTCTTGTTCACTGTCGGTTGCATTGCCACTTCATTATTTTTTCTAACATGTTTACGGTTATTCACAACGTGTACGCTGCAGTTCTTAATAAAAAGCTCTTTTGCCTGCAAGGCCACAGTTTCAGAAGTTTTGCACAGCCTCAATTGCATCATTACCAATCACGTAGAGTTGAATGGCACCTTGCACTTTTTTTGCTCTGATTGCTGATAAATAAATTTAAAAATTTATTTATCAAAAATAATTTCATAAATTTCAATTTTTTTCCAATTTTCAGCTATGTTTCTAGTCAGCTGAAGTGTTTTTGAGGTTGCAACCCTTCCATTTGTAAAGTTGTTAGCAAACACGAAAGAAGCCCCTGCTCTTTTTTTCTTCAATTCTTCCTTAATAAACATATTATTCTTCCAGACCCACTTCTGACCCCATGCTGTGTTCTTTATACATACCATGGGTTACTAAGAACAAACCATATTCTAGAAGAATAGAACTAGAACTTTTATTTACAACAGCAGACAGCAACCACGTTTTAGCACACAAGCTTCTCGATCATTCTGTCATTTCTGCGTATGCTCCGAACTCTGTCCATTCACGTTCTTACACATGATACATGGTATCACCACAGGAACTTTGAGGGATCTATGAATGTGGACCCCAATAACCCCCTGTCCCTCCACTCTGTTAAGAATCCTGCTACTAGCTCTGCATTCTGCCATCAAATTTATCCTTCCAGAGTGAATCACTCTTTCCGGTTCGTACTGCATCTGCCACCTCCCAGCCCAGTCCTGCAGCTTGTCACTATGCCATTGCAATCAATAGTACAACAACCCTCCACATTATTCAAAGCTCCACCATGCTTCATGTTATCTGAAAACTACTGACTCACCCTTCCACTTTCCTCATCCAAGTGATTTACAAAAATCACAAAGAGCAGTTGTCCCAGAACTAATCCCTGCAGAACAGCACAGGTCACTGACCTCTAGGCAGAATACGCTCCATCTACTGCCACCCTCTACGCTCTCTAGGCAAGCTCTATCTGTTTCCACACAGACAGGTTTTCCTGGCTTACATGCCTCCTGACTTTCTGAAATGAGCCTACCATGGGGAAACTTATCAAGTGCCTTACTAAAATCTATATAGACCACATCCACCTACCACCCCACTCGGGATAGGGATCCCCTTGTCCTTACCTACCACCCCACCAGCCTCCAGGTCCAACCTATAATTATCCATAACTTCTGCCACCTCCAATGAGATCCCACTACCCAGTCACATCTTTCCCTCACCCTCTTTCTGCTTTCCACAGGGATCGCTCCCTACGCGACTCCATTGTCCACTCATCCCCCCATCCCTTCTCACCGATCTCCCTCCTGGCACTTATCCTTGTAAGCAGATCAAGTGCTACACCTGCCCTTACACTTCCTCCCTCACCACCATTCAGGGCCCCAGACAGCCCTTCCAGGTGAGGCGACACTTCACCTGTGGGTCGGCTGGTGTGGTACACTGCATCCGGTGTGACTGGTGTGGCCTCTTATATATTGGTGAGACTCGACACAGACTGGGAGACCATTTCGCTGAACACCTGCGCTCGGTCCGCCAGAAAAAGCAGGATCTCCCAGTGGCCACGTCCCATTCCCATTCTGATATGTCTATCCATGGCCTCCTCTATTGTCAAAATGAATCCAATCTCAGGTTGGAGGAACACCTTATATACCGGCTGGGTAGCCTCCAACCTGATGGCATGAACATTGGCGTCTCTAACTTCCGTTAATGCCCCTCCTCCCCTTCTTACTCCATCCCAGACATATTTAGTTGCTTGCCTGTTCTCCAGCTCCCTCTGGTGTCCCCCCCCCACCTTTCTTTCTCCCGAGGCCTCCCGTCCCATAATCCTTTCCCTTCTCCAGCTCTGTATCACTTTCGCCAATCACCTTTCCAGCTCTTAGCTTCATCCTACCCCCTCCAGTCTTCTCCTATCATTTCACAATTCCCCTCCCCCCACAACTTTCAAATCTCTTACTATCTTTCCTTTCAGTTGGTCCTGACGAAGGGTCTTGGCCCGAAACGTCGACAGCGCTTCTCCCTATATATGCTGCCTGGCCTGTTGTGTTCCACCAGCATTTTGTGTGTGTTGTTGTTCCCCCTTATTAAACTCTTGGTAGTTTCTGGCAAGCTATAGCAATTAGGATAGCTCATTATTTATTCACCCACACTCAAAGTGTAAGAATGAGAAGCTTCCTTAGGCATGGAGCACACTGCTGAAATCCAGCTACCATTAACATAACGTTAATCCATTTCAATTGAGCACAGGCTGATCAAGACCCACGAGGCCTGCCTCCAACATCCATCATCGACTATTGAGACTTCCATTTTCCACTATTGGGAGACTGCACAAATCAACAAACTTGGGAAAGCCTTCACTCTGTTAAACTGAGACTGCAGTCTCTCATTTAACAAGAACAAACCCAATCACCATTTCTTATGACATTTCAGTGAGCAGAAATCTTGACTTCAGTCTTGATTCTGTCAACTTGCATATTGTGTTGACAAAAAAGAATAAATCTTCAATACTCAAAACCTAGGAAACTCCCCTGATGTCAGTGTCTTAATAAACTGCTTTGAGGATTCTTAAAAAATTATGGTTTTGCGTGCATAAATTTATCAAAATACATAAACATTTCAGCAGGATTAGGATTAGTTATACTTTGTTAATGCAACCGAAAAAATGTTTCCAGAAATGATGATTCCAAATCATCAAATCTCATGAATTATAACTGGACGTTACTTCTTTTTAATTGAACTTCAAAGCAGATGGCCCTTTAAGTCATATATTATACTATACTGGCAATTCTGGAGAATATTTCTCACCCTCTGTATGCCACCTTGACTGAACAGAGGAGCACTTTTAGTCATAGACTAAAGCAACTGCACTGTTCCAAAGAACGCTCTATGAGGTCATTCTTAACCTCAGCCATTCAGCTCTATAACGAGTCAACCTCTAGCTGGCAAAGTGATGACCCTCCTCCTGTTAGACTGTTACTGACCCCTGTTTACCAGAGCTCCGTTCAAGCTCTGCTCACCACAACCTGCTAACATGGTCACCCTGTACAATGCTGCCATCATTTCCTATCTGGACAATGTGAATGTGTACCCATTATTACAATATTAGGGAATTCTTGCACTACCATCTAATCAGTGTAAACTTGTAAATCTTGTAATCTTTGACTTGTAAGTCTTACTTTTAAGGTAACTTACCCTTTTATTCTTCTTACTTCTCTTCTAATATTTGCATATTTGTGCACTTGCAATGCTATTGTGACTCTGTAATTTCCTTTGGGATCAACAAAATATCTATCTATCTATCTAGAATTGTTTTAATTTTAGTAGTCAAAAATTTCATTAGAAGATATTGGACATTAATGTCTTGAAATGAAAAATTAAAATTAAAATTAAATTTAAGTTAGACTTAGCAACTAACATACTGCATATCTTTCCCTTATCATGGCTTTTAATGCTTCATCCTACCCTCCTGTCCCAATGTTTGTACTTAGTATACTTTTTACTTCTACAAGTGACAAAGTCCTAAAGGTGCACAGTGGAGTGTATCCTAAATGGCTTAATATGGAAACATCAACGCCCAGGAATTGGAAAGCTCTTCAGAAAATGTTGGATAAGACCATAATATATAGGAGTAAAATAAGGCCATTTGGCCCATAAAGTCTGCTTTGCCATTCCAGAATGGATGCTTTATTACCCCACTCACTGCATTCTCCTTCCTTCTCCCTGTAAACTTTGATACTCTGACTAATCAGAACCTATCAAACTCCGCTTTAAGTACATGCAACAACCTGGCCTCCAAGGCTCTCTGAGGCAATGAATTCCACAGATTTACCACCCTCTGGCTAAAGAAATTCCACATCATTTCACAGACCATCAGAGACAAAGCCCTTCCCATTATTAAACAAATACTTCCCTCTGCAACTGGAGATCCTGACTGGGAGACCTTAATCAGTCTGGATCGGGATCAGCATCTCCAACACCATCACACTGAGCACGGGGGCCCCCCAGGGCTGTGTGCTCAGTCCACTGCTGTTCACTGTGCTGACCCACGACTGTGCTGCAACACACAGCTCAAACAACATCAAGTTAGCTGATGACTTGACCGTGGTGGGTCTCATCAGCAAAAACGACGAGTCAGCTTACAGAGAGGAGGTGCAGCGGCTAATGGACTGGTGCAGAGCCAACAACCTGTCTCTGAATGTGCACAAAACAAAAGAGATGGTTGTTGTCTTCAGGAGGGCATGGAGCGACCACTCCCCACTGAACATCGATGGTTCCTGGGTAGAGATCGTTAAGAGCACCAAATTTCTTGGTGTTCACCTGGTGGAGAATCTCACTTGGTCCCTCAACACCAGCTCCATAGCATAGAAAGCCCAGCAGCGTCTCTACTTTCTGTAAAGGCTGAGGAAGGTCCATCTCCCACCCCCCCATCCTCATCATATTCTATAGGGGTTGTATTGAGAGCATCCTGAGCAGCTGCATCACTGCCTGGTTCAGAAATTCCACCACAAGGCCGTGCAGCAGATAGTGAGGTCAGCTGAGAAGATCATCGGGGTCTCTCTTTCTGCAATTATTGACATTTACATTACACGTTGCATCCGCAAAACAAACAGCATAATGAAGGATTCCATGCAGCCCTCATACAAACTCTTCTCCCTCTTGCCATCTGGGAAAAGGCACGGAAGCATTTGGGCTATAACTACCTGACTATGTAACAGTTTCTTCCCCCAAGCTATCAGACTCCTCAATACCCAGAGCCTGGACTGACACCAATTTACTGCCCTCTACTGTGCCTATTTTCTTGTCTATTATTTATTGTAATTCCTCCAATGTTTTATGCAATTTGTGCTGTCTTGGCTAGGTCTGTAGCCTAGTGTAGTTTTTTTCTGTGCTGTTTTTACATAGTTCAGTGTAGTTTTTGTACTGTTTCATGTAGCACCATGGTCCTGAACAACGTTGTCTTGTTGTTACTCTGTACTGTACCATCAGTTATGGTTGAAATGACAATAAAAAGTGACTTGACTTGACTTGACTTACAAGGAGAGCAGTGACAAGAAAGCACCATTCCTCATCAAGGACTTCCACAATCCAGGCCCTGCCCTCTTCTCTCTACGACTGTTGGGTTCTGAACCTGCATGGATAACTTTACTCACCTCAACCCTGGACTGATTCCACACCCTATCATTTTCAATATACCATTTTATTTTCCAAATTGATTGTTTGTCTCTGATGATGTATAATTTCTCATAAATTCTGATGCATAGAACATAACATATTACAACACAGGAACAGGCCCTCAACGGCATCTATGAGACTGAAGTGAAACTTTCTGGCCTCGGCACTAAGCAGTACGTGTGGCGTATATCTAATTACTGCACAGGACAATGATCGAAGCACACTACCAAAACAACTATGAAGTGGCTTCAGATGAAGAAAATAGATGCCCTTGAGTGGTCCAGTCAGAGTCCTGACAAAAACCTGATCAAATATCTTTGGCATGACTTCAAGATTGCTGTCCACTATCACTGCCAACTAACCTGGCTCAACTTGAGCAATTTTGTAATGAGCAATGGGCAAACCTTGCTCCATCATGGAGTGAAAAGCTAATAGAGACTTATCCAAAAAGACTACTGGCTGCGATAGCTGCAAGAAGTGGTTCAACTAAGCATTGAGCAAAGGGGAAGAATGCTTTTGAACTGCTAACATTTCAGTTTTTGAAATTTTAATTTTTCACGCTTTACATTTTTCCCTGTTTTTTGGGCTCTACTATGAAAAAAAGGAGCATGATTCACAAATAAAAATTCTCAGTTAAGTTGATCAAAACCCCCGGTTGTTATACTGATTTAAGTGAACAAAGGCTTGGGGGCTGAATCAATGTTTCCTCTCATTTGTAATGACTAGTGTGTGCAAAATATCTTGTGCTGTGCAATTATTTACCTAGTGACAACAAGGTGTGTACACTGAATAATTTCTTCATTAAAAAGATTTTAAGTAAGCCAGTTCTAAAATCTGCAGACAAGTTATCACAAACTCCACGTTGCCAACACCATCTACATCAGAAACTGGAAAAGGAAATGTGATTGTGTATGATTGTGAAATATATTTCACATGTCAACGAGGTAGAGGGTGATAACCATTTGGTGCACAGCTAGTAGCAAAATATGTGTGTGCTTGAACACCTTAGAGGGATCACTGAGCTGAATACTTTTTCAAGGCACTGTATCTCATTTGACATTTGGAGTATTGTCTGAATTTCTGGTCACTTTCCTACAGTAAAGATATCAATAAGATTGAACGAGTACAGAAAAAAATTTACAAGGATGTTGCTGGAACGTGAGGAGCTGAGTTTTAGGGAAAGGTTGAATAGATTAGGACTTTATTCTGTGGAGGAAAGGAGAATGAGGAGTGATTTGACTGAGGTATACAAAATTATGAAGGACATAGATAGGGTAAATGTTCTTTGATCCTTATTAAAAATTATTGATATTGATTAATAAATGATGGGCCAGAGCACTAAGCTGTGCAGTCCTCACCTGTCATTGCCCCAGTTGATTAAGTAATCCATCCCAGCATATTAGGGTGCCATGGTAGTCTAGTGGTTAGTGCAATGCTATCACAGCTCAGGACATTAGAGTTTGGAGTTCAATTCCGGCATCCTCCAACAGAAATGTATGTCCTACACGTGTGTGTGGGTTTCCTCCAGTAGCTCGGGTTTCATCCCACAATCCAAAATCATATCAGCTAGTAGGTTAATTGGTCTTTGTAGATTGTCTCATGCATTGGGCTAGGGTTAAATTGATGAGTTGCTTGGTGGCATGGCTCATACGGCCGGATGGGCCTGTTCAGCACTGTATCTCTAAATAAATAAATAAATATTATCTCTGAAAACATTTGTTTAATAATATCTTGTTTTCCACTTTATTGAAGGCATTATGAAAATCCACATAAACCAAAGTAGTTGCTTTGCCTTCTTTACTTGTTAATTATTGCCTAAAATAACCAGTGACCCATGTTCAGTTCCACCGCTGTCAGGAGTTTGGACATTCACACTGTAACTGTGTTGGTTTCCTCCAAATACTCCAGTGTCCTCTCATATTTCGAAGAGGTAGGAATTAATACACTCGGCAGAGGATGGTTCTCAGAGAAGCTGTGCTGGAGGGGATGGTTGGAGGCTCGGAGGTTCGACAGACTCGGAGTCCGCTGCAGTCAGGGCGCTTTCATTGTGTGCTGTGTCTGCGAGGCTGAGTCCTGCGCCGTGGAAGTCCATAGCGGGAGTATTCCCTTCTGCCGCCTGCGTGGGATGACGAGTCTATCGGGACCCTGAGGACTTGTAGAAACTGTGTGGTGGTTTCTTTTGAACTTATGGTCTTTTAACATCTTTGGACTATTTTTACTGTGCCCATGGTCTGTTTTTTATCAATCATGCTATTGTTTGCACTGTTGTAACTATATGGTTTTGTGCAGGTCTTCTAGCTTTAGTTTTTGGTCTTGTTTTGTTTGGTGGAATTGGAGCTCCTTTCCGGGGAATGCACTAAGATGATAGCGCGATATTAATACGCAGCAGACTCTCCGGACTCTGGATTGGGGATTGCCAAACGTTATGTGGATTTTCTGGTGCAGTCTGTTTTTGTCATGTGCTTTGTTGATATCATTCTGGAGGAATGTTGTTTCATTTTTTAACTGCATTGCATTTGTGGTTTTTAAATGACAATAAACTGATTAGTAGGTTAATTGGTTATAGGTATAATTGGGCAGCACAGCTCATTGGGCTAGAATGGTCCTGCTACTGTGCTGTATCTCTAAACAAAATAAATGAAACAAAATAAACTTTAGCATGATTTCCTTTTCATAACTCCATGTTGATTCTTCCCAATACTACTATTATTTTCTAAGTACTTTGTTACCACTTGCCCAGTTGCACAGTAGTTACTCACGGGACCAGCCTCCCTATCATTGAGAACATCTCAGGAGGCAGTAGCTCAAGAAGGCTGTGCACATCATTAAGGTCCCTCAACATTCCTGACTTCTGGTAAGATGGAAGCACATTCGAATGCAGCGGCCTCCCAGAGGTAACCAAAGATGGATTTTTCTTTATAAAATGTGTTTTTTTTTTATGATTGTAAGACTATGCTTGACTCCAAGGACTCCAGCAGGCCTACAACATCAGTAGCCCATTTGTTCCAGCTGACTTATCTGCCTTCAGCCATTTTGGCTTCCCAAAGCACCTTCTCCTTAGTATTAGCTAGTTTTTCCTACTTATTTAATTTAATTCTCCTTTTGATATGTACTTAATATAGTTAATTATATTTTTACTGTTATATATTGCAACATATTGCTGCCACAAAACAACAATTTTCATGATATATGCCAGTGATAGTAAACCTGATTCTGATTTTTCAGTGAAGGCTGATGCAAAATACTTATTCTCTTTGTTTGCCATTTCCTTGTCCCCCATTGCAACTTCTCCAGCATCATTTTAGACCATAAGACATAGGAGCAGAATTAGGCCATCTGGCCCATTGAGTCTGCGACACCATTCAATCATGGCTGATCCTTTTTTTTAATCTCCTCCTCAACCCCAGTTACTGGCCTTCTCCCCGTAACCTTTTGATGCCATGTCCAATTAAGAACCTATCAATCGCTGCCTTAAACATACCCAATGACCTGGCCTCCACAGCTGCCTGGGGCAAGAAATTCCACAAATTAACTAACTATTGGCTGAAAAAATGTCTCCGCATCTCTGTTTTGAAAGAGTGCCGCTCTATCCTGAGGTTGTGCCCTCTTGCCTTAGACTCTGCCACCAAGGGAAAATCCTTTCTACATCTACTCTGCCTTCTCCTTTCAACATTCAAAAGGTTTCAATGAGATCTCCCCTCATCCTTCTGAATTCCAGCGAATTCAGATCCAGAGCCATCAAACGTTTCTCATATGATAACCCTTTCATTCCTGAAATCATACTTGTGAACTTCCTCTGGACCCTCTTCATGTCAGCACACCTTTTCTAAGATGATGGTCCCAAAACTATTCAAGATGAGGTTGCAGCAGTGCCTTATAAAGCCTCAGCATCACATCCTTGCTCTTGTATTCTGAACCTCATGAAATGAATGCTAACAGGGCATTTGCCTTCCTCACCACCGACTTAATCTGCAAGTTAACCTTCAGGGTGTTCTACGTCTTAGATTCTTGGATTTTCTCCCTGTTTAGAGAATAGTACACACATTTATTTCTACCACCACAGTGCATGACCATACATTTTCCTACATTGTATTTCATTTGTCATTTTCTTGCCCATTTTCCTAATCTATCTAAGTCCTTCTGCAGCCTACCTGTTTTCTCAGCACTACCTGCCCCTCCACCAATCTTCATATCATCTGCAAACTTGGCAACAAAGTTTGCATCAAACTATTCCACCATCTATACACAGCATACAAATAAGTGGTCCCAACACGGACCCCTGCGGATCACCACTAATCACTGGTGGCAAACCAGAAAAGGATCCTTTTATTCCAACTTGCTACCTTCTGCCAATCAGCCAATGCTCTGTTCTGTTAGCCAATGGTTATGTTAGTAACTTTCCTGTTATACCATGGGCTCTTAACTTGGTAAGCAGCCCCGTGTGTGGCACCTTGTCAAAGGCCTTCTGAAAGTCCAAATATACAACATCCTCTGCATCCTAGTTGTAACCTCCTCAAAGAATTGCAACAGGTTCGTCAGGTAGGATTTTCCCTGAAGGAGACCATAGTGACTTTCTACTATTTTGTCTTGTGTCACCAAGTACTCCATCACATCATCTTTAACAATTGACTCTAACATCTTCCCAACTACTGAGAGGAGGCTAATTGGTCTATACTCTCCTTTCTGCTGCCTTCCTATTTTCTTAAAGAGTTGAGTGACCCTTGCAATTTGCCAGTCCTCTTGCACCATGCCAGGGCCAATAATTTTTGAAAGATCATTTCTAATGCCACCACTATCTCTAATGCTACCTCTTTCAGAACCCTACAGTGCAGTTTCTCTGTTCCGGGTGACTTATGTAATTTTAGGTCTTTCAGCTTTTTGAGCACCTTCTCTCTTGTAACAGTAACTGCATCTATTTCTCTTCCTTCACATACTACAACATCAGGCATACAGCTAGTGTCTTCCAAAGTGAAGACTGACACAAAATACTCATTTAGTTCATCAGCCATCTTCTTGATCCCCATTATTATTTCTCCTACCTCATTTTCTAGTGGTTCTATATCCACTCTCATTTCTCTTTTAATCTTAACCATATAACAATAACACCACGGAAACAGGCCACGTCGGCCTTTCTAGTCCATGCTGAATGCTTACTCTCACCTAGACCCACCGACCTGCACTCAGCAGGAAAAAGAATTTCCTATTCACTTTGATATTATTTGCTAGCTTGCTTTCATATTTTATCTTTTCCCTTCTAATTATTTTTTTTAATTGTTCTCTGTAGGTTTTATAAAACTTTCCAATCCTCCCACTAGTTTTGCTTTGTTGTATGCCTTTTATTTTGCTTTTACAATAGTTTTGACTTCCCGTGTCAGACATGGTTGTACTATTTTACCGTTTGAGTATTCTTCATTTTTGGAATACACATGTCCTGCACCTTCCTCATTTTTCCCAGAAATGCACACCATTGCTGCTCTGCTGTCATCCCTGCCAGCAGCCCCTTCCAATTTACTTTGGCTAACTCCTCTCTCATACCACTGTAATTTTCTTTACTCCACTGAAATACTGCTACATCAGACTTTACTTTCTCCCAATCATATTTCAAGTTGAACACAATCGTATTATGATCATTGGTTCCTAAGAGTTCTTTTAATCGCCTCTGGTTCATTACATAACACCCAATCCAGTATAGCTTATCCCCTAGTAGGCTCAATGACAAATTGCTCTAAAAAGCCATCTGATAGGGATTCAACAAACTCACTCTCTTGAGATCCATTACCAACCTGATTTTCTCAATCGACCTGCATGTTAAAATCTCCCGTAACTTCAATAACATTGCCCTTTTGACTCGCCTTTTGCGTTTCCTGTTGTAATCTGTGGTCTGCCTCCCAGCCACCAACATCCTTTTATCCTTGCAGTTTCTTAATTCATCCCAACAAGGATTCAACATCTTCCCATCCTATGTCATATCTTTCTACTGATTTAATGCCATTCTTTACCAGTAGAGCCACACCACCCCTTCTGCCTACCTTCCTATTCTTCCAATATAATGTGTAATTTTGGACTTTCAGTTCCCAACTACAACCATCCTTCAGGCACGATTCGGTGATGGCAACATCATCATACCTGGAAATCTGTAATATTCCAGCAGGATCATCTACCTTATTTCTTATACTACATGCATTTAGATGCAACACCTTGAGTGCTGTATTTGCTATCCTTTCTGATACTGCATCCCTAATGATTTGATACTCAGCCTGTTGGCTGTAACTAAGTCCCATCACCTGCCTGCCCTTCCTGACAGTCTGACTGCACGCTATCTTTACTTTTTTACCATCCATCCTTTCCTAAGTCCCTTCACTCCAGTTCCCACCTCCCTGCCAAGTTAGTTTAAACCCTCTCCGACCGCTCGAACAAACCTGCCTGCAAGAATGTTTGTCCCTTTCAGGTTCAAGTGCAACCTGTCACTTTTGAATAGGTCATATTTCCCCCAGAAGAGATCCCTATTATCCAAGAATCTGAAGCCCTGCCCCTTGCACCAGCTTCTCAGCCACGCATTAATGTGCCGAATCATCCTGTTTCTACCTTCATTAGAGTGTGGCACAGGCAGCAATCCAGGAATTGCTACCTGGGAGGTCCTGCTTCTCAGCTTTTTACCTAGTTCTCTAAATTCTGTTTTCAGGATCTCATTGCTTTTCCTTCCTATATCATTGGTACCAATATGTACCAAAGCATCTGGCTGCTCCCCTTCCCTCTCCAAAATGTTGGCACTTGGGAGACAATATACTATCTGGGTGTTCCGTTCACGTCCACAGAATCTCCTGTCTGGTCCCCTCACAACTGAGTCCCCTTTCACTACCGCTCCCTTCTTCTCTCTCTTTCCCTTCTGCACCATGGACCCATGTACAGTGCCTATAACCCAGTCACCGGGGCATTCTCCTCGGAGGTCATTCTCCACAAAAGTATCCAAAGCGGTATACTTGTTTTTGAGGGGAATGGCCACAGGGGTGCTCTGTTCTAGTTGCCTATTTCCATTTCTCCTGACAGTCACCCAGCTACTCACCTCCTGCAACTTCGAGGTGACTACTTCCCTATAACTTTGATCGATTATATCCTTGCTCTCCCGTACAAGCCGAAGGTCATCCAGTTGTTGCTCCAGATCCTTAACATGATCTTCAAGGAGCTGCACCCAGAAGCACTTCACGCAGATGTAGTTCCCCGGGAGACTGGGTCTCCCAGTACTCCAACATCCAGCACAGAGTGCGCACCACAGCTATGTTAATGGTGCAGTGTTGGCAAGCCGCCACAATCTATCCTTCGTACAAAACAAAGTTCTTCTTCAAGGCCAAAAAGCTTTTTGAGCTGAAAACTACAGCTAATGAAAAATCCTGCTGCTACACTGATTCCCTATTGCTTGCCTTGCATGAAGTCAGTGCTGGGAGATGATGATCATCACGATATCTCCTTTACTTTATGGCTTTACCTAAATAAAAATCTTTGTGACTTTTCTAAGTAAAAGTCCTAAGTTGTTCTCCAATTATGAGACCACAAGGCAGAATAGTAGAACTAGGTGATTCAGCCTACCGATTCTGCTCTTCCAATTGATCACAGTTTTCTTATTTTTGCGCTCAACCCCATTTTCAACCCGACTATTTTCACCTTCTCCCACTAGTATTTGACAACCTTACTGATCAAGATCCTATCAACCTCTACTTTAAATATACCCAATGACATGGCCTCCTCAGCTGCCTGTGGCAAAAAATTCCACAGATACACCACCTTCTAGCTCAAGAAATTCCCACTCATTTCTGTTCTAAAGGGCTGTCCTTCTTTACTGATGCTGTTCCCTCTGGTCCTAGATTCTTCTGCCATTGGAAAAATCCTCTCTATGCTCACTCCATCCAGGTCTTTCAATATTTGGTAGATTTCAATGAGATCCACCCTTATTCTTCCAAACTCCAGGTGAGTACAGCCCAGAGTCAACAAATGTTCCTCATACATTAACCCTTTATTTCCTGGAATCATTCTCGTAAACTCCCTCTGGACCCTTTCCAATGCCAGTGCACCTTTCTTAGGTACAGGGTCTGAAACTGGCTCAATGCACTGAGTCCAGTCAGACCAATGCTTTATAAAGCATCAGCATTATATCCTTGCTTTTATATTCTAATCCTCTGGAAAAGAATGTTGACATTACATTTGCCTTCCTTACAACTGACTCAACCTGCAATTTAACCTTCAGGGAATCTTACACTAGATCTCCCAAGTCCCTTTATACCTCTGATTTCTGAATTTGCTCCCCATATAGAAAATAGACCTTTATTCCTTCCACCAAAGTGCATAACCATACACTGCATAGTATTCCATCTGCACTTCTTTGGCTATTTTCCTAATCTGTCCAAGTCCTTCTGCAGACTCCCTGCTTCGCCATCAATCTTTGTATCATCTACAAACATGGCCACAAAGCCATCAGTTTTCTCATCCAGATCATTAATCTGTTACATGAAAAATAGTGGGCCCACAATGACCCCTGCAGAACAGGAATGATTGGAAAAGCTGGGTTTAATCTCACTATAATGAAGGGGGCTGACACTTACCTTGAAGAGTAAAGGTTCCCATCCTTTATTATGCCATGGACAAATACCATTAAGCAAGGGTTCAGTAGGCCCCAGGTTAGGAATCCCTGGGTCCTGGAGCAATATAATCTGGTACAGGCCTTTCAGCCCAAATTGTCCAGGCCAACCGTTGTGGCCATCCGGCTAAGCCCAATTTCATGCCTTCGGTCCATATCCCTATAAGCCCAGCCCCTCCATGTTTCTTGCCCAAGTGCATCCCAAGTGATACTACTATACCTGCCTCAAACATTTCCTCTGACAGTTCATTCCATATACTCACCGTCCTCTTTGTCAGACACTCCTTTATAAATCTTGCCCCTCTCATTGTAAAACTATGCCCTTTAGCTTTGAACTCCCCTACCCTGAGGAAAAGACTGTTACCAGTCCTACTATTCATGTCTCTTGTAATCTTAAATACTTTTATAAGGTTGCTGCCCACCCCGCCCCCCCCCCCCAACTTTGTTGTATGTTACATGAAATAAAGTCCTAGCCTGGCCAATATTAAAAGATGTCAAGATATTGCTGTTGTATGACACAAGGATAATAGCTGTAAAACTAAGAAGTCTGTAAAGTACCAAGGGGCACCGATAGAATAGGTAATTGGAGTCTCCTTCTTAGGACAGGATAGTCTTGAAAATAGGGCACAGGTTCAAGGTGAGAGTGCAGAAGTGTAAAGAAAATCTGACAGGTCATTTTTTCATACAGAGGGTGGTGATTATATGAGTGACAGAGGAGGTGGTAAAGGCAAATATGATTATAGTTGTATTGGTTCTAGGATACAAAAGGAATAAAGAATTCAGGCTTAAGTTGGGAAAATGGAATTTGTGTGGATAAGCATGACAAGCAACATGAAGGAGGTTAGTTCAAAAGTCCCTTTCTGTGCTCTGCACTGCTAGGATTCTAAGATTCCAGAACTGAGGCTCTTCCCTGCAATGAGCTCTTTGGGCCTGTGCAGAGCGCCAGAGTGCATAAGCAGCTTTGCTTTTTGTTGTTCCGTTCTCAACTTTGTGGCGCATTGAGCAGCATTTTTTTTTTGTTGTTTCTGTAGCATTTGCCTCTTTTTGACGAGGCCAATTTGCTAGCTCAATGCTCAAACCAGCAGGGATGTAAAGTGGTCAAGGAGCCAGCCAGATTCAAACACAGGACCACTTGCCTCGAAGTCCAGTGCTGATACTACTGCACAACTGGCTGGCTGTTGTTTTCAGAGCACCTGAATTAGTTAATTGTTGTTTAACAAAAGTTATTAATTGTTTAGAGTTCCTTGTGTTTTTCTCAAGCAACACATTCTTTGTAATGTGGTCTCCCGGTGTTCTCACTTAATGTTGCTTGATAAGTTTATGTTGATAGGCTTGGGAGTTCTATGTTAATTGTATCATTTAAACTAGCACACAGTTAACACTAATTGCAAGGTTCTAGTTTTGAGAATGTTTCTTCTCTTTTCTTTTTCAATCTTTTTGTTAAGTTTCCAATAAACAATATTAATGCTAATACATAGAGATCAGGAGTACATTAATAACAGTTAACATGTAGAAACACATATTCCAAGTAATAAATGGAGTCTAACCTCCCAATCTCTTGGTAATTAACCATGAAAAAGATCATTATAATTACAAAAAAAAGAGAAAATTAACCCCAAGCTAAAACAAACTAACCTAAAAAACAAAGATTGGGCTGTCATAATTCATTGGTTAAAAATATATTTTATCCTTTAACTCTGCTCCTCTATCCATAAAAAATTGCTGAAAAAAGGATTTAGAAAGGGTCAACTTACATCATATGAAAATATTGAATAAATGGCTTCTAAGTTTCTTCAAATTTAACCGAGGGGTCCACAGTACTGCTCCTAATCTTTTCCAAATTTAAACATGCAATTGTTAGGGAAAACCATTGAAATGTGGTAGGTGTATTGGAATCTTCCAATTTAAGTAAAATCGATCTTCTGGCTATTAATGTCACAAAAGCAATTAAACAAAAAGCTGATGAGGGTAAATGACTAGAGTCTGTCACTGGTAGTCCAAAGATTGCAGTGATAGGATAAGGTTTTAAACCAACACAAAGAATTGCTAAAATAATATCAAAAATATTTTTCCAATATTTTCTTAACAGAGGGCATGACCATAACATATGTGTCAAAGAAGCTACTTCAGAATTACATCTATCATAAACAGGGTTTATATGACGGTAGAAACGTGCTAACCTATCCTTGGACATATGAGCACCTATGAACCAGCTCAAATTGTATCAAAGTATATCTGGCACACATTGATGAAGTATTAACTAGTTTAAGAATTTTCTCCCATTCCTCTGTAGATAAAGATATTTGAAGTTCTCTTTCCCACTCATTCTTAATTTTATCAGAAGTACCTAGACATATTTTCATAATCAAATCATAAATAATTGCTATTAAACTCTATAGAAAGGGGTTTAAACCCAATTTTTTTTCTGTAACTTCGATTTGATGTGATATCAGAAAGGTAAGTAAAGTAGCATTCAGAAAGTTTCTAAACTGTCGATATCTGAAAAAGTGTGATCTAGGCAAATTATATTTATTAGACAACTGTTCGAAAGACATAAAACGATCATCCATAAATAAATCATGAAAACATGTTATTCCTTTTGTTTTCCATAACAAAAAGGCTTGATCAATTCCAGATGGTTGGAAAAAAATTAGATATGATAGAGCTTGACAGGATAAATTTATTCAATCCAAAAAAGTTACGAAATTGAAACCATATTCATATTGTATGTTTAACTATTGGATTTATCATTTTTTATTCAGTTTAGTAAATACAAAGGGAAGCCCAGCTCCCAGAATAGAAGTCAATGAAATCCCCTGTACAGACTCCCACTCGAGATTCATCCATCCAGATTGAGTTTCATCCAACTCTTGTGTCCAAAACGTTAAATATCGAATATTAATTCCCCAGTAATAAAATCTAAGATTTGGCAGAGCCAAACCGCCTTCATTTTTTGATTTCTGTAAATATTTCTTACTTAACCTGGGATTTCTATATTGCCATATATATGAAGAAATTTTAGAATCGATAGTATCAAAAAAAGATTTAGGAATAAAAATTGATACTGCCTGAAATAGATACAGAAATTTAGGTAAAATAAACATCATATTAGCATTAATTCCATCGTTCAAAGATAAAGACAGTGGGGACCATTTAGTAAACAGTTGTTTAACATGATCAATTAAAGGTAAAGAATTAACTTTAAATATGTCCTTATACTTCTTAATAATTTTAACCCCCAAATAAGTAAAATAATCAGTAGCCAACCTAAACGGTAATTGTCTACAAATAGGAATTTGCATATTTAATGGGAAAAGCATGCTCTTATCAAGATTCAATTTATACCCAGAAAAACTACTAAACTGGGCAAGTAAAGTTATTACTGCAGGATTGGATTTCTCTGGGTTAGAAATATATAATAACAGGTTATCTGCATATAATGATATTTTATGCATCCCATTTCCATGAATAATGCCTAGTATATTGGGTGAATCACGAATAGCAATTGCCAAAGGCTCCAGGGCAATATCAAATAATAAAGGACTTAAAGGACAGCCCCGTCTAGTACCTTGAAAAAGCCTAAAAAAAGGGGATCTCTGATGAATGGTAAATACAGCAGCCAAGGGTGTATGATATAACAGTTTAATCCAAGATATAAATTTTGAACTGAAATTAAATTTCTCAAGTATATTAAATAAATATTCCCATTCAAGTCTATCAAATACCTTCTTAGCATCAAGCGAAACAACACATTCTGAAGTATTAGAAGAAGTAGTGTATACAATGTTCATTAACCTCCTAATGTTAAAATGTGAATAACGATTTTTAATAAATCCTGTCTGATCCTCAGAAATAATCTGAGGTAACGTACTTCTCTAATCTAGTTACTAATATTTTGGAAAAGATTTTAGAATCCACATTCAACAAAGATATAGGCCTATATGATGTAAATCTTTATCTTTATCTTTTTTTTAGGAATTAAGGAAATTGATGCTTCATAAAAGGATTGTGGTAATTTACTTACTAATAAAGCATCTTTAAAAACTTTACATAACTAGGGAGAGAGTAAATCTGAAAAGGTCTTAAAAATTCAGCTATATAACCATCTGGACTGGGTGCTTTACCTGAGTTTATCGAAAAAATTGCCTTCTTTATTTCCTCTTCAGTAATGGGTGCATCTACCTTCATCAACTGGTAATTCTGGAAAATTTAGTTTCCTTAAAAATTCATTCATTATAGTAGTATCATCAGAGAATTCTGATTGATATAAATTAGTATAAAATTCTTGAAAAGATTTGTTAATTTCATCATGATTAACCATCAAGACACCATCCCGTCTACAACTTTTATTAATCTGACATTTCGCCAAAGCTGCTTTCAATTGATTAGCCAACAATTTATTCGATTTATCAGCATGTATATAGAATTGACTCCTAGAGAATGTTACTTCTCATGGTGTCACTCAGCCAGTGGGCTGATAACTACTCTTGCTACTCTCATTTACTCTTTAAGTGTCTAAAATAGATTTTGACAGCCTCTTTTATATTATTGACTGCCTTCATATTCCATCTTTTCATATTCCATTTTATGCCTTCTGCTGTTTTTTATAAGCTCCCAATCATTTAACTTCCTGCTAATTGTTGTTGTGTTATATGCCCTCTCCCTTACTTTTATGCTGTCTTTGACTTCCCTTGTCAGCCACACTTACAACATCTTTTCTTTAGAATGCTTTATTTTCTTTGGGATGTATTTACTGTATCCCGTTCCTTCTGAATTACTTCAGAAACTCCGGTCATTTCTGTTTTGTCATCATCCCTGCTTGTGTTCCCTTCTAACCAACACTGGCCAGCTCCTCTCTCATCCCTTGACTCCACTGTAATACTGATACATCAGGCTTTAGCTGCTCTCTCTCAAACTGCAGAGTGAATTCTATTATATTATGATCATTGTCTCCTAAGGGTTTCTTTACCTTAAGCTCCCTATTCAAATTTGATTCAGTACACAATGCCCAATCCGGAATTGCCATTTCCCTAGTGGGCTCAAACACAAGCTGCTCTAAAATGTGATCTTGTAGGCATTCTAAAAACTCCTTGTCTTGTGATCCAGCAACAACCTGACTTTCCCAATCTAGCTGCATATTGAAATCTCCCATGACTATTATAACATTGCACTTTTTACCATGCTTTTTTCTGTCTTCCATTGTAATTTGAATTCAAAACCTTGGCTACAGTTCGGAGACCTGTATATAACTTCCATCAGGATCTTTTTACCTTTGTAATTTCTAAACTCTATTCACGATAATTCTCCATCTTCTGAACTTATGTCATTTCTTTCTAAGGATTTAATTTTATTTATTTACCAACAGAGCCATCCCACCCCATCTGCCTATGTGCATGTCTTTTCCTTATGCGTATCCTTAGATGTTAAGCTCCCAACTATGATCTTCTTTCAGCCATGATTCAGTGATGGCCACAGCTTCATTCCTGCCTAACAAGGTATCTCCCTTAGTCAGTATACAGTACTGCATGTTTTCAAATATAACACCTTCAGGCTATGCAGAACCGTCCATGTTCCAAGTCTTACCTGATAATGCTCCCTAGTTTTTCCTCCAGTACCTTGATGACTGCTTCATACCCCCATGCTGAGCTCATCAATTTCATCAACTTTGTCTCCAATTTCCACTCTGCCTTAAATTCACTCGGTCCATTTCTGACTCATCTCTTCACTTTCTCACTCTCTCTTTCTCCATCTCCGAAGACAATCTGTTTAACATCTTTCATAAACCTACCAATTCCCATGGCTACATTGACTATACCTCTACCCACCCTTTCTCCTGTAAAAATGTAATTCCATTTTCTCAGTTCCTTCATTTCAGGACATCAGATGTGTTCTACTTCTTCAAAGAACAGGCATCTCTTCCTCCACCATTGATGCAGCCCTCACCTGCATCTCTTCCATTTTGCAGACATCCACATTTACCCCCTCGTACATTGTAACCCACAACTACCACCATCTTCAACAGGATCCTACCAGTAAACACATATTTATGTCTCCCCACCAATGTAACACACACAGGAGTGTGGAGGATCTCAGAGGGGCTTGCTTTTACCACACCTCCTCCTTCTATTCCCATATTTCCACAGACATTCCCTTATTCATTCATTCCTCCCCTCTAATTTCACCCTTGGCACATATCCCTGCAAGCAGCAGATATACTACACCTGCCCATTTACCTCCTCCCTTACTGTACCCCCCACTTCAAGGCCCCAAGCAGACCATCCAGGTGAGGTAACTCTTCACCTGGGTATCTGTTGGGGTCACCTATTGTATCCGATGCTCCCGATGTGGTGTCATTGGTGAGGACCTCTGCTCCATCCACCAAAAACAGAATTTCCCAGTGGCCGATTCCTATCCCTACTCTCGCTCCAACACGTCGGTCTGTGGCCTCCTCTTTTGCTATGGTGTGTTCACTCTCAGAGTGAAGGAGCAACGTCTCATATTCCATCTAAGTAGCCTCCAACCAGATGATATGAGCATTGATTTCTCCTCCTGGACTTTTTTTTTTTCTTCCCCCTTCCCTCTTTTTCTATTCTCCACTCTGATCTCCTAGCTCTTCTCACCTATCACCTCTCCTCATCTACCCTTCTCCTTTCCTTTCTCCCATAGTCTACTCTGCTCTCCTATCAGATCCCTCGTTTGCTAAACCCTTACCTGGCTTCAGCCATTGCCTTCCAATTTGTCCTCTTTTCCCTTTCCCCCCACCTTTTCATTCCGGTGTCTTCCCCCTTCCTCTCCAGTCCTGAAGAAGGGTCATCGCCTGAAGCATCGAATGTTTGTGCACTTCCATAGATGTTGCCTGATCTGATAAGTTCTTCCAGCATTGCGTGTGTGTGTTGCTCTGGACTTCCAGACTACAGAATCTCCTGTACTTATAACAATCCTGCATTCATCAAGTTTGCCCCCATGTGACACTTCAACTCATCCAACTGACTGCTACTTTGCCTATCACCTGCTTGTCTTTCCTCACATTCTCACTATACACTGCATCTACTTGCTTACCAACTGCCCCATTCTCAGCCCTATCATTTTCAGTCCCAAAAGGACCTAAAATCCGCAGCAGTGAAGGAGAACAACTTCCTGTATCTCTTCCTATGTTCATTCTCATGCATGCCTCTTCTAAGCATAGAGATCAGAATACTTTTCATAATAGTTGCACCATCAAGCTGAATATACATCTGGCAATCTCCTCCAATTTATTCACAGGGTGAGTTTCTCCGGCACAACTGTCAATCCATTGACAGAGCCTGCACAAGCCCACCCAGCAGAGCACTCCTGAGAGCCGATTAAGCTTACGGGCTATCAGAACTGTCAAACAGATTGAATATTTGAGAATGTTTCTGACACTCACTGCCATTCAAACCCAATCCAAAATATTGGCCGTTAAATAGCACGTTGGGCTTCTATTTTTAAGTTTCAAAAAATATCTAGAAGCAATTAAATATGTTCAAGTCAACTCAATTAAATGGAAATGGGTGAGAAGGGGCATCATTTACATGTGATTAGAGGGAGATGTCAGAGATAGTTTTTATAAACAGTGTGGTGAATGCTTTAAACATCACATGAGGGGTGATGATATAGACAGACACATTAGAGGCATTTTAGCAATTATTAGGTTGGTATATGGATGATCGAAAATGGATGGCTATGTAGGAGGGAAGGGTTGACTTAGAAGGAGGTTAAAACGTCGACACAACTTTGTGGGCTGAAGGATCGGTACTGCGTTGTAATGTTCTATATTCTATATTAAATTGGCAGCAGATGAGTGGAAGTTCAAAAATATAAACATTTACTTAAGTGTATTTTGGGTATCTCTATGAGTCTGCTTACATCTTAAGCCATTAATCAGATATACTGTTGTACTTAGATACTGACGTTTACTTACTGCCCATTACACCACTGGCATCTAGGGCATCAATGAAGGTCGTCCATCAATGTTTGTTCTTGGTTGCACACAGTCAAAAAAGGATTCTTCTTTGCTATTTCTGTAACAATTTTCTTTTCACCAGTCAAAGTTGTTAGCCCTGAGCTGAACCCTCAGTACTGGAGGACTGGAGCACCACTCTGAGTCTGGCCTCTACCCTTTGACCTGCTTGCCATGGGTAACCCAACCAAAAGCCAAAGCACAAGGCCCTGACTCCAGCCAATTTGGCTCTCCGGGTCATTGAAGCATGCAAACCTCCAAATCCTATGGCAAGTTTGTGGTCCTCTTGGAGAAAACTTCTGTGTGGTTTAGATTTCTATTGCCTTCAAAAATGGAGTTCATCTCTGTCTGCATAAACAAAACCCACAGGCACCACATGGGATGTGCAGATATTTGCTGTTACAGGGGCAAAGTATAGCCCTTCCATGAAATCAGCAGCTATTTTACCATACAACAACACACACAAAATGCTGGTGGAACACAGCAGGCCAGGCAGCACCTATAGGGAGAAGCACTGTCGACGTTTCGGGCCGAGACTTTTCCTGACGTTTACACCGTTCCTGGTGTCCTGACGAAGGGTCTCGGCCCAAAACGTCGACAGTGCTTCTCCCTATAGATGCTGCCTGGCCTGCTGTGTTCCACCAGCATTTTGTGTGTGTTGTTGTTTGAATTTCCATCATCTGCAGATTTCCTTGTGTTAGCTATTTTACCATGATCTCTGTACTGTATTGGCAGATGGTCTTAAATTGTTCTTGTAGATCGGATAAGCCCTACCTGGTATAATCCCTGGGAGTCACAATGAGCTTCAGAAATAAAAACAGAACATGTTGGAAACACAGAGCAGGTCAATCAGCACTTGTAAAGAGAGAGAAACAGTTAACGTTTCAGATCAAAGACCTTTCATCAGAACTAAAAAAAATAAAACGATTTAGCTTAGATTCTTAAAAGTTCTCCTTATATTTTTCTCTTCCCAAGTTCTGAAGGGAAGTCTTCAATCTGAAATGTTAACACTGTTTCTCTTTCCACAGACGCTACCTGATCTGCTGGCTGCTTCCAATTTTTTGGGTTCCTCTGAATTTTCAGCATCAGCAGAATCTCGTGTCCCGCATTTTCTGGGTTTTTTTACCTCAGGTTTCCTGCATCTGCAGTTTATTCGTAGAAGCATCAGGACTAGGACGGCCAGACAGGGTAACAGTTTCTTCCTCCAGGCTGTGAGACTAATGATATCATGCCACCACATTCTTGTCAATAGGACAGAGAGTTGTTTACCATTTACCTGTGCCGCACAATTCACATGCATCTTGAATTATGCTTGATTAACATATTTGTAGTAATAGTTTGTTTTATTTGCTGTGTGTGATATTGTGGCGACCCAATTTCTGCGCAGGCGAACCGGCTCACAAATAGCCAGCGCGCGGGGGAAAACTTTGGTAATGCACCTCTGACGTCATTTCCACCCGGAGAGGGCGGGCGCTAGGAATTAAATGCCAGCGCCGCGAAGCTTGAATAAACTAGTCTCGAAACGACTTACCGACTGTGTGTCGTCTCTAGCTCTGTATGTAGCACATCGCTACATTGTTGACCCCGATGATCCAAACGGGATTTGGACCAAAGATGACCGACTCTTCATCTGTTCATGCAGTTTTGCTAAAACTGCCGACTTTCTGGATGCTGCGTCCACGCGTGTGGTTTATCCAAGCAGAAGCCCAGTTCCAGATTCGGAAGATATCCTCTGATTCCACACGTTACTACCAATAGGAGAGTGCCCTTGACCAGGAGACGGTCGCCCAGGTTGCGGATTTCATACAGTTGCCCCCAGAAGAAGGCAAATATGAAGCATTCAAAGTGCTGCTCATTGGGACCTTTTGGCCTCTCATGGTGTGAGCGGGGTGCCCGCCTGCTTCACCTGGACAGTTTGGGAGACAGGCTGCCTTTAGCATTGATGAACAAGATGCTGTCCCTGGCTGATGGAGACAAGCCCTGCCTCATGTTCGAGCAAGCGTTCCTAGAGTGACTGCCTGAGGACATATATCTGCTGCTGGCTGACGCAGATTTCAGCGACCTCCGGAAGGTGGCGGCCCAGGCAGACGTGCTGTGGAAAGCCAAGAGGGAGAGCGTGGCATCCGTCGGTCAGATTACCAGGCCACGCGTCCAACAGCAGATCAGACAGGCCCGGCAGAGGGGCGCACACAACACAGAGGCAGGAGTGAGGAGGACAGTGAACAGTGGTGTTTCTACCACCAGCAGTGGGACACAGAAGCCTGCCGTTGTCGCCCGCCCTGCAAGGGCCAGCAGCCGCTAATTAATGTGGCGGCTGGCCACCAGGACAGCCTCTTGTATGTTTGGGACATACAGTCAGGACGCCGCTTCTTGGTTGACACTGGAGCGGAAATCAGCGTCTTGCCCCCGACAGGGTACGACACCCGCAACAGGAAGCCAGGACCCACCCTGAGGGCCGCAAACGGCAGCACAATATGGACCTGCGGCACTCGCACAGTGCAGCTGCAGTTCGGCGCCAGCCGGTTCACGTGGGACTTCACACTGACCGCCGTGGCCCAACCACTCCTGGGGGCGGACTTCTTGCGAGCTCACAGCCTGCTGGTCGACTTGCAAGGGAAAAGACTGGTACATGCTGAGACTTTCCAGACATTCTCCCTGGGTGAAGCCAAGTTGCCGGCCCCACACCTGGACTCCAACACGCTGTCAGACAATGACTTCACCAGAATCCTGGCGGACTTTCCATCGATTCTGGCACCACAGTTTTCGGCAGCCATGCCCAAACTCAGGGTACAGCACCACATCCTGACCCAGGTATCACCCCTCCACGCCCGCGCACGAAGGCTCCCCCCAGAAAAGCTCCGCCTGGCAAAGGAGGAGTTCAAGAGGATGGGGATCATATGGAGGTCCGACAGCCCACGGGCCTCCCCCCTGCACATGGTGCCCAAAGCAACAGGGGGCTGGAGACCATGCGATGACTACCGCAGGCTGAATGAGGCTACCACTCCAGACCGCTACCCCGTGCCACACATTCAGGACTTTGCAGCAAACCTGCACGGGGCAAGAATCTTTTACAAAGTAGACCTCGTCTGGGGATACCATCAAATCCCAGTGCACCCTGAAGACATCCCCAAAATAGCACTCATCACCCCGTTCGGGCTGTTTAAGTTCCTCCGATTGCCGTTCGGCCTGAAGAATGCCGCACAGACGTTCCAACAGCTAATGGATGCGGTGGGACGTGACCTGGACTTTGCGTTCATCTATTTGGACGACATCCTTATAGCCAGCAGTAGTCGCCAGGAGCATCTGTCCCACCTCCGCCAGCTCTACTCCCACCTGAGTGATTTCGGCCTCACGATCAACCCGGCCAAATGCCAGTTCAGTCTTGATACCATCGACTTCCTGGGCCACAGGATTATCACGGACGGAGCAACACCTCTGACTGCCAAGGTAGACGCGATCCGCCACTTTGCCCGGTCAAAGGCCTGCAGGAGTTCGTTAGTATGGTGAACTTCTACCACCGTTTCCTCCCCTCAGCAGCCCGTATCATGTGCCCTTTGTACACCCTGTCTTTCTTTTTCAATCTTTTTATTAAATTTCATATATAAAAAAAAAACAACACAAAATAATGAATAGATTACAGATTCAATAAACTTGAGATTACATTAGTAATAGGATAATAATATCCTATTAAAACATCCATCAACAAAAGGTGCATAAATCAATCAAGTCTATGTAAATATATATGAAAAACAAAAATAATCGTCGAAAAAAGAAAAAAAAAATTGAAATTATATATGAGAAAAAATATATAATGAAAAAAAATACTAAACTAACACTAACATGGGCAATAATAACACTTTATAAATATATAAAGGTGTCAAGAAAAGAACTCCAGAACTCCATACCTGAACAAGTATAAGTAGAGAAAAGGATCTGAAATAAGCCAAATTAATTCATATGAAAGTGTCGAATAAATGGTCCCCAGGTTTCTTCAAATTTAATTGAAGAATCAAAGATAGTGCTTCTAATTTTTTCCAAACTCAAATAAGAAATAGTTTGGGAGAACCACTGAAATGTAGTAGGAGGATTTACTTCTTTCCAGTTTTGTAATATAGACCTTCTGGCAATTAATGTTACAAAGGCAATCATTCGTCTGATTGAAGGGGAAAGTTGATTGCCATCTTCATTTGGTATACCGAAAATTGCAGTAATAAAATGGGGTTGTAAATCGATATTCCATACTGAGGAAATGACATCAAAAATGTCCTTCCAATAGTTATGTAAAGTGGGACATGTCCAAAACATATGAGTCAATGAAGCCACTTCTAAGTGACATCTGTCACATTGAGGATTGATATGCGAATAAAATCGGGCAAGTTTATCTTTAGACATATAAGCTCTATGTACAATTTTAAATTGTATTAAAGCATGTTTAGCACAAATAGAGGAGGAATTAACCATTTGTAAAATTTTTTCCCATTTATCTGTTGATATATTACATCGAAGTTCTTTTTCCCATTCTTGTCTAATTCTATCCGATATTTCTGGCTGTATCTTCATAATCATGTTATAAATAAAAGCTACTAATCCCTTCTGACAAGGATTAAAAGTAAAAATCAAATCTGAAAAATCCGATGGAGTTGAATTAGGAAAAGATGGAAGAATTTTATGTAAGAAATTTCTAATTTGTAAGTATCTAAAAAAATTAGATTTAGGTAATTCAAATTTGTTGGATAGTTGATCAAAAGACATCAAAGTACCTTCAAAAAAAAGATCACGAAAACATTTTATACCTTTCCTTTTCCATATACTAAAAGCTTGATCTGTCAATGAAGGTTTAAAAAAAAAATTACATAAAATAGGGCTGTCCAAAGCAAAGTTTTTCAGATTAAAGAATTTGCGAAATTGAAACCAAATTCGTAGTGTATGTTTAACAACAGGGTTAGATATCTGTTTATTGAATTTGGCTAAATCAATAGGAAGAAAAGAACCAAGAACGGAAAATATAGAATATCCCTTAACCTCACTACATTCCAAATTTACCCACTGTGGGCACACAGGTGAATCCAAATCTAGTTTCCAGTACATTAGGTTACGAATATTATTCGCCCAATAATAAAATCTAAAGTTAGGTAAAGCTAGACCACCATCTTTTTTAGACTTTTGTAATTGCCTTTTGCTTAACCTAGGATTTTTATTTTGCCAAACAAATGAGGAAATCTTTGAATCAATATTATCAAAAAAAGATTTAGGAATAAAAATTGGTAAAGCTTGGAATAAATATAAAAATTTCGGTAAAATCATCATTTTAATAGCATTAATCCGACCAACTAATGATAAAAATAAGGGAGACCATCTAGTAGTAAGTTGCTGAATTTGATGAAGCATAGGTAAAAAATTCAGTCCAAATAAATCTTTATATTTCTTGGTGATTTTTATACCTAAATAGATAAAGTTATCAGTAACAACTTTAAATGGCATCCTATCACTCAATAAAGTTTGCGCGTTTAAAGGGAATAACTCACTCTTATCTAAGTTTAACTTATAACCAGAAAAACTACCAAATTGAGCCAACAAGGATAAAATAGCAGGAATAGACCTACTAGGATTAGAAATATATAACAACAAATCATCAGCATAAAGCGATAATTTGTATAACTTCTCATTACGGGTAATACCAAAAATATTAGGAGACTCACGAATAGCAATAGCTAAAGGTTCTAATGCAATATTAAATAATAAAGGACTTAAAGGACAACCTTGTCTCGTACCACGAGATAATTGAAAAAAAGAGGATCTATAATTATTTGTAAGAACAGAAGCAACAGGTTTATAATATATTAATTTAATCCATGATATAAAATTAGGACTAAAATTAAAGTTTCTCAATGCATTAAATAAATATGTCCATTCAACTCTATCAAAGGCTTTTTCAGCATCTAATGAGATAACACATTCTGGGGTTGTAGGTGATGAAGTATAAATTATGTTAATCAATTTTCTAATATTAAAAAAGGAATATCGATTCCTAATAAAACCAGTTTGATCTTCTGAAATAATCTGTGGTAATACCTTTTCTAATCTAATGGCTAAAATTTTTGTAAGAATCTTAGAGTCTACATTTAATAATGATATAGGGCGATAAGATGCACATAAGGTAGGATCTTTATCTTTTTTAAGAATTAAAGAGATAGTAGCTTCATAAAACGATTGAGGTAATCTCTCCTTTGTACACCCTGATGTTGGGTAAAGGCAAGGACATTACTTGGGACGAGGAGGCCGCGGCCGCTTTTGTTAAGGGCAAGGAAGCCTTGGCAGATGCCGCGATGCTGGTGCACCCCAGAATGGACGTTCCGACCGCCCTCACGGTGGACGCATCCGACACAGCAGTCGGTGGGGTGCTGGAGCAGCTCATCGAGGGGCGCTGGCAACCCCTGGCATTCTTCAGAAAGCACCTACGACCACCCGAACTCAAGTACAGTGCTTTCGACCAGGAGCTGTTGGCACTGTATCTGGCAATCCGGCATTTCAGGTACTTCTTAGAAGGCAGGCCATTCACCGCGTTCACGGACCACAAACTGTTGACCTTCACAAGGTGTCTGATCCCTGGTGATCCCTGGTTGGCTTGCTAGCAGCGACATCTGTCCTACATCTCCGAGTACACAACGGAAATCCAGCATGCCTCGGGAAAGGACAACGTCGTGGCGGACACACTCTCCAGACCAGCTGTCCAGGCCCTGTCCCCGGGGGTGGACTATGCAGCACTGGTGGAGGCGCAACAGGCAGACAATGAGATGCCCAGCTACAGGACCGCAGTCTCGGGTTTGCAGCTGTAGGACTTTCTTGTAGGCCCAGGTGAGAGGACCCTCCTGTGCGACGTGGCTACCAGCCAACTATGGTAGACCGGTTCACGAGGTGGCCAGAGGCGGTCCCGCTCACCGACACATCTGCTGATTCCTGCACCCGAGCACTGATTGCAACCTGGGTAGCACGTTTCGGGGTACCGGCCCACATTACCTCCGACAGAGGTGCCCAGTTCACGTCCTCCAGCCTGTGGTCAGCTGTGGCCAGCCTGTTGGAAACGCAGCTACACCACACTGGTGCCTACCACCCACAGTCGAACGGACTGGTGGAACGCTTCCACCGTCACTTGAAGTCGGCTCTCATGGCCCGCCTGAGAGGACCTCACTGGGTGGACGAGCTTCCTTGGGTCCTGCCTGGAATTCGCACAGCGCCCAAAGAGGATCTGCACACCTCATTGCCCGAGTTGGAGTACGGCGCACCCGTGGCTGTCCCAGGAGAGTTCATACTAGCCCCAAGGGGGCAAGAGGAAGAACCCGCAGCAGTCCTGGACAGACTACGCGAAAGGCTGGGCAACCTGGCCCCTGTGCTGACTTCACAGCACGGACGGACCCCGACCCATGTACCCAAAAACCTGCAGAACTGTAAGTTTGTGTTCGTACGAAGGGGCGGACACCGGGCAACACTACAGTGGCCGTACGATGGGTGATCAACAACAATGTACGTTCTGGACATTGGGGGGAGAGAGGAGGTTTTCACAGTGGACTGACTCAAACCAGCCCATGTGGACTTGGCGCAGCCGGTCGAGGTTCAGGCACCGTGGTGCAGAGGCAGACCTCCCAAACAGAGGCTGATCCAGACTGTGGACATTGGGGGGGGGGGGGTGTATCTCCGATTCTAGGTGGGAGGGTTCTGTGGTGACCCACTTTCTGCGCTGGTGAACCGGCTCACAAATAGCCAGCGCGCGGGGAGAGACTTTGGTAATGCACCTCTGATGTCATTTCCGCCCAGAGAGGGCGGGCGCTAGGGATTAAATGCCAGCGCTGCTGATTTTGAATAAACTAGTCTTGAAATGACTTACCGACTGCGTGCCGTCTCTAGTTCTGTATGTAGTACATGACTACAATATATGTATAATTGTTGCACAATGGTCTGGAGGAGCATCGTTTTGTTTGGTCATATATATGTACAGTCAGATGACAACAACTTGAAGTTGAACTGTATTTGATTTTCAGAAGCTTTAAAGATTGTGAGCTCAAGATAATAATTAAAAATGTTTTCATCACATATTAATTATGCTATTATATTGCATGCACGTATGACAAATTTGCATATAAATAAACCACAATGCCTATATATATATATGTTGTGTGCATACATCTACTGATGCTGGGCACATCATCAGTGATGTTCCTGGAACCATCGGGTGTTTCAACATCATACATATATATATATTACTATAAACATATTCACAGAAGCCTGGTTCTTATTGTATTTGGCCATGTTTTTATGTCTTGAGATGGTGATATTGTGATCTTTTGATTCACCATACTGCTGATTCGTGTTTCCTCCCCATTGGTTCTAGAATACATTTGTCATCATATGAGTCTTTTTTACTTTCCAGGGCATCACTTGTTAATTAGATTTTCATAGCAAAATCTCTGACTGAAAATGTGCTTATTGTTTCAATGTTATACTGTGTTCTCTTTTCACAGAACATTATGTACTAATAAATGATACAGTACAAATGCAAAATAGAATCATTATACTTAATTCTGTCAAACAGATTTCTTTTTCTTTCAAAAGATTCCCTACAACCTAATGAAAGTTCATCTCTGCTGTCACCCATTCATCTGGCACGTCATGTTTGCTGCACCTTTCCCAGCAATAATTTACTCAGCAAGGTAAATTTTGATCTTTCCTCCAGTTCACACATTATGAATTAGTTCTGTAGCCGCACACAAATTGAGCAATATCCCTATTACATTAATTGGTAATAGCAACTTCACTACAGGTCATTTGAAGTGCCTTTCCTTGCTGTTTCCCAATAAGTTTTTGGGATGTGAACCATACCGTTGCTTACATTTCAGCTGTAACCCTTCCACTGGACATTGCACTCCCAAGATGGACTGTAGAAACCCAAGTAAGTTCAAACTCTGTTACATATCAGTAGCTCTCCTGAAGTGAATCTTGTGGTGGAGGGGCTGTTTCCTCAGGTGAGGGAGTCTAGTACCAAAGAGCACAGCCTCAGAATAAAGGGATATCCATTTTCAATGGAGGTGAGAAGGAACTTATTCAGCTAGAGCGTAGAGAATCTATGGAATCCATTGCCACAGGCAACTGTGGAGGCTAAATCACTGGGTGCATTTAAAGTGCACGTTGATAGGTCTGGATTAATCGTGAAAGTTTACAGGGACAAGTTAGGAGAGTGGGGTTGCAAGGGAAAATAGATCCGCTATGAGGAAATGGTGGAGCAGACTTGACGGGCCAAATGGTCTTATGGAATATCTACATGAGGGCACATACTTGATCTCAACCAACCTTTACAAGTGCACTCATACACTCATTTCAAGCTTGTCATTCTGTTACCTCAGCAATTTCTCCAAGATGAAGATTAGCTTAATGTGTCACCAGTACATTGCAGGATAGAGTGAACTGAGTCATGTTGCGTCAAATTACACCGGAGAGGATTGTGCTGATACTATGTTGCCATGTTTCCAGCGCCAATGTAGTATGTCCGTACACATTAACCCTAACCCTAAACATATGCTTTTGGATTTTCAGGATAAACTAAAGCACACAGAGGAAACCCATGTGGTCATGGGATGAACGTACAAACTCCTCACATGCAATGGTGGGAATCAAACCCCGATCTTACGGCTTTCACATAAAGTGTTGCACGAGCTGCTGTTGTAACTATTGTAAGGTGAAATTTCTGTTTTGCTGTCTGTGTCAGAACCTTTGTGAAACAACCTGGATAAAACATCATCATCATCATTATCAGAATCAGAATCAGAATCCTTTATTATCGCCAAGTATGAGGACACATACAGGGAGTTTGTTGCTGGTTTCCCTGAGCTCCCTCTGTACAGAATTAAAAGCAAACAAAAACAATAGTGCAAATAATCATAAGCTATATACAATGAGGTCCACCTCATTGAATGTACAGGTGGACTTGATTGATAACAAACTAAAATTCAAGTGTTCATAAGACTGATGGCATACGGAAAGAAACTGTCCTTGTACCTATTTGTCCTGGCATACAGTGATCTAAAGCATCTACCAGAAGGAAGGAGGTGGAACAGGTGATGTCCAGGGTGTGACGGGTCTACAATAATGCGGCTTGCTCGCTTCCTGACTCTAGATGCATATGAGTCCTGGATCGAGGGCAGCTTCACACCAATAATCCTTTCCGCAGCCCAGACAGTTCTTTGGAGTCTATTCTTGTCTTGTTTGGTAGCTGATCTAAACCAGACAGTGATGGACGAACAGAGAACAGACTAGATTATTCCTGAATAGAATTGAATCAGCAGCTCCTGAGGCAGGTTGTACGTAGGAAATACAACCTCTGCTGAGCCTTTTTGATAAGAGTGTCCACATTGGGTGTCTACTTCAGGTCCTGGGAGATTGTGACACCCAGAAATCTGAAGGTCTCCACAGCAGACACAATACTGTTGAGTATAGTGAGTGGGGGGAGTATTGGGGGGGGGGCTCCTCCTGAAGTCCACTGTCATCTCCACAGTCTTGAGTGTATTTAGCTCCATTATGTGCTATGTCATATAATGTGGGCGATCATGGTCTATCCCAGACCATGATTGTTCTTGGCAAATTTTTCCATAAATTTTGCCATTATTTTCTTCTGGGCAGTGTCTTTACAAGACAGATGACCCCAGCCATTATCAATACCCTTCAGATATTGTCTGGCCAGAGTCAGGGGTCGGATGACTAGGACTTGTGATATGCACCAGCTGCTCATAAGGCCATCCACCACGTGACCATGATCAGGGGGGCTAAGCAGGTGCTACACCTTGCCCAAGGGTGACCTGCAGGATAGCAGAGGGAAGAAGTGCCTTACACCTCTTTTAATAGAGATGTATCTCCACCTCACCACCCACTGGATAAAATATCCATCTCAATAGTAGCATATATGCCCAATAAAGTTTTTGTTTTTTTTTTAATCACCCATTGCCTAGCTTATTCATTTCTGAGTACAGTCAGTTTCCTGTAAAGGAAATTATAAAGAAACACCAGTCTTATAAAATTATTATAAATGCATTGCGTTTGGACCAGATGTGGCACTGTGAAGGATCTGAGAGATCTTGGGGACAATCAAAACTGCTGTGAAGGTTGACAGTGTTGTTAAGAAGGTGTATGGTGTGTTGGCATCATCAACCGTGGGACTGAGTTCAAGAGCCATGTTACAGCTATATAAGACCTTGGTCAGACCCCGCTTGTAGTACTGCGGTCAGTTCTGGTCTCCTCACTACAGAAAAAATGTGGATACAATAGAAAGAGTGCAGAAGAGATTTAAAGGATATAGCGTGGATTGGAGGGTATAACTTAAGAGAATAGGTTGAGTGAACTTGGCCTTTTCTCCTTGGAGTGAGAAAGGATGAGAGGTGACCTAATAGAGGTATATAAGATGATGAGGGTGATTGATCATGTGGATAGCTAGAGGTTTTTTCCCAGAGCTGAAATGGCTAATGTGAAGGGGCATAGTTTTAAGGTGCTTGGAAAGAGGTACCGAGGGAATGTCAGGGATAAGTTTTACACATGTGGGTGTGTGGAATGCTCTGCGAGCGACGGTGGTGGAAGTGGATACAATAGAGGCTTTTAAGAGCCTCTTAGATAGGTACATGAAGCTTAGAATAATAGAGGGCTATGCGCTAAAGAAATTCTAGACAGTTTCTAGAGTAGGTTACATGGTTGGTGCAACTTTGTGGGCCAAAGGGCTTGTAATGTGCTGTAGATTTCTATGTCTATATTATATGTTCTATGTTCAGATACCCTCAATATACTACCAGAACATGACATCGTGGGTAGTTACTAAAATGCAAATAACTGAATTTCCTACTGTCAATATTTCTCCTCATGACAGTGTATCCACTGTTGTATTTATATTCACGTACATTGATTTGTCATTTACTTGAAAGTTTATCTTAAAGTCTTGCTTGTTCCCACTGTTTTATGTTAATCAGAAAAACAGATGCTAAGTAATTCTAGTACTGCTCTTTTCTGAGTCATCTTCACTGTCACACTGAGCCCATGTAAACAAACAAATAAATGACTGATCTGTGGTAATCAATATAAATATAGCAGTGGATTGTTCTTTTATGAAGCAGTTTCTTCACTATTAAGTAGCTGCATTGATATAATTATAAACATAAGAAAATATAATAGAATATTATGTAATTAGTTGTTTTGATTAGGATTTATTCATTTTGTTTTTGTTGTCTTACGCTTTCTCAATGTTTAAAGTTTAATGTAAATTTCATTATCAAAGTCACCATATACAATCCAGAGATTCATTTTCTATAGATCTATAGAATAATAACCAAAACACAATCAATGAATAACCACTGCACTAGGGCGTTCTACCAAAGTGCAGAAGACAACTAACTGCAAATACAACAGAACAGACAATAATAGTAATTATATAAACAATGAACATCGAGAACATGGGATGAAGAGTCCTTGAAAGTGAGTCCATTTGTTGTGAAAACGTTACAATAATGGGGCAAATGAAGTTGAGTGAAGTTATCCCCTTTGGTACAAAAGCCTGATGGTTGAGGGATAGTGACTGTTCCTGAGCCTGGTGGTGCGAGTACTGAGACTCTTATACTATTTTCATGATTGCAGCAGTGAGAAGAGAGCATCTTTAGGGTAGTGGGGCTCCTTGATGATTATCATATACACAAGAGTTTCTGCAGATGCTGGAAATCCAGAGCAACAGCCACAAGATGCTGAAACAATTCAGCAGGTCAAGCAACATCTATAGAAGGGAATTAATAGTCATCATTTTAATCCAAGACTCCTTAACAGGACTCTATGCTTTTCCCTGTTTGCTTCCTTAATATAGAACAAACCTGTAGTAAATGATTATTTGTTTTCCAGAGCACTATTTACTAATTAGATTACTAGACCAAGATCTCTGACTCAGCAAATTGTTTATTGTTTCAGTGACACAGTGTTTTCTCTTCACACAGAACGACTGAGTGATATGGCATAAATGCAATGTAGAATGTTTACACTTAATTTTGTACCATAATTTCCCTACCACTGAATAGAAGTTCACATTTACTGTTTTTATAGTGATCACCAAATGTTTAAACATCACAGCTCCTCCCTTGCCTCACGGAGCAGCCTGCGAAACATCTCTTCAGACCCTTGGAATTTATCCTCCTCCATACATGCTGAGGTATCTAATACCATTTCCTCTTTTCACTTTTATTTACTTAATTCTCATAGAAGTCTCCAAATACAATGTCACTCTCATCATTGAATATACAGTGGATGAAAAATCTTACTATCCTACTACATTTTTGTACTACTTAACTAATTTAACTTTATGTGTGTGTGTGGGTGTATATATATATAAAACACTTACTGTAATTCTGTTATTATTAATGTTATTAATGTTATTGTACTGCTGCTGCAAAGCAACATATTTCATGACATACGCCAATGATATTAAACCTGTTTCTGATTCTGACTGTTAGATGTATAGAAAAGAACAATAATTTATCAATCACATAAATTACAATTAATTCGTAGCATTTTCAAAGGATAAAATGTGACATTTCTGTCAGCTTTGGTAATTGTATTTTTGAACTCTCTAGATATTATTCCTAAAGTTTGTAACCTTTCTGACATAATAGCATTTCATTTGGACAATAAGAACAAAGGTCACGTTTGACTTTTAATTTAAGATTAGCATCAGTTATCTCTTAAACAAAACAGCAAAAAGTTAAAAACTGATTCAATGGCTATCAGTCTTATAACAGATACTAAAACCATTTTGTAGAAACACCCTGGAAAAGATTTTTTGCAACTCAGTTTTGTTTCAAAGTGTAGAATCCATGGCATCACTTGAGCTTTATAAATTTTTAACATACATTATTGCAATGCCAATATTTTTCAGTTCAGTTAAAAGGTTCAAATGTCCCAATTCTATTTACTGCTTCCGGATGAAGATATTTAACCTGAAAGTGCATTCCAGATTGAGTTTTTTTATTTTCATTAAGTACTTCCATTATCACCAGAAGCTAACTATTTTACATCATTTTTATTTCAGCCTGAATTAATAATAAATTGTATTATAATTCATTAAAGTTATTACTGGTAAATATTTGGAAACACTGTCAAAATAGTTGTTGTGATGAGTCAAGTATGGTAGTGAAGTGTGTCGTGCTTGTCACTCACATTTTCAGCTTCCACCACTGGCTAGCAGTCTTGTGAAAAGGAGAGCTGAGTGTGTAAGCCTCTCCCTGCCAGTACATAGCCTCTCCAAAAGCAAGCCTCACGTAGTTAATCCTCACCGGCGACACATGGAAACTGAGCTGCTCTTGGACTCAGGCTGAGTTACAGAGGACGGGGAGGACTTCTGGCACCCAGGCCCATCAGCGTGTGGACACACCATGGTGTTCATGAACAAGATGCTCAGCTACAGGTGAATAGCCCCACTGCCTTGTGGGAAGCCTCAGGAGAGACGAAGGCTACCGGAGTAAACCCAGACAGGAAATCTGGAGTGGAACCCCTAAGGCAGCTGAACATCACTGAACTTCTTTCCAGCACTTCCTTCAGCCAAGCTGGTACCAAATGCATTGCTTCATAAGCTTTCCCTTGGACTACACTGGCAAGGCTGAGAGAGGGGTCTTGATGATTGGGCATCTCAGGATCTCCATTCCTTCCACTCAGGCTTGTAATGATGATGACCATCACCCATTGTACTTTGAGACAGATGGATGCCAACCAATTGGAAACATCATCGCTTTACATCCAATAGTGTTAATCAAACACATTCAATAATTAATTTGATTGGCATGTCATTCCTATATTTTGATAACATGGGGAAAGAATTCTTCAGGTTGTGGATCTTATTGTGGAAGTCAATATGAATAAAGAATCATTTTTGAATGTATATTGTATACATTTCTCTGACATTAAATTGTACCTTTGAACCTTTGAGAATCGTTCATTCTTTATGTGCCGTGTTTTATGACCTGAGTGACCATATTCCTTCCATGACCATGATTGTTCTTGGCAAATTCTTCTACAGAGGTGGCTGCCATTGCCTTCTTCACAGCAGTGTTTTTACAAGGTGAGTGACCCTAGCCATTATAGATCTTCTTCAGAGATTGTCTACCTGGCGACAGTGGTTGCATAAGCAGGACTTGTGAAATGCACTAGGTGCTCATATAACCATCCACCACTTTCTCCCATGGCTTCATTTGATCGTGATGGTGGTGGGGGGGGGTGGTAAGCAGGTGCTACACCTTATCCCAGGGTGACCCGCAAACTAACTTAGGGAAGCAGCACCTTACGCCTCCTTTGATAAAGTCTTATATCCGCCTCACCACCCAGAATATGGAATGCTAATATCATTGCCGAGTAAACCAGTCCTCTAATTCCTCAACAAGCGTATTAAAAAAAGATTTAAAAATATCCAATTAAACAAGTTAAGCAGAAATGTGACAAAATTAAGAACATACTTGTTTCATGACAAGTCTGGAGTAAATTGAGAATAACACCTCTGAAAGTTAAAAAGAAATTAATACCACAGCAGTTTTCATATCAATATAGGAGGAGGAGCTCAGGAGGATTAATGGCACCTAATGGCGACTCCTTTGCTTGCATCTTCGGAAGCAGCTCTATTTCCATCTTTAATATCTCTATTCTTCCCTTTCAGGTTCCTTTCAGGTTTCCCTGACCTGGAGTTACAGGTTGACTACGTTTCTTTGCAGGAATGGGACCCACTCTCTCTGGATTTCATGACTTGTCATTATTTGGCATGCCAAGGGCTTGGCCTAACAGCTCAGCTTCCCTTCAGAGGACTGAGAGCTCCTGGCTGAGAATCGAAGGTTGGTGTCAAGGCAGGAGATTGGTGTGTCGTTGAGAGATTTGGAAGATCCACGGCTGTGTTCCCAGAGACCGGACATTTTTAGGCACAGGGCTCATAAAAATCGACGCAACAGACTTTTAACATCATAAACCACCAAGTTGTTTGTTATGTCTCCCCTCTCGCTGTGAAACCGAGGTACCTATTTCTCCCTTGTTAGGGAGAGGGAGAGCCTGTGGTATGTCGAATACCGGGTGAATGAGTAGTCTTTGGGGTTCTGCAAGTCTGTGTCTTTGCTGTTGCTTTGCTCATGTTTGAGTGCTCGGTGGCGGGTGCTGAAGTTTTTTTTTGGCGGTGGGGGGAGGGGGGATTGTTATTTGCTGCTGCTTATATGCAGGAGGGAGGGGAGCTGGAGAGGGCTTTGTAGTTCTAACATTTAACTCTCATTCATTCTTCGGGAGCACTACTCTGTTTTTGTGGATGTTTGTGAAGAAAAAGCGTTTCAGGATGTATATTGTACACATTTCTCTGACATTAAGTGTATCTTTGAAACTCTTGAAACTTTTGAAGGCCACCTTTGTAGGGAATTCATGACTGGCAGATCCATTTGCCCTGTTTTTAATCATATTTGAAAGAAACTAAGTGCTACACTTCCCTGATTGAGACTCATGAGATGCCAACCTTTTGATTAAACCAAGCATTGATTTTAGGGGTGGAGTGTGGAAGCTTGCTATGTTGACACTGAAAGCATGGCAACACTTGTGGGCTGCCCCAAGCATATCTTTGGGTTGTGGTGGTCATTGATTTGATTTATAATAATGTTAAAGTTCTTTATGTCCATTAAACTCCTGATTCATCATTAATTTTACCATGTTTAGCATTCCTTTTGTGAAGTCAGACACAAAAGAATTTTTATCCGTATTCCTTATTATAATCTCACTATTTAGCCAACAAAGGATCTATGATTATTTTGGGAATTTTCTATTTAAATACTTGGAAAAGATGATTAGCATCCGGTTAGTATATATTGTACTAAGTAGTTACTATTTTCTATATTTTTTCCACTTTTTCATTTTGTTACCATTTTGGTCTCCAAAAGGCACTCCATCTTCAAAAACATTATTCTCCTTGAGAACATTAACTGCAATTTTAAACCCACGTCTTATCCAGTTCTGATGAATGGTCTTAGCTTGAAATGTTGACTGTTTATTGCCCTGAATAGATGCTGCCTGACTTGCTGAGTTCCTCTAGCACTTTGCCTGTGTTGCTTTTCTTAATCTTGACTTATTTAGTTATTTATGCACAGTTTGCTTTTCAGATTATAATTTTACTTTGTGTAGTAATTGAGAATTATAAAAGATTCAATAAAAGGTTATACCTTTAATCTATAATCCCACCTAACATTTACTAATCACTCTACAGCACGTGGCTCTATTTCAATTAAAATTATCTAGTTTTATACTCATCTTACTCAAAGTGAATTCTTAATACTTCATACGTAACCACAGTCTTCTAACAGATCTCTAAATTTCATTTGGGCATTGAATTCATTACATTAGCTCTGTTTTGTCCTATTTGTTGCCCTATTCTGGGAAACCATGTCAAAGGCCAATGTTCAAAGTATATTTATTGTCAATTTACATAAATGTCACCAGATATAAGGCTAGGAATCCTGTGGTGTGTAACTCACCTCCTGACTCTCCAAAGCCTGTCCACCATCTACAAGGCTCAGGTCAGGAGTATAATGGAATATTCGCCCCTCACCTGGATGAGTGCAGCTCCATCAACACTCAAGAAGCTTGACACCATCCAGTACAAGGCAGCCCACTTGATTGGTACCCCTTCCACAAGCATCCAATCCCTCCACCATCGACAGTTATAGCAGTGTGTAATATCTACAAGATAACACATCACAACACATCAAGTTTCCTAAGGCAGCACCTTTCAGACCGACAACCACTACCATCTAGAAGGATGAGAACAGCAGGTACCTGGGTACACCCCCACTTGGAAATCCCGCTCCCAGTCACTCACCAACCTGACTTGGCAATGAATCGACATTCCTTCATTGTCGTTGGGTCAAAATCACGGAATTCCCTTCCTAACGGCACTGCGGGTGTATCCGCAACTCAGGGACTGCAGCGGTTCAAGAAGGCAGCTCATCACCACGTTCTCAGGGGCAACTAGGGATGGGCAATAAATGCTAACTTAGTTGGTAAAGGCAACATCCCATCGATGAGTAAATAAAAAAAAAACACTACGCCGAGATTCACGTCAGATGCACAGAAGGAGAAAATGGAGAAGAAAAATATCTGTGTCATTTTCTGAAGTTGTCATGTGAGGTAGCAATGATCTCTTCAGTGCAGATGGAATTTAATGCAGATTAGTGTGAGGTTTTATACTTTGCAAGGACAAACCAGGGTAAGATTTACATGGTGAGTGGTAGGGCATTGAGAAGTGTGCCAGAGACATAGAGTCATAGAAAAACATTGAACAGAAATAGGCCACATGACTCACTAGACTGAACTGAACCATTTAAACTCCTGACTGCCATCGGGACCATAGCCCTCTATTCCCCTACCATCCATATATCCATCCAAACTTCTCTTAAATGTTGAAATTGAGCTTCTGGCAGTTCACTGCACACTCTCGTATCCGTCTGAGTAAAGACGTTTCCTCTCATCACCCCTCATAGAGGAGCAGAACTAGGACTTTTGACCTATCAAGTCTGCTCTGCCACTTCATAGACCATAAGACCATAAAACACAGTAGCAGAATTAGGCCATTCAGCCCATCAAGTCTGCTCCGCTATTCCATCATGGCTGACCCTGTCAAACCCATACACTTGCCTTCTCGTCATATCCTTTATAATGCCCTGATCGATCAGGAAACTATCAACTTTCACCCTAAACATACCCACCGTCTTGGCCTCCACTGCAGTCTGTGGCAGAGCATTGCACAGATGTACTACTCTCTTGCAAAAAAATTCTCCTTACCTCTGTTCTAAAAGGTTGCCCTTCAATTTTGAGGCTATGTCCTCTAGTTCTGGATAACCCACCATAGGAAACATTCTCTCCACATACACCCTATCTAGTCCTTTCAACAGTCAGTAGATTTCAATGAGATCCCCCCACATTCTTCTAAATTCTAGTGAGTACTGGCCCAAAGCTGCCAAACACTCCTCATATATTAACCTCTTAATTTCAGAACTATCCTTGTGAACCTCCTCTGGACTCTCTCCAATGACAACATGTCCTTTCTGAGATTGGGGCCCAAAACCATTGACAATACTTCAAGTCCATCCTGACTACGGTCTTATAAAGCCTCAGCATTATATCCTTGCTTTTATATTCTACTACCCTTGAAATAAATGCCAATGTTGCTTTTGGCTTCTTTACCACAAACTCAATCTGTAAATTAATCTTCTGGGAGTCTTGCACGTCTGCACCTCTGATGTTTGAATCTTCTCCGCATTTAGATAATAGTCCACACTATTGCTCCATTTACCAAAATGCATTATCGTACATTTCCCAACACTGCATTCCATCTACCACCTTTCTGCCCATTCTTCCAATATGTCTAGGTCCTGCTGCAATGGCATTGCCTCCTAAGCATTACCTACCCCTCCACCTACCTTTGCACCATCTGCAAACGTTGCCCCAAAGCCATCAATTTCATTATCCAAATCATTTACAAACAGTATGAAAAGCAGCGGTCCCAATTTTGACTTCTATGGAACACCACTAGTCATGGGCAGCCAACCAGAAAAGGCCACCTTTATTCCTGCTCACTGCCTCCTGCCTGTCAGCCATTCCTCTATCCTTGCCAGTATCTTTCCTGTAAAACCATAGGATTTTATCTTGCTAAGCAGCCTTATATGTGGCACCTTGTCAAATGCTTTCTGAAATCCAAGTAATTGACACCCCACGCCTTTTCTTTGTCCACCATGCTAGTGGGAAGGGGAAGTAGATATCCATGCAGTCATGGGAAGAACAGGCAGTGGCAGGATGGTACTGCAATGCATTGTACTAACCACTATGCTATCTTGCCACCCCATGTGTGCCTAAGGCACAACACGTATATCTTATTTTCATGCAACCAGCAGATGGTGGGACTGTTAAATAAATCTTGAATGTCACTCCAGTGCTCTTGTTATTCTGATTAATAATACCTTCAACAGCAGTATCACTGTTAACAAGTGAGAGATTAATCTTTTCAAACAGCAGTTATGAAACTTATCAGTCAGCATTTTTAATTTCAAATATTCTAAATATGTCACCTTACCTTTCATAATTTGGAATATTAATTAAACAACATATACTTGTTTGTGATTTTTAATTAGAACATTACCTTTTGGAATTTTCTGTAGGCTTGTAGATAATATGTCTCTGGTTAGACTCTAGTTCCATGGCTATTATGTCTTGTGACTCCCTGGTTGTTTTTTAAACAAACTGGATGGCCTCCATTTGCCTGACAATGTCTATTGCCCTATATGTTTGTCAGAGTATTACTAAATAAATTTTATCTATTGGTGCAATTCTGCATTGTAGAGAGAGTGTCTTCACATCAGCCTTTACCGTCTGGTTTGGTGCAGTGTCCTCTCACAATGTACAAAAATGACAGCAAACTGTCAGGATAGCAGCAAAGATCATTGGCTGCAGTCTACCAGCTCTGCTGAACTTCTATGTGCCCAGGACAATGGAATGGGCAGGAAAAATAAATGCTGACACAACCCGGCCTGCAAACTGCCTTCTGCGAAAGTTCCCTTCTGTAGCACTGTAGGGTTTTTAAAACAAAACAAAAACTTCATGCCACCTTTAAAGTTTCTTCCCTCAGGCAATTAATCTGATCAAACATTCTAATTACTCCCCCCTCCTCTCTACCTATTACCTATGTCACTGCTCTGCACTGCAAACATTTCAGAATCAGAATCAGATTTAATATCACCGGCATATGTCCTGAAATTTGTTACTTAACAGCAGCAGTTCAATGCAAGATGTGAGAAATAGAGAAAAAATAAATGAATTACAGTAAGTATATGTTTCTTAAATAGTTCAATTAAAAAAAGTAGTGCAAAAACAGAAATAATAAAAAATGGAAGTAGTGTCTGTGGGATCAATGTCCATTTCGAAATGGGATGGCAGAGGGGAAGAAACAGTTCCTGATTTGCTGAGTGCTTGCTTTCAGGCTTCTGACAGATTCCTCCTCCCTGATGGTAACAATGAGAAGTGGGCATGTTCTGGGTGATGGGGGTCTTTGATAATGGACACCTCGTTTCTAAGGCTCTGCTCCTCGGAGCTATCTTAGATACCACAGAGGCTAGCACCCATGATGGAGCTGACTAATTTTACAACTTTCTGAAGCTTTTTTTGACCCTGTACAGTAGCAACCCTTCCTCCCACCACCATACCAGATAGTGATGCAACCTTTAAATCGTTTTTAACAATGCTGTTCACATAGTAAATACCTGCTGGTATTAATGCATTTATCCACCTGCTATTACTCATTTGTACCTTAACCTGCAACTTTATTTTTATATAACTCTGTATTCTTTATGATGTTTTTTGTAGAATATCACGCTAAAATGTCATAGCAAATCCCTAACATATGTAAACATTTATAGCAATTGAAGTAGATCTTTCATTGAAGAACTACTAAATAACAGTTCTTTGGCTGAGACAGAGGAAGCCATTATACAGACCCTGTTTCTCCTTAAGATTTTTCCGTACTATTCATTGGTGCATAGATATCAGACTGCCCTCTTTTAGACATGGATTAAAAAAAAGGATGTCCTTTAGACATTATTGAAAGCTGCAGTTTTAAGAATAGAAATGTTTATGTTTCAATAATAGCTCCTTCACTCCAGCAAATGTAATTAAATCAAGAATTGCATACAGACCTTACAGTGCTTCAGCCACTCCTTGGAGCTTTGTTTAAATATTAAAAAAAACATCTTTTTTTCTAATGAGCACCTCAAGGAGGAAAGAACATATATGTGCATTTGTCTTCACTCAGATAGATTGCATACTTATTCCATTAAGGATGTGCAAGACTAATCCTGAATTGTGCTGCCCACTAATTATACAACTGGCCAATTTAATCCTTAGGTAACAATTACTATCGACAACAAATCACCATGCAAAATCCAAATGTGATGAAGTTCATTCAAATTGAATTAGCATTGAAATTTCATTTGACATTAGGCAGCTAACAACATCACAGTTGGAAAACTGACCAAGGGCACATTTTATGTTACTTATTAAATAAATGTAATTAATATTAAAGTTAGCAGCTCCAGTTGCAGCTGAAATCTTTATTCCAAGGTATGCAAAGATGGAATTTTACTACCACATGTGTAGCAGGCTGGGTTAATTAATTTGAGTGTCCAGGAGATGTGGTAATAAGCATACAAGCACAAGACAGTAACTTAAGCCTGATATATTATCATAAAATAGAAAACACAAACAAACCACACAAAATGCTGCACAGCAAGTCCCGAAGATTTCTAGGCTCACAATTCCTAGTCACCACACAGTTCTTGTCGAGGGAACTCTGATTCTGACTTGTAAAATCACCCCTTGGTCCCAGGGTGGATGAAATTCCAGTCCGGGTGAAATTCTAACAAAATCGGGAAAGTTATTGCATTTATACAAGTTTTGCAAGCTCAGAGTCATTAAAAGACTAATACATCATTTGTTCTTGTCCATTAACACAGTCTTGTAAATCAATAAAACATTTTAATGGTTACTTCTTGTTATCTCATAATGACTGACATACAACATTCTTTGGGCTTTCACAGTACATTAATCTTTACAGGCAAGTGATAAACCTGAACTCTGAAAGAATCCAGCTATTAATCCCACTTGATGGACATTCTCGTGACCAGACCTACAGACCCCACATGTTAAGAGTTCAGAAAGAGTTAAGTTGTCATTTGACCTGACAGATATTCAATCACTGTTTTACAAATTCCATGTTACAACGTGCTGGTAAAGATTGATCTAGCTCAGAGTATGGAGTTTAAATTTTAATTTGTTTGCACTATTCAGAAAATCACAGACAGATGGGAATATAAAAACTGCAGAATAAAGAATAAAGATTCAAAATTATGAATATTACCACTCAGCAGTTGTGTGGATTCATGATAATAGATTTGTTAATTAATTCACATTGAATATATAGTACAATACCAATCATTTGTATCATTGTCAGGTATGAAATCATTGAGATTCCAATTACGAGGAAATCTGCAGATGCTGGAAATTCGAACAACACACAAAAAATGCTGGTGGAACACAACAGGCCAGGCAGTATATATCAGGAGAAGCTCTGTCTATGTTTCAGGCAGAGACCCTTCGTCAGGACTAACTGAAAGGAGAGATACTAAGAGATTTGAAAGTAGTGGGGGGAGGGGGAAATGCGAAATGATAGGAGAAGACCGGAGGGGGTGGGATGAAGCTAAGAGCTGGAAAGCTGATTGGCGAAAGTGATATAGAGCTGGAGAAGGGAAAGGATCATGGGACAGGAGACCTTGGGAGAAAGAAAGGGGGAGGGGGGAGCACCAGAGGGAGATGGAGAAAAGGCAAAGTGGGAGGAAGTGTGGATCTTGGGTAGAAGGTAGAAACAGATCCACAAACCTGCCTGTCCAGGTAGACCTATTGTCTCAGCTTGCTCCTGCCCCACTGAACTCATTTCTGCATAGTTAGACACTGTCTTATACCCCCTTGTTCAATCTCATCCCACCCATGTTCGTGACACTTCTCACGCTTTGAATTTTTTCAATGATTTTAAGTTCACTGGCCCCCACTGCCTTATTTTCACCATGGACATCCAGTCCCTATATACCTCATCCTCCACCCGGACGGTCTCAAAGCTCTTCGCTTCTTTTTGGATTTCAGACCTAACCAATTCCCCTCTACCACCACTCTCTTCCGTCTAACAGAATTAGTTCTTACTCAAAATAATTTCTTCTTTGGCTCCTCCCACATCCTCCAAACCAAGGGTGAAGCCATGGGCATCCGCATGGGTCCCAGTTATGCCTGCCTTTTTGTTGGCTTTGTGGAACAGTCCATGTTCCAAGTCTATACAGGTATCCATCCCCCTCTTTTCCTTCGCTACATCGATGACTGCATTGGTGCTGCCTCCTGCACGCGTGCTGAGCTCGTTGACTTCATTAACTTTGCCTCCAACTTCCACCCTGCCCTCAAATTTACCTGGTGCATTTCCGATACCTCCCTCCCTTTGCTTGATCTTTCTGTCTTCATCTCTGGAGATGGCTTATCTATTGATATCTACTATAAGTCTACAGACTCTCACAGCTACCTGGACTATTCCTCATCCCACCCTTTTCAAAAATGCTATCCCCTTCTCCCAATTCCTCCATCTCTGCCGCATCTGCTCTCAGGATGAGGCTTTTCATTCCAGGACGAAGGAGATGTCTTCCTTTTTTAAACAAAGGGGCTTCCTTCCACCATCAACTCTGCTCTCAAATGCATCTCTCCCATTTCCCGCACATCTGCCCTCACCCCATCCGCCTGGCACCCCACTCGGGATAGGGATCCCCTTGTCCTCACCTACCACCCCACCAGCCTCCAGGTCCAACGTATAATTCTCCGTAACTTCCGCCACCTCCAATGGGATCCCACTACCAAGCATAACTTTCCCTCCCCCACTCTTTCTACTTTCCGTAGGGATCATTCCCTACGCGACTTCCTTGTCCACTCGTTTCCCCACCCCCCATCCCTTCCCACCAATCTCCCTCCTGGCACTATCCTTGTAAGTGGAACAAGTGCTACACCTGCCCTTACACTTCCTCCCTCACCACCATTCAGGACCCCAGACAGTCCTTCCAGGTGAGGCGACACTTCACCTGTGAGTCAGCTGGTGTGGTATACTGCGTCTAGTGCTCCCGGTGTGGCCTTTTATATATTGGTGAGACCCAACGCAGACTGGGAGACCGCTTCGCTGAACACCTACATTCAGTCTGCCAGAGAAAGCAGGATCTCCCAGCGGCCACACATTTTAATTCCTCATCCCATTCCCATTCTGATTTGTCTATCCATGGCCTCCTCTACTGTCAAGATGAATCCACACTCAGGTTGGAGGAACAACACCTTATATACCGGCTGGGTAGCCTCCAACCTGATGGCATGAACATTAATGCTTCCATTAATGCCCCTCCTCCCCTTCTTACCCCATCCCTGACATATTTAGTTGCTTGTTTTTTTCTCTCTCTCTGCCCATCACCCTGCCTGTTCTCCATCTCCCTCTGGTGTTCCCCCCTCCCCCTTTCTTTCTCCCAAGTCCTCCCGTCCCATGATCCTTTCCCTTCTCCAGCTCTGTATCACTTTCGCCAATCACCTTTCCAGCTCTTAGCTTCATCCTACCCACTCTGGTCTTCTCCTATCATTTCACATTTCCCCCTCCCTCCACTACTTTCAAATCTCTTAGTATCTCTCCTTTCAGTTAGTCCTGACGAAGGGTCTCGGCCCAAAACGTCGACAGTTCTTCTTCTTATAGATGCTGCCTGGCCTGCTGTGTTCCACCAGCATTTTGTGTGTGTTGTTTGATTCCAATTACCAAAGTTTTACCATTCCAAGTTAGCTCACACACTCAGAACAAATAAACTGGTTGGAGATCCAAATGGTTTTGAGTGTTAGCAGTTTTATAAGATGATAAAAGGGGTATATAGAGAGTCCAGTGACTGGTAGTGCTTCTGGTGAAGGAGCTTACCGTATTCCTTCTAGGGCAGCTCACTCACCTTTGGGCCTCACCAGACACTCAGCTCTGACATGTGGCTCCAAGTTGCCGTTCGCATGCAACAACAGCCGCACCCCAATACACTCCTTTGAAAGGCAAGCTAAACCAGGTGAGGGTAGCTGGCAGGACTTATACCCCGAGAAGGTAGGGACTGTCTATCCTAAAGTGAAATCTGCCCGGATGAGAACAGCAGTGACATCCAATGGGCATGGTTCTGCTAAACTTTGTGGAGAGTAAAAGGCATGACAAGGCCCAGGGGAAGTCATGGAAATTACTGCAAACAAGGAAGACGCCAGTTTGTGACAACTACTCATACCACTGGACTCCGACTTCCTAGGACCAGAGACTGGAGTGCACCACTGCAATGGCTTTTCCACTTTGAAAAATCTCTTCCATAGGTCTCCTGTCATCATTGGATATGATGGACAACTAACAAGTTGGTAAGAAGCATTGACTCTTTACCAGGGCAGAAACAGCTAATACTGGGGGGGGGGGGCATAATTTTAAACTCTTCTCTACAGATTGTTGCCTTGTTGTGCTAGAGAGGCTTGTGAGTTCATGAGATCCTGTGAATGACACCATCCAGAGTCTAGCCCTCTGGAGCTTAGCTCCTGGTAGGGTCACCCATGACAGTCTGGTCAATAGGGAGGTTCTAGACAAAGAGCAATCCAACCAAGACATCAACAGTAGAGCTGAGAGAAGATGATGACACATGACAATGGCAGTGAAGGTGGAGAAAGGCCCCCAGTCAGCTTGCATTCCACGTCACTGGACCCCAAGCCCAATCTGTCTAGGACGGTGTGGTGGCTGCCCGTGCATCAGCCTCCCCTCGTTAAACAAATTCACATAGACATTCTTCATTGAGGGAATAAATATGTGAATCCCAATCAGCTTCAAAAGTCACCTGATGACTCATCAATAGACAACCCCTGAGGAGAGCATCATACTTGATTCGAGAGAGCACACTACTACCAAGTTTGAAGTGTTTGGAGGAAGATATGGCGGATGTCAGACGTATGTTTTTACGCACAGAGTGGTGCATGTATGGAACACGCTAAGGGCAATGGTGTTAGAGGCAAATACTTTTGAAGCATTTAAGGAATTAGATAGGTACAGAGATGATAGAAGAATGGAGAACTATGTAGGAGGGAATAGTTGGGTTGATCTTAGAGCAGGTTAAAGGATTGGCATAAAATGATCTGCTGGAGGGCTTATACATTCCTGTAGTGCTCTATGTCATTGACAGAAGCAGGTTCATTGTCTATGAGAAATGTCATGACATTTGTTGTTTTGCAGCAGCAGTGCAGCAGATGAAAATGACTTGGTTACAAAAAGAAGCTGGAAAGAAGAATAACTTGGTCGTGTTCTTGGATCCATGGCCCATTCAGAAAAATGATGGTGAGAGGGGAGAAAGCTCTTCCTAAATCATTTAGGCCCCTGTACCTCCCCCCCCCCCCGACCCCGATAGTAGTAAACCCACTAATTCTTGCATGGATGATAGTGTAGCTAACATGGAGGAGATCTACAGAGGTTTGATAAATGGATAGATAATTTCTATACAGCCAATTGAATCAGGTTTTGCTGTGGTGCAATTGTTAATCTGCTGGCTGTCTGAATTATTGGATGAAGAAGCCATCTGGCAAGGTTTATCCTTGGTATTTAAAAAATTTATTGAAGTTACTTCAATACTTCAGTACTTCACTTTCAGGCAGTGGTGCAAGTAATTACTGATCAAGCATAATAAGGCAGCTACCCTTTTCTGCTGGGAACCTTGAAAGAGAAACCCAATGAAATTAATAAGAGGAAGAATGGCAGGGTAGGTGTAATAATGTACTGTTTCAATTCTGAGTATGTGATGGTGCATTTCCACGTAATAATGGGAAATAAATTAGGAAGTCAGATCCTTGGGTTTTCATTGAAATAGAATGCTGAACATTGTGGGAATATTGAAAGAGGCCATAAAAATAGAAAACAATCAAACTTAGAATGTCACTATTGTATAGCCTGTGCAACTCAAAGTTAGATGCTTGATATTTGAAGCAAGAAGTAATTTTTGGGGAACATCATGCATCTATCGGAGGCTGAGAGGAGCAATCTAAAACATCAGTTCTCCCTCTGCCAATCTGACCTGTTTTGTTCCAGTTTGTTTTTGTGCTTTTGCTCCAGCATTTGCATTATCTTGTGTGTTCTATATTCATGATTGTTTCCCTTCCGCTTAACATTAAAATTTGACTCTATTGCCTGTTGCAAAAGGGAATTTAACCTCACTTGTTTGTTTCTTTCATTGACTTTCAGTGCCTGTATAGAATCCTAGATAAGTTCAAATGTGGGTGTTGATATCACTAGTTTCCTGTGGGAGAAATTTGCTTCTAGCTCTTCTGATGAAAAATGGATTATTTGGTCGGGTGAAGAAAAGCAATAAAAAGGTGTCCACCTGTCAGTTGGATTTTGCTGTGAACAGGTGTTGATGAAATGAAAATTTCACACAACTGCTTCCTCTGTTTTTGCACCTATTTTTTCTCTCTTTATCATTTGTAAAAATATTGACTGGGATACAGTCTCTTCTGAAACTTGGCAATAAGTGTGAGGAAGCTCTATAACTAATGTTACACAAACCTATTATGTTTTACATGTCTTTTCTTCATCCACCTTCATGCCTAGCTTAATACGTCTGACAAAACATGGCAGCAGGTCTCCTTCTTCAGGAGTTGGCAGAGATTCCGTATCACATCTAATGCTTTGACAAACTTCTATATGTGTGTAGTGGAGAGTATATTAACTGACTTCATCACAGCCAATACCTTTGAGTGGAAAATCCTACAAAAAAGTAGAGGATTCAGCACAGTACATCATGGGTAAAGCCCTCCCAAACATTGAGCACATCTACATCTACATGAAACACTGTCATAGGAAAGCAGCATGCATCATCAAAGATCCCACCACTCAGGTCATGGTCTCTTCTCTCACTGCCATCAGGTAGAAGGTACAAGAGCCTCAGGACCTGCATCACCAAGTTCAAGGACAGTTGCTACCCCTCAACCATCAGGCTCTTGAGTAAAGGAGGATAACTATACTTAACTTCATTTGTCCCATCATTGAACTGTTCCCAAAATCAATGATCTAATTTTTTATGACTCTTTATCTTATTATGTCATGTTCTCATTATTCATTGCTATTTACTTATATTTGCATTTGCACAGTTTGTTGCCTTCTGCACTCTGGTTGATCTTTCATTGATCCTGTTGCAGAATATGTCCACGAGGAGATGAATCTCAGGGAATTATAAGGTCATATATTCAGTATGTACTTTATAATTAAAGATTGCCTTGAACTTTTGAACTTGTACTTCCGTATGTGACTTCAGATCCAAGTAATGGACAGTAAATTGAAAAGTGAGACAGGGGTAGGTACTTGAACGTGTCTATAGTTTATTTCAGCTGTGGAAATATACTCCTTATCTGAACATGCCAAATATCATATGTTTGCATACACTTTTTCCATTCCCTACCTGTAAATAGGGAGGGGTTTAAACCAATATAGATTTACAGACTTAACCTATTCATAAGTTTGTAAGTCTATTGGTCTTTTGCAAGGAACATGTGCAGTGAACATTGTCTCCACTTCTTCACTGGAGAAAGATATTATTTTGAACTCTTTCAATAGACTCTTACATCATATAAAACATAAGATGATAAGACTAAGGAGCAGAATTCGCTCATTCAGCCCTTTGAGTATATTCCATCATGTAATCATGGCTGATTTATTATCCCTCCTAATCACATGCCTCCTAACTTTTCTATAGTCTTCAAAAGACCAACTTTTATAAGCACACTTACTCTTCAATATCCCCCTGAATATTCTTTCACATGATTAGCAAATTTTACTGGGTGAGGGAATAAAAAGCCATGGTCAGGAGGTATAATGTAATAAAGAAAACATCAATATAAACTGGTTCCTTAAAGTTGTTATAGACAGGGGCTTAAGTGAGGATAAGCTCGTAAGCTATTAAATGCTCCCAGTGGCATGTATCTCAAATAGCCTCTGACAAGCAAGTTCAGCTCCTAGCCTTCACGTTTGGCTTAGTTACAAAACTGAGTGGAACTGACAGGAGAAGCAGAAAAGGCAGGTTACTGTGCCTTAAAGCCAGTCACGTCAGGCAGCTGGGGCTTGCCAACCATGGCTGGCTGCTCTTCTGGGAGAAGGAAAACTCTGATCTCAAATCACCACATACCTACTCATGGGGAAAGCTTCGGGAGTAAACCTCAAGAAAATCTCCAAAGATGGACAGCTTAAAACAGACCTATGGTAAGAAGATATGATCACAAGATATTGGAGCAAAATTAACCTCAGCCTTAAGTACATATACAGACTTGGCCAACACAGCGATCTGTGGCAACGATTTCCACAGATTCATCACTCTCTGGTTAAAGAAATTCTTCCTCATCTCTGTTCTAAAAGGACGCCTCTCTATTTCTGAGGCCGTGTCTTCTGGTCTCAGACTCTCCTACTGACGAGACATCCTCTCCACATCCACTCTGTCAAGGCCTTTCATCATTCAATAAGTTTCAATGGGGTCATCACTCATTCTTCTGAATTCCAGTGAATACAGGCCCAGAGCCATCACACACTCTTCATGTGACAAGCCGATCAAGCCTGGAATCATTTTCATGAACCTGTTTTGAACCCTCTAAAAGTACAGGTGAGGCCACACCTTGAGTATTGTGAACAGTTTTGGGCTCCTCGTCTAAGAACTGATTTACAGGCATTGGAGAGGCTTCAGAGGAGGTTCACAAGTATGATTCTGAGAAAGAAAGGGTTATCATTTGAGGAAATTTTGATAGCTCTGGGTCTGTACTCGCTAGAATTTAAAAGGATGTGTGTTGTGCAGGGGGGGGGGAATCTCATTGAAACCTTTTGGGTGGAGTCTAGGACAAGAGAGCCTCAGGATAGGGGACGTCCATTTAAAATAGAGATGCAGAGAAATTTCTTTAGTCAGAGGGTGGTGATTTTGTGGAATTTGTTACCACAGGCAGCAGTGAAGGCCAGGTTGTTGGGTGTATTTAAGGTAGAGATGGTTAGGTTTGTGATTGGACATGGCATCAGAAGTTACGAGGAGAAGGTTGGGGAATGGGGCTGAGGAGAAGAAATAAGGGCTAAGCCATGAATGAATAGTGGAGCAGACTTGATGGGCCAAATTCTGCTCCTATGTCTTATGGTCTTAAGGTCTCTAAGGGGCCTAAAACTGCACAGAATGCTCCAAGTGAGGCCTCACCAGTGTTTTATAAAGTTTCAACAATACATCCTTACTTTTATATTCTAGTCTTCATGAAGTGAATGCTAACAATGCATTTACCTTCCTCATCACTGACTCAAACTGCAAATTAACTTTAGAGAATTCTGCGCACAGACTCCTAAGAAGCTTTGTTCCTCATTTTTTTTGTATTTTTTTCTCCAATTAGAAAAAAAAACAACCCTTTCATTTCTTCTACCAAAGTGCATAACCATACACTTCACTGCACTGTATTCTATCTACCACTTCTTTGCTCATTCTCCTAATCTGTTTATGTCCTTCTGGAGCCTATCTAATTCCTCAAAACTACCTACCTTTCCACCTATTTTTGTATCAAACTTCATATCAAAGCCATCAATGCCAGCATCCAAATCAATAATATATAACATAAAAAAAATCGGACCCAACACCACTCGTTCCCAGCACACAACAAGAAAAGGCTCTCTTTATTCTGCCTCTTTGTCTTCTGTCATCAGCCACTTTCATCCATGCTAGACTCTTCCTATACGAAGGACTCATAGCTTGTTAAGCAGCCTCATGTGTGGCACCTTGTTAAAGGCTTTCTGAAAATCCAGGTACACAACACCAACCAATTCTCTTTTGTCTTTCTCCTTTGCTTGTTATTTGTTCACTGAATTCCAATAAATTTGTCAGGCAAAATTTTCCCTTGAGGAAAGCATGCTGACTATGGCCTATTTTATCTTGTGGCTGCAAATATCCCCTAACCACTTTCCTAACAATTGACTGCAGCATCTTCTCAGTCACTGGTGTCAGATTAACTGGTCTTAATATTCCTTTCTTCTGCCTCTCTCTCTTCCTGGAGAGTGGAGTGACATTTGCAATTTTCCAGTCTTCCAAAACCATTCCAGAATCTAGTGATTCCTCAGCCACCTCTTTCAGAACCCTGAGGTGTACTCTATCTGGTGTATGTAACTTATCTAGCTTCAGACCTTTCCATTTCCCAAGACACTGCTCTCTAGTTAAGGTAACTTCACACACGCCATGTGCCCTGACATCTGGAACTTTGCTCATACTGCTAATATCTTCCACAGTGAAATCTGATACAAAACAGTTATTCAGTTCATCCATCATTTCCTTGTCCCCCATAACTACCTCTCCAGCATTATTTTCCAGCAGACTTATCTCCATTCTTGCCTCTCTTTTACACTTAATGTATCTGAAGAAACTTTTGGTTTTCTTGGTAATATTGGATAGATTACTTCCCTATTCCATCTTTACCTTCTTCATGACTTTTTCAGTTGCCTTCTGTTGGTTTTTAAAAGCTTCCCAATCCTCTAACTTCCCACTAGGTTTTGCTCTATTATCTGTCCTTCCTTTGGCTTTTATGTTGGCTATGACTTCTTTTGTTAGTCACAGTTGTATCATCTTTCCTTTAGAATACTTCTTCTTCTTTGGGATGTATATATCCTGTGTCTTCAGAACTGCTTCCAGGAATTCCAGCCATTGCTGCTCTGTCCTCAACCCTGCCAGTGTTCTTTTCCAATAATTTATAACCAACTCCTCCCTCATGCCTCTCTAATTCCCTTTACACCGCACTAAAACTGATACACCTGACTTTATCTCCTTCCTCAAAATTCAGGTTCAGTTCAACGCTGACTCTTAGAATGCAACTGGTGCCAAACTGCATGAGTCTCTGCCATTGCTTTTGATATGTCAACTGCATGAAGGGGGAGAGCCGGCTACTTGGGCAACAGCTTGTTCCCCACATTGCACTGCCCTAGCTTGTGTAACTCGCAGTCAGCTGGGACACAATGTCCATGGTCAACTCCGACCAATGATGGGCCTCCCACTATAAACTCAGACTTACTCCAACACTACTCCATGATGTATTGCTAAATAAATAAGAAGTCAAGTCCGAGTTTATCGTCGTTTAATTATATCCATGGATACCACCAAACAAGACATTTCTCCACACTAGGGTGTAAAACACAGTAGTACACATAACACACATATAACACAAAATAACTTAGGAAAGTAAGAATTAAATCTACAAATGAAGTACACATAAATACACAAAATAAAATGCACAAATTAGATATTGTAGGGTACAGTACAAATTATCTGGTGATACTTCAGGCAGGGAATTCAGAAGCCTAATTGCCTGAGGGAAGAGGTTGTTTCCATATATATAACCATATAACAATTACAGCACGGAAACAGGCCATCTCGGCCCTTCTAGTCCGTGCCGAACATTTACTCCCACCTAGTCCCACTGACCCACATTCAGCTCATAACCCTCCATTTCTTTCCTGTCCATATACCTATCCAATTTTTCTTTAAATGACAAAACCGAACCTGCCTCTACCACTTCTACTGGAGCTCGTTCCACACAGCTACCACCCTCTGAGTAAAGAAATCCCCCCCCCCCCATGTTACCCTTAAAATTCTGCCCCCTAACTCTCAACTCATGTCCTCTTGTTTGAATCTCCCCTACTCTCAATGGAAAAAGCCTATCCATGTCAACTCTATCTATTCCCCTCATAATTTTAAATACCTCTATCAAGTCCCCCCTCAACCTCCTATGCTCCAAAGAATAAAAACCTAATGTGTTCAACCTTTCCCTTTAACTTAGGTGCTGAAACCCAGGTAAAATTCTAATAAATCTTCTCTGTACTCTCTCTATTTTGTTGATATCTTTCCTATAATTGGGTGACCAGAACTGTACACAATACTCCAAATTCGGCCTTACCAATGCCTTGTACAATTTTAACATTACACCCCAACTCCTATACTCAATGCTTTGATTTATAAAGGCCAACATACCAAAAGCTTTCTCCACTATCCTATCCACATGAGATTCCACCTTCAGGGAACAATGCACCATTATTCCTAGATCACTCTGTTCTACTGCATGCCTCAAAGCCCTACCATTTACCATGCATGTCTTATTTGGATTATTCCTACTAAAAAGTAGCACCTCACACTTATCAGCATTAAACTCCATTTGCCATTGTTTAGCTCACTCTTCTGTCCTAAATCTCTCTGCAAGCTTTGAAAACCTACTTCATTATCCACAACGCCACCTACCTTAGTATCATCTGCATACTTACTAATCCAATTTACCACCCCATCATCCAGATCATTAATGTATACGACAAACAACATTGGACCCAGAACAGATCCCTGAGGCACACCACTAATCATCGGCTTCCAACCTGACAAACAGTTATCCACCACTACTCTCTGGCATCTCCCATCCAGCCACTGTTGAATCCATTTTACTACTTCAATATTAATACCTAACAATTGAACCTTCCTAACTAACCTTCCGTGCAGAACCTTGTTAAAGGCCTTACTGAAGTCCATATAGACAACATCCACTGCTTTACCCTCGTCAACTTTCCTCGTAACCTCTTCAAAAAATTCAATAAGATTTGTCAAGCATGAACTGTTCCCATCCTGACTGTTGCTGGCTTGGTGCATCAGACTCCCATGCATGATGGTAGAATGTCAAAGAGGATACTGGATGGATGGGTGGCATCTTTCATAATACTAAGGACCCTGCACACGCAGTGCTCCTGATAAATGTCCCCAATGGATGGCAGGGTGACCCCTATGATCTCCTAGGCCCTTCTGACTAGGTTTTAAATTGATAAGCTAAAGTTGATTAAATGACTATTCTGTCTTCAAAGAGCCTGCTGCCTGATCACAGTGGGAAGTAACTCAGCATGTTGTTAGGAAATTGACAAAACAATTATGGGTTTGTCTAAGAAAACATATATGTATGTTAATATATTAATTAAATATTGGGAGAGAGCAATTTTAACATAACTATGAGGTATTCTGGTACAGGTGTGTCAAATGCTTTGCAGTTGCAGTTATAATAACACACATTTAATGTTATTCTCAATTCAACAAGATGTCTTTCACATGATTTAAGGCATTATTGCCAATACACCATTTCTGAATGTCAGGTATGCTAGGTGGTGTTAGCACAAAACTCTACGTAGTTACTGAATTGGTTGTCTTGCGTATGTGGCAATAATATTCTTTCTGTTTCATTTGCCGTTTTTCTATTCTACTTCAAAAATTTGGTTGAATGAAGGCTGCTCCATCTACACATGCAGTGGCCACTTTATCAGATACACCTGTATACATGCTTGTTCATGCAAATATCAGCCAATCACGTGGCAGCAATTCAATGCATAAAAGCATACGTATACTGTCTGGTAAGGAGGTTCCGTTCTGGTTCATACCAAACATTACAATGGGGCAGAACTGTGACCTAAGTAACTTTGATCGTAAAATAATTGTTGTTGGGGTCATTTGATTACTTCAGAAACTGCTGATCTCCTGGGATTTTTGTACACAACACTTTCTACAGTTTACTGAGAATGGTGTGAAAAACAAAAACAAATTGTTAATGAGCGAGGTCAGACGTGAATGGCCAAACTAGTTCAAGGTGACAGCAACTCAAATAACCACACTTTCCAAAAGTGGTGGTCAGAAGAACATCTCTGAATGCACAACACATTGAAACTTGAAGTGGATGGTCTACAGCAGCAGAAGACCACAAACATACGCACTGTGGCTTCTATATTAAGTAAGGATGTACCTAATAAAGTGGCCACTGATTGTGCATTCATAGTTTATCAACGGTTCTGGGTGTGGCATTGCTCTGCAGCTCAGCGAAAGGTTTGCTAATCAGTGCCTCATTGTTAAAATTGGGCATCTTCTTTCTTCAATGACTCTCTTAAAATTTGTCATCAATTTATACTGATTGGTTGTATTTTCTTCTTAATCAGCATCCATTACAGATCTGATTACCATGCACAATCCATAATTTGAAGCATTGCACAAAAGTTTGTATAATATTGTTCTCAGAATTGTTTTACATGAATAATATATCTCCAATTTTGTATCACCAAATTCCACTTTGCATTTTTTCTACACTACTCATATATGAACATGAGTGCAGCTTTAAATCACAGCAAAATATCTTTTGTCAAGTCATAGAGTGGTAGGAAAGTACAGCACAGAAGTAGACCCTTTGCCCCATTTAGCCCATGTTGAATCATTTAAGCTCTCTACTCCCATTGACCTCCACTGGGATCAGAGCCCTCCATACCACTACCATCCATGTACCTATCCAACTTTTGTACATTGAAGTCAAGCTTGCATGCACCACTTGAGCTGACAGCTCGTTTCACACTCTCATGACACTCAGTGAAGAAGTTTCCCCTCATGTTCTCTTTAAACTTTCATCCTCCACTCGACCTCAGTGCAAAAAACCTCCTTGAATTTATACCCTTCATAATTTTGTATACCTGCATTTTGCATATTCCAAGGAATAAGTCCTAACCTATTCACTCTTTCCTTACACTCAGATTATCCAGTCCCAGCAAATTCCTTTGTAAATTGTCTCTGTACTCTTTCAACCTTATTTACCTCTTTCTTCTAAATAAGGTTCATTTTCTCCGACTTTATCATGCCAAGAAAAAACCTAGATTCTGCAGTGCCATCAGGTTTCTTTGTCTCTACAGTTGCCTGCACCTCAAGATGAACGACTTTCCTCTGTATGGATAAAATCTTATTAACAAAAGAACCAAAATAACCTGGACTTGAACTCTATACCTTCTTAATGTAAACTCTTTCTCCCTATGTGGAAAGCACATTGCTGGTTTAGTCTTCCTAAGTTCTTGGCTGTCTTTATGTTCCTTTTTCTGTAGTTAAGAAAGTTAATTAACTTAAATTGACCTATTTATGATATTATAATATTAGCTTCTTTACCAATTTTATATTTATAATATTGGCTTCTAATACCAGGACCTGATATCAGCTTTTAGTTCTGCTTTAGAGCTCTCACCTTGCAAAATGCCCTGACTATAATCTTCAGTCGCATGCATTGGATGAAGTTCTTTATCAATTTAAAAGCCATTTTGATAGAATGACATTTTACTCAGCTTAACTGCAAGATTTCATGTTTTTAATAATTGAATTTAATCATCAATTAACTCACAAATAACATGTCATGAAGCAAAAGTGTTGAAAGGGTTCAGAAGAGGTTCAGGAGAATGATTCCGGGAAGGCAAGTGTTTCCTGGCTCTGGGCCTGTACTCAGTGGAATTTAGAAGAATGAGGGGGTATCTGTCTGAATCCTGTCAACTGTTAAAAGGCCTTGATAGAGTGGATGTGGAGGGGATGCGTCCTATATTAGGGGAGCCTAAAAGCAGAGGGCGCAGCTCAGAAATGAGGAAGAATTTCTGTAGTCAGAAGGTGGTGAATCTGAGGAATTCATTGCCACAGGCAGCTCTGGAGGCTAGGTCACTGGGTGCATTTAAGGCGGAGGTTGATAGGTTTTTGATTAATCAGGGAGTGAAAGCCTATGTGGAGAGGGCAGCAGAATGGAGTTAAGAGGGAAATGGAACAGACATAATGACATATTGGAGCATATTCGATGGGCCAAGTAGTCAAATTTTGTTCCTAAGTCTTATGGTCTGATAAAGTCAAAGAAGAGCTGAAGCTGTAATGTCAAGATCGCTCCTTCAATAAGACAATGTACTCGCTGATAGAATCAGAATCAGAATCAGGTTTATTATCACTGGCAGGTGTCATGAAATTTGTTAACATAGCAGCAGCAGTTCGATGCAATACATAATACAGGAGAAAAAAAAACAAAATAAAATAATAATAAATAAATAAATTACAGTATATGTATATTGAATAGATTAAAATTTGTGCAAAAAAACAGAAGTAATACATATTTAAAAAGTGAGGTAGTGTCTAAGGTTTTCAATGTCCATTTAGGAATCGATGGCAGAGGGGAAGGAGCTGTTCCTGAATCGCTGAGTGTGTGCCTTCAGGTTTCTGTACCTCCTGCCTGATGGTAACAGTGAGAAAAGGGCATGCCCTGGATGCCGAGGCTCCTTAATAATGGACACTGCCTTTCTGAGACACCGCTCCCTCAAGATATCCTGGGTACTTTGTAGGCTAGTGCCCAAGATGGAGCCGACTAGATTTACAGCCCTCTGCAGCTTCTTTCAATCTTGTGCAGTAGTGCCCCCGCCCCCCCCACCCCCCAAACCAGCCAGTGATGCAGCCTGTCAGAATGCTCTTCACGGTACATCTATAGGAGTTTTTGAGTGTATTTGTTGACATACCAAATCTCTTCAGACTCCTAATGAAGTATAGTCGCTGTCTTGCCTAACTTCCCATTCTCGGTAGAGATTTGTAGCTTTCCACATCTTATAATGGTGTAAGTCTGAAATGAACTCCTAACTGTTATACAATTTTGTCAAACAAAATTATCTTTCCTTCTTGTGGCCATTTAAAGATAAAATGACACAGCATATGTGTCAGAGTCTATGTCAGATGGAGAATGGCTTTCTTGCAGTCCTATATGTTATCATTTCTGTCAGGAACAATTCCACTATGTTATTCGCTGTAAATGAACACATGTTCATCCCTTATAACATGATCTACAAGCTCACACAAGGGTTTCAATGAAATTAGCTCAAGGCTGAGCAACCATCAAAGTCAATTTGTTATTAAAATATGTAGGTGTCAACATATACTACCTTGAAATTCATTTTCTTGCAGGTGCAGGTATTTACTGGAAAATATACAATAAAATATGAAAAATTATACATAAATAAAGTGACAACCAAAGTACAAAAGAATACAAATTGAGCAAATAAAAAATGTACATATGCTGTAAATAAATAATACTAAGAACTTGAGTTGCAGAGTTCTTGAAAGTGAACTTGTAGGTTGTGGGATCAGTTCAGATTTGAGGTGAACAATGTTATCCATGCTGGTTCATGAGCCTGATAGTTGTAGGGTAATAATAGTTCCTGAACCTGGTGGTGTGGAACCTTGGCCTCCTGTACCTCCTTCCTCATGGCAGTAGGAAGAAGAGAGCCTAGCATGGAAGGCTGGGGTCTTTGATGATGGATGCTTTTTTCTTTGTGACAGCACTCATTGTAGATGTGCTCAGTGGTGGGGAGTGCTTTGCCTGTGATGAACTGGACTGTATCTACCACTTTCTGAAGATTTTTCCGCTCCTGGGCATTGGTGCTTCCATACCAGTCTGTGAAACATTTCACTTCACATTTCTACATACTTACTCAAGAACTATCATTCTACTTTTCTTGTGTCTTTTTATTGAATTATCATTGTCTCTTACATGGCACTGTTTAGACTTCCTTTAAACAGTTGGCCATGGTCTGTCCATATTCACCTCATATTCACTAACAAACTCAGACTGTGATCTATGTGTTGAGTTTATTTCTTCCCTTCCACTTTGTGAAGTATCTGCTTGTTCATGTGTTCATGATTGAAACCTGAACAATGGATGACAACAAAACACAAAGAGGCAGTGAAAGCTGCTGACCAGGTACAGCTGTCTTATTCGACTCTAGGTAAACTGTGTATGTATGCAAGTGCCAGCAAAGTATATTGTACATTTACAAGACAAGCTGGCATGGGAATCATGAGTGACATTACCTTCTTTGGTTCCTCCAGCAGGAGCTCTTTTTTTTTCCCTTGCAAAGTGCCTCAGATAAAGCCAGAAGTTGCTAATGTGAGCTATTGCCAGATGCAGTTCAATACTTCCTTTTGAGCTTGAATTTAGGATTAAGTTTCTTATAAGACCATAACATCTAGGAGCAGAATTAGGCCCTTCGAGTTTGCTCTGCCATTATATCATTTTCCCCTTCAGCCTCAATGTCCTGTCTTCTCCCAATTTCGCTTCCTGCCCTGACCAATCAAGAATCTATCAGCCTCTGCCTTAAATTTACATAACGACTTGCCAATGAATTCCACAGATTCACCACTCTCTGGCTGAAATTTCTCCTCATCTCAGTTCTAAAGGGACACCCCTCTAATCTGAGGATGTGTCCTCTTGTCTTAGATATGATAATATGGGTGTACTTACACACAGGGAACAGTTCAAGAAGGCAGCTCATCATCACCTTCTCAAGGGCAACTAGGGATGGGCAATAAATGTCTGCTTAGCTGGTGATGCCTATGTCCCATAAATTAATAATAATAATAATAATAAAGGATAAACCTGAGGGATTTAGCTGAGAGACTGATACAGAAAAGTATGAGATAGTCTCAACCCTAAATAATTTATGTCCTCAACAAGCAAAGGAAGCATTTTAACATTTTTAAGAATTTAAAAAATTTTAGCCATAAAGAAAGCTGTATTAGGCCATTGCTATCTCAAGATGATAAGGCAGTGTCTTATCATAATATTAACATAATATTATGTAACATAATATTTTATGTTACACATTAGTAATGGTTTGGTGGAAACATAGTTGTTAATATACTGGCCCAGCAACATGAAGAACCCAGTTCAAATCCCATCATGGGAGATATGGAGTTCAAATGCAGTTAATAATCTAAGATATTTATTTAAAGATAAACCTAGTTATAAACTGCTAGGCCACTAGTGGTCACTATTTTTCAACCGGAAGTTGGTAAATCTATAGAATGAGCTGATAGAGGAAATGGTAGAGAATCACAATCAGAATCAGGTTTAACATGACTGGCAAATGTTGAGAAATTTCTTGTCTTTGCGGCAGTAATACAAAGCAGTACATAATAATAGATAAAAAAACAAATTACAGTAAGTTTATTTATACTATATAGTTACAGAGGGGAAGAAGCTGATTCTGTATCATTGAGTATGTGTACTCAGGTTCCTGTATTTCCTACCTAATGGTAGCAATAAGAAGAGGGCAAAGAGGGCATGTCCTCAGTGATGGGGTCCTTAATGATGGATACAGCCTTTTTGAGGCATCGCTCCTTGAAGACGGCCTGGATACTATGTCAGGTACTTTATCAACTCTTAAATGATACTTGATGGGTTACATCAATAGGGAAGTTTTAGAGCTTTATAGGCAAAGCATTGACAACTGGGACTAGCCTAGCTAGGAATCTTGGTTGCTATGTACCAGCTGAGCTGAAGGGTCATTTCCACACCCGCCATATAACACTATGAGCAATTGTCAAACTTCAACTTATTATTTGATACTTGAATATTAGGTAAAGGAGTTAGAAAGCTATTTTATGAGGTAAAGTGTAAAAATTAATTCATGCTATGACTGACGGAGCTGATATAAAACAATTATACTCACATCTGGCTCAAAGTGTAGTCCATAACTGGTAAATCTTTAATGACAATGAAACTGACGCTAGGTTCTTCAGCCATGCCAGTCTGAGCCGGAATATCTGATGGAAGAAGGTAGCTCCATGATAGAGTAAACAGAAGGAAGCCAGTCTGAGGATATGTCTGCAACAACGGGTGTAGCAGGCATGTACCCCCTGCACAACCATTTAATTCCCATGCCTACACTCAGTGGCCACTTTGTTAGACACACCTGTACACTTGTTTACTGCTGCAAATATATAATCAGCCAATAAATTGGCAGCAGTCATGGTCAAGAGGTTCAGTTATTGTTTAGTTCAAACATCAGAATGAGGGAGAAATGTGATCTAAACTACTTTGACCTTGCTGCCAGTTGGGATGGTTTGAGTACTTCAGAAACTGCTCACCTCCTAGCGTTTTTACTAGCAGTCTCCAGAGCAAGGCTTCCCAACCTTTTTCATGCCATGGACCCCTACCATTAACCGAGGGGTCCATGGAGCCCTGGTTGGGTCCCCCTGCTTTGGAGTTGACAGAGAATGGTGCAACAAACAAAAAAAAAAATCCAGAGAGTGGCAGTTCTGTGGCTAAGAGTGCAGCGTCAATGAGACTGGTCAGAGGATAATGGCCAGACTAATTCAAAATGGCAGTAAGGTGATGGTAACTCACTTAACCACTTGTTACAACAGTGGTGTGCAGAAGAGCATCTCTGACTGCACCACACATTGAATCTTGAAGTGGATGGGTCACTATTGTACAAACGTAGAAGATCATATACATACACTCCAGTGGCCACAGGTACAGGAGGTATCTAATAAAGAGGCCATGAATACAGTATCCTCTGACTCATAGTAAGCAGCCGTAAATTCAAAGTTGGTTTATCAATAAAGTACTATAGTCAGAAAACTAATTAAATTCAGCTGATTCAAAAATATATTCCCTATTATATTCATCATAAAAAATCCACTTTCTGATTCAAAGTGTATTTGACACCTAAGAAAGTTTTCATTATTCCATTCAAGTGTGACTTTGTTCTTCACTGACAATTACAAGCAAATGTTGAACATGTAGATGTGCAGAATATTATAATATACTGAATGGTATTTATGTAACTTCTCAAATTTTATTAGCATGCAATTGTTTGTGAGTTACAGAGGTCATCTTTTATTGTACATAGAACAACTTTTCAATAGAAGATGCACTTGAATCCTAACATAAAAATACAACTGCAGATGCTGTGGATCAAAGAATACGTACATGGCGCTGGAAGAACTCAGCAGGTCAGGCAGCATCTGTGAGAAACGAATAGCCAATGTTTCACTTGAATCCTGCCTGAAGTGGGTGAGTTAAGTTTAAGTTCATTTTTTATTGTCATCTGACATGCACAGCAGGTAAACAGTAAACATTAAACAGCTTCACTGTCCTCAGTGGTGGCAGACATTAGTCTCACTGCCTGGGAAAGAAGCCATTACCCAGTCTGACAATCTGAGTCCTGATGCTCCAGTACATCCTTCCTGATGGTAGTGAGTCAAAAAAGTTGTGGGATGGGTGGTGGGGATCCACAGCAATGCTTTGAGCCTTTTGTATGTAATTATCCTGGTAAATGTTAGAAAAAGTGGGGAGGGAGACCCTGTTGATCCTGTGAGCAATTTTAAGGTGCCATTAGAATACTTTTGGGATCATCCATCACAAGATCTGTTTGCCTTGTCTAAGCTTTGCTTTCACTCAGGTAGCAATGCAATAAGTAATGCAGATTATGAGATCCAAAATCCAACCAGCATCACATTGATATTAAAACCAATAATGAAAATCAAGGACATCTTCAAAAAGCGATGCCTCAAAAAGATGGCATTCATTATTAAGTACCCTCACCACCCATAACAAGTCCTCTTCTCATTAGAGCAGAGATACAGGAACCTGAAAACACAGACTCAATGTTTTAGGAACAGCTTCTTCCCCTCTGTCATCAGATTTCTGAATGGAGAATGGACAAACAACTCTTGAACACTCAACTGTTTATTCATTTCCATAGATGCTGAGTTCCTCTGGCATTTTTTTGTGTGGCTCATTATTTTTTTCTCTCTTTTTACACTACATATTTAATGTTTTGATATGTATTTCTTGTTATAATTTGTAGTGTATTTTTGGGTAAATGGAGCTCATCAGCCTGGAAAGGCAATCCATCTGAGGGAGGTGTTACATACCCCGTGGGTATCTTGTGACTGTCTCATGACCATGATGTAATTGAGCATCTGGTGAGCGTGAGGTATGTGTTGGGGAGCAGTTCAGTTCCAGTGATCACAATGCCATTAGTTTCAATATAATTATGAAAAAGGATAGGACTGGACCCAGGGTTGAGATTTTTGATTGGAGAAAGGCTAACTTTCAGGAGATACAAAAGGATTTAGAAGGAGTGGATTGGGAGAATTTGTTTTATGGGAAGGATGTAATAGAGAAATGGAGGTCACTTAAAGGTGAAATTTTGAGGGTACAGAATCTTTATGTTCCTGTTAGGTTGAAAGGAAAGGTTAAAAGTTTGAGAGAGCCATGGTTTTCAAGGGATATTGGAAACTTGGTTTGGAAAAAAAGAGAGATCTACAGTAAGTATAGGAAGCATGGAGTAAATGAGGTGCTCGAGGAATAAAAAAAATGTAAAAAGTATCTTAAGAAATAAATTAGAAAAGCTGAAAGAAGATATGAGGTTGCTTTGGCAAGTAAGGTGAAAATAAATCCAAAGGGTTTCTACAGTTATATTAATAGCAAAAGGATAGTGAGCAATAAAATTGGTCCCTTAGAGAAGCAGAGTGGACAGCTATGTGTGGAGCCGAAAGAGATGAGGGAGATTTTGAACAATTTCTTTTCTTTGGTATTCACTAAGGAGAAGGATATTGAATTGTGTAAGATAAGGGAAACAAGTAGAGAAGTTATGGAAACTATGATGATTAAAGAGGAGGAAATACTGGCATTTCTAAGGAATATAAAAATGGATAAATCTCCAGGTCCTGACAGGATACTCCCTAGGACCTTGATGGAAGTTAGTGTAGAAATAGCAGGGTTTCTGACAGAAATATTTCAAATATCATTAGAAACGGGGATGGTGCCAGAGGATTGGCATATTGCTCATATGATTCCATTGTTTAAGAAGGGTTCTAAGAGTAAGCCTAGCAATTATCGGCCTGTAAGTTTGACGTCAATGGTGGGTTAAAGTATTCTTAGAGTAAGTATATCTAATTATCTGGATAGACAAGGTCAGATTGGGAATAGTCAACACAGATTTGTGCATGGAAGGTCATGTTTGACAAATCTTATTGAATTTTTTGAAGAGTTACTAGGAAAGTTGATGAGGATAAAGCAGTGGATATTGTCTATATGGACTTCAGTAAGACCTTTGACAAAGTTCCACATGGAAGGTTAGTTAGGAAAGTTCAATCGTTAGGTATTAATATTGAAGTAGTAAAATGGATCCGACAGTGACTGGATGGAAGATGCCAGAGAGTAGTGGTGGATAACTGTTTGTCAGGTTGGAGGCCGGTGACTAGTGGTGTGCCTCAGGGATCTGTACTGGGTCCAATGTTGTTTGTCATATATATTAATGATCTGGATGAAGGGGTGGTAAATTGGATTAGTAAGTGTGCAGATGATACTAAGATAGGTGACGTTGTGGATAATGAAGTAGGTTTTGCAGTGAGATTTAGGCCAGTTAGAAGAGTGGGCTGAAAGATGGCAGATGGAGTTTAATGCTGATAAGTGTGAGGTGCTACATTTTGGTAGGAATAATCCAGATAGGACGTGCATGGTAAATGGTAGGGCATTGAGGAATTCAGTAGAACAGAGTGATCTAGGAATAATGGTGCATAGTTCCCTGAAGGTGGAATCTCATGTGGATAGGGTGGTGAAGAAAGCTTTTGATATGCTGGCCTTTATAAATCAGAGCATTGAGTATAGGAGTTGGGATGTAATGTTAAAATTGTACAAGGCATTGGTAAGTCCAAATTTGGAGTATTGCATACAGTTCTGGTTACCAAATTATAGGAAAGATATCAACAAAATAGAGAGAGTGCAGAGAAGATTTACTAGGATGTTACCTGGGTTTCAGTACTTAAGTTACAGAGAAAGTTTGAACAAGTTAGGTCTTTATTCTTTGGAGCGTAGAAGGTTGAGGGAGGACTTGATTGAGGTATTTAAAATAATGAGGGGGATAGATCAAGTTGACGTGGAAAGGCTTTTTCCACTGAGAGTAGGGGAGATTCAAACAAGAGGACATGAGTTGAGAGTTAGGGGGCAGAAGTTTAGGGTAACTCGAGGGGGAATTTCTTTACTCAGAGAGTGGTAGCTGTGTGGAATGAGCTTCCAATAAAAGTGGTAGAGGCAGGTTCGGTCTTGTCATTTAAAGTAAAATTGGATAGGTATATGGACAGGAAAGGAATGGAGGGTTATGGGCTGCGTGCAGGTAGGTGGGTCTAGGTGAGAGTAATCATTCAGAACGGACTAGAAGGGCCGAGATTGCCTGTTTCTGTGCTGTAATTGTTATAAGGTTAAATGGTTTGTTTATTTTTCATTTTTATTGAGCAGAGTTTAAATAAATGTTTATTTGTTTATTAAAAAAAAACCTGCCTCAAATCTATATTCATTGTTGCCATATTGTAACAGAGGGAAAACTCTGATTTCAAACCTGCGCTGCCTTGCAGCCATACCCACTCATGGGTAAGGCTTCGGGAGTAAACCCTGAGGACAAATCCAGAGCTGGAGTCCCTAAGGCGGTCCGACATTGTCTTCAACCTTGTTCTGGCAACTCCTGCGACTTCACTGGTCCCAAGCTGTATTGGCCCTTGCCCTTCCCGTGGACAATATCAGTGGTGTGGAGGGTGGAGGCTTGCTGCTTGGGCAACTACCGGTCTTCCGTACAACCCTGCCCAGGCCTGCGCCCTGGATAGGACTTTCTAGGCGCCAATCCATGGTCTCGCGACACTAACAGATGCCATCATCATCATTATAGTCTATTTTATGTATTGCCATCACAAAACAACAAAACTTGCAACAAATTTCAGTGAAAATAAAACTGATTCTGATTTTGATTCTGAATAGAAAAATAAATATTGGAATAAATAAAGAATCAGCTTCAGTAAGATGTCTTTTTGGGTTGGGTTGTGCAGTCTCCCTTGAGATTTCATTAATTTTTTTTCTCTTCATCCATCTATGCTCATGGGTGAACATTTCCCCATTGTGTTCTGGAACCAACTTGCCATTCCTGAAATTAAACATTCTTTTCAAACGTTAGATCTTTTTGTTTTAATACACAAAAAAGTACGCAAAAATCAAAGCTAATTTGCGACACTTCAAATGTCTTTGACCTCCAAGAAGACCACAACCTTGTCGTTCATTGGGTTTGGAGGCTTGAGGGCCTCAATGATCTGGACAGCACTGTTGGCTGGAGTCAGTGCTCTATGCCTTGGCTCCTTGGTAGGGTTCCTCATGCCAAACAGGTCAAAGTGCAGAGGCCAGACCAAGAGAGGTCTGCTAGTATTCTAGATTTGGGGGTTCAGCTCAGGGCTAAAACCCCTGACTTGTAAAACTAAGCTCTTATGGAAGCAATGAAGAATCCTTCCACATTTGAGTGCAAGAGTTTTTCCCGAGTCATTACCTGGAACTTACAAGACTGACAGCAGTGAAAACCCAGAGGAAGCTACTGACTTGATGAAGGAGTCCTGAACACTGCCGGAGATGGAGGACCTTCATGGTTACCAGTGGCATAAGGGACAGTAATAAAAAAATATTATTTGAAATGCTCGGACAAGCTAGAAAATGGGTGAAAATTTCAGCAGTCCAATTAGTGAACAAATAGCTGAGATAGAAGGAAGATCCTAATTCAATCACATTGATAATGCCTAATGCATTTAACACACCAATTTTTAACTAACTGAAAAGTGTCGTTGTAAGAATTGCCAAAGCTCATAGGAATTATTTGTAAATTATGTCCTTCACATGTATCACTGTTTCTTTGTGAAAGATGTCTGATTTTATATGTGTAAAAGTGTTTCAGGAATAATACATATATCAGATACAGTTGAAAGGAACACATTATCCTTGAGCGTTCCATTTTTGAGACGTATAAACTATTCAAGTACTTTCACCAACTGTCTTTACTCATAACTTTTGCCCTTTGTATTCCACTGTTGAAATTTCTTAAGTGCTAGCGTTGACATTTAATAATTATGATTAAGTGTCCAATGAGGTAGAGTTTAACTGATACTCCATGTTTAAGTGCTGTGTGATAGGTATATTTGACACAATCTTTGCTGTGAAACAAAAATAAATGTCTGCTCTTATCTGCAGAGCTGACTTTATAACATATGTCTTTATGCCTGAAGCAAACAGTTCTACTTGGCCTATTAACGAGAACTCATCCAGCCTAACAGATCCACTGCCAAGATTTTTCCATGAGCTACAAGGCATTGTTAATAGTTTACTTTGGCTGTTTGCACTGGTGACACTGTAAACATGCTGTAATGGAAAGTATTCCACTATTTGGTTTATGAACATATGTCCAGAGAATTTGTAGGGATCTTCCATTGTAACTTTGATGTATAGCATGTTCAGTGGAAACCCCTGATGTTGAGGTGTATGGTTCCTGATACAAATCCCACAAATTGGAGGGACAGAAGATCAGGTTCAGGGTCCACTGACATGGAGTGCAAGGCAACTGAGGGACTCTTCACCATCATCTTCTGCCGGCACTGAAACCTTGGTTAGGTTTGATCACTCTTTGTCTAGAAATTTGCCCTTGACCATACTGCCATGGATGACCCTACCCGGAGCTAAGCACAAGATGTCTAAACTCTGGACTTTCGGTTGGACAGATGCCGATTGAATTGCTGCGTTCTTTCAGTATTCTCTTTCTGCTTCCTTAACCTGTCTTAAAAGGATAAACACACTTGCACTTTGCTTCATCTGTAATTAAACATACTTATCCATCACCATCCTTTTACAAAGTGCCTCAAGATTTATTGTTATGTTAATTATTGTACTTGATTGTATTTCTCTTTTCTTTTGTTTACATTTTTATTTCCCTTATTCTATGCTGAAATAAAGTTCACTAATAGGTTTCCCCCGTCATTGCTGAATCCAATGAGATTGATACATTGTGCAATTTTCTTCTCTGCCAGTAAATTTTTATCAAAAATTTATCAGGCCATATTAGCCCTTGCTGATACCATGTGATGTGATTGGAATGTGATTCACACTTTTACCTAAAATCTGTGGAAAAATATTTAGGAACCATACTTCATAGGAATTTTTTATGGATAAATTAAAATTCCAGTAACTTTATTCACATTTACACTTACAATTTACATTTAGCTTGTCTCCAAATATCAAGATATTGATGTTGGATACTACCACAAAATGTGGCTCAGTGCTTTGCAGTTTTTTTACATTGTATAAGTACTAGTTTGATAATAATTATTTTCTTAACACTTTCTCATCTGTATTTTATTTTTTAGCACCTATAGTAGTTACAGTAAATGTTGTGTAACCCACACACCATGGCTCACAACTATTTAGGCTCATTAGCTATCCCTGGGTAACAGCCACACGACTCAGCAATGGATGGGTATGGTGAGATGGCCATCTCTAATATTCCACACACATCTAGGGTCTGTATGGTTCAGGCTAATTCAAACAGGAAAGTTGGAATGTTCTATTGTAAGAGTAAGTTATAGAGAATGCTATATAAGTATTCCTCCATGCAAACATTATCGTTGACCAGAAAATAACAGAACTTACAGTGGCATAAACTTAAAAGTGGCAGTATAGAAACATAGAAAAACCTACAGCACAATATAGGCCCTTTGTGAACCAACACGAGGAAATCTACAGATGCTGAAAATACATACAACACACACAAAATGCTGGTGGAACACAGCAGGCCAGGCAGCATCTATAAGGAGAAGCACTGTCAATATTTCAGGCCGAGACCCTTCGTTAGAATGGAACAATTTGATTCATACTGGGAAAAATGGTTTAACTACATAATGCTTCATAGGCCTGATTTTATCCTCACAAGTCAATGAATATGTTGTAAAAAAAATCACTCCCTACTTGTCCGTAATTCTTTCCTTTTGCTTGTTTTTTTTCTTTCCACTCTTTTCTATAAGTGTATACCTCAGATAAATACTTTGTGGAGATTTGTGAATGTACAATGTCTGAATGTAGATTATGTACAATGTCTGAAATACATCTTATGGAAATATTTGTTTGATGAACTTCAATAAAAAAAATACAAAAAAAGAAATTACTAGGCTTACCTATAGCCCTCTATTTTTACTATATTTACAAATATTTCAACCTACTTTTAACAGAAAAAGTGCCCATTACAGTTTAACCCAGTTTATAATGTGCACATAAATGGAGTTCATTGCTGGTTGTTTCACATTAATTACTCACAGCGTTGATTTGATACAATGGGAAAAGAAGTGATCTACTTGAGTGGAACTGTTTCAGAATTTGAATCAGGATTATTATCACTGGTGTACTGTATGTCCAGATGGTGGAGGGGAAGAAGCTTTCCCTAAAATTCTGAGTGGGTGTACCTGCTTCTTGAATGAAGAGGGCATGCCTATGGGTGAAGGAGCTCTTAATGATAGATGCTTCCTTTTTGAGGCATTGCCTTATGAAGATGTCCTCAATGCTGGGGAGTCTGTTAACTATGATGGAGCTGGATGAGTTTACAGCCCTCTGCAACTTTCTCCATTCCTGTGCAATGGGCCCTTTACTCCAGGTGGTGATACAATCACTTAGAATGCTCTTCTTATCTTCTCATTTTGTTGTCAGAAATTGTATCGTATAATCTTCTCAATGTATACACTTTGTCTATATTATCAATTAGCCTAAAAGGATTTCTGTTCAAGCCATGACTGTAGAATTTTGCACAAATGTAATACCCTTTCTATGTATGAATGAAAGTATTTCATTCTGCACCTTTGTTACCTTGGTAACCAAAGGTTTGTTCATCCACAACCCTGAAGAAATCGTCATGCTAATAACCACAGTGTGAAAGAGGAAAGAGGAAGCAGGAAACCTGAAAGTACACAGTTTTCTAAGATCCTGCCAAATTCCATGATGGATCCCTGAATGTGATATTAATTTTCAAATTTGTTCAGTAACTGCATTCAACCGGATTGAGAGCTTTTCTGTTTATTGTGTGGCAAGGTAACAATAGACTAGAAGGAAAGAGTTTGAAGCATTGGTGCAGTTGATATATCAGTCATCAGAACCTGAATTTCATTTAATTCATGGGCAGTCTTGTTTAAGATTTTGTTACAGTAGAGCTGACTTCCATTGAAGAAAGCTGAGCCTTGCTTTTAGGATGGTTTGAACTGAGTACTTGATGCAAGCAATTCCTTTATTCAATGCATCTCCACAGAAGATCTACAACAGATAGTTGATATAAAGCTCGACAATAAGCTTTACAGCATGAGAAGCATAATTAAGTCAGCCTTGAGTGTATGGCCAATCCAACTGACAGTCGACTTTTGGAAATGAGACCTTTCCTCATGTGTTGGCCCAAAACGTCAATGGTTTGTTCATTTCTTTTGATGCTGTCTGACCTGCTGAATTCCTCTAGCATTTTGCATGTGTATTGCTCTGGATCTCCAGCAGCTATAGAAATTCTCAATGCTTATAGCGAATTTCTCATGATTCTCCTGCGGCCATCCCCCTCAATAATAAGTGTACCAATTTGGATACTGTTGTGGGTGATGACCTCCCAGGGGAATGCAATGGAGACCAGATTACTGGCACTGAGCATAGATCTGTGGTGCAGAAGAGAAAGTTGGAGAAGAGGGGAGAGGTAGTTATAGGGGACTCAATAGTCAGAGGAACAGACATGAGATTCTGTGGATGTGAACGGAAAAACTGAATTGTATGTTGCCTCCCAGGTGCCAGGGCCAGGGATCACCTCCACAACATCTTGGAGAGGGAGAGAGGGCAGCCAGATATTTTGGTACATATTAGTTCTAATAATATAGGAAGGAGAAGCAAAGAGGTCCTGAAAAGAGAATTTAGAGAACTAGGTAGAAAGCTGAGAAGCAGGTACTCCCAGGTAGTAATTCCTGGATTGCTGCCTGTGCCACACTCTAATGAAGGTAGAAACAGGATGATTCGGCACATTAATGCGTGGCTGAGAAACTGGTGCAGGGGGCAGGGTTTCAGGTTCTTGGATCATTGGGATCTCTTCTGGGGGAGGTATGAGCTGTACAAAAGGGACGGGTTGCACCTGAACCCAATATCTCACAGGCAGGTTTGTTAGAGCTGCTGGGGAGGGTTAAAACTAATTTGGCAGGGGGTGGGAACTGGAATGAGAGGCTGCAGAATAGGACGGATGTTGAATAAGCAAAGATAGCGTGCAATCAAACTGTCAAGAAAGGCAGGTAGATGATAGGACAAAACTCCCTGTAACATTTGATGCTATGTCCAATCACGAACCTCTCACTCTCTACCTTAAATACACCCAACGACCTGGCCTCCACAGCTGCCTCTGGTATGAAATTCCACAAATTCACTGCTCTCTGGCTGAACAAATTTTTCCACATTTCTACTTTAGATGGACGACCATCTATCCTGAGGCTGAGCCCTCTTATCATAGCTAGTTAAGTTAAAGTCTGTGCTGAATCTTATAGGCTCATTAGGCTGGTGCTTATGCCGGTTTCCGTGGAGTGAAGCGACTGACAGTATAAGACTCCCCCCCCCGGATAGCAGGCCAGTCTACCCCCAGCATTAACCCCCAGCATTTTGCCGGGACCCATTTTCAACTGGGTGGGATGGAGCAGTGCGTGGTTAAGTGCTTTGCTCAAGGATACAATATGCTGCCTCAGATTCTAGTTTAAACTCTCCCCAATAGCCTTAGCAAAGCTCTTTGCCAGGATATTGGTCCCCCTCAGATTCATGTGCAACCCGTCTTTTTTGTACAGGTCACAGCTGCCCCAAGAGAGGCCCCAATGATCCAGAACTCTGAATCCCTGCTTCCTGCTCCAATCCCTCAGCCACGCATTTATCCTCCACCTCACTCTATTCCTATACTCACTGTTATGTGGCACGGGTAACAATCCTGAGATTACTGCCTAGGAGGTCCTGCTTCTCAACTTCCTTCTGAATTCCCTGTAGTCTGTTTTCAGGATCTCCTCCCTTTTCCTACCTATGTCATTGGTACCAATATGTATCATGACCTCTGGCTGTCCACCTTCCCACTTCAGGGTGTCATGAACATGATCAGAAACATCCCAGACCCTGGCTCTGGGGAGGCAAACTACCATCCGCGTCTCTTTCCTGCATCCACAGAAATGCCTGTCTGACCCCCTAACTATAGAGTCCCCTATCTCTGCTGCCATTCTCTGTCTTTCCCTGCCCTTCTGAGCCACAAAAGCATCAATGTACTTTTTTAGCCAGGTCTTCTTCCTTGCCACTCTTCCATAAATACCCTATTTGCGAAAGGCCTTAGATGTTGTGGAGCTATGAACTTCATCCGTTCTTGCAACTGTTGATTTCTGCCGCTCACTCAGAGTGACTGCTGGCATCTTCAACGTTGGCATCACAACAGCCTTTCTTACAAGTGTCATTCTTCCCTGGTGACTAAGTTTAGAAGGGTGATCTGACCTAGGCAGTTTCATGGATTTTCCACGAAGGACTGCAATGGACTTCAAACTACTCTCAGTGCCTTTGAGCTAGTCTTGAATCCTTCCCCAGATTTGTGCTTCTCGGTTATCATTTTCCTGACTTGCCTTGAATGCTCTCTTGTCTCCCTTTTGGTTTGGTCTGTTGCAAATCTACCTTACTATTGAACATTACAGAGAGAGGGGGTATTTATTCAGATGATCCTCCAATTTCCTATATCAACAATTTGATTAAATTGGTAAGGTAATATATAGTACTGCACCTGAGGAAGGTTAGCACAGTAATTCCGAAAGGGATGAATGCTGTTTCAGCCTTATAACTTTGGTTTTTAATTTTTAGTAAATTGCTGACAGGTTTTTGAATTTTTCTTTTGAATTGACATGGTGTACAATGTTTTGTATATTATCTCAAAAAAAATCCTACTTCAATGTATCATGGGGGTGTGGTCGACAACTCGTCCTTGCCTTAATAGCAGGCAGTGCTGCTTATTGTTCTTGTTTTAAAATGCATGTGTGGAAATATGGTGAGATATTCAAGTTCATTTATTATTACCTTTCAGCAGGCATTGTGGTTGTTCACTTGTCTGTTTGTGAGTCACCCTGACTGTAACCATGGTGTGTAATATCTATGTGACTGAGTGGTTTGTCACCGAGCGCTGGTGCTCTCTCTGTTCTTGTGCTTGTTGTAATAAAACCGGCAGCTGAGATAAATGAACTCTTCTCATCTGTCATCATGGACCGGATGCCTAGCACTGTGTTTTAGATTTAGAAAATGAAAGAAGGGTAATATGTGAAAATACTTGTGTGGCAGGCTGAATACTTTTTCAAGACACTATATATTGAAACTCACTTGGACCTTCAGGATCGTAGGAAACTCTGACCATTTTTCAGATTGTTAGATTTGAAGAGGGCAAAATCAATTTATGTGCTGAACCTTGCTGATACCTAAATTTAGAGATATGCAGCTCGAGAATTTAGGACAAACCACGATATATGCTGTGATTGTTGAATCTTTACATAAAAAAATGACAAAGCTGGCAGAATGCAATCATATTACATTTCCTGAAAACCATAGTATAAAATTAAGAAGTAAAATGAAATTTATCACACAATAAAAGAAATATACAATTAGGAGTGATTTGGTTATTTTTAATTATGTAATGATGTCTTTTTTAATTGGACTCCTCCGAGTCTTTATTGCAAATATGAAAGGACTTGAAATAAGCCTTCTTCCCTGGGGAAATACCTACATGTCCCTTTCATCCACCCACAAGTTTGTGGGTGTTCAGTTCCATTATTCATAGATAATCAAATTAATCTAGCTTCTGCATGAGAATGTCGATGCTGGCTTAAAAAAGCTTCAAAAGTTGGCACTAGTACATATGATACAGTTGAAAACTCTGGAAAAGATAGGCTAGGGCTTCATCTTATCTGAGTTATTATTTATAACTTGTAGGCTTTTTTTCTGAATCATGAGTCAACCTACTCATTCTGATGTCACAATCACTTGCAGGTTAGTCTGCATAAGTTGCTGAAGTGCCAGGCAATTGCTCCTGATCTTGTTCATTTGGCTACATTGGCAGGAAAATGTGCTTTGTAATTTAGCACAAGCATAAATTCAGGATTATGTAGAAATATGCACTGTGTGCCTGGTAGACAACCAAACTGCTTCTCAATTGAGATGGCCCTGCATCGGAATTTAGGCATGGTCCTGGGATACCTCAGTAAAAGCCTTTAAGGAATTTAAAGCACCCATAATGACTGAAATCTCAAAACTCAGGAATAAGTGTAGCATTCTATCAGCAGCTAAGAAAATACACATGGCTGAATTATTTTTCCTGAGGGCATACTTAGCAAATCTATAGAACAGTATCTGTAAACAGAATCAATGAACACAAACACTGCAAATGCAAATATAAATAAATAGCAATAAATAATGAGAAAGAAATAACAAGGTAAAGAGTCTATCAGTGTGGGAACACCAGAAATAGAATGAGTGCTATTATCTTCTTTGGTTCAAGAGCCTGATGGTTGAGGAGCAGTTTCTCTTCTTAAACCTGGTGGTGCAAGTCCTGAGGCACCTGCACCTTCCACCTGATGGCAGCAGTAAGAAAAGAGCATGGCCCGGTTGGTGAGGATTGTTGCTCTGACAGCGTTTCATACAGATGTGCTCAATAGTTGTGAGGGCTTTACTCATGATGTACCGGGCTAAATCCACCACCCTTTGTAGGATTTTTCATTTGAAAGCATTGATGTTCCCATTCGAGGCCACAATGCAGGCAGTCAGCATGCTTCCCACCACACCTCTATAGAGGTTTGCCAAGGTTTTTGGTGACATGCCAAATCTCTGCAGATTCCTGAGGAAATAGAGGTGCCGTTGTGCTTTGTTTGCCAGAATATTTATATGATGGGTCCAGAGCAGGTTCTCTGAGATAGTGACAACCATGAATTTAAAGTTACCGACCCTGTCCACCACTGATCCTCTGATGATTACTGGCTCGTGGACCTTTGGTTTTCCTCTCCTGAAGTCTACAATGAGTTCCTTCATCTTGTTGACATTGAAATGAGAAGTTGTTTTTATTACACCACTCAGCCGAGTTTTCAACCTCCCTCCTGTATACTGATTCATCACTCCCTTTGGTACAGCCCACAACAGTGGTGTCATCAACAAATGTGTATATGATGTTAGCGCTATTCTTAACCACACAGTAATAGGTGTAAAGTGAGTAGAGCAGGGGTCTAATCACACATCATCCTTGTCATGTTCCTGTGCTGATGGAGTTTGTGGAGATGTCTTAGCCAATCCAAACTGACTGAAGTCTACAAATGAGGAAATCCAGGATCCAAATGCACTATGGGCTATTGAGACCCAGGTCTTTGAGTTTTACTGTTGAATTTTAAAGGGATGATGGTATTAAATGCTGAACTGTAATCGATAAAAAAAAGTCTTGATGCATGTATCTTGGCTGTCCAGATGTTCCAGGGTTGTGTCCAGAGCCAATGAGATGGCACTGGCTGGCGATTTCTTTCTTCAGTAGGCAATTTGGAGCGGATCCCAGTCGCTACTCAGACAGGAACTGATATGCTTCAATGCCAGCTTCTCAAAGCACTTCAGCACTAAGGATGTAAGTGCCACTGGGCGATAGTCATTGAGGCAGGTTACTACACTCTTCTTGGGCAGTGGTATGATTGAAACCTGTTTGAAGCAGGAGGGTGCCACACACTGCTAAAGCAAGGGGTTGTGGAAATCTATGAATACACCAGCCAGTCAGCACAGGTCTTCAGAACTCAGTGAGGTACCACATCCAGACCGGAAGCTTTCCTTGGATTCACTCATCTTCAGATTCTGAGACCAAAGGATCATCGGGAGATGAAATTGTTCCTTCCTGTTCTGGTGGTCAAAGTGAGCATAGAAGGCATTGAGCTCATTTGGAAACAAAGCTCTGATGTCTGTCGATGGTGTAGATGGTGGAAATCTACAGATTCTGTAGATGCTTGTGTTAAGTACCCCGTAACTGGGTGTCTTACCAGCAAAGATAGAAGTATCCATTGGAGTCTGGTGGTACTAAAGAAGGTTAGCCTCTTTTATTTCCTCATAATCTGCAGACACGTCCATGGACAATGCCGCATATGCCCGTTGAGCCTTCCCTCTTAATGCACTTTGTAACAACGCCACCCACTGATCTCTGGGCCACTTCTGATTCACTGCCACCTTTTCAAAATGCAAGAAGTAACTGTCAACATCTGTCTCCTCAAACAGAGATACTAACTTATACTCCCTACTAACATTAAACTTCTCCTCTCGATCTGCCCCTTGGACTCTTCCCTGTTGCTTTAACTTCTCCATGTCCAGCTCATGCTGCCTCTGTTTCTCCTTTTCCTCCCTGTCAGCCTGTTCCTTCACCCTTTTTGCCTCTAGCTCAGCTCTCTCCTTCTCCCTTTTCACCTCTAACTCCTTTAGCTGGAGCTCATACTCCCTTTTCTTCTCTTCCGTGTCCAACCTTAACCTTTCCAACTCTAACTGAACCATCCCAACAACTGGTTTCTTTTCCATTGGAGTCTGGTGGTACTACTTCCAACAGTGTTTATTAGTAAAATATACAAATCAATATCAATGCAAATATACAGATAATACATGTTAGCAATACTAAGCCTAAAAGTGTGGGTACAATAATAATCAATGATAAACAAGCTCTATCTTTGTCTAGGGGATAATGAATTATTATGGGAAAGTATAAAGTTCAGTTCAGTTCATACAGGCTGAGGTAGTTGTTGGTCGATGTGTTGTAATTGTCGGAGAGAGAGAGCGAGAGAGAGAGAGAGAGAGAGAGAGGGTGATCAAACAGTAACAGCTATTGTCTTGCAAACCTTCCTTTACGATATTGATCCGTCAATGTGTTGTTGTGGCCATTTAAGTATGACCCCTCTGTCCATTAGCTAGACCATTCTTCTGTGGTGGACTCATCACCCAGGCAAGGGTGGACACACACACAAGCCCCCACCGGCCTTGCTATAACCACTGTGAGTGAAATTGATCGATCCGTTCGGTCCCCGATGCCCCACACTTTCTCGTGGGTGTCTGATGCTCACTAGTGTGTCTCCTGGTGCGTCTGAGGGGTGTCACCCCAGACCTCACTTGAAACATGATAAATAGAGTCTTAATATGTTGCAACTGTGAGTCTGATAAGTAAGGAAGATAATAAATGGAACCACGTAAGAGAGAGGTTTTGGACAGATGGAACCAGTTGGGGAGGGGAACATAAAGTGACTGAGGGGGAACTGAGGTGGGGGTGGAGGAGAAACAGGGTCAATCAGGAGAGAGAAAAAAAGAACAGAGGTTACCTGAAAGTGGAAAAAAAATCACTATTTAGCCCATTGTGTTGTAAACTACCCAGGTGGAATATTCTGTTCATCTAGAAATTTGTCCTCACGATAGAGAAGGGTGAGAATGCACAGGTCAGTATGGGAATAGAAAGGATGGGGCGGGGTGGGCGGGGGGAATTTGAAATGGCATTCAAATGGCAGCCAAAAGAAGCTATTGTGGACAGAGGGTGGACAGTCCCTGTGATGGCAATGTGTCCTCGGGGGACTATCACCATTTAATTTGAAGGGCTACCTGACCAGCTGTGGAAGGAGGAAGTCTCACTTTCTTTTGACCAGGTTGAGAGCTGCAGAAGAAACTCAAGTGTCCATTCTAACTTGCAAATTGTCCTGGTATCCAAGAGGTTCTATGTTCTTTTGGCAATACATTTACTGTATATTAATTAGTAACAGAGCATGGGTCCTCTCAAAAGAACAAAGTACAGATATTGGCAGGTTATCACAATTGACTTACTGGTGATTAATTAGAAAATGATGTTGAAAATAAGGAATAATGAATTTTGTTAGAAATTACCTTGTGCTTAAATTTTCCCAGAAGTTTGAAAAGTTTAATTATTAAAACATCCACTACTATTAACAATCAATGAATTTATTTTAGGATTAAGAGATCTTCATTTCTTATTCTTCTATTATTGAAGACCTAATTTAAAGTTAGTTTCTATGTATTTTTCAAAACCATAGTGACAGGATTATTAAATTATGAATCTGCATTCATGCAGGCATAAATCTATCAGGGCAATTCCACCAAAATATTGAAAGAATTTAGGTTTAGGATGCAAATTCTGTGTCTGGTTATTATATTTTCTCAAGGTTAATGTTCAACTTTCTTCCAAGAGGTCCACAGCTTTGTCGCAGGTTTGGAGGCTTGTGTGCATTAATGGCCTAGAGTGCCATCTTGACTGGAGTCAGGATCTTGCTCTTTGACTCTTGGTAGTGTTTTTCATGCCAAACAGGTCAAAGGGTAGTGACGAGATGAAGAGTGGTACACCGGTCCTCCAGGTTCTGGGGTTCAGCTCAGGGCTAATAACCCTGACTGATAAAAGAAGATGTTATGGAAACAATAATGAAGAATCCTGCAATATCTGTGAGCGATCGTAGTTCTGAGTCACCACCTGGGATTTGCATGGCTGACAATGGTGAAAACCAAGAGGATGCTGCTAGCATGATGAAGGAAGATAAGATCAAGACCAAAATAGGACCTTATTCTCTACTTTAGAAGACCTTGACTTTGCTGATGACCTCATATTATTATCACATACACACCAGCACATGCAAGAGAAAACTCAGTGCCTGTGTACCTATGGTAGACTGACTGGAAACGGAGTCAAACAGAGAAAATATGAGACCATGACCATCAATGCAGAGTCTCCCCCTCCCGTCAAGGCATATGGTGTAGATGTACCCAGTACCGACAGATTTATCTGGCTGGGTAACATCATTCGGTAGGGTGGTGGGACAAAGGATAGCATCCAGTTCAAACTCAGCAAAACTAGAAATTTCTTCAGATTAATGAACAACATACAAGAATAAACCAAGTACAGCATCCACACCAAGGTGAAGCTGTACCAGAGCTATGCTCTGTTCACAGTCTTGTACGGGTCCGAATGTTGCCACATGATGGAGAGTGACCTTGCCAAGCTATCATCATTCCAAACCACGAGTCTCCAGAAGATCCTCCATATTTTCTGGCCAAGAAAGATCTCCAACCATGCCCTACTCCTTCAATGTCATCAAGAGGACATGGCCACAATCATCATGAGGAATCAGAGTTCGATTGGGAATATGATGAGAAGAGAGGCTAGCTCCAACACCAAGACAGCTCTTCATTGGACCCCTGATGGGTGGAGGAAATGCAGGAAACCAAAGGGAACTTGGTGCCATACTGTAGAGGCAGAAATAAGGATTCTGCTTCACAGCTGGGGCACAGATGGCCAAGGATAGACATGGATGGAGGACTTTCATTGCTGCCCTTATTGCAAATGGCTTATTGGGCAGTAAATAGGTAAGTAATATTCAAGTTTTGTATGGAAATCAACTTGCAAAACAATGAAAATATTATTTTCTGTGCATCAGAACCATTGGATGGGCCATGAGAATGCAGTCACCTGATTCCTTTTTATTCCTCTCTTTGAAGAACTTTAGACTGGAAACTGGGTGAAGTTTAGTAATATTATGGACAAAGGATTTTACGTTATGGATTGTCATACTTACTTACTGTACGTAGATCCCATGAAGTGTATCTCTGTTGTACCACAGCGCATGCAGCAACCAATATTACTCACCAACAGAACAGTGCTAAATATCAGATATACCTGCTTTTAAATTATTGTTAATTAATCTTTTTTTGTAAGAAGCAGAACTGTGGGATACTCATTGATGGGGTGATAGAGTAACGATCAAACTGAAAGAAAAATTCAACCACTCAATCACCACACCAGAATCGGCTGAGATCACCGGCATTTCAGTATTCAGATTTTTGGAAAAAGCGTGGGTTTTTCAAACATCCTAATTCAGAGGTTCACTTCATTAATATTCAAGAAGTGCCATTACTTGAAGCAAGTATGATGTTATCCTAAGGGAAAATCAGTGGGTTCCCTTAATAAAGACCATCTGTGCATGACTTTGTTTAACAAGAGGAGGCTGATGCACGGGCAGCCACCGCGCGGTCCTTGACAGATTGGGGTCAGTGTCCAGTGGCAGGGAACGCATGACCATGGACCTTTTACTGCAGCAGCCTTCCACTGCTGTCACTAGCGTTGCTATGTGCCAACATCTTGTGCCAGTTCCACCACTGTGGTCTGGGTTGAATTGCTCTTTGTCTGGAACCTCTCTCCTGACCCTACCAGGAGCCAGATGGCTAAGCTCTAGATGGCATCTCAGGAACTTCCAGGCCTCTCCACCATGACAAGTTGATTACTGAGAGAAACCTTATTATGAAACATATAAGAGTATATAGACCTGCACCAGTGAATAATCTGAATTAAGTTTAAAACAAATATTTTTTTAAAACTTCATTGGAGTCCAGTTTTCCTTATGCCCTTAGTAGTCACAGTCATAGAGAAGTAAAGCATAGAAATAGGCCTTTTGGCCCATCTAGTCTATGCTGAGCCAGTTAAACTGCCTAGTCCCATCAACCTGCATCAGTCCCATAGCCCTCCATCCATGTACTACCCAAACTTCTCCTAAATATTTTTTTTTGAAAACTTTTTTTATTGCATTTTTAAATAGTTGCAAAGTAAAGTATAAAAAAAAATGTATATAACCCTTACCCCCTCCCCTTAACCCCTCCACCCTAACTGCCCTATAGAAAAAAAAAGAGAAAGAAAGAAAGAAAGAATGCCTGGTTGTTGGAAGATCTCCACATGCTCCATGGAATTCGTAATAACTTTAATATGTATATTTATTTCTTTCCCCTAATAACCAATTGTTTCATCTTCAGAGCATCTATATATTTAATCCTGTCTTTTGTAAATAAGGGCTCCAAATTTTCAGAAATGTTTCATATTTATCTCTTAAATTATAAGTATTTTTTTCTAATGGAATACAGCCATAGATTTCTTTCTTCCAAGAGTCTATACTTAAATATGTATTCGATTTCCAAGTAACTGCAATAGCTTTTTTGGCTACTGCCAGTGCAATTTTTATAAATTCTTTCTGATATTTATTTAGTTTGAGTTTCGGTTTTATCCCTTCAATATCACCTAGTAAAAGTAATATTGGATTATGAGGAAATTGTGTTCCTGTAATTTGTTCCAGTAAAAGTCTTAAATTTGTCCAAAAAGTTTGAATTTTAGAGCAAGACCATGTCGAATGTAAAAAAGTACCAGTTTCCTGGTTACATCAGAAACACTGATCCGATAAATTTGGATTTAATTTTTTTATTTTTTGTGGTGTAATATATAATTGATGTAGAAAATTATACTGCACTAATCTTAACCGAACATTTATTGTATTTGTCATACTATCAAGACATAGTCTTGACCAATTTGTTTCTTCAATTTTAATATTCAAATCACTTTCCCATTTTTGTCTTGACTTATGGACTCCTTGTTTAATTGCCTGTCTTTGAATCAAATTATACATACAAGATATAAATTTTTTAATATTTCCTTTTTGAATTAAAATTTCTATTTCATTAGATTTCGGCAATAACATTGTTTGACCTAATTTTTCTCTTAAATAAGCCCTTAATTGAAAGTAACAAAATAAAGTGTTATTTGATATTTTATATTTATTCTTTAATTGATCAAATGACATTAATATACCTCCTTCAAAACAATTCCCTATATATCTAATCCCTTTTTGAATCCAATTATATAAAAGTTGATTGTCCATTGTGAAAGGAATAAGTCTATTTTGAATTAAAGATCTCTTTGCTAATAAAGATTTTTTTGTCTCATCATCAACATTTATCTTATTCCATAAGTCAATCAAATGTTTTAATATAGGAGATTCTTTCTTTTCCCGTATCCATTTAGATTCCCATTTGTATATAAAATCTTCTGGTACGTTTTCTCCTATTTTATCTAATTCTATTCTAATCCATGCCGGTTTATCTTTCTCGAAAAAAGATGCAATAAATCTAAGTTGATTTGCTTTATAATAATTCTTAAAATTTGGAAGTTGTAATCCTCCTAGATCAAATTTCCATGTCAATTTTTCCAACGATATTCTTGACATCTTATCTTTCCAGAGGAATTTCCTCACATATTTGTTTAACTCTTGAAAAAACTTCTGGGGTAATTGTATTGGTAATGATTGAAATAAATATTGTAGTCTAGGGAATATATTCATTTTTATAGTATTTACTCTACCTACTAATGTTATTGGAAATGCCATCCATTTTTCAAGATCTTCCTGAAGTTTTTTTCAAAAGTGGTAAATAATTTAATTTATATAAGTTTCTTATATCATTATCAACTCTTATACCTAAATATTTTATACCATTTGCTGGCCATCTAAATTGAGTTATTAATCGACATTGATTATAATCTCCTTTAGTAAGAGGTAAAATTTCACTTTTATCCCAATTTATTTTATAACCCGATATTTTCCCATATTCTTCTAATCTATAAGATAATTTGCATAGTGAATGTAAAGGATCTGTTAAATAAAGTAGAACATCATCAGCAAATAAGTTAATCTTGTATTCTTCCTGATTAACTCTGAAACCCTTAATATCTGGGTCCATTCTAATTAATTCAGCTAGTGGTTCTATTGCCAACACAAATAAAGCAGGTGATAATGGGCAACCTTGCCTAGTTGATCTTGTTAACTGAAATGATGTTGAAATTTGACCATTTGTCACTACTTTAGCTTTGGGATTAGTATTTAAGGTTTTAATCCATTTTATAAATGATGTTCCTAATCCATATTTTTCCAGTACCTTAAATAAAAAATCCCATTCCAATCTATCAAATGCTTTTTTTTTTGCATCTAAAGCAACTGCCACACTCATTTCCTCCCTCTTTTGTGCTAAATGGATTATACTAAATAACCGAGTTACATTATCTGCCGATTGTCTATTTTTGATAAATCCTGTTTGATCCATATGCACTAATTTTGGTAAGCATTTAGATAATCTATTAGATAAGATTTTTGCTATTATTTTATAATCGGTGTTTAATAAAGAAATAGGTCTATATGATGCTGGTTTTAAAAGGTCTCTATCTTTTTTTGGCAATACTATTAAAATAGCTGTTGAAAAAGATTCTGGAAGTTTATGCGTTCTTTCCGCTTGATATATTAACTCCATAAAAGGAGGAATTAATAAATCTTTAAACTTTTTATAAAATTCAAGTGGAAAACCATCTTCTCCTAGAGATTTATTACTTTGAAGTGATCCCAAAGCTTCTTCAACTTCCTTCAATGTAAAAGGCATACCTAATCCCTTCTGTTCTTCTGTATTTAATTTTGGAAGAGTTATTTGTGATAAAAATTCTTCTATCTTAACATCATCATTCTTTGATTCTGATTTATACAATTCAGAATAAAAATTCTTAAAAGCCTCATTAATTTCTAGAGGCTTATAAGTAATTTCATTCACTTTTGTTCGAATTGCATTTATTGTTTTAGAAATCTGATCTGTTTTTAACTGCCATGCAAGAACTTTATGTGATCTTTCACCTGGTTCATAATATCTCTGTTTAGTTCTCATAATTGCTTTTTCTGTTCGATATGACTGGAGTGTATTATATTTTAACTTCTTATTAATAAGTTGTCTTTGTTTTTCTTCTGTCATATTTCTTTGAGATTCTTTTTCTAATTTTATAATCTCTTTTTCCAATTGATCTATTTCTATCATATATTCCTTCTTAATTTTAGAAGTATAACTTATTATTTGGCCTCTCAAATATGCTTTCATTGCTTCCCACAATATAAATTTATCATCAACTGAATGTAAATTTGTATCTAAAAAGAACTGAATCTGCTTTTTCATAAAATCACAAAAATCCTGACGTTTTAGTAGAATTGAATTAAATCTCCATCTATAAATTGATTCCTCTTTATCTATCATTATCATTGTCATTATTAAAGGGGAGTGATCAGACAATATTCTTGCTTTATATTCCACATTTTTCACTCTATCTTGAGTATTTGTTGATAATAGGAAAAAATCTATCCTTGAGTATGTTTTACGTCTATTTGAATAAAATGAATAATCCCTTTCTTTTGGATTGATTCTTCTCCATATATCAATCAAATTTAAATCTTTCATCAATGATAGAGTTAATTTTTCTACTTTTGATTTTGTAATAGCCTTTGTTGATCTATCTAAAACTGGATCTAAACAAAAATTAAAATCTCCACCTATTAATATTTTATCATGTGCATTAGCCAAATTCAAAAAGACCTCCTGTATAAATTTTACATCATTTTCATTTGGTGCATAAATATTCATAAGAGTCCATAGTTCTGAAAAAAATTAACAATGTATAATTAAATATCTTCCTGCTGGATCAATTAATACATTTTGTATTTTAATTGGTAAATTTTTATTAACCAAAATTGCAACTCCTCTTGCCTTTGAGTTAAATGAAGCTGCAATAACATTTCCAACCCAGTCTCTTTTTAATTTCTGATGTTCTATATCCGTTAAATGAGTTTCTTGTAAGAAAGCTATATCTATTTTCATTTTTTTAATATATGTTAAAATTCTTTTTCTTTTTATTGGTCCATTAAGCCCATTAACATTAAAACTTAAAAAATTCAATAAATTAGTCATTATTTTTATTTATGTTACTCCAATCTATAATAATACCTAATCTTTCAACTTTCATTGTATCCTGGGAAATCTTTTTAGAAGTCTCCATGTTGCTATGTGTGTCCCCACCAATCATCCAGGCAAAAGAATAGAAATAAAATAGAAAATAAAGAAAAAAACAAAATACCCCCCTACTAATGTTGTGAAAGAAAAAAAACACAACATTACCCCCCTCTATTGTACGGGTCATGGCAATCACCATGATTACACATGTGAATCCCATAGTAACCGATTCAAAGCTTCCCAGCCCCCCCGCAACTTAAAAAGTATATATATATATCAAAAAAAACATACTATTCTCAATTAATATTTCTAAAATTTTACTTTTCTCCCTTATATCATCCTTAAATGTCCATCAGTTCCATTTGCTTTCTCTGTCTTCGTCTTTAACCATTACATTTAGAAATCTTTATGTTTAATTAATGAAGAGATGGAAGTTTTTGTGTAAACACCTCTGTATCTTGATAATCAGAAAAAAATATTTTTCCCTCCTCCAAAAAAATTATCAATGTTGCTGGGTGACGCATTAAAAACTTATAACCATTTTTAGCTGGATTAAATTATTTCTTTCTCTTCAAAAGGTTATAACTTATATCAGGATAAAAAAGAACTGGTTTCTCTGCTATAATCAATGGACCTTTTCTTCTTTTAGCACCCTGGGCAGCTGCCCTCAAAATCTTTTCTTTATCCTGGTATCTTAAACATCTTATCAAAATTGATCGCGGATTTTGATCATCTTGAGATCTTGGTCTTAAGGCTCTGTGCACCCTTTCAATCTCAATTAATGTTTCTTCTCCCATTTCCAATTTTTCAGGAATCCATTTTTGAAAAAAATTTATTGGGTCTTCTCCTTCGGTACCTTCTTTAAGTCCAACAATTTTAATATTGTTGCGTCTACTAAAATTTTCAAGCTTATCAATTTTTCCCACGAGTTGTTTTCTTTCTGGTGTCCAGGCATCATTATCATCTTCCATCTTCTTCATTCTTCCATCCATTTCTTCCATTTTGACATCCAAATCTGTAATTTTCTTTTCCATTTTTTCCTGTTTCTTTGTCATTTTATCAAACATAGCCTCCATATTTGTTATTTTTTCTTTAATTACTTTTTGGTTACTTTTAATTACTTTTAATGCATTTAATTTTTCTAATTTATGCATTATTTGCCTCAAAGTCTTTTTTGTATTTTCAGAGGAACTTTCATCTTCTTCTCCATCTTCGTCTGATTTTTCCAGAGAGTCCGGCTCTCTCTCAGACTCACTTTCACTGTCGGTTTCAGTCGTTGCTGGGTTTTGTAGTTCTAGTTGCTCTCTTTTGCGCATGCTCGTTCCTTTACGCTTGCGCAATCCTCGTTGATCTTTCCCTTTAGAAATGGCCGATACTGCCGCGGTCTCCTTTTCTGTTTCACCGGTGGTGTGTTGTACCTGAGTCCGTGGTTCTTCAGTAGAAATAGGCCTTGATTCTGTTACAACTTGAGCGGTCTTCATGGTAGCAGTTTTCTTCGTTCTCTGTTTATGAGGCATAGCTTAAAACAATCCAGAGTAATTTATAAGTAACCTTAAAAAAGTATTAATTAACTTTTCTTCACTTAAACATTAATTTATTAACTTTTTTACGGGAGGGCTGGGTTCCAGCGTCTCGATCCTACATCATCACGTGACGTCCCCCACTTCTCCTAAATATTGAAATCAAGATGGCATGCATTCTTGCACTAGCAATTTATTCTACACTCTCATGATCCTCATGTCCACCTTTCTTCCTTAACCCATGACCTCTCGTTGTAGTGCCGTCCAACCTCAGTAGGGAAAGCCTGCTTGCATTTACCCCATCTATTTTGTGTACCTCTATCAAATCTCCCCTCAATCTTCTATGTTCCTGGAAATAGTCCTAACCTATTCAATTATTTCCTATAGCTCATGTCGTCCAGTCACAGCAACGTCCTTGCAAATATTCTCTGTACGCCTTCAACCTTGTTTACATTTCTCCTGTGGGTAGCTGACCAAATGAAATATTCTTTACCAATGAAAACACTTAAAGTGTACCCACAATTCATTGCATAGAATACAGGTGTAATATGGAGTGTCTCCTTCAACAAAGGTGGCCAGTGATTTAGCTAGAAATCATGTGCCTCATAATACTCGATATCCAGATTCACACTTGATGTCTATCAACAAGGAGTTTGTGTATTCTCCCTGTGAGTGTATGGGCATCCTCCCCTGCTCAGATTTCCTCTCATGTCCCAATGACGAGCAGGTTAGTAGGCTAATTCAAGTCAAGTCAAGTTACTTTTACTGTCATTTTGACCATAACTGCTACATAGTAACTACATAGTAAAAATAACTACATAGTAAAAATGAAATGTTTTTCAGGGCCAAGGTGTTGCATGACACAATACAAAAACTTAGACCAAACTACATAAAAAAAACACAGAAAAAAAAACCACACAACTATACTCATCTACAGACCTACCCAGGACTGCATAAAGTGCACAAAACAGTGTAGGCATTACAATAAATAAAAAACAGGAATTTAGGGCAGTAAGGAGTCATTCCAGGCTCTGGGTATTGAGGAGTCTAATGGCTTGGGAGAAGAAACTGTTACATAGTCTGGTCGTGAGAGCCCGAATGCTTCGGTGTCTTCTCCCAGATGGCAGGAGGGAGAAGAGTTTGTATGAGGGGTGCGTGGGGTCCTTCATAATGCTGTTTGCTTTGCAGATGCAACGTGTAATGTATATGTCTGTAATAGCAGGAAGAGAGACCCCGATGATCTTCTCAGCTGACCTCACTATCCGCTGCACCATTGCATTCACCACTGTAAACTGCTCTTAGTATGTAGGTGAGTGGTTGATGAACACATGGGAGAATTAATGGGGTTAATACAGTACTGTGCAGAACTCTTAGGCACATATGTATGTATATATAGCTAGTGTACCTATGACTTTTGCACAGTACTGTAGTAACTTTATGTATTGCACTGTACTGCTGATGCAAAGAAAAATCAAATTTTATGACATAAGGTAATGATGATAGTATAAAGACATAGCACTGAAACAGGCCCTTTGGCCCATCTAGTCCATGCCAACCCATTTAAACTACCTACACCTTTCAACTTGCATTTCAACCATAGCCCTCCATGACAATAAACTCTTTCTGATATGGGTCTCTACTATGTACTGAAAGTGGGAAGGGGACAGGGAGAGTGAAAAGGAGACATTCTTTAGTGATCAATAAACCAGTTGCTTGAAATCAGCTGCCTTTGCCTGGTGGCTTAGGGCTGGGTATGTCTGCAGCCGTGCCTCTCACCACCCTGGTACTCCTTCTCTTTCACCTGCCCCACACCCCTTCAGTGGAGCTCCACTCTCACCATTCTCACCATCCTTTGCTCCTGGCAGATTTTCAATCTCACTCTCTGCTTCACATTGACAAGCTTAGTACTCTGCAAAATTCTTAGATCCCTAGCTGTATAGTGCATATGTGCGTCAGACATTTTGCACAGTACTGTAGTGGATAAGTATAAATGAGAGATTGATGATCAGCATAGCCTTTAAAGGCCAAAGGGCCTGTCCTGTGTGTCTCTTTTTATTTCACTATGCTTCTAACTGATAATTAGAACAGTTGGCAGAGACTTTTAAATTACCTTATGTAATTGTGGTGAGATTACAAGGCTGAAGCTAACAAAAACTAACAAACCATTGCTGTTAATTTTAAATCATGAATGGAGAAATTTCTCCAGACTTGGTCCGATTTTGTTTGAGTGAAATACATAGGGGAGTTACTGCATAACATCTCTTCCAGCATTTCAATAAATACTTCTGTCCAATTATTTGAAATAGTACAGCTTTCACAATCTATGATGAGCAACACTGTACTTAGTTATTTTTATATCAATTTTAAATTGATCTCTAACAAGCAGAGAAAGGAAGAACTGTTTACTCTTTGAAAGTAAAGGATGGAGATCTCACAGCCAATGTTCCCTCTAATTTGTAATGACCAGTGTGTACAAAACATCTTGTTCTGTGCAATTTTGTTGCCCAGTGAGAACATGTGCACAATGAATTTTATATAGAGAGGTATTCATTTTAACAGCTAGCAAAACACTGTCAATGAAAACTTTGGTCTCCTCTGGGTTTAATCGTTTTCACTCTTTTTCTTCTGCACTCTCACAAAGCATCATAACAGACCTGTAGTGGGTAATGAAGGATTTTTGCACCAGAGCTTTAACACATCATCCATATGTGATTTGCTTGCTAAATGATGCTTTAAAAAGTCAAGTCTCCAAATATCACTCCTCATCTTTCCACTTGCAACTTCTGCATTGTGACAATGCCTGCAGGTAACACCAATTCTATACTGGATATAAATATTTATCATAGCTGCACGTTCCTGACCTCAAGGCCTTCTGATGTAGCAGTTTCTACTGTTTCATTCCACTTTAAATGAACCAGCAGTTCTTTTGCACTTCATGTCCTTTGCTTCTTTGGAATTCACCAACAATTTCAACAATTTCTTCAAAACAAAAACAGTATAAATAAGCCAATTCTAAAATCTGCAGGAAAATTATTGCAAACTTCACGTTGTCAACACCATCCGCATCAGAAATCAGAAAAGGAAATGTGGCTGTGTAGGATCGTGAATTATACTCCACATGCTGATGAGGTAGAGAGTAACAGCCTTTTGTGTACAGTTTAAATTCCTTTGTGTGCACATGTGCACACCTTAAAAGCAAACATTGTTCACAGCCAATCTAATCTCCAATCCTCAATAGTCTTAAGAACATAGAACAGTCAAGCTCAGTACAATAACTTCGGCTCATGATGCTGTGCCAAGCTAAGATAAAAAAGGACCTAGTGTTTTCCTGGTGTATATGACAAAAAAACTCTTCTCAGGTTTCAAGCTGGGTGCAGGTATTGATTATAATCGATGTTTTGATGACAAACTCTGCTATCAACTTGAGGGATTATGTCTGGATATGTCTAGTCTGGTGGTATTTATACACCCATAGTCCATCCCTCCTGACTGGTTAGTCCTCATCCAATCAGGTTTCTGCTCTCCCACTTTGTTTACAGTTGAATTCCAGTTCTTACTTAGAGTGAGACCATTGTCTTTGTTAAAATTAATTTTCTCGAATTTTATTTTAATGATTTCTTTTACTGGGCTGCTCCAAAAGCCATTGGTGTGACATAGTAGTTTTGTGCCATCAAAGTCAATCCTATGGCCATTGCAAATGCAGTGTTCTGTCACCACTGATTACTCCGAATAACCCAAACAAATCTCCTGACCTCCTTGATGCAGGTTTCCACTGTGTGTCTTGGCTGGCGTACATACTCTGCTCTGCATTCACAAGGAATCTTGTTAGTGTCAGCTGACCTAAGTCCTACGTCACCCTTGACCTGCATAAGCGCTAACTTGAGATTCTTTACGGGTTTGTGGATGGCATTGGTTCAGTATTTCTTCAGGATCCTGGCGATCCTTCCAGAAGCTGTGGAAGTATAGGGAAGACAGGCAGTAGCAGAAGGCTTCTCCTCATTGTTAGGTTTCTTGGTTTTCTGTCAGCCCTGTTAAGGGCCCAGTTGACTTCCTTTACCTTGCAGCCATTCTGTAGGAATGACGCGCATAATCATCTTATCTCCTTGGGGAGACTCTTTGGGTCCAAAGTAGTTTTCACATGGTTAACCAAAGTAGAGAGAACCACTCTATATTGAGAGCACGATTGTGGCTGTTATTGCTGCGGTATAGGACCGTGTGAGTGGGTTACTGATACGCTACCATCTTGAGGCTACCACCCAGTTTGTCCAGGAGTGGGAGGCAACCATTCTTCTCCATCTCCATTATAAATTGAAAGTTTGGATGTACACTGTTGAGGAATCCATCACTACTGCCTGACTTCCCTACATTTCCTTGGTTTCTGGAAGGTTGTATATAGTATACATACAATCATCAGTAATCTAAGCAGTCTGGGTTTTGCAAATATGATCACCCAGCAATATATTTAAATAAAAACTTGGGCCAAGCAAGGACATTTAACTCAGCTATTTTTGTATAATCACGCATGCATGATTATATAAATTGGTTAGTGAATTTTCAAGTATTTGTAGTATAGCTGATTCTGTATTTTTCTAGAAGCTTCTTAGCTTTCCTGCAGCAGGTATCAAACCACTTTATAAGTTAATTTTTTATCACTGGAATATTGTTACCTTTATTGTCTGAGTATGAGAAAAACATGATTTCTTTGTTCTTTCTATTTTTCCTAGTTCATTCCTTGCTCTTGAAAAACCCCAATGAATGTCTGTAAGCAACATGATTTAAGCCTTGACTTCCACAACACTGGATTACAAAATCACTGGATCTGACAATTGCAATAATCAGTTAACCTTCCAGCACAGCCTTAGAATGGGACGGCAAAGCTGAGTACTTGGAGACCTCCCACATGGTCACACACTGTACGTGAGGCCTGGGTCAAACCTGGGCTGTGTCAGGTCACACCTGGGGAAAGAGAAATGTCAACATTTCATGTCAGGATCAGTTTACCAGTTCAAGTAAATGACTCTTTCCTGCATATTATGTGGAATAAGTTAGTTCCTGCCTGCCTATATTTGTAAAGTATCTCTTTTTTCTTAATCAAAGTTCCAATGTCTCTCTAAAACCAAGATTTCATAAATCTGTTACCCTTGCCTTTATTCTGACAGGTACATATGAACTCTGTACTCTCAAAATTTCACTTTTGAAGGCCTTTGCCAGAAAACAACCTTTTGCAATTCACACTTGCCACATTGTATCTGATATCGTCAAAGTTGACCTTTCTCCAACTTAGAATATCATCCTGAGGACCAGGCATATCCTTTTCTGTAATTACCTTGCATAATAGGAGATCTAGTATCACACTCCCTAGCTAGGACTTTTATGTACTGATTAAGGAAACTTTGCTGAACACATTTGACAAGCATTTTCCCCTCCAGTCCTTTTTACAGTATGTGAGTCCCAGTCATTATCCGGAAAGTTAAAGTCTCCTGTTATAACCATCTTTGTTGAAATCACCTACTATCAGTACCTTAACTAAGAAAGGTGTACTGGCATTGGAGTGGTTCCAGAGGAGGTTCATGAGACTTATTCTGAAATGAATGGGTTAACGAATGAGGATCATTTAGGAACTGGAGTTTAGAAGAATTTGCGGGGGAGGGGGTCTTAGATAGAGTGGATGTGGAGAGGGTGTTTCCTATTGGGGGAGTCTTGGAATAGATGGCCCAGCCTCAGAATAAAGGGATGTTCATTCAGAAAAGGAAAAAGGAATTTCATTAACCAATGGGTAGTGAATCTGTGGACTTCATTGCCACAGATGGCTGTGGAGCCCAAGTCATTGTGTATATTTAAAGTGGAACGGGATTAAGTTCTTGATCAGTAAGGGTGTCAAAGGTTATACGGAGAAGACAGGCAAATGGGTTCAAGAAGGATTATAAATCAGCTATGATGGAATCGCGGAGCAGAATTGAGGTGCCAGTTGGCCTAATTCTGCTCCTATGTCTTTTGGCCTTTCGGTGATACTGCAGTTAGTGTTCTGTGTAAACGCAAGCTTCTCAATTTTTTGCTTTGCTTGCAACATCATAAACAAACCCCCACAGAAACTACAAGGTGGGATGTGCAAACATTTACTTTTGCATGGATCAGCTGGCATTTTACTCTGATCACTGCAGAAATTTGGCAGATTGATTGTAAATCGTTTTTCCAACGTCTGATCAGCTGTAATAATATCTATGAGCAATGAGAAGAAAATACAAAAGAGCTTTGATCAGTGGCCAATCTGGACATTGGAACTTTGGAGAGGAGGAAATTTCAATCAGGTTCACTGCTCAAGTATAAAAGGTTGTGGTAACGAGAAAGAGCTTTGACCAGCGACCAATTGGCAATGGAGATTGATCAGTAAGACCATATTAAAGGTAGCAGGAGCAAGCACAGCCACCATCGTCAGGGGTGGTGATCTTGATGCTTTAGCTCTTCGAGGCTTCAACAAGGGAGACTTCAATCAGAGAAAGCAAAGGAAAGAAAAGTTCAAGTTTTTCTTTCTCTTCTTTATATCTGCTCAAGCCAATACAGTAGAGGTGGCAGGCAATATAGTGGGATGCTCTTCTTGGGGGATGTGGAAAGGCAGGGAGACCTCCAACAAACCACATTAAGGAGATGGAACTGGAGCTGGATTAAACTCCAGACCGTTTGGGAGGCTGAAGGGCTGGTAGATTATCCAGAGATAGTTACACCCTACGTGCAGGACACAGGAAGTGGGGTGACAGTCAGGAAGGGGAAAGGGGTTAAAGGGCAAGTGCAGAGTACCCCTATGACCCTCCCACTCATCAACAGGTATATCACTTTGGATACTGTTTAGGGAAATGACCTAACAGAGGAAAGTCACAGTGGTCAGGTCTCTGGAACTGAGTCTTCCTCTGACTCAGAAAGGTAGCAGGAAGAGGCACAATGTGGCAATAGGAAACTCATTAGTTAGGGGAACAGAGAGGAGTTTCTGTGGGTGAGAATGAGATTTCTGTTTGATATGCTGCCTCCTTGGTGCCGGGGTCTGGGATATCTTTGATCAAGTCTTCAGTGTTCTTAAGTGGGAAGGTGAACAACCAAAATTTCTGGTCCATGTAGGTACCAATGACACGGGAGGATGAGTGACAAGGTTCTGCACAGGGAGTTCATGGTGCTAAGTTAAAGGGCAGGACTTCCAGGGTTGTGATCTCAGGATTGCTACCCATACCACGTGATAGTGAGGGTCGACCTACAGCTTAACATGTGGCCAACGAGTTGGTGGGGGGGGGGGGGCTTGATTTTTGAATCATTGGGTGCTCTTCCAGGGAAGGTGGGATCTGTACAGAAGGGACGGCTAGCACCTGAACTGGAGGGGAACTAATATCCTAGCTGGAAGGTTTGATGAAATTGCCATAAACAGCTTGAGTTACAATGTAAAAGGCAGACAAAATTGAAAAGGGAGAATACAGTACTGAAGGTGCAATATTTGAATGAGTGCAGTATCCAGAATAAGGTGGATAAACTTACAGCACAGTAGCAGATTGGCAGATATAATGCTGTAAGCATCATTGAATTATAGCTGAAAGATTATAGCTGGGAGCATAATGTCCAAAGATACACAGGAAGGATACACAGGGATACATGGTGGTGTTTATACTAGAGTGTCAGGGGCATGGGAATCAGAGGGCAAGAAGGGTAGGTGGAGATGTTGTGGAGACTTCAATGTTGGTGAGACTTCAATGTTGGTAAAACCTCAGACAAAGTTAGGAATCAAAAGGTTGAGCATGGAGCAACTGGTGGCCTGAGCTGCGTATATTTCAGTGCAGGAAGTATCGTAGTGCTGAAGAGGAGGTATCTGGTTTACAAACAAAGGAATGTATAGTGAGAAAAGGTTGTTGTTAGTGCAAAATTGCCCTAAACAGGATGAATAACAATGTAAAAGGCAGACAAAATTGAAAAGGGGGAATACAATACTGAAGGTGTAATATTTGAATGAGTGCAGTATACAGAATATGGTGGATAAACTTGCCTCACAGTAACAGATTGGCAAATATGATACTGTAGGCATCACTGAATTACAGCTGAAAGATTATAGCTGATACACAGGAAGGATACACAGGGATTCAAAGGATAGGCAGGAAGGCAAGTGGGGTGGGACTGCTCTATTGGTGAAAAATGAAATAAAATCATTAGAAATAGGTGACATAGGATCAGAGGGTGTTGAGTCATTGTGGAAAGAGCTAAAGAACTGGAAGAGTGAAAACACTCTGATAGGGGTTACATACAGACCCCAAACAGTGGTTAGGATGTGGCCGACAAATTACAATAGAAGATAGAAAATGCATGTCAAAAGGGCAAGGTTACTATAATCATGGGGGACTTCAATATGCAGGTAGATTAGGAAAATCAGGTTGGTGTTGGATTACAGAAGAGGAAATTTCCAGAGTGCCAACGAGATGATTTTTTAGAGCAGCTCGTGGTTGAGCTCACTATTTTGGATTGGTTGTTGTGCGATGAACAGAATTGATTAGAGACCAGAAGGTAAAAGAACCTTTTGGGGCAGGTAATCACTATGTCAATTAATTCACCCTGAAATTTGAGGAGAAGCTAAAGTTGGAATTATAGAGGCATGAGAGAGGAGTTGGGCAGAATTGATTGGAAAAGAACACTGGCAGGGATGGCAGCAGAACAACAGTGGCTGGAATTTCTGGAAGCACTTTAGAAGGCACAGAATATATACATCTTAAAGAAGAAGTATTCTCAAGGAAAGATGATATAAATATGGCTAACAAGCGATGTCAAAGCCAACATAAAAGCCAAAGAGAAGATATATAATAGAGCAAAAATTAATTGGAAGTTAGAGGATTGGGAAGCTTTCAAAAACCACCAAAAGGCAACTGAAGAAGTCATTTAGAAGGCAAAGATGGAATATGAATGTAGGATAACTAATAATATTAAAGAAGATACCAAAAGTTTCTCCAGATATCTAAAGTGTAAAAGGGTGGTGAGAGTGGATATTAGAATGCTGGAGAGGTAGTAAGGGGGAACAACAAAATGGCAGACAAAGTGTATAAGTATTTTGCATCAGTCTTCACTGTTGAAGACATGAGCAGTATGCTGAGAGCTCTGGGTGTCATCAGCAAAAAGTGTGTGAAGTTACCATAACTGGAGAAAACTTTCTTGGGAAACTAAAAGGTCCGATGGTAGATATGTCACCTGGATCAGATGGTGTACCCCTCCCCCACCATAGTTCTGAAAGAGGTGGCTGAAGAGATCATGGAGGTATTAGTGATGATCTTTCAATTATCACTAGATCCTGAAATGGTTCCAGAAGACAGGAAAATTGCAAATGTCATTCCACTCTTCAAAGAGAAAATGGGCAAAAAAATGGCAGATGGAATACAGTGTCAGGAAGTGTATGGTCATGCACTTTGGAAGAAGAAATGCAAGGGTTAACTATTTTCTAAATGGAGAGAAAATACAAAAAAAAACTGAGGTGCAAAGGGAGTCAAGAGTCCTTGTGCAGGATTCCCTAAAAGTTCATTTGCAGGTTGAGTCTGTGGTGAGGAATGCAAATGCAATGTGAGCATTCATTTCATGTCTAGAATATAAAAGCAAAGATGCAATGTAGAGACCTTATAATACACTGGTGAGGTCTCTATCACCAGGTTCAGATATGGCCCAAGTGCAGAGTGAGAGACACTGAAGCAGATCTTTAGTTTACAGACTTTAATGCGAACAGTGCTAAAGGGAAAAGAAAACAATAAACAATAAATTGGCCAAACAGGGCCAATAAATAAAACTCTCAAATGGGAAATGAAGCCTACACTGTGGCTGAAAAGTATAACTAAATATAAAACGAATACCACTAGTCTTCAGTGTCAGTTGACTCGACTGTCCAATTTCTCAGGCAAGGCTGTTAGCAAACAGGCAGCATAGCGTTGCTGTGCTGTGTCCAAGTCTCGACAAATACTACAACATAATGAATGGAGTTAAATACTATCGCAATGAAATAATAATTAGCTGACACATGCATATTCATGAGCACAATTGCCTTATCTGCTGCACCGCCGAATCTGTGGTTGTGGGCCCCCTCTCTAGGCGCGGCCCCTGAGGCACCACAGATGTGTGCCTGCTGGAAGTTCTGAATGAGGCGCTTGTTCAAGATGTCTTTCAATGTTGCTGGTAGATAAGTGCCATGGTGGGCACTGCCAATATTGGAGCCAAAGAATTCCATGTAGAGACAGAAACAAGAGCTTGTACACAGGTAGCTCGACCAAGTGACACTGTGAGACGAACCATTCTCTAAATGAGGACCTCCGATTGGAGCTAATCAAGCATCTGGTTCAAGAATAAAACTAACACAGAATCTCTGAGCCTATCAAAATAAACTTAAATTTCAACAGAAAGCACCAGGAAACCACATTACAAAGAGGGAGTCACTCAAGAAAAACACAAGGAACTCTTAAACCATTAATAACTTTTATTAAGTAACAATTAACCAATTCAGGTGCTCTAAAAACCTCAGAGCCCAATACTCTGATGCCCTGCACAGGCCTCAAGAAATCACTACAGGACCCCCCTCCCTATAGCTGGCACCTGATGGCTCAGTAAGGCCTGAAAATTAAAGATCCAGGGACAACACGAGAGACCTGGGGAACTTGAGGGAGGCATGGGGAACTCAAGAGGCAGAGAGACTTAGGGATCTAGAGAGACTGAAAGACCTGGAAACACAATGGACAGAGATCAGGAAACCTCGAGTGAGATCAAGAAACCTCAGGCGGGGCCAAGAGAGAGACTTGGGAGTCCTTGAGATGGGGAGGACATTGAAAAACCCTAAACACATTGAATGAGCCTTGGAAACAATCAGAAAAATAAAAAACCTTGGGAACATAGAGAAAAATCCTTGGGAAACCTTGAAAATATGAAACTTGAAATCTAGAGAAGGAACCTTTTCAAATCTTGTTCACAGTGTTTTATCTTACACAATTTTTTCAGAGGTAATGAGGATATACTCTCAATTTTACAGATCCAGACAGCATAGACAGGTTTCTTCCATTGCTAAGCTAGCTGGTTCTTTGTAGATCTGTTTAATTTGCTACATGGAATTTCACTTTTCCCAGTCTGTACCATGACTTTCATCAAGAGGTTAAAAATACCCTTGAAAGGGTTATTTTACTTGTGTATTTGCACACTCCAGCCAGGGATCAGCTTTTGGAGTAGGGCTCTTCCAGAATTTACGTTATTGACTTGAATGATGATTTGTTGAATCAATTGATAAGCTTGCTCAAAACACTCATTAGTTATGTAGACCTGAGTCACGGGACCACAAAGCTGAGAACTTGGGCACTTGTGACTTGAAAAGTTTGGAATGGATACCGGAGGAAGTCAATGTAGACTAGAGAAGCTCGAGAGGTAGACTTGGGACTCTCGGAATGTAGTGTCAGGGGATACACTCAGAATAAAGGCAGCCTCTTCTCAAGCCACCAATGTCAAAACATCACTGTTCAGACTTTGGTAAGCTGGTCCTAACGTACTGATGCAGTTATAGAGAAGGCAAAACAGCGACTATACTTCATTAGGAGTTTTAAACGATCTGGTATATCAACAAATGCACTCAAAAACTTCTATAGATGTACCATGGTGAGCATTCTAACAGGCTCCATCACTGTCTGGTATGGGAGTGGAGGGTGGTGGTGGGGTGGGGGGGGGGCTACTGCACAAGACCAGAAGAAGCTGCAGAGAGTTGTAAATTTAGTCAGTTCCACCATGGGTACTAGCCTACAAAGTACCCAGAACATCTTCAAGGAGCGGTGTCTCAGAAAGGACATCCAGCTCCCAGGGCATGCACTTTATTCACTGTTACCATCAGGTAGGAGATACAGAAGCCTGAAGGCACACAGTAAGTGATTCAGGAACAGCTTCTTCCCCTCTGCCATCCGATTCCTAAATGGATATTGAAGCTTTGGACACTACCTCACTTTTTTAAATATATAGTATTACTTGTTTTGCACATTTTTAAAAAATCTATTCAATACACATTATTTATTTATTTATTATTATTATTATGTTTTATTTTTTTCACTCTCTGCTACATTTTATGTATTGCATTGAACTGCTGCTGCTAAGTTAACAAATTTTACATCACATGCTGGTGATAGTAAACCTGATTCTAATTCTGATTCTGCTCTTATGGGAAATACAGGAAATAGGCAGCAGGTTATTCGCATCTGCAGAGAGAGAAAAACAGTTAACAATTCGGATCAGTCTCTTCATCTCTCTTCAAACATTTATCTTGGTTTCTCACTTTCCCAGAGAGACAGGCTTTCCAACGGAAATATTAACTGTTTCTCCTTCCACCAATGCTGTTTGACCGGCTGATTGTTCATGCCTTTTCCTGTTTTTATTTCAGATTTCCAGTTTCTGCATTTCTTATGTTTTTATATATTTACTAATATCATTACTTCTCTCCTCTCTTGAATTAGTTCCCTTATTCATGCGTAAATAATGTTTGAATTTAATTGATGACCAAATGAAAATCATTTTAAAAAATGCTTCAGAGAGCTAAGATATCTCTTATAAATTAATAAGGTAAACTTCCTTATGCCATATCAAGTATTTAGAGGGATTATAGTTATTTCAGGTTTTAACACAAACATCAGATACATCACTTAAATTGTCATAGGGTAAAACACACTGTGCCAAAACTAAATCCTTACTGAATGCTCAGTAAGTGGCTGAGACTTTAGACTATTTCAATATCAATATTTGTTCAGTACTCAGCTGAAGGCAGAGCTATTAATTGTCTCTATTGAATTCATTTGGAGTTTAGAGGGAGGGTTATGTGACTAGAATTCTGCTACCTGTACCAACAACCTCTGTTTAAAGTGAGCATATGTTGAATGGAGATCCTATCAGTATCAGATGCCCTTTATGGTGAGAGTCATGGGTACTGTCGTCAAAAATTATGAATGATATTGTCATTTGCAGAGCAACTGGAGACACAGAGTGAAATACAGGAAGCTGGCTGATGAGAAGAAAAATGTTGACTTCATTTGTGTAGGTGGTATTGGTGCTCTTAGGTATTTGAATATATTTAATTACTTTGTATTCCTATCCCTTGTGGTTTTTAACATTAGGGAAGAGGAGAACAAAAGGCAAAACCAATAATTTGCAAATGCTGTCAATGTTGCAAATTCCTTTAGGCTTGTTGAAAGCTGAGAGTTAGGTTGCATTTGAAAACTTCTTCTCTTGTATGCTTCCACCAATTTCCATATATCTCTCACTCATGTCAGCTCCTATCATGTTATTAAGTTTGTTTTTATTGCAGCAAATACTCCCAGAGTCCTGTGCCAGCAAAGGTTAACTGTATTACCTTCAGCTATTGGGCTTCACCAGACCAATAACTGACTTGCAGTGTTACTGGTGTGTGGGGGGTTGAGGTGGGATTCAGACAACAAGGCTCTTCAAAACTCATTTTTTCCTCAGCAACAATGCAGTTTTAATACAGCTCATGAGATTTATATTTTATGAATCATGTAGCTGTGAAAATATGTAATTAGTTCTGTGGAGATGAAGCACTTACTAGTTCAAGAAATATCAATCCACAAGCAATCCCAGATGAGACTCCATCACAGCCTTCCAGACCAGTGTGGAAACATATCAAGCTTCCAAATGAATTTGGACAGGCACTAGATAGGAATTTCACTTGAGAGAACTTCATTGTATCCAGTCTGGTCTGGGTGTCAGAAATTGACATGGTTTTTCAGAGGATCAGAAGAAAGCATAATGTTTATTCCTCACTTTTGTTGATACTCATTAATATAACTTTGAGTGTAGACTTGGGAAGTTGAAGGAAACATATTTAAGTTGGGGACACAAAATTACTGTCATAACATAAAGAAACAATTCTAAACAAACTTACAGAGCTTCCTTGACCAATGCTATGATACATGCATAAAATTAATAATATTCTCTCTGATGCATGTACATTAAAAGTTTTTATGACACTGAAGTTATTCATTCACCAAAAATTCTATAGACATCACTCAATTCACAGAACTTGCGTTTTTGTAGCCCGCTGTCTTGATAAACTCTCTAAGTGGTGATGCTCATATCATCTAAAATCTTTCACCCTGATGCTACTTTCTCATCACTTAGAAACAGCACCATATCCTACTCGCCATAACAAAAGCAAAGGGGAACAAAGAGTATGTGCATTACATAACAAAACCAGAAAATGTTGTCAATGAAACTACTTCTTTCAGTTCTTTTTTTTCTAATGTGGTTTCTCTACTGTTGGAGCCTGCGATCTTCCTTTAGGTGATGTGCTTATGAGCAAATTGAGCAATCTGGCACGTTGCTGACTCCTAGGGACTTACGCAAAGCTTTGTGCAAGTGTGCAGCCTGTTGATGGGGTGTGAGCCCATGATCAACTCCATTCCTCAACGATTTTGCTTAAGAAAATGGAGAGGAGGATTGAAATCATCCAGGCAAGAGCAGAAGGAGAGCAGATGTTTAGTACCATCTACCAGCCTCTCACTCTCTGCTGCTGGAGGAAGGTCCCTGTGTTTGAATGCTCTCTCTCTCTCTCTCTCTCTCTCTCTCTCTCCCCCTCTTGCCTGATGCTGGCGGAGTCCTGTATCTTAGACAAGGATTATTCCGGTGGCACAATCAAATGCGGGAACAGTGCACAGGGAGGAGGTTTCCTGCAGGCACAAGTTTAAAAGGAGAGCGTTGTGGGAGTTTGGTGCATTCCAGAGGCCAAATTAGTGGCGGGAGCAATAGTCAGTGAGGAGTCTTCTCGCAGCTCAGCACAGAGAGTGGTAAATAAAAGTACTGAATAGACAAGCAGAGCAGCCATTATTGGGAGTGCACCAGTGGTGAAAATGGGAGTGTCAGGCTTTGGCTCAAAGGACGCTTCAACTCAGAAGAGGCTTCGGCTTTGGGTAAGTTGTCCAGGTTGGTTGCTGTTAAGTTTCCCTTTTTTTCTTAATATGTCAAGGGTACTTAGTGTAGTTTATAGATGATACAAAGATTGGTGGAGGAGTAGGTAGTGTTGAGGAAGCAGGAAGGCTGCAGAAGGCTTACAGGAAAGATATCGGAATGGGTGGAGCATTGACTAATAGGCAGAAATGAAAGGGTGGGAATAAAGGGATCCTATTCTGATTGGTTGCCGGTTACAAGTGGTGTTCTGCAGAGGTCGGTGTTGGGGCCGCTTCTTTTTACACTGTATATCGATGATTTAGATTATAGATTAAATAGTTTTGTGGTTAAGTTTGTGGATGACACCAAGATAGGTGGAGGAGCAGGAAGTGTTGAAGAAACGGAAAGGTTGCAGAGAGACTTGGTCAGTTTAGGAGAGAGGGCAAAGAAATAGCAGATGAGATACAATGTTGAAAAATATACAGTTGTACATTTTGGAAGAAGAAACAATTGGGCAGATTATTATTTAGATGGGGAGAAAATTCAAATATCGGAAGTGCAAAGGGACTTCGGGGTCCTTGTGCAGGATACCCTAAAGGTTAACCACCAGGTTGGATCGGCAGTAAGGAAAACAAATGCTATGTTGGCATTCATTTCAAGAGGAATAGTGTATAAGAATAAGGAGGTGTTGATGAGGCTCTATGGGGCACTGGTGAGATCCCCCATTTGGAATATTGTGTGCAGTTTTGGGCCCCATATCTTAGAAGGGATGTACTGATGTTGGAGAGGGTTCAGGGAAGATTTACGAGGATGATTCCTAGAATGCAGAGGCTAACATATGAGGAGCATTTGTCATTATATGCATTCATTAGAGTATAGAAGACTGAGAGGGGATCTCATAGAAACATTTCGAATGTTGAAAGGGTTGGACAAAGTAGATGTGAAAGGCTGTTTCCCTTGGTGGGTGAGTTCAGAACAAGAGGCTACAGTCTTAAAATAAGAGAGTACCCATTTAAAACAAAGATGAGGAGAATTTTTTTTTTAGCCAGAGGGTCGTGGATTTATGGAATTCATTACCACATACAGCTGTGGAGGCTCGATCATTGAGGGTGTTTAAGGAGGAGATTGACAGGTATCTGATTAGTCAGGGTATCAAGGGATATGCAGAAAAAGCCAGAAATTAGAACTAGATGGAGAATAGTTTAGCTCATGGTGGAGTGGTAGAATAGACTTGATGGGCTGAATGGCCTACTTCTGCTTCTTTGTCTTATGATCTTGTGATTGTGATCTTATGAGAAGGACTTCAACAGATTAGGAGAGTGGGCAAATGAAATACAATGCTGGAAAGTGCACGGTCATGCATTTTGGTAGAAGAAATAAATGTGCAGACTATTTTCTAAATGGTGTAAAATTCAAAAAATCTGAGACATAAAGAGACTTTGGAACTCTTGTGCAGATCACCCTAAAGGTTAATTTGCAGGTTGAGTCAGTGTTGAGGAAGGCAAATGCAATGTTAGCATTTGTTCCAAGATGTCTAGAATACAAAAGCAGGGATGTGATGCTGATGTTTTATAAGGCACTTGTGAGGCCTCACCTTGAGTATTGTGAACAGTTTTGTTCTCTTATTTAAGAGAAGATAAGGTACCCTATGCAAGGCTTTTTGAGAAAGTGAGGTGGCATGGGATCCATGGGGATCTTGCTTTGTGGATCCAGAATTGGTTTGCCTACAGAAAGCAAAGAGTGGTTGTAGACAGATCATTTTCTGCATGGAAGTCAATGACCAGTGTAGTGCCTCAGGGATCTGTTTTGGGACCTTTTCTCTTTGTGATTTTTACAGATGACCTCGATGAGGAAGTGGAGAGATGGGTTAGTAAATTTGCAGATGACACAAAGTTTGGGGGTGTTGTGGATAGTGTGGAGGGCTGTCAGAGGTTACAGTGAGATATCAATAGGATGCAAAACTGATCTGAGAATTGGAAGATGGAGTTCAATCCAGATAAGTGTGAGGTGGTTAATTTTGGTAGGTCAAATATGATGGCAGAATATAGTATTAATGGTAAGACTCTTGGCAGTGTGGAGGATCAGAGGGATCTTGAGGTCCGAGTCCACAGGACACTCAAATCTGCTGTGCAGGTTGACTCTGTGGTTAAGAAGGTATATTAGCCTTCATTAATCGTGGGATTGAATTTATAAGTCGAGAGGTAATGTTACAGCTACAGTAGATAGGACCCTGGTCAGACCCCACTTGGAGTACTGTGCTCTGTTCTGGTCACCTCACTACAGGAATGGTGTGGAAAGTACAGAAGGGTACAGAGAAGGTTTACAAGAATGTTGCCCGTAGTGGAGAGCATGCTTTATGAGAATAGGTTGAATGAACTTGGCCTTATCTCCATGGAGTGACGGAGGATGAGAGGTGACCAGCTAGAGGTGTCTAAGATGATGAGATGCATGGATCGTGTGGATAGTCAGAGGCTTTTTCCCAGGGCTGAAATGGCTAACATGAGAGGGCACAGTTTTATGGTGCTTGGAACTAGGTACAGAGAGGTCAGAGGTAAGTTTTTTTCATGCAGAGAGTAGTGATGACGTGGAATGGGCTGCTGGCGATGGTGGTGAAGATGGATACAATAGTGTCTTTTAAGAAACTCTTGGATAGGTACATGGAGCTTAGAAAAATAGAGGGCTATGGGTAACCCTTGGCAATTTCTAAAATAAGTACATGTTCGGCACAGCATTGTGGGTTGAAGGGCCTATATTGTGCTTTTGGTTTTCTATGTTTCTATGTTTATTTTTCTAAGATGTGCTGGCATTGGAGAGGGTTCAAAGCAGGTTCACAAGGAATGAGTAGATTCTGGGAATGAAAGAGCTATCATATGAGAAATGTTCATTGGCTCCTGGGCTGTACTCACTGCAACTTAGGATGAGGTGGGGTCTTATTGTTGCTTCTGTTCTTACAAATAATTATAGATCCTCTTTTTTTCAATTATCTCGTGGTACGAGACAAGGTTGTCCTTTAAGTCCTTTATTATTTAATATTGCATTAGAACCTTTAGCTATTGCTATTCGTGAGTCTCCTAATATTTTTGGTATTACCCGTAATGAGAAGTTATACAAATTATCGCTTTATGCTGATGATTTGTTGTTATATATTTCTAATCCTAGTAGGTCTATTCCTGCTATTTTATCCTTGTTGGCTCAATTTGGTAGTTTTTCTGGTTATAAGTTAAACTTAGATAAGAGTGAGTTATTCCCTTTAAACGCGCAAACTTTATTGAGTGATAGGATGCCATTTAAAGTTGTTACTGATAACTTTATCTATTTAGGTATAAAAATCACCAAGAAATATAAAGATTTATTTGGACTGAATTTTTTACCTATGCTTCATCAAATTCAGCAACTTACTACTAGATGGTCTTCCTTATTTTTATCATTAGTTGGTCGGATTAATGCTATTAAAATGATGATTTTACCGAAATTTTTATATTTATTCCAAGCTTTACCAATTTTTATTCCTAAATCTTTTTTTGATAATATTGATTCAAAGATTTCCTCATTTGTTTGGCAAAATAAAAATCCTAGGTTAAGCAAAAGGCAATTACAAAAGTCTAAAAAAGATGGTGGTCTAGCTTTACCTAACTTTAGATTTTATTATTGGGCGAATAATATTCGTAACCTAATGTACTGGAAACTAGATTTGGATTCACCTGTGTGCCCACAGTGGGTAAATTTGGAATGTAGTGAGGTTAAGGGATATTCTATATTTTCCGTTCTTGGTTCTTTTCTTCCTATTGATTTAGCCAAATTCAATAAACAGATATCTAACCCTGTTGTTAAACATACACTACGAATTTGGTTTCAATTTCGCAAATTCTTTAATCTGAAAAACTTTGCTCTGGACAGCCCTATTTTATGTAATTTTTTTTTCAAACCTTCATTGACAGATCAAGCTTTTAGTATATGGAAAAGGAAAGGTATAAAATATTTTTGTGATCTTTTTTTTGAAGGTACTTTGATGTCTTTTGATCAACTATCCAACAAATTTGAATTACCTAAATCTAATTTTTTTAGATACTTACAAATTAGAAATTTCTTACATAAAATTCTTCCATCTTTTCCTAATTCAACTCCATCGGATTTTTCAGATTTGATTTTTACTTTTAATCCTTGTCAGAAGGGATTAGTAGCTTTTATTTATAACATGATTATGAAGATACAGCCAGAAATATCGGATAGAATTAGACAAGAATGGGAAAAAGAACTTCGATGTAATATATCAACAGATAAATGGGAAAAAATTTTACAAATGGTTAATTCCTCCTCTATTTGTGCTAAACATGCTTTAATACAATTTAAAATTGTACATAGAGCTTATATGTCTAAAGATAAACTTGCCCGATTTTATTCGCATATTAATCCTCAATGTGACAGATGTCACTTAGAAGTGGCTTCATTGACTCACATGTTTTGGACATGTCCCACTTTACATAACTATTGGAAGGACATTTTTGATGTCATTTCCTCAGTATGGAATATCGATTTACAACCCCATTTTATTACTGCAATTTTCGGTATACCAAATGAAGATGGCAATCAGCTTTCCCCTTCAATCAGACGAATGATTGCTTTTGTAACATTAATTGCCAGAAGGTCTATATTACAAAACTGGAAAGAAGTAAATCCTCCTACTACATTTCAGTGGTTCTCCCAAACTATTTCTTATCTGAGTTTGGAAAAAATCAGAAGCACTATCTTTGATTCTTCAATTAAATTTGAAGAAACCTGGGGACCATTTATTCGACACTTTCATATGAATTAATTTGGCTTATTTCAGATCCTTTTCTCTACTTATACTTGTTCAGGTATGGAGTTCTGGAGTTTTTCTTGACACCTTTATATATTTATAAAGTGCTATTATTGCCCATGTTAGTTTTAGTTTAGTATTTTTGTTCATTATATATTTTCTCTCATATATAATTTCAATTTTTTTTTCTTTTTTCGACGATTATTTTTGTTTTTCATATATATTTATATAGACTTGATTGATTTATGTACCTTTTGTTGATGGATGTTTTAATAGGATATTATTATCCTATTACTAATGTAATCTCAAGTCTATTGAATCTGTAATCTATTCATTATTTTGTGTTGTTTTTTTTATATATGAAATTTAATAAAAAGATTGAAAAAAAAAAAAAAAAAAAAAAGAAACCTTTTGAATGATGAATGGCCTAGACAGAATAGATGTGGAAAGGATTTTTTCATTGGTGGAGGAGTCTAGGACAAGAGGGCACAGCCTCAGGATTGAGGGGTGTCCATTTCAAACACACATGAAGAATAATTTTTTTTTAGCTAGAGGTTGGTGAACTTGTGGAACTTATTTCCACAGAGAGCTGTGGAGGCCAGATAGTTGGGTGTACTTAAGGCAGAGATTGAAAGTTTCTTGATTTGCCATGGCATCAAAGGTTACAGGGAGAAAGCCAGAGGGTGGGACTGAGGAGAGGGAAGACGAGGATTGATGGCAGAGCAGACTTGATGGACCAAATGTCTTAATTCTACTCCTGTGTCTTAAGTTCTTATGTTCTCAGTACACTGAGACCTCATCCTTGATAATCGACTCCAACATCTTCCCAACCACTGTGGTTGAACTAACTGGCCTATAGTTTCCTTTCTTCTGCATCTCTCCCTTCTTGAAGATTGGAGTGGCATTTGCAGTTTTCCAGTCTTCCTGAACCATTTCGGAATCTAGTGATTCTTGAAAGATCATTACTAATGCTTCTACATTCTCTTCAGCCACCCCTTTCAGATCTCTGGGGTGTACACCATCTGGTCCAGGTGACATCCACCTTCAGGTCTTACAGTTTCCAAGATCCTTCTCTCTAGTTATGGCAACTTCACACATTTCATGACCCCTGACACCTGGAACTTCCACCATACTGCTAGTATCTTCCACAGTAAAAACTGATGCAAGGTACTTATTCAGTTCATCTGCCATTTTGTTGACCCTTTATTACCTCTCCAGCATCATTTTCCAGTGTTCAAATATCCACTCATGCCTCTCTTTTACACTTTATGTATTTGAAGAAACCATTGGTATCCTCTTTACTAGCTTACTTTCATATTCCATTTTTACATTCTTAATGGGTTTTTAGTTACCCCCTTTGCTATTTGAAAGCTTCCCAATCCTCTAACTTCCCAGTAATCTTTGCTCTATTATCTGCCCCCCTCCCCTTTGGCTTTTATGTTGGCTGTGTCTTGTTTTGTTAGCCACAGTTGTGTCATCTTTTCTTTAGATTACTTCTTCCTTTGGGATGTATATAGTCTCTGCTTTCTGAATTGCTTCCAGAAATTCAAGCCATTGTTGTTTTCCAAGCAGTTCTGGCCAGTTCTTCTCTCATGCCTCTGTAATTCCCTTTACTGCACTGTAATACTGATACATCTGACTTCAGCTTCTCCTTCTCAAATTTCAGGGTGAATTTGATCATACTATGGGTTTTTTTCCCCTGAGGGTTCTTTTACCTTACGCTCTCTAATCAATTATGGTACATTGCACAGCACCCAATTGAGAATAGCTGATCTGCTAGTGGGCTTTAACACAAGCTGCTCTAAAAAGAGATTTAATAGGCACTTCTCCTTGCTGGGATTCTCACTACGCATTGCCTCTGATTGTAAACCAACTACTTGTTCCTCAGCATTGTCACTGCTGTTCCCATTCACCTGCCAAATTAGTTCAAGCTTGCCCAAATAACTCTATCTAACCAGTGTGCAAGTATTTTGAACCCCTCCGATTCAGGCGTAGCCTATTCCTTTTGTATCTCTTCCTTTTGAATCTCTTCAGGGGAAAGCTCTTACCTTTCCCTGAAGAGATTCAAATGATCCATGAGTCTGAACTCTTACCCCCTGCGACACATTCACCTGCCAAGTCATTTTATTCTTACCCTCACTGGAGCCTGGTGCAGGCAGGAATCCAGAGATTAATACCCTAGAGGTCCTATTCCTCAGCTTTCTACCCAGCTTGCTAAAATCACTCTTCAAGACTTCCTCACCTTGTCTACTGTGTTATTGGTGCCAATATACACTAAGTTTTCTGACTGCTCACTGCCACCCTGGAAAATGCCATGGATACAATCTGAGACATCCCTGATCCAGGCACCAGGGAAGAAACATACCATCTAGATGTCTCTATTGTGCTCACAGAACTTCATCAGCACTAGTCTGATTTTCCCAATCTACCTGCATTTTGAAGTCCCCCATGACTATTGTAACATTGCCCTTTTGGCATGTATTTTCTATCTCCCATTGTAATTTATAGGCCACATCCTTACCACTGTTTGGGGCTCTGTATATAACACCCATCAGGGTCTTTTTACGCTTGCAGTTCCTTAGCTCTATCCACAATGATTCAACACCTTCTGTCTCTATGTCACCTCTTTCATTATATGATTTCAGTTTTTTACCAACACAGCAGTACCACCCCCTCTGCCTTCCTGCCTATCTCGTTGAAACAATGTCTATCCTTGGACGTTGTGCTCCCAGACTTCAGTCCTGTATTCACCCATTTTGATTTTGTCTGCCTCTTTCATTGCAACTCATCCTGTTGACTGCAATTTTGTCTATCATCAGCCTCTCCTCATTACACATTGCCTCTGTTTGTAAACCAGCTAAATCATCTAAAGCATTATTATCAACCTTTCCTACGGCATTTCTTGCAGTGAAGTACAGTATATGGAGCTCCGGACGCTAGTTGCACCATGTTCAAACATTTGATTCCTAACTTTGTCTAAGGTATTACCAACATCTGCCTCCACAGCTTCTCTACTAACTGTTCTGGCACTCTGCTTTCCATCCCCTTGCAACTCCAGTTTAAGCCCCACCGTACAGCATTAATAAAACTTCCTACTAGGATATGCGTTCCCCTCCTGTTCAGGTGCAAACCGACCCTTCTGTACAGGTCCCATCTTCTCTGGAAGGGACCCCGATGATCCAAAAATCTTATGCCCTCCCTTCTACACCAACTCCCAAACCACATATTAAACTGTACAATCTTCTTAGTTCTAGCCTTAGTTCTACACATGGCATCGGTAGCAATCCTGAGATCACAACCCTGGAGGGCATGCCCTTTAACTTAGCACCTAACTCCCTGAACTCCCCATGCACAACCTCATCACTCATCCACCCCATGTCATTGGTACCTACATGAACCACAACTTCCTGCTATTCACCATCACACTTAAAGATGCTCAGGACATAATCTGAACTATCTTGGACCCTGGCACCTGGGAGGCAACATACAATCTGGGAATCTTGTTCTCACCCACAGAACCTTCTGTCTGTTCCCTTAACTAATCAATCCCTTATCACCGCTGCGTGCCTCTTCTCCCCCTTCCCTATTGAGTCTCAGAGGCAGACTCAGTGTAACTCTCTTCTGTTAGGTCATGCCCCCCAACAGTATCCAAAGTGATATGTCTGTTGTTGAAGGGGATGACCACAGGTCTGCTCTGCACTGGCTCCTTAACTCCTTTCCCCTTCCTGACTGTCACCCAGTTTCCTGTGTCCTGCACCTCAGGTGTAACCTTTTCTCTATATGACTGATATTTCACCCCATCAGCCTCGCGAATGATCCAGAGTTCATCCAGTTCCTTAATGCAGTTTGTTAGAAGCTGCAGCTGGATGCACTTCTCGCTATTGTAGTCATCGGGGACTCTGGAGGTCTCCCTGCCTTCTCAATTCCCGCATCCTCTTGCTGCTGAGAAGGATGAGAAGGATGTATAGAAGCCTTAGATCCCATGCCTACAGGTTCAGGAACTGTTATTACTCCTCAACCATCAGGAACCTGAACCAGTGTGGATAACATCACTCACCTGAACACTGAACTGATCCCAAAACCTATTGATTCACTTCCAAGGACTCTACTATTAATGTCCTCTGTATTATTTATTTATCTAAAACTAGTTGCTTCTGGCAGATGGGGCTTATCAGCCATGATTGTCAGCTCATCTAGGGGAAGGAAAACTCTGATCTCATACCGCCACTGCTTTGCAACAGTGGAGGAACTCTGAATGTCAGTCAGCAGCAAAGGAAAAGAATAAACAGTTGACCCTTTGGGCCAAGACCCTTCTTCAGGACTGGAAAGGAAGGAGGTAGATGTCAGAATTAAAAAGGTAGGGGGAGGTGAAAGATGCAATCTGTTAGGTGACAGGTGAATCCAGGTGGGTGGGAAAGAAGAAGAAAGAATCTGAGAGGAGAGGAGACTGGACCATAGGAGAAAAGGAAGGAGGAGGGGACTCTGGGAAGTAATAAGCAAGAGAGAAGAAGTGAATGATCAGAGTCGGAAATAGAGGAGTGGGGGGACATTTGTTTGCTGGAAGGAGAAGTCGATATTCATGCCATCAGGTTGGAGCATACCCAGACGGAAATGTTATTCCTCCACCCTGGGAGTGGCTCATCTTGGCACAAGAGGAGGCCATGGATCAACACGTACAAACAAGCTAGATGAACTCAGCAGGTCCGTTGAAAGGAGCAGTCAACGTTTCAGGCTGAGATGGATCAACATGTTGGAATGGGAATTAATTGATTTCATAATATTCATAAGACATTATTTGTTTGACCAGGGATCAATATTTAGTAGACTCATCATGTAGAATGCATTTCTTAGAGGTTTATGAGCGTCTTGTGCATGTGCCCCTGATAATTTAAGATTAAGATTAAGATCAGCTTTATTGGTCACTTCTATATCAAAACGTAGAAACATACAGAGAAATGTGTTGTTTCTGTCAACAACCAGCACAGTCTGAGGAATGAGTAAGTTATGTACAAAATGCATTTAAAATTCCAGTGTATTACTGCATCATGAGAACACTGTTTGGTGACAGAAGGATTTCCTCGTATTTAACAACTGAGAAAACCCAAGCATAACTAAACATAAAAGATCAACTGGATTTTGTTCGTGCTGGGCTAAGGTATTGCATTTATTGCTTTCTACCATGTTAGTGCCCAGATTTTGATGTATTGGGGAAATTTAAATGCTTCTTATCCTTTGGGCTTCTGTCTTGAGTAATGTGATTGGATTTGATCTGGCTGTTAATCAAAGGAACAGATCTGACCAAATGAAATAAGAACAAGAAGCTTAGATCGAAAACAAATTTGTTAACACATTAACATGTTCAAGCATACTGTTATAAAATTTTCCGCTTAGAAACTTACTAATTAATCATTGAATTCTTAATATTGGTTATACATTTTTTACAACAAACTGCCAGTATTTATCTTCTTGAAAGATATTCTGAAAATTTGCCAAGAGTAGTATTAAGTTTGTTCTAAGAAGAGATTTCTGTTTATCCTTCAGCTTATGTGGCATTATTCTGGTAATGCTTTGACATCAAGAAAATCACAGTGACAACTTCATTGTGATTTCCCAGACAGCACATAAAAAATACTGGATGGACCCAGCAGGTCAGGCAGCGTCTATGAACCAAGAACCAAAACGCTAAGAGTTTATTCCTCTCCGTAGTTGTCAAGGCGAGTGCTGGCAACAACCAAACCCGTGTTTGGAGGAATGGCAGAAACCCAATTAGAGACAGAAACAAGAGGGTATAGGTAGGAATTCCAACAGAAATTCAGTGGCAGGATGGAACAACACTGAGAGACAAATCATCCTAAACCCAAGGACCTAGTGATGAGTACTAATCAGGATCCACTTTAAATAATCACAGAATGCGGAAAACCTGTGCCAATAATAATTATCTTGACAAGATTAAACAGAAAGCCCAAGAGTTTAATGACTCTTGTTAAGACAACGATCAGTAAATACAGGTGCTCGAGAAACCTAAAAGCCCATTGCCCTATGGCTCATGACAATTGATGCTCCCTGACCTGCTGAGTTCCTCCAACATTTTGTGCGTGTTACTCTGGATTTACAGCATCTGCAGAATTTTTTGGGTTTGTAATTTCCCTAAATGTGTATTAAATTTGAAGAACATTTTCTGTACTTCATTTTCTAAATTTATGCATGTAAGTTGTGCCATTTAAGATAATGTTTTGTTCTTGAAATTAGTCGACATTTTTCCCTATAAGGGCAAAATGTTTGGAGACACAAAGGCCATAGATGCTGGAATCTGGAGTCACAAGCAATCTGTTGGAAGAACTCAATGGGTTGAGCGGCATCTATGCAGGGAAAGGATTTGCTGAAGTTTCAGGTCAAGAGCTATGGCTGGTATAAGGAGGAGTGCAAAGTGGGACCAAAAGGTGATTGAGGATGAGTGAATGATGATGGGCAGGTGGAGCCAGGTGAGAGAGGGAGAGAGTGGAATTGGGAGGCTGAGGTAGGTGGATGATTATTGGAGGCAGAGATGAAGCCAGGTGGGGAGACAGGAGAGAGAAGGTGCTTACCACTATTCAAGAGAGACAAATGGGAATGCAAGGGCTATCAGTGCTGGGATCTGATAAATAAAGAAGGTGATCATGGGAACCATTAGTGGAGAGATGAATGGCAGATGGAACAAGATGGTGGAGGAAATCCAACAGGTGAAAAGATATGGGGAATAGAGGGATGGACCTTTGAATGGGAGAAGGAACAAAAAGGATGATACGGGTTGGAAGGAAGGGAGAATTTGAGAAAGGGAACAAAATAGGAGGGTTGGAGATTGTTCAGAATAGAGAGAGAGAACAGGATAAAGACACAAGAGGTAGGGGTTCCTTGAAATAGGAAAATCTGAAATTCATACCATTGGGTTATAAGCAATGCGGGGAGAAGACAATATGTTGTCCTCTAGTTGATGTTTTCTTTTTAATGCTGCATTTGGTGCAGAGTAACAATCATTTCATTTTCCTTTATGCCTGTGTACTGAAGAATACCAATCTTCAATCTTAATTCTTGATTGTGTGTTGGAGTATTGTCAGAGTAACCATTATGTCAGGATGTGCACTGACAATATCAGAATCCAACTGCAGAGGAAAGACAGACTCTGGTGTAGAGATGGTGACAAACGTCTATTCATAATAATCCCAAAAATACATCAGTGGCTTGGCTGAGTGACACCTCAAGAAGTAACAAACTCAAAACTAGGACCATGTGATTAGTGCTAATCAGGCATCCACATAAATAACACAAATAACAAGGAATCCCTGATCCTATCAAAATAAACTTAACAAACCAAAACAGAACACATCAGGAGACTGTATTACAAAGATCGAGTCACTCAAGAAAAACACGAGAATGCAAAACAAAACTGTAATTAAACAACAATTAACCATTTCATGTACTCTAAAAACCCTATGCTGTCTGAAGCCCTACACAGGCCTGAAGAACTCATTACACATTGTGATCCGCAAGCAGAGATGTTATTACAAAATCCATTTGGAGAAGTGGAAGGTGGGGGAGTGAGAAAGGAATTTGTAGTGTGCTCAAAAGAGAGTTTCCTATTTCCTCATCACCTGGTGCATTCTCTGCAGTCTTGTGATCTTGAGGATTCAGCATTTGATTATGACACAGTGCTAGTGAGACAATGAAATAAATATATGGCATGCAGTGGAAAAGAAACAACCAACTTTGCATGTGCTTAAGCTCTCCACTGCTAAGGTCCGTACTCCACAAAAAATGCTCAAATAAAAAGGCAATCCAGGTGACATTCTGCCAAATTTTATTTCGACATACACCCCTGCCCGTTCCAGTTACACACGTGTGAACAACTAACCTACTAACCTGTACACCTTTGCAATGTGGGGGGAACAAGAGCGCCCATAGAAAACCTGCATGGTCATAGGGAGAAGGTGCAATGTCCTTACTGACAGCAGCAGTGCTGATCCTGGGTCGTGGGTGCTGTAATAACATTACACTACCCACAGCACTGCATGCCACCCCAACCACTTGCCCTTACTTGTGGCAGAATGTTGTTGTTCATGGTGATAAGAAGCAAATAGCCAATCGGGCTGAAACTTTTCATCAGGGCTGGGAAAAGCCGATGAGAATTCAGAGTAAGAAGGTTGGGAGAGCAGAGAAAGAAGTACAAGGTAGTGGGTGATAGGTGAAACCGTGAGAGGGGGAGGGGGGAAGTAAAGATTTGGAGTGGATTGGTGAAAGAGATAAAGGGCTGGAGAAGGGGGAATGTTATGGAAGAAGAGGACAGAAGGTCATGGAAGAAAGGAAATGGGGAGGAACACTAGAGGGAGGTGATAGGCAGGTAAAGAGATAAGATGAGAGAGGGGAATGGGAATGGGGAATGGTGAAGGGGGAGGGTGGGAGGTCAATTACTAGAAGTTTGAGAAATTGATTTACGGCATCTGCAGATTTTCTTTTGTTTGTGACTCTAGAGCAATGGCTGCTGTTTCGATACTGGTATTGGTTTATTATTGTCACATCACCAAGTTACAGTGAAAAGCTTGTCTTACAGACAGACATACTTTATTGATTCCAAGGGAAATTGGGTTTTGTTACAGTCACACCAACCAAGAGTAGTGTAGAAATATAGCAATATAAAACCATAAATAATTAAATAATAAGTTAATCATGCCAAGTGGAAATAAGTCCAGGACCAGCCTATTGGCTCGGGGTGTCTGACACTCCGAGGGAGGAGTTGTAAAGTTTGATGGGCACAGGCAGGAATGACTTGCTATTCATTCACACACTGTTCATTCAGATCAAATTATTATACAGTGCACTGAAGTAGAATAAGATAAAAGAATAGTATTGCAGAGTAAAATATAAAAGCTGTCAAAAATGTGCAGTGCAGATAAGTGATAAAGTGGAAGATCATAACAAGGGAAATGTACAAGCAGTCCATTCAAGAGCCTGAAAACGGTGGGACTGAAGCTGTCATTGCGCCTGGTGGTACGTGCTTTCAGTTTTTTGTACTTTCTGTTCATCGGGGTAAGGGAGAAAAGAGAATGTCTGGGGAGGACAATGCCTTTGATTATATTGAGTGCTTTAATGAGGCAGCAAGAAGTACGGACAGAGGCAGTATAGAGGAGGCTGGTTCCCTTGAGGTGTTGAGCTATGTCCACAATTCTCAAAGGTTTCTTGCATCCACACGCAGAGTAGTTACCATACCAAATCATTATTCATCCAGATAGAATGCTCATTGTTATAAAATGGACACTAACAGCATATTGATGTTTTCTCTGCAACACACAGAAAAGCCTCGACCTCCAGCACCTGGCTGAAAACGGGCTGAAAATACTTATTGGCGGCCTGCAGAAAATGGACACTGAGCTGAACAGTACTGCTGTTTGTGCACGGGGGGAGAGAGGGTTTGGTGTTTTACTTTGTACGGGTTAGTTCCATGCTTTTTCTTTGTTTCGTGACTGTGTGTGGGGAAGTCAAATTTCAGGGTTTTATACTGCATTATTACCTTGATAATAAATATACTATGAATCTTTGATCCCTTTCTGCTTTTTCACTTACCATGTTGGTAATAAAAGGATGGGAATCCCTCCAACAGATGGATGCACACTAGCACATCAGGAAGGCAGCTGCTCGGTATCCTCAATGGATTCAAGGAACAATCATTCAACAGCTAACAATAAAGAAAACATTTGATAACAAATAATATCAGCATTACACTGCACCTTCTCTCCCTTATATCCCTTGAGAACAAAAATAAATACAAGAACCAACAAAGTAATCAAATTTTCCATCTAAAGTTCAAAGTTCAAATTATTATTTAAGTATGTAAACGTCACATACACTACCCTGAGATTCATTTTCATGTAGGCATTCACAACGGAATAAAGAAATACAATAGAATCAGTGAAAAACTACTCACAATGTGCAACTAATGCGCAAAGAGAAGACAAACTGTGCAAATACAAAACAAATAATAATAAGTAAATAAATAAATAATACTGAGAACATGAGTTGTCGACTCCTTGAAAGTGAATGCATTCAGAGTTGTGGTGAGTGAACTTATCCACACTGTTTCAAGAACCTAATAGTTGAAGGGTAATAACTATTCCTGAACCTGGATATGTGGGATCTGAAACTCAGGTATCTCCTTCCTGATGGCAGCAATGAGAAGAGAGCATAGTCTGGATGGGGAAGGTCCTTGATGATGGATGCTGTTTTCCTGTGGCAGCAATGCTTTTAGAGTCAGTTGTCCCAACTGCAGGCAGTGAGTGATAACTGTTGTCATTCTCAGAGGGAATGGTAGATTTAGTCTCCGTATAACCACTGCCACTTCCTGGGACAGGTACTCAACATATTCAGAAGTACAGTAGCAATTTGCAGTGTGTAACAAATGGCTTTGACTTTCACATTGTGTGATCAAACAATAAGTTGCAGACAACTTTTCTGCTTAAATTTCAAAATTTGAAGAAAACATGCCTGCAGATTTAAAAAAAACATCTTATTCTACAATGCAACATTTAGACTGACTGTCAGTTCCCTTGCTCAATTGACCAAGTTAGCACCGTGCAGCTTTTTCCCTGAATTGTGGAAAATGTAAAAATAAATAACACCAACGTTTTGTACAACATCTCTCAATAAGACATGCTTCTTGTGAGACTCATTGACTATAAAAAATGAAATTGTAAAGTTGTAAAGCAGAAAATTATATTTATCCACCAAAAAGGCAGGCAAAAGCATGTATCATTACAATTCTGCCTCTTAAAATTCTTGTGCACTTCTTGCATCACATTAATCACCAAAACAAGACAATATTAATGTTTTATTTCTCTTCGGTTCTTGAAAAACAATCTAAAATTTGAATGCTACATTTAATTTAGCTCATCTTTCATACAAGTCTATCCAATCAATCCCCCATTAATCATAAATATTAGAAAAAAACAATTTTAGTTGTGCTCATATAAATCTTGCTTTTCCAAGTTTACCAACATTTCAAACAATGAAAATCTATCTGCATGATATTAACAAAGGCTTAATTTGTCACAGACTCTTTACATATTGAATTGTTAATAGCGTTCAAATTTACCCACTTGCAGGATACTGAAGGAACTCAGCAGCTTAGGAAGCATCAATGGAAAAGAATAAACAGTTGAGTTTCAGGCCAAGACCCTTCTCCAGGACTTGGAGCTTTACTTAATTAATCAAGATATGGTTGCAAAAGAAAAAAAAAAATAGGTTTAAAACAAGTAATATTTAACTGACCAAATTCATAGTTCTAAAGCAAATTGATAATGTATGAAAACATATTGACTATGCAAACATATTGAATGTCCAGCCACAATGATTCTGACACTCATTACAGCTGCCCCAATTACAAATGAGTAACTTATGAACACCCATACATGTGAGTGGGCTCCCATAATATTAAATTCAAAAACTGATATACGAACCTACGTTGGTTCCTATGTGCAGCAAAACTAGTTGCTTTTCTCTTTAATGTAATAAATATTCTTTTTTTATCATATGTGTCTTTGATGCCACCATTGTTACAAACCTGTGGAGACATGGTTACAATATCAAACGAGTTTTGTGTGTCTTCTGATTTTTTGACAAAATTTTCCTATGGACCTATATGAAAGAGAATCTATTTATCAGTAGAGGTGGTCTGTGTTAATATGACCCAGTGTTAACCAACACCACGCATGCATTGAACTGTATGACATGTTTTTAAATTTATATTAAGAGACCTAATTATGCACTAAGTGCAGGAGAAAATGCCTGACAGCCAGGTCAAGTGATTGGCAGTAAACTGAGCTGACCCAAATTCTGCACTCTTACTTATTCCTCATTCATTATTTCCCTAAGGACTTCAAAAAAATCAGCACATTGTAAGGCTGGAGTTAGATGCAATCAATACTTGGTCAGGGTGGCAAGTTCCTTTTGGGAGAATGTTAGTGAACTAGCTAGGTTGCTATGACAACTTAAGAGTGTTAAATGATAATTTTTCTGCCACTTGTGCAGTTACCATGGGATATTATTAATTCTCTGTATTCAGGTTACTAGTTCATGACAACAAGATGTACAAGAAAAATTGTGGATGCCAGGAACTAGGAAAGAAATATGGGAATCCACTTCCCAGACATATAATCTAGCAGCCCTCTGCAGCTTTCCTCATCAGGAGATCGCGAGAATGATCCTGGAATGAAAGGGTTAACTTACGAGTAGTGTTTGATAACTCTAGGCTTAGAGTCACAGAAAGAGAGTGAGGGGGGAATGAGGAATAACTCCTTTAGTCAGAGGTCGGTGAATCTGTGGCCGAAGGAACTTATTCTAGCTGGAGATCTGTAATCGATTAGAGCTGCTCCGCAGGGATCTGTACTAGGACCTCAACTGCCATGATATACATAAATGACCTGGATGATAATGTAGATGGGTGGATTAGTAAGTTTGCATATGATATTAAGATTGGTGGTGTTGTGGATAGTGTAGAAGATTTGCCAAGACCACTGGGGCATATAGATCAGTTGCACATATGGATGGAGAAATTACACATGCTGTTGAAACCTGGACAACTGTGAAGAATTCCACCTTGATAAATCAAATGTAAGAAGACTACTGCTAAGGACTAGACCCTTAACAGTGATAATGAGCAGAGTGATCTCAGAGTTTCAGTTCATTGCTCTCGGAAAATGGCTACACACGTTGATAAGTTATTTAAGGAGGCATATGGCATGCTTGCCTTTATTAGTCAAGGTATTGAGTTCGAAAGTCAGTAAGTTATGTCAGTAAGTCAGTAAGTTATGTCAGTAAGTTATGTTGCAGCTTTATGAAACTTAATTAGGCAGCATCTAAAATATTGCATGTATTTCTGATTGCTCCATTATAAGAAGGTTGTTGAGGCTTTGGAGAGAGTGAAGAAGAGGTTTACCAGAATGCTGATTAGTGGGCACATACTTTAATAAGAGGGTGGACAAACTTGGGTTGTATTTTCTGGAGAGGTAGAGGCTGAGGAGATGACTGATAGACATATATAAGATTGTGAGAGGCTTAGATAGAGTAAACAGACATTTTTTTCCCCTTTATTGGTAACCTAATACCAGAGGGCACGCGTTTAAGGTGAGAGGGGGGTAAGATCAAAAGCAATGTGTGGGGCAAGTTTCTTTATACTGAGAGTGGTGAGTGCTTGGAATGTATTGCCCAAAGTGGTGGTAGGGGTAGATACATTCAAGACTTCTACAAGACGTTTAGATAAGCACACGGAGGTGAGGAAAATGGAAGGATATGAACATTATGTGGGCAGAAGAGATTAGTTGGCTATTTGATAACTAATATACAGTAATTGGTTCAGCACAATACTTTAGTTGAAAGGGCCTTTTCCTGCACTGTACTGTTCTATGTTCTAGGTTCATTGCCACAGATAGCTGTGGAGGCCAAGTCATTAGGCATACTTTGAAGTGGAGATTTATAGGTTCTTGATTAATAAGGATGTCAAAAGTTACAGAGAGAAGGCAGGAGATTGGGATTGTGAGGGATAATAACTCAGCCATGATTGAACGGTGGAGCAGACTTGATGGGCTGAATGGCCTAATTCTGCTCCTATCATCTTATGGTCTAATTAGCAGGACCCACACCATCTCCTGCTGGGGAAAATTAGCATGTGAAATGCAAGTAGGAATTACAGCAACAACATCATTTTCTGCCCACTTCGGCAGCTGGTGAATATACAATTAAGTAACCAACTAGTGCAAATCTGGATTTTTTTTCTAAAAATGTCAGTTTCTGGAACCGTGATAATAAAATTATTGGACATGAGATAATGCAGTGACAGGAAATCAGAAGGAACTCAAACATACAGAGGGAATTCAATGAGTCAGGCCACTTCCATGGGGGGTGGGAATAGACAGTCAGTGTTTCCAGCTGAGACTTTTCATCAGGACTGTCATAAAATGGAGGAACTCCTCACATGGTTACTGAATGTTCAAGGAAGAAAACCCAGCATGCTTCCCCACTCTGGCCTTGTTGAGAATCCAATCCACCAATGGGTTGACAACTTATTGTTTTCTTGTTTCAGCACCAATCAGGATAGATAATAAATGTTCTGATCCTACGCAATGGCACCTCCATACATTATACTCTGCACATTATAGCTGCTATACGCTTACTGAGGAGGCAAAAATTGAGTCAGAGGTGATAATAGACATCTGTTAGAGTTATCAAATTCTTTGCCACAACCAATGATTTTTTTTTAATCTCCTGTGGAATTAAATAGCACAGAGTCCACCATTCCTTGGTCCATTTAAAAGCTTTGGATATCTGTAATTTTCTTAGGAACTTTTTGATAACTTCTGTTGGATTCTACTGTTTTTGATCCAAGGTTCTTTTGGAAGTCAAAAAAAGAGGCACAAAACTTTTTGAAACAGAAACAAAGAAAACCTACAGCGCAATACAGGCCCTTTGACCCACAAAGCCATGCCAACATGTCCTTACCTTTGAAATTACTTAGGGTTACCCATAGCCCTCTTTTTCTAAGCTTCATGTATCTATCCAGGAGTCTGTTAAAAGACACCACCATATTTGGCTCCACCACCATTGCTGGCAGCCTATTCCGTGCACTCACCACTTTCTGCGTAAAAAACTTACCCCAGACACTTCCTCTATACCTTCTTCCAAGTGTCTTAAAACTGTGCCCCTTCATGCTAGCCAGTTCAGCCCTGGGAAAAAACCTCTGACTATACACACAATCAATGCCTCTCATCATCATGTATACCTCTATCACAATTGTTTAAGTGCAAACTTAAGTACAAAGATGATTGGAAACTGCTAGTAACAGTAGTCTAGTAGGGGAAAGAATACAAGTAGTAAAGACAATATAGACTCGGGATGGTGGGGTAGTCGATCCTTTCTATACTATAGATAAAAATAATTCTATTCAAATATGTAGATAAGAGTTAACCAAACAGATAGCCCCACTTCAAATAATGCAATACCAGAGAACTTCCTAGAACTTGCAAAGAACAGTAAATATTAGGGGACACACTGAACAATTGCATATACATACTACAACTAGGAAGCAGAGCGGACTCAATGGGCCGAATGGCCTGCTTCTGCTCCTTTGTCTTGTGATCTTGTCTTGTCTTGTGAAGCATTTGAAACAGTTACTCACAGTAGGTAGTTATATAAAGTACAATCAAGCAATAAATTGTTAAACTGTACAAATGGTACTGTAACAATTATATAATTTAATCCAACACTTCTTAAATTTGCAATGATTATTGGAAAGAGTTGGCTAGTACTTAAGAAACATCCTGTTCAATGAGAAGCTGCTGATGACTTGCTTGCAGGTGTGAATGGCCTGGCAGATCTTCTTCCTGGAATTGAATATGACCGACTAAATGAAGAGAGAGCACAGGTGAGGGGAAGATGAAGATGAGGGAGAACGAGGCCACCAGTCAACAGCGATTAATGAGCAACCCCTTTACTTTAACTTACATGAACTCTGGTACCTGAGAATACTTTGTCTTCACTAATGAAGTTGCAGCTAAAATCTTTGAACTATAGAGACAATGACCATCTAAATCTTTGAACTATAGAGACAATGACCATCTAAAAGCAGGGCAGGGTAGACTTTCCTGTGCTGTCTGGCTTCTTGCAGAAAACTCATGGAAACATGAGTAAAACCTCTGACTGCAATGCATGATCGCAACTGCACAAATGCACAACACACTTTCAATAGTAGTAACATTGACAAAAGAAACAATATAGATCTCAGTTTCACTGTTCTCAGCATTGTCTGTAATTGTGTCTTTGACCACCTATTCTTTACTAGAAAGGAAAAGCAAATTATGTATAATATACTGTGCCTTACTGATACTATGCTCCTGTGTATTCTTTGACATTGATCACTAGTTTTCCAATAGTGGTGACACACAGCTCAACTAGAAGAGCCACCTAGTCTGGGTTCAATCCTTACCCGAGATGTTGCCTGCTTAGACTTTGCATATTATCCTACATATAGCTTTCCTCCTACTTTTCAAGGATGTGTGCAGTTTAATTGACCACTATAAATTGCCTTTAGTGTGTAGTGTGGGTGATATAGGGTTAGGGGAAATGGGTGTTTAATGATTGGTTGTTTCTCTCCATGACCCTGGATTTTCTAATGCACCAAGAACATAAGTATGTTCTTGCAGGTTTTAATAAGGCCATAAGATATGTATGTAGAAGTGGGCCATTCAGCCCATTAAGTATGCTCTGACTGATTTATCCTCTGATACCCTTAATAAATCAAGAACTCAACAATCTCTGCTTTAAAGTATATTCAATAACTTGGCTTCCACAAATATTCGTGGCAATGAATTCCACAGATCCGCCACTCTCCTGCTAAAGAAATTCCTCCTCATTTCTAGTTCTGAAGGGTTCTTGAATTGAGGCCATGTCCTTTGGTCCTAGATTCTCCTACTCCATATCCTCTCCATATCCATTCAGTATAGATCTTTTAATATTCAATAGATTTCATTGAAATTTACTTTCTTGTAAACTCCAGAGGGTATAGACTCAGAGTCAAACTCTTCATATGTTTATCCTTTCATTTCTGGGATCACTCTCACAAACCTGGATGAATCATTCATTTGAAGCCTGGATGATTGAAGCCTTCACTTGAACCTCTGGATGTATGGTATCTTTTATTAGTTTGTATTGTAGAGAAACATTTTGATGAATGATATTTGCCACTTTATTATTAGATATTTTTTCATATTTGCACAGTTAGTCTTCTGCATATTGGTTGCTTGTCTGCATTTGTAGATTTGCATTGATTCTATTGTATTTCTTTTTTCTACTGCAAATGCCTACAAGAAATTAATCTCAGGGTTGTCAGTAGTGACATGTACTTTGATGATAAATTTACTTTGAAATTTTAAACTTGATTATGGGAAGAAGGAAAATTAGGATGAGGGCAAGATGAATGTTCATGAAGATGCCAGTTCTTGAAGCCTGTGACATTTCCAACATCATTGGTTCAGTATTCTATGTTAAAAGTACATCTTTGGATGTTCATTCATAAGGGGGCAGCACAGTGATATAGTGGATAGCACAATGCTTTACGGCAGCAGGCAGTGATCACCAAATGGAGTTCAATTCCTGCTGCTGACTGTAAGGAGTTTGTACATTCAATGTTGCCACATGGGCTTTCTCTGGATGTTCCATTTTCCTCCCACACTCTATCTATGTTACATTGACTGTTCTATTTATTTTTTATATAAGTTACTATGATGGCACATTGCACATTTAGACAGAGATGTTACGTAGATTTTTACTCCTCTTGTATGTGAAGGATATAAGAAATAGTCAATTTCAATTCCAATTCAATTCCATTCCAGTTCCAAGATGTACATGTTAGGGAGTTGTAGGTATGCTATGTTGGCATCAGAAGTTTGGCAACATGTTAAGCTTCCCCCAGCACAACCTTTGCTGATTCGATTTGACATTTCACTTGTGTCCTCCTATGGCAGTGATTCCCTATCTTTTTTATGCCATGGAAATTTGCCATTAACTGAGGGGTCAACGGACCCCCAATTTGGGAATCCCTGTCCTAAGGAGTCAAGCTCTTTACAGAATACCGACAGAACATGCCAAAGTCTCTACAAAGTCAATAAATTTTGCACAGAATGTTTAGCAATGCAACTGAGCATGTGCTTGTTGTAGGTTGTGAACACTCTTCCAAAGTGTGTAAGGTTAAGAAGAAAGACTAGATTTTAAGTATCCTGATTCTTGGGCATACTGAAAATAGTTTTAACTGCAGCTCAGTTATAAATGCCACGATGTATTTGAATCTGAGCTCAGATACCTTGAAAGCATGAGAACTACAAACTTGTGTCAGCATTGATTCTAATGATTAGCTGCTGCTACCCTGTTTCCATCAGATTGTGTCAGGAAAGATGCACACCACTAAAAGGCCCAGTTTAATGGATTTGGCTCATCCACTCCTTTTGGCAAATACTGAACACAGCCTGTGTAAAAAAAAAAAATTGCACCTCTTATATGAAAGATGTGAAAACTTTAGAGGCACAGAGGAGATTTACAACGGTGCTACCTGGATTAAGAAACATGTCTTATAAAGACAGATTGAGTGAATGAGGATGATTCCCTTTGGAGAAAAGGAGGATGAGAGGTGACATGATAGAGGTAATAATAGGCACAGGGAGAGGACAACCAAAGATTTTTCTACCAGGGCAGAAATGGCTATTAAAAGGGGACATAACTTAAAGTGTTCAGAAGAAAGTACAAGGGGATGTCAGAGGCAGGGTTTTACACAGAGTGCTTGATCTGTGGAGCACTCTGCCAGGGATGGTGGTAGAGACTGATAAATAAGGGACATTGAAGAGACCTTTAGATAGGCACATGGGCACAAAGAAATATAGAGAGCTGTATGGGAGGGCTCAGGTTTATCTTGAAGTAGGTTAAGGTGCCAGCACAGCATCATGGACCAAAGGACCTGTACTGTACTGTGGTGTACAATGCGACTCTTAGATTTTGTGAAGAGACCTACCTCAACCACTGCCTCTGGAAGCTCACAGCACAGTCTGGATGAAAAAGTTGCACCTCAGGTTCCTAGTAAATTCCTCTCTCTCACCTTGTAGCCAAGCCCTCTTATTCTTAATTCCACTACTCAAGGGGAGAAAAGTGTGCAAGTCACACTAGCTATGCCCCTCCTGATTTTATATACTTCTATAAGACCACCCCACAATAAAAAAATATTTCCAACCTGCTCAGCCTCTCTGTAACGTAGGCCTGCAAATCCTGGAAACATCCATTGCTCCCACTCCAGCTTAATGGCATCATTCCTACAGCAGGGATACACATGTGAATATGCAGGGAATGGAGAGATCAAAGTCAAGGTAAATTTGTTATCAAAGTACATGTTGTGTCTGTACAACTACATATCAATTAAATAAAAACATGCACACGGAGGTGAGGGTTACTGGTACATTCACTTTGCAGAGAGAACACAACAGATTAATCCGCATGGGTAAGTTATAATAAATACTACTAAGAGTAGTCATTACTCTAAAATAAATAAATCCATACATTACATTTCCTCCCCCTTTAGATTAATGAAATATAATACTGTATATTTAACAAAATATTAAATTTCCCTTTAACAGATCATATTCCAAAAACATGCTTTCACAATAAGAGTCTTTAACTAATTTCACTAAACTAAAGATTCAGTCTTTTGGGTGGCACTCTGGATAGCACCATTGGACCTGTAGAGTGGCATCATGTTTAGCTGAGTCTTGTGAAAGGGAATTTTCTCTGTTGCAGGTGACATCATCACTGAAAGGCAAGTCCAGTGGCTGTAATGTGTTCGTCTTGTTGGATACAGTCAACTCAGGTTTTCTTCAGCTGAGCATCCAGTATCAGGTCCACATGATGTTTCCATGTATGATCTCCAACATCCAACGTGTACAGTGCTCCAGTTCTTGCTACCTCACTGGGTGTCCACCTGTCTTCCACAATCACGTGCTATGACTCCCTGGCCAATCTCGAAGCTCTTTGCTGACAACTGGCTGCCTTCCCTCTGCAGATCAGGTTTCAGGAGGTCCATGCAAGATCTCAGAATCCTGCTTATGAACAGCATTGCAGGTGTTTGATTTTGTAGTCGCATGAACAAAGATCTGATACACAGAAAGGAAATTGTCCCCTTCGTGCAGTGAAAAATGTCCTCCAAGTCCATAGCTTTAATGAACTTCTTGAAAGTTTGGATAAACCTCTCAGCTAATCCATTTGTTGCTTTGCCTTTTACAAGGATGTTGCCTGGATTGGGGAACATGTCTTATGAGAATAGGTTGAGTGAACCCAGACTTTTCTTCTTGGAGCAATGGAGGATGAGAGGTGACCTGATAGAGGTGTACAAGACGATAAGAGACATTGATCGTGTGGATAGTCAGAGGCTTTTTCCCAGGGCTGAAATGGTTGCCACAAGAGGACACAGGTTTAAGGTGCTGGGAAGTAGATACAGAGGAGATGTCAGGGGTAAGTATTTTTTACTCGGAGAGTGGTGAGTGCGTGGAATGGGCTGCCAGCAATGGTGGTGGAGGTGGGTAGGATAGGATCTTTTAAGAGACTTTTGGATAGGTACATGAAGCTTAGAAAAAGAGAGGGCTATGGGTAAGCCTAGTAATTTCTAAGGTAGGACATTTTCGGCATAACTTTGTAGGCTGAAAGGCCTGTATTGTGCCGTAGGTTTTCTATGTTTCTATGTAGTGAGATGTTTGATACCATTTTTCTTCATCAATAGTCCGAAATTTTCTGATGTGCATTTTAATCCATTGTCACTCCACTTGTTCAGGTAAGCCATTTCTGGAGAAATTAACCATCAGAGTGGTAACAGCCTTTGAGGTGGCTGACTTCATTGGCGTGACCTCAGGACACATCAAATAAGCATCCTCAGCAATCAGAAGCATGGAGTCCATGAATGGCCCAGCGAAGTCAATATGTACTCTTTGCCATGGTGACGATGGCCACTCCCCTGGGTGTAGTGGAGTCTTCCGGGGTGCATTTTTGAACCTCGTGGCATCCTGAACAGTTTTCAGTCAGGTCTTCAATTTGTTCATGTTCTGCCAGCCACCACTAGTAGCTCCTGGTGAGACTCTTCATCTTGACTGTACCCAACTGTCCTTCATGCAGATTCTCTAACATTGGTATTCAGTTTAGAGGGAACCACAAGTTCTTCATACCAGGCTTCTTTGACGTACTGAGAACTCTGGAAACATAGGTTTACCATGAGCTGGCCATCCTTGAATTGTGATATCATAGACTTTTGACAATTCAGGTCATTCCTTGTTTCTCCTTGTACTTCAAGATTTGTTAGCAGCAAATGGTCCACCAATGTGGTGTGGAACACGTCTGCTGGGTCACAGTGTGAAGACTTTTCTTCAGTTGCCAACAGTGGAAGATGTGACAAGCTGTCAGTGTTGTGCTGTTCAGACCCTAAACTCTATGTCGTAAGAATGGCCTCCTAGGAAACGTGCCCAATGTTGCAAACGGGTAGCAGACATCACTACGATTCTCTTCTTGGGAAGAAACACAAGAGGTTGATAGTCTTTCACTAGAGTGAGTTTTTGTCCATAGGTGTAGTGGTGGAACTTCTTTATTCCCTATTCTAGACTAAGGGCTGCCAGTCAATCTGTGCGTAGTTGCATTCTGCGCTCATCAGTGATCTTGAAGCAAATGCAACTGGGCTTTGTTGGAAAAAGAGAGAGAGAGATACTGCTTCTACCTCTTCTAACGTTTCTGAGTGAGGCACAGAGAGATCTGTATTTACTGACAATTACCTTTATTGTTCAAACTAACAAATACGTGAATTCATACACTAAATACCTTGTGTGCAGACCTGCTAAGTATCCCTGACTCTCCTGGATAGTTAAAGAATAGCAAAGGTATTATCCAGGCAGAGGAATTTATGCTGGGCAGGAGCTCCTTTTTCCTCGTGGTCCCGATTCACTCTCCATGTGCTTCATGCAGGCTTCTTCTTGCTTGTATCTGCGATGGTTATTCTTCGTAGTTACCGCCACCGGCACACACAAAGCATCCATTTTTATATCCATTGCTTGTCAATTCAAATGTCGCATTCCCGTGTCATTGGCCGCAGGTCATGTGTCTGGCCTTTAACCCCTGGTCATTGGCTCTAGTCCAAGCCAACATCCATTTATTGTCCTCTTCCCATCAAGGGACAGTTGCTGACTTGTGGCTCTTTGTTCTCAGTCAGCAATGAGCTCGTATCGCCTCAGGCATTCACAGTCCTGCAAATTATAGCTAACCAAAGAACACCTCACAAATAACTCCTTATTTGGAAATGACCTCCAGTCCAGCAGATTACCTGAAGAGTCTTTGTGCCTTCTTTAAAACACTAATCAAATACAGCAGGTCAAGCTCAAAAAATGGAGAATCAAGTGTCTTAACAAAATGGCAGCCTCCATCCCCCAAGCCCATGGCAAGAACAAAGACTGCTTCCACTGTCCTTCTTTCATTTGAATTCACTGATTTGAAGATTGTCATTCCTTCTGGCCAACAGCTTTCAGATCCATCTTTCATAATCTTTGACAAAATGGCCCTAGTGCCATAAGGGGACACATCGCACTCTAGTCTATTGGCAGAGATGGGTCATAATGGATGAGCAGTTCATTGGATGTTATTATTCTGCTTGTTTCCTTGAATGCTCCTTCACATCTTTCTGACCACTCCCACTTTTCTCCTATCTGTGACAGTTCATTCAATGGATGCCACACTGTAGCAATATTTGAGAGAAACCGTGGTAGTAGCGTCCAAGACCTGAGTTGTGATATGCTTTCTGGTTTGGGTGCTTGCAGCACAGCTTCAGTTTTCTCTTCTGACCTATGAAAGCCACATATGTCACTGACATGTCTGAAATACGAGATTTCATTCTTGAAAAACTCACATTTCTCTTTGCAGACAGACCATACTCACTCAGCCTTCACCAAGGTTCTGAAAACGTTCTTCATCATTCTTGAGTGTCACAATGTTGTTGTCAAAGTACCATTGTGTTCCTGGGATATCCTTCAGCACTTGGTCCATAGGTCTTCGCCAAATTACTGGATTTGACACGATGCCAAAGATGAGATGATATTAGTGCCACAGTTCCTTGTGAGTGTTGATTTGAGGAACTTCCTGCTTGACTCCACAATCTTCTTTTGAAGATAGACTTGTGAAAAGTCAATATTTGAAAACCTTTCCCTACCTGCCAAAGATGTAAAAATGTCTTCTATTTGTGGCAGGGGATACTGCAGGGTATGCAACACAGGCATGAGGCTTGTTTTGAAGTCCCAGCATATGTCAACAACACTGGTCTGCACTTTCTTGATCACCAGGACAGTGGGCATGGCTCCATTCAACCTTGGAGAGAACGCCAGACACTTCCTAGCTCTGAAGCTCAGCATCCTCTTTAGGACGTAATATGTAAGGCACTGGACACACTTTATGTAATCTTGGTGTTTCTGCTTCATCCAGTTCAATTCTGGCTTACATGCCTTTAAGTTTACTAATCCCCTTCTCAATCCATTCCTATTAGCATGAAGCAGCCTTGGCAGTGTCTGGTTAGTGCTACTGTTTGGGTTGCATTTGCCTTTTTGATGACACACTGACAGCTTTGATTGTGTGCCAGTCTAGTTAGATTTTTCGCAACCATCTACAGCTGAAAAGCGCTTATCAACTCAAAGCTTTAACTGCTGTTTTTTTGACTCTGTACAATATATTTACTTTGTTTGTCTTTGGGAGGCGCTTTTTCACATGTGGAGGTCTTGAGCATCACTGAGGTATTTTCTAATGGTAGCTCAGAAAATGGTCTGTTGTAGTCAGCTTTGGAAATTACTAAGATGACCCTGTATCCAGCTCCATGTTCAGTATTACACCAGTCATATCTGTTGTGATCCAGAGGATTCTGTGATCTGCTTTAGTAATGCTATGCATGAATCAGAATCAGGTTTATTATCACCAGCATGTGTCATGAAATTTGTTAACTTAGCAGCAGCAGTTCCATGCAATACATAATATAGAAGAAAAAGAAATAAATAAATTACAGTATGCATATATTGAATAGATTGAGAATTGTGCAAAAACCAGAAGTAATATATATTAAAGAAGTGAGATAGTGTTCATGGGTTCAATGTCCATTTAGGAATCAGATGGCAGAGGGGAGGAAGCTGTTCCTGAATTGCTGAGTGTGTGCCTTCAGGCTTCTGTACCTCCTATCTGATGGTAACAGTGGGAAAAGGGCATGCCCTGGGTGCTGGAGGACCTTAATAATGGACCACATCTTTCTGAGGCAATCCTCTTTGAAGATGTCCTGGGTACATTGTAGGCTAGTATCCAGGATGGAGCCAACTAAATTTACAATCCTCTGTAGCTTCTTTCACTCCTTTCTCTCCCCCCACCCCCCCCCCCCATACCAGACAGTGATGCAGCCTGTCAGAATGCTCTCCACTATAGAAGTTTTTGAGTGTATTTGTTGACATGCCAAATCTCTTCAGACTCCTGGTGAAGTATAGTCACTGTTTTGCCTTCTTTATAACTGCATCGATATGTTGGGTTCAGGTTATGTCCTCAGAGACCTTGACACCCAGGAATTTGAAACTGCTCACTTTCTCCACTTCAGATCCCTCATGATAGCTCACTTTTGTTAGACTGTGTTGTCTGATTCAGTTTCACATTCAGTTACTTTGTGCATTTGTTTAGTTCTGTGTTTGAAGAAATTTACTCTGATTGTTCTGTGGTTGTGTTTTTTTTCTGACTTGCACACTCTCTCTATGTGGCCTTGTCTGTGACATTTTCTGCAAACTTTTTATTTGGTCCAATGGTCATTTGCATCATGGATTTGCCACATCGACAGTATTTTTGGCTTTTTGCACCATTCAGAGACATTATGCGCATTCACCTTTTAAACTCTTTCTCTAGTTCTGACACATCCTTTTCTGCTGTCTGCAATGGTATTATAAAGGTCAATGCCCGTTCTAAGGCAAGGGCTCTTTCTGACAGTGACCTCTTTCGAGTGCTTGGACTTGCATGTCACATACATGCCTGTCCATTAATGCATCAGAAAGTCCATCTCCAATGCCACAGTACTGGGAAAGTTTGTGCAGCTCTGCATTGTATTCAGAAATGCTTTCATCCTTTGACTGGTTCCTTTTGTGAAACCAAAATCACTCAGCTATTTCTAGCAGTTTAGGGTTCAAGTGATTTTGTAAAATAGCACCAACTTTGACAAAAATCTTCCTTGTTGGCTTTTCAGGAATTACTAAGTTGCGTACCTCTCAATATACAATTCCCATTACTCATTAGCACTATTGAAATTAGTCAGTGTTAGGATCCAGTCCAGACACCGCCTTCCAAGTCTTGCTCCGGTCCACAGACTCCAGACTCTGGGCCTTGCAGCCAACCCTCCTGTTCCATGGAGCCATTGGATCATCTTGGCTTAAGGAGGTACACCTGTTGCCTATTAGGGGGCAGGTGTTTATAAGGGGCTCAGAGACTGAGCCTCATTGTGGGGTTGTCCTGCTCCAAAGCTGGTTTAATTTGCTCTGTACCTGGATGGCAGGCTCTGAATTCTGTTCTATCCTGGTTGCTGCCCTGCTTGGAATCCTGTTCTGCCCTGGTTGCTGGCCTGTTCTGTATATGCTCTATTTGGTTGGTCTTGTTCCCCTGCTTCTCTCCTGTGCACTGGTCCTGCTGTTCTGCCTTATTCTCCTTGCTTGTGCTACTGTACATATCAATTACATGAAAGAATGCACAGGGAGGTGAGATTAACTGGTGTATTCACTTTGCAGAGAACAACAGATCAATTCACATGGGTAAATAGTGCTAAGGGGTGTCATTATGCAAAAAGAAATAGATCCATCCTTTACAGTACATATATTGCATGTCACCATATACTATCCAGAGTTTCATTTTCTTGTGGGCATACTCAATAAATCCATACTAGAGAAATAATCATCATAGAATCAGTGAGAATTTTGGCCAACTGGGGTCGGGTAAAGACTATAGAATTGTATATCTATTACTTGAGGCCTGGATTAGCAGAAACTCATGGAGCTGGTCTCTGCCCTACTGTTGTAGACACAAGATTACGTGGTGCTGCTCTCTGGTTTGCAACTGTGCACCACGAGGCCATGTGACTTGGGTGTTTTGTTCCTAGCAAGCTAGGAGATAATATCAAATATGGAAATGTTGAACAAACCATAACCATTAGAAACGACCATAAAAACGGGTGTATGTACTAATTGTAAGCAGAGTTATTGCTCTCCCAAAGGACAGCTCTCCAGGTCAGATAAGTACTGAAAACCTGGGTCTGAGCGGGAAAGGAAATTCTCTGACAATGAAAGACCTCACCAATTTGAGTGTTCAATGAGTTTGCAAAAGACAACAAGCTATGCAAATACGAAAGAAAAAATATAATAAGCAGTAGAGAACATGAGATGAAGCCAGTAGGTTGAATGCAAGCCAATCGGTTGTGGAAACATGTCAGTAATGGGTCAAGTGAAAATGAGTGAGGTTATCCCCTTTGTTTCAAGAGCCTGATGATTGAGGGGGAATAAGTGTTCCTGAAGCTGGTAGTGTGAGTATTGAGGCTCCTGCAACTTCTTGTTGGCAACAGAAGAAGGAAGCATGACGCCAGTGTTGGGTGTCACTGTTGAAGGACACCGCTTTCCTGTGACAACATTCCATGTAGATATAGTCAGTGGTGGGAGGGCTTTACCTGTGATGGACTGAGCCATATTTACCGCTTCTTGAAGGTTTCTTTTCCATTTAAGGTAATTGGTATTTTCATGTCAAGCTGTGACCATGTATGGGCAGAAGACATTTAGATTAGTTTGGTACGATGTTCAATGCATGTGATATACTTGTCTGATTTTCTATGTTCCTTCCATTCGAAGATACAGTAGAATCTTTGCCCCTGGCACCGTCACCTGACTGGAGATATCCAAACTTTCTCCTAAGAATTGCAAACTTTTCATTTGGTTCAACAATTATTCAAACAAAATCACTCTATCACGGCCAACGGTTCCACAACATACAACGTAACATTCCAAAACCTCTGTGCTCAGGGCCATGAGAAATGTTGCTCAACATTAGTAAGTCTCCAAGAGCTTTTTGGATGCATTTGAGGCAGATGTGGACTGTTTATGCTGTCATACAGTATTAAGGCAATGAACTTAGAATTACCTTTTTAAAAAAACTAAACTATGTCAAACTGTAACAAGCTCAGAAGGATTAACCATGTTTCGGAGTGACATGCTGAAATTTGTCTTCTATAATTCCTGATCCTTTATATCATTTGTTCTCTGAAGCTTTTAATATCTCTCATACTTGCTACTGTACTGAACGGTTTGCTACAAATTTAATTGCTTTCCTGTGTACACATGAATATGAAGAACCAAAGTTGTGACATATGTATTAGGATCATATTTAATATTTATTTTTCACAGATCACTAATAATCAAATTTCCATGCCAACTGCCCACATCTCTCCAGTGCAACCTGAAGTGAGAACTTCAGGAACTGCTTCTGCCTAGAATGGCACAAATCAAGGAGAATGCGCCTCTTTTGAAGAACATATCATTTTATTTGGAATACAATATCAGCAGAGTTCTTGCCAGCTGAGCACCCAATCTACAGTGAGATGTGTAGGCAATTCCTCCAAAGTTTCCGATGGTATTTTTTAAAGTTTCTATTTTTCTTCCGTGGAAGTTCTGACAGAAAAAGCAATGAAAGACTGATGCTTGGAGCAATGGCACCACTGACATTTAAACAATTCATGACGTTGGTCACAACACAACTGGGATAAATACTGGATTCAGCTTTTTTTGATATTTAGTCTTGCATCTCACATTTCACCTTTTAGTTGTTTTTCTCTTCCCTATCTTCTCTAAATTTCAAATTTGTATTTCTCTCCTCCTACCTACACTTTCCCCACATTTATCTTTTGATGTTCAGTTGCCTGATTTCCTGAAACAGGAAAATAGAAGTTGTCCACCAGGAGCCTTTGAGATGACCCCACTGAGCAGTCTCATCATGTCAGATCTACTTCAGGGTTTAGCTTCTACTTGTGCCAGATGTCTATATTGCTCAAACCTTTCAAAAATACTTAACTCTACATATATGGCATTGGCTCAAGAATTTCCCCTTTTTCCAAAGCTAGGCAGATAGAAAAACTCCAGTCCCAGCGTCGTTGTCACTTGAAGGTGGTTTTATTATTCACCAATGCGTTACAGTACAAAGCAGCTGTGTAAGAAAACAGTACTTCGACTTCCCATGAAAAATAGATTTAAATATTGATTAAAATTCTTTTGACTTCTAAGTGCTTCTAACTAATAGCAATCAAATTAAATGTACAAACAATATAAAAATGGCCAACCAGATGACAAAACTAATTGCTTAACAACACAATAAAAAGTAATCAACAGCTGTGAACTTAAGAGTTAAGCAACACGATCTAGAAATTAGAAATAAGGTAACAAACCAATACGGAAGGACAATACACTACTAATGATGAAGCAGCATGCTCTCACTGCTAAGCTTTTTTTCCCTGATGTTTGTCTAAATTCTGATGGAAGATTTAGTCCTAGATTTCATTATGTCTTCGATACAAGTGTCGTTTATTTCCTCCTGATACCAGACTCTTTTATTTCATTTTCTTTAAATCACCTGTTTCCATTAATCTGAATTATTAATTCTGTTTATGCCTCACTGAGTATCTCCACCATTTTCTGCTTTTATATCACACTTCTAACACCTACATTATTTTCCCTTTTATCTCAGTTTTCTTTTGTTTTGGTTTAATCTGGAGACTAATGTCCTGTAGAACTAGCCAAATGAATCACTAGAAAATTAACACTAGTACAACTAAATCAATGAGTTATTCTTTTTGCCAATGTTCAACATTGAATACATTGGACATTTGATGAAAATAGTAATAAAAGAAAGTAACAACTTTGAATATTGTGTTAATTTTGGTCGCCTCATTATGGAGAGGATGTAGAAGTTTTAGAGAGGCTGCAGAGGAGATTTACCAGGATGGTACCTGGATTAGAAAGCAAGTTTTATGAGGATGGGTTGAGCCAGTTAGCATTTTTCTCTTTGGCACAAAGGAGGATGAGATGTGACTTGAAAAAGGTGTATATTATGTTTTGTATTTCAAACGATGAGCTAATTCCAAGGAAGGCACAAGAGCTTGGGAATATGGGTGTATCTTAGTCTTTATTTTAAGCAAGGCATGCCTGATATCATGTGATGTATGCAATTCACATTTTTACATTGTGGTGAAATATATGTACCTGTCTGGACACGCCCCCCCCCCCTGCTGACTGCTCCTAAGGCTCCTCCCACAGACCCCGGTATAAAGGCGATTGGAGGCACAGCCCCTTCCTCAGTCTCCAGGATGTTGTGTGGTGGTCACTTGCTGCTTGCGCTTTCTTCCAGCCAATAAAAGCCTACCTTAACCCACATCTCAGAGTTATTGATGGTGCATCATACATATAACCCATAATTATTTAAATATACAAGTATGCTTAATCAACCAATATATGTACAAGATTACTCAATTATTGAAATATTAAATGCACAATTATGTACAAGGTGATAAGAGGCATTGACTGAAAGGATAGCCACGGACTTGTTTCCCAAGATAGAAATGGTTAATATGAGGGGACATAATTTTAAGGTGATTGGAGCAAAAAATAGGGGGTTTCTGATTCAAGTTTTTTTTTGAAGGACAGAGTGAGGTTATGTGAAACACCCTACCATGGTGGTGTTAGAGCTAGAAATGTTGTGAACATCTTAAGATAAGCACATGGATATTTGCAAAATGGAGGGCTATGTAGAGGAAGGCTTAAATTGAGAAGATTTGAAGGTTAGTACAACATCATGGTCCAAAGAACTTGTGTTGTACTGTAGTGTCCTATGTTCTATTATGATTAACAGCAGTTCATTCAGCACTTTCAGGAAGAAAGTTCTTTTTAGATCTATTCTGAATTAATAACTATTTTTCAGGCATTGTCCAATCTATTACCTTTGCTTTAATTTAGTTTTGTCTGAAATCACTATTTTCAATTTGTTCCACTAAGCATAGAGTACAATTTAAATCAATTTGATGTTTCTTTATCTATACACATACACACACAGAATGAAATATTTTTACTAAAATTCGCAATTTTATTTTTCCATTAAGATAACTCAAGTTAAAGGGGTAGATATTAAGAATAAATGAGAAATTCTCTGAGTAATTGAAATAAATGTATCTTATGAAATATGAGTATATTAACCAATTTCATATTAGCACAAACGTGGTTATTCTAACTTCACTATTTTGAAAGTACTATAATATAACAGTAACTCCTAGAATTTAAAAGTGTACATAAGAATTACATTGGTACATTACCCTAAAGAAGAATAATAACACATTTTCAATATAATTGCAAAAGTTGTAAATGTAGTCAGCTCTTCATGGGCACTAGCCTCCATAGTATCCAGAACATCTTCAAGAAGTGGTGCCTCAGAAAGGTGGCATCCAGCATTAAGGACCCCGTCACATAGGACATGCCCGCTTCATTGCTACCATCAAGGAGGAGGCACAGAAGCCTGAGGTCACACACTCAATGATTCAGGAACAGCTTTTTCTCCCTTTGCTATCAGATTTCTAAGCCTATGGATACTACCTCACTACTTATTTCCTATATTTTGCACAATGTAGTTTAACTGATGTATATAATATACTTAATGCAATTCATTTTTTCTCTATCTTCTTTTGCATTGTACTGTCACTGCAAAGTTAACAAATTTCATGAGATTGCCAGTAACATTAACATGATTGATTTATTTCATGGTAAATATTAATTATATCAATATTTTCCTATCTGTAATCCTTATGTAGAGATCAATTTCATTTAAGCTGATTAAAATCTGCTGAAAACTACAAAAGGATAGACAGGGTTGTTTATCTAGATCTATTTTTTGTGGGATTTTATTTACAAATGGGTCCATGTTTTGCACCAAAATCAAAGTCTGGATCAATACCAGTAAGTAGTAATTATTACACATGTCTTGTCATTTCTCAAAGAGGGCAGCTTTTCTTTAATGCAATCGTTTATAGCCATTTGTGCATAAATGTTTGTGATTAAATGTTATTTTTCACTTTGCAAATGCAGAAATAAATGCTTTCTTGACATTTTGGTGGGTGTTTAATGATTTTTTTTTGTTTGTGATTTATAATCTTCATTGTTTTAAATTACTTGCCAGGTTTAAATATCTAGATGGATAATGACTATGCCATGATGAAAAATGGTAACATTATTGAAATTTCAGCTGAGTGAATGTTTTCAGATTTTATTCCCTCTTCATCTTCTGCACTATTACCAACATTGTTGCAGAACTTCAGTGAATGACTTCACATTAACTTTTATATTAGTGTGCTGTCACCCAAATCTGACTTGTGACACATTTGATTGATAAGCTTGTGTTGGAGGCTTAAGCTACACTGGAGTTTTCCTACCTACCAGAGCAGTACATATACTTTTTAGGAAGTAGTATGTATGCAGCCCCTGCTTTGGAACTCCACCCAATCCTTTTGTCGTCATTTCCTTGGTGACATCATTTGTCCCATTTTCTATTATTTCATCCTCACTTACGTTTGCCGACAGTCCTCTCTCTACTGACTGTGGACTTGCGATCGATGAGGGCTGGGGAAAAGTAAAAGCAACTTTAAAGAGCAAAGCAGGAATATTTCAAAACTTTTCACATTTTCAATACTTTTTCCCTAAATTATATTTTTCAGCTAAATTATCAAATTCCTTTGCCTTTGAAACCTGTACTTTGTTGATACATTTTATAGAAATGTCCTTGTGGCATTTTTGAATGCATTTCTCTGCCTGAAATAAGAAAAAGACATTTTATGTTTGCTTTATTTTATATAGAACTTCAGCATGGCAACAGGTCCTACTCGTCTAACGAGCCTGTGCTGCTCATTTACACCATGTGATGAATTAACCTGCTAACCTGCACATCTTTGAAACAAGGGAAGAAGCTGGAGCACCTGGATGAAAACACCATAACTGTGAAGAGAACATACAAGCTCTTTGCAGACAGCGGCAGAACTGAACCCAGTCCACTACCACTGTAATATCATTACACTAACTGGTACACTATTGTGTCATTGAAACTGATGTTTCTGAGACAACCCTCTTAGGTACTGGATGCCCCGTCATCTTGTGGCAAACTACGTATTCCTTCTCCGATGTGGCGCTGCCACTGGTTTTCTGGTTTTCAAACGCTGTTACCAACTGAGCTGCAATGCATCTAAAGATTAGCAAACTATATGTGGTCCTCTTGGAGATTCCATAACTTTGGGGTTTGGAGACTTCCCTGCCTCGATGACCCAGAGAACTCTGCTGGCCGAAGTCATGGCTTTATGCTTTGGCTCTTGGTAGGGTCACTCATGCCAAACAGGTCAAAGGGTAGAGGCCAGACTAAGGGTGTTCAACCAGGTTCGTGAGTTCAACTCAGGGATAAGAATCCTGACTGGTAAAACAAAATTGTTATGGGAAAGCTTCTATATCTGAGCAGCCATAGAGGACCGTCATTGCTGCCCTAAAAATTACAGGCAGTGTAAAAGGAAGTAATATTTTGAAAGAATATTTTAAATTTGAGTAAATCAACTCAATTCCATGCTGATGACTTCCAATAAATGAATGGGTTTTGCCACAGGTTGTCCAGCCATCCAGTAACTGTGAGCAGTGAATTCTAGATATTACTCACTAGCGGAAAAAAAACAGCCTTCAAGGAGCACAGACCCAGAGCCATCAAACCTGCATTGGGAATGAGGAAATGTTACTGGATTCTTCACTGCAGGCACTGCTGTGAAAAGCACAGAAAACACTTTATAGACAATAGACAATAGGTGCAGAAGTAGACCATTCAGCCCTTCGAGCCTGCACCGTCATTTTGAGATCATGGCTGATCAATTACTATCAATACCCGGTTCCAGCCTTCTCCCCATATCCCTTGATTCCCCTATCCATAAGATACCTATCTCGCTCCTTCTTGAAAGCATCCAGAGAATTGGCCTCCACTAACTTCCGAGGCAGTGCATTCCAGACACCCACAACTCTCTGGGAGAAGAAGTTTTTCCTTAACTGTGTCCTAAATGACCTACCATTTATTCTCAAACCATGCCCTCTGGTACTGGACTCTCCCAGCATGTGGAACATATTTCCTGCCTCTATCTTGTCCAATCCCTTAATAATCGTATATGTTTCAATCAGATCCCCTCTCAATCTCCTTAATTCCAGCGTGTACAAGCCCAGTCTCTCTAACCTCTCTGCGTAAGACAGTCCGGACATCCCAGGAATTAACCTCGTGAATCTACGCTGCACTTCCTCTACAGCCAGGATGTCTTTCCTTAACCCTGGAGACCAAAACTGTACACAATACTCCAGGTGTGGTCGCACCAGGGCTCTGTACAAATGCAAGAGGATTTCCTTGCTCTTGTACTCAATTCGCTTTGTAATAAAGGCCAACATTCCATTAGCCTTCTTCAATGCCTGCTGCACTTGCTCATTCACCTTCAGTGACTGATGAACAAAGACTCCGAGATCTCTTTGTATTTCTCCTTTACCCAACTCTACAACGTTCAGATAATAATCTGCCTTCCTGTTCTTACTCCCACAGTGGATAACCTCACACTTATTCACATTAAACATCATCTGCCAAGTATCTTCCCACTCACCCAGCCTATCCAAGTCACCCTGAATTCTCCTAACATCCTCATCACATGTCACACTGCCACCCAGCTTAGTATCATCAGCAAATTTGCTGATGTTATTTTTTACGCCTTCATCCAAAACGTTAACGTAAATGGTAAACAGCTGTGGTCCCAATACCGAGCCCTGTGGCACCCCACTAGTCACCACCTGCCATTCTGAGAATCACCCATTCACCGCTACCCTTTGCTTTCTATCTGCCAACCAGTTTTCTATCCCTGTCAATGCCTTCCCCCGAATGCTCTGACCTTTGATTTTACCCACCAATCTTCTATGTGGGACCTTTGTGCTTGCAAGTCACTTGAATTCTGATTAGTGGCTTTTTGGGATCAAGGAGCCACAGTGATCAATCCCAGTATTCAAGTCAAGTCACTTTTATTGTCATTTCGACCATAACTGCTGGTACAGTACATAGTAAAAATGAGACAACGTTTTTCAGGACCATGGTGTTACATGACACAGTACAAAAACTACACTGAACTATGTAGAAAGCAACACAGAAAAAAAACTACACTAGATTACAGACCTACCCAGGACTGCATAAAGTGCACAAAACAGTGCAGGCATTACAATAAATAATAAACAAGACAATTGGGCAGTAAGGTGTCAGTCCAGGCTTTGGGTATTGAGGAGTCTGATAGCTTGGGGGAAGAAACTGTTACAAAGTCTGGTCGTGAGAGCCCAAATGCTTCAGTGCCTTTTCCCAGATGGCAGGAGGGAATAAAGTTTGTATGATGCTTCATAACGCTGTTTGCTTTGCGGATGCAGCGTGTAGTGTAAGTATCCATTATGGCAGGAAGAGAGACCCCGAAGATTTTCTCAGCTGTCTCACTACCTGCTGCATAGTCTTGCAATCCGAGATTGTGCAATTTCCAAACCAGGCAGTGATGTAGTTGCTCAGGATGTTCTCAATACAACCCCTGTAGAATGTGATGAGGATGAGGGGTGGGAGATGGACTTTCCTCAGCCTTCGCAGAAAGTAGAGATATTGCTGGGCTTCCTTTGCTATGGAGTTGGTGTTGAGGGACCAGGTGAGAATCTCCACCAGGTGAACACCAAGAAATTTGGTGCTCTTAACGATCGCTACCGAGATTTGAGGAACAAACAGTGTCACACACAAAAAAAAATTGATTCATTTCTTGCAGAAAGAGTTTGCCAAATTATGGTCAGTGCTTGAATGAAGACTATTCCACCAAAATCTGCAACCTCTGAACTTTGTAAGTAAAATGATTACCATCAAGCAGAACCAACTCTGATTCCATAAAGAGCCTGCCGGGAACCACACAGCAATGTCCAACAATATGAAATACCAACTTGCTCATAATACATCAGGGAAACATATGCATATGACAACAAAGTCAGTCTGATCAGAGGAAAGAATCACACAAACTTGAGGTCAAGCTAAAACTCAGTCAAGAATGGCAATGAGGAACTAAGCAAATGAGTCTTTCAAAGCCAGAGGAGGGAGAGTGTGCTTCATGATCAACTTCTTGCAGTGTACAAGCGTTGTGGATTGAGATGTGTATTTTAATGGAAGGATTTTAATATATTTTAAGCTAGGCAGCTGAACTTAAGAACATAAGAAATAGGAGCAGGAGTAGGCCATCTGGCCCGTTAAACCTGCTCCACCATTCAATATGGTCATGGCTGATCTGATCATGGACGCCACCTACCTGCCTTTTCCCCATACCCCTTAATTCCCCTACTATGCAAAAATCTATGCAACTTCATCTTAAATATATTTACTGAGGAAGCCTCCACTGCTTCATCAGGCAGAGAATGGATCAATGTGTGGAACTATGACAATGTGGCCATTACAGACACTTGGTTGACTCAGGGGGTGGAATAGCTACTGAGTGTGTCAGGCTTTAGATGGTTCAAAAAGGACAGGGAGGGAGGCAAAATAGGTGAGGACATGGCATTGCTAATCAGGGGTAGTGTCACAGCAGCGGAAAAGGAGGAAGTGATGGAGGAATTATCTACTGAGTTGATATGGGTGCAAGTCAGAAACAGGAAGGCGGCAAAAACTCTACTGGGTGTTTTTTATAGTTCCCCCAATAGTAACAGGGACATCAACGAGCAGATAAGCAAATTCTGGAATGATGCAATAATAATAGGCGTTGTGATGGAAGATTTTAACTTTACTAATATTGACTGGCATCTCCTTGAAGCAAGGGGCTTATATCGGGTCGAGTTTGTAAGGTGTGATCAGAAAGTTTCCTGACACAATATGTAGATAAACTGACTCAAGGACAGACTGTACTTGATCTGGTATGGGGAAATGAACCTGGACAGGTGTCAGATCTCTTGGTCAGAGAGCATTTTGGCAGTAGTGACCACAAATCTATCTTCTGATTCTGATTGTGGCAATCCCAGACAGTCTCAAATATGTTGAGATCAGGGCTCTGTGGAGGTCGTAACATCTGAAACCATATAAAAATATCCTAGTGTGCTTAAGACTTTTGCGCAGTACAGTACATTGCTGCAATATTTCCAGAGAATGAAGGTCTGACATATTTAAATCCTCTTCATAAATGCAAATATTGCATATGCATCAACATATATTGACACCATTATGCACTTATGCTATAGACTTTGTCTACTTAGTATTAAAGGTACCTTGTGAATCTTAAATATTTTAGTCATTTGAGATTGACAGAGCAATCAGTTATTTTGTTAAACTGCTGTCCTGCAGTAGAATCACTTAAAATACAACATTGACAAATCATGCAAGTGGCACTTCATTTAAATTAGATTATGAATGTATACTTATTGGTTGACACTGAAGTAGTTTACACTTGTCTTCCAAGTATCAAGGATGCCAGCTCGGAATGTGCGTTTTCCAAAATAATCCAAAGGGATTTCTTGTCTTATTTCCATTGGGAAATAAAGTAAAACAATGATAATTAACATTAATGTCTGGAACAGATTCGTACTTATTAAAATGCATTTGCAATGAGGTGGAAAAACGAAATGTGCAACTAATTATGTTGCAAATTAAAAATTTATGGCCTAATTTAGTATCTGCTTATCATTTTGGTCTAATATATTCTTAGCATTTTATAATGCAAAACCAGGAATCAGAGGAGGGGATAATTTCATATTTACACAAATTTATGTATAAATGAGACATTAAAATGTTATCATGGAACAGTAGGTAGAAACTTCCTACATTTACTAAAGGGTGAGATTTAAAATGACAAACTCGATACAATGGTAGTTTATAACTGACCTATTAAATTCAGCTAAATATTAGATATTTTAAAATTGGATTTTGACAAGTAATTTTAAATTCACAGTTGAAGTTTGACACAGATGTTAATAGATAACAGTCAGATGGTATACTTAAAGCGGAGGTTGACAGGTTCTGGATTAGTAAGGGCATCAAAGATAGTGGAGAGAAGGTAGGAGATTGAAGTTTAGAGGGAACTGGATCAGTCATGATAGAATGACAGATCAGATAATGGGCCAAATGGCCTAATTCTGCTCATATGTCTTTTTTTATTAAGTGCAATCGTGAACAATAGCCAGATCAGAAATGCTGATCAAGTCAACTATATCGCAAAGAGAACTCTGATAGGTCAATCAGATGGTTCACTGCTGTTCAGCGATAGAACATAAAAAACCAATATGTAGAATTAAGAAACATTAAAAAATAGTAGCAATACTGGAGTCATGATGATCATGATGGAGTTTGCTGGAGAGAGACATTTATACACATGCTGTCCTCCATCATTCAGAGAGACGGAAGGTGACAAAGCGTGACAGGAGCACTTGGAACTAAAAACTAATCCCTACTGGGAAAAAACAGCACCTGATCTTTCCAGACTGTTGTCCAGCAGTTTAAGGACTAAGTCCAGCCAGAACATAACTCACAAGTGCTCTTGAAAGTCAGGTATTAACCCTACCAACCAACAACCAAGCATTGCCACCCTGGTCCCCTTTATGATAGCTTATGAAGAAGCATATGACTTCCCTCCCAGAGATGATAGGGTTTGTGCACTCAACTCTTGAAGGCTTGGACCCCATCATCGCAGATGTTTCCAACCACAGCATGTGGAAGGTTGTTCCAAATTCTGATAGCACAGTGAAGGAAGCTTCTATCCAGTGTGTAGGCTCTCATATCAGGCATTTATTTTTTATTTATTGAGAGACAGTGCAGAATAGGTCCTTTAAGCTAAGTCACCTAGCTGCCTACCAATTTAACTCTCGTCTAACCATGCGACAATAAGCAATGATCAATTAACCTACCGAATGGTACATCTTTGCACTGTGGGAGGAAACTGGAGCACCTGGATGGAAGTCACTCAGTCACAGGGCAAATGTACAAGGTCCTTAAAAGCAGTGGTGGGAATTGAACCTGGGTCTCTGGCACTGGAAAGCATTGTCTACCGAGCCAACCTTATCGTCCCAACTCAAAATCTATGACTAGTTCAAGTTTCATTGTACCTTTGTTATCAAAGAACATACAAATTATACAACCTTGATATTTGTTTGCCTACAGGTTGCTACAAAGCAAGAAACCTGAAAGAACCCAGTTAAAAAAATAAAGACAAACACCCAACGCACAAGAGAAAGCAAAAAAAAATACAAATCATGCAAACAATAGAAACAAACAACATTTTGAACCAAATTTTATGTCACTAGATTTGAACTCCAGAGCAGCACAGAGTAGGCCTAAAGCCTCAGCATCAGTTCATAATATTAGCAAGCACAGAACCCAGCAGCTGGGACATTCTTCTTAGCTTCAGCACCATGGACAGAAGAGTGAATGTCACAGAGAGCAAGCAAAACTGGCTCTCAACTCCGATCATGACACCCTGTCTTTTCAGTCTATCTGGGCGGGCATTTTAAATTGTTCGAACAGGGTGTCATACCTGACATTGGTACCTGAGCAACGGTGCAATGAAAAGCTCCTAGACTAGGCCATGCACCTGAGCGACTTTCTCCAGGCCCAGATTTCACTGCCCAGCCCAATGCCACTCTCAAACTCTTCAAATCAGCTCAGGGCCTAGTGTGATCCAACGTTGCACCCAAGCCAGTTATATTGGCATCAGAACTCCTTTGCCTCATCTTCTCCTCACCCAAATACTCACTCTATCTGTGTTGATTCTGCAATGCACCAGCATGGCTCATCCCTCAAACTGCTTTGCCTTCTCTGGCCTCTTTGTTGCTTTCAGAGATTATTTACCAGAATTTACTTCAGAAAAGGTGTTAATGGAATGTTTTTTAGCCACATTTCTTGCCCTTTGAAGCATCAGTGATCTGTCGCACATGTTTGGTAGCACTATCTTAAGCCGGAACTTCATTATTTTTTGATAATTTAGGATGTACTTTGTAAGAAAAGGCTGCATCTCTAAATAAAAAAAAGTTAAATAAAAATAAGTAATACACAGTACTGTGCACAAGTCTTAGGTTAGGATGCCTAAGACTTTAGCACAGTGCTGTATTTGCCAATGTGGAGCAGAGAGTGAGTTTGTAAATCTGAAGGGAGCAAAGGATGTTGGAAATGGCAATGGTGGAATGTCATTGGAGGGGTGTGGAACAGGTGGTAGAAAAGGCATGCCGGGGCAGGTGATGGGTGGTGAGATACCCAGACCTCTGACAACTTCACATGTTGAAAGTCTTTGTCACAGTTTCTAAATATTGCTGATGAGAGATCATTATAGGCAATTGATAACCATAATTTTAAAATATACTTGTAATTAAATACACTTGTATTTAAATATTTAAGTACTTTAAAAATATCAACATACATTTTTAAAATTAAGCTCAATGCATTTTCTGAATAATTTAATCAAATAAATGAAAATCATTAATATTTAATCAAAATACTATGTCTTTTGCTGAAAGTCAGCCTCACTATTCAAATATAATTGGTCTGTGCAAGTTGCATCACCAATAGTGGTGAAGCCAGCGGTAGAGACAAGTCTGCATCTCACCTGCAGTGAAGACTCTGCTTCAGCTCTACACAGCCGTTTGTCAATGCAACCTGGCCTTGTGCTTCCAAGCAATCCTTGAAGTAAATTGGGACCAAAAGATCCCAGACAGGATTCTCTATAATAGTGAACCCCATCATAAATTGGGGGAAATCACTTCTTGACCACCTCCAGAGCAACCACCAAAAGTGGAGTTTCTCAGTGGCCAATCATTTTAATTACTATTCCCATTCCTGCTCTGACACATCAGTCCATGGCCTCCTCTTGTGCCATGATGAGGCCACACTCGGGGAGGAGGAGCAACAGTGCTTATTCGATCTGGGTACCCTTCAATTTGATGGCATGAATATCAATTTTTCCTTCAAGTAATTTTTTTTTGTTGTCAGTATTTGTTTGTGTGTAGTTTTTCATTGATACTATTTCATTTCTCTGTTCCACTGTGAGCGCCTGCAAGAGGATGAACTTCTAGGTAGTATATGGTGACAATTACTTTGATAATACATTTAATTTGAACTTTGAACTCCAGACTTTCAACTTTGAAATTAATCATCAGTAGACTCTTCCAGTTGGAGATACTCATTGGAACCAACTTAAACACTGGCTCAAAATCATTCAGGTAAGAAATAAAGCTGCGAGTTGTAATTTAAAGATAGTCTAACCTAGGGCAAGTCAAATGTGTTTCATCCTTACTTCAATTCTTAAGATGAAATAACTCCATAGGTTCAATTTAATAATAGAATCGCAGGTTGTATATGGAGTATACAACCTGAAATTCTTACTCTTCGTTGACATCCACAAAACAGAAATAAACTCAAAGAATGAATGACGGAAACATCAGAACTCCAAAGCCCTCTGCCATGCATAAGCAGCAGCAGTGGCATCAACCTTCCCTCTCAGCCTCACCACTTGCTAAAGCACTGACCCCCTTCCCTCACCATGCCAGCAATGGTAAAGCTCTCAAAGAGACCGTGATCTAGACTCCATTTGGAAGAGGGAATCACTCCTGCAATAAACAAGAGCTATATAAGAAAATTAATATTCAAGAAAACAACTTGTGTTATTAACTATGTTTGCAGCCTTAATTAAAAAGAGAATTAATGTATCAGAATTTGAATGTTATCCCATAGTCAACAGATTGATGAGAACAGTGTAACTGGGTTTAGTTTTACTATCTAGGTTTCAAATGTGTTTGAATAGAGAATTTGGAGTCTTTGAATAACAAATTGCAATTTTTGCATATTTTGAAGAACGACATTGTAGTTCATCACATCCGAACTGAATATCCTCAACAGCTTTTGTGGAAATTGCTAGCAATTTTGTGCATGAAGCTTCAGACACATTTAGTTCAACAGTAAATTCCAGTCCATTTTAGCAAACTGTACATACACCATTAATACATTAGTGTTTCCTGCACCCTTTCACAAATAACGTTTATTCTGTTTATTTGTGGCATGTTATGATGTTCTGATAATTTAATTAGATGCCTTCTTGTGCAGAAGAAATCAATACACAGTTACTCATCATTCAGGTTAAAGCTGGTCACGGATGCTAGGGAGGAATAGTATGATATATTTAATGTATCCAAAGCTATTACCCAAGTTGCTAGGTTTCATAAATCTTAATTAGAAATCTTAGAAAGTGTCACAAATCTGTCTATTCTCTTCACTCATCATTAAATAAAATCTTTTGATTTCATTGCACTTTATGAAAAATTATTTAAACAATCAAATTAAATCAGATCATAGTTAGTTTTTAAACTTGAAATAATTAAAAATCATATCTGATAAAACATTCTGTAAGTCACAGACATGAATTATTATGAAGAGTATTATTTGTAGCAAGATTTCCTTTGAAGCTGCTAATAGTTCTTCCAGTCTTTTTGAATTCAGCTTAGTTGAATGATACATTATTTAATAACAATGAAATATTCAGTAAATTTTAATAGCTGAAATCTAGGATATTTAAGTATTAATGGAAATTACTGAGAATAATTATGCAAAAATATTAACTCCACCTATTGGTAATTTGGAGTTAGAAGTTTATCAAAATGAGGAACTGGCATTAAAACAATATATGAGTGACCTATTTCAGTATTGTGCATATTCTGTCACTGTTCAGCAAATTTCCAAGTGCTTGAAGTTTAAAATATTCTGGGCATGTATTCACTGGAACTCACAAGAATGAGGGGAGATCTTATTGAACCCTCTTGCATGATGAAAGGCCTTGACAGAGTGGATGTGGAAAGCATGTTTCCTTTTGTGGGGGAGTCTAAGACCAGAGGACACAGCCTCAGAATAGAGAGACATCCATTTAGAACTAAGGTGAGGAGGAATTTCTTTAGCCAGGGAGTAGTGAATCTGTGGAATTCATTGCCACAGCTGTCTGTGGAGGCCAAGTCATTCGGCATATTTAAGGCAGAGATGGATAGGTCTGTGATTTGTCAGGACATGAAGGGATACAGAGAGTAGGCAGGAGATTGGGGCAGAGAGAGAAATGGATTAGGTAAGATTAAATGGTGGTGCAGACTTGATGGGCCAAATGGCCTAATTCTACTTATATTTTATGGTCTTATTGATGAGAGAGCAGGACTTGCACAAGTAAGAGATGATTAGAATTTACAGAATATTGTTCTAAAGTGAACAAGTGCAGATAGGGATGGAAGTTTACATCCAACTCAATCACACAGCACAAATTCTGTTGCACTGCAAATTTAATTTGTGATCTAATTCTTTTACAAAATTTTACATAGAAATTGGATCTAACTGTACCAATTATGCATGTTTTAACATATTAGCATTCAATTTTGGTGGAAATCTTCCCTTGCAGGAAACTGGGCCAGGAACCTTCAAGTATGATTTACTCTGGCATGAATGATATTTCTCCAGTGTCATTGACATATGTGATGACTTTATCAGCACGTATTAATCATTTCTGCATTACCGACTATAATATGCGATTTACAAATTTTTTACTAGCTTCCAGGGTAGCGGAGCAATTCCACAGCAAGTTGGCAAAGAGACATTAATTACATTATGTCAACTGAAGCACAAATCAAAGATTCTTGTCCTCTCCCCTGTGCTTCCCTCATCTCCATGGCAGTCTTCTCTACATCTCCACTAGTAGCCAAAAGCTCTCTGATGGCTCAATTTTCTGGAAGTCTGATCATCTTCAGGAAACTTGACTCCTGATTTTTTGATGGGATTGTTGTTTGACCTGATACCCTTTTGTACTGCATTGATCTGCTCTAGAATAAGTTAACACTGTTGCAGTCTGCAAAATTTATCTGAAAAATGGTATTCTTACTTCTTGTGAATTGTTTCCCTTTGCAAGAATCATCAGTTCTTATATTTGTGTCTCAAGTTACATGCATAAACTTATTTTTTTCTCCAGTCCTGCCAAAGGATCACGGCCTGAAACATCAATTGTACTTTATTCCATAAATGTTACCTGGCCTGCTGAGTTTCACCAGTATTTTGTGTGTGTGCTTGGAGTTCCAGAACCTGCAGATTTTCTCTTGTACATAAACTTCAGAACTGCTGTTGTATTATGATTTAAAATAAGATTTTTTAAAAAAAATGGAATACACAGTAATTTATTCAAGTATGCAGACTATTTGTTCTGCTGAGGCCCAAGGTCTAGATGTTAAAGAGATTTCAAAATGGTAATGGCCACAAAATCTATGTCAATTTAATTACTTTCAGGAAACTTAACATCAAGGTTACCTCTCAAAGGAAAACTGTTTACTAACCCTTTAGAATGTTTTTGTCTGAAACTCTTTGGAACTTGTTGCATAAAGACTTTTATTAACAAGAATGTAGTAGCCATTTAATTAGGAGTTTGAGGAGAATTGGTATGTCACCAAAGACACAAATTTCTAGAGATATACCACAGAGAGCACTCTTAACTAGTTACATCTGGTATGGAGTGGCCAATAAAATTCTGATTCTAAACAGATTCAAAGTTTCATTTATTAAAGTATGTATGTAGTATACAACTCTGAGATTCATACTCCAGTTTGCCATGAAACAAAGAAAACTATGAAAGTCAGTTCAAAGAGAAAAAACAAACCCACCTCCTCATGCAAAAAAGGAACAGAACATAACAAGAACTTCAACTCTATCCATACTATCCTTTGGCCTTAACTGTCACATACTTACAGATACTGATTGCACTATTTCAACAGTAAACCCAACCATCTTCCTCAAGCACTAATTAGTCAAATGAAAAGTCCCCCTAGTGACATCTCCTTACATCCTCTCTAAGTGAGCAGGGAATAGGTGGAGCTTAATGGTCTATTATGAATAGGGATCTGAATTCCCTATTCCTGCTTGGGTAGTTTAAATTGGCTTTGTTCTGCTTGGTCTTTTTTTTGGTCAAAATCTCTGTAGAAATGTGTGGGTCCAGAATAAAGCTATCTCTACACTCTTAGGACCTGCATTTAGGTCCCCCACATGCTTCATCTCTCATGATTCCCTAATATTCCCCTTGTAGGCATTCTCTTCCTTGCCAAGAATGTTGGCCTCATCAAGCCTTGGCCTCCAAAAACATGATAGGCAGTGTTCTGTTCAACATTTTTAAGGCATTCTTGTGTTCTACTATCCTTGTCTTCAATGGCCTTCCAGTCTCACCAATATATACTTCTTGGCATGGTAATAGAGTTATGGAGTGCAAACTCCCCGACACAGGGGCACCTGGAAGACCGAAAGAATTGTGTCAGATTTGATAACCAGTCACAACGCCTCCATAGTAAGAACATTGACCTCCAAACCCTTCTCTACTGCACAAGAACATCAATCTCCAAATCCCACTACCACTGCACAAAAGAAAAACAATGAGAAATAATGGGTGAAAACAATATAAATAACCATAAACCTGAAAAATTTCCTAGTCCACTCTATTAACACAAAACTTTGGGAACATCCCCTGACATCATCGTACAAGAAATACATCATTCGAACGGAGAGGATGCTTTAATCAGTGAAATGGAGTCAAACAACAACTCATGCCCAGGCACGAAGTTTCTTAACCTCAAGGGCATTGGAGCTCAGTCTCTCTTCCCAGAATCTTCTCAGAGACAACAAAGTGCTGGATCACTCAGTTGGTCTCCAAACTATAAATCATAGCCTCTTGCAGTTAAAGGAACACACTTAAGATGAAAATCATATGAACAATGTGAACTAAGCAGTTTTGTGGATTATCTGGAAGATGTTGGCTGAGAAGCATCACTGAATAGGACTGAGGTTGAAATAGAGTATTTGATGACACAGTATTCAGCCACTCAGTTCTGCAGTCTGCATCAAAAAGGTGTCTAGTGTACTGATACCCCAGAACAGCATAGTGAGCTGTCTCAATTTCTACCAGCCAGCTGTACTGATGAAGTGCAACTGCCCAAACCAGACATTAAATCTTTATTTTGCTCTACTCACAGCTCATTACGTCTCCACTTCCACCTCCTCCACACTCATCACTGCCGTCTTTTCCCTATTTGTTCTTTCTTCTGCTCACTCCATCCCCCCACCCCACTTGTTGCCCTCCCAGCACTCCAGTTCTTCAATGTGAGAAACTCAAGGTGAGAAGACTTGATTTCATTGTTCGGTCTGCAGGAGATTGCCAACAGCATTGAATATTCAAAAAGGATCTGCAGGTTTAATATCACTAGCATAAGTCGTGAAATTTGGTGTCTTTGTGGCGGCAGTACAATGCATTACATAATAACGGGTAAAAACTGTGAATTACAGTAAATATATATATATATATATATATATATAATAGTTAAATAAGTAGAGCAAAAACAGAAATAAATAGTGAGGTAGTGTTCATGAGTTCAGTGTCCATTCGATGGCACAGGTGTAAGAAGCTGTTCCTGAATCATTGAGTGTGTACCTTCAGGTTTCTGTACCTCCTCCCTGACAGTAGCAATGAGAAGAGGGCATATTCTGTGGTGATAGATATCACTTAATGCTGGGCACCACCTTTTTGAGGCATCACTCCTTGAAGATGACCCGGATGCTGGGAAAGCTAGTGCCCATGTGGAGCTGACTAAGTTTACACTTCCCTGCAGCTTACTTTGATCTTGTGCAGTAGCCACCCCACCCCCAGCACAACAAACAGTGATGCAGCTGGTTAAAATGCTCTCCACAGTACAACTGTAGAAATTTCTGAATGTTTTAGGTAACATACCAAATCTCCATAAGACCATAAGACATAGGAGCAGAAATTAGGACAGTTGGCCCATCGAGTCTGCTCCACTATTTCATCAGGATTGATCCAATTTTCCCTTCAGCCCCAATCTTCTGCTTTCTTCCTGTATTCATTCATGCCCCAACCACCCAACCAATCAAGAAACTATCAACTTCTGCCATAAATATACTTCAAGACTTGACCTCCATAGCTGCCTGTGGCAAAGAATTCAAAAGATGCACCACTTTATAGCAAAAGAAATTCCTCCTAATGTCAAGTCAAGTCAAGTCAACTTTTATTGTCATTTCGACCATAACTGCTGGTACAGTACATAGTAAAAATGAGACAACGTTTTTCAGGATCATGGTGTTACATGACACAGTACAAAAAACTAGACTGAACTATGTAATAATAAAAAAATTATCTCCATGATAAAATGATGCTCTCTATTCTGAGGCTGTGTCTTCTGGTCTTGGACTCTCCCACCACAGGGAACTTATTCTCCACATCCACTTTCTCAAGACATTTCACTATCTCATAGATTTCAATGAAGTTACCCCTAATTCTTCTGAATTCCAGTGAATACAGGCCCAGAACCATTAAATGCTCTTCATTTGACGAACCATTCAATCCTGGAATCATTTCTGTGAACCTCCTTTGAAACCTCTCCAGTTTCAGCTCATCCTTTCTGTGATAAGGGGCCTGTAAACTGCTCACAATACTCAAAGTGAGGCCTCACCAATGCTTTAAAAAGTCTCAACATTACATCCTTGCTTATATATTCTAATCCTCTTGAAATGAATGCTAACATTGCATTTGCCTTCCTCACCACGGTCTCAACCTGCAAATTACCCTCAGGGAATTCTGCACAAGGACTCCCATGTCTTTTTGCATCTCAGTTTTTCTGTATTTTCTCTTCATTTAGAAAATAATAAACCCTTATATTTCTTCTCCCAAAGTGCATGACCATAGACTTCCCGACACTATGCCATTTGCTATTACTTTGTGCATTTACCTAATCTGCCCACGTCCATCTGTAACCCGTCCACTTACTCAAAAATACCTGACCCTCCAGCCATCTTCATATTGTCTGTAAACTTTACAACTAAGCCATCAATTCCTTCATCCGAATCATTTGCAAATAACATAAAAAGAATTGGTCCCACCATTGACCCCTGTGGAACACCACTAGTCACTGGCGACCAGTCAGAAAAGGCTCCTTTTATTCCCACTCTTCGTCTCCTGCCAATCAGCCACTGTTTTATCCATGCTAAAACATTTCCAGTAATTCCATGGGCTGTAAGCTTTTTAAGCAGCCTCATGTGTGTCACCTTATCAAAGGCCTTCTGAAGATCCAAGTACACAACATCAACCAATTCTCCTTTGTCCGTCTCCTCAAATACCTAACAAAATACATCCACTGATGCTCCTCCTTGATGGTGCATTGATATGTTGGTTCTAGGCTAGATCCTCAGAGATACTGACACCCAGGAACGTGAAATTGGAATGTGCCACCATTGTAAACATGTAATACTGTAAGTTTACATGACTGTATTCAAGATGTAGTCAAGTAGGCAGAGTCTCTGTCTCCCACAGTAGAAATGTCTAATATCAGAGAGCATGTATTTAAAGTGAGAGGAGGTAATTTCAAAGGAGATGTGAGGGGTAAGTTTTTTAAAAAAAAACACTGAGTGGTAGGTGCCTGAAATGTGCTTTTTGGTGTGTTGGAAGAGGCGGATAAATTAGGGACTTTTTTTTTGTATTTCAAATTTTTATTATTATTTATTCTTATTTTACAATGCAGCACAGCATATCTTAGAGCAGATACAGTACAGCATATTTACACAGCCATCCCATGACAGGAAAACATAAAACTGAGAAACAGAAAAAAACTTCTAATTTAAGTTTAAACTAACATACAACCAAAATTGATCCCACGCGTCTTGCATTTTTCCCTCACTGTTAATTCTTCCCAACATGTGTTCTTATGATGAAATTTTAAGCATTTCGTCAAGACATTTAGATAGGCACAGTGAAGAAAATGGAAGAATGTGGACATTGTGTAGGTACAAGGGATTAATTTAGTTAGCTATTAAATTGGTTCAGTCCAACGTTGTGGGCCAAAGGGTCTGTTCTATGTTCCATGTTAAAGTCAATTAAGTGATTATAGCAATTGAAACTGTAACTAATTGTCTATTGTTATCTTTGTGTTGGAGAAATATAAAACATCTTGTGAGGAGACTTCCATTCTCTTGTATTCTTCTGAACTCTCTCTCTTGTGGAGACCTGCTGTGTGAATAAAGACTTTTATATTTCCCAGTTACAACTTCTGTCTGGCTCAGCTGTAATCACTCATAACACACATATTACACTTCAAGTGAATTTATTTTGATGTTTCAAGAATTTTAACATAATACCCTGAAGCTTGAAGCATTTGCAAGAGCTAGGAATTTACACAGCCCTCATCACTAATGGACAGAACATGTCAGACTGGACCCACAGCCCAGAAAACCCCCACATGCTTGCAGGAGCCAATCTCATTAAATCTCTTCTTCCTCTGGTCTAGGGAGCAGTTCATACAATGATCCTGTTCAAAGCCCCTGCCCCTGAAATGCTGCAACATAGCTGAAACTTTAAATGGCATAGTTTTTAAAGTCTTCGATATAGGATACAGTGGCACTTCAGGACTATTAAATTAGAAGATAGTAACTGAAAATAAAATAATAAAACAAAGTAGGATTAATTAAAAACACAGAAGCACAACACTCATCAAATATATGAAGAAGTACAAAATAAGGAAAAAGGATCTAGTGCTTTCCTGGGGTTTATGAAGAATAAACTCTTCTTGGGCTTCCAGCAAGGTACAGTTAGTGATATTCATGGGGCTTCCCTGATGAAGATGGCAGAGTTTGTCATTGAAATGTCAGTTAAATCAATAACTATACCCGGCCGGAAGCCCAAGAAGAGTTTATAACTCCAAAATTATTAAAAGCTTGTCTTCTCTTTTGTTTCCTGAAGTTCACACTGAAATCAATGATATCACACATCAAAAAGATGATTCCTCAGTGTCACTCTGGGGAATCCTATAAGATGTTGGGGTTGTCTACTGTACCCAATGCTCCCGGTGCGTCTTCCTTTACATTGGTGAGATCAAGCGTAGATTGGAGAAGCACTTTGTTGAGCACCTCTGCTTCATATGCCTGAAACAGGATTTCCTATTGGCCAACTATTTTAATTCCTTCCCCCATTCCCATTCTGACATGTCAGTCCATGGCGTACTCCAATACCATGATGATGCCACTTTCAGGTTGGAAGAACAACACTTCATATTCCATCTAGGTAGCCTCCAACCTTATGGCATGAGCATTGATTTCTCCCACATTCATTTTTTTCTCATTCCCCTTCCCTTTTGATCAATTCTCCATGGGTCAATAAAAATAAGTCAGGGGTAAACAGAGTGGCCATTGTTGGAGTGGGCCAGGGTTAGAGTGGAGGTCTTTGTCTCAACAGTCTTCAGCAAGAACAGGCAGAGGTTAAGTTTTGCTGAGTCTTTTGAATTCATGTTGTTGATTGTAGAACTTCTGAAGAAGTTAGAGACAGAGGTATAAAAAGCCAGGAGAGGGAAGGGCAAGAGTAATATACTAAAGACTACCCCTGTGACTGTCGCACTTAAAAATAAGTACTACTGTTTGAGTACTGTTGCGGAGGATGACCTACCCTGGGGGAAGCAACAGTGCAGAGAGTCTGGCCCTATGGCTCAGAAGGGTAGGGAAAGGAAGAGGGCTGTAATAATAGATGGCTCTATAGTTAGGGGGACAGACAGGTGATTTTGTGGACGCAGGATGGTAGTTTCCCTCTCAGGTGCCAGGTTCCAGGATGTTTCTGACCACGTCAATGATATCTTGAAGTGGGAAGGTGAACAGCCAGAGGTTATAGTACATATTGGTACCTATGGCATAGGTAGGAAACGGGAGGTCCTGAAAACAGACTACAGGGAGTTAGGAAGGAAGTTGAGAAGCAGGACCTCAAAGGTAGAAACCTCAGGATTATTGCCTGTGCCACATGACAATGAGTATAGGAATAGAGTGAGGTGGAGGATAACTGTGTGGCTGAGGAATTAGAGCAGGGGGCAGGGATTCAGAATTCTGGATCATTGGGACCTCTTTTGAGACCTGTACAAAAAGGATGAGTTGAACCTGAGGGGGACCAATATCCTTGCAGGGAGATTTGCTAAGGTTATTGGAGATAGCTTAAGCTAGAACTGCTGAGGTTGGGAACCAAACTGAAGAGATGGAGGAAGGGGCAGTAGGCTCACAAATAGAGAAGGCTTGGAGACAGTGCGAGAGGGAGGATAGCCAGTTGATAGAGAAGGGAAACGCTCAGACAGATAGTACCCCAGGCTACTGTGGGAGGTAAGGGAGGAGATTGCTGAGCCTCTTGTGATGATCTTTGCACCATCAATGGGGGCAGGAGAAGTTCCGGAGGACTGGAGGGTTGCAGATGTTGTTCCATTATTCAAGAAAGGGAGTAGAGATAGCCCAGGAAATTATAGACCAGTTAGTCTTACTTCAGTGGTTGGTAAATTGATGGAAAAGTCTTGAAAGTCAGGATTTATGAACATTTGGGGAGGCATAGTATGATTAGAAATAGTTAGAATGGTTTTGTCAAAGGCAGTTTGTGCCTTATGAGCCTGATTGAATTTTTTGAGGATGTGACTAAACACGTTGATGCAGGTAGAGCAAAAGATGGAGTGTATATGGATTACAGCATGGCATTTCATAAGGTACCCCATGCTAGGCTTATTGAGAAAGTAAGGAGGCATGGGATCCATGGGGGCATTGCTTTGTGGATCCAGAACTGGTTTGCCCACAGAAGGCAAAGAGTGGTTGTAAATGGGTCATAGACTGCATGGAGGTTGGTGACCAGTGGTGTGCCTCAGGGATCTGTTCTGGGACCCCTACTTTTTGTGATTTTTATAAGTGACCTGGATGAGGAAGTGGAGGGATAGGTTAGTAAATTTGCTGATGACACAAAGGTTGGGAGTGTTGTGGATAGCGTGGAGGCTGTCCGAGGTTACTCATGGACACTATTAGGATGCAAAACTGGGCTGAGAAGTGGCAGATGGATTTCAGTGTGAGGTGTTTCATTTTAGTAGGTCAAATATGATGGCAGAATATAGTATTAATGGTAAGACTCTTGGTAGTGTGGAGTATCAGAGGGATCTTGGGGTGCCAGTCAATAGGACATTGAAAGCTGATATGCAGTTTGACTTTGTAGTTAAGAAGGCATATGGTGCATTGACCTTCATCAACCATAGGATTGAGTTTAAGACCCAAGAGGTAATGTTACAGCTATACAGGTCCCTGGTCAGACCCCACTTGGTGTACTGTGCTCAGTTCTGGTCACCTCGGTACAAGAGGAATGTGGAAACTATAAAAAGGGTGCAGAGGAGACCTACAAGGATGTTGCCTGGATTGGAGAGCATTGCTTATGAGACAAGATTGAGTGAACTTGGCCTTTTCTCCTTGGGGCAATGGAGGATGAGAGGTGACCTGATAGAGGTGTATAAGATGATGAAAGGCATTGATCATGTGGATAGTCAGAGGCTTTTCCCAGGTCTAAAATGGCTAGCATGAAAGGGCACAGTTTTAAAGTGCTTGGAAGTAGGTACAGAGGAGATGTCAGGGGTAAGTTTTTTTTACGCAGAGAGTGGTGAGTGCGTGAAATGGGCTGCCAGCGACTGTGGTGGAGGCGTATATGATAGGGTCTTTTAAGAGACTCCTTGATAGGTACATGGAGCTTAGAAAAATAGCGGTCTATGGGTAACCCTGGGTAATTTCTAAAGTAAATACATGTTCAGAACATTGTGGGCCAAAGGGCCTGTATTGTGCTGTAGTTTTTTCTATATTTTCTATGTTTCTAAGTGTAAGCAAGATAGTAGTTCAGACAGTGGAATGCTCCTCCTGTAAGATGTAGGATTCCAGGATACCTAACAGTCTCCCTGATGACTAAGTCTACAGGAATTGTACCCAACTTCAGCTCCTGGCAGACAAGATCAAGGAACGGGAGCTGGAGCTGGATGTATTCAGGATCACCTGGGAGACTGAAAACTTCACAGATGTAACTTTTACTGAGATGGTCACACTGTGAGTACAGGTTTCAGATGGGTGACCACTAAGAGAAGCAAGGGGAGAAAGTGGAGTAAGCAGCAGTCACGGGCATCCCGTGACTATTCCCCTCAGTAAAACGTATACCTCTTTGGGTACTGCTGATGTGGGTGGCGGGGGGGGGAGGTGTAGTGTTGACCTATCAGGGCACAGTAGAGTAGTAGCCAGGCCAGTGTCACTGTGGCTGGCTCTGAGGCTCAGCAGGAAAGGGTGAAGTCAGGCAGATTGATAGTGATAGGAGACTTGATGGCAAGAGGGACAGACAGAAGATTATTGATGATGCGTTACCTCCCAGATGCCGGAGTCCAGAAAATCTCAGTACGACTGCAAAAGATTCTTCAGGGGGAGGATGAGCAGCCAGAGTTCATGGTGCACATTGGCACTAATAACATAGATTGAAAAGGGGGAAGGGAGTATAGGGGATTAGAAAAGAGGCTGAAGAACAAAAGCTCCAATGTAGAAATCTTTGGATTACTCCTAGTGCCTTAAGGTTGTTATAGCCAGGGTTGGTATATGGACAAGCTCTCACTACCTATTAAATGCTCTTAATGGCATGTGCCTCAGATAGCCTCTGACAACGTCCAGCTCTTGGCCTTCATGTGTGACTTAGCTACCAAACCAGGCGGAACCATTTCTATTGACAGGAGAAGGGGCAAAGATGAGTTACTGGTGCCTTAAAATCAGTCGCTTGGGGCAGATGGAGCTCAGCAGCTTGTGTAGGAGAGGGAAAAATCTGATCTCAACCCTCCATGGCCTCGAATAAACCCCGAGGAAAATATCTGCGGCTACGGTCCCTCAGGCAGTCCTACATTGAGTGGCTAGGAAATGGTGCAGGGGGCAGAGTTTCAGATTCTTCAGATGATAGGAACCCTTTCTGGGGTAGGGCTGACCTGTACAAGAGGTATGGGTTGCACCTAAACTGGAGGGGAACAAATGTCCTGGCTGGGAGGTTTGCTGGTCACACTCAGGGGAATTTAGAGTAGTTTGCCAGGGAGATAGGAACCAGAGCAACAGGTCAAAAAGTAGAGGGGTGGAGAAGATGTTAGGTATAAGGGCCAGTAAAGACAGTCATGAGCAAAGTAACAGAAATGATGATACTGATAGTTTGAAGTGTGCATGTTTTAGTGCGAAGAACATTATGGGCAAAGGTGATGAACATAGAGAATGGATCAGTACACGAAACTATGATGCCATGGCTGTTAGAGAGATTTGGTTGAGAGAGGGACAGGGATGGAAGCAGAACATCCCAAGGTTTTGATGTTTTAGAAAAGGCAGAGATGGAGGTAAAAGGGGCAAGGGAGTTGCACTACTAATCAGGGACATTATCACAGCTCCACTCCGAGGGGACGTAAAGGAGGAATCATCGGCTGAGTTCATATAGGTTGAACTCACAAATGCAATCACTCAGATGAGATTGTACTACAGACCCCCTTCCCTCTCAATTGCCACTAGGAAAATGAAGAACAGATATTCAGGCAGATTAAGGAAAGGAACAAAAACATTAGGGTTGTTGTTATGGGAGACGTGAAATTCTCTAATATAAACTGGGACATTCTTTGTGCAAGAAGTTTAGGTAGGGCAGAATTTGTTATTCATTTCTTAAATCAATATATAGATAGTCAAACAAGCAGAGGGGTTGAACTGAATTTAGTGTTGAGAAATGAGTCTGGCCAGGATTCAGACATTTCAGTGAGTGAACATTTAGGGAACAGTGATCACAACTCCTTAAGTTTTAAAATAGCTGGAGAAAAGTATGGACATTGCAGGAGGATATTAAACTGGAGCAGGACAAATAGAAATTAGGCAGGAAGTCGCTGAGAACAGCTGTTTAATTGAAAGTCCACATCTGATATGCGGAAGGTGGTTAAAGACTAACTGCATAGAGTACAGGACAGGTATGTTCCAGAAAGAAGGAAGGACAAGGATGACAATGTGAGGGAACCTTGGATATTGAGGGAGGTGTTGAATTTAGTCGAAAGGAAAAAGGAAATGCATATTAAGCTTCAGAAGCTAGAATCAACCAAAGCCTTTGAAGATTATATAATAAAGAACAGAAAAAGAACTCACAAAGAGAATTAGGAAAGCCAGGAGGGGCCGTGTTAAGCCCTTGGCAAGTAGGATTAAAGGGAATCCCAAGACATTCTATACATACATCAAGAGCAAGAGGATAACTCAGGAGAGGGTAGGAGCACACAAGGATAAACGAGCAGGGGACATTTGCGTGGATGTGGAGGATGTAAGTGAGATCCATAGTAAGTACTTTACATCACTATTTACCTGGGAGAAGGAAGTGGAGGATAGGGAAATCATTGCTGAGCATATTGATATACTAGGGCATTTCAAGGTAAAGGAGGAGGTAGTGTTGGTTTTCTTAAAAAGCATTAAAGTGGGTAAGTCCCCAGGGCCTGATGGGATATTCCCAGGGTATTGAGTGAGGGAGAAGAATTGATTGCTGGGGCCTTGACTAATATCTCCGTGTCCTCACTAGCCACAGACAATGTCCCAAAGGTCTTGTTACCAGCTAATGTTGTTCCATTATTCAATAAGGGATCCAGGGATAATCTTGGAAACTTTAACTGGTGAGTCACACATCAGCGGTAGGGAAGTTCTTGGAGAGAATTCTTAGGGATAGGATTTATGATATTTTGGGAAACTATGGCCTAATTAGGGAGAGACAGCATAGCTTTGTGCAGGGCAAGTCAGGCCTTACTAACTTGATTACGTATTTTGACTAAGTGACAATGGTAATGATGAAGATAGAGCTGTGGATTTCGTTTGAATGAATTTTAGTAACGTGTTTGACAAGGTCCCTTATGGGAGGCTCATCCATAAGATTAGGATGCATGGGATCCATGGTGAATTGGCCGTTTGGATTCAGAACTAGTTTGTCCATAGTGATTGAAGGAATTTATTCCAGCTAGAGTTCTGTGATTAGTGGTGTTCCATGAGGATCGTTACTGGGACCTCTTCTGTTTGTCGTACATATAAATAACCTGGATGAAAATTTAGATAGGTGCAGTAGTGTATTTGCAGGTGATACAAAGATCGGTTGTGTTATGAATAATGTAGAAGACTGGTAAAGAATGCAACATGATCTAGATCAGTTACAGATATCGGAAAAGAAATGGCAGATGGAGTTTAACCCAGTCAAATGTGAAGTGTTGTACCTTGGTAAGTCAAATGTAAAGAGACAGTGCACTGCTGAGGGGAAAGACTCTTAACAGCGTTGATGAGTGGAGGGATCATGAAATCCCAGTTCACAGCTCCCTGAAATTGGCCACACAGGTTAAGAAGTCTTTCCTTTATTAGTCAAGACATTGAGTTCAAAAGTCAATATGTTACAAAACTCTACTCAGGCTGCATCTGAAGCGTTGCATACAGTTTTGGTCACCCCATTATAGGAATGATCCTTCCCATCCCACCCAACAATCTCTTCAACTCTCTACCAGCAGGTAGGAGGTATCATAGCACTAGGACAAGGATTGTTAGAATGGGAGATAGTTTCTTCACTCATGCCGTGAGACTATGGAACTCCCAGCCACCACTCAGGTCGCATCACATGTGAAGCAGCAGTAGCATTATATTCACCAGCAAACACGAGGCCATCTGCAGATGTTGGAAATTCAAACAACAACACACACAAAATGCTGGTGGAACACAGCAGGCCAGGCAGCATCTATAGAGAGAAGCGCTGTCGATGTTTCGGGCCGAGATGTTTTATTAGTCCTGACAAAGATTCTCGGCTCGAAACGTCGACAGTGCTTCTCCCTATAGATGCTGCCTGGCCTGCTGTGTTCCACCAGCATTTTGTGTGTGTAGCATTATATTGTTCACATTTTAACTTTGGTTGTAAATTCACCTTAATAGTTGTTAATTTATTTGTGGTGATATTACTTTGCGTGTTATGCGTGAATTATACGTACTGTGTTGTACACCTTGGTTCAGAGGAACACTGTTTTGTTTGGCAGTATAAATATATACAATTAAATTACAACAAACCGGAATTTGAACTTGACAAATCTGCATTTGTAAAAGTAAAACAGAAAATTTAGGTAACAGATTTCCAGCAGCTGCAATATTGTGCTCTTGCATGTACTTGCAGAATCATTTTAATATTGTTCTCCTGTTAAAAGCTGATGACCTGGTTTTACGTATCCATAATCTTTTAGTAACTACTCAGCAAGGACGTGAGTAATATGCCACTAATACTCTATTGTATATCAACGTAAATTAATTCCCAAGATAATCTTCTGAAACTATTGCTAAATGTAAGGCAGTAAAGTCAAAATTGGATCTTAGCAGTGTGAGAGTTAAGGCCATTTAATTTTACTGGTTCGCATAGAACATTAAATTCAAACTACTACCTATAGATTATAAAATTTGGGTTTTCAAATTCAAAACCAAAATTGACTTTCAATTATATTCCCCATTTTTTACTGGAGTCCATCATTTTTGTCCTGGCTTTTTACATCAGCAATAAAACTGAGGAAAAATCCATAATAATCTCAGTCTTTTTCAATTATTTAGAAGAGGCATGATGCAACAAAGGAATATGAATCATGTTAATGCATGATAGCTTCAATTTTATGAATTTATATTTATTTTAGAGTCTTCAAAAGCAAAAGGAACCTAACTTAAGACAAGTTAGTCAATGTGTCACACATTATTCCTCCCCATTTTCTGAGCAGAGTCATAAATATACAGTTATACTCTGAGATTAAGAGTTGCCAGGTCTTAAATGGAATTGCCAACTTGGAAACTTTCCTGCAGATGTTATGTTAAAAGTATATTTACCACTACCAGTATGATATTTTCAATTTCATCCATGTTATAAATTCCTCAACCTCTGCTCTCGTGCCCACATATCTTGATAATGGAGTGGATGCGGAGAGGATGTTTCCTATGGTGGGGGAGTCTTAAGACTAGAGGACAAATGCTCCGAATAGAGGGTCGTCCTTTTAGAATGGAGATGAGGAGGAACTTCTTTAGCCAAAGAGCGGGGAAGCTGTGGAATTCATTCCACAGATGACTGTGGAGGCCAAGTCATTGGGTATGTTTACGGCAGAGGTTGATAGATTCTTGATTGGTCAGGGCATGAAGAGATACAGGCAGAAGGCAGGAGAATGGGCATGAGAGGGAAAATGGATCAGCCAAATGGCCTAATTCTGCTCCTATATCTTATAGTCTTATAATGACCAGGGCAGCCTATAGAAATGACATCATCTGAAAGGAGAATTACATAGAGTTCACTGTCCCAATCAATTTGGTTTAACTTGTGGCACACAAGCTCCTTTATTACCTCTCTTCATCCTATCAAATCAATATATCCTGTTATTTTTGTAGTTAGATTCCATCTCTAAGGAATTATGTTATTTGTGCTAATAAGTTATACGTTCTAAGTCCTGTTGAAGAGTCATTAAGTTGCATATTGCACCCTGATGAAGGGTCTCGGCCTGAAATGTCAATTGTTTATTCACCTTCATGTTGCATGACCTGCTGAATTCCTCCAGCATTTTGTTTGTGTTACTCGGCATTTCCAGCATCCTCAGAATCCCTTTTATTTGTGCTTTTGTGAATTGTAAGTGCTACCTGGTTAAAGCTAGTTCATAAGTTCAATGCTAAATACAATGGAAGATTTCATCACATTGTTCCTTGATATATGACAGTATATTACTTTAAAATATGAAATTACTAGACATACAAGCTCGTTTCAGACTGAAGTTCTGAGGCTGGAATGGAGGACTTGAGATACAAGAGGAGAATTGATAGGCTGGGACTGTTTTCCTTGGACATGATTTTAAGGTCAGGAGGTTAGGAAGTTGTGGCGGAGGGGGGTTATTGTGAAGTTTAAAGGCAACTTGAGGAGCAAGTTTTTTTTAAAGAAGTGTGCTTGATGCCTGGAATGGATTACCAGGGATAGTAGCAGAAGAAAGCAGTTTGGTGCAACTCAAGGTACTTCTTGATGATGCATAAACATAATGGCAGTGGAGGGACGTGGATGGTACATGGGAGGAATTGGAATTTGGATAAGTTTATTATTGTTACATGTACCAAGATACAGCGAAAAGCTTGTTTGGCATACTGTTCATGTAGATCATATCGAACACAGTGCATTGAGGTAGATCAAGGTAAAATAGGAACAATGTAAAATAAAGTGTAACAACTACACAGAAAGTGCAGTGCAGGTAAACACTATGGTGCAAATTCATGGTGGGGTAGGTTGTTGGGAGAGCATGAGAGCATAATGGTTAGCACCATGCTTTACAATACAAGCAACCTGGGTTCAATTCCCGTCGTGGCCTATAAACATGTATGTATGTTCTCCTGTGTGGGTTTCCTCCGGTTGCTCTGGTTTCCTCGCACAGTCCAAAGACGTACTGGTTGGGACATTAATTGGTCATTGCAAATTGTCCGGTGATTAGGCTAGAATTAAATTGGGGGATTGCCGGACGGTGTAGCTCGAAGGGCTAGACGGGCCTATTCCGTGCTATCTCAATAAAGTGAAATAAAAAATGGTGAGGTCAAGAGTCCATCTTGATACCAATTTTTATAAGTATTAAATGGTTACTGGGAAACCATTTCACAGTTGTAAAAATTGGCATTAAGATCAACACAACAAAGTTCAAGTTCAAAGTTCAAAGTACATTCATTATCAAAATACATATATGTGTCACTACATACAACCCAAATACTCAGGGTAAATCCAAGAAACACAATAGGATCAGTGAAAGCCTGCACCCAATAGGACAGACAAACAAATAATGTGTAAAAGACCACAAACTATGCAAATACCAATATATAAATAAGCAAAAAATATCAAGATATTTTAAAGGATTATCACCCTTTAAAGTGATTCATAGATTGTGGGGACAATCTAATGAAGGATTGAGTGAATTGTCCCTACTGGTTCAAGAGCCTGATGATTCAGGGATAATAATTGTTCCTCAACCTGGTGGTGCATTTCTCATCTTCTTCCTAATGGCAGCAATGAGAAGAGAGCTTGGCCTGGGTGGTGTGGTTCCTTGAAGATGGTTGCTGTTTTCCTGCAGCAAGGCTCTGTGGAGATGTGCTCAATGGTGGGGGGGGGGTGCTTTACCAGTGATGGACAGGGCTATATCCATTAATTTTTATAGGATTTTACATCCAAGGGTATTGGTGTTTCAATACCAGGCTATAATGCAACCAGTCAACAATGTGGGCTGGATGGCCTGTCCAGTACTGTACTGTTCCATGTGCTTAGTTCTCTGTGTAGCTATAAATCTACAGGTCTTCCAGAGCATTGTTTTAATGAACAATGAGCAAAGTGACTAGTTATTTCTCTGAAACTTTCATAGAGTCATTCAGACATATGACACAGAAACCGGTCCATTCGCTTGCCATGTCTATGCTAACTATCAGAAATCCAGCAATAGTCTAGCAATGCCCAGTCACTTACTTTCTGTAATTATGAAAGACGTATTTGAATCAATTTATAATACAACTATTTTTGTGTGCCTAATTGCACTACTCTGTAAAATCAATCCATGACATGCCTAACGCACCATAATTATATAGTTAGGCAACTTATTAAATCTGGAAAGGCTTGCTTTCTCTTATTAATCTCCAAATGTTGATGAATAAACTCTCAAATCTGAGGCATGTGATCATTATGATTCCTTAGATGTTGCAATTGTACGTAATAAAAATTCATCATCATTTAAGCTAGGAAGCTTTTTTATTAATGTAACCACTCACATTTTGTTAATGCAGGTGCACGGTGTGAAATTGAAGGAGAGGATATCTAAATACCACAATAATGATTATGTTGTCCAACTCTTCTGGACTTTGTCGAGATAATTTTTACTAATCTGCATAATGGCTTAGTGATCTTTGGTACTAGAAGTATGGTGCACAAACCAGAACCCAATTTAGTGCCAGCCGAATCACAGGACAACTTACAATGAACAATTAACCTGCCAACCGGTACACCTTCGGACTAGAGGAGGAAATCAATGAGGTCAAGGGGAAAACAAATAAACTCCTTAGAGTCAGCAGTGGGAATTGAACCCGGGTGGGTGGCACTCTAAATCATCGTTCTAACCATGACACTACCGTACTACAGAATAATGATATGGTTTAAATCGACAGAGCCATGCAACAAGTAAATTATGGCAAGATAGAGAGAGATCAGGAGAGGGAGAGAGACAGACCGACAGACAGGCAGACAGACAGCAACACAGAGGCAGAGAGAGGACAGACAGACAGAAACATAGAGAGAGAGGCAGAGAGAGAGAGAGAGAGAGAGAGAGAGAGAGAGAGAGAGAGAGAGAGAGAGAGAGAGAGAGAGTCAGAAACAGAAACACAGAATCATACAAACAGAAACATAGAGAGAGAGTGAAATAGAGTGAGAGAGAGAGAGGCAGAGACACAGAGAAGGAGAGAGCACTCTAGAGAGAGAGAGAAAGTGAAGAGAAACAGTAGGAGAGGGTAGGACAGTCAATGGAAAGGAAAGAGAGTGTTTTTCTCATTCCGCCCAGAAAAATATAAATTGAGAGCCAAGGACTTTCATGGAGCCCCAGTTGAAATTAATGCATCATGTGCGTGAGCAGAAACCAGAAACTTTGTTATTATACACTCAGCATTGGCCCCATGGGTTCTACTGTTCTTGCAGAACCAGGCCACTGCAAAAGAAAGATAAGCAAGGTTCACTGGTGCAGTTTTGTCTTCTTAGGCCTATTCTAACAGATTGCCTTTTCCTGCTGAAAATCCAGGCACAGTAAGTTGCCTGAAATAACTAAATCTGATTGATGGCTGGTCAGTAGACATTCATCTTCCTGATCCTATGTTACTTGTCACTGAGCAGCTTCATATTGATGGAGTGCTGTTCAGGAATGCCGTCAACTGGGTGTGCAGGAGCTTGGGTAAGCACTCGGGTCCATCAGTAATGCTTTTCACATTGGGATTTGCTTTACTGCATGGCAGACTGTTAGCAAAATTCAGCTGGAGCATGATGAAGGTGTTCACCCTCAGTTACTTATTTGATGCATCTGTGAGCTTCCACTCAATCAGATTTGCATCTGTGCTTGGCAGTTATTTGAAGGCACTAGCACTTGCTGCAGTGGTTGGGTTCATGGCCGTCTGTCTTCCTGACTGTGCCATTGACATCTTCCACAGGTTAGCCTTCAGTAAATAGCATCGGCCACTGCCTCCTCTATGAAACGAAACTGTCAATTAATGCACAGAAAGTGCTGGAGGAACTCGGCTGGCTAGGAAGCATCAATGGAACAGCCAGCATTCCAGGCTGTGACCCTTCATCAGGACTGGTAAAAAAAGATGAGAAGTCATAGCAAGATGGTGGGGGGAGAAGAGGAAGAAGTACAAGATGGTGGGTGATAGGTGAAATCAGGAAGAGGGGTGAAGTAAAGAGCTAGGAAAATGATGCAAGAGATAAAGGGTTGGAGAAAGGGGAGTCTGATAGAAGAGGGTAAAAGTCCATGAAAAAAAGGAAGAAGGATCACCACTAATTCTAATGTAATTAGATTGCTGCTAATGTAATACCTCTATAACACTTACAAATACATGTTTCTCTGCTTGAGAGCAAGCACATCTGGTGAAAACAGACAGAGCAGACAACCAGTGCCAAGGCAGCTATGGTTAAAACAAGAGGGTGTAGTTTTACAGTGATTGGATGAAAGTACAGGGGGATGACGGAGATAGGTTTTCAACACAAAGAGTGGTGGGTCCATGAAACGTGCTGACAGAGGTGGTGATAGAGGCAGATATATAAGGGAAATTTAAGAGACTCTTAGGCACAAAGATGAAAGAAAAACGTAGGGTTATGTGGGACAGAAGCACAAGAGATTCTTGTGTTACTGTGAGAATACAGCCTCAGAACAGAGAGGTGTCCTTTTAGAATGAAGATGAAGAGGAATTTCTTTAGCCAGGAAGAGATGAATCTGTGGAATTCATCTGTGTAGGCCAAGTGTTATGTATATTTAAGGCAGACATTGACAGATTCCTGATTCGTCCGGGCATGGAGGGATATGGGGGGATGGGCAGGAATTAGGCAGGAGGTTGTGGCTGAGAGGTAAAATAGCTTAGCCATGATGAAATAGTGAAGCCTACTGAATGGACCAAATTGCCTAATATTGCTCCTATGTATTAAAACACAAGAGATTCTGCAGATGCTGGAAATATGGAGTAACACGCACAAATTACTGCAAAAACTCAACAGGCCAGGCACCATCTATAAAGAACAATAAACAGTCAACATTTTGGGCTGTGACTGGAAGGAAGGAGTAGAAGCCAGAATAAGATAGTGGGGGGAGGGGTGGAGTACAAGAAGGCAGGTGATAGGTGAGATCAGATATGTGGGAAAGAGAATGGGTGTGTGAGAGGGGGTGAAGTAAGAAGCTGGAAGGTGATGGGAGGAAGAGGTAAAGGGCTGAAGAAGAAAGAATCTAATAGCAGAAGAAAATGGTCCAGAGGGAGGAAATGGGCAGGTAAGGAGAAGAGAAGGTGTGAGAGAAAAGCCATAATGGGGAATGGATAAAGATAGAAGGGGGACTAGGACTTATAACTTCTGTTGTACACCAATATTGGGAAAACAGGCATTACTTATGGGGAATGGAGAAAAAAAAAGAGACGGAGAAGGCTCAGAAATTACTAGATGTTAGAAAAATCATTATTCATGCCATCAGATTGAGGCAACCCAGATGGAATATGAAGTTTTGGTCCTTCAACCTGAGGAAATGGAGGTTAAAAAGTCAGCACAACATTGTGGACTGAACGGATTGCATTGTACTATACTGTGTGTTCTATTTCTATGTTCTAAACTATTCTGCGAGAAAAAAGATTATACATTCAATGGCCACTTTATTAGATATGTCCTAAGAATGTATTAGCCATTCCTAAATGTTCTTGAGAGTGTGAAACACATTCCTGAACCACTGCAGTCCTGGTGAAGCTGTTCAAATAGATGAGGAATGAGTTCCTGGAGTTATAGTCGACAACAGTGAAGAGCTGACAATGGGTTTCAAAGTCAAGGCAATTTGCAATTTGAAGGGAACCTGTAGATGAGATTTTGTTTTGCCACCCTTTCCTAATAGAGGTCAATGGTCTATAAGTGTTGAAAGAGTTGCCTGGGAAAGTAACTGCAGTGCAGTTTGTAGTCGTTTACACACTGCAGCCTCCAAGGTAGTGGGAAGTTCCTGGGCATTAACATCTCGGAGGATCCAGCCTGTGCTCAACTCATCGATGCAAAATAAAGAAGACATGACAACAGTTCTTGTCATAAGTTTGTGGTTTGCCGTAGAGCATTGGACTCTAGGTTTCTCTAGCACATGTATTTACTAATTGTTGGCTTAACAACAGTCATTAAGCCCTTGTGCTTTCTATTTAATCTGGTTAAACTCATTGTGACTGGCCCGGGTTTCCTGCATGCTATGACTATTGAAAGGGGACTCTTGTTTAGTGATGTGGTGGAGTCATTGTGTGTTTGTGGAGAATGATTTTTCTTGTGGCGTTGCTTGGTTGTGCCTCCAGTGCTCCGTTGATAGCCTTTGGTTTCATCTCTTCATGGGGAGTTTGCTGTTCCTCCATACCTGGACCCAGTCCTGCTAGTGACCATTGTGACGGATTCTAATTCTTTAGGAGTTTTAGGAGATTTGGTATGTGACCAAAGATCCTTAACAAATTTCTTTAGATATAGAGTGGAATGCATTTTGACTGGTTGCATCAGAGCCTGGTTATAGAGGCACCAATGCACAGAATCATAATTCTAACTTGGATTATATTTCCCCCAACTTGCACTAATGTTTTGTTTATTTTTGTTTATTTTGTCATGTAAGTTTTATATTTCTCATATTTGTAATATAATGTGCTGATGGTGGCCAGAAAGCTCATTTTCATGATATTTATACTGAGTGTAAATGTCCATGAAAACAAACATGAAATTATGATTGATCCTAAGCTCCTTCTTTCTGATAGTCTGATTGAAATACCACTCTAAGATAATTAGCAAATAAACTGCATAAGTATTTTGCATCAGTCTTTATTGTGGAAGACACTCACAGTATGGTGGAAGTTTCACGTGTCAGGGGGCATGGAGTGTGTGAAGTTACTGTAAGCCCTTAATACATAGGAGTAGATTTAGGCCATTTGATCCATCAAGTCTGCTCCACCATTCAATTATGGCTGACCATTTCTTCCTTCCTCTGCCCACTCCCTGGCCTTTTCTCCATAACCTTTGATGCAGTGTCTAATCAAGAACTTATCAAGCTCTGCTTTAAATACACCCAATGACCTGGCTTCCACTGCTGCCTGTGTTCATAAATTCCACAAATTCACCAGCCTTCGGCCAAAGAAATTTCTCCACATCTCTATTTTAAATGCATGCCACTCTAACCTGACGCTGTTGCTCTTATCCTAAACTCCCCGACTATGGGAAACATCCTTTCCATACCTGCTCTGTCTAGACCCTTCAGCATCCAAAAGGTCTTAATGAGATCCCCCTTAACCGTTCTAAATTCCAGCGAGTTCAGAGCCAGATCTATCAAACCTTCCTTGTATGTTAACATTTTCATTCGCAGATTCATCCTTGTGAACCTCCTCTGAACTCTCTCCAATGCCAGCACATCTTTTCTTAGATGTGTAGCCCTAAACTGCTCACAATACTCAAGGGGAGGCTTACCTCTATAAAGTCTCAACATCTCATCCCTGCTCTTGTATTCTAGACCTCTTGAAATGAATGCTGACATCTGCCTTTCTTACCACCCACTCTACCTGCAAGTTAACCTTTAGGGTGTTCTACACAAGGACTCCCAAAGCCTTTTACATCTCAGATTTTTGGATTTTTTTCCCATTTAGAAAATATTCTGCACCTTTACTTCTTCTACCAAAATGCATGACCATAGATTTTCCAGCATTGTATTTTATTTGCCACTTTCTTGCCCATTCTCCCAATTAGTCTAAAGAGTAGGTTCTTGGGAAACTGAAAGGTCTGAAGTTACCTGGACCAGATGGTATAAACCCCAGTGTTCTGAAAGAGGTGGCTAAAGAGAATGTGGAAGCATTAATAATGATCTTTCAAGAATCACTTGATTTGGGAATATTTCCGGAAGACTGGAAAATTGCAAATGCCATTCCACTCCTCAAAAGGGGAGAGAAGCAGAAGAAAGGAAACTATACGTCAGTTAGTCTGAACTCAGTAGTTGCAAAGATGTTGGAGTCAATTATTAAGGATACGGTCTCAGAGTACATGGAGGCACATGATAAAATGGGCTGGGTTGGCATGGTTTCTTCAGGGGAAAATCTTGCCTGACAAATCTGTTAAAATGCTTTGAAGAAATAACAAGCAAGATAGACAAAGGAGAATTGGTTGATGTTGTGTACTTGGATTTTCAGAAGGTCGTTGACAAAGTGCCACACATGAGGTTGTTTGATAAGCTATGAGCTCATCGTAATACAGGAAATATTCTAGCATTGGTAAAGCATTGGCTGATTTACCAATGCAACAAGTGGGAATAAAGGGAGTCCTTTCTGCTTGTCTGCTTGTGATTAGTGATGTTCCACAGGTGTCTGTGTTGGGACCGATTCTTTTTACATCATATATCATTAGTGATAGAGAGGAGTTACAGGCAGGTGGTCACTCCGGGGCCACGGGAGGCAGATAGGTGGGTCACGGTCAGGAAGGGGAAGAGGCAGGTACTAGAGAGTACTCCGGTGGCTGTACCCCTTGACAATAAGTACTCATGTTTGAGTACTGTTGGGGGGGACAGCCTTCCTGTTGAAAGTGACAGTGGCCAGGCCTCCGGCACAGAGGACGGCCCTGTAGCGCAGAAGGGTAGGGATAGAAAAAAGAGGACCATAGAAATAGGGGACTCGATAGTCAGGGGTTCAGACAGGTGGTTCTGTGGAGGTGATTGGGAGTCCCGGATGGTAATTTGCCTCCCTGGTGCCAGGGTTCGGGACGTTTCTGATCGCGTCCAAGATATCCTGAAGTGGGAGGGTGAGGAGCCAGAGGTCGTGGTACATGTAGGTACCAATGACATAAGTAGGAAAGGGGAAGAGGTCTGGAATGAGAGTATAGGGAGTTGGGAAGGCAGTTAAGAAGAAGGACGATAAAGGTAGTAATCTCGGGATTACTGCCTGTGCTACGCGACAGTGAGAGTAGGAATGGAATTAGGTGGAGGATGAATGCGTGGCTGTCGGATTGGAGCAGGGGGCAGGGATTCAAGTTTCTGGATCATTGGGACCTCTTCTGAGGCAGGCGTGACCTGTTCAAGAAGGACGGGTTACACTTGAATCCTGGGGGGACCAATATCCTAGCGGGGAGGTTTGCTAGGGCTACAGGGCAGACTTTAAACTAGTAAGATGGGGAGGGGGGCAGGAATCAATTTGAAGAAACCATGGGAGAGGAGGTTAGTTCACCAGTAGAGCAAGTAAATAGACAATATGTGAGGGAGGAAAGGCAGGTGATGGAGAAGGGATGCACTCAGCCCGAAGATGTAGGGGAGAAGAAAGAAAAGGATAATAAATTTGAATGCATTGTTAGGGATGAAAAGAGAGGAGGAGGTGGAGAGAATCTTAAATGTATCTATTTTAATGCTAGGAGCATTGTAAGAAAGGTGGATGAGCTTAAAGCGTGGATTGATACCAGGAATTATGATGTTGTAGCTATTAGTGAAACATGGTTGCAGGAAGGGTGTGATTGGCAACTAAATATTCCGGGATTTAGTTGCTTCAGGTGTGATAGAGTAGGAGGGGCCAGAGGAGGAGGTGTTGCATTGCTTGTCCAAGAAAATCTTATGGCGGTGTTTTGGAAGGATAGATTAGAGAGCTCCTCTAGGGAGACTATTTGGGTGGAATTGAGGAATGGGAAGGGTGTAGTAACACTGATAGGAGTATATTATAGGCCACCTAATGGGGAGCACGAGTTGGAAGAGCAAATGTGTAAGGAGATAGCAGATATTTGTAGTAAACAGAAGGTGGTAATTGTGGGAGATTTTAATTTTCCACACGTAGACTGGGAAGCTCATTCTGTAAAAGGGCTGGATGGTTTAGAGTTTGTGAAATGTGTGCAGGATAGTTTTTTGCAACAATACATAGAAGTACCGACTAGAGATGGGGCAGTGTTGGATCTCCTGTTAGGGAATGCGATAGGTCAGCTGACAGATGTATGTGTTGGGGAGCACTTCGGGTCCAGTGATCACAATAGCATTAGTTTCAATATAATTATGGAGAAGGACAGGACAGGACCTAGAGTTGAGATTTTTAATTGGAGAAAAGCTATCTTTGAGGAGATGTGAAGGGATTTAGAGACAGCAGATTGGGTCAAGTTGTTTTATGGGAAGGATGTAATAGAGAATTGGAGGTCATTTAAGGGTGAAATTATGAGGGTACAGAATCTTTATGTTCCTGTTAGGTTGAAAGGAAAGGTTAAAGGTTTGAAAGCACCATGGTTTTCAAGGGATATTAGAAATTTGGTTCGGAAAAAGTGGGATGTCTACAATAGATATAGGCAGCATGGAGTAAAGGAATTGCTCGAGGAATATGAAGAATGTAAAAGGAATCTTAAGAAAGAGATTAGAAAAGCTAAAAGAAGATACGAGGTTGGTTTGGCAAATAAGGTGAAAGTAAATCCGAAAGGTTTCTACAGTTATATTAAGAGCAAGAGGATAGTGAGGGATAAAATTGGCCCCTTAGAGAATCAGAGTGGTCAGCTATGTGTGGAGCTGAGGGAGATGGGAGAGATTTTGAACGATTTCTTCTCTTCGGTATTCACTAAGGAGAAGGATATTGAATTGTGTAAGGTGTGGGAAACAAGTAAGGAAGTCATGGAACCTATGACGATTAAAGAGGTGGAAGTACTGGCACATTTAAGAAATTTAAAAGTGGATAAATCTCCTGATCCTGACAGGATATTCCCCAGGACCTTGAGAAAAATTTGTGTAGAAATAGCAGGAGCTCTAAACGGGGATTGTGCCGGAGGATTGGCGTCTTGCTCATGTGGTTCCATTGTTTACAAAGGGTTCTAAAGTGATCCTAGCAATTATAGACCTGTCAGTTTGAAATCAGTGGTGGGTAAATTAATGGAAAGTATTCTTAGAGATAGTATTAACAATTATCTGGATAGACAGGATCTGATTAGGAGTAGCCAGCATGGATTTGTGCGTGGAAGGTCATGTTTGACAAACCTTATTGAATTTTTTGAAGAAGTTACGAGGAATGTTGACGAGGGTAAGGCAGTGGATGTAGTCTATATGGACTTCAGCAAAGCCTTTGACAAAGTTCCACATGGAAGGTTAGTTAAGAAGGTTCGGTCATTAGGTATTAATGCTGGAGTAATAAAATGGATTCAACAGTGGCTAGATGGGAGATGCCAGAGAGTAGTGGTGGATAATTGTTTATCAGGATGGAGGGCGGTGACTAGCGGGGTGCCTCAGGGATCTGTTTTGTGCCCAATGTTGTTTGTAATATACATAAATGATCTGGATGATGGGGTGGTAAATTGGATTAGTAAGTATGCCGATGATACTAAGGTAGGAGCTGTTGTGGATAATGAGGTGGGTTTTCAAAGCTTGCAGGGAGATTTATGCCCGTTAGAAGAATGGGCAGAACGTTGGCAGATGGAGTTTAATGCTGAGAAGTATGAGGTTCTACATTTTGGCAGGAATAATCCAAATAGAACATACAGGGTAAACGGTAGGGCATTGAGGAATGCAGAGGAACAGAGAGATCTAGGAATAACAGTACATAGTTCCCTGAAGGTGGAGTCTCATGTAGATAGGGTGGTGAAGAAGGCTTTTGGAACGCTGGCCTTTATAAATCAAAGCATTGAGTACAGAAGTTGGGATGTAATGTTAAAATTGTACAAGGCATTGGTAAGGCCAAATTTGGAATATTGTATACAGTTCTGGTCACCAAATTATAGGAAAGATATCAATAAATTAGAGAGAGTGCAGAGACGATTTACTAGGATGTTACCTGGGTTTCAGCACTTAAGTTACAGAGAAAGGTTGAACAAGTTAGGTCTCTATTCATTGGAGCATAGAAGGTTGAGGGGGGATTTGATTGATGTATTTAAAATTTTGAGAGGGATAGATAGAGTTGACGTGAATAGGCTGTTTCCATTGAGAGTAGGGGAGATTCAAACGAGAGGACATGATTTGAGAGTTAGGGGGCAGAAGTTTAAGGGAAATACGAGGGGGTATTTCTTTACTCAGAGAGTGATAGCTGTGTGGAATGAGCTTCCTGTAGAAGTAGTAGAGGTCAGTTCAGTTGTGTCATTTAAGGTAAAATCGGATAGTTATATGGACAGGAAAGGAGTGGAGGGTTATGGGCTGAGTGCGGGTAGGTGGGACTAGGTGAGGTTAAGAGTTCGGCACGGACTAGGAGGGCCAAGATGACCTGTTTCCGTGCTGTGATTGTTATATGTTATATGTTATATCAATGATTTGGATGATGGAAAAGTTGGCTTTGATGAAGACAGCTGGAGGGACAGGTAGTTTTGAGGAAATAGAGAGGCTACAGAAGGACTGGGACAGATTTGGAGAATGGGCAAAGAAATGGCAGATGGAACACCGTGTCATGAAATGTATGATCATGCACTTTGAGAGAAGAAATGGAAGTGTTGACTATTTTCTAAATAGAGAGAAAATACAAAAGACCAAGACACAAAGGGATTTGGGGAGTTCTTGTGTAGGATTTCCTAAATGCTAATTTGCAGATTGAGTCTGTGGTGAGTAAGTATTCATTTAGGACGACTAGAATATAAAAGAAAGGATGTACTGGTGAGGCCTCACTTGGAGTATTATGAGCAAGTTTGGGCCCCTAATTAAAGTACTAATACATTGGGTTTTATGGGATTGCTTTTATGTTTATACAGTATTTATTGTGTTTTTAATGTGATCTTCATGCTTATTGTGTTTTTTTTACCACATTGCTTCCAAACTAGCAATCCTTTATACTACTGTACTGAAGAATGACAATAAACAACACATCTATTTGTGAAGTTTCAGCATGACACCTAAAATTTTGACAGACTTCCATAGATGGTTGCGTCACAGCCTAGTATGAGACCGCCAATGCTCTTGAATGGAAAATCCTACAAAAAGTACTGAGTATGGCCCGGTCCATTATGGGGAAATCCCTCCCAACCATTGAGCACAACTACATAAAGTACTGTTGCAGGAACATAGCATCCATCATCAGGGCCCCCACCACCCAGGACATGCACTCTGCCCACTGCTGCCATCAGGAAGAAGGTACAGGAGCCTCAGGATTCACACGACCATACCCATCAGGCTCTTGAACCAAAAGTGATAGCTTCATTCAACTTCACTTGCCCCATCATTGAAATGTTTCCATAGCCTGTGGACTCACCTTCAAGGACTCTTTATCTCATGTTCATAATACTTATTTATTTACATTTATTTATTTATATTATTTCTTTTTTTGTTGCATTTGCACAGTTTGTTGTCTTTTACACACTGCTTGAATGACCAAGTTGTTGCGGTCTTTCATTGATTCATTGATTCTGGATTTCTTGAGTATGCCCACAAGAAAATGAATCTAAGGGTTAGGAATGGTGACATATATGTACTTTGATAATAAATTTACCTTGAACTTTGAATCTTGAGCCATGCGTCTTGAGGCCTTCAATTGACTGCAATTGGACAAGAGGATGTTAAGGAATGGCAGGGGGTGGGAGCAGGGTTTGGTCCTTTGAAGCTGCTCTTCAGCCTTAACTGAACCCCTGCCATGCAATAGTGATATCCTGGTGTATATAGCAGCTGCATCCACCTTCTAGGTTGTCTGCTCCAAATCTGCTGGTTCCATCTTGGGTTCATAGTATTCCTGAGGCACTAAAATGACTTAAAAGTTTCCTTGTTTTCATTGCAATTTTCATGTTTTAAAGGGTCAAAGTTCAAAATGAATTTCAAAGTTCAAAGGAAATGTATCAAATTATGTACATGTCACTATATATTAGATTGAGATTCATTTTCTTGCAGGCATACATCGTATATCAAAGAAATACAAAGATATCTTGAGTAGAAAACTATATTGTTGCTAGCTGCCTGCAAAGTGTTGCCTCTCTCCGGCATTATCATAGATAATGCTGCAAAGTCACTCATGCAAAGTGCAATTTCCAAATGTACACCTTTCCCAATATGCTTAAACAAGAAGAGTAACCATATAACCATATAAACATATAACAATTACAGCATGGAAACAGGCCATCTCAGCCTTTCTAGTCCATGCTGAATGCTTACTCTCACCTAGTCCCACCTATCTGCACTCAGCCCATAAACCTCCATTCCTTTCCTGTCCATATACCTATACAACTTTTTTTAAAATAACAAAATCGAACCTGCCTCTACCACTTCTACTGGAAGCTCGTTCCACACAGCTACCACTCTCTGAGTAAAGAAGTTCCCCCTCGTGTTGCCCCTAAACTTTTGCCCCTTAACTCTCAACTCATGTCCTCTTCTTTGAATCTCCCCTACACTCAACGGAAAAAGCCTATCCATGTCAACTCTATCCCCCTCATAATTTTATATACTTCAATCAAGTCCCCCCTCAACCTTCTACACTCCAAAGAATAAAGACCTAACTTCTTCAACCTTTCTCTGTAACTTAGGTGCTGAAATGCAAGTAGCATTCAAGTAAATCTCCTCTGTACTCTCTCTATTTTGTTGACATTTTTCCTATAATTCGGTGACTAGAAATGTACACAATACTCCAGATATGGCCTCACCAATGCCTTGTACAATTTTAACATTACATCCCAACTCCTGTACTCTGATTTATAAAGGCCAGCATACCAAAAGCTTTCTTCACCATCCTATCCACATGAGATATCACCTTCAGGGAACTATGCACCATTATTCCTAGATCACTCTGTTCTACTGCATTCCACAATGCCCCACCATTTAGAATGTATGTCCTTTTTGGATTATTCCTACCAAAAAGTAGCACCTCACACTTATCAGTATTAAACTCCATTTGCCATTGTTTAACTCACTCTTCTGTCCTAAATCTCGCTGCAAACTTTGAAAACCTACTTCATTATCCACAACACCACCTACATTAGTATTATCTGCATGCTTACTAATCCAATTTATCACCAGATCATTAATGTATATGACAAACAACATTGGACCCAGTACAGATCCCTGAGGCACACAACTAGTCACCGGCCTCCAACCTGACAAACAGTTCTCCACCACTACTCTCTGGCATCTCCCATCCAACCACTGTTGAAACAATTTTACTACTTCAATATTAATACCCAACGATTGAACCTTCCTAACAAACCTTCCATGTGGAACCTTGTCAAAGGCCTTACTGAAGTCAATATAGACAACATCCACTGCTTTACCCTCGTCAGCTTTCCTAGTAACCTCTTCTAAAATTTCAATAAGGTTTGTCAACCATGACCATCCATGCACAAAACCATGTTGATTATTCCCAATCTGACCCTGTCTATCCAAAGAATTATAGCTACTGTAGCGTTCTCGCTCGGGTGTAATGGAAACGCCGAATTAAACGTCGAGATAAACCATAGTCAATGAGAACAAGGTCGCAGTAAGATTAACCATTTACTGTTCACTCTTCACATTAACATATGGTCAAAACTGTTGATAAAACAATACAAGATTGATACAGTATTTGTTCCCTTCTTGATATCACATTTACATTGTAAATACTTGTAAATGTAAACTACAACTACATTACATTAAATTGCAGCATACAGTCAGAATTTACCTACGCCATTGACTGCTTTAAATACACTTCAATGCAAACTATCCGCAACTCTTTAACTAATGAAAATATAAACATTATCGACCATCGTTACTTTTAACAGGATCGGTGTTATCATTTTAATTCGACATATCGATTATCTATTAACTTACAGCGTTGCTCTCACTGTGATTTCTAATGCTTGCAAACAACTTCTTGCTCGGGTCTGCCTCGTGCGAGCCCCCGCCCTTGTGTCGATCCCAAACCGGTATTTTCCTACAAGACGCGGCGAAACCAGATGTGACGTCATCGCATGCCGATATATTTTACAGGCAATGAATATACTTTAAACAATTCTAATTCTAACTAGAAAATACTAACAAATGAATTACTAAGCGAAAATATTATAAACTAAATAACCGCCATAAAGGCAACACAGCTACCATCTCGAAGAATACTTTCCATTAACTTATCCTTCACTGATGTGAAACTTACAGTCCAATAATTGTTAGGTTTACACTTAGAACCCTTTTTAAACAATGGAACCACATGAGCAATACTCCAATCCTCCAGCACCATTCCCGTTTCTAATGACATTTGAAATATTTCTGTCAGAGCCCCTGCTATTTCTACACTAACTTCCCTCAAGGTCCTAGGGATATCCTGTCAGGATCTGGTGACTTATCCATTTTTATATTCTTTAAAAGCACCAGTACTTCCTCTTCTTTAATCATCATAGTTTCCATAACTACCCTACTTGTTTCCCTTACCTTACACAATTCAATATCCTTCTCCTTAGTGAATACCGAAGAAAAGAAATTGTTCAAAATCTCCCTCATCTCTTTTGGCTCCACACATAGCTGTCCACTCTAATTCTCTAAGGGAGCAATTTTTCCCTCACTATCCTTTTGCTATTAATATAAATGTAGAAACACTTTGGATTTATTTTCACCTTAATTGCCAAAGCAACCTCATATCTTCTTTTAGCTTTTCTAATTTCTTTCTTAAGATTCTTTTTACATTCTTTACATTCCTTGAGTACCTCATTTACAATAGACAATGGACAATAGGTGCAGAAGTAGACTATTCGGCCCTTCGAGCCTGCACCGCCATTTTGAGATCATGGCTGATCAATTACTATCAATACCCGGTTCCTGCCTTGTCCCCATATCCCTTGATTCCCCTGTCCATAAGATACCTATCTAGCTCCTTCTTGAAAGCATCCATAGAATTGGCCTCCACTACCTTCCGAGGCAGTGCATTCCAGACCCCCACAACTCTCTGGGAGAAGAAGTTTTTCCTTAACTCTGTCCTAAATGACCTACCCCTTATTCTCAAACCATGCGCTCTGGTACTGGACTCTCCCAGCATCTGGAACATATTTCCTGCCTCTATCTTGATCAATCCCTTAATAATCTGATATGTTTCAATCAGATCCCCTCTCAATCTCCTTAATTCCAGCTTGTACAAGCCCAGTCTCTCTAACCTCTCCACGTAAGACAGTCCAGACATCCCAGGAATTAACCTCGTGAATCTACGCTGCACTTCCTCTACAGCCAGGATGTCCTTCCTTTACCCTGGAGACCAAAACTGTACACAATACTCCAGGTGTGGTCTCACCAGGGCTCTGTACAAATGCAAGAGGATTTCCTTGCTCTTGTACTCAATTCCCTTTGTAATAAAGGCCCACATTCCATTAGCCTTCTTCACTGCCTGCTGCACTTGCTCATTCACCTTCAGTGACTGATGAACAAGGATTCCGAGATCTCTTTGTATTTCTCCCTTGCCCAACTCTACACCATTCAGCCTTCCTGTTCTTACTCCAAAAGTGGATAACCTTACACTTATTCACATTAAACGCCATCTGCCAAGTATCTGCCCACTCACCTATCCAAGTCACTCATCTGCCAAGTATCTGCCCACTCACCTATCCAAGTCACCCTGAATTCTCCTAACATCCTCATCACATGTCACACTGCCACCCAGCTTAGTATCATTAGCAAATTTGCTGATGTTATTTTCTATGCCTTCATCCAAATCGTTAACGTAAGTGGCATACAGCTGTGGTCCCAATACCGAGCCCTGTGGCACCCCACTAGTCACCACCTGCAATTCCGAGAAACACCCATTCACCTCTACCCTTTGCTTTCTATCTGCCAACCAGTTTTCTATCCATGTCAATGCCTTCCCCCCGATGCCCTGACCTTTGATTTTACCCACCAGTCTTCTATGTGGGACCTTATCAAATGCCTTCTGAAAATCGAGGTACACTACATCCACTGGATCTCCCCCTTCTAACTTCCTGGTTATATCCTCAAAAAACTCCAACAGATTAGTCAAGCATGATTTACCCTTGGTAAATCCATGCTGGCTCGGCCCAATCCTATCACTGCTATCTAGATATGCCACTATTTCATCCTTAATAATGGACTCTAGCATCTTTCCCACCACCGGTGTCAGGCTGACAGGTCGATAGTTTTATGAACTCCAAACAACCCAGCACTTTAACAGAATGGGCTTCCAAGACTATGTGTAGAAAATTAAAATCTCCCACAATCACAACCTTGTGCTTACGACAAATATCTGCTATCTCCTTACAAATCTGCTCCTGCAATTCTTGCTCCCTATTAGATGGTCTATAATCTACCCCTTTAAGTGTTACTATACCTTTCCCATTCCTTAATTCCACCCAAATAGCCTCCCTAGACTCTCTAATCTATCCTGCCAAAGCACCACTGTAATATTTTCTCTGACAAGCAAAGCAACACCTCCCCCTCTTGCCCCTCCAATTCTATCACACCTGAAACAACGAAATCCAGGAATATTTTGTTGTTAATCACATCCCTCCTGCAACCATGTTGCACTAATAGCTACAACATCATATTTCCAGGTATCAATCCATGCTCTAAGCTCATTCACCTTTCTTACAATGCGCCTGGCACTTAAGGAACTTTCCACCTCTTACTCTCAACAGTAATAAGGGAAAAGCTGCGTACTTGAATGCCAACTGTTTTTCCATCACATAATGCATGTCATTGATTGCAATGGATAAAAGGAGGGCTAATCCTCGAATAGCGCAGAAAAACAAAGTTAAGTATAAAGTGAATAAATGCATACACAATATATTATCATCTTCATGTACTGGCATTTTCTCCAAGATAAATGTTTTAACCACGGCGAAAAATAATTAAAGTAATTGTCAAAGGAATCATATCCAATGTATCTTTGCAGCTACTTTAGATTATGTTTACTTACTGATGATTCATCAACTTCCCATCTATTTTCCAGATATTTTACAAACTGCCTGTGGGGTTTCATTAAAATTGTAATGAGGGTAATTGGAATTCAACATGGATGCTGACAGTATGTTGAACCAATATTTCCCTCGACCCTTTCAATTCTCTAAACACTCATTCCATCATATTCATACCTTTGTTTGAAACCATATCAAACGTTCTCTTACTTGGTGACATAGAATATAGCACATAGAACATAATGACACATTACAGGCCTTTTGGTCTATGATTTTATGCTGATCTTTTAACCTACTCCATGCCTTGCATAACCTTCTTCCAACCATGAGCCTAATTAAGATTCTCCTACATGCCCCTAATTTATCTGCCTCTACCACCACCCTGGCAGTGCATTCACATGCCTACTACTCTCTGGGTTAGTGTTGGCGCATGGCCAAGTGGTTAAGGCGTTTGTCGAGTGATCTGAAGGTCGCTAGATCGAGCCTTGGCTGAGGCTACGTGTGTGTCCTTGAACAAGGCACTTAACGCTGGCGCCAAGCTGTATGGGTTCTAATGCCCTTCCCTTGGACAACATCGGTGGCATGGAGAGGGGAGACTTGCAGCGTGGGCAACTGCCAGTCTTCCATAAAAAAAACCTTGCCCAGACTTACGCCCTGGAAACCTCCCAAGGCGCAAATCCATGGTCTTTGGAGACAAATGGAGGCCTACTCTCTGGGTAAAATTATTACCTCTGACAACCCCTCAATACTTTTCTGCAATCATCTTAACTTTATGCCCTCTCATATTAACTATTTCTGCGCTAGGAGTTGGCTGTCAGTGCTATCTGAAATTCATATCATGGTTGATGTTTAAGTGACCACTTTTCTATGTTGTCATTTAGTAATTTTTCTGGCTGCCACAGGAAAGTATCACCAGATACCTCCTAAACCAGGGATTCTCAACCTTTTTTATGCCATGGACCCCTGCCATTAACTGAGAAGATGATGGTTGGGAGCCCTTCTCCAAAACCATCTCATCCCAGCATCCAAATGTCTCTTTTTCACATCACAGTACTGATTCATTTGTCTAGAGACACAGTGGACTTGATCTTCGCTGAGCAACAAATCTAATACAAATTCACTAAGCAATACATGTTACAAGCCATAGCTTTCTCAACCAAACGCAGGAGGAATGCACCATTTCATAGAAAACTCACCTGTCTGCCGTCATCAGGTACCTTCATCCTCATCTGGCCTCATTAGCCATCCATCAAAGAACCCACAAACCCAGAGGAGAAGCAAGTCACGATAGCACCTGAGAAGAAGAGATTTACAAATAGCATGGGGAACATAGGAACTGGCCCTTCAGCTCACAATGTTGTGCTGTTAATTACATCAATATTCAGATTCCAATCACACTAATCCCTTCTGCTTCTGCGATGCTTTCAAATCACAAAACGCTGCAGGAACTCAATAGGTCAGGCAGCATCAATGGACAGGAATAAACAGTCAACGTTTTGGACCAAGACCCTTCACAGGACTGGAAAGGAAGGGGTAAGACACAGTAAGAAGCTGGGTAAAGGGAAGGAGTACCAGTACAAGCTCGAAGCTAGCTGGGTGGGGGAGAAGGATGACGTGAGAAGCTGGGAGGTCATAGGTGGAAAAGGTAGAGGGCTGAAGCAGAAGGAGAGAAGAGTGGACCAACAGGAGGAGGAGCACCAAAGGGAGGTAATAAGCAAGTGAAGAGAAGAAAGGAGGTAAGGGGGAGCCAGAGTGGAGAATGGAAAAAGCGGGAAGGGGAGGGGGAAAATTACTGGAAGTTAGAGAAATCAATGGGCTTTTTTTATGTCACTGCACTTTTTATTTACATTTCTTAAATGACTGGTTGGAATTGATAATGATTGGATAGACATCTAGATTTGCTGTACATAAATAAATAACTTCCAGTTTTGGGATTTGTGAAAATTGACAGAGTTACAAGGGGTATTTTTTGTGAGTCAGGCAAAATCTTGTGAGAAAAACATTTTATTTTCACCATTAAAACTTCCAGAGAGGAAGTTTATGACTGTTGGATTACTTAGAGACATTTGGGGAACATAAAAGATTAATGTGTGCACCACTGCTAAACCAGCCTATAATGACATTGCCTTAATCTAAATTAAAATAATAATAATTATTTTCCATGTGAATGCATTCATCTTGTACTAATCACAGTATAAGCAATCAGAATCCTTGCTCAGTCCTTCCTGCCTGTGATGTGAAGGTGTTTCATTCAAATCAAATTGGAGCATAAATAACTTTGCAGAAGTTGAGACTCGCCCCTGCCACTCTCCTGGCTCTGACCTCAGAATTACTATTAGCTCAGTAACAAAGTTGTTCTACTTTGTTACCTTTTTTGCAAGGTCTGCAGAAGGTGGAGGTTCATGGGCTGCAGACCAAAATTCACCAACAAGGTTTGTAGCAGATGATGCTGCCAGTTCAAGAAGAACTGATACTGACTGAAGGGCTTTTCATTTCTGTGCTGTAGTCACTGCACATCACATTCTGTAATAATGAAATGGAAAAAAAAAACTCCTTTGTAATACATAGAGTATGCAAAGTGATCTTATCTCCCAATATGAAATCACCCAACTCTATGTCTTAATAACTCATGAATGTGCAATTATAGTACAGAGTATATGCAGACTTAGCTCATTTAAATTAGTAAAGTGGTAAAAATTACTTTATTCATACACACACACAAAACTATCCTTCTATCTTAAGCAACAAACTTATCAATCACCCCTGATGAGTTATTAACTTCAAACTTACTGTATAATCACTCAAAGAGTTGAACTGCATGTACGTGTAACGAGAGCTATATAACTCATCTCCTTCTACCTTAGGCCACTAACTTATCTCTGTGTGTGTGTGTGTGTGTGTGTGTGTGTGTGTGTGTGTGTGTGTGTGTGTGTGTGTGTGTGTGTGTGTGTGTGTGTGTGTGTGTGTGTGTGTGTGTGTGTGTATACTTATTATATTAGAGACTATCCATTGTGTATACTAGTCTTTGTAGTATCCAAGATATCATGAAGGAACAGTGCCTTTGGAAGCCAGTGCCCATCATTAAGGACCGCCATAACCAAGGACATGCCCTCTTCACACTGTTACTGTCAGTGAAGAGGTACACACTCAGTGATTCAGGAACAACTTCTTTCCTGCCATCCAATTCCTAAATGGACATTGAACCCATGAACACTATCTCCCTATTTTTCTTTTTTTTTGCCTCACTTATTTTAACTTCACTATTTAATAGATACATATATATTCTGTAATTTACATTTTTTTCTTTATGTATTTATCATGTATGACATTGTACTGCTGCCTTAAAGTTAACAAATTTCATGACATATGCCGGTGATATTAAATCTGATTCTGACTATAGCTATGGGACATAGCTTTAAGATATGTGAACATAGTCTTAGGATGGAGATGAAGATAAACTTTGTCCCAGTGAGTAGTGAACCTATTCTCTGCTCAGGGAAGCAGTAGAGGCTACTTATTAAATATATTTAAGACACAATTAGGTAGATCTTTGCTTGGCAGGGGAATTAAGAGTTATGGGGAAAAGATAGGGAGATGGAGAAGAGTCCACAGCCAGATTAGCCCTGAATGTGTTTGGAGGGAAGAATAGGGGGAAGGGGGAATTCTAGAGGTAGGTTTTTATACTGAGATTGGTGGGGGCATAGAATGCCCTGCCAGGGGTGTTAGTGGAGTCAGAAACATTAGGCACATTTAAGAAACTTGTGAGTAGGTGCATGGGGATCAACGTTATTCACCATGGAAACTTACATGTGTTAGGAATTTGCTGTGGTGTGTTGATATTACATGCAACAAAAAAAAACACCCAACTATTACAAAAAATTATATAAAATTTGTTAATAGTTAGATTATTGAATGGCAGAGCAGGATCAATAGGCCAGAAAACCTACTCCTGCTCCTATTTCTTCTGTTCTTATATTTGTAGTTCTTATAAGAATATCTTATATTCTTATATTCCTATCATCATTGACACAGGAGTTTGTCACACAGCAGCTCCTCAAAAGAATAACCCCCTTGGGTCCTCTATTTCTCCCTCATAGTCCTTTTCAAAGCAGAGAAGGACAAATGCGTCAGTAACTGTAAAGGCACAAATTCACTGAATGGACGTGGTGTCTTGGGGAAAACAACAAATCCTGTAAAAGATTTGCTCGCATTAGGATCAGAGCAAGTGGTTGTTGCTGGAGAGGGGTATGAAGAAATGCGTATTTACAGAAGGATCAGTGTGTTTGCATGGTCAGGGGATGAGAGAAGAGATTTGATGGATTAGGTTTTGACAAGGCAGGCAGAGTGGTTGGGTACACAGGATGCCGATGAGTGTGCAAACATTCTTATCTTCTCTGACCTTCCTTGGTCATTAAAGCCTGTCCTGCTCAGAATTTGTTAGTGTGTCTGGCTACAGCCTTTGCTGACTACCTGAGCCAGCATATCTGTACACTAGTCAGTCTCTTCCTGTGCTGTGGCAGGTGAACTCTTTTTTTCTGATTCTTCTCCCTCCTCAGCAGCAATTCTGTAGAGACACTGACCTGATTCATCACATTTCAATGAAGAAACTCTTCCAAAATGTATGCAAATCCACCTTACAATTTGGATCCTTTATATATTCCATTCGAAACAGTACTGTGCAATTGTGCATCGTACCCACTGGTGCACACTTAGTGCAACAACTGAGGATATTATTCTACTTATGTGTCTCTACCTAAATGCCAGGGAAGAAGTTCTTGTGGGTCTCCCAAATGAAAGCACCAACACACTCTCTATTTGTGGCATTACGATCTGTGCCAGGATTTCAGACCTTTAAATTTTCAACTGAAGAGTACTCTCCCAATGTGCTGCAGGTAATTTTGAAGCAGCTCCAATAATTTGCTTGTATGTCTACTTTCCATGATCTGGAATACAAATATAAGGGAACATGGCACTCGATTTGGCATTGCATTTAGTTAGTTATGCTGCTGGAATTTAATCTACTGTTTCCAAACAACTTCTTTTTATCAGTCAAGTTTGTTAGCTCTGAGCTGAACCCCTCAATGTGTAGGTCTGGTGGATTTTGTTAGATTTTACCCTTTGGCCTGTTTGGCACAGGTGATCCTACTATGAGTCAAAGCACAAGGCCCTGTCTCCAGCCAACATAGCTCTCTAGGTCATTGAGGCATGCAAGCCTCCAAACCCTACAACGCTTGTCCTCCTTTTGCAGTGCTAATGCTATTAATCCCACAAATTTGTCATCTCCACCTTTTAATAAGTGCGATGAAAATCACATTTGCTAACAGAGATTTAGCCATCGTGCCTGCTGATGTTACTTTGGCGGAGTATGGTTTGTTCTGAAGAGAATCATTCATGTAAATATTTCTTATTATACTGGACAGCGATTTGATTTTGAAAGTGATGCCTCCTCAGAATTTATTTTTTGTTTTTGATAGGCAGCTTGAAGCTGAGCACCAAAATAATTTCAGACTACTTGTATCAAGTAAGAATTTGGAGAAACAAGAAATTAACTGTTATTGAATATAATGTGTTTAATTACATAACCGTGCTGGCGCTCTGCAGTAGTTCAACTAAGCTAAAAATGTTCTGTTCATGTTTGTGCTCTTGTCTGAGGCTTCCCATTTAAAGACGTACAGTGTATTGGCCTTTATCAATGGTGGAATTGAATTTAGGAGCCGAGAGGTAATGTTGCAGCTATATAGGACCCCGGTCAGACCCCACTTGGAGTATTGTGCTCAGTTCTGGTTGCCTCACTACAGGAAGGATGTGGAAGCCATAGAAAGGGTGCAGAGGAGATTTTCAAGGATGTTGCCTGGATTGGGGAGCATGCCTTATGAGAATAGGTTGAATAAACTCAGCCTTTTCTCCTTGGAGCGGTGGAGGATGAGAGGTGATCTGATAGAGGTGTATAAGATGATGAGAGGCATTGATCATGTGGATAGTCAGAGATTTTTTTCGAGGGCTGAAATGTTTCCACAAGAGAACACAGGTTTAAGGTGCTGGGGAGTAGGTACAGAGGAGATGTCAGGGGTAAGTTTTTTACTCAGAGTGGTGAGCGCATGGAATGGGCTGCCAGCAACGGTGGTGGAGATAGACACAATAAGGTCTTTTAAGAGACTTTTGGATAGGTACATGGAGCTTAGAAAAATAGAGGGCTATAGGTAAGCCTAGTAATTTCTAAGGTAGGAACATGTTTAGCACAACTTTTTGGGCTGAAGGGCCTGTATTGTGCTGTAGGTTTTCAATGCTTTCTAAATGTCCAGCAATAATCAGCCAGCATTGATGGATTTCAGTTGCCTTGAAACCATTTCTCCTTGACTGCAATGTCCTGGTGAAATCTTTCACCACACTCATCACTGACAGTGCCAAGTTTGCAGGAAAAAAGTCTAAATAGGAATGGGGGAAAAGATTCTTTAGTGACATGTTGCACTTCATGGTTTTGTATGCTTGTTGTCAACCATCTGTACATAGTTTGCTGCTCTGCAGTTAACAACAAAATTTTCAACAACGTCTTTGAATGCCTTCCATGCTATTTTCTCCAGTCCCACTAGAGGTTCTTAGAATCTCCTGTCACTGATAACCTTTTTGATTTATGGACGGACAAAAATACCTTCCTTAATCAATTATTCAGACTTGAATTATGAAATTATATAACAATAATCGGCTACGTGATAGGGAAATTTCATGACAATTTTCATGATCAATAGCCCCAAATACATAAGATATACCCAAAAGTTTCAGAAAGCAAGATCTTTTTTGTCCAGTGCTATGTGGAAGGAGGCCATTTTGCCCATCGAGTTTCTGCTGGCTCTTAGAGCAATTCCATAATTCCATTTCCTCATTGATCTTGCTGTAACCTCTCCCCTTTGATATGCCCATCTACTCCCCCATTAAGATATAGCATCCAGCTGTTTTTGCAGCAATTTACCAGTATATGATTATATTCAAGCAATAAACATGTTAAAATACAGCAGAAAAAGATCTTGAAATATTAAAAATTAAACCAGACAAAATAAATCAAACTGAAAATGTTTATCGAACTGGGAAAATGGAATATTCTAAGTACTCAATTGAGATGTGTTATAAATAATATATTTTAGATGATTCAGGGCTTCAACTACTCATTCCCTTCAGAAATAAGTAAGGGATCTTGAAAAAGTTTAACTATATTTAATCATCTCAGCATTAATAGAGGATTCACATGGACACAATGTTATCTTCTCTCACATTTTCCACCACCCTTCATGAAATCCACTTTCATTCTAAAGCATGCTATAGTGTATTTCATTAAATTTCAATGTAATATTCAAAATTTCACCAAAATTCTAAGGAAAAAATATATTGTAGCTTTTAGGCAATTATACAATAATTATTAATAAACATCTCATTGAAAAAAATATTGATCTTGTTGCATCTAACGTTCACCACACATTTATTGCTACCAGTTAATTGCATACTATTATGCGACTTATTTTGAATTACAATTATTATTATAATTTAGGACTCAAATGAATACAAACTCAGTCTGTGGTTTATGGGAGTGATTTGAGCATACTAGCTGCAATGGATGTTGGTGCCACAACAGTAAGAGATAGATATGTGCAAATATATCACCACTTCTATATCCAGTCAATTTTTTATGCTTACAGTTCTGCTGTTCCAAAGAAATAACAGTGCAAAGGTTGATTATGGTTTCCTGTCTTTTCCTAGATTACAATTTAAATGCTGTGAGTTAAGCACTCCTTTTGACGTCTTGTTAAAAATCCTTTATGTAATTCAAAGGGAAACTGTGATTCTATCTTCCCATTTTTTTTTTGCAAATGCAAATAAGCAGAATCAGGTATCAAATTAATATTCATTTATTTCCCTCATGTATGTCAAAATTTACAGTGAAATGCAACCCTAAAGAGGGAAGAAAGCCCAGTAACCTTACTAGAGTGGTCTTCTTTATCATTTTATGAAACATGGCATTCGTACATACACCAGACTACCAAGTCAAGCTGACGGGGTAGGGGAGCATCTTGTGCTCAGATATGGCTCTAATAGTTTCATGCCAAAAATGTCCCTTGATCAGTAAAGAGCTTGGTGAGTGACTTAATGCTACTAGAAGCAGAACACCTTTTTCTCCAATTATCATAATTCTCAGTGGAGCTTCTGGTATGCGACGGCACGGTAGCATAGTGGTTAGCACAATGCTTTACAGTGCCAGCGACCCAGGTTCAATTCCCAGTGTTGTCTGTAAGGTGATTGTACGTTCTCCCCGTAATCATATGGATTACCTGCAGGTGCTCTGGTTGACTCCCACAGTACAAAGAAGCACCATCTGGTAGGGTAACTGATCATTGTAAATTGTCCCATGATTAGGCTAGGACAAAGTCAAGGCCTGCTGGGTAGTACAACTGGAAGAGCTGATTATGTACTATATCTCAATAAATAAATAGATAGATAAATCTTGTACTATGTTACGCTAACCTATGTGGGATACAATGTATTGCTTTATAATATAGTTTGGACTCAGGCTGTATCCCTGCCTGTTTCTGGTCATTTCAAGTGATTGGGAGATTTGGTTACAGATAGTGGTGTCCCCATACATGGTTAGAAATTACAAGCATCACCCAATGGAAGTCCATTGCATTCAGAACATAAGACCATAAGACATAGAAGCAGAACTAAGCCATTTGGCCCATCGAGTCTGCTCTACCATTCTATACTTATTATCCTTGTCAAACTCATTCTCTAGAGTACACCTCATAACCTTTACTAAACCTTACTAATCAAAAACCTATCAAACTCTACTTGAACTATACCCAATGAACTGGTCACCACAGTCATCCGTGGCAATACATTCCACAGATCTATTATCCTTCCGCTAAAGAAATTCCACCACATCTCTGTTTCAATGTGACATCTTTCTAATCTGAGGAGGTGCCATATTGTTCTGGACCCTCTCACTATTGGAAATATCCTCTCCACATCCACCCTATCTAGGCCTTTCAATATTTGATAGGTTTGAATGAAATCTACCCCACCCTGATTCTGCTAAACTCCAGGGAGAAGTCAACTTTTCCCTCGAAGCTTCAATGTCCTGCAACTAACGGTGCAAGAAGAACTTACCAACAGTGATAAAAAATCAGTTGTTACAAGAAAAGTTGAAAACAATAAATCAAATAATGGGATCATAGTAAAAAGGAATGTGACTCATTCCAAGAAGTAAGTTTTTCTCTGCAAAATCTGGCTTCAAGCAAGAATGACAAATACAGGTAGGAAACAGGCCCTAAATTTAGACTTGTGAACTGAAGGGTCAGTGAATATTGTGTGTATGATGTAGTTTAGATCAAAGAGAGAAAAGCTGGATCCAGACACCTTTTGGCAGTGAAGCAGCAACTCCTGTTATTAAAGCTGCACCAACAGAATTTTTAAAGAGAAAAAAAACAAGCAAGAAAGAGTATGCCATTGCACAAATGGTGGAGTAAACTGAAAATTATCAGTAAGATTGAAAGTCCATAAGACATAAGAGCAGAATCAGGCCATTTGGCCCATTCAATCATGGCCTGTCCGTTTTATCTCCCCTCCTCAGTCCCTCTCCCAGACCTTCTCCCTATAACCATTGATGCCACGGCCAATCAAGAACCTATCAATCTACACCTTAAAAGCACCCAATGACTTGCCATCCACAGCTGCCTGTGGAAATGAATTCCAAAAAATGTCACCATGCTCTGGCTAAAGAAATTACTGTGCATCTCTGTTTTAAATGGATACCCCTCTATCCGGAGGCTGTGCCCTTTTGTCTTGGACTCCCCCACCATGAGAAACATGCTTTCTACATCTAGTCTGTCTAAAACACTAGAACACTAGTACACTACAGCACAGTACAGGCCCTTCAGCCCTTGACGTTGTGCCGACACATATATTCCTTAAAAAAAGTACTAAACCCACACTACCCCATAACCCTCTATTTTTCTTTCATCCATGTGCCTGTCCAAGAAGCCCTGATGTTTTAGTCTCCACCACCATCCCTGGCAAGTCATTCCAGGCACTCACAACCCTCTGTGTAAAAAACTTAGCTCTGATGTCTCCCCTACACTTCCCTCCCTTAAGTTTGTACATATGCCCTCTGGTGCCCTGGGAAACAGGTACTGGCTATCCACCATATCTATGCCTCTGATAACCTTGTAGACCTCTATCAAGTCTCCTCTCATCCTTCTACGCTCCAAAGAGAAAAGTCCCAGCTCTGCTAAGCTTACCTCATAAGACTTGTTTTCTAATCCAGGCAACATGCTGGTAAATCTCTCCTGCACCCTTTCCATAGCTTCCACATCATTCCTATAATGAGGTGACCAGAACTGAACACAATACTCTAAGTGTGGTCTCTCCAGAGATTTGTAGAGTTGCAACATGACAGGTACAGCAGGCAGTGAAGAAAGCTAATGGCATGCTGGCATTTATAACAAGAGGAATTGAGTATAGGTCCTTCTGCAGCTGTACAGGGCCCTGGTGAGACCCCACCTGGAGTATTGTGTGCAGTTTTGGTCTCCAAATTTGAGGAAGGACATTCATGCTATTGAGGGAGTGCAGTGTAGGTTCATGAGGTTAATTCCCCGGATGGCGGGACTGTCATATGTTGAAAGATTGGAGCGACTGGACTTGTATACACTGGAATTTAGAAGGTTGAGGGGGGATCTGATTGAAACATATAAGATTATTAAGGGATTGGACACGCTGGAGGCAGGAAGCATGTTCCCACTGATGGTTGAGTCCAGAACTAGAGGCCACAGATTAAGAATAAGGGGTAGGCCATTTAGAACAGAGATGCGGAAAAACTTTTTCACTCAGAGAGTGGTGGATATGTGGAATGCTCTGCCCCAGGAGGCCAAGTCTCTGGTTGCATTCAAGAGAGAGTTAGATAGAGCTCTTAGAGATAACGTGGTCAAGGGGTATAGGGAGAGGGCAGGAACGGGGTACTGATTGTGTATGATCAGCCGTTATCACAGTGAATGGTGGTGCTGGCTAGAAGGGCCGAATGGCCTATTCCTGCACCTACTGTCTATTGTCTATTGTCTCTTTACTCTTGAACTCAATCCCCCTATTAATGAAGCCTAGCATCCCATAGGCCTTCTTAACTATCCTATCAACCTGTCCAGTGACCTTGAGGGCTATACGGATTTGAATCCCAAGGTCCTCCTGTTCATCCACACTCTTAAGTAACTGACCCTGTACTCAGCCTTCTGGTTTGTTCTTTCAAAATGCATCACCTCACACTTATCTGGATTGAACTCCATCTACCACTTTTCTGCCCAACTCTGCATCCTGACTATATCCACTTGTAACCTTCAACAACCTACAGTTCCTTTCACAACTTCTCCAATCTTCATGTCATCCGCAAACTTACTCACCCATCTTTCCACCTCTTCATCCAGGTCATTTATAAAAATCACAAAGAGCAGGGGTCCCAGGACAGATCCTTGTGGCAGTCCACTAGTCACCGACCTCCATGCAGAATACTTTCCTTCCACTACTAACCTCCGCTTTGTTCCTGTAAGCCAAATTTTTATCCAAACAGCCAAAGTTCCACTGATCCCATGCCTCATGATTTTCTGGATGAATCTCTCATGGGGGACCTTGTCAAATGCCTTGCTAAAATCCATGTAGACCACAACTACTGCCCTACCCTCATCAATTTCTTTTGTTACCTCTTCAAAAAACTCAATTAGGCTCATGAGGAATGACCTTCCCTTCACAAAGCCATGTTGACTATCCTTGAGTAGACTGTACTTCTCCAAATGCTTGTAGATCCTATCCTTAATCATATAACAATCACAGCACGGAAACAGGCTATCTCGGCCCTCCTAGTCCGTGCTGAACTCTTAATCTCACCTAGTCCCACCTACCCACACTCAGCCCATAACCCTCCACTCCTTTCCTGTCCATATACCTATCCAATTTTACCTTAAATGACAGAACTGAACTGGCCTCTACTACTTCTACAGGAAGCTCATTCCACACAACTATTACTCTCTGAGTAAAGAAATACCCCCTCGTATTTCCCTTAAACTTCTGCCCCCTAACTCTCAAATCATGTCCTCTCATTTGAATCACCCCTACTCTCAATGGAAACAGCCTATTCACGTCAACTCTATCTATCCCTCTCAAAATTTTAAATACCTCGATCAAATCCCCCCTCAACCTTCTACGCTCCAATGAATAGTGACCTAACTTGTTCAACCTTTCTCTGTAACTTAAGTGCTGAAACCCAGGTAACATCTTAGTAAATCGTCTCTGCACTCTCTCTAATTTATTGATATCTTTCCTATAATTCGGTGACCAGAACTGCACACAATATTCTAAATTTGGCCTTACCAATGCCTTGTACAATTTTAACATTACATCCCAACTTCTGTACTCAATGCTTTGATTTATAAAGGCCAGCGTTCCAAAAGCCTTCTTCACCACCCTATCTACATGAGACTCCACCTTCAGGGAACTATGTACTGTTATTCCTAGATCTCTCTGTTCCTCTGCATTCCTCAATGCCCTACCGTTTACCCTGTATGTTCTATTTGGATTATTCCTGCCAAAATGTAGAACCTCACACTTCTCAGCATTAAACTCCATCTGCCAACGTTCAGCCCATTCTTCTAACCGGCATAAATCTCCCTGCAAGCTTTGAAAACCCCCCTCATTATCCACAACAGCTCCTACCTTAGTATCATCGGCATACTTACTAATCCAATTTACCACCCCATCATCCAGATCATTTATATATATTACAAACAACATTGGGCCCAAAACAGATCCCTGAGGCACCCCGCTAGTCACTGGCCTCCATCCCGATAAACAATTATCCACCACTACTCTCTGGCATCTCCCATCTAGCCACTGTTGAATCAATTTTATTACTCCAGCATTAATACCTAACGACTGAACTTTCTTAACTAACCTTCCATGTGGAACTTTGTCAAAGGCCTTGCTGAAGTCCATATAGACTACATCCATTGCCTTACCCTCGTCAACATTCCTCGTAACTTCTTCAAAAAATTCAATAATGTTTGTCAAACATGATCTTCCATGCACAAATCCATGCTGGCTACTCCTAATCAGATCCTGTCTATCCAGATAATTATTAATACTATCTCTAAGAATACTTTCCATTAATTTACCCACCACTGAGAATCCTTTCCAGTAGTTTGTAGCCCACCAACATAAGACTCACCAGTCTATAGTTCCTAGGATTCTCTGGTGTGGTTTGTTATGCAATGGACAACTCTTGCTCGGGTCGTTGTTAGTTGTAAAGGCTTCAGTCTTAAGCACTCAGACAGGTTTATTAATGTTGAAATTATTTGAAGTGGATTTATCCGGCTTGGTGTAAATTGTACTGCTTCCTGAACCCATGAGGCTAGGGTCATTTCGTTTCTTCGCCTCCTTGCACACAAACCTAGTGAAATACTCGAAGGGAGGAAATCGACCATTGTGCTCTTCCTTGTACTCTGCGCCAACAGACACCCACCTTTCCTGCAGCCCAAATAGAAGTTTGTCCATGATTTGTCTAATCCCATATGGAGTATCTAGGTATAATAGACCAGTTGAGTAGCCATCTTCTTTGGCACCTTGAATCTCCATGAGTAAATCTCCGAGCTGTCTTAACTTAGTGTGGTCCTTGGCTGACACCTTAGGAAAATTTTCCAGATGTCTGTATAGTGCTGCTTCAATAATTTCGGGGGCCACATAAGTTTCATGTGTATCAAGGAGAACACAAAAGGCAAAAACAAGGAAAAGAAGAAGAAAGGCAAAAGTGCAAAATGTGATAGTGAAATTTCTGGTGAGTGTACCATAGATCTAAGCACACAAGAAAACTTGGGTAATGCTTTTCATAATGAGTTCCATCATGAGAAAACCAAAGAGAGTTGCAACTCATTAGAGAACGGTGGTCAACAGCCAGTATGGGTAACACAAATTCTGTCAGAAAATCATTTTTCACAGTCTTCATGAATTCCAACTCCCCGCTTGACCTTCGTAAGGTCACAATGAACATAATACAAAACTTCAATCTCTAAATCAGTCCTTAGGTAGAAGTAGAATGACTTCTGTAACTGGCCTTTGGTAAATTTTCACATCACCTTGGTCAGTAGTTTTCAACTCAACCTTCCTGACATGTCCATCCGTACGAGGGAATGTGGCAGTGATTCTGGCCATTGGCCAGCTGTTGCGGGCGATTTGCTTGTCCCTGAGCAGGACTAAGTCTCCAACTTGAAGATTCCTGTGGGGTTCTGTCCACTTTTGTCTCTGTTGCAACAAAGGTAGATATTCCTGTCTCCAACGAGACCAGAACCGATTTGCCAGAGCCTGGACCTGTCTCCATTGCTTTGTGTACAAATCCTTATCAGAGAAGTCCCCTGGTGGAGGGGGAACTCCTGCCTTCTGCGTAAGGAGCATTGATGGCGAGAGTATGAAGGGGTTTTCCGGGTCAGAAGACGCAGGTAGGAGTGGTCATGCATTTATAATGGCTGTGACCCCTGCCATTAGGGTGCACAGTACCTCGTGGGTCAATTGGTTGCGTTGCTGCTTCTCAGGTTTCCTTTTCAGGGTTTTTGTTCCTCTTCCACAGTCTGGCAGGGGTCACAGCCATTATAAATGCATGACTACTCCTACCTGTGTCTTCTGACCCGGAAAACCCCTTCATACTCTCGCCATCAATGCTCCTTACGCAGAAGGCAGGAGTTCCCCCTCCACCTGGGGACATCTCTGATAAGGATTTGTACACAAAGCAATGGAGACAGGTCCAGGCTCTGGCGAATCGGTTCTGGTCTCGTTGGAGACAGGAATATCTACCTTTATTGCAACAGAGACAAAAGTGGACAGAACCCTGCAGGCATCTTCAAGTTGGAGATTTAGTCCTGCTCAGGGACAAGCAAATCGCCCGCAACAGCTGGCCAATGGCCAGAATCACTGCCACATTCCCTGGTAGGGATGGACATGTCAGGAAGGTTGAGTTGAAAACTACTGACCAAGGTGATGTGAAAATTTACCAAAGGCCAGTTACAGAAGTCATTCTACTTCTACCCAATGACTGATTTAGAGATTGAAGTTTTGTATTATGTTCATTGTGACCTTACGAAGGTCAAGCGGGGAGTGTGTTGCCTTTATGGCATTTGTTTAGTTTATAATATTTTCGCTTTAGTAATTCGTTTGTTAGCATTTTTTAGTTAAAGTTAGGATTGTTTGAAGTAAATTCATTGTCTGTGATATATCGCAGCATGCGATGACGTCACACCCGGTTTCGTCGCGTCTTGTGGGAAAATACCGTTTGGGAGAAACGGGAAGGAGGGGGTTCACATGTGCAGGATCAGCACAAGAAAAGTTTTCTTTCTACGCACTAGAAAAATCAGTGAAGCAATGCCGTAAGTTCATGAGATAATCGATGTGTTGAATTAAAAATGTCAACGCTGATTCTGTTAAAAGTAATGATGGCTGATAAGGTTTATGTTTTCATTAGTTAAAGAGTTGCGGATAGTTTGTGTTGAAGTGTATTTAAAGCAGTTAATGGCATAGGTAGATTCTGACTGTATGCTGCACTTTAATGTAATGTAGTTGTTGTAGTTTTACTTTAGCAAGTATTTACGATGTAAGTGTGATATCAAGAATGAAACAAATACTGTATACATTTTGTATTGTTTTATCAACAGTTTTCACCATACATTAATGTGGAAGAGTGAACAGTAAATGGTTAATCTTACTGCAATCCTGTCTTCATTGACTACCGTTTATCTTGGTGTTTAGTTCAGAGTTCTCTTACACCTGAGCAAGAACACTACACTCCCTATTATCTTTTTTAAACAAGAGAACTACATTTGCCATTCTCCAGTCCTCCGGCGCCTCCCCTGTAGCTAAAGAGGATTCAAAGATCATAGCTACTTCTCCAGCGATCTCTTCTCTCACTTCCCATAGTATCCTGTGGTATATCACGTCCGGCCCTAGGGACTTATCAATCTTGATGTTTTTAAGAAGATGCAACACTTCTTCTTCCTTAATCTCCACAATAGGCCTCATTAGGCACACAGGCCTATTCAATTTTGACCTCACCTGATCAAGTTCCTTTTCACTTGTGAATACTGAAGCTAAGTATTCATTTAGAACCTCTTCAACCTCTTCTGCCTCCAGGCACATGTTGCCTTCTTTATCCTTTAGCGGTCCCACCTTCATTCTTGTCATCCTTCTGTTCTTCACATAGCATAGAACACCTCGGGGTTCTCCTTAATCCTATATGCCAAGGCCTTCTCCTGCCCACTTCAAGCTCTCCTATGTCCTTTCTTAAGCTCCTTCCTGGCTACCCTATATATCTCATGAGCCCCTCCTGCTTCCTGCTTCTTATAGCTAACAAATCCTTCCTTCTTCCTCTTGATGAGTTGCCTTCCTTATTTTGTCAGCCATAGTTCCCTTTTCCTAGTCTCAGTGGGACAAACCTATCCTGAACCCAGCACAAGTGGTCCCTAAACTTCTCCCACATTACTTCTGTGCTTTCACCCTTACACATCTGTTTCCAATTTACTCTTGCTAGTTCCTGCCTCATCCCTTCATAGTTAGCCCTTCCCCAGTTAAGCACTTTCCCATTTTGTCTGTTTTTATCCTTTTCCATAGCTATGCTGAAGCTAAGGGAGTTGTGGTCACTCTCACCAAAATGCTCCTTCACCAAGAGATCTGCCACTTGACCAGGTTCATTACCCAGAACTAGATCCAGTATGGCCTCTCCTCTCATCGACTGGTCCACATACTGTGTCAGGAATCCTTCTTGAACACACCTGACAAATGCAGCCCCATCTATCCCCTTTGCACTCAGGAGGTGTCAGTCAACATGAGGGAAGTTGAAATCACCCATAACTACAACCCTGTATTTCCTGCACCGTTTTAAAATCTGCCTGCTTATTTGCTCCTCGGAGTCCCGGGGGATATTTGGGGGCCTATGGACTACTCCCAGCACAGTGATTGATCCCTTCCTATTTCCACCCACACCGACTCTGCAGCATTCTCCCTTTCTATAGCCGTGATACTATCCCTGACCTGTAATGCTACGCCCCCCCCCCTTTTCTACCTCCCATCCAATTCCTTTATAAAACACCTAAACCCCGGGAACTGCATCAGCCAATCCTGCCCTTCCTCCAACCAAGTTTCAGTAACGGCCACAACATCGTAGTTCCACATACTGATCCATGCTCTGAGTTCATCGTCTTTATTCCTAATACTCCTAGCGTTGAAATAGTCACATTTCAACCCCTCTAATTGGCTACATTTATGTTTTGTCCCCTGCCTCTCCTTCCTCACCAACGCAGAACACATAGCATCATGCCCTTGTCCTTCTACCCTAATCTCTGCACTCACATTCTGATTCCCAACCCCCTGCCAAACTAGTTTAAACCCTTCCCAACAACTCCAGCAAACCTGCCCGCCAGGATATTGGTCCCTTTCCAGTTCAGGTGCAGCCCGTCCTTTTTGTACAGGTCAGACCTTGCCCAAAATAGATCCCAAAGATCCAGAAATCTGAAACTCTGCCCTCTGCACCAACTCTTCAGCCACGCATTCATCTGCCATAACTTCCTGTTCCTACCCTCTCTGTCTCGTGGCACAGGCAGGAATCCTGAGATTACCATCCTTGAGGTCCGGCTTTGTAACTTCTTTCCTAACTCCCTATATTCCTTCTTCAGGACCTCATCCCTACTCCTATCTATGTCATTGGTCCCCACGTGGACCACGATATCCTGCTGCTCACCCTCTCTCCTGAGAATACCAAAAACTTGATCCGAGAAATCGGAGACCCTGGCACTAGAGAGGCAACAAACCATCCAGGATTCTTGATCTCTTCCACAGAACCTCTTATCAGTCCCCCTAGCTATCAAATCCCTATCACTACTGCCCTCCTCTTTTCCCTGCTTCCCTTCTAAGCTGAGGGTCCAGTCTCGGTGCCAGAGATGCAACCACTACAACTTGTCACTGGTAGATCGTCCCTACCAACAATATCCAAAACAGTATACTTATTATTGATGGGAACGGCCAAAGAGGTGCTCTGCTCTTTCTGTCTATTCCCCTTCCCTTTCCTGACAGTCACCCAGCTACCTGTCTCTTGACTTTTAGGGCTGACTGTCTCCCTGAAACTCCGATCTATTACTGCCTCTACCTCCCGAATGATCCAAAGTTCATCCAGCTCCAGCTCCAGTTCCCTAACTCGGTTTGACAGGAGCTGCAGCTGGATGCACCTTTTGCAGGTGTAGTCATCAGAAACAATTGGCTTCCCACATCCTACAAGCGGAGCACTACACTGCCCTATCTATTGCCTCCATTACCAACTCATAAGTTAATTAAATTAATTAAAGAAACTTTTTCGGCCTTACCTCACTGGGATCAAGCTCGTCCTCTGCCTTGAGGGTATTATGAGAGGGTGAAAGTATTTCTCATAGACAACAATATTCCAGAGTTGGAAGATAGCATTGAAAATATACAGACATTGAGACTAAAATAATGAAACTTAAGAAATATATTGCTTATGTAACATGCTGTAAGGTTTCCATTGAGAGAAATGTTGTTCTTTCTTGTGAGTCTTGTTTTGCCGGGGAGAGATGAGGAGTGAAGATGTGAATGGAGAGTTGGTAGACTGCTGGATGGAGTGAACTTGTTGCGAGGGTCCACAGGTCAGTGACGATCAGAGGAGGTCGATGGTGGATGACTGGCTTATCAGTGAGCTCCAACCTTGTGCAATACACTGTTTCATGAGAATGGGCCCTTTTTCTTTACCAACCATATAGTCCAAGTAAAGCTCAATTGTTTAATTGCATATAGTGTACAGTTTTTTATTTTGGGGTACTGATTTGTAACAGGAGACACATCGCACAGCATCCATGCAAACAAGATTTCTTAAGCTTGGCCAGGCCGGGGGCTATCACCCCCTATATTAGGCCACGTCAAGTGAGTGTTACAATTGTGGGGGCTACGTTTGGGATTGATTCTGTTGGATGCTGTGTGATTACCCTGAGCAATGAACCAGTGGAGTAGATATTTGTACTCCAGATGAATTGTTAATTCACCTGTTTAGTATTGGTAAAGTTGTGATTGCAGGCAGAGGTTTGATAAAATGACTGGCGCTGCTTTCGTTTTAATTCAGACCAGGGCTGACATAGCAGAAGCTGGGGGTGGAGGTTTCAAAGATAGAGTTCTCTCATTTCTGAGGAGTGAGGGGAAGGGGTGGTCAGATTTGGAATGTCTAATTAATCCACGTCCCCAGGTGAAGAGTGTGAATTCTGTGTTAGTATCCACCCTTACTTCTCTGACGAATAAATGGAAAAATCAGATTCAAAGTCCCAGCTATGGCAGGCTCCACCTAATCTCTGGAATAATGCCCACCGCTAAAGGGGAGGAGTATGAGGCTTGGGTGGAGCTGACCTCTCAGTTGTTAGATGAGTGACAGTGCTCTGATGATCTAAAGGAACAGAGGTTGGTTGAAAGTTTGTATGGGCGGGCCACCATCATTGTGAGAGCTGTCTGGTTGAAATATCCAGCAGCGACAGCTGTCAGTTGCATGCAAGCACTGGACAATGCTTTTGGCCTGACTGAAACCCTGTGGAAATCATGGTGAGGTTTCAGAACATGTGTCAGGAGAAGGAGGAGAAGATTTCTGCATTTATTTCTCAGCTAGAGAGGCAGCTAAATTGCTTGCAATGCAGAGGGGCCATTCAGGCGGCTGAGGTGGATCAGTTAAGAATGGACCAGATAGTCAGTGGCACCCAGTCCCAAGAACTGATGCTTGGAGTCGAGAAGTTGAGAACCACGCCCTATCATCCACAGGGTGATCCCCAGCCAGAGAGGTTTAATCAGACCTTGCTAGACATGCTTGTGACCCTGGGGATCAGCAAGAAGAGCTGGAGGAATCAACATATTGGGCATCTGGTTCACAGTTATAACTGTACATGAAATGAAGCTACTGGGTACTCGCCATATTATGTTTGGGCACAAGGCAAGGTTGCCCATTGACCTTTGTTTTGGGACTGACAAGGGTGACGTACCACCGAAGACTTAACTGAAGCATGTGTCTGATATGAGAAGAGAGTTGGAAAGGGCTTATGAACTAGCTGTGGTTGCAGCTGCCAAGCAGAATCAAGGGAATAAGAGGAGGTCTGATCAAAAGGTGCGGTTCTCCCAACTCCTGCCAGGAGACAGAGTCCTCATAAGGACCTTGGGGCTACCTGGAAAGCATAAGTTGGCTGACTGCTGGACGGCTACGCCCTATGTGGTGGAGAGTCAGATGCCAAACCTCCCAGTTTTCCAGGTGAAACCAGAGAATGGGAATGGGCCTGTCAAGATTCTCCATCGGAACCACCTGCTGCCTCTGGGACTAGAGGTGTAGTTAGACCCAGAGCCCGACTTTGAGCCTATACCTAGTAAGTGAACTCTGCAGAAATGCGGGGCGACTACAAGGCCCCCAACAGGCGAGATTAGGCCGACCACCACCCCTGAGAGGGATGCTGATTCGGAGGATAAGGACCTGGATGTGTGGTATATGCCACCATTCTCTAACTCCTCATTGATTGAGGAAGAGACTTCTGGCCCTTCTTGCATTGAGACAGAAAAGTGGGGTGCGGGGGGGGGGGTATCTGTGAGAGCAGGGGTTGCAGTGGGACTCTGCAGGGGAGGAAGCAGAGTTTGGTCACGGGACAGAGGGGTCCAAGTTTCAGGTGGGCATGAGTGATAGGCCGGGGATGGCTTTGCCATGTAGGCCAGAAGTATCCCCAGTAGTATTGGAACCTGAAGAGTTAGATGAGGGGGTGCAAAGGTCTCAGAGAATTAGGAGAACACCAGATAGGCTGGCCAATGTAGCACCAGGGGAACAGAGTGTGACCCCTACTGTGTTGGGAAGCTATGCCACTGCCTTTTACACCTGGATTGGGCTTTGTGTTTTGCAGGAAGGGTTGGTGAATTATCTCAACATCATGAGGATATGACTATATTTGGTAGGGGGAGAGTGTAACATGCTGTAAGGTTTCACTGCTAATGTAATGGTTTCTTTGTCGCAGCAATGTTTGGGTTATGACTAGAGATAATAGGGTTTGGAATACTGGGGCTATCTCACGAGAGAAATGTTGTTCTTTGTTGAGAGTCTGGGAGAGAGATCTTCATGGTCTTTTTTTGCCAGGGAGAGATGAGGAGAAAAGACGTGAATGGAGAGAGTTGGTAGACCGCTGGATGGAGTGGGCTTGAAGCGAGGGTCTGAAGGTCAGCGAGTATCGGAGGAGGCCGATGGTGGACGACTGGCTACAGTGAGCTACACCATTGTACAATAGACTGTTTCACGAGAATGGGGCCTTTTTCTTCTTTTTTGTTTTCTTTACTAACCATATAGTCAAAATAAGAATTATAAAGCTTAATCATTTAATCGCATATTGTGTATTGTTTGTTATTTCAGGGTACTGACTTGTAACAGAGGACAGATCGCGTCGCATCCACCCAAACAAAATTTCTTAAGCTTGGCTGGGACAGGGGCTATCACCCCCTATATTAAGCCGCTAGCTGAAGTGAGAGTTACACTTACAGAAGTTAAGTACAGAAACTATTCACTAACTTGGTAGATCCACAGAAAGTTAAAGATACTTTAAGTTGTAGAGGTGGTTCAGAATACTCTGAATGACAGCCATTTGACTTGGAAAAGTTTTTAAATGCAGCACGTGGGTGCTGGGAGAACCCAAGAGGGATTAAACTGTCAAGGAACGATAACTCGCGGGTTTTTGGATTGCGCTCTCCAGGATAGGCAAATGTGTGATTTATAGACAAAAGAATCCAGCCATAGACTTGAGGAATAAAAGGCCTTACCTTTGATCTATGGTGTTCAATTGAAATTGCTGTGGAGATGACAGGCCGAAGTGCCAAGAATTCTATTTTACCTAACTGTTAGTAGAACATAGGACAGTACAGCACAGGAAAAGGCTCTTGGGCCCACAACGTTGTGCCAAACCAATTAAATTAGTAATTAAATGGCAAATTAAGTGTATCTCCTCTACCTACACAATGTCCATACCTTTCAATTTCCTCATATTCATATGCTTATTTAAACATCTCTTATAAGTCCCAAATGTTTTTCGCTTCTATCATTACCTCCTTCAACATTCCCCTTCTCAAAAACACAAGGATGCCAACAGTGGAAGGAAAGTATTGGTACGGAATCAAGAACAGCATCATGTGATGCAAATGACTGGAGTTATTCTTTTGATCTACTGTTGGAAACTCACCAGGGAGCTGCTCTTTTCAATATTCGACGTGCTGATCATGTCAGAACAAAGAACACATCTTGTATAACAAAAATAAACAAGCTCTTTTTCTCTTTTTTAATCAAAATACATTTATGTCAACATAAGCAAACTGGAGATGCATTTCCTTGTGCCCCCAACAGGGTGGACTAGCAATCAATGTGCAAAAAACAATAAGATGTGCAAATACAAAAAGGAAAAATAGAAATATTGATAATAATAATAATGATAATAGTTAAGAGAATGGGAAATTTACAAAGACAAATAAGAACCGAAATGACAAATTTTAGGAAACAATATGTACACTTGAATATGCTTAAATCATAGGTGTCAAACTCATGGCCCGCGGGCCATATCTGGCCCGGCGTACAATTATATCCGGCCTGCAAGATCATTTTAGATAGATCTATTATTTTAATTATTAATGGCCTGGCGATATGAAGCCTATGATTGTAAGTTAATAGCAATCATAAAAATAATGCTTGCTCAGCAGTCTTCTTCATAAGAAACAGAATTTGTGAAGTGAAACACTTTGTCGTTATAGCAGAGACTGAGACACATGAGAACAGGCTGAAAAAACTGAGCCAATGAAAGCTGCGTTCGCACGCGCCCGAATGATCCGGCCCGCATGAAGCTGCATTTTGCCCAATCCGGCCCATGACCTAAAATGAGTTTGACACCCCTGGCTTAGATGAACACTACCTAGGAGGAAGAGGAATAACAAGTGTAAAACACTTACATGACCGTCAGATGAAGCTTACTTCACATGAGTATCTGCAATTCTGGTAAGAAGAACACATCACTAAACTTAATTGAAAACACAACTCAGAAAAATTAGAAATTATCACTACAGACGTAAAAGTTAACCAATGGAAGAGCATGATCTAAGCAGACTAGATGTGGACAAGGATGCATTGAACACCTGGCTCAGAGATGGAGACATCTTTCCAGAAATAGAAGGGCTCCGTGTGACAATACAGTACATGTGATTAATAGAAAATATTTTCAAAAGTGCATCAAAAAAAATCTAAAATTTCAAGATGATAAATGTAGAAAATAGCATGAGAAGCCTGGAATGATCTAACACATTACAGGATTCTGCAGCAGTTTAGTTCAATCTGATTACTTATACAAGCATAATCAATTGCCAAACATCATTCATCAAGATCTTGCTTTAAAATACAAACTCATAAAAGAAACAATACCTTAGTATATATATAAGCCTGATCCAGGTTAAGAGTTTGACAAAGTATTTTATGACTCATAATTACTGTCTGGATATGATATTACAGGATAAACCATCAAGAACAACTTACTTAGTTAACATAGCCATGCCAAACACACACAACATAAAGTAATCAGTAAGTGAAAAGTGGCAGAAAATTGCTGAATTAAAACAGGAAGTTTTAAGTCAATAGAATATGAAAAAGGTATGCATTGCCCCATTGGTAATATCTACAACTAGTATCATCAGTCATTACACAATAACCTTAAACACAGCAATATATAAGTAAATCTTCAGAAAGGCACAATAATAAACACCAATAGAGTAGTTCAAATGCTCCAAGCAATTGAGAAACGAGTGTGCTTGGCTACATCCGAACTACAAGCTTTACCAGCTGGAACTGAGAGAAAAAAAGTATAATCATAATAAATGAATAAGTAAGCAATAAGTATTGAGAACATGATGTTAAGAATAATTGAATGTGAGTCCATAAGTTGTGGGAACAGTGCTGTGATGGAGCAAATGACATTATCCCCTCTGGTTCAAGAGCCTGTTGGTTGAGGGGTAGTATACGTTCCTGAATCTAATGGTGTGGGTCGTGAGGCTCCTGTACTTCTTCGTAATGGCAGCAGTGAGAAGAGAGCATGATGTGAAAGATTGGGATCCTTAATGATAGGCAGTGCTCCATGCTCAATGGTGGACATTGCTTTACTCATGATGAACTGAGCTGATTCCATTACTTATTGTAGGCTTTTCCATTACAAAGCATTGGTGTTTCCATGCCAGGCTGTGATGCAACCAGTCAATATACTTTCCACCACACATAAACAAAAGTTTGACGAAGTTTTAGATGTCATGATGAATCTTCATTAACTTATAAAAAAGTAGAGGTGCTGCTGTGTATCTTTGTAATGGCATTTATTGTATGTGCTGGATCAAGGCTAGATCCTCTGAAATGATGACACCAAGCAATTTAAAGTTGCTGACCTTCTTCATCTCTGATCAAGCGATGAGAACTGGCTCATGGACCTCCAGTTTCTTCCTCCTGAAATCAATAATCAGCTCTTTGTTTTGCTGACATTGAATGAGAGGTTGTTGTTGTGGTACCAACCAGTTAGATTTTCAATCTCCCTCCTATATGCTGATTCATCACCACTTTTGATTTGGCCCATGACAGTGGGGTGATCAACAAATGGCATTGGAGCTGAGCTTAACCATAAATATAAGTTGTAAGTATAAAGCAAGTAGAGAAGGGAGCTAAGCACCCAGCCTTGTGGTGCACCTGTACCAATGGAGATTATGGAGGAGTTGATGTTGCCATTTCAAACGAACTGGGGTCTGTAAATGAGAAAATCAAGGAACCAATTGTACAAAGTGGTACTAATAAGTCTTGAAGCTTATTGATTAATTCTGAGGGGATGATACTATTGAATGCCAAGCTGCAGGCGCTGGAGAACACCTTGATGTATGCATCATTGTTGTCCAGATGTTCCAAGGTTGATTGAAGAGCCAATGAATAGCATTTGCTGTTGACCTGTTATGACAATAGGCAAACTGGAATGGATCCAAGTCACTTCTCAGGCAGGAGTGTATATGTTCCAAAATGTGTCAGAGACAATCTGCACAGTTTCATAACTGCTGCAGATGATGTTGTGTTCAATTTGTAGAGCATCTGTGCTACAAGCCAACATGTGTGATAACAGCAGTTGAGGACCATAGTATTGTTAACAGAAAGTTGATTGAAATACAGATCAGCACAGCTGCATTCTTCTCCATGATGGGAAAGGCAAGCAGTTTAGTCAGATGAACTCATTCAGACCAGTCTGTCCGAAGAATGATTTGGGACTAAATTTGAAAGTCGTGAAAGCCAGGAATGATCCAGGACATCAGCATTTCAACTTCCTCATGGTTTCAAAGTCTCATGCAGTGACCATCGATAAAAGGAAACATGTGTTAAATAATATCGGACACATTCTCTACCCAAGGTTATGCTCAGCCCAGACGGCTGCTGAATCCATTGATATCAAATTTCACAGCTCAAAGTTCAATGTAAATTTATTATCAAAGTACATATATATCAACATCTATCCTAAGGTTCATTTTCCTGCAGGCATTCACAGCAAAACAGGGAAAGGCAATTGAATGATTGAAACACTACACACAAGACTATGAAGCAACCAATGTGCAGAAGAGGACAGACTATGTAAATACAAATAATAGCAATAATAAGCCAGACTAAATAGATACATGAAATGTACCAGATGAAGAAAACAGAATTATCAGGTCAGAAACAATGAAAAATGTTTATATCGGGCATTGAAACTAAATTTTACACACTAAGGGTCTCTTAGATAGGTACATGGAGGGCTATGTGGTAGGGAAATTCTAGGCCATTTCTGTGTTCTATGTAAAATGTCATGAACCCAGTACAAAATTACCAATAAACACAGAGATAATGAACTTTTGGTTTATTATCTGGTCAAACAGGGTGACATATAATCTAGAAGCAAGCTAGTTTAGGGAGGAAAGAGAACACACACACACACACACACACACACACACACACACACACACACACACACACACACACACACACACAGAATTGCAAATAACTGAAGTCACAATCGATATGCTGAAAGAGCTAATTAAAAGTACCCACAGCTAGAAAAATACTGGCATGATACTATTCATAATTATTGGTATAAAAAGTTAATTTGCTTTCATCTGTACCTGTTAATGCATATCAACAATTATCCTGAAAATGTGCCTGAGATTTTGACAGAAGGTAAAACATAACTTTTACCTCAAGGGGGAATCACAAAAGATCCATTAAAATCCTGTCCTATTACTTGTTTACAAACTATATATAATATTGTAACATCATGTATCTCGCAACTAATTAGTTCTTACTTAGATAACCACAATATACTTACAGAAGAGCAGAAAGGATGCCAGAAGGATATGAAAGGATATAAAGAACAACTGGTAATAGATTCTGTAATTCTAAATCAATCTGGGCAGAAAAGCTTTATTGATTACCAAAAGACTCTGTTCCACACTCATGGTTAATAGACATTCTTAACATATATAATCTACAGCCAATACTTGTGAAATTCCTGCAACATTTGATGAAGCATTGGCATACTGTAACAGTCAAAAAAGAGCAACAAACATTATCAAAATAAATCAATGTATTTTCCAAGGCGACTCTCTTATGTCCACTATGGTTCTGTCTAAGTTTAAACCCACTCTCTAATTTAGTGAATCAGATATCAAACTAGGTATCAAATCACAGACAATGAAATGACACAACTTTCATGAAATGAAACCTTAACACAGCTTTTATACATGGATGATTTGAAATTATATGCTCAATTAAGCCAAAGCAATTAATTCAAATTGTAGAACTATTTTCGAAATTGATGAATGTAAACTTTGGACTGGATAAATGTAAAACATTAAGCATAAAGTATTTTGCAATAGAACTAAGAGAATACAAAACAGAACAGCAGGATGCAATACAACCAATGGTCAAATATAAAATATATATCAACAAGGGAAGAAAATAGATCATAGTGCAATAAAGGAAAAACTTTGGATAGAATTTACTTCAAGGTTTAAGAAGATCTGCCAAACAGAGCTCAACAACAAAAGTAATAAATACTTTTGCTATATCAACATTAATGTATTCTTTTGGCATAATATCTTGGTAACCAATGTAAAGCATAACCCTCCATAAGAGGCATCCCCATGATCTGAGCAGGCTAGTTGTCAATGAGGAAGCAGTGAATGCCTGGATCAGAGTTGCAGACCTTTTCACAGAAATAGAAAAGTTCCTTGTGACAATCCAGGACCAGGTGGTCAACACAAAAAAATGATCAACAATACATCATAAAAGACCAACAAATTCAAAATAATAAATGTAGAAAATGCTGAGAAAAAAACAGAAAAAATTCAACACATTACAGGATCCTGTTGCAGTTTAACACAATCTGTTTACTTTCACAGGTACAAACAAGTGGCAAACACAATTCACCAAAATCTTGCTTTAAAATACAAACTCATAAAAGAAATCGCACCTTACTATGAACATAAACCTGACAAAGGGTCTCGGTCCGAAGCGTCAACAGTGCTTCTGACTATAGATGCTGCCTGGCCTGTTGCATTCCACCAGCCTTTTGTGTGTGTTGCTTGAATTTCCAGCATCTGCAGATTTCCTTGTATAAACCTGATCCAGTTTTTAGAGTCAGAATGCTACAACTTATATTATAACTGATATTACAGATTGGATAATCCATAATAAATGTCTGGATATAATAACACAGAATAAACAAGCAAGAACAACTTATTTAATAGACATTGTCATTCCTAGCACACATAACCCACAGAAATCAATAAGGAAAGAACACAATGCTGGAGTAAAACAGGGAATTGAAGGACTTTGGAGCATAAACAAGGTATACGTTGTCCTGATATTTACAACTGGTATCATCCCAAAGGCTCTACAAACAATTCAGGCTACACAGTAATATCTATGTAAATCTTCAGAAAGTCACAACAATAAACACCACTAGAATAGTCTGAAAGCTCCTAGCAATTGAAAAATGAATGTACTTGGCTATGTCCATGCCTCAGGTTTTACCAGCTTGAGCTGAAAACAAATAGAAATAATAATACATATATACATACATACATAACTAATACTAAGCACACATTGTAGAATCCTTGGAAGTGAATCCATAGATTGTGGAATCAGCTCATCTTTGAGGCGAGTGAGGTTATCCATGCCAGTTCAGGAGCCTGATGAAGAGTGAATACTTCATATGGATTCAGAAACTTACTGATAAAGGTTTCCTGATTTCAGTCACTGAAATTTCTCAGGCAACATTGCAAAATGCATTTAAAGCATAACAGTTCCACCAGTTCACTTTGAAAGGATAGACTAATTCAGGCAACTGTTCCAATGAAGCTTTGTCATTGTTCTATAATTACAGACATTAATTATGCACTGACCAAAATTGTTTAAAATAGTGCCATTCAGTAGTCACTTCAATTGTTCTCGGGAGAAAGACTGTAGATGAGTTACTTGCTGAATACCTTGGACTTGTCAACATGAAGGTTTCACCAGGAATCTTGCACTCTAGCTAATTATTGGTAGAGCTTCTGAAGTAGCTGATTCCTTGTGTACAGTTTGATTCAACAGCTGAAACACCTTTAGGGAATGGATATGGACAAGCTAACAATAGTGTAACAGTTAGTGTAACACTATTGCAGCACCTGTGACCTGGGATCAATTCCATCTCTGTTTGTAAGGGGTGCTTCCTGTGACTATGTAGATTTCCTATAACTGCTCTGATTTCCTCATATATTCTAAAGACATACAGACTAGTAGGTTGATTGGTCATATGGGTGTAATTGCTATCAGTCTTGTCGATAGCCTATAGCCAGAGAATTTATCAGAACATGGTTGTGATCAATTCTTGTGATGTGTTGTAATGTTAACAAAGTTACCAGACAGACATTGAAGCTAATGGATATAGAGGGGTTTTATTTTGGAAAAATAAACAACAGTCAACATATTGAGGCATTCTTGGAAGAAGAGGGCTGCCTGACCCAATATTACATGACATTTTAGTTGAAGGGTAACAGTAGGACAATTCTATACTCACAATATATCTATAATGCCTCCATTGAATTACATATAGTTTTCAAACACTTCCTTCTTTGCACCCACACTCCAGACACCCAAAGTGAATGTTAATCAGCATTGTTTGGTTTGCAATCAAATCCTGGAATTCCATTGTGCAGGGCTGCGTTTTATATTCAATGTACAATCCACATTCAGGACTGAAGATTGGTTGCTATTTAAATTAATATAACTATATGCTCTAACTCCAGAAAACGTCCTCGCAGTATGCTTGCGATAACAGCAGAATGTGTGTTCAGCAATGCGACACAGTTCAATGGGTTTATTTGAGACATTGATGTGATGTAAGATCACCCTCTGTCTATTGAGCCTATCATAGTAATTTGTTTTCAATAGTGCAGCAGAAAGATCTGTGTAGGTGCTATAAGGACATACTTCAGCTTCAGGATGAATCATGGATAAGCTAGTTTCTTGTTTAAGTATCTTACAACTTCACACTCCTTTTCCTGGCTCAACTCCAATGTGACAATTTAGTCATTCATGGGTTCTCCCAGCTCATGACTGCATGTGCTATATTTAAAATACTTCTCCACGTTAAATGGCTGTGGGTTGTTTCAATCTCTGAGCCACTTCTGCAAATAAAGATCTTTAACTTTTCTGTGGTTCTCTGCAGTTAGTCAGTATTCAGTTTACTTCTTCAATTTCTGTAAGCAATTTTCCTCTCTTAATTTCTTTTATATTCTCCAAGAGGACCACAACCCTGTTGTGGTTTGGAGGCTTACATGGGGTCCTAAGTTGGCTGGAGTCAGGGCTTTATTCTTTGGCCCTTAATAAAATCATCCATTCTAAACAGGTTAAAGGGTAAAGGCCATGAGTGGTCCACTGGTCTTCCAGATCTGGGGTTCAGCTCAGGGTTAACAAGCCTGACTGGTCAAACAAAACTGTTACGGAATCAGCAATGAAAAATCCTTCAACATCTGAATGGCCAAGGCTGGACAGAGATGAAGGACCTTCATTGTTGCCCTAAATGCCAGCGGCATAATGAGCAGTAAGTCAGTTTTCTTATTTATGCTCAATGCCTGCTAATTTTCAGCACTATCTTCCAGCTCTTAAATACTATCAGACTGAGTACAAAACAGACTGGAGAACAAGCACAGCATCTGATGTCCTGAGCATTGGCCTCCAAATGTGCAACCATGCATTAATTCCATTGAAGCAGCAGGTGAGGTCTGCTATTGAAACAAGGGAGAATGAAAAACAGATTGGAGTGATGACACAGCTTTGCCTCTGCTTACTCTGTATGGGGATGCAGTAAATGAGCATCACAAGTCAGACTCATCCATCTTCACGGAAAACGCCCAGGCTCCGCAGCAGTGTCCACAGTTATGACAAGTGACCTTAAAATCAACATGCCTGTCCTGGTATTTGTGGGAGCTCTAAATTACTTTTGGCACCAAATCTGTTACAATAACTTAAAATGGCATTCAGAGACAGAAGAGAAATAAATATATTGAAACAGAGGGAGAGTTACATCTACGGAGAGAATAGATTTCCCAAACATGGTAAGTTATTGAGTTCTGATAGAGGTCCCAGCCTGAAATGTTGACTCCTTATTCCTTTCCATAGATACTTCCAGATTTGCTGAGTTCCTACACCATCTTGAGTGTGTTTCTCCTGGTTCCCAGCACCTGCCAAATCTGTTGTGTTTCAGGTTTACCAAAGGGCAGGTGTTGGTAAAAATTCACCTGCACATCTAACCACCCCTTCAAAGATCAAAGTAAATTTATTATTCAAGTGTATATATATAAAACCATATACGACAGTGAGATTCAATTTCTTGTGGGCATACTCAATAAATCTATTGAATAATAACCAAAACAGAATTAGTGAAAGACCGACGCCCCCCCCCCCCCAAACTTGGGTGTTGAACCAGAGTACAGAAGACAAGCGCATGTGCAAATACAAAAAGAAATAAATAATAACAATAAATAAATTAAGTATAAATTTTGAGAACATGAGATGAAGATTCCTTGAAGGTGAATCCATTTGTTGAGGAACATTTCATTGGTCGTTCAAGAGCCCAATGGATGAGGGATAGTAACTGTTCCTGAACCTCCTACTGTAGGTACTAAGCCTCTTATGTCTTCTTTCTGATGGGACCAGTGAGAAGAGACGTGTTGGGAGTCCTTTCTGTAGCCACCAATCAAAATAATTTGCATCATTTTAATTGTGGTTGATCTGAAGTTGGTTTGAAGAAAAATGTCAATGGACTAAGGAAGTAAAACTTACTCTAATAAAATTATTACTTTTATCCTATTTATTTCTATAATTTGTTTTGTGCTGTTATCTATGGCATTTAATATGATTTTATCTGACAGGCTATGAAGATATAACCATGGAATTTGGAAAAGATTCATGACATTTTATCAAATGAAGTTCTAGTGGAAAGGGTACTTCTGCTCTAGCATCATGGAAATAAGCTGTTTATATTAGTAAGACATTTTCTTCTAAAATAAATGTGATTTGTGAGCTTGTTGAAACGAGTTGATATTGTTAGCTTCACAGATATAATTTTAAATCTCATTAATTCTTTATAATCAGTGAAAGGTCAGAGTGATGTTTTATTTAAAAATAAAGCAGGGCTGTTTAGGAACACACATGACAGCCGTGTTTATTATGTCCATTACATCTGACAGCAGAGCACTTAGCAGAAGCTCAAAGTATCGACAACAATTAACATGACACATTTCCCACCTTATCTAATGCCAAAAATGGATTATTAATGCACTTGTTTCCTTCCCACACAGAAACAGCTTTCTTTTTGAAGGAATAAATCAGTCCAACTAATTCAAATCTGTTTAGCACATAGTCATCTCAAACATTGTGTAAAGGAAGGATCTGGTTAGATCTGAGGGAACAGACCGGTAAAACTCTGAGGCAGTAAAAGTTCTGAAATCCTGATAGTTTATTATTAGGATGACCAAGTTATTTTTTCCACATTCTCTCCCCACTCACTAGGATCCCTGTTCCTTTACCCTCTCTCTCAATTCACATGGGCCCTGCATCTCCCTCTCCCTAAATACTCACCTGAGCATAGTTTCCACATTCTCCTTTGAACTCACTGGAGTCCTGATTCCCAAATTCCCTCTGAATTTACTGTAACTACGCACTTAGTCCACTCAGTGGAGTCCCAGTTCCCATGCTCCGACTTAGCTCACGAGGCTCCACTTCCCACACTTCCTTTGATTCCCATGTTCCCCTTGAACTTATCTGCTTGCCTAGAAAAAATATTCTCAAACACTGCAATATATACTTTGTACAAATTTAATTCAAAAACGACATAAAGTTCAAAGTAAATGTTATTCTCAAAGTATGTATATATCATCATAAACAATTCTGAGATTCACTGACATACTCAGCAAATCTAGAGAACAGTAACTATAACAAGATCGGTGAAAGATCAACCGGAGTGCTGAAGACAACAAACCGTGCAATGTAAATACCAATAAACAGCAATAAATAACGAGAAGATAAGGAGAATTTAAAGTGAGATCATTGGTTGTGGGAACATGTCAATGATGGGGCAATGAATAAAAACACAAAATGCTGGCAGAACTCAGCAGGCCAGACAGCATCTATGGGAGGAGGTAGGGACAATGTTTCTGGCCGAAACCCTTCATCAGGAGTCAGTGTAGTTATCGCCTTTTATTCAAGAGCCTGATAGTTGAGGAGTAGTAACTGTTCTTGAACCAGATTGAGTGAGTCCTGAGTCTCTTGTATCCTCTATCAGACAGCAGCAGTGAGAAAAGTGCATGACCTTGGCGGTGGGGATCTCTGATGATGGATGCTGCTTTCCTATGATAAAGTTTCATGTAGATGTGCTCAGTAGTTGGAGGGCTTTACACATGATGGACGATATAAATATAGCACAATAATCCAGTGGTTCAGAACATCTGCCAAACTGCCAGCACCAATGTCAGATTGAAGATTGAGATTAGCTTTATTGTCACATGTATATCCAAACATACAGTTTATGCCACTGGCCAACACAGTCAGAGGATGTGCTGGGCACAGCCTACAAGTGTCACCATGCTTTCGGCAGCAAAATAGCATCCTCACAACTGAATAATCTTAACTTGAACATCTTTGGAATGTGATAGAAAGCCAGAGCACCCAGAGGAAAGCAAAACAGTCACGGGGAGAATGTACAAACTCCTAACAGACAACAGTGGGTATTGAACCCTAATCCCTGGCACTCTAGAGCACTGTGCTAACACAATTATGTGCCACACAAGTATGTTACATAAATATTCACTCTGTATAGTATGTGCTGCTCATTTGAAGGAGATGAGTGAGATAGAGGACCTTAATATCGAGAGGATACAGAAACATGGACTTCTGCATGAGATCCGCCTCACGGCAACTCCTGCAGCAAAAGAGTGGAACAGCTGGAGAGAATCAACTATCACAGAGGTCACAATAAGACTATAAGACCATAAGATACAGGAGCAGAATTAGGTCATTTGGCCCATTGGGTCTGCTCCACCAGTTCAGCATGGCTGATTCAATTTTTCTGTCAGCCTCAATCTCCTGTCTTTTTCCCATATCCCTTTATGTCCTAACCATTCAAGAATCTATCAATCTCTGCCTTAAATATGAATAAAGACATGGCTTCCATAGCAATGAATTCAATAGATTCACCACTCTCTGGCTAAAGAAATTCCTTCTCATTTCCATTTTAAAGGATTCCCCTCTATTCTGAGGCTGTTTCCTCTGATCTTAGATTCTTCCAACACATCCACTCTATCAAGGCCTTTCACCATTCGATAGGTTTCAATGAGGTCACCCCTTTTTATTCTGAATTCTAATGAATACAGGCTCAGATCCATCAAACACTCTTTTCATATAACATGCCATTCTCTACTGGAGTCAATTTTGTGACTCTCCTTTGAACCCTTTCCAGTTTCAGCTCATCCTTTCTAATTTTAGAAAGAGGCCCAAAACTGCTCAGTGTTCTCCAAGTGAGGCCTCACCAGTGTCTTATAAAGTCTCAATATTACATCCTTGCTTTTATATTCTAGTCCTCTTGAAATGAATAGTAACATCACATTTGCCCTCCTGACCACAGACTCAAACAGAAAATTAAGCTTCAGGGAATCCTGCATAAAGACTCTGAAGTCCCTTTGTGCCTCAGTTTTTGGTATTTTCTCTTCATTTAGAAAATAGCCTACCCTTTCATTTCTTCTACCAAACTGTATGACCATACACTTCCCGACAATGTATTCCATCTGAAAATTTCTTTGGCCATTCTCCTGATCAGTCTAAATCCTTCTATAGCTTCTCTACTTCATCAAAACTACCTGCCCCTCCACCGATCTTCATGTCCTCTTCAAACTTTGCAACAAAGACATCAATTCTGTTCTCCAAACCACTGACATGCAGTGCCTACAAAATGTATTCACTGCCCCTCCAGAAATTTTCATGTTTTATTGTTTTACAACATTGAATTACAGTGAATTTAATTTAGCTTTTTTTGACATTGATCTACAGAAAAAGACTCCTTTGTGTCAAAATGAAAATAGATCCCCACCTAAGTGACCGAGATTCATTACAAGTATAAAGCACAACATAATTGGTTGTATAAGTATTCACCTCCTTGAATATGAAGCACCAAATTATCATTAGTGCAGGCAATTGGTTTTAGAAGTTACATAATGAGTTCAATGGTGATCACTAGTGTGAGCCATGGTGTTTCAATTGATTGTAGTAAAAATACATTTGTTTCTGGAAGGTCCAACTGAGTCAGTATCCCGGCAAACACTACACCATGAAGACAAAAAAAAAACACTCCAAGCAACTCTGTGAAAAGGTTATTGAAAAGCACAAGCCATGAGATGGATACAAGAAAATTTCCAAGTCACCAGATATCCCTTTGAGTACAGTAAAGTCAATCACCAAGTAATGAAAAGAATATGGCACCTCATAAGTCTGCCTGGAGCATGCTGTCCTCAAAAAAATGCAAGAAGGGTCTAGTCTGGGAGGCCACTAAGAGACCTATGACAGCTCTGGAGGAGTTACAAGTTTCAGTGGCTGAGATGGGATAGATTGTACATACATACATCCCTGAGATGGGATAGATTGCCCGGATACTGCACCAGTCACAGCTTCATTTGAGAATGGCAAAGAGAAAGTCACTGTTGAAAAAAAATCACATGTATTTTGCTGTAGTTATTCTATGTTTCTATGAAATCTCATCTAGAGCATGCGGGAGACTCTGAAGTCAGCTGGAAGAAGGTTTCATGGGCTGATGAAACCAAAATTGAGTTTTCTGGCCATCAGTTGAAATGCTGTTTGGTATAAGCCAAACACTACACATCAACAAAAACACACCATCCCTGGCATGAAGTATGGTGGTGGCTGTGAGGATGCTTCACTGTAGCAGGCCCTGGAATGCTTGTGAAGGTAGAGGTTAAAATGAATGTAGCAAAATACAGAGAAATCCTGGAGAAAATCCTGATACAGTCTGCTAGAAGACTGTAAATTAGAAGATTTGTCTTCCAGCAAGACAATGACCCGAAGCACAAAGCCAAAGCTACACAGGAAAGGGCTAAAAACCACAAAGCTAATGTCCTGGAGTGGCCAAATCAGAGACCACACCTCAACCCAACTGAGTGTTTGTCGCTGGACTTGAAAAAGGGCTGTTCAGTTATGATTCCCCTGCAATCTGAAGGAGCTTGAGCAGATTAGTAAAGAAGAACGGGAAAAAAATGCAGTGTCCAGATGTGCAAAGCTGATAAACACTTATCTATGCAGACTCAAGGCTGTAATTGGTGTCAAAGGTGCAGCTATTAAATACGGACTTGAAGGGGGTGAATAATTATGCAATCAATTACTTTGTGTTTAATAATTGTAATAAATTTAGACTAATTTATAAAAAAAGTTGTTCTCACTTTGACAGAAAATAATATTTTCTGTTGATCAGTGGCAAAGAAGCCAAATTAAGTTCACTGTGATTCAATGTTGTAAAACAATAAAATGTGAAAACTTCCAAGGGGTGTGAATACTTTTTATAGGCACTGTATAACCTAAAAAGAGCAGGTCCCACCACATACTCCTGTGGATTACCACATGACACCAACAGAAAACCAGAAAAGGTGCCATTTATTCCCACTCTTTGTCTCCTACCAATCAGTCATAGCTTTACCCATGTTAGAATTTTTCCTGTAATACCATGAGCTCATAGCTTGTTAAGCAACCTTATGTTTGGCATTTTGCCAAAGGCCTTCTGAATATCCAAGTACACAACATTAACCAATTCTGATTTGTCTATCCTACTCGTTACTACTTCAAGGAATTCCAAAAAACTTGTCAGACAAGATTTTCTCTTGAGGAAGCCATGCTGACTACAGCCTATTTTATCATGTGCCTCCAAGTACTCTGAGACCTCATTCTTAATAAACGACTCCAACATGTTCCCACCACTGAGGTCAGACCAACTGGCCTACAATTTCCTTTCTCCAGCTTCTCTCCCTTCTTGAAGAGTGAAGTGGCATTTGCAATTTTCCAACTTTTTGGAACCATTACAGAATCTGGTGATTCTTGAAAGATCATTACTAATGCCCCCCAATCTATTCAGCCACCTTTTTCAGAATTCTGTTATGTACAACATCAGATCCAGGTGACTTACTTACCTTCAAACCTTTCTGTTTCTGAAGAACCTTCTTTCTAGTTATGGTAACTTCACACATTTCATGACCCCTGACACTTGGAACTTCTCCCATCCTGCTTGTGTCTTCTGATGCAAAATACTTATTTAGTTCATCCATCATTTTGTTGTCCCCCATTTCTAACTCTCCAGCATCATTTTCCAGCAGTCCAATATCTACACTTGCCTCTCTTTTACAGTTTATGTATCTGTGTGCAACTACATCTGTCTTAAATAAAAACACAGGTGCAGAAAATGGCTTTAACTGGTGTATTCACCTTGCCGCAAGAGAGAGAGAGAGAGAGAACAATCTGCCTGTATAGACAACAGATCAATATGTAGTACTAAGGGGGTGGGGTTCATTGCTCTTAAATAAATTCATATATTACACTTTGTCCCCTTTACATTAATGCATCATAAAACTGTGCATGTACAAAATGTTCAATTTCCCTTTCATAAACTCATATTCCAAATAAGCATGCTTTCACAATAACAGTCCATAACTATCTTCACAGTTTGAAAGGTTCAGCCTTTTGGGTGCCACCCTGTACCTTTCAGGATAGAGCCTCTGGACCTGTGGAGTGGCATCAGGTTTGGTAGGTACCTTGTCTAAGACAACGTTCTCCGTTTCCACTGTCACGTTGCTGTCAATGACATCATCACTGAGAGATAACTCCAGTGACTGTAATGTGTCTATCTTGTTGAATGCATTCAACTCAGAAGTGTTCTTGGGTTGAACTTCCAGTATCTGGTCCACATGATGTCTCCATGTCTGATCTCCAACATCCTCTGTGTACATCAGTGGTCCAGTTCTTGTAGCTATCCTACTAGATGTTCACCTGTCTTCTCAGTAATCACATGCCGGGACTTCCTGTCCAATCTTGAAGCTCCTTGCTCCTTCACTTGGCAACTGGTTGAACTGTTTATTCTGCACTTCCCTCCATATATCTGGTTTCAGCAGATCTATGCGAGCTCTCAGATTCCTGTTCAGAACCAGCCATATCTATTGTCATCCATATGATTTGGTAATCTGCTTCAGTTATACTATGCAGTTCTAGGCATGTCTGTTCACCTTTGTCAGACTCTAGTTTGTGTGATTCTGTTTCACATTCAGTAATTTGATGCATTTGCCTAGTTTTGTGTTTGAGACTTTTCACTCGGTTCTGCTTTTGTCTGTCTTGCACACTCTCTCTACGTGACTTTGTCTGCGACAATTTCTACACACTTTTTCTTTTAAACATAACATTTGCATCATGGAAGGATTGCCACATTGATAACATTTTTGGCTTTTTGAACCATTTGGGGACATTTTATGTATTTCACATTCTAACCTTTTCTGTAGTTCTGCTGCATCTTTTACTGCAGTATCTAATGATATTAGAGTGGTCAGTGCCCATTCTGAGGTTAGGTCTGATTCTGCCAGTAGCCTCGTTTGAGTGCTTTGACTCTGCATGCCACATAAAAGTCTGTCTCTTAATGCATCAGAAGATCTATCTCAAAAGTCATAGTACTGGGAAAGATGGTGCATTTCAGCAATGTATTCAGAAAAGCTTACATCTTTTGTCTTGTTTCTTTTGTAAAATCTGAATTTCTCAGCAATTACCGGTGGTTTAGAGCTCAAATGATTTTTAAAAATTGTAACAATTTCACTGAATGTCTTACTTGCTGGCATTGCATGGGTTACTAAGTTACATGAGAGACTGTCCATTCTTGGGCCCATTAAGCTCAGAAGCTCCTCACTGTTACTTGTTACATTACAGTTCTACCCCCTCAATATATGACTCCCAGCCTTCATTAGTGCTATCAACTTCATCAATTTTCCCGACTGAAGCCATCACCACATTATTTTCATTTTGAGTTCAGCCTGTCTTTCATTATCACTCACGTATCCTTTGGCTTATTCTGCTGTTTATCTCTCATGGTTTTGTCCCATAATTGTCGAGAAGTTTGTCACATTTTCTGATGTTCAGGTTCATACTCTTTGCCAATTTGTTGTGTCTGTGCACAACTACATATATATTGAATGAAGCATGGTTGCGGAAAATGGCTTTAACTGGTGTATTGACATTGCAACGAGAGAGAGAACAACGCAAATGTGCAGACAGTAGATCAATTGTCTCTCTTATACACTTTATGTAATTGAAGAAACTTTTGATGTTCTCTTTAATATTATTAGCTAGTTACTTTTGTATTCCATCTTTAATTTCCTAATGATTTTTTTAGTTGCCTTCCGTTAGTTTTTCTAGATCATCCCAATCATTTAACTTCCCATTAATTTCTAATATTTGCTCTCTCTTTGACTTTTATGTTGGCTTTGACTTTGTTTGTTAGCCACAGATATGTCATCTTCCCTTTAGAATACTTTTTCCTCTTTGGAAAGTATATATCCTCTGCCTTCTGAATTGCTTCCAGAAATTCCAGCCATTGCTGCTCTGCCAGTGTTCTTTGCCAATCAATTCTGGCCAACTTCTCTCTCATGCCTCTGTAATTCCCATTACTCCTCTGTAATACCAATATATCTAGCTCCAGTTCCTTCATCCTGGCAGTCAGGAGCTGAAGCTGGGTGCACTTCCTGTGGATAAAGTCATCAAGGAGACGTTAAGTACCCTGCAATCACATTTCTTACAGGGCACAGCATTCCACTTCTGTAGCTATTGTCCTGCCTACACTTGTTATACCTTTTGATTTAGCTCTTTAAACTAAATTCTACAATCAAGTAAATTAATCCACAAGATTCAGTACCTTTGGCGTACACCTTTTCTTGTTGAAACCTGTCGAGCCAAAGCCTGACCACTCTAACACTTGCCCACTCCAGCAATACCCACTCTGACTACACTTTCTTTTTATTGACTCAAATGAGACTCACTCTCAACAAGACTTCCTGTTTTCAAATTGCTTCTGCCCTCCAAGATGTTGTATTCTCAATCGTCACTTTAAACGATGAATCACTCCCAAGGAAGCTTGCAGTTTTTAAATGGCTTCTGCCTGCATGTAGCAAGTGATAGAGCAACATCTTGCAGAATGCCAGCCATTTCAAAACAGCAAATCTCAACTGGCATGAATTACTGTTTTAACAATAAACCACATGCATATTTCTGCTGCACATTTTCCTGATAACATCTGTTCCTATTTACACTCCCAAGTTGCTACCGAATACCATCATAATTAGCCTTTCCCTAGTTAAGTACTTTCCCCCATTGTCTGCTCCTGTTCTAGACTATGACTATGCTAAAGGTCAGTGAGTTGCGATCACTACCTTCAAAATGCTCACCCGTTGAGGGATCTGTCACTTGACCAAGTTCATTACCATATCCAGTATGGCTTCTCTACTTTTCCTGGCACATACTGTGCCAGGTATCCTTCCTGCACATACCTAACAAATTCTTGCCACCTAAATAACTGTTTCATGAAGAAGATATCAGTCATTCTCTGGGAAATTGAAATTAACCAGAACAACAATCCTGTTTTATTTGCATCTTTCCAAAATCTGCCTACCATAATTTAAAATCACAATTTATTTGTGAGTTTGTATGACAACTAGTGGAGTGGTGTTGCAGCAACAAACTGGTACTCAATGTCAGTCAGACAAAAGAGCTGATTGTGGACTTCAGGAAGGGTAAGACGAAGGAACACATACCAATCCTCATAGAGGGATCAGAAGTGGAGAGAGTGAGCAGTTTCAAGTTGCTGTGTGTCCAGATCTCTGAGGACCTAACCTTATATCAACATATCGATGCAGTTTTAAAGAAGGCAAGACAGTGACTAGACTTCATTAGGAGTTTGAAATGATTTGGTATATCAACAAATACACTCAAAAACTTCTATAGATGTTCTGTGGAGAGCATTCTGATAAGTTGCATCACTGTTTGGTATATGGGGGGGGGGGGTGGAGTGCTGCCGCACAGGACCGAAAGAAGCTGCAGATTTAATCGGCTCCATCTTGTGTACTAGCCTACAAAGTTCCCAGGACATCTTCAAGGAGCAGTGTCTCAGAAAGGTATTGTCCACTATTAAGCACCTCCAGTACCCAGGGCATGACCTTTTCTCTCTCTAATCATCAGGTAGGAGGTACAGAAGCCTAAAGGCACACACTCAGTGATTCAGGAACAGCTTCTTCCCCTCTGCTATCTGAATTTCTAAATGATCATTGAACCCTTTAACACTACCTTTCTTGTCTAATATATATTAGTTTTTGTACGATTTTTCAATCTATTCATTATACATATACTGTAATTGATTTACTTATTTATTATTATTATTACTACAGTATTTCTACTATATTATGTATTGCATTAAACTGCTGCTAAGTTAATAAATTTCACGACACATGTTGATGATAATAAACCTGATTCTGATTCTGACAGCACTATGTAAATTTACTTAACGAAGATTCAAGGATTTAAAGTACTTTTATTACCAAATTATGTACAGTATGCTCTACACATTCCTGAGATTTGTCTTCCCACAGACAGCCATGAATCAAAGTTCAAAGGTAACATCAAGCACCCAACGTGCAAAAAAATAAGAACAATTCATGCAAATGGCAAACAGGAACCGTCATTATTCAATGTAAATATAACTTCCAGGAGAAGTCCCATGATCTTAATAACCAAATCCAGGGATATACTTGAAGAACAGATAAGCTAACTTCTGACCTCCAGTGCAGTCTGTACTTCCATGTGGTAACATGCAGCAAGTTTAGAACATGTTGACAATATCTCCGCTTGGAAATGGAATTGGTTTATTATTGTCACATATACCAGGATAACTTCCAAGAGGACCACAACCTTGTCATAGGGATGGAAAGGTTGTGTGCCTGAATGACCCGCAGATCTATGTTGTTTAGAGTCAGCGGGTTATGCTTTGGCTCTTGATTGGATCATGTCAAAGGGTAGAGGCTGGACTCAGAGTGATCCAACTATTCTCCAGGTTCAGGGCTAACAACGCCAACTGGTAAAACAAATTTGTTATGGAAATATCAATGAAAAATCCTTCTACAACTGAGTGTGACAGTATTCCTGAGTCTCCAGCTGGGACTTGCATGGCTGACAGTAGTAAAAAACTGAGAGGAAACTACTGGCACGATGAGGGAAGCCCTGAACATCACCAGGGATGGAGGACCTTTATTGCTGTCCAACACACCAGCGGCATAATGGGCAGTAAGTAAATAAGTACCAGGATGCAGAGAAAAGTATATCTTACATGCTGTTCATACAGATCTGATCAATACTCAGCACAATGGGAAGAACAATGTAAAACAAGAACAGTAGAACAGCTACAGTTGAAGTACAGTGCATGTAAATATTGCTGAACATATTTGCATCACTTAATTGATATCATGTTCTTTGTGAAGAGTTAAGTGGTTATTAATATCGTTGTGAAATTTTATCTTTTTCCAAAATCATGAATTACTCAAAGGATCAAAAAATGAAGTTGTTTTATTCATTCAGAAGGAAGCAATTCACACAGAAATGACAGTTACTATTGTTACGAATGTGCCACGACTCTGAGCGGCCGAAGGGTACAAAGTAGCCCCCTCCTTTTTGAGAATCGCAAGATCACTATTAATTTGGGTCTGGGACCCAGGAAATGAGAGAGAGACGTCCAGAATACACAGGCTTGGAATGTGTCCTGGCCTCAGCAAGGCGGAACCCTTGATAACGGCTATTGTCTCTTGGAGACGGAATTGTGTATTGAGTACTGTACTATTCATTGAAGCCCTCAAGGAATGACCAGAGTGGGTTGGTTGAGGGATTGCATCATTCCAACCTAATGGACATCTGAGACCCCGTGAGTAAGGATAAAAGAGGCTCTGGGGAACAACCCCTTCAGTCGCACCAGGAGAAACGCTAGAAATCCCGTGACAGCGTTTAATAGTGACAGCCGGTGGAGGGCTCGCATGCATCCTTTCCCTTTGCCTGGGATTGGGGCCTTACTACGGAAGAATGGCTTAGCTAAAGGACTGTCTACACCAACGAAACTCTCAAAGGATCGACATCATAAAAAAGGAAAAGCTGGCAAGTTTCTAAAATCTCTCTCTTGACTCCAACCAAAGGCTGCAGCCTGAATGAACTGAGTGACTGTTATATTTCCATCGGACAATACATTAACCCCTAGACAATGATAGAGCTTATTTCTTATTGATTATTATTATACCCGCACTTTTAGATTTAGTATTGACATATATTATCTGTATGTTTGCATTGATATTATTTTTGTGTATTTTTACTAATAAATACTGTTAAAAATAGTACCATCAGACTTCAATGGACCTCTCTATCTTTGTTGGTAAGTGACCCAGTTACGGGGTTCTTAACACTATATAATTTGCACAGTATAATGATTCTTATATGCAATCTATAATGCGTAAACTTTAAAGTTCAAAGTTCAAAGTAAGTTTATTATCTAAATTCATTTAGGTCTTTAAATGTGATTCTGAGATTCATTTTCTTGCAGGCATTCACAGTAGAACAAAGAAATATAAGAAAATCAATGAAAACTACATAACCAACGTGCAAAAGAAGACAAAATGTGCAAACACGAGAAAACAAACAAATAAATAAATAATACGGGGAACATGGGTTGTTGATTCCTTAAGTGTGAGTTCATAGACTGTATTCAATGATCAGTTCAGAGTTGTGGTGAGTAAAGTTATCCACGCTGGTTCAGGAGCCTGATGGTTGAAGAGGAATAACTGTTCCTCAAGCTGGTGGGGGTCCTTGATGATGGATGCTGCTTTCTTGTGGCAGTAGTGGGAGGTCATTTGCTATGATGAATTAGGTTGTATCCACTACTTCATCCTGTCATCCAGTTATGATGATACTCTGCCAACAGATTTATCAGTCAAACAGTTACCAATGAGCTATCTCAGCATTAGCCATGCATAACAGCAATCTTCCCTTTGGTTTCCATCTTATCAAATTAATCAAGATGTTAACTCAAGGCAAGCAAAACAAATCCTCTTTAAGGAACTCTCAGTTAGCTGCTTCTTTTTTAATCTCTGTGCACAAAATTAACAACTTGATTTGAGTCCAGAGGAAATCTGCAGAAAATGGAAATCAATGTGTTGCTTGTGTTTCCAGCACTGAGTTCGTCCAGCATTTTGTGGGTGTAACCTGATTCCAATGGTCATCGCTGCTTATTGACCATCACTATCCTCATTACCACAGCTTATCAAGGGACCAATCGCAAGCAAATAGATATGCAAAATCTAATTTGTGCTTCATTCGGTAAAATGTCTCTGCCTCTTGCTTACCTTTAACCTCACTAAAGAGTACTCTGGGTGTTGTGTTCGGGAAGCCTCTGATAGATCTGCTAAGAAGGCATTAACTCATTACGTAGGTATTTTTGGTTGTCCGAGGGTCAAGATTTGTCTTTCCTTTGTCTCAGAATCAGAATCACGATCAGGTTTATTATAATTGTCTTCTCTGACAGTGGTGTTTTTATTTAATATTCCCATGCGGAATGACACCTCACCTTACCTTCAATGCTAGTACCACAAACTGTTACTTTTAGCAGTTTTTAGAGGTGGCAGGGTAGCAAAATGCTTAGCATAATGCTATTACAGTGTCAGAGGCACAGGTTCAATTCCACTAAGGAGTTTGTATGTTCTCCTCATGACCATGTAGGTTTCCTCAGGCTGCTCCAGTTTCCTCCCATATTTCAAGAATGTTTGGGTGAGGGTTAGTAAGTTATGGGCATGCTATGTTGAAAAGCCCCCAGCATATCCCTGGACTGTGTTGTTTGTCGATGCAAATGACATATTTCACTGTATCTTTACATGACTTGATGCACATGTGACAAATAAAGCAAATCTCTAATCTCTTGAACTCTGTTCAAACTGTCAAAATAAGTTTTTAAGCTAAAGGATGCTCTGCTTCGCTCTCTCTCTCTCTCTCTCTCTCTCTCTCTGTCTACCTATCTATCTATCTATCTATCTATCTATCTTTCTCTGTAAATGACTTTCTATTCTTAATTACTGGTACAATCTGTAGTTGATTTTCCTTTATTTTTGCAGTAGATACTGAAATCCTTTTAAAACCCACTTGACAACTAATGCTGACAACATAGCTTGCAATAATAGTTACTAAAACCTACTCACAAGTATTTGTGATTACTACAAAATCAATATTATAAGATTATTAAGGGATTGGAGGCAGGAAGCATGTTCCCGCTGATGGGTGAGTCCAGAACTAGAGGCCACAGTTTAAGAATAAGGGGTAGGCCATTTAGAACAGAGATGCAGAAAAGCTTTTTCACCCAGAGAGTGGTGGATATGTGGAATGCTCTACCCCAGAAGGCAGTGGAGGCCAAGTCTCTGGATGCATTCAAGAGAGAGTTAGATAGAGCTCTTATAGATAGCAGGGTCAAGGGATATGGGGAGAGGGCAGGAACAGGGTATTGATTGTGTATGATCAGCGATGATCACAGTGAATGGCAGTGCTGGCTAGAAGGGCCGAATGGCCTACTCCTGCACCTACTGTCTATTGTCTATAATATTTCAATAACTTTATTTATTTATGCTTACAAATTTGCTGTTTGTGCTTAGTGCTTGCATTTTTTTCTGTGCCTGCCTTTGCCTATTCAAAGTTCAAGCATTATTTACTATTATTATTATCATTGAAGTACAGCACCTAAAATATGTTGACACTGAGAGTCAACAGTAACCCATTCCATAATGAAGGTTCATTTTGAGGTCCACAGCTCTGTTTCAGTCAGTGGTCACGTGCAGCCCCTCGATAGAAAATATTAACCGTGGCACAGCCTGCTTGGCATTGCCCACAGCGTTCTTCCTGGCAGTGGTCCGTAACATGGCCCCTGGCAGCAGCTTAAAGAGTCAGCATCAATCTCTGTGGTCTTGTGCAGAGCAAATCCTAGCAGGCAACAAAATAATAATTTATTATCAATGGTGGTGTCACTTTCTTCAATGTTCGCACAAAGCCGTTTGCATGATTTGTTGTTTTTTTTTTTTGCCTGCACATTGGGTGCTTTGACAGTGTTCTTTTTTTTAATGAATTCTATCGGGCTTTTTTGTTTTGTGGCTGCCGGTAAGGAGATGAATCTTAAAGTCGTATGTAATATATATATATATATATATTTAAATAATAAATGTACTTTGACTTTCAACCTAAATAGATATTATTTCATGTTTTTGTGCTGTTCTGGTACTAAAAAGGAAATTATTTAAATAAATATGAAGCAAATTGATCAGTTTTTTTTTGGTGAACAGACGATGTGTTGCAATGTGAATTAATTCACAGGCAATGTAGCATAAGTCCTTAATACACTTCATAACATTCCACTTTAATCTTTGTCCTGAGGTGCTTATAGTCTGACAGGCATATAGATCCAAGATGTGGAGCTCAAGATGGAAGAGCAGTAGATGACAAATGACTTACATGCTCAGTCAGTCATGGATGCCAGAAATAAAACAGAACTAGAGATGTTGGAAATTTTAAATAAAAACAACACATCCAGATAAAGAACCACAGCATGTCAGACAGTGCCTATGGAGAGAGAAACAGTGCAAATATTTGAGCTTACTGACTTACAGTACAGTACATAAGAATGCCAGAAAGTCTCAGAAAGATGCTCAGACACATTGAGTTGATGCGCATATTAAAATATAAGTGGAATGGAGGAATTCACTGCTTGAATGACAGCAAACAACATCTTGATTAGTAAGAAAAGAAGATGGCTGTAGACTTCTGATCATTGTTTATGCTCTGGCATCCAAATTACACCAAATTTTATTTCATTGGAAACACATGAAGTGATAAATAATTACTCAGGTATTTGTAGGGAAAAAAGCAATCAGGGTATCAAGGGCTATGGAGCAGATGCAGGCCAATGGGCGTAGGCAGTTTAAATGGTTCAGTACAGACTAGATGGGCCAAAGAGTCTTACTTCTGTGCTGTAATTTTCTATGATTTCAGGAGATCAGAAATCCTTACTATGGTGCCAGAATTGGTGGTGACATATGCAGGCTGACCCCTCCCCCCCGTGTATCCTTAGGTTGTGTTGGTTGTTAATGCAAACAACAACCTTCTCTGTATGTTCTGTTGTACATGTGATAAATAAATAGATCTGTATCGAGAAGCAAGAGAAATGTGAGAAATCTTTGGCCACTCTTCAATAATCCAATATTCAGTTGCCCTAGCATTAATGCACATTAAATTCTGTGTCTGATATTAAAAATAGACAATTACCAATTGGGATCCTGGATCAGCCATGATGCCCATGAGGAAACTCGAAGGGTGGAAGGGCCCAATTCTTCTCCTATGTCTTATGATCTTATGGGTGCTTGTGAATTGCAAAGATTATGTAGGTACCTGTTAGAGAATCTATCATATGGGAAGCAGTGGAATTGAAGTAGAATTTCGAGCATTTTAACTGTTCACCCAGTTTCTGCAGTCTTTCCATTATTACCTCTGCCAGCAGACTAAAGAGAGAAGAGCTTGCAGAAGCCTCGAATCTGGAATAAATACAAAACAGAATGCTGAAATAACTCAGTGAGTCAAGCAACATCTGTGGAGATAAAAAATTTAAGTCGATAATATAGGATAAGTTCTTGCATCAGTACTGAGAACAAAGAAGAAACTGTCTCATAAGTCAGAGTCTAGCAGTAGGGAGGGCAGGATGATGGGATAATGTCTGGCAGGTGATTAGTGGAACCAAAGATTCATAGGCAGAAAGAAATATATAGGATGGGGGTAGGACTGGTAAATGAAAGAAGAATCTTTCATAGATCTTCATAGATCTCTCAAAATTGCCATGCAAGTTAATAGAGTTGTTAAGAAAGTACTTGGTGTGTTGACCTTCATTAGTCTAAGAACTGAATTCAAGAGTTGTAAGATAATGCTCAAAGTTCAAAGTAAATTCATTATCAAAGTACATACATGTCACCATATACAACCCTGAGATTTATTTTCTCGCGGGCATACTCTATAAATCCATGATAGAATAATAACTATAATAGAATCAATGAATGAATTGAATGATAGGATCAATCAATGTTACAACCCTGTTTAGACCACACTTGGAATATTGTTTTCAGTTCTAGTTGCTTCATTATTAGGAAGGACATGGAAGTTTCAGAGAGGTTGCCAAAAAGATTTACCAGGATGTCGCCAATATTAGACAGTATATCTTATGATGAAAGTTTCAGCAAGCATGGGCTTTTCTCATTGGAGCTAAGGAGGATGGGATGTGACTCAACTGAGTCTAAAACATTGAGCTGCTAGTGAAAGTGGTGAATGTGGGTTTGATTTCAATATCTAAGAGATATTTGGATAGATACGTGGATAAGGGGTGCCATGGAGGGCTATATTCCAGGTAGGCCAAAGGGTCTGATTTTGTGCAGTAATATTGTATGTTCTGAGTTGTTGAGGGCCAAGATATTGCTTAACCAGCAGTGGTAAAGTCATGAGAAACCACTTCTCCATCACCCTACCAAAGACTTTAATTAATGCATCTATGATCAGGAGCAGGCAATTAGAAAAAAGCTAATTACTTCTGGGTAAAAGCCTTACCTCTGACATCACCCCCTATACTTTCTTCCAACACTTTAAAATTATGCCCCTTGATATTAACCATTTCTGCAATGGTCTCTGGCTATCCATTTGATCTATGCCTCTTAACTTCTACACCTGTATCAAGTTGCAATATGCTGTAGAATTACCAAGGTATTCCATACCCATTCCATTTGATACACATTTTCAGGAATAATCCAGTTTATAGATTTATTTTTTACTAATTCCACCTGCTTTTAACACAAATGTATTTCTTTGTCTTTTATACTAATTATTAATTTTCACCATTGGCCTTCTCTGTAGGTTTTCTGGAGGCTGATACAAACACTATCTACCACATTTTTAAATTCAGAGTTGCATGAGAATTACCATTTACAAAATTATCTTTTTTGAGGCCCTCCATCGAATGGGATCAAACATGAAAGCTGCATTCCAGCTGTCTACATGATATTAGTAAATAAGCCACGTGTGAAGGCCAGGAGCTGGATTTGCTTGTCAGAGGCTATTTGAGGTGCATGTTATTGGGACATTTTATCCCCACCACTTCCTTGGCTATGACAACCTTAAGGAACCAAACTTATCTGACACCCACTTTTTGAAGATTTTAGTTGTTCCTATTATTAAAGGATAGTAACCTCCTTCCTAAGCTAATAAAATATAGGCCATACAGGTTATAAGGATGAGCTGTACTTGACTGGCCATTTTTTTAGTGGTTTGGAACTGTACCATGGGCAAGTTCTCTTTGTATGTCAACACATTCGTATTTTCCATGGTTGTGTTGTTATATGTGAGTTAGGATGCATTTGAAGATAAATATAGGTCTGCCCAACTGTTGTGCCATTGAGTTCTTAATGGAGACCTTGGAGCAAAGGAGGATGAGAGTGACCTGATACAGGTATACAAGATGATAAAAGGCATTGATCGTGTGGATATCAGAGGCTTTTTCCCAGGGCTGAAATGGTTGCCATAAAAGGACACAGATTTAAGGTGCTGGGGAGTAGGTGCAGAGGAGATGACTGGGGTAAGTTTTTTACACAGAGAATGGTGAGTGTGTGCAATGGGTGGTGGAGGTGGGTACGATAGGGTCTTTTAAGAGGCTTTTAGATAGGCACATGGAGCTTAGTAAAATAGAGGGTTATAGTAATAGAGGGCTTAGTAATAGAAAAGTTACATACCTGATTTATAAGTAAAGGCTTATAGGACTTGAATATGAATAGGTTAGGACTTTATTCCTGAGAGCAAATAAGATATTATAGAGCTGTACAAAATTATGAAGATACAAATAAGGTGAATACATATAGGTTGTTCCCCCCACCCCCCCAGATTGGGTGAAACTCGAACTATTGGTCAAAGGTTTAGGGTGAAATGTGAAATATTTAAGGAGAATCTGAGGGGAAATTTCTTCACTCAGAGAGTGGTGCAAGTGTGGATCTAGCTGGCAGAGGAAATGGCAGATGTGGTTCAGTTGTAACATTTAAGAAAAATTTGGAAATATATATGGATTGGAGGGGTTTGGAGTGATATAGTTCAAGTGCTGGTAGATGAGGCGAGGCGGAAAACCATTTTGCATGAACTAGATGGACCAAAGGCCTGATTTTGGGCTGAAATATTTTATGAAAAAAGCTCAATGGCAAGAACTTTCTAAAGGTTTGTGGATCTTTCTGGGACCATGACTGATCACATGAGGCCAAATCACTACTTCCTGCGGTGAGGACTGGAGCTCAGTTGTGGAGCTGTAAAGACCAAATGTGAGGCAGGTTCCAGGTCAGTCATAATCATATCCATGTTCCTGGACTGATTTGAAACTCTTTTTACATTGAATCCACCTCCTTTCTTTGCCAATATCTCAGGTAAAAATAACTATGCTGTCCTATATTATCCAAGGTGCCAATGTATAGCGCTATTAGTAATTCTTCCTCAATCCACTTCTCAATAGCATCCACCTTTATTGTTGATTCATCCAGAGGGAAAATTGATCACAAATATGACTGTTGTGCTCTGATCTTGACTCCCCTCACTTCGGAAGGCATTTCACGACTGCAAAATGTGCCCTGGAATAATGTGTGTGTGTGTATGTGTGTGTGTGTGTGTGTGTGTGTGTGTGTGTGTGTGTGTGTGTGTGTGTGTGTGTGTGTGTGTGTGTGTGTGTGTGTGTGTGTGTGTGTGTGTGTGTGTGTGTGTGTGTGTTTATTAAGCGCCTTTCTCTATCCCTTTCATACATCATCTTGCTCTTTTGTTTAAAAGATACCTATTAATGATTCAGGAGACTTTTAAGCCTCTGATTGAAGATTGAATCTTGAGCCCAAAGAGCTCAAATGCAAATTATTTTGTTGTGAATGAGATCGTCTATTTGTTTATTCCACTAGATGGCACAAGTACACCAGCAATACCCTAGAGTAGCCATTATTTAATATATTTGTATTTTGAAAATTAATACATTTTTCTGTTAAATTGGGTGCTGACATCTAGTATGTATGTATTTATCATATTTTCAGCTAAGTCAAACAGTTCAATGAATCCCAATGGTCCAAGTTTAAAATAAGTTTTATACTCAAATAAGAATTCTAACAAGGCATTTAACTGTTGTCAGCAATTGTCAGAAGTGCACATAGCTTTTTATTAAGTATTGCAGTGCACCACAGCACCATATGAAAGAGCAGTTCATCTGCCCAATGACTGTTTTAAAAGTTGCACCAGAATTCACAACTTTTCTGCAGAGTATTTAATGCAAGCTGTGTCCAGTCTGCTGAAAGGATACATGCATTTATATTGATTTAGATCATCTGGGTGCTTTGCCATTCCACTAAGAAGAGATAAGCAAAAAGGACAGTGAATGAGAAGCTATCTCAGAGTCAGAATCGGAATCAGGTTTAATGTCACTGATATACGTGGTTGTGTTCATGGGTTCATTGTCTGTTCAGAAATCTGATTGTGGAGGGGTAGACACTGTTCCTGAAACACTGAGGCCTCCTGTACCTCCTCCCTGGTGGTAGTAATAAGAAGAGAACATGTCCTGGGTGACGGGGTACTTAATGATGGATGCTGCCTTTTTGAGGCATCGCCTTTAGAAGATGTTTATTTCTGCTGAAGCTCCTTTCACAGTTACCAATGCACTTTGTTCTATCTAATATAGTACCACTCCATGTTCTGAGGTTCCCACCTGCTTCATAAAGACATCTCTTGTATTGGTGCTCAAGAAGAATATGGTGACTTGCCTCAGTGACTTCCATCTGTTAGCACTTACATCAATCATAATCAATTGCATCAAGAGGTGGTTTTTGGTACAAATCAACCTCTAACTCAGTGATGACTGGATACACTTCAGCTAGCCTACCACAGCAGATCAGGAGGCCAGTATCAGATCTCAGTTGATACTTGTGAACTGGACAACAGGATGACATTCATTCATTGACTACAGCTCTGCTTGATGACACAATCATCCCATCTAAGCTTATCATAAATCTTCAAGACCTGGGTCTCCGTACCTCCATCTGCAACTGAATCCTCAACTTCCTCATTGACAGTTCTCAATTAGTGAGGATTGGTAACAACATCTCCTGCTCACTGACTATCAATGCATGTCAACCTCAATGCCATATACTTAACCCCCTGCTCTACTCCCTATACATATATGACCGTATGATGAAGTATAATTCCAACGCTGTATAACCATTTGTCGATGACACCATTTTTGTTGAAAACATCATAGGTGATGAAGAGTCAGTGAGGTAGGATATCTGGCTGAATGGTATTACAACAACAACCTCTTGCTCAACATCAGTAAAACTAAAGAAATGATGGTTAACTTTAGGAAAATGTTGTTAAATTTATATTTTTGTCAATGTTATGTCTCTAATGCAACGTATTTGTGCATATGATAATAAAGATTCAAAGAATCAAAGTACATTTATATAAAAGTATGTATGCAGTACACAACTCTGAGATTCATCTTCCCACAGACAATCACAAACAACACTAGACCCGTTCAACCCCAGCCCAACGTGCAAAAAAAGATGTTGCACAAACGGCAAAAGATAAAGTGAAAAACACAGATCATAAAACACAAACATGAAAAAATCTGCAGATGCTGGAAATCAAAAGCAACACACACAAAATGCTGCAGGAACTCATCAGGCCTGGCAGCATCTATGGAAAAGAGTACACAGTCAATGTTTCGGTCCTGATGATGTCTCTTGGCCTGAAACGTTGACTGCTTACTCTTTTCTGTAGATTCTGCCTGTTCTGCAGAGTTTCTCCAGGATTTTGTGTGTGTTGCATGTAAAACACAATATTCTGTTCAGATCTGCAGCCCACCCTGAGCAGTATCACCCAAAAACAGCAACAGAAAAGGAATGACTAGGAACCAGAAACACATCATAGCATGAACTACAGAGTCCAATCCACAAACCATGTTGATTAAACCTTGCCCAAGGCCCAGGATTCCAGCACCATCCTCCGGCGGCATCGAGCAAGAGACATCGATAAACTGGACTTCGACAATATCTTCCATTACAAATCTTTTGCTTTGCTTTTACAGAAAGGAAATCTTTGCTCTTCATTGGTAAACAAATGAAGCAACAGCCTCTACCAAGTTGCTAAGTTACATGGAGCATATTTGCATTTTTTTAAACACTATTATTCCTTCAACATTGGAGAACAAGTGAATTGAAAGATATTTAATTTGACAATACAATTAATATCCAGTGTTATTTTTATTCGTCCTTAATAATTTTTAAAACGAACCATTTAGATGACAATATTTCTGAAATTCAGAATAGAATGGCTTGTAATTACCTTCAGTGCAAATGTTATCACTGATGCTATAATCAGTTGTAAAATTGACAGAAGAAGATTGATGTAAACTGGCTGGGCTACTATTTGCATGGATTTCAGTAAAGAAAGATGTGTGTTTATCAAATGTTTTTCCGATCCCATCTAGGAATCTCAATGCACTCTACAGCTACTGATGATCTAGGTAATACAACCACTCTGGTAATGTGCAAACACTGCAGGCTATTTCCTCTTTGCAAACCTCCACAGACATCATGATCATGACTAGATTATCTCCTTTTAGTGATGCGACTGAAGGCGATGGGTGGCAGAGTGGAGATATGTCTCTACCAAAGGAGGTGGAAGGCACTTCTTCCGTCTGCTGGCCTCCAGGTCACCATTGCCCCACCCCTGCCCTGATCTGGGTCACTTGAAGCCATGGGAGCAGATGGCAGTTGGTCGAATGAGCAGCTGGTGCATATCACAAGTTCTGGTTATGTGACCACTGACACAAGACAGACAATCTCTGAAGATTATTGATAATGGCAGAGGTCACCCATCTTGTAAAGACACTGCCCAGAATCAGAATCAGGTTTAATATCACCAGTGTATGTCATGGAATTTGCTGTCTTTGTTGCTCTATCAATCTCCTGGCCATGCCACCAGGAATTTGGCTAATAGTATGATTTTGTTTTTATAACTGTATATGCTGTCTTAACTACATGTGCTTTGTGTTGTGTGTTGTGTGTGATTGTATGTATTGTGTTTTTACCTTGGCTCTGGAGGAATGCTATTTTGTTTAACCGTACATGTGTATGGCTGAATGACAATTAAACTTGAGTTTGGACCTGAACTTGAACTCAATTGGTACATCTTTGGACTGTGGGAGGAGACAGGAGCACCAGGAGGAAACCTACACCATCACTGGGAGCAAGTACAAACTCCTAAAAGACAGCACTGGATTTGAACTCTGAACCTGTGATGCCATATCCAATCAAGAACCTGTCAAGCTCTGCCTTCAATACACCCAACAGCCTGGCCTTCACATCTGCCTGAGGTAATAAATTCCACAAGTTCACCACCCTCTGGCTAAAAAAAATCTCCACATCTCTGATTTAAATAGACACCCCTCTATCCTGAGGCTGTGCCCTCTTGTCCTAGGCTCCCCCACCCTCGGAAACATCCTTTCCACATCTATTCTGTCGAGGCCTTTCAACATTCAAAATGTTTGAATTCCACCCCCCATCCTTCTGAATTCTGGTGAGTATGGATCCAAAGCATTCAAACATTCCTCATATGATAAATCTTTCATTCCTTATGAACATCCACTGAACCCTTTCCAATGCCAACACATCTTTTCTAGATGAGGAGTCCAAAGCTGTTATAATACTCAAGATGATGCCTCATCAGTGCATTATGAAGCCTCAGTATGACATCCTGCTCTTATATTCTGGATTTCTTAAAAGGAATGCTAATATTGCATTTGCCTTCCTCACCAATGACTCAACCCTGAAAGTTCATGTTAAGGGTGTTCTGTACAAGCACTCCAAAGTCCCTTTGCATATCAGACTTTCAGATTTTCTCCCTGTTTAGAAAATAATCTGTACATTTATCTCTTCCACCAAAGTGCATGACCATGCATTTTCCTGCATTGCCTTTTATTTGCTACTTTCTTGCCTATTTTCCTAATCGATCTAAGTCCTTCTGCAGCCTTCCTGTTTCCTCAACACTACCAACCCCTCCACTAATATTTGTATCATCTGCAAAACTGGCAACAAAGCCATATATCCCATCATCTAAATCATTGATATACAACATAAAAAGAAGTGGTCCCAACACCGACCCCTGCGGAACACCACTGGTCTGGCTGATTAGCCTCCAACCTGATGACATGAATATCAATTTCTCAAACTTTAATTAATTTTTCTCCTCCCCTTTCTCTCTTCTTCAGTTCCCCTTTCAGGCCCCCTTCTTACCTCTTCTCTTCTCCTTGGCTCAAGACTGATGATATCTGAAACCAGAGATGCTTAATGATGAAATCAAGCATTGTACGTGCTTCTTATATGCAGTTGTAATGCCAACAAATTTCTACCATACACTAACCATATGCACTTCCCTATCACCACCCATCCCACCAACACCATTCACAGTCCAAAACCACTCTGCCACAATTTTAGTTATCTTGTTAGGAATCTGGCTGCCATTTCTATGCAAACTCTACTGCCTCCAGGCAGCTATCAATACTGAGATATTGCGATGGATGTTTTGCCTGGAAGCAAAAACAAATATATCTTGCAGATGCTCTGCTCTTACTCAAGTCCCCTCAGCCATGTTCTTGTCCCAGTTTAATGAACAAGGCAGTTTTATCAGAGAAGCTGTGGTCTGAAACTTGTACTAATCTTTGATCAAAATGAAGCTATGTTACTTCTTGCTAACTATTTCATTAAAAATTTAAGGAACACCTTTGGAATGTAAAATATTTATGATGCATTATATTAAGTATTAGTCCATAAGAAAGATATTCCCTCTTGATAAGGCCATAGAAAAACAGTTAACATGATCCTGTGAAGCATAATCTGCCAGATCTATTATAATTCATTTCTCATGAGATGTGATTAACCAACAGCTGTGAATGCAGTGCACCATCCCAAAGGTAAAGAATATTTGTTCTGAATATCAGTCGATGCACACAAGTGGATTAGTGCTTAAGTAGTTTTGAGTTATAGGGAAAGTTTGAATAGGTTTGGACTTTATTCTGTCAAGCATCGAAGAATAAGGGGAGATTTGATTGAGGTATACAACATTCTCAGGGCTATAGATAGAGTAAATGCAAGCCAACATTTTCCACTAAGATTGGGTGAGGCTAGAATGAGCGGTTATGGGTTAAAGGTGAGAAGTGAAATGTTTAATGGGAATGTGAGGGAGTATCTTCTTCACTCAGAGGATGGTGAGAGTGCAGAATGAGCTGCCAGTGCAAGTTCCAGATGCAGATTTGATTTCCACATTTAAGAAAAAAATTGTATAGGTACATGGATGGGAGGGGTATGGAGGGCCCTGATCCAGATGCAGGTCAATGGGACTAATTAGATTAAAGTTTGGCTTCCACTTGGCCTGTTTCTGTGGTGTAGTGTTCTAAAACTATGACACTAGTTTTCAATGATAATCCCACACGTCTTTCTGGATTGTCGGCTTTTCGTGAGTCTCCTTCTGTCTGCCTGTCAAGTTAAGTGGGGCTGGTAGGCAGAATGGTGAGGGTTGGGGAATAAGGCAAAGGATGATTATCATACTAATGCACAACCTGTGGAGATGCGAGGTGTTAGACACCAACAGCAGGAGGAACATCAAAGGAATTTCATCATTGATGTCACGGTTCAAAAAGATGATGTATTTGCATGAGCAAGTTGTTCATGGGAGCCAAAGGGGTAGTCCCACCTTGAATCAGAATCAGTTTCATTATCACTGTCATATATCATGAAATTTATTGTTTTACAGTAGTACAGTGCAATTCATAAAATTCACTATAAGTTACAGGAAATAGAGCAAAAAAGGGATAATTGGCTGCAGTTAATGCATTCATGCACTGCTCAGCAATCTGATGATTAAGGGGAAGAAGCTGTTTCTAAAACATTGTGTGTAGGTCATCAGGCTCCTGTACCTCTGCTCTGATGATAGTAATAAGAAGAGGGTATATCCTGGATAGTGAGGGTCCTTAATGATGGATTCTGCCTTCTAGAGAAGCTACATCTTGAAGATATCCTCCTCTATTTGTTAAAGAACAAGCAAAGCTATTGACTTTAGATTGTAGTAGAGAGCATCTGAAGTGCAAAAGGATCCCTTGTGTAAGGAAGGAGCTTAATCCAAAGGTAATTCATGGTCAGAGAGATCACATCATGTTCCTCCCGGTAGTGAAGCATCGCTGCCTTTCATGCTATTGGGTTTCGCTTTGTAAGAAGCACTGGCTTGCAAACCTTGCCAGAGTTGTCGTACATCCCATGTCACCTCCAAACGCATTTGAAATTGTCTCTTCACCCTTGAAATAGCCCACCGCAAATCATACCTGGTTTTCTGGTACAGACCTCTGTCGCCAGACTTCAATGCCACAGATCTAGCCTTCAGCAGACAACGTACCTCCTGATTCATCCACGGCTTTTGGTTTGGGAATGTACAGTAAGTCTTTGCAGGCACACACTCATCCACACAGCTTTTAATGAAGTTTGTAACAACTGCAGCATACTCTCCCAGGTTTGAAGATGAATCCCTGAACACAGTCCAGTCCCCCAATTCAGAGCAGTCCTGTAAGTGCTCCTGTGCTTCCCTTGTCCAAACCTTCTTGGTCCTCACTACTGGTGCTGCAGTCTTCAGTCTCTGCCTACACTCAGGGAGTAGATGTACAGTCAGGTGATGAGACTTACTGAAGTGAGGGCGTGGAATAGCACAGTAGGCAGTCTTGATGGTGGTGTAGCAATGGTCCGATGTGTTGTTTCCCCTGGTTTTGCAAGTGATCTGTTGATGGTAATTGCTTAGTGATCTTTTTCAGACAGGCCTGGTTAACAGCCCCAAAACGATGGTGAAGGTGTTAGGGTGTGCTCTTTCATGCATGTTGATCCCATTGCTCAGATTATCGAAAGCCTGATTGACATTGGTCTGAGGTGGATTGTAAACTGCCACCAAAATGACCTCAGAGAACTCTTGTGGTAGGTAAAAAAGGACAAGACTTAACTGCTAGATTTTCCAGGACGGGACAGCAGACAGAATTGGGACAGCACTGATATATTTGTGCACCAAGAAGAGTTGATCATCAGGCATACTCCTCCATATCTGCTTTTGAGAGACTCTATAGATCTATCCTGATAGTGTATAGTAAACCTGTCGATCTGAACTGCTGCATCCAGTAGAGAAGGGGTTAATCAGGATCTGCAAATTTAGCAACAAAGCCATCTATTCCATCATATAAATCATTGATATACAGCAAAAAAGAAGCAGTCCCAACACCAAACCTTGTGGAACACCACTAGTCACTGGCAGCCAACCAGAAAAGGATCCTTTTATTCCCACACGCTACCTCCTACCAATCAGCCAATGCTCTAAACAGTAAATTTCCTGTAATACCTTGGACCCTTAACTTGGTAAGCAGCCTCATGTTTGGCACCTTGTAAAAACCCTTCTGAAGGTCTAAGTATAGAGCATCCACTACATCTCCTTTATCTATCCTACTTGTAATCTCCTCAAAGGATTCCAACAGGTTTGTCAGGGAATATTTTCTCTGAAGGAAACCATGCTGACTTTGCCCAATCTTGTCCCATGTCTCCATGTACTCCATATCCTCTTCTTTCATATTTGACTCTAACATCTTCCCAATCACTGAGGTCCAGCTAAATGGTCTATAATGGAATTTCAGCTGTCTCCCTCCTTTCCTAAAGAGTGGAGTGGCAGTTGGAATTTTCCAGTACATTTGGTCTGGGTGACTAATGTACCATTACGTCTTTCAGATTTTTGAGCACCTTACAATAGTAACTGTACTTATTACTCTTCTCTCACACCCTTCAACAGCTGGCATATTACCAATGTCATCCACAGTGAAGACTGATGCAAAATACTCATTTAGTTCATCTATCATCCCTTTGCCCCCCATTATTATTTCTCCAGCCTCATTTTCTAGTGGTCCTATATCCACTCTCATCTCTTTTATTTTTTTACATACATGAAAAAGCTTTTCCTATCCACCTTGATATTGTTTGATAGCTTGCTTTCATATTTCATCTTTTTCCTTCCTAATGATTATTTTTGGTGCTTTCTGTAGGTTTTTAAAAACTTCCCAATCCTCTAACTTCCCATTAGTTTTTGCTGTGTTGCATGCCCTCTCTTTTGCTTTTACATTAGCTTTGGCTTCTGTTGTCAGCCACGGTTGTACTATTTTGCCATTTGAGTATTTCTTTGCTTCTGGAATACATCAGTCCGGCACCTTCCTCATTTTTCCCAGAAACTCAAATCATTGCTGCTCTGCTCACATCCCTGCCAGCATTTCCTTCCAATTTAATTTGGCCAGCTCCTCTCCTGTACCACTGCAATGTCCTTTACTCCACTAAGTACTGCTACCATCATTTAGCCACAAATCAGTGATGGTCACAACATCATACTTGACCATCTGTAATCATGCAACAAGATCATCCACCTGATTTCTTATGCTCTGTGCATTGAAATATTACACTTTTGAGTACTGTATTTTCTACCTTTTTTGATTCTGCATCACTAATGCATTAATAACTTGCAAGCTGCAATTTTGACCTATCATTTGCCTGCCCTTCCTAGCAGTCTGACGCTATCTTTGATTTTTTTTTTACCATCCATCTTATCCTGAGTCCCCCCACTCCGAATCCCAGCCCCCTGCCAAACTAATTTAAACCCTTTCTACCAGTCCTAATAAACCCACCCATGAGACAGACAGCAATATAAAACCATAAATAATTAAATAATAATAATTAAACATTATGCCAAGTGGAAATTAGTCCAGGTCTAGCCTATTGGCTCAGGGTGTCTGACACTCCGAGGGAGGAGTTGTAAGGTTTGATGGCTACAGGCAGGAATGACTTCCTATGACGCTCAGTGTTATATCTCGGTGGAATGAGTCTCTGGCTGAACGTACTCCCGTGCCTAACCAGTACATTATGGAGTGGATGGGAGACATTGTCCAAGATGGCATGCAACTTGGACAGCATCCTCTTTTCAGACACCTCCGTCAGAGAGTGTTACTCACTCTTGGGTTCTAATGCAACCCATCCCTTTTGTACAGGTCATATCTCCCCCAGAAGAGATCCTAATGAGCCAAGAATCTGAAGCTCTGCCCCTTGCACCAGCTTCTCAGCTATGCATTTATCTCTCAAATCATCCTGTTTCTACCCTCACTGGTACTTGGCACAGGCAACAATCCAGGAATTATTACCTTGTAGGTCCGACTTCTCAGCATTCTGCCCAGTTCTCTAAAATCTCTCTCAGGACCTTCTTGCTTTTCTTTCCTATGTCATTGGTACCAATATGTACCAAGACATCTGGGTGTTCTTCCTCCCTCTCCAAAATGCTGTGGAAACGATCTGAGCTGCCCCTAACCCTGGCATCTGGGAGGCAATGTGCCATACGTTCATGTCCGCACAATCTCTTGTCTGTTCCTCTGAACAGCACTACTGTTTCCCACTTTTCTCTCTGTCCCTTCTACACCACGAATCCATGCTCAGTGCCAGTAACCTGGTCACCATGGAATTCCCCTGGGAGGTCATCGCCCACAAAAGAATCTAGAACGGTATATTTATTATTGAGGGGAATGTCCACGGGGTGCTCTGTTCTAACTGTCTATTCACTTTCCCATTCCTTCTCCTGACGGTGACCCAGCTACCCGTGTCTTGCAACTTAGGGGTGACTACTTCCCAGTAACTCCAATCGATTATCTCTTTACTCTCCCATACAAGCTGAGGTCATCCAGCTGTTAATTCAAATTCCTAACATGGTCTTCGAGGAACTGCCACTGGATACACTTCACACAGAGACTCTGGGAGGGATGCAGCAGAAATGATATTATAGATCATTTAGACTGACATCAGTGGTCTCCCAGGACTCCAATATCCAGCATGAAGAACAAACAATGGTAACTTAAACTACATTTAGTACCCCTGACACAATAAGAAAAAAGGGAAACTTATCAGAAACTTATCCAGAGACAAGCCCTCTTCCAAGCTGTAGCTTTCTTTGAGTCAAAGCCTGACACTTCCAGTCTCACCACTGGCCCACTTCCAAGAATGGCCGCTCTGCTTGTCCCTTCTGTACTTTTATTTACTCCTCTCTGCGCTGCTCCACCACTGATTCCTCCTGCTGTTCCGGCCCAAGTCAGTTGGGATTGGCATCAACATCTGTGCAATCTCCATCAGCACAGGTACATCACAATGCTCTGTGCTTAGATCCCTGCTCTACTGGCTATATGCTTATTACTCTGGCTAAGCACATCTCCGATGCCACATTCAAGTTTGCTGTCCCCACCACTGTCGTAGGACGAATCAAAGTTGGTGATGAATCAGCATATAGGAGGGAGATTGAAATCTGGCTGATTGGAGCCATAACAACAATCTCTTAATCAATGTCAACAAGTCTGAGGAGCTGATTATTGACTTCAGAAGAGGGAAACCAGATGTCCATGAGCCAGTCCTCATCAGAAGATCAGAGGTGGAGAAGGTCAGCACCTTTAAATTCATTGGTATTATTAATTCGGAAGACCCGTTGTGACCCAGCACAGAAGTGCAACTACAAAGAAAGCACAGCAATGCCTCTACTTCCTTAGGAGTTTGCCAAGGTTCAGCATGACATGTTAAACCTTGATAAACTTCTATAGATGTGTAGTGGAGAGTATATTGACTGGCTGCATCACAGTCTGGTATGGAAACACCAATGCCCTTGAATTGAAAATTCTATAAAAAGTAGCTGTGTTACAGCCTAGTCCATCATGGGTTAGAAAGTGTCACAGGGAAACAGCATCTATCATCAGGGGCCCCAGCCACCCAGGACTCTTCTTGCTGTTGCCATCAGGAAGAAGGTACAGGAACCTCAGGACTCACACCACCAGGTTCAGGAACAGTTATTGCCCCTCAACATCATGTCCTTGAACCAAAGGGGATAACCACCCAACTTCACTTGCCCATCATTGAAGTATTGCCACACCCTATGGACTCACTTTCAAGGACTCCTCAACTCAAGTGCTTGATATTAATTGCTTATTTATTTTTTATTATTAATATTCCTTTGTTTTTGTATTTTCTCAGCTTGTCTTTTGCACTCAAGTTGAATAGCCAAATTGGTGTGGTCTTACATTGATTCTGTGGCGGCCATTAGTCTACGGGTTTATTGAGTATGCCCACAAGTAAATGAATCTCGGGGTTGTATATAGTGACACATAAATACTTAAGTAATAAATTTTCTCTGAATTTTGAACTTTAATTCACCTCATGTTTTGAAATAATCTGACCTAATGTGAGCATGTAGTGTTTGATGAGCAAACCAAGCTAAGATGGGGTCCAGAGTTGACCCCCTTGTGAACTATGCTGCTAATGAGAGAGAGAGAGAAGAGGGGGGGGGGAGGGAATCCTGTACAGATGAGCGAGAGACAGAGACATGATTTACTATTATGGCTCCTTGACTGATTGTTTACCTTTGCTCCAAGGACACTTTCTTTGCAGGCTTGTAAGATTCTTGCAGACACAGCAAGGCGGGGCTGACCTGTTGGATGGCCTGATGGATAGCCGATGCCCTGAAAGGGGAGATAAAAAGCAGATCGGCGAAGACACAAGCAGACGCACCACGGGACACTGAAAGAGCGTTGTGCACCCACGTGAAGGTGGGGGTTTGGAGGATCAATTCGGAGGAATTGATCAGAGGCTCACAGTGTGTGAAGGTGCAACCAGTGGGGGCTTGTTTGTATGTCCACCCTTGCCTGGGTGACAGGCCTACCAGTGAAGTATGGTCATGCCTGGTATGGTCACAGTCGGTGACTGCAACAGGACGACAATGGGAAGTTTGACGGCAATGGCATTACCTCTCACTCTCTCTCTCTCCAATGGTACACCAACAACTACCTTGACCTAAACTAAACTGAAATGAACTCTGCACCAGTGTAAGACTACTCATTTACCCTTAGACTTTGAAAGAGCATGGTTTTGATTCCTATTTCCACATTTCTGTATATATCATTGCTAACCTGTTTCATATATTGTGTTTCAAATATCTTTTCTAAAATTTTACTTTGAAAAAGCAGATTGGAAATAGGTCTAAAACTGTCCAAAATAGAGTGGTCTAGATTATTTTTAGCCTTTGTGGCTAAGGGATCAGGGGCTATGGAGAGAAAGCAGGTACAGGGTTCTGAGTTGGATGATCAGCCATGATCATACTGAATGGCGGTGCAGGCTTGAAGGGCCAAATGGCCTACTCCTGCACCTATTTTCTTGTTTCTATGTTTCTGTATTTGCATTTTATAGTACTGTATTACTTAGTTTACTAATAAACACTATTAGTTACAGTAATACCAGACTCCAACATGTATTCCATTTCTGCTGGTTCGGTAACCCGGTCACGGGGTATGTGACAAGTGTTGAAACAACAATGGACCAAGAATTGATCTTTGTGGTACACTAAACACATTGTCATAGATTTTGGATGCAGAGTCATCACAGCCACCAAAGAATTTTCTTCCTGTTATATAAGATTGAATCAGCTTAAGGCAGTACCAGAAAGACTTACCCATTGACTAAGGTGGTTTATGAGAATGCAATGACCTAAAGTATCAAATGCTGCACTTAATTCTAAGAGAACAAGAACTGATATGTTACCTGCAATGTCATTAAGCTGTCAGTCTTTAACTACTTTGAGTAATGCAGTTTCTGTACTATGATTTGATGTAAAACCTGACATATTTGTCAAGAATATAATTTTTATTCAAGCAGTCACAAGGGTCATTGGAACATTGGCCATCAAAAATCAAAGTATTGAGTCCAGTAAATGGGGTGTTACGTTGAAATTGTGTAAGATATTGGTGAGGGCTAATTTGGAGCATTTTCTGCAGTTTAGGTCACCTCCATATAGGAAAGATGTACAAAGAAAGAAATAAGATTGAAAGAGTACAGGGCAAATTACAATGATTTTGCTGGGTCTGAAGAACCTGAGTTATAAAGAAAGAATGACTAAGTTAAGACTTTATTCCTTGGAGGTAGAAGATTGAGAAGAGATTTGATAAAATTATGAGGGGTATAGATAGAGTAAATTCAAGCAGACTTTTTCCATTGTTGGGTGGGACTAAAACCAGAGGTCATGAGTTAAGGATGAAAAATGAAAAGTGAAAAGGGAACATGAGGGAAAACTTCTTAACACTGAGTCTGGAACTAGCTGCAGCATATGTGAGCTCTATTTCAAGGTTTAAGTGAACTTTGGATAGGTACGTGGATGGTAGGGATATGGAGGTCTATACTGTTGGTGCAGGTCGATGGGTGTAGTGTTTCTGTGCAGTACTTTTCTGTGACTATATGACTCTATGACTTCATTATCGAAAAATATCTTTTCTAAAATGTTACTTTGAAAAAGCAGATTGGAAATAGGTCTAAAACTGTCCAAAATAGAGTGATCTCAATTATTTTTCTTAAGCAGGGTTTTAATTACTGCAGTTTTTGGAGTTCAGAAAACTGCCAGAAACTAGTGACCAATTATTTATGTTGAGTACACTGTCGATTAGTGCATCAGAAATTTGTTTAAAAAAGCCTGTGGGAATAGGTTCAAGGACACAAGTGGGCAATTTTAGCTGAGTAATTATTTCACAAAGTTCAGGTAAACTTATTTTAGTAAAGAAGTTGAGCTCTTTGAGATTCAACAAGGTTTATTCTTGTGGTCTGCATTATGTTGTATCTTACCTTCTTTTTTTGTAAAATGCTGCAATACTCTCACTTTTAAACTTTCAGCAACCATTCTGTCAATGGAGATGTGTTAAATAGATTATCAATAGTTGAAAATGATACTCTTGTATAACCTTCATGGTCATTGGTATTTTTAGAAAAGCATAACTGTCTCTCAAGACACAGTTGTGTTGTATTTAGTGATATGAGTTCTCAAGATTTCATAATAAACTGTTAATGATTTTGATCATGGAATGATTGTTGTTGCCAATGATTTGAGTATCTCAGAAACTTCAAATTTCACAATGCCTAGTTAATGCCAGAAGTCAGAAGAGAATGGCCAGACTGGTTCAAGCTAATGGCAAGGTGACAGTAAACTTGCATAGGCTTCATGACAGTGTGGAGCCTAGTGTCCCTGAACACACAACACATCAAACCTTGAGGTGAATGGTCAATGGCAGCAGAAAAACACAAATATATGCTCAGTGGCCACTTTATTAGGTATGGAAAGAATTTAATAAAGTGGCCTTAAAAGTGTATATAAAAATGAAATAAGTAGAGCAAAGAAAGAGCAAAGACACTGAGGAAGTATTCATGGGTTCATCGTTCATTCAGAAATCTGATGGTGGAGTGGAAGAAGCTGTTCCTAAAATGCTGAGTGTGAGTCTTCAGGCTCCTGTATCTCTTGGCTGATCATGGTAATGAGAAGTGGGCATGTCATGGGTAGTGGGGTTCCTTAGTAATGGATGTCCTTCTGTTGAGGTATTGCCTTCTGAAGATGTCCTCAGTGGTGGGGAGGCTAGTGACAATGATGGAACTCTTGATGGAGGGAAATAAATGGACATTTTGGGCCAAGGCATCAACTGTTTATTTCTCCCCATAGATCTGCCTGACATGCTGAAATCCCCCAACGCTTTATTAGTGGACTTGTACCACTCTCTCACTTTTACTGCTCCATCTGGTGGTCACCCATTGCTTTTGTGCCAGTGCAGATTGTGGTGTGATCTGCTTGCTGGACATGATACCCTCAGTATCATGAATGTTGCCTGGCTTACACCTCTGGCTGCACTAGGAGATCAGTCAATGGATGCATTTGGAAACACTTCCTGTACACAGGGTCACCAATGTCCCTTGTTCTCCACAGAGCACTCCCGGTAGCACTCACATTGATAATGATGAAATGCTTTGAGAGGTTGGTCATGAATAGGACTGAACTCCTGCCCCAGCAAGGACCTGAACCCATTGTAATTTGCCTGTCGCCACAGTAGGTCAACGGCAGATGCAATCTCAATGGCTTTTCAGATGGCCTTAGACCACCTGGACAACACAAACACAGACGTCAGGATACTGTACATCGACAATAGCTCAGCATTCAACACTGTCATTCCCACAATCCTGATTGAGAAGTTACAGAACCTGGGCCTCTGTACCTCTCTCTGCAATTGGATCCTTGACTTCCTAACCGGAAGACCACAACCCGTGCGGATTGGTGATAATATCTCCTCTTGCTGATGATCAACATTGGTGCACCTCAGGGGTGTGTTTTTAGCTCGTTGCTCTACTCTCTCTATACCCATGACTATGTGGCTAGGTATTGCCCAAGTATCATCTGTAAATTTGCTGATGATCCAATTATTACTGGTAGAACCTCAGATGGAGATGAGAGGGCATACAGGAGTGAGATATGCCAACTAGTGGAGCAGCGTCACAGCAACAACCTGGCACTCAATGTCAGTAAGCTGAAAGAGCTGATTGTGGACTTCAGGAAGGGTAAGACAAAGGAACACATACCAATCCTCATAGAGGGATCAGAATTAGAGAGAGTGAGCAGTTTCAAGTTCCTTGCTATCAAGGACTTCTGAGGATCTAACCTGTTCCCAACATATTGATGCAGTTATAAAGAAGGCAAGACAGTGACTATACTTCATTAGGAGTTTGAAGAGATTCGGTATATTCAAAAACTTCTATAGATGTACTGTGGGGAGTATTCTGAGAGGCTGCATCACTATCTGGCGTGGGGGAGGGGGTGACCACTGCACGGGACCAAAAGAAGCTGCAGAGGGTCGTAAACTTGGAGATTGAGCAAGAAAGTGGCAAATGAGAAGCAAAGTTGGAAAATCCATGGTTATACATTTTAGTAGAAGAAATAAACGTGCACATTATTTTCTAAATGGGGAGAAAATCCAAAATCTGAGATACAAAGAGATTTGCGTGTCCTTGTGCAGAACACCCTAAAGGTAATCTTGCAGATTGAGTCAGTGATGAGGAAGGCAAATGCAATATTAGCATTTATTTCAGGAGGTCTGGAATATAAGAGCAGGGATGTGAGGCTAAGGCTTTTTAAGGCACTGGTGAGATCTCACCTTAAGTATTGTGAGCAGTTTGGGCTTTATCTAAGAAAAAAATGTGCTCGCGTTGGAAAGGCTTCAGAGGTGGTTTACAAGGATAGTTCCAGGAATGAAAGGGTTAACATATGAGGAACGTTTGATGGCTATCAACCTGTATTCACTGGAGTTTAGAAGGATGAAGGGGTGACATCATTGAAACCTTTTGAATGTTGCAAGGCCTAGACAGAGTAGATGTAGAAAGAATGGTTCCCATGGTGGGGGGGGGGGGGTGTCTAGGACAAGAGGACACAGCCTCAGGATAGAGGAGTGTTCATTTAAAACAGAGATGTGGAGAAATTTCTTTAGCCAGAGGATAGTGAATTTATGGAATTTGTTGCCATGGGCAGCTGTGGAGGCCAGGTCACTGGGTGAATTTAAAGCAGAGATTGATATGTTCTTGATTGGCCATGGCATCAAAGGTTACGGGGAGAAGTCCTGCAAGTGGAGCTGGGTGGGGGGTCAAATAAAGGACCAGCCATGATTGAATGGTGGAGAAGATTGTATGGACCAAATGCCCTAATTCTGCTCCTATGTCTTATGGTCTTAATGTCTTATGAGTCTGCAAGTGAGGAAATCGAGGAACCTACCGCACAAAGGATGTATTGATGCCAAGGTCCAGGAGCTTATTGATTAGTTTTGTAAAGATGATGGTATTGAATGCTGAGGCATAGTTGACAGAGAGCATCATGTTTTATGCTGTCTAGATGTTCCAGGTTTGAGTGGAGAGCCAATGAGGTGGCATATGCTGTGCACCTGTTGCTCCAGTAGGCAAATTGGAGCAGATCTAAGTTGCTTTTCAGGCAAGAGTTGATAAGTTTCATTGCCAACTTCTCAAAACACCTAACCTGTGGATGCAAGTTACCACCGCTAAGCAGACAGCACACAACTGTTTTTCCTATTACACCAAATGCACCAGAGGCGCTAAATCCTTGGGTCTAGTCTTACTGATATTACAGAATGGATGAGTTCAAATTTCCTTTAATAAATGAAAAAGCAGAAATTTTGGTTATTGGTAGGGGTGTGTGTGGTGCAAATTCTCCTGAAGCCAATAACCATCTTTTTTGTCTTGTTGAATTGAGAAAGAGGTTATTTCCCTGGCATCAGACCTCAAGCCCTCCCACCTCATCTCTATACACTATCTCAGTGTTATAGATGATAAGCTCCACCACTGTTGTATCATCAGTGAACCTGACACCATCTACATTGAGACAGCCTACAGAGATGAGGTGGGAAAGCTTGAGATCAGGTGGTAGTCCGTGCAGTCATATGTGAGCAGATTGTACAGCGATGGGCTCAGCACGCAGCCCTGGGGAGCACCCATATTGAGTATAATGGTGAGGGTGTGGGTTAGTAAGTCCAACACCCAGTTCCACAGTGGAGTGTTTAAACAGAGGAATATGAGTTTGTTCACCAAGATCCGGGAGTCAAAGGTGGTGAATATTGAATTGTAATCTAGAAACAGCATTTAAATAGGATAGTCCAAAAGTTGTTGGTAATGTCACTGCATTCTTTAGTTACACTTCAGACCAAGAATGAAGCTATAGAGATTCCTCACAGACAAGCAAAAGTGAACTGAGTTACAGCTTGTGTATCGAATTCCTCTACGTTCATTTCAAAAGAAGCTCCTGCAAAGGGCAATAGTAATTAAGTGTACTTTTAGAAGATTTTTCAACGATATTTGATTTTATTGAGATGTCCTTTAAAAATTCTCATTTAATTCTCTTCTTTTCAGTGCAGTGCAGTAGCAAAGGATTTAATGCAATTGATTTACAGGGCCATGATAATCAATTGGGACAGTGGCTGTAATTATGTGTTTCCGCTGGGTGTTCTGCATTCTGAAGATGTATGATTAGTGTTAGGGTTCATAAGTGTGTGCATGCTATGTTGGCACCAGAAGTATGATGACACATGTGTGTTGCCCCCAGCACAATCCTTGCTGATTTAGTTTGATGCATTTCTCCGGATGTTTTGATGTTCCGATGTACATGTGTCAAATAAATCTAATTTTAAATTTTCTTTTAGGAGTTTTTATGACATTTTTTTCTTAAATGCTTCAGGTGATTTATGATCAAAATTTTAATACCTTTAGCAATTTAAAAGAGCTTTTGTATGTTCCTCACTGACAGAAACATGTGTTTTAGACAGTGTAAACTGGAGAAAGTCTACAGATGCTGGATATTCAAAGCAAGACACTGAAAATGCTGAAGGAAACTATGGAAATGAACAAGCAGTTGACATTCTGGGCCAAGATCCTTCTTCAGGATAGTTATGACAGTCAGCTAAACTGGGATAATGGAGGGGGTTAGAGCATGGCCTGACAACTATGATATCTATTGTCAGGATTTATTTTTTTCTGCATCCATCTATCGACTTAACTCTACCTATTTACATGGCGAATGGTGCATGCTTCCTTCTTGAATTTCAGTTGGGGAAACTGTGACCATTTTCTTTTTCATTGCTCAGCAATGGTCAACTCTCAGATTCTAGAAATTCTAGATCAATACAAATAAGGTCAAACATCTTTTGAAGGCAAGGGTAGGCATTTGTTGCATACAGAAATTACAGCTTAATGCAAGGCTATTTCTATTATCAGCCACCAAATGAACTTCTATTCATAGGTGACCCAGATTGAAATAAGGAATGATTAGATTGAGAAATTGAGCATGATAGCAAAAATGAAGGTAAAACATTTGGGATATCTAATCAAAGTTGAGACAGCATGAATCCTCAACAGCTCGGATTATGCTATTTGAAATTTACTTACTGCTTTTAAAAGAGAAGCAGTAATGTTCTGTCTACAAAACAAAAGGACGTAATGAGGCAAAGTATCCTTATGCTAACACGTGATGTAATATTGCTAGAAGGCTGAAGTGATGTAGCAGATATAATAGGTACATTTAAGGAACTCTTAAATAGGTGAATGGATAATGGAAAAATTGAGAGCTATTGGAGAGATATCAGGTTTACCATAATTGACAATGCAACAGCAGTACAGTAGAAATACATAAAATGCTATAAACCACAATAAGAAGGGACCAGAAGGGATAAGAGCAGAATTAGGCTTTTCAGTCCATTGAGTCTGCTCCATTATTTCATCATGGGTGATCCATTTTCCTTCTCAAACCCAATCTTCTGCCTTCTCCCAAGAACTTATCACACTCTGACTAATCAAGAATCTATTAATCTCTGCCTTAAGCATACTCGGTGACCGGACCTCCACAGATGCCTGTGGAAAAAATTCCAAAGGTTCCCTATCCTCTGGCTAAAGAAATTTATCCTGATCTCCTTTCAAAATGGACCTCCTCCCCTTCCCCAGTTCTGTCTCCCTGTGGAGAACAAGACTTCATGTAAATTTAAGGCAGGGGTTGTTAAATTCTTGATTGGTCAGGGCACAAAGGGATACCTGGGTAAGGCAGGAGATTGGCACTCTGAGGAAAAATAGATCAGCCATGATGAAATGACAGAGCAGATGATGGGCCAAATGGCCTAATTTTGCTCCTATATCTTATGGTCTTATATAATAACCCTTTTATTTCCAGAGTCATTCTTGTAAACTTCTTCTGAACCTTCTCCATTGTTAGCACATCCTTTCTTAGATAAGAATGATGAATGGGGTCCTAGCTGTTTGCATAGAAAACAAAGGGTAGTGTTTGAAGGGATTTATTCAGACTGAAGGTCTGTAATTTGTGGAGTTCTGCAGGGATCTGTACAGGACCTCTGCTGTTTGTGATGTAAATAAATGACTTGGATGACAATGAAGATGAGAGAATTAGTAAATTAGCAGATGATACCAAGACTGGTGGAGCTGTGAATAGTGTAGGAGTCTGGTACTGAATACAGCATGATATAGATTGGTTGCAGATATGGGCTGAGAAATGGCAAATGGAGCTTAACCTAGATAAAAGTAAGGCACTGCACCTCGGTAGAACAAGTGCAAGAAGATGAGAGATCTTGGGATCCAAGTTCACAGCTCCTTAACACTGGCTTCACAGGTCAATAAGGTGAGTTATGAAGGCTTATGGACTGTTTGGTTTTATTAGTTGAGGCATTGAGTTCAAAAGTCAGCAGGTTATGTTGAAACTTTATTAAACTCTGGATAGGCCATATCTGAAGTATCACATACAGTTCTGGTCGCCCCACTATAAGAAGGATGTTGAGACTTCTGAGATATCAAGATTGGTGGGGTTGTGGAGTTGCAGAAGTAGTTTACCAGGTTTTTGTCTGGTTTAGAGGGCATGTGCTATTATGAGAGGCTGCATAAATGGGTTGTTTTCTTAGGAGGCAAGGGAGATCTGATAAAGGTTTACAAGATTATGAGAGGTATAGAGTGGACAGAGTATCTATTTACCCAGGGTTGGAATATCTAATAACAGAAGGCAGATATTGAAAGTAAGATGGGATAGGTTCAAGGGGGATGTGAGGGTTGTTTTTTACTCAGAGAATGGCGGATGCCTGGAATGCGCAGTCTGGTATGGTGTTAGATGCAAATTTATTAGAGCTGTTTAAGAGACTTTTGGATGTTACATGAATGTAACGAATATGGAGGGATTTGGACATGGTATAGGTAGGAGGGATTAGTGGTTGGGTGTTTTTGATTAGCATTTTAGTTGGTTCAGCAAAATATTATAGGTTGAATGGCTAGCTCCTGTGCTGTACTCTTCTATAAGGGACCCAAACATGCTTACAATACTCCAAGTGAGGTCTCACCAGTGTTTTAAAAACCCTCAGCATTACATCATTGCCTTTATATTGGAATGTTCTTGAAATTAATGCTGACATTGCATTTGTCTTCCTGACCACTGACTCAATCTGCAAGATAACCTTTAATTTTTTTGCCCATTTTGAAGATGGTCTATTCTTTATTCCTTCGAATAAAGTGCAAAGGACCATACACTTTCTGACACTATATTCATCTGCCACTTCCTTGCCTGTTTTCCTAATCTGTCTAAGTCCGTCTGTGTCTCTCAACTTTCTCAAAACTACCCGCCTCTTCACTGATAAGACTGACCATGCATCTTGGGCGGGAGGAAGTAATTTTCCTTATGGATCTAACACTGTGCTTTCCTTTACATGTCCTACAAGTCTACAGTTCTTGGTCTGCAGATTTACAAACTGCCAAAGAAGTAGAATTCAGTCATTGAAAATGGTGAGGTGCCCCAACAGTAACAGATAAAGATTGGGATGGAGGCAGTTGTGCCGATGACACCCTTTTCTTGGGAGATTTCTAAGGAACGAAACCATGGTGATGCTTTGCTCCAGAAATAAACTGCTACTTCTGGAGCAGCTGACCAGTACAAAAGTCAAAATGTTAATTGCAGATTCGGGCAGAAATTTAAAAGAAAGATAGATTCAAATTAGGAATGCCCAATAGCATGCAGTATATCTGCATCAGACAAGAGGGTGTTGAAAGTCAGTGTCTGAGAAGCACACAGAAAATAGTCGAGAAACTCATCAGGTCTGTCAGCATTTGCAGAAAGCAATAAAGAGTCAACATCTTGGGCCGAGACCCTGCAACCATACTGGAAAGGATGGGGGAAGAAGCCAGAATAAGAAAGTAGGGGGAAGGGAAGGAGTACAAGGTAGATGGTGATTGATAAAGCCAGACTCGGTGGTGGGGGGGGGTTACTAGGTTGGGGGGGGGGTAGTGAGAAACTGGGAAGTGATAGGTGGACAAGGTTGGCAGAGACAAATTTCCAACAGTATACATGTCTGAGAAAATGTGTTTGAAGGTTTGTCTTTAACGTCAGTCGTTTGCCCTGAGACTGTGAGCTGTTAAACCTGACTAGTCATGATGGTTGCTTAGAAGATTACTGGCTTTGTGGATCAAGTCTTAAGAAAGAAAAACTAAGTATTGATGTGTTAATTACAGATATTGTCTTTTAAGCAAATTAATAAAGATGATTTTTGACCCTCTGTTGGGAATTTGAGATTGATAAACTTTTGGTTGGAACATGTGAGTGAGGGGTTTGAAGGTATCATCAGTGATGTCCAACTTCCCTTCACGTTAAAGCCTTAAAGGTTCATAAGGTTTCCTTGATGTGTGTGAGTGATTGTGTTTGACACTATCTTCTACTTGCCTTAAGAGTAAGTCATATTTTGTTTAAGTGCATGAATTCCCTCTGAGTTTTGACATGTTACTTTCAGTTTAACAACTTCTGAGCTACATCATAAATAACTATTCAGTTGTTGGGATTTAAAAGGATTTTGAAGAGAAACTGCTGAAGACTCAAGAGAGATGTTAATTGATCATCTGCAAGATTGCCTCCAATTCTAAGGAGGTGGAGACAGAGGTGCAAGGGACTTGGGAGTCCTTGAGCCAGATTCTCAAAAGGTTAGCTAGCAGGTTGAGTCTGTGGTGAGGAAGGCAAATGCAATGTTAACATTCATTTCAAGGAGACTGGAATATAAAAGCAAGGATGTAATGATGAAACTTTATAAAGCACTGGTGAGGCCTCAGTTGGAATATTGTGAGCCGTTTTGGGCCCCGCATCTTAGAAAGGCTGTAATGAAACTGGAGAGAGTTCAAAGTAGGGTTATGAAAATAATTCTAAGTTTGAACAGATTGTCACCTGAAGAGAGTTTGATGGCTCTGACCCCATATTCATTGGAATTCAAAGGAATGACGGGTGACCTCATTGAAAACTATTGAATGGTGGAAGTAAACACATAATGTTGAGACTTTATAAACATTGATGAGACCCATCATGGAACACTGTGAGTGGTCTTGGACATTTTATCTTAGGAAGGACATGTTGAAACTGGATAAGGTTCAAAAAAGTTTCACAAAAATGATTCTAGGATTGAATGGCTTATCATATGATGAGCTTTTGATGACTCTGGGCTGCTATTCACTAGAATTCAGAAGAATAAGAGCTGATCTAATTGAAACTTATCAAATGGTGAAGGACCTTGATAGAATGGTTGTAATGTGGAGAGGTGCAAGAGTCTAAGACCAGCGGACAGCCTCAGAAAAGAAGGGTGTCCTTTTGGAACAGAGATAAGGATAATTTCTTTAGCCAGAGAGTGGCGAATCTGTGAATTTTGTTGCCACAGGCAGCTGTGGAGGGCAAGCCTTTTTGTATATTTAAGACAGAGGTTGATAGTTTCTTGTTTGTTCAGGCTATGAAAAGATATGGGGGCAAGGTAGAAGATTGGGGCTGTGAGAAAAATTGGATCAGCCATGACTGAGGGAGAATGCATACCTACAAGAAAAGACTGGGACTGAGACTGAATCTACTCTAATGTACAGCTCAGATTACAATCAATGACCATAAGATCAGAGGACATAAGAGCAGTATTAGGCCATCTGGCTCATCGAGTCTGCTCTGCCATTTCATTATAGCTGATTCAATTCCCTCTCAACCCTAATCACCTTCCCTCTCCTATAATCTTTCACATCCTGACTAATCAAAACCCTGTCAACCTGCATCTTAAAAGCACCCAGTCTCCTGGCCTGTGGCACTGAATTCCACAGGTTCACTACTCTCTCCCTAAAGAAATTTCTCCTCATCTCTGTCCTAAATGGAAGTCCCTCTATTTTAACATTGTGCCCTCTGGTTCAAGATTCCCTAAACAAAGGAAACATCCTCTTCACATCCACTCTGTCTCGGCCTTTAAACTTTGATGCATTTCAATGACATTCCCCCCTCGTTCTTCTAAATTCCAGTGAATACAGGCCCAGAGCTTCGATCACTGTGCATAGTATGGCACATTACAGGCTTTTTGGCTCACAATATTGTGCCGACCATGTATCCTACTCTAGAGACTGCCTAGAATTACCCTACTGCATAGCCCTCTATTTTTCTCAGCTTTGTGTACCTATCTAAGAGTCTCTTAAAAGCCAATGGTATCTGCCTCCATCACTGTCACCGACAATGCGTTCCACTCATCCACCACTCTCTGTGTGAAAAAGTTACCCCTGACATCCCCTCTGTACCTGCTTCCAAGCACCTTAAAACTGTGCCCTCTCATGCTAGATATTTCAGCCCTGGGAGAAAGCCTCTGGCTTTCGACACGATCAATGCCTCTCATTATCTCTATCAGGTCACCTCTCATTCTCCATCACTCCAAGGAGAAAAGGCCAATTTCACTCAACTTATTCTCACAAGGCACACTCTCTAATCCAGGCAAAATCCTTGTAAATCTCCTCTGCACTCTCCATACAGTATCCACATTCTTCCTGTAGTGAGGTGACCAGAACTGAACACTGTACTCCAAGTGGGGTCTGAACTTGGCCTTATATAGGTGTAACATTACGTCACGGCTTTTGAACTTAATCCCACAGTTGATGAAGGCCAACACACCTTAACAACACTGTCAACCTGCGCAGCAGTTTTATTCTCTGATTCTCCAGACTATTATTACTATATTCTTCTTCAAATTTGACCTACCAAAATGAACCACTTCACACTTGGCATGATTAACTTATTATTATTCAAATATTTATTGTTTTATATTGCTGAATTTCTACACTATTCTTGGTTGGTGCAGCTGTAATGAAACCCAATTTCCCTTGGGATCAATAAACTATATCTGTCTGTCTGTTTGTTTGTCTGTTATCTGGGCTGAACTACATCTGCCACTTCTCAGCCCAGTTCTGCATCCTATCAATGTCCCTCCATAACCTCTGCAGCCCTCCAGACTATCCACAACACCCCTACCTTTGTGTCATCTGTAGATTTACTAACCCACCCTTCTACTTCTTCCTCCAAGTAACTTATAAAAATTACAAAGAGGAGGTGTCCTACAACAGATCCCTGCAGAATGCCACTGGTTGCCGACCTCCATGCAGAATGAGAACCATCTACAACCACCCTTGACCTTCTAGGGGCAAGCAAATTCTAGATCCACAAAGCAAGGTCTCCTTGGATCCCATGCCTCCTTACTTGCCGAATGAGCCTTACATGGGGAAACTTATCAAGTGCCTTACTGAAATCCATATACACTACATCCACTGCACAGTTTGTTGTATTTTGCACAGTGGTTGTCCACCCTATTGGTGCATTTTTTCACTGATTCTGTTGTAGTTACTGGATTTATTGAATATGTCCCAAGAAAATGAATCTCAGGCTTGCATATGTTGACATATATGTACTTTGACAATAACATGTACTTTGAATTTTGAACATTCCATTCACCAACTTGCTTGTTTGATGAACAGGTGGCACTCCATCGGTGACAGGACTCCACTGTGGGGTTATTACTTCTCTGAAAAAAGTTGTACCTAATATACATACCATTTACTGTGTATTTCACAGATAGGATCTTGTCACAAAAACACCCTAAGCAATTGGCTGCACAAACCATTAAATGCTGTTATCTAGTAAATAAAATTAGCGCCCATGCTTTCAATTCTCTATCTTTCAGGAGCATTGTATTGAGAATGATGAACAACTTGAACATTTGCTGTTGCAAATTTTTTGGGTTATCACCTCCTAGGCACCCACCCCCTCTCCCTTTACCAAATTCAAAATAGTGATGAACAATTTAAAAAAAAAATCAAATCTATTTAAAATTACAAATACAATAATTTCTTTATTTCTTCATAGGAAAAACAATTTTCATAACACAAATGCTGCACTGAAATAGGGTTAACTTGAGCAGAAATGTGACTAATTTGATGTTGATAAGGTTCACATCATTTCCTTTCAATTTAAGATTGATTTCATTAAACTTTGTGAATAATTCTGACAAATAAGCAATGTCATGCTTAATATACTTGAGCTGATTACTGAATGAACCATTCAAGTCTTCATAGAATTTTATTACAGCTTCAAAAAGTGCATAAAAGCACCTCAGGCAGTTTCCTTTTGAGAGTCATCTGTTGGTTAAGTACTGAATGTTTCTTTTTAGTTAAAGGTGCTGTCTACAAATATTTCTTTTTAGAGATAGAGTAAGGTAAGACGCCCTTCAGGCCCAAAGAGTCCGCATTGCTTAATTACACTTGTGACCAGTTACCCTACTGACCCGTACTTCTTTGGAATGTAGGAGCAAACCAGAGGAAACTTATGTAACCATGAGAAGAGTCCTTTCTTGATTTCTTTTTAAATTGTTTTATTAATTTTCAAACATAGGCATAATAACAATAGTAATACAGAGAGATTGGGCATACATAATTAATAAACAGTATATACAAGTATAAGCTATAACACAAATGTACTAAGCCTCCCAAACTCTTGATGTATTTAACATGATAGAAAAAAAAACATACCAAAAACAGCCCCAAATTAGAAATTAAAAAAAAAAACTAAACTAAACTAAACCAAACAAAGCTGGGCTATTATATTACAATGGATACAATCAATAATGTCAATAACTCTGCTCTTCTATCCAAATATTTAAGGATAATAAAAAGGATTCGGAAAAGGTCAAGTTACATCGTATGAAAGTGTTGACTAAATGGTCTCCAAGTTTCTTCGAACTTAACCAAAGGGTCGAAAATGACACTTCTGATTTTTTTCTAGATTTAAACAAGATACAGTTTGGGAAAACCTTGAGGAGAGTCCTGACAGACATTGGCAAGAATTGAATCTGGGTTGCTGGTACCATAAGACCATTGTGCTAAGCACTATGTTACTGTGCTGCCCTTGGAGCTCTGATGCCCAGAACTATCTGGTAAGAGAATTTCCCATAATATCCAGCAGTCCTGTTAGCTTACATGGTTCGCTTAAATGTGGTAACACAGCAGAGTGGTCCAGCTTGAGAAAATTAATGCCGCAGCCACAACATATTGTGCATCATTGTATGTTCAGGAATTGGTATTCCTTAACATAGCATCTGTCATGCAAGGTGAATGTGATTAATGGCTGAGAGACTCACAACCATGGCAAAGCTGATAGCTCGATATGTTTGTGACAGTAATCCTTGACATATGCTGGCTTGCAATAGAAAATACTGACAATCCTGGGCTGCACTCGAGAACACCAATGCCCCTGTCCAGAACCAGGGGAGGGGTATCAAAAAATCATCCCCATGAATCCAAAAAGAATAGACTTATCAGATAGATCTGTGAGGTTAGCCATTCTTAAGAATATTTTGCCTGGAGAAGTAACTGTAGGGATTCAATAATATGAATGAATTACGTGCTATATAAAAGGCACAAGATGAGGAACTCATTGGGTCAGGTAGCATCAATGGAGGGAAAACTGTATATAAGACCATAAGGCATAAGAGCAGAATTAGGCCATTCAGCCCATCGAGTCTGCTCTGCCATTCCATCATGGCTCATCCCGGATCCCACTCAAACCTGTACATCTGTTTTCTTACCATATCCTTTGATGCCCTGCGTGATCAGGAACAATCAACTTCTGCCTTAACTATACCCACAGACTTGGTCTCCACCACAGTCTATGGCAGAGCATTGCACGGATTCATCCTCTCTGACTAAAAAAAAATCCTCTTTGCCTCTGTTCTAAAAGGCCATCCCTCAATTTTGAGGCTGTGTCCTATCATTCTGAACACCCCCACCATAGGAAACATCCTCTCCACATCCATCCTATCTTGTCCTTTTCTTATTCAGTAGGGTTTAATGAGATCCCCCGCATTCCAGTGAGTACAGGCTCAAAGCTGCCAAACGCTCCTCATAAGTTAACGTTTTCATTCCTGGAATCATCCTCGTGAACCTCCTCTGGACTTCCTCCAATGATAACACATCCTTTCTGTGTTACGGGGACTAAAACTGTTGACAATGCTCCAAGTGTGGCCTGACTAGTGTCTTATAAAGGCTCAGCATTATCTCCTTGCTTTTATATTATTTTCCCCTTGAAATGAATGCGATTGTTGCATTTGCTTTCTTTACCACAGACTCAGCCTGTAACTTAACCTTCTGGGAGTCTTGCACGAGAACTCCTCAGTCCCTCAGTACCTCTGATGATTGGACATTCTCCCATTTAGATAATAGAGGGAAGTGGGCTGCCGACATCTTTTGTCAAGACTGAAAGACAAAGGGGAGACTGTCTGTATAAAAAGGAAAATATCCTTCCTGTTCCCACAACAACATGTCTATACTCTACTGCCAAGTTGAGTCTAATTGTAAATTATATGAACAGCACCCCATATTCCATGTATGTAGACTGCAACCTGGTGGTATGAACTTCAAATTCTCCAATTTTTAGTAAATGCTCAGTATGTGTCCTTATTCTATTTTAACTCTTCTTCTAATTCATGGCACTGATCACTAGATCCCTTCCTCTCCCTCACACTTTCCATCTGCCTATCACCCACAAACTCCTCCCACTGCCTCCTCTCCCCCTACTGTTCACACTTAATCTCTGCTCCAACTTCCTCTCCAATCAGATTCCATCACCTTCAGCCTTTTGTCACTTCCACTTATCACCGCCCGGCCTTTGACATAATTCCTATTCTATAACTTCCCCAAAACTCTCTACCCCACCCCCAACCCATCAACAGCCACCCTTTCCCTCCACCTCTTATTCCATCTTTCAATGCAGACTTCAGTAGTAGGCCCACTTCCAAGGACCCTTCATCTCTTGTTCTCTGTGTTTATTGCTTAATTAATTATTTATTATTATTATTATTTTTCTTCTTTGCATTTGCACAGCTTGTTACCTTTTCCACATGAGTTGTTGGTCTGCCCTGCAGAGTGTGGTTTGTCATTGATTTTATTATGGCTCTTGGATTTATGAAGTAAGAAAGAAAATGAATCTCGGGGTTGTATATAGTAACTTATATGTACTTAGATAATAAATTCACTTTGAACTTTAAAGGGTCTCAACCCAAAATGTTGACTGTTCATTTCCTTCTACTGATATTGCCTGATCCGCTGATTTCCTCCAGCATTTTGCGTGCTGCTCTGCACCATTTGCATCATGTGCAATGTTTTGTGTCACCCTATAGGCCATGTTGAATGAATGGGGCAAGTTGCAGTGCAGAACCTGCAGGCACTGTTCACAGAGCAATGCAAACGATGTAAGCAAAAATACTGTATAATGGGATTATTATGAGTCTTGCATCTGAGCCTGTGCTAATGGAACCAGAATGAAATTTCAGCTTTGAGAACTATCACAGTGAATCCCAGGGCTGTTGTGACATGTTATTGTAATGGCTCATTCTGGGTAGTGTACACTGTGCTGCAAAGAGTCCACAAGAGACCCATAATTTGCACATGATAGCTGTAATATTTTGCATAATTCACCACAGCTAAAATTTAATCATGCAAGGTGCATCACTACCTGGATATTTTTCTGTAATCAGTTATTCTGTTAATCCTATTCATGTGCACTGCAGCACATCTTCTCCACTTTGGATGAGCATCATTAGAAGCTCTAAGAAAACAGGCACAGAATATCCTTTCTTATTCAATATTTTAAATTATTATTTGAACAATGCTATAGACTTACTGAACAGGATTTTTTTTAATCGGATAATGAAATAATGAATCAGAAAATTGTTATTGGGAGGAAGCTATGATGCTGTCTTGGTAACAATGTTAACTTTTTAATAAAAAATGGAAATGATGATATTTGTGGTAGAAATCTGACTGATGAAGAACCTCAGCCAATTTTAACAAGTTTTTCCATCCATTCACTTCCCTTGCTCTCTATTTTAAGATGCACTTAAACATTTCCTATTTTGGATGAAAGACATTGATGTCATAGAGTCATTGAAAAGTACAGCAGAGAAGCAAACCCTTCAGCCCATCTAGCCCATGCCAAGCCTTTAGAACTGTCTACTCCCATCGACCTGCACTGGGACCATAGCCCTCCATACCCTTACCATCCATGTACTTACCCAAACTTCTCTTAAGTGTTGAAATTGAGCTTGCATGCATCACTTGCACTAGCAACTTGTTCCACACTCTCACAGCCTTCTGAGTGAAGAAGCTATTCCTCATGCTCCCTTTAAACTCTTCACCTTTCACTCTCAACCCATGACCTCTGGTTGTAGTCCCAGGGGAAAAAACCTGCTTGCATTTATCCTATCTATACCCTTATAATTTTGTATACCACTGGCAAATCTCCTCTTAGTCTTCTACGTTCCAAGGAATAAAGTTTTAACCTATTTGAACATTCCTTAAATTTCCAGACTTGGCAACATGGTTGTAAATTTTCCTTGTATTATTTCAACCTTATTTATATCTTTCCCGTGGGTATGTGACCAAAACTGCACATAATACTCTAAATTAGGCTTCACCTTATAGTCAAGCAGTGTTTTTGGAAAGAGAAGCCAGTTAGTGTCAGCTGGTTTCTCTTTCCTAAGGTGCAACTTGGCTAACTGAGCTCCTTTAGCATTTTTGGTTTTTGTTTCAGATACCAGCATCAGCAGTTCTATTTACTTTCCATATCTGAAGTATAAATCATTTTTGTTTTCTCCACAGATGTTGCCTCATCTTCTCAGTTTTTCCAAATTTATGATTTTTTATGATCTGCGCCACTGCACCGACTCATTATTGCACATATAATAAACACCAGTCAGAGTCACTTCAGAACTCAATTCTATTAATTTCAATGAAACCGAACATGCAGACTCTTCACCCACTCCTATCATTGAAATGTCCATGTCAGGACTGCCAATCTCAAAATCAGTTACTTCTCACAAGCTTTTGTTTGATCAACAGTAACACATACAAAGTGCTAGAGGAACTCAGCAGGTCAGGCATCATCTATGGAAAGGAATAAATGGTCAATACTTCAGGCCTAAAACCTTTCCACACATTGAATATGGTGGCAGAATATAGTATTAATGTTAAATGTTATAATATTAATGTATTAATGTTAATGTTATAATATTAATATAGTATTAATATATTATAAATATTACTCTTGGCAGTGTGGAGGATCAGAGGGATCTTGGGGTCCGAGTCCATAGGACACTCAAAGCTGCTGTGCAGGTTGACTCTGTGGTTAAGAAGGCATATGGTGTATTGGCCTTCATCAATCATGGCATTGAATTTAGGAGCAGAGGGGTAATGTTGCAGCTATATAGGACCCTGGTCAGACCCCACTTGGAGTACTGTGCTCAGTTCTACTCACCTCACTACAGGAAGGATGTGGAAACCATAGAAAGGGTGCAGAGGAGATTTACAAGGATGTTGCCTGGATTGGGGATCATACCTTATGAGAAAAAGTTGAGCCTTTTCTCCTTGGAGTGACAGAGGGTGAGAGGTATATAAGATGATGAGAGTCATTGATCATGTGGATAATCAGAGGCTTTTTCCCAGGGCAAGAGGACATAGGTTTAAGTAGCTGGGGAGTAGGTACAGAGGAGATGCCAGGGGTACGTTTTTTACTCAGAGGGTTGTGAATGCATGGAATGGACTCACAGTGGTGAGTCCACAGTCCGGCAACAGTGGTGGAGGCGGATAGGATAGGGACTTTTGGATAGGTACATGGAGCTTAGAAAAATAGAGGGCTACGTGTAACCCTAGTAATTTTTGGGGTATGGATATGTTTGGCACAACTTTGTGCACTGAAGGGCCTGTATTGTGTTGTAGGTTTTCTATGTTTCTATTAACCCACTTCCACCTCCACTACTTGTAAGTTCTTGTCAAAGTCACCTTACGTACATACTCCTGCACCTAGAGTCACTTAATCTACATAAAATCAGTTATATTTTGTAACTCCAACACTAATCAAATATAAACACAGGGTACTGGGGATAATGTTTGTACTTCTTAGCTTAGTTTTTTTTTGCTTTTAGCTCAGCGTGCCCTTTTGCCGTGGTGGTATAATGACATATGCCATTCACGTACTTTTACATACAACCCATAATAAATTATGTAAACAAGAATGCTTAGACAAACAATGTACTTACAAAATTGCTGAAATATTACTGAACTGTGAAATACACAACACAATCAGTCTTTATATATAGACTAATCTTATGTATTTACATTCCATGACCACCTCCTGTACCTTAAAAAGTGGCCACTGAGCGTATCTTCATGGTCTTCTGCTGATGTAACCTTTCCACTTCAAGATTCAACGTGTTATGAAATCAGAAATGATCTTCTGAAATGTGTGATTGTTTGAATTAATGCCACCTTTCTATCAGAATGAACCATTCTGGCCATTCTCCTCTGACCTCTCTCATTAACAAGGCACTTCCACTCACAGAACTACTACTTATTAAGTTATTCTGTTTCAGGGACCATCTCTGTAAAGTCTATAGATTGTTTTGCATGAAAATTCTAGGAGATTAGCGATTTCTGAGAAACTCAAACCACCTTAACTACCATCAACATCGCTCCACGGTCATTGCACTTAGATCACATATTTTTCCCATAAGGATGTTTGGTCTGAATAACAACCAAACCTCTTGACCATGTCTGCATGCTTTTATACATTGAGTTGCTAACACATAATTGACTGATTAAATGTTTACATTAATGGTGTGCAGGGATGCTTAATAAAAGTGCACACTGAGTGTATATTTATTAAGCATTTATTGTGTTTTTTTGTGTTCTTTATGCTTACTGTACTGTGTTTTTTTAATGCAGCATCAGATCTGGAGTAGCAATCATTTTGTTCTCCTTTATAGTTCTGTAATGACGAATGATAATAAATAATATTGAATCTTGAATCTATGGTGTTCTGGCAGGATTTCTCTACAGTGCTGTGCGAAAGTCTCAGGCACACACTGCATATATGGCTGGGTTGGCAAAGACTTTTCCACAGTACTTCAGTAATTTTACGTATTGCACTGTACTGCTGCAGCAAAGGAAACCAAACCACGACGTATTGAATGATGCTAAATCTGATTCTGATATGGGTCGCAATTGTGGATTGAGAGTGGGAAGGGGGCAGAGAGAGGGTAGTCATCGTTGGGAAAAGGGGAAGGGAGGGGGGAGGGAGCGGGAAGTACCAGAGAGACATTCTGTAATAATCAATAAACCAATTGTTTGGAATCAAATGACCTTGCCTGATGTCCCAGGGCTGGTGTGTCTGCATCCACCACCCACCCACTCTGGTGCTCCTTCCTTGCCCTTTGTCCCACACCCCTCTCATTCCCAATATGCTCTGCTCCAACCAAAATCTGTAAACTCACTCTCTGCTCTACATTGGCAAATACAGTACTGTGCAAACATCTTAGACATCCCAGCTATATATAAATGCCTAAAAGATTTGCACAGGTCTGTGTATAATCTCCTATGTTGACTCTCTTATCTCTTGTTACATACTTAGGCAGAGCAGCTTATTTAATTAGTCGGGCTTAATTGATGGACACAGAAGTCTCACATCCAGAGTACTCATGAAGCTTTTGCTACTTCCCTTCGGCACTTTTTACAAATGATTTCTAAAATGGAGAAGTGTTGAAGTTAGGCAATGGGTAGAACCCATGAAGTCTAAATCATGAGACTTCATCAGGATGAACACCATGTTTATAATCACTGTCTAATATGGCATGATATTTGTTGTTTTGTGGCAGCAGTGTAGTGCAAAGATATAACATTATTACAAATTGAAAAATTACAAAAATAAATATATAGTGCAAATTGGAAGGATAACATAGTCCATTGGTGCTGGAGCACATGTGAAGGCAGAGGGGAAGAACTTGTTCAAAAATTTTGAGTATGGGTCGTAGGCTCCTGTATTTCCTAATTGTAGTGATAAGGAGAAGACATGTCCCAGATGGTGAAGGTGTCAGTGATGGAAGTTGCCTTCTTAAGTCACTGCCTCTTGAAGATGTCATCGAATATGGGGAGGGTTATGCATGTGTTTTGAGTCAATGTTTGGAGTCCCAGGGATTTTCCTTTGCTGAATGAATGCCCTTCCGGACTGAACACTTTAGGCGATAGATGGTTTTATTGTTATTGATTTTTTGTGGATGATGATCAAACCAGTTTTTTAAGAATCCCCCATCTTACCATAGTTCTGGGAATTATGCATAGGCCAGATTGGGTAGTGATAAATTGGCTGGGAACAGCAGATTCAATTTCCTGAAGCATGTTAATGAAACAGATGGGACTTTATGACAAACAGCTAGTTACTATTATTGATATTGGATTTTTTTTCCAAATGTATTTAATTTACTGAACTTACGTTCTTTGGCTGCTTTAATGAAAATTAAATTCATGTCTCCATACTGTTAGCTAAGATATTTGAATCACTAATCCAGAAACATAATCATTGATCTCAAAGAGAAACATAATTATGACCAGAATTTTCAAGCCAAGAGGTTTTGGGAAAGCTTAATCACTGAGAATGTTCAAAGTATAGATCAACGTCTTTTTGGAATGGATGTTGGGTTGATGCAGGAAAGGGCAAGGAAGTAAAAAGTTAGTCATAATTTTATTGATTGATATGAGAAGTCAATTGGCCTACACCTGCCACCATTCACCATCCACCACCGGCCATGCTTTCTTCTCAATACTACCATTGGACAGGAGGTACAGAAGCCGTAGGTCCCATACCACCAAGTTCAGGGAAATCAGCTTAATAAGGGGTGACAACTTATTGCTGGTATACATGCATTAACATAATAGCAAGATTTTTAACACTTAAATAATATGCATTTGTGAAGAAAAACTGTTGATGGCATGAAAATCGATTTCTCCTTGCAGTGAACAAGTTTTCCCCACACCATTCCTCTATTCCCGACTCTGAAGTTACTCTTCTCACTGGGTCTCCTCCTCCTTCCCTTCTACCTATGGTCCACTCTCCTCTCTAATTAGATTCTTTCTTCTTATAACCATATAACAATTACAGCAAGGAAACAGGCCATCTCGGCCTTTCTAGTCCATGCCAAATGCTTACTCTCACCTAGTCCCACCGACCTGCACTCAGCCCATAACCCTCCATTCCTTTCCTGTCCATGTACCTATCCAATTTTACTTTAAATGACAATATCAAACCTGCCTCTACCACTTCTACTGGAAGCTCATTCCACACAGCAACCCCTCATGTTACCCCTTAAACTTTTGCCCCTTAACTCTCAACTCACGTCCTCTTGTATGAATCTCCCCTACACTCAATGGAAAAAGCCTATCCATGTCAATTCTACTTATCCCCTTCATAATTTTAAATACCTCTATTGAGTCCTCCCTCAACCTTCTATGCACCAAAGAATAAAGACCTAACTTATTCAACCTTTCTCTGTAACTTAGGTGCTGAAACCCAGGTAACATTCTAGTAAATACTTTCTCTATTTTGTTGGCATCTTTCTTATAATTCAGTGACCAGAACTGTACACAATACTCTAAATAATCCAATACTCCAAATTCTTCAGCCCTTGACCTCCCCCCCCCCAACTTCACCAGCTTGCCTCTTATCCTTCCCCCCATCTTTTCATTCTGGCATCTTCCCCCTTTCTTCTCAGTCCTGATGAAGGGTCTCGGGCTGAATCGTTAACTTTCTTTTTTTCCGTAGATGCTGCCTGATCTGCTAAGTTCTTCCAGCATTCTGTGTGTGTTGCTCTGGATTTTCAACATCTGCAAACTTTCTCTTCTTTTAAAAAAAAATGACTTGATTGTAATTTTTAAAATGTTTTTCTTATACCTTTTTGGGCCATAAGCATGAGGTCTCCATATCCCATACCAGTGTTAACCCATACAAACCACCTCAGCCACTGAACAAAAATAGAAACCATTTCCTTACTCCCAAGTCCATAGAGTGGAGGGAGGTGTGGGAACAATGGCCTTGTTCCAAGACTGATCTCAGTTGTATTAAATAGAGGAGAAATAGTACTGAGGGGTAGCAATAGGATGGGTTAAAGAGGAGTTGAGAGTGAGAGAGAGTGAGTGTTTGTGTGTGAGAGAGTGTGCGTGTGTGTGTGTGTGAGAGAGAGAGTGTGTGTGAGAGAGTGAGAGCAGGAGGAGAGAGATAAAATGGATACAATGGACATAAAGAATAAGAAGTTAAGAGAGGTGGAGGCAGAATGAGAAGGGACAATTGCACAAATGGGAAAGGGTGGAAGAAAGAAATAAAGAGGTCAAGAGGAAAAGGGAGGCAAAAAATTAGAAAGGAAGAGAAAATAAGGCAAGAACAGTATCTCTCTCTTTTTCTCCATTGTTTCTCCTCCTCCCATCCTCAATGCTTATTCTCTCTCTTTTCACTAACTCTCTGAAACCGACTCTTGCTGCAGTTGTGTGGCTGTTATCATTTGGCACGGATGATGAGGGGTGGGAGTGAAGTAGGAATACAGTTAAACATGGACCTCTAACCTCTAAACTCTAACCCGGCTCCTTGTTTCCTTTCTAGACCTAGCTGCTCTCCCTATCTCATCCCTAATAAGAATATTCTCATCATTAACCTTAATAACAGGCGTAACAAAACAATCTGATAATAGTCCAGGCAATTATTAATAGTGGTGCAAAGGAAATTGCTAATGCAAGAGACTGTGGAGGAATGTAGATAACTGAGGGTTATGTTCTTTGAGGAAATTGCAGAGACTGGGTCAAGCCTAGAGAGAGATGTGAACATAATGAAATATTTAAATGACATCAGAAATAGAATGTCTGATTCTATTATTATATAGCAGTACAATTAAACTGATTTATTCACAATTAATTTTTAATCTCCTAACAACTCAAATTTTAATTAAGATTGGAGAACGGATAGCTTAGATGAAATAGACCTGTTATTCAAGTATTAATGAGGATACAATTACAAGTATTTTACTTAGTTGTTCTACACAGTATGATCAGTTTAATTCATCTTTAAAGATATGTCAATATGTAGAGCACTTTAGTACATAAAAGTGCTGATAACTGTAAAAGCTGAAAGAAGTGTGGCTACAAGGATTTTATGAAAACATTATCATTAGAATCATGTGATGAAACCCAAAGCCACTAATTAAAGCCACAACTACATTTTAGCACTTTATCAAATTTTGCTTTTGTTAGAAACTAAAGTAGATAAGGATCTTCCATCTGACAATACAATATGTGAAGTCCTGGAAACATGTAACTCTAATCTCAGGAGCTAAATAATGTGTTTCATAATCTGGTTCTTAATCTTATATCAGTTTGAACATAAAAGAACAGAAAACTAGTAATGATAAGTTAACAAGCAGAATATTATACATTTCCAAATACAATGTCAAATATAATGGGATATAGTTTCTAGATTTGATACACTTAATAATCTGGATTTAAAACAAAATAGCTTGATCTTTTAAAAAAAAATTCTGCTACAATGCATTGCTGAATGTAAAATCCTATACAAACAAACACAACCAGGCAATAATTAGAAAATAAAACTTTTGTTTTCTTCCTTGGAAAATATTCCTCATATATACTCAAGAATTGTAATCTGATGGAGTTTCCAAAATATAGATGAAAATATCATTATAGCAAAGTAAACATTGCTAATCTGTTACTGGAAATAACTGGAATTTGTTTATATTTGTCACATGCACCAAGGTACAGTAAAAAAAATAGTTTTGTATGCATTCCAGCAGATCATTTCAAAACATAAATACAATGGATTCCAGATAATTGGGCCATCGATTAGTTGGGGCAGCTATTTATTTGGGACAAAAAGCAAATCAAGAAAATAACCATGATTTCCTATTTATTTCAGACACTATGCCACTTAATTGAGACAGGATGCTGTTGCTGAATGTTTTCTAACTAGCGTCAGTCGCGTGCACGTTACGTGGCCGTTAGACTGAACTGTTTTTAAACTACATCAGTTGCATGTTCTTGTGTTCAAAATGCAGAGATTTTTGTCATAATTGGTGAGAAATAAGCAATAAGACAATTCGGAACTGTTTTGCTCACTGCATTTTCAAGCATTCAGACTTGGAAATGCCATAAAGAGCCAAGAGTGAAAATGAAATGACTTCACTACTTCAGCAAGCTAGGAACTATGAAGAATTTAAAGGCGTCAACAATTGTCTTTGGTCCCCACTGGACAGTCAGCTCTCACCTGTGGCTCCTAGTAGCTGTTTCCATGTGACAGTGCTACGACAGGTGGGCTAAAGCAGTTGAGCAAAGACTACAGGTCTCAGCTGGGGTAGGGACGTGCCTGTCCTAGAGTGCACAGGGGTTTCCTCTAGGAGTTCCAATTTCCTTCTGCATTCCAAAGACGTATGGTTAGGGTTAGTGAGTAGTGGGCATGCTGTGTTGGTGCTGGTAGCATGGAAACTCCTGCAGACTGCCCAGCACAATTCTTGCTGATTTAAGTTGATAAAAATGATGCATTTCATTGTATGTTTCACCTTACATGTGACAAATAAAGCCATTCTTTCTTTATCCAGACCATAGGAATGTGCACTATTTAACATTACACCACCTCCTTCAGCACCAAGCAGGTCCTAATCACCCTCCCAGGTGAGGCAGAGATTCATCTGTACCTGCTGTATACTGGTCACTTGCACTTGGTGCTAGTGATATGGTCTCGTGTGTTTCAGTGAGACAAAGCGTGGATGAGGGAACAGTTCTGCAGGGTCCCTGCACTCGGTCTCCCATGGTCTTCTTGAGCTGCTGAGTTGCATACCAATTCAATTTCCCTTCCCATTCTCTCACTAACCTGATTATCCTCATTTATAGTACTGCCATACTTGTGTTAAATGCAAATTAAAAGAACAGACCTTCATCTTCCACTTGGCTAGTCTACAGCTCAATGGCATGAAATTTGCTTTTCCATTTCCAGGTTATCCATGATCCTTGTGATCTTCTCCCACTCCCACATACCCTTGTACATTCCTTCCACTCTTCTACATCTTACTAAAACAACTCTTTAGCTCTTCCCATCTACTTTTGTCGAACAGTCACTCACATTCCTATCTACAGCATTTCTTCCCCCTTGGGTCACATTACCAACTCCTCCTCTACCTTATCTAGTTCTATTTGCCCATTGTCACGGGTTTGGTTTCGTAAGTTTTGGACCTGCTGGGAGATCGGCAACACTTCCAGGCTGCCCTCAGCACATCCTTGATGCAAATGACGCATCTCACTGTGTGCTTCAATGTTTTGATACACATGGGGTTCCATGATTGCAAAACAATTAGAACAACGCTGTTACAGCTCCAGGCATGGAATTTGGATTTCATTTTCTGCCATATTCTGTAAGGAGTGTGTACATACTTCCCGTGACCACTTGGGTTTCTTCTGAGTGCACTTCTCCTCCCACAGTCCAAAAATATACAAGATAGAAATTTAATTGCTCATTGTAATCTAGGCTAGTTGTAAAAAGTTACACTGATGGGTGGTGCACCTCACTGGGCAGAAAGACCACCTGTATCTCTGAATAAAATAAAATGAAATAAATAAAGCTAATCTAATTTATAATCCCTTCCTTACCTAGTTACATCTATCATCTAACAGTGTTTGTCTCAGGGCTTCTCACTACCATCCCTGCATCCCTCCCTCATCATTTCAATCTCTCCTCCTCCATCTGTTTCCACCTACAATGACCTACTAGTCTCACCACTGATTGTCACTTAGTGTTCGCTTGGCAGAAGACAAGCTCTAATGTGGTCCACTGCAGATTTCTGCAGCATTATAGCTTGAGTTTGGACTCTTATACTGTGTGGCTGTATCTTACTGATACCTTTATGTGCTTGCTATCTTGGACGTGCTCTGTGTGCTTTGTGCTGTATATGACATTTGTACTGTGTTTTGCATTTTGGCCCCAGAGTAATCCTGTCTTGTTTGGCTGTATTCATGGACATCCATTAATGGTTGAATGTCAATTAAACTTTAATTGAATTGAATTGAATGTGTGTATTAACTATCTTCCCTCAACATTCTCAGTTTTGAGTGCAGAGACTCAAACCAAAACATTACCATCCCTGCGCCTCCACAGATGCTGATTGACCCGTTGAGTTTTTCCAGAAGTTTGTATTTTTGCTCTCTTTTACAAGGTTTGAGAATCACAGTCAGAGAAAATGACACCATTTCTGAGAACACTGTTATAAGGAAAGTCAGGACATATTTTTATGCTATTGCTAACAGCGACAAGTTATTTATGGAGATTGCATAAGAAGCATCGAGATTGCTTAAGCGCTCCTTAAGCACTTGAGCATTAATCATTTGTTTAATTATTTGTTTATTTATGCTTTTAGTGTAATGTTTATGACTTGAATTACTCAGCTGCCATAAAACAACAAATTTCACAACATATGTCAGTTATAATAAACCTGATTCTGATTTAATTCTGATTCTGTTAACACAGTCACAAATATAATGGACCTTGGAGATGTTAATGTTTCTAATATGCTGTGTTTGGAAAATACCACATCCACTACCTTTTGCGCAGCATCAAATCAAAACAATGACAATGGGAAAATCCATGCCTTGTGAAGGCCTCTGGTATGAGATGTAGCAGAATGTGACTTTGCATAGCTCAAGATTTGAACATTGCACCAAATATGTCTCATTGTCTTGTGAACTGAACTTCCTTCTCCAAGGAATATTGCCATGTTGTGGTGGAGGGGCTTGTGAATTCCTGACATCCCAAGAGCAATGTCGCCTGGAGTTTAGCTATCTGTCTCTCCGTTCCTGGTAGGGTCACCCATGGTGCAAAGTCAAGGGTGTTTCCGACAAAGGGTGATCTGACCAAGACTTCAACAGTAGAGTTGCAGAAGATGATGACACATTACAATGACGGTGAAGGCGGAGGAAGACTGCAGCAGTGAAGGGTCTCCAGTCACCATGCATTGTACACTACTGTACTCTGACCGTGAGCTTTCAAGGAATATGTAGTGGCTGCTTGTGTATCAGCATCCCAATGTTAAACAAATTGGGAATCCACCTGAAGATCCCAGATATGTTGTTCCTAGATTAACCTCTACAGCCACCTAAAGACCCATCAATAGACAATCCTTAGAAGAATATCCTACCTGACTTGTGTGGTTGCAAAGAAGAACTAAACAGAACTTTAATTTAATCAATATTTGAATTGTAAACTGAAGAAAGAAAAATAAATCACATGGTCAAAGTAAATGGATTCTGGTTAATTGGGACTCACCGGGCCAGTATATTTTTGTCCAACTAAGTGGATGCCCATTTATTAGCCGAAGTTTCATGGAAATGGGAACCAGAGTGCCAGAACAGTTAGTGGAGAGGCTGTGGAGGCTGACGTTGTTAGGACCTCAGACAAGTTAGGAATCAAAAGTTTGAACAGGGTGCAACTAGCGTCTTAAGCTGCATGTGTTTCAATGCAAAAGAAGTATTACAGGAAAGGCGGATAATAGTTCTGAAGATGAGGTAGCTGGTTTACAAACAGAGGGAATGTGTAGTGAGTAGAGGCTGTTGACTGGGCAAGGCTGCAGATAACAGGATGAGTTGCAAAGTAAAAGGAGGACAAAATCAAAAAGAGTGAATACAGGACTGAATGTGTTGTGTTTGAATGCACACAGTATATGGAATAAAGTACATTATGTTGCACCAGAGTTGCGGATTGGCAAATACGATGTTATAGGCATCAGCTATTCATGGCTGACAGAAGGCTATAGTCAGGATGTTAATATCCAAGCATACACATTGTATCAAAAGGACAGGCAGGAAGACAGGGGAGCGGCATTGCTCTGTTGGTAAAAAATGAAATCAAATCATTAGAAAGAGGTGACATAGGGTTGGAAAGTGTTGAATCATTGTGGATAGAGCCAAAGAACTGCAAGGGTAAAAAGATCATGATGTTAGTTGTATATAGACCCACAAACAGTAGTAATGATGTGGCCTAAAAATTAGAATATGAGGTAGAAGATACATGCCAGAAGGGTTGTGCTATAATAGTCGAGGGGACTTTGATATGTAGGTAGATTGGGAAAAACAGGTTGCTGCTTGATTCCAAGAGGGGTATTTCTAGAGTGCCTACAAGATGGGTTTTTAGAACAGCTCATGGCTCAGCCTACTAGGGCATCAGCTAATCTGGATTAGCTGTTTTGCAATGAACCAAAATTGATTAGAGAGCTTAGTAGAGCTTAAGATGAAAGTATTGACAAATTTACCCTAAAATTTGAGGAGCAGCTAAAGTCAGACGTATCAGTATTACAGTGGAATAAAGGGAATTTTAGAGGCATGGGAGATGAGTTGGAAAGGAACACTGGCAGGGATGACGCCAGAGCAGCAATGGCTGGAATTTCTGGAAGTAATTCAGAAGGCACAGGATATATACATCCCAAAGAGGAAGAAGTATCCTAAAGGGAAGATGACACAACCATAGCTAACAAAAGAAGTCAAAGCCAGCATAAAAGCCATAAAGAGGGCATATAATAGAACAAAATTTAGTGGGAAGTTAGAGGATTTGTAAGCTTTGAAAAACTGTAGAAGGCAACTAAAAAATCATTAACAAGGTAAAGATGAAATATAAAGGTAAGCTAGCCAATAATGTTAAAGAGGATACCAAAAGTTTCTTCAGAGACATTAAGTGTAAAAGAGAGGTGAGAGTGAATATCGGACCACTGGAAAATGAAATGGTGGCTGAACTGAATAAGTACTTTGTGCCAGTCTTCTCTGTAGAAAACACCAGCAGTACGGTGAAAGTTCCAGGTATCAGGAGTAATTAAGTATGTGGAGTTGCCATAACTAGAGAGAAGGTTTCTTAGGAAACTGAAAGGTCTGAAGTTAGATGTGTCACTTGGACCAGATGGTGTACACCCCAGGGTTTTGAAAGAGGCTGAAAATATTGTGGAGGCTTTAGTAATGATCTTTCAAGAATCACTGGTTTCTGGAACGGTTCCAGATGACTGAAAAATTTCAAATGTCACTCCACTCTTCATGAAGGGAGAGAGGCAGAAGAAAGAAAACTATAGATGTTTGTTAGTTAGTTAATTTGATCTCAGTGGCTGGGAAAATGTTGGAGTCAATTATTAAGGATGAGGTTTCAGGGTACTTGGAGGCACATGAATTACTGTGTGTGCGCCTTCAGGCTTCTGTACCTCCTTCCTGATGGTAAAAGTGTGACGAGGGCATGTCCTGGGTGATGGGGATCCTTAATAATGCATGTTGCCTTTCTGAGGCATTGCTCCTTGAAGATCTCTTGGATACTATGGAGGCTGGTACTCAATATGGACCTGACTAATTATACAACTTCCTCTAGTTTCTTTCAGTCCTATGCAGTAGCCACACCACCGTCCCCGCCCCCCACCCCATACCTGTCAAAATTTGAAATGCTCTCCACGGTACAACTATAGAAGTTTTTGAGTGTATTTATTGACAAACTAAATCCCTTCAAACTCCCAATGAAGTATAGTTACTGTCTTGCCTTCTTTATAACTGCATTGATACGTTGGGACCAGGTAAGGTCCTCAGAGATCTTGACACCCAGGAAATTGAAATTGCCCACTCTCTTCACTTCTGGTCCCTCTATCAGTATTGGTTTGGGTTCCCTCATCTTATCGTTCCTGAAGTCTACAACAGCTCTTTTGTCTTACTGACATTGAGTGCAAGGCTGTTGCAGCAACATCACTCATCTAGCTGGTATATCTTGCTCCTGTATGCCCTCTCATCTCTGTCATTTGTTGCATCATCAGCAAATTTATAGCCATGATGAAACAGCAGAGCAGACTTGATGGGCCAAATATCCTAATTCTGCTCCCATACCTCATGGTCTTATGGTCATAAATAGTTAAAAAGACATGAAAAGGACAAACTGCCATATAACTCAGTAAAATTTATGTATTTAAATGAAATACAGAACAAGTTAAAACACTAGCAATGCTACTACTGTACTATAAAACTATGTATTAGTTCCTAAAAGTTATCAACAGAGAAATTCATACGGTATATGCTACCACGTTCTTTTGATTAACAGTAGATGAACAAGATCTGTTTAGACACTGAGTGCAGGTTACCGGTCCATTATATGATGCATTTCTTTTTTTGAAACTGATAGTCTTTTGAGTTTGCAGCCATCGTGGCATGATAAGAAGTCCTGTTTCATTGGCATTGTAGATATCATCTGCACAAAATTTCTGAAACAAGTTGGGAGAGATTTGTAGATTTCCATGTTTTTGCACTTACTGAATCAGCACTACCTTTCTTGCCATGTGCCTTCTTGAATTTAATGTGGTGCCAAATTTCCTTTGAGACAACCAACCATCTGTTGCTTTAAAAGTTTTGTGATCAGCTTCTTAGCTAGCTCCTTTGACTTGATATTTTTAACATTGTTCCACTGACATGCATACCTCATACAGTTACAATGGAAAACAATTGATGAGGACCTCTTCAACATCTGAATCCTTACCTTCATGCTTTTGTTTTTGGGATGGTGCCTGTTGTCCCTTGAGTAATGCTCATTCTTCGTACCGTGCATTTATAGATTTCAGCACTCTAGTTATCTCTGCTGGTTTCTGATGAGTATTGTTATGCAGATGGTTTTTAAATTCTTCCAGTAGGGAAAATTTTAGCTAGTGTCAAACCTTTTCGTGGCATCTTGGAAGGGTCTGAATTTTTTTCAAGTCAAAATAAAAAACAAAATGATCAAAAATGATTGCTTTTTAAATTGGCGTCCATCGTCCGAAATGGGTAACGTAGCACAAGCACACATAACTGACGCTATTTAAAAATAGTTTGCTGTAAGCAGTGTTCTGTCTAACAGTACACGCAACTGACCCTAACTACAGATTGTTCAACCGCAGTCTCTATACTAATTGATTGGCATGGTGCCCCCCAAAAATGAAAGGAATCAAAGTTTAAAGCAAATTTTATTATCAAAATACATCACCATTAACAATTCTGAGAATCACTTTCTTGTGGGCATACTCAACAAATCTATACAATATTAACTAAAACAGAATCAATGATAGACCACCCAACTAGGACATTCAACTATAGTGCAGAAGGCACTAAACTATACAACTACAAAAGGAAGAAACAATAATAATAACTAAATAAGCAATAAATATTGCGAACATGAGATGAAGAGACCTTGAAGGTGAATCCATTGGTTGTGGGAGCATTTCAATGATGGGGAAAGTGTAGCAAAGTGAAGTCATCACCTTTGGTTTAAAAGTCTGATAGGTGAAAGGGGCAATTGTTTCTGAACCTGGTGGTGTGAGTCTTGAGGCTCTTTTACCTTCTCGCTGATGGCAGCAGAGAGAAAAACAGCATATCCTGTGTGGTGGGGGTCCCTGATAATCGATGCTGTTTTTCTGCTACAGTGTTTCATGTAGATGTTCTCAGTGGTGGGGACAAATTTATCTGTGCTGGATAAGACCAAATACGTTACCTTTTCTATGATTTTTCCATTCAAGAGCATTGGTGATTCCATAAAAAGCTGTGATTCAGCCAGCCAATATATTTCCTACTACATGCCCATAAAAGTGTGTCAAAATTTTAGGTGTTATTTTCTAGCTATTCTCTCAATTAGGATTTGTTTGTAAGAGTTACCTCAATTAAATGGCTGCTCCAAAGAATCAATGGTCCAATTAACCAATCTACTGTTCTGCTTTGATAGTTTCTGAAAGTTCAGAAATACAACATTCATAAAGAGTGCTTACCGATATGGAGCAACCAAGTCATTGAAAGGAAGTGACCTCATGCAGTCATTACCATACTTTCTTCAACTTTCTCAGGATTTTTACCTTGGAAATCCAAGTGTGAATAAATATCATAGCTGAGTTTAGACTTCAGTTTTCAGGTTGAGTCTAATACTGTGATATTGTAACTACTCAGCTGATTCTATGTGTAATCTTTCTTATAGAGAAGGTTTCTAATATGTGTTTGCTCACCACTTTAATACATTTTATGCTTTCACGGTGTCTTGACCCCGAACTCAGCAATGTGGCAATACGTCTCCTGAGATAACTTTAATTGAACGATGCAGCACGAGTAATGAAGGCTATTTTGCAAACAGTCCCACACAAATGCTTAAACTATTATAAACTTTATTAGGTGGCCAAATGAGAGTCTGTCAGCAAGCTAATTTCATGAATATAGGATTATAAAAGTGCATGACAGTCATGCTAATGGTTACTATTATATCCTCAGGATTGGCAATTTAGTCAGTAGTTGCAAGTGGGGTTATAGGACAGATTATATTCTGAAAATTTAGGTCTAACAGCTTTTTATATAAAAAGAGGAGCAGAAATGGCCTTCACAGTCCTTGCCCTTATTCTGGTGAACGTAACCTCAGACATTTAGAAATCAACAGGCGTGTCATTAGATATAGATGACTTCTTTAGAAATTCTTGCTAGGTTCGGAGTTTAATCACTTGCATTCTTATAAAACTGAACCATGTAAAAGGCTGGCTCAATGAATAGTAAAATACTGCACTTATACAATTGATATAGCTCATGGGACTACAGCAATTTTCAAAACTGTGACATTGTGCACCTTAGAGCGTATTCGCACTTGATCATGAAGAAATAAACGGAATTTTTTTTAATAGTTAATAAATAATGGAACTATCTCATTTTATGCTTAGCCAAACAGATCAGGAAGAAAGATTTGACTGACCTCAGCAATCTCAAGGGCAGAATTAGCAGAAAGTTCCTCTTCTGACCAGTCTTCAGGGACTCTGGTTTGAAGTGTGCGGATACAGACTCAGAATAGAGAGACGTCCATTTAAAACAGTGAAGAGGAGGAACTTCTTCAGTCAGAGAGTGGTGAATAAGCGGAACTTGTTGGCACAGGTGGCTGTGGAGGCCAAGTCTCTAGGTATACTTAAGGCAGAAGTTGGTAGATTCTTGATTTGATAGGATGCGTGAAGAAAGCAGGAGATTGGGGCTGAGAGGGAAATGGATCTGCACGATGAAATGGTGGAGCAGGCTTGATGGACTAAATGACCTAATTCTGTTCTTATATCTTATGATTTTATGGTCTTATATCAATGATGGAAGAAAAGTGAAGTAAACCAAAATTAAATCACCCCCAACAATAATTCTCCTAACTCATAGTCAATTGCTTTTTCAGGACCTCCAAGCATCGTTTTTGTCACTAAAATACATATAAACTAAAACAGTTAAATTAAATTAGCACAAAAAGAGAAAGTAATAGTAGTGAGGTTCAATGTCCATTCAGAAATCTTATGGCTGTTTCTGAATCATTGAGGGTGTACCTTCAGGCTGACACTCAAATGGAGCAGAATAAAGTGTACAGTTACAGAAAATGGGCACTGCACGTAGGCAATAAGGTGCAAGGTCAGAATTAGGTAGATTCTGAGGTCAAGAGTCAATCTTATTGTTCCAGAGAACAGTTCATTGTCATATATTGAATAGGATCGAATCTATCCTTGAGCTTGATGGTACAAGTTTTCAGATCTTCTTCTTAATGGGAAGGGGGGGGGCAGAGAATGTGAGGGTGGGTGGTTCTTGATTATGCTAACTGCTTTATTGAGGCAGTGAGACATATAGACAGAGTCCATGGAAGGGGAGGTTGGTTTTCCATGATGTGCTGAGCTGTTTCCACAATTCTACAGTGCTTCTTTTTATAGTCATAGGCAGAGCACTTGGCATACCAGGTCATAATGCATCTGTTTGGAAGTTAAGCACGTGTGTGCCAAATGTGAGTATATCTCTTAGTTAAGATGAGATGTATTTATTCATGTTTTCGATTTGTGTATAAGGTACAGGGTTGGTGGGATTCTAACATTGTATTGTTTGTATTTTTTTTGAATTGTCACTACCATATTGGTTTATATATTTTATTTTAGTTATTTTCATACTGCATACATAACAAGTGAGTGGTCTGAAATTAAGCTGAGATTGTAATAGTGGGAACTGTTTTTTAAATTTATTTTGATACCATCTTTCTGTAATAAAATAGATAAAGTAATTTAAGACCTGAAAAAGTATGTGTTGTCCTGTGTGTGTATTTTTCCCCAGGCTACAAAATAAATTATAAATTTTTCATGATTAGATATTATTAACTGTTATTCAGCATAATTCCTTAAGTATGAATGTCATGGATTTACAATTAACCAATTAGATTCATCATCAATTCGCAATTGGATGGATGAAGTTGGTGTCACAATTTCATTATTTACTTGGGAAAATAAAGACTTTTCTTGGCTTTTGTAAAAAGGTTACCATCATGAGCCCTGCAGGCATAGTGTAGGCTTCTTATTATATTAGACATTGTAGATGCAATTGCATATATTGCCAGTCCTTGGGTCCCTCAGTTACAAGTGTGTTTGGGATTAACTTGCTGTACCTGAGAGTTTTGTACTTTGGAGCTGTCAGGCTCCCTTCAGATCTAATCAAGAGGTTGGATTGCTGTATCTCCCTCTGCAACTGCATCCTTGATTTCCTCATCAGGAGAAAATTAACAGCGTGATTTGGGAATAAAATCTCCTCACTGACATTCAATACAGGCACACCTCAAGGATACATGTTTATCTCACTGCTCTGCTCTCCCTACACTCATAACTCTCTGGCTAGGCACAACTCAAACATCTTCCGTAAGTTTGCCGAAGACACCACTGTTGTAGGCAGGATCTCAGATGGCAATGAGATGATGTACAGGAGAGAGATACTTTGGCTGGTTGAAGTGGAATTGCAACAACAACCTTGCACTCAATGTTGGCAAGAATGAGGAACTGTTTGTGGACTTCAGGAAGTGGATGTCAAGGGAACACACACTGGTCCTCATTGAAGAGTAACAATGGAAAGGATGGGTGTGTTGTTCTCAGAGGATATATCCTTGGCCCAACATGTTGATACAATCATGAAGGCACTTTGGTAGCTATACTTCATTAGCGGTTTGAGGAGATTTAGCTTGTCAAAAAAGACTCTAGCAAGTTTCTACAGATTTGCCATGGAGATTGTTCTGCCTGGAGCCTCCATACGAGAGAGCTGTAGACTCAGCCAGCTCCATCACAGGCACAAATTTCACCACAATCATGAACATCTTCAACAGGCGATGCCTCAAGAATGTGGCATCCATCATTAAAAACCCTCACCATCATTACTCTCATTACTACTATCAGGGAGGAGGTACAGGAGCCTGAAGGCCCGCACACAAGATTTATGAAGCAGGTTATTCCCCTCCATCATTGGATTTCTGAACAGTCCATGGACCCATGAGAATGGCATCACTTTTCCTCTTTTGTACTATCAATTCCTGAAATTTTTATTCTAGTTTATAGTAACTTTTTATGTGTTGCACTGCACTAATTTTGCAAAGCATCAAATATCATGATAATAATAATAAAATTTGATTCTGACCCAATACATGTTGAGGGCCTTTTATCCAAAATTCTCAAACCTTGGAAATACAATTTTTTAAAAAATGCTGACATGATGTCAATTCCACAATTAAAAAATTCCACAAGATACTGGGAAGTGTCCCAGCAGATGCACAGATCTCTGCACACCACAGACAGTTCTGAAAAGTCACCCCGCACGTGTCATGAACAGAAGGAAATGAAAAATAGAGAAACACTGCATGAAGTGAAAAATAAATATCTTGGTCGTTTATTGAAAGAGTCAATTTGTCAGCGTCAGAGTGAACATATGCCGCCTAATGGTTTACTGATCATGAAATAAGCAAAGATCTATCACGATGAACTGAAAATTGAAGGTAATTGTGAATATTCAGCAGGCTGGTTGCTGAAATTTAAGAAAAGGCATGGCATTAAATTTGTCTACTGATCATGAAGCAGCAGAGGAATTCACAGAGTTTGCTGAGATTGTTGCTGGTGAAAATCTAACACCAGAACAAGTCTACAGTGCTGATTGCTTTATACCTAAAAAAATTAAAATACAAATTCAGTGTACTGTAAATTTTTAATCAAAGCACAGCACCATAAGTGGAGACTGAAAGCCTGCCATTGTTTATTGTCGTTCAACAGCTGATTCAGGTGTTCTTCTGCTGCTGCTGTTACCCTGCGCACATTATATTTTCATTATGGTATGTAATCATTTTACTGTAAAGTACATGTGTGTGATGAATAAATTAAATAAGACAAAGAGTGCTTTCTGGTAGTGCATAAGTACAGAGTAGGAAATGATCGTGATCCCAAGTTATAGAACCTTAGAACACTACTGCACAGTACAGGCCCTTCAGCCCTTCATGTTGTGCCGACCCATATAATCCTTAAAAAAGAGTACTACACCCACACTACCCCATAACCCTCCATTTTTCTTTCATCCATGTGCCTGTTCAAGAGGCTCTAAAATTCCCCTAATGGTTAGCCTCCACCACCATCCCTGACAAGTCATTCAAGGCACTTACAACCGTCTGTGTAAAAAACTCACCCCTGGTATCTCCTCTAAACTCCCCTCCCTTAATTTTGTACATATGCCCTCTGGTGTTTGCTATTGGTGCCTTGGGAAACAGTACTGACTATCCACCCTATCTATGCCTTTAATAATCTTGTAGACCTCTATCAAGTCCCCTCTCATTCTTCTATGCTCCAAAGAGAAAAGTCCCAGCTCTGCTAACCTTGCTTCATATGACATGTTCTCCAAACCAGGCAACATCCTGGTAAATCTCCTCTGCACCCTCTCCATAGCTTCCACATCCTTCCTACAACGAGGTGACCAGAATTGAACATAATACTCTAAGTGCGGTCTCACCGGAGATTTGTAGAGTTGCAACATGACCTCTCTACTCTTGAACTCGATCCCCCTGTTAATGAAGCCTAGCATCCCATAGGACTTCTTAACTACCCTATCAACCTGTGCAGTGACCTTGAGGGATGTATGGATTTGAACCCCAAGGTCCCTTTGTTCATCCACACTCTTAAGTAACTGACCATTAATCCTGTACTCAGTCTTCTGGTTTGTCCTTTTCAAAATGCATCACCTCACACTTATCTGGATTGAACTCCATCTGCCATTTTCTGCCCAACTCTGCAGCCTGTCTATATCCTCTTGTAACCTTCAACAACCTGCAGCTCCATCCATAACTTCTCCAATCCTTGTGTCATCTGCAAACTTACTCACCCATCCATCCGCCTCTACATCCAGGTCATTTATAAAAATCACAAGTAGCAGGGTAGATCCTTGTGGCACTCCACTAGTCACCAACCTCCAGGCAGAATACTTTCCTTCCACAACTACCCTCTGCTTTCTTCCTTTAAGCCAATTTTTTATCCAAACAGCCAAGGTTCCACTTATCCCATGCCTCATGATTTTCTGGATGGGTCTCTCGTGAGGGACCTTGTCAAATGCCTTGCTAAAGTCCATGTAGACCACATCCACGACCCTACCCTCATCAATTTCTTTTGATACCTCTTCAAAAAACTCAATCAGGCTCATGAGGAATGACCTTCTCTTCACAAAGCCATGTTGACTATCCCTGAGTAGACTGTACTTCTCCAAATGCTCGTAGATCCTATCCTTAAGAATCATTTTCAGTAGTTTGCAGACCACCGACGTAAGACTCACTAGTCTCTAGTTCCCAGGATTCTTCCTATTAACTTTTTTAAACAAGAGAACTACATTTGCCATTCTCCAGTCCTCCAGCACTTCCCCTGTAGCCAAAGAGGATTCAAAGATCATAGCTAATGCTCCTGTGATCTATTCTCTCAATTCCCATAACAACCTGGGGTGTATTATATTTGGTCCTGGGGATTTATCAATCTTGATGTTTTTAAGAAGATCCAGCACTTCTTCTTCCTTAATCTCCACATTGTCCAGCACACAGGCCTGCTCTATTTCGACCTCACCCTGATCAAGATCCTTTTCACTTGTGAATACTGAAGCAAAGTATTCACTTAGGACCTCGCCAACCTCCTCCACCTACAGGCACATGTTGCCCTCTTTATCCTTTAGTGGTCCCACCTTCATTCTCACCATCCTTTTGTAATTCACATACGCATAGAACTCCTTGGGGTTCTCCTTAATCCTACAGGCCAAGGCCTTCTCATGCCCCCTTTGAGCTCTCCTAAGTCCTTTCTTTAGCTCCTTCCTGCCTACCCTATATTTCTCATGAGGCCCTCCTACTTCCTGCTTCTAATATCTAACATATGCTTCCTTTTTCCTCTTGCCGAGTTGCCTCATGCGTCTCCTCAGCCACGGTTCCCTTTTCCTAACATTTTTTCCTTGCCTCAGTGGGACAAACCTATCCTGAACCCAGATGATGTGGTCCTTATCTCATTATATATTTCAAAATCCGAAATCAGAATCATCACTTACAGCCCAAACATTTCAGAGAAAGGGTACTCAACCTGTATTAATAAACAAAGATCTCTACTTGCCTTCATAAAATCAACTTTAAAGTCCACATCCTTCAGTACTACTATCTCCAACAAGTGACCTGAACATTTAGCCTGAATAGTCTATCAATGGCAGTATTTAATCCCAAGCACAAATTGGCTTCTACAGCAGTACAGCGAAAAGGCTCAACATCTGTCCTAAACCATTGACTTCTGTCTGCCTCCCTGTGTGGTACAGAAACTGCATTGCGGCAGACAGGAGGGTTCTACAATGGGGAGTTAAAACTGCCCAACACATCACCAGCACCAGCTACATGCCATCAAGAAAGTTGCTGGAAAAAGACAGTGGATGTAGTGTCCCGGGACCAAATGAGATATACCCCAGGTTACTGTGGGAAGGGAGGGAGAAAATTTGTTGAGCCTCTAGTGAGGATCTTTGTATCATCAATATGGATGGGAGAAGTACCAGAAGATTGGAAGGTTGCAAATATTGTTCCCTTGTTCAAGAATGGGAGTAAAGGTAGCTCAGGAAATTGTAGACAGTGAGTCTTACTTCAGTGGTGGGCAAGTTGTTGGAGAAGATTCTGAGAGGCAGTATTTGGAGAGACATAATCTGAATAGGGATAGTCAACATTGCTCTGTCAATGGCAGATCATGAGCCTGATTGAATTCTTTGAGGATGTAACAAAACACTTTGATGAAGGTAGAGCAGTGGATGTAGTACATATGGATTTCAGTAAGGCATTTGAAAAAGGTTCCCCTTGCAAGGCTCATTCAGAAAGTAAGGGGGCATGGGATTGAAGGAGACCTTGCTTTGTGGATCCAGAAAGAAAAGAGTGGTTGCAGATGGTTCATATTCTGCATGGAGGTCGGTGACCAGTGATGTTCTGCAGGGATCTGTTCTGGGACCCCTCCTCTTTGTGATGATAAATGAAATGGATGAAGAAGTAGAAGAGTGGGTTAGTAAGTGTGCTGATGACACAAAGCTTGGGGGTGTTGCGAAAAGTCTGGAGGACTGACAGAAGTTACAGAAGAAAGTCCATAGGATGCAGAATTAAGCTGAGAAGTGGCAGATTGACTTCAACCCAGATAATTGTGAAGTGGTTCATTTTGGTAGGTCAAAATTAAAAACAGAATATAATATTAATGGTAAGATTCTTGGCAAAGTGGAGGATCAGTGAGATCTTGGGGTTCATGTCCATGGGACACTCAAAGCTGCTGTGAAAGTTGACAGTTTTGTTAAGAAGGCATATGGCGTGTTGGTCTTCAACTGTGGGATTAAGTTCAAGAGCTGTGATGTAATGTTACAGCTATATAAGACCTTAGTTAGACCTCATTTGGAGTACTGTGTTCAGTTCTGGTCACCTCACTACAGGAAGGAGGTAAATACTATAGAGAGAGTGCAGAGGAGATTTACAAGAATGTTGCCTGGATTGGAAGATGTAGTTTATGAGAATAAGTTGAGTATAATTTGCCTTTTCTTCTTGGGGCAATGGAGGATGAGAGGTGACCTAATAGAGGCGCATAAGATGATGAGAGGCATTGATCGTGTGGATAGCAAAGGCTTTTTCCCAGAGCCGAAATTGCTAACACAAGGGGGCATAGTTTTAAGGTGCTTGTAAATAGGCGCCAAGGGGATGTCGGGTGTACATTGTCTAGGCAGTCTCTAGAGTAGGTTACATGGGCAGCACAACTTTGTGGGCCGAAGGGCCTGTAATGTGCTGTAAATTTCTATAGTTCTAATATCATAAGGATCATATATACCCTGCTCATGGACAGTTTGTCCCAGTTTCATCAGGGAAGAGGCTATCACAGCATCCATGCCAGGACTACCAGACTCAAAAACAGTTCCAGTACTTCCCCCAAGCTACCAGGCTGATCAAGACCTTCACCCACCAATCAACCCCACTACAAACCTAACCACCCCTACTTTATCATTTCTTGTCAGGGTCACCTTATGGGCAGATAGACGTGGATATATGTAGATACAATCAGTAATCTTCGATATTTATATTCAATGTTTTTAATTGTGTTATTTAAATGTTTTTTTTTCATATTGCATCGGAGACAGAATAACAATTATTTCATTCTCTTTTACACTTGTGTACTAATGAATGACAATAAACAATCTTGGATCATTGATCTTAAAAAGAGAAAATGGAACTGATCACTAGGGCTCCTACCAATCAGCAGCTTTCATGATGAGCAGAAGGTCATGAAGGTTGTTTCTGCACAATTTCAATAGCATTTTGAGTTTAATCTTGCTTATTGGTGATTATCAATAAAGAAAAATCTGAAGGCCTGGTCAATTTTTGGACATCTCCAGCTGAGGATATGGAGAAGCATTGAAAGTTGAACTAATGTTAATCTTCAACAAACTTCTTAGAGGCTACAGCTCTGTGGTTGAGGAAGTTACATTGCAGCTGTGGAAAGCCAGAGACAATACATCAGCCCTTCCTCTTACAATCTGGATTATTTTCAGATTTGTTGTTCTAAACCTACTTAATGTTCAGGAATCTGAATTTCAAGTGCAACTTGTAGAAATGTTGAGCAAGTTGGGGCTTTTTTCTTTGGAGCAAAGGAGGATGAGAAGCAACTTGATGGAAGATGATAAAAGGCAGAGGTAGAACGGACAGCCAGAGACTTTTACCCAGAGTGGTCTGGCTAATATGAGAGAACATACTTTAAGGTGATTGGCAGAATGTATAGGAGGTACTGGAAAAATGTATAGGGGGTAAAGTGTGTGTGAAATGCACTGCCATGGTGGAGACAGATACATCAGAACATTTAACAGACTCTGAGATAGACTCATGAATGAAAGAAAAATTGAGGGCTATGTAGAAGGGAAGGGTAAGATTGAATTTGGAGAAGATTAAAAGTTTGACACAACATAGTGGACCAAATGGGCTGTATTGTGTTGTACTGTTCTATGTTCCATGTTCTATTTCAAGTCAAGTGAAGTCAGGTTTATTGCATTTAACTAAATACATGTATGCCATCAAATGAGATGCTTCTCCAGACCAGGTGTAAAGCACAGTAGTACAGATTTCACACCTGTAACACACAATAACTTAGGAAAGTTAGAATAAAATCTACCAATGAATTATGCAATAAATGAACAAAGAAAAGTGCATATATTAAACATTGTAGAGCATTGTGACACTTTGAATGTGATATGGCACGGAATTCAGAAACCTAATGGGTTGAGGGAAGAAACTGTTTCCCACCTTGACAGTTCTTATATTTATGGGTCGGAGTCCCCTGCCTGATGATAGAAAGTCAAGGAGAGTGCTGGATGGATGAGTGGGATCCTTGATACTAAGGGTCCTGTATACACAGCACTACTGATAAATGTCCCCAGTGGATGGTAGGGAGATCACTATGATCCTTTCAGCCATTCTCACAGTCCGTTGTAGGGATTTCTGATCCGGTGCTTGGCTGCTCCCATCCCAGATGGACTTGCAGCTTATGTTCCAAATTCATTTTAATTGTTCCAAAACCTCAGGATACATATATTGTGCCATTAAAAATCAATGTGATCAATCAAGAATAAAAACACTAATCTTTTATTTGTCAAGCAACTTTCAAAAAGTGCATAGAACTCTTTTCCAAACAATCTTGACAACAACAGTCAGTATGTTTTTTTTTAATGACATCTTCCAAAACATGTCTAAGGATTTATTTAAAATTTTTTGAATCTCCCATAGTGTTACATTAATGGTGAACAATACTGGGAACATGAGTAATTTTGTATTTGAGATCTGATTCCAACATACTGACTTTAAAGACAAGCTGAAAAGATCTTTGGAGTTGAGTTCTGTTCATTCCAATTGCTATTTAAAATTCTGTGCATGTTTGCATCAATTATATCAATATTTTGGATGTGAACTGATAATGAATGCAATCCCACGAAACCCCAGCCACATTCTATTCTTTGGAGGATCACAACATTCAAGTGTTTTTTTTTACTGTTGCTGTTTATTTCGAAGTGTGTGGGAGCTTTTGGATGGCTGCCTGATATGAAGAAACATTACATTACTGGAATAGCAATCCAAAGGTTTGTGCTAATGATTCTGAAAGATGAGTTTAAATCCCAGTATGGATTAAAAATTCATTTAATTAATTAAATAAACTTGGAATTAAAAGGCTCTGTGACTTACATTCCCAAGACACAGATTGACCTTGGAATGAGGTGCTTTTTATTTAATTTTTGCTTTCTGCACCAAAGGCAGTCCTTAAATTCAAAGTTCAAAATAAACTTATTGTCAAAGAATGTACAGCATATGTCACCATAATCTACCCTTAAATTCATTTTCTTGCAGAATTTCACAGTAGAACAAAGAAATATAATAGAATTAATGAAGAACTATACATAAATATCGACAATCAATGTACAGAAGACAAACTGTGCACATACAAAAAATTAGATAAAGAAATAAATAATACTGAGAACATGAGCTGTTGAGTCCTTGATAGTGAGTCCATTGGTTATCAGTTATGAATGCTAAATTACCAATTAAACCTAAATTACCAATCAACATGATGCCTTCATCAGACACAGCTTCCCACTCATCTCCCCTTCTAATGTTTCAAAGTGACTCTTCCCTCTGAGTTCACTGATGCACTCTTTCATCTCCTCCGGCTTATGACATTTTCCCATGTAACTGTAGGCCACTTGGAGACACAAATGCAATATATCCTACATTTATCTCCTTAAAGATCATGAGCTATTCTGAGCAATTTGTTGTTGACATTTTTTTTTCTTCTGTTGCTCCTGCCATACCTGCCTCTATATTGCATTTTACAGCACCTAATTATCCTATTAACTCTTGATATTACTTGCACTGTGGTCATTTGGTTGATGTGGACTCTTCTGACCATTGCTTCAATTTAAATAATGCATTTTGCAGAGCTACAGACTGGAGACGTGTATTATATAAGTAATATTCTATTCTACTTCTGGACAACTTTCTTGTTCAATGTTGCTCGTGAACTCGCATTCTCTTGCTTATGATCTCTGTTGATACTCATTCCAACTCAATTGTTCATTATTTTTCAGCAGTCCAAGATGTTTACCGAATCTGGTTAAAAAAATGCTTGAATAAGCTGTGTTTGCTTTGTGCTCTCTTCACTTGGTTTGGCTTTGCAGTTGATTTTGTAAATCTTTAATTTGAAACAGATAGTTTCCTGTTGGAGAAAATCGCATCTACTTTGTTAAAGTTTCACATAATGGTGATGTAATCATTTGAGACTTCTGAGAGGTGAAGATTGTCTTATTTAGTTATGGTCGACTTTGAAATAGTTATCCTGATTACTTCTATGCAGGGGAATAAACATCTAAAAATAAATGTACTGTGTTTAAAATACTTTGTTATCTGGAGGTATCTCCCTATTGGTAGGGAGGGGGTACTCTCTGCTCGTCTGGTGGGTATTGGCAGCTAAACTTGCTGTGGAGCATAAATAGCAAAGTAAAGAAGGTTTTGAAGATTAGGTGGCTACAGCAAAATGTTCTTTTAATGAGGATACCCATAGCCATCCATTATCAGATGAGGTTTAAGATTTTTGTTTGTGTTTAGAACTTTGTGATCAGCATACCCCATACTGTCACAAAATATCATTTTATGACCGGTATATATGAAGAAAAGCTCCCCTGAGTGAATGTGGGGATGAGTGGTGAATAAGGTTTGGAAATATATTATAATTGTGTTTATTAATAGTGTTTGAAGCTCTCCTATTGTCTTCCTTAAGCAGGCCATTCAACCCATCTAATCTTTCCCATCATCCATCATCCCACTTATTTCCCAGTAACCACTTCTCTGTCACTTGCCTATCAATGCACCTCTAACATTCCTACAACACACTTACTTTGGGCAAGAACCTCTCTTAATGTGAACAAAACAAAAGAGATGGTTGTTGACTTCAGGAGGGCACGGAGCGACCACTCCTCACTGAACATCGACAGCTCCTTGGTAGAGATCGTAAACAGCACCAAATTTCTTGGTGTCCACTTGACAGAGAATCTCACCTGGTCCCTCAACACCAGCTCCATAGCAAAGAAAGCCCAGCAGTGTCTCTACTTTTTGCGAAGGCTGAGGAATGTCCATCTCCCACCCCCCATCCTCATCACATTCTACAGGGGTTGTATTGAGAGCATTCTGAGCAACTGCATCACTGCCTGGTTTGGAAATTGCACCATATTGGATCGCAAGACCCTGCAGCAGATAGTGAGGTCAGCTGAGAAGATCATCGGGGTCTCTCTTCTTGCCATCACGGACATTTACACTACATGCTGCATTCGCAGAGGAAACAGCATTATGAAGGACGCCATGCACCCCTCATACAATCTCTTCTCCCTCCTGCCATCTGGGAAAAGGCTTCGAAGCATTCAGGCTCTCACAACCAGACTATATAACAGTTTCTTCCCCCAAGCTATCAGACTCCTCAATACCCGAAGCCTGGACTGACACCTTGCCCTACTGTCCTGTTTATTATTTATTGTAATGCCTGCACTGTTTTTGTGCAGTCCAGTGTAGGTCTGTAGTCTAGTGTAGCTTTCTCTGTTTTTTTTTATTACATAGTTCAGTCTAGTTTTTATACTGTGTCATGTAACACCATGGTCCTGAAAAACGTTCTCATTTTTACTATGCACTGTACCCGCAGTTATGGTCAAAATGACAATAAAAGTTGACTTGACTTGACTTGACTAATGAGGGGGAGAACTTCATTGAAACCTATTAAATATTGAAAGGCATAGACAGAATGGACATGAAAAGGATATTTCCAATAGTGAGAGAATCTAAGACCATAGGACACAGCTTCAGAATAGAAGGATGCTCCTTTAGAACAGAGATGAGGTGGAATTTCTTCAGATAGAGAGTGGTGAAATCTGAGGAATTTATTGCCACAAATGATTGTGGAGGTCAATTCAGTATGGAGGTTGATAGGATCTTGATTATTAAGGGCATCAAAGGTTACAGGTAGAAACCAGGAGAATGGGTAGAGAGGAAGAATAATTCAGACATGATCAATGGGCTGAATGTCCTAATTATACTTATGTCTTATAGTCGAACTTACAGTAACTGTTTTGCCTGTGAGAAAATTTTACACCAGCCAATTAATCCATTATCCCCCACATCTTTGTATCTGGGAGAAATCCAGTGCATGAGTAAAATCCAAAAGATTACAGGGGCAAGGTGCAGTCGCCCCATGGACAGGACCCAAGATCAAGACTGAACCCAATGACTGGAGATGTGTGACAGCTGTATTAACTGTGTGATCTATTAGAAATGGGAAGCATATTTGTATTTGAATGGTGCTTGTCATACAGTTCGTTTATTGACGATCTTCTGTACAGAAAAGCAAACAAGAATGAAATAAACTGTTAATCTGGATCCAATGCGGCATAAAAACATAATAATCATTAAACCCACAATAAATATAAATACAATAAATATAAAAACATCCTAAATAACAGAATATGCAAGTAACTGCTGAGTGTGGCTGTGTATACACACGATAAACACAAGTAAGTATGTAGATTCTGGAAATCCAAAGTAACACACACAAAATGCTGGAGGAACTCAGCAGGTCAGGCAGCATCTATGGAAATGAGTAAACAGTCAAGGTTTTGGGTCAAGACCCATTTTCAGGACTCAGAAGGAATGGGAAAGACCCCAGAATAGAAAGGTGGGGGTATGGGAAGGAGGCTAACTGGAAGGTGTGATCTACTTAGAGGAGTATCTGAACATAAAGGGACTCTGACAGGAAAAGATGAAATGACAAAGTGACTCTTGGCAAGAGGAACTCTTCTAGATAGCAGCAGGGCAGATTATTCTTGTTTTTGAGTAGTTCTGGCTTGTACGCAGTGCAGTCTTGTAAAGGGACAAACAGTCCATGAGCAAGGTGAATGGGATCCTTCATGATGTGATTGGTCCTTTTCCGTCAAAAAGGGAGCCGCGAAGAAGATTGTGGACCCTTTCTCCAAAAAGGACTGGTATGATGTCAAGGCTCCAGTGATGTTTATCATTAGGAACCTGGGTAAATCCTTGCTTACAATGACCCAGGGAACTAAAATTGCCTCAGAAGGCTTAAAGGGCCGTGTATTTGAGGTGAGCCTTGCCGACTTGCAGAATGATGAAGTGGCCTAACGCAGATTATATGTACTGTTGAGAAGCTTACTTAATGAGGTCAGATCAGGTTCAAGAAATAAGGAATGAGAAGGGAGATGTGAGTGCATCTCACTATAATCACTTTAGTTTCCTTACTTCACCTTTCACCAACAGTATCAGTTAGCCGGAGTCAGTAGTGATTCAAATTATTGGCCAGTATAATGCATAATGCATTATATTGAACACAGTAAAGACAGATAATACTGGAATTAATCAGCATGTCAGGCAAAACCTGTGGAAGTAGAAGCATAGTTAATCTTTAAGGTCTGAAATCCTTAAGTAGAACTGGATCCATTTATCTAATCAACTATTTAACGTAGCATAAGGCATATTCTGAGACTAATTGTGCATCTCCATCAAAGGTAACAGGCCGAATTTTATGGTGTGGGTATTTCCACTCATGGTATAATAAAGCGATGTTGCATTTCTGTTCATTCCCACTCTCTGATAAATAATCTGTGCTTTTCTCTTTAAAACCTGCTGCTTTCTACCAGATCTGTTTGTAATGTAATTGCCTACCATATCTCATGCTCCCCTTCTGAATTAGCTTCAGTGTTAAACAGACTCCATCTTTGTATTTTGCAGTAAGTCCTATGAAAGGGTAGCTTCTGTTGCACTTCCCTGGTAACCTGATAGGGCTTGATTTACATGCCTTTGACAAATGTGACACTGTATCCCTAAAGCAGGGATTCCCAACCTGGGGTCCACTGACTCCTTACTTAATGGTATTAGTCCAAGGCATCAAAAAGGTTGTGAATTCCTGTCCTAAAGGGACAAAGCTGCAGTGAGTTACTGCTTCTGCATCTGTACAAGAAGTCCTGCCGCCTGCACTCGTATTCAGTTGCCCTTAGTTCGGGAAGGGAACTTCTTTTGTTGCCATCTGGTTATAAGCTTCTGTTCGGTTTGTGGCTGGTGAAGGATGAAATTCTTTAGCATGTTTGTTGCCATATACGTCGAGATTGAACATGTCACCCTGCAACCTTAACAATTTGGATTGAATCCATTTAAGCAACACAAACCATTCCATCAGATGCGTTTTATAGTTCACCGAAGTTGCAACGTTTGGATGAGTCGCAGAACACAACAATCACTTCCTATCCCTTCCTAACAGTCCTGACGAAGGGTCTGGGCCCGAAACATTGACTGCTCATTTCCACGGATGCTGCCCGACTGGCTGAGTTCCTCCAGCTTGTTGTGCGAATCACTTACTATTTCTCCCATTTGTTGATTTGCAGATTTGCTCCTATCTGTAATTCTGAACAGCTCTGAGTTGAAATTGTCCTCTGTTTCCTCCACAGTTTTGAATGCAACGCATTTACTTTCTTCTGGGACTAGCAGATTGTTAAACAACAATAGTTCTCTGAGCCAAAGTCTATCAATAGGATAACCTTCCTGTGCCTCCTTATAGGGGTCATTTGTGACTGCCCATAGAGTCATAGAACACTACAGCACAGAAACATTCCACTTGACTCACTGGTCTGTGCCAAACCATTAATCTGCCTACCCCAATCAATCTGCACCTGTAACATACTGCTCTGATTCATGTACCTATCCAAATATCTCTTAGATGTTGAAAGGAAATTCGTGTCCACTACTTCCACTGCCAGCTCATTCCACACTCCGAGCAAATAAGTTATCCTTCATGTTCTCCTTAAACATTTCACCTTTCACCCTTAAGCCATGACCTCTAGTCTCACCCAAGCTCAGCGGAAGAAGTCTGTTTACATGTTCAATATGATTCATTACTTCTAGATCATAAGACCATATGAATGTCCACAATCCCTTATCCGAAATTCTGAAATCCAAAACGCTCTGAAAACCGAAAAAGTTTTTTTTGTGGAATGTGTAGAATGTCGTAACATGGCTTGTTAGAGGAAATAAGTTAGAGGAAGCTGACATCCAAGAAATGCTGAGCATTGACAATGATGCAACTGTTGTGTATTCCTTGAGTGATGGGCAAATTGCTGAAATGGTGTTAAATACAGATAAGCATGAAGATAGTAATGGTGAACATAGTGAACACAGGTGAAAAGATCCCCACAGATGATATGGTGAAAATGTGTGATCAGTTAATTGCTAGCCTTGAAAAATGTGCATTTATCAGTGAGCAAGAGATTATGGCAGTTTACTCAGTTAAAGAGAGATTTCTTAGACATAAAACTATGTTAATGAGACAGTTGATACTTGAAGAAGCCTTTAAAAATGCCGTCTGTCGTAGTGCTGCTTCATAACTTGAGAATCCTGTTCCTGGCCCATCAGATACCTGTAGAGTATTTAGCTTTGTTTGCCAGACGTAATGCAACTTAACTAAAGGTACCTGTATGCATTTAGCTTAGTTTGAACCTGTATATATCCTAGAGTACTTACGTTCTACATTTATTCCAATAAGTCATTTACCATGTGTTTGATTTGGTTCGTTTGAAGCTGTATATTTTTTTCTTTTATTGTATGTTTTTGTTGGAAATAAAATGTACTAGTGTGTTTATGGTCTATAATTATCCCACTACTTCATTTATCTGTCTATTACTCTATAAATAAACTTTAATGGTATTTTTAAAGTTGCGCAGATCAGAACGTTCTCTCTCTAGCACTGATTGTTTGAACAAGTACAGACATTTTTCTTGTCATTATTCCCTAAATAATACAGTATAACAACTATTTACATAGCATTTACATTGTATTAGGTATTATAACTAATCTAGAGATGATTTAAAGTATACAAGAGGATGTGTAGATCTGGAGCTCCCCCAGGTCCTAAAGTGCACCTGCACTGAGACTGGTTAATTATCGACAAAATTATCAATTTTCTGAAATCCAAAGAAATCTGAATTCTGAAATGCAACTGGCCCAAGGATTTTAGATAAGGGATTGTAGACCTGTAGCAACAAAGAATGTTTTCATTGCCATCATGAAATTCTCTCATGCTTGAATGTACAACTCTGCTACTCCAATATCCTGTCACAACTTGGTCAGGTTACCCTCTGACAAAATGATGCTTCTGTGCTGAAGGTATCTCTGCCTTCTGCTAAATTCTCCTTTTATGTTCAGTTATTCAGGTCTCAACATCTCCCTGTCACGTCCAATATCAATGACTACTGCTGTCATTTTAATGTCATGACCAAAAAGGTCAGTTTTCTGTGGAGCAATGTAAGCTGTGCAGTAACCATTTTCTCTTCCTCAATTCAGGCATTCTGAGATCTGTGGTCGATCTATTGATTAACTTAGTGGGTGATTTAAAGATTGTCTTCAAAATGCTTTCTTTTTGAGATCAGATTGATGTTAATTGTTTTGTCCATCCAAATTGCCATTTGCAGTTTACTGGCAAGAGGTCAGTGAGGTATGATTGCAGAATTCGTAAGCAGTATCTATGGACACAAGGTGCTTCAAAACATGTGCTGACTCTAGTCCAGAACAAAAGTAAAGTTTAGTTCCTGTGCATGATGCCATCAAGTAACCCATGCACACACACACACACACACACACACACACACACACACACACACACACACACACACACACACACACACACACACACACACACACACACACACACACACACACACACTTCATTGATTAATGTCCCTGTCTAAAAACAAACATAACATAGACAGCAGAGTGGCACAGTAGTGTAGTGGGCACAATCACTTTACCGCGCCAGCAATCACTGACCCAGGTTCGATTCCCACCAATGTCCATATGAAATACGTATGATATCACTGTGACAACAAAGCTTTCTTCAAGGTGCTCTTATTTCTTCCCACATTCCAAAGATGTATGGCTAGGTTTAGTGAGTTGTGGCATGGAAGGTTGGTGCCAGAAGCGTGGCTACAATTGCCAATGACTGTGCTGGTAGTTGACACAAAAGTGGCTCAGTTCATTGCCTGTTTTGATGTACAGTACTATAGAACCATAGAACCCTACAGCACAGTACAGGCCCTTCAGCCCTCCGTGTTGTGCCGACCCATATAATCCTTAAAAAAAAGTACTAAACCCACACTACCCCAAAACCCTCCATTTTTCTTTCATCCATGTGCCTGTCCAAGAGGCTCTTAAATACCCCTAATGTTTTAGCCTCCACCACCATCCCTGGTAAGTCATTCCAGGCACTCCCAACCCTCTGTGTAAAAAACTTACCCCTGATGTCTCCCCTAAACTTCCCTCCCTTAAATTTGTACCCATGCCCTCTGGTGTTTGCTATTGGTGCCCTGGAAAACAGGTACTGACTATCCACCCTATCTGTGCCTCTCATAATCTTGTAGACCTCTATCAAGTCCCTTCTCGTTCTTCTACGCTACAAAGAGACAAGTCCCAGCTCTGCTAACCTTGCTTCATATGACTTGTTCTCCAAACCAGGCAACATCCTGGTAAATCTCCTCTACACCCTCTCCATAGCTTCCACATCCTTCCTATAATGAGGTGACCAGAACTTAACACAATACTCTAAGTGCGGTCTCACCAGAGATTTGTAGAGTTGCACCATGACCTCTCTACTCTTGAACTCAATCCCCCTGTTAATGAAGCCTAGCATCCCAAAGGCCTTCTTAACTACCCTATCAATCTGCACAACTAACTTGAAGGATGTATGGATTTGAACCCAAAAGTCCCTTTGTTCATCCACACTCTTAAATAATTGACCATTAATCCTGTACTCAGTCTTCTGGTTAGTCCTTCCAAAAACTATGCAATAGTTCTGGGCATATATATGTAGCTAGGGTGCCTAAGAATTTGCACAGCATTCTATTCATGTATTTCATTATACTGCTGCCACAAGAAAAAAACACAAATTTGATGACGTATGCGATTGATGATAAACTTGATTCTGATATGCGGCTCTATTATACAGTGAGCATGGGAAGGGGGAAGGGAAAGGGGTGGGTGCAAGAAGCTTCAGAGAGACATTCTGTAACGATCAATAAACTAATTGTTTGGAATCAAATGACCTTGCCTGGTGTCTCAGGGCTGGGTGTGTCTGCTCTCGCATCACCCTCTGCCCTGGGACTCCTTCTCGGACACTGTTCCACACCCCTCCATGGGGCTCTATTCCCAACATACTTTGCTCCTGCCAGATTTTCAAACTCGCTCTCTGCTCTACATTGCAATACTGTGCAAAAGTCTATATATATGTACCTAAGACTTTTGCACTGTATTGTACATGTGGAAAATAAAGCTAATTTTAAAAAATTATGTACAGAGTGACAAGCAATGTATGCAGAGTGTGCCATCCAAACAATTTAGCAATAAGACATTAAAAAAGTAGGCTACACAGATATGCCAGGAGCAACTGGGTTGTGTTGTGAAGCTGCTCAGTTTGTTTGTCTCTAGCTAATGACCGAGCTTTCAGCCATGTTGTGTGGTTTGAAGGTCATTGTCAATTGAGGAAGGAATAACAGTCTGTCCTTTCTTTGGACTGACCATCATTCCTATGATATTGGTGGTGACATCAGGAGCTCAACATCAGCATCATAACCCATACCAAAGCCACATGAGTTTCAACCCTGAAGAAGAGCCTTGGCTCAAATTGCCAACTGTTTAATTTTTCCCATAGATGCTGCCTGACCCGCTGAGTTCCTCCAGCGTTTTCAATGTGTTGCCTTGGATTTCCAGCATCTGCAGATTTTTGCGTGTTTGCAAGTTTCAATCTTCTACTTTAGATATACTTTGTGGTCACAGACACATATGATGATGTTCAATGCTATGCGCATAGAGAGATTATATAAAATTATTTTGTCATCTTGTCCACTGAATTCCAGCAATTAAGTCAAGGTAATAAATAGTTCTTGGAAGAATTTCTATTTTTTTTCAACTCCTGACACCAAACAGAGTAGCAAAAACTAGGAAGGAGGACTCTTATAATAAGTGGCACAAAGACATTTGAGATGTATTAGGCAGTTGTTTTGATTCCTGGTCCAGTCTGGTAATGTATCCAATGCAAGCTACAACAGTCTCTTACTTTATCAGTGTGACAAAGAAAAAGTAATGAATCACTGATGCCATCAGAGATTTGAAAATTTCTCTATTGCTCCTCCTAAATGAGGGAAGGAATTTATGAATTCTCGCTGGCTTCTCTACTTCAAAAATGCACAGAGATGATCAGAAATCTACTGTACTGTGCAAAGGTTTTAGGCACATATAAATAGCAAGGGTGTCTAAAAGACTTCTGCACAGTGCTGCATTTAATGAAGTGCAGTTGGGAGCAAGTTTGTAAATCTGGAAGGAGCAAAGAATGTTGGGAATGGCGAGGTTGGAATGCTGTGTGTGGGTTTTGGACAGGTCGCAGAGAAGGAGTGCCAGGGGCAGGGGGTGGCGCAGGTGCAGACACACCCAGCACTGAGACACCAAACACTTAGTTTATTGATCATTACAGAATGTCTGTCTGGTGCTTCTTGCTCCCTCCCCCCTCCTTTTCCCTTGTACCCTCTCCATGCCACCTTCCCACTCTTAGTCCACAATAGAGACGGATATCTGAATCGGGTTTATCATCACTCAGATGTGTCATGAAATTAGTCTTTTTTTGTGGCACTCTAGCTATACATGTGTCTTAAGACGTTTGCACATTACTGGAAGTAGCTTGAGTACCTAGGACTTTGGCACAGTACTGTATCTAGCTAGGGTGCCTAAGACTTTTGCACAGTACTGTATCTAGCTAGGGTGCCTAAGACTTTTGCACAGTACTGTATCTAGCTAGAGTGCCTAAGACTTTTGCACAGTACTGTACATAACTAGAGTGCCTAAGACTTTTGCACAGTACTCTATCTAGCTAGGGTGCCTAAGACTTTTGCACAGTACTATACATAACTAGAGTGCTTAAGACTTTTGCTCAGTACTGTATCTAGCTAGGGTGCTGTGGTGAACTATGTGCCTGTCGGGACACGCCCCTGCTGACTGCTCCTGTGGCTCCTCCCACAGGCCCCTGTATAAAGGAGACCTGCGGCCTGACGCTCGGCCTCAGTCTCCAGGACCTTGTATGATAGACACTCACTCCTGGTTCCTTCTTCCAGTCAATAAAAGCCGATATCTCGCCTACGTCTCAGTGTGAGTTATTGATGGTGCATCAGGTGCCTAAGACTTTTGCACAGTACTGTATCTAGCTAGAGTGCCTAAGACTTTTGCACAGTACTGTACATAACTAGAGTGCCTAAGACTTTTGCACAGTACTGTATCTAGCTAGGGTGCCTAAGACTTTTGCACAGTACTGTATCTAGCTAGGGTGCCTAAGACTTTTGCACAGTACTGTATCTAGCTAGAGTGCCTAAGACTTTTGCACAGTACTGTACATAACTAGAGTGCCTAAGACTTTTGCACAGTACTCTATCTAGCTAGGGTGCCTAAGACTTTTGCACAGTACTATACATAACTAGAGTGCTTAAGACTTTTGCTCAGTACTGTATCTAGCTAGGGTGCCTAAGACTTTTGCACAGTACTGTACATAACTAGAGTGCCTAAGACTTTTGCACAGTACTCTATCTAGCTAGGGTGCCTAAGACTTTTGCACAGTACTATACATAACTAGAGTGCTTAAGACTTTTGCTCAGTACTGTATCTAGCTAGGGTGCCTAAGACTTTTGCACAGTACTGTACACCATTAAACATAATCCTATTCATGTAGTTTTTTATCATTATCTTCTGATGTGATTTATTTCATTACTGATTGCAAAATTCAAAGCAGCCAACACTAAAATTTTGAGATAGTGCATTAATTCTTGTTGATGGAGTTGTGTGGTAGTCTATAAGGCAGATATTCTATTCCAACAGCTAATGGCTTGATTTTACCATTCTATAATAAAAAGTGACCACCGACTGTGCAAAGCATGCTTGGCAGATAAATCTCCTTGACGTCTTTTTATTGGTCATTAATCACAAATGGACATATTCAGAACTGCTGGCAATGTGATTTAATCCATTGACCACAAGCTAAGGGATCACAAGTTGCAGATCCAGAGCATTTCAAAGGAACATTTATGAGTTGAAGCCATATAGAGCTTCAAATACCATAAAAAGAGACACGAGGGTCTCTGACAGTATCAGGCAAAATGTCTTAAAGCAAAAGCTCAGATGAATATTTAAAAAAAACTAACTGACTTCATGAAAGTATGAGAAAATGTTTATCAAGTAATATGAAAAATATGAGTAATATACATCAATACTAACAAGCTCTTAATAACATATGTAATGTAACAAACAGTCCAGAATAGAACTTTGGAAATTCTGATACTGTGGCGACCCATTTCCTGGCACATCCGAACCGACTCACAATTAGATAGCCTACGGGGGTTTGCGAGCACAGAGCTTTGGAGCCTCTGCGCCATGGGGGGCAGGTTGAGGGAGGCTTAAAAGTGAGGCTGAAGATTTCGAATAAAGTTTTTTCCTTCGACTGCAGTTACCGACTCCGTGTCGTAATTTTAGCGCTGCGTGTAGCACACCGCTACAATTGGTGACCCCGACAGTCCAAACCATTTTTGGACCAGAAATGACCGACGCCGCCTCTGTTCATGCGGTTTCGTTGCAACTGCCGTTACAATTGTTCAGAAGACCTGATATTCTGCATTGAAGTCCCAAAAGTGCTAAGTTAACAGAGTTTTACATATTAGTAATTCAGCAATAATTCAGTTAATTAAACAACATAGTTATCAGAAAGCAAGTAATAGAATATTGTACAGAACTATTTTATTCAATAATTTAATAGAAAGTAAACTGTTGTTTTTCCTGGTCCAGTTAAAAGTCACAGTCAAGTGGTTGATGACTCCCCCCACTCCCGGACAGGTCCAAAATGTTGACTGTGTATTTCCCTCCAAGGATGCTGCCTAACTGGCTGATTTCCTCCAACAAATGTGTTATACAAATGAAATTCTTATATTCCTTGGAGACTGGACCAACATCTGCTCTGTGAACCGAACAAAGTTTATTCTAGAAATGTAGAAACATAAAAAATCTACAGCACAATACAGGCTCTTCAACCCACAATGTTGTGCCGAACATGTACTTATATTAGAAATTACCTAGGGTTACCCTTAGCCCTCTATTTTTCAAGCTCCATGTACTTGAACAGGAGTCCCTTAAAAGACCCTGTCATATCCGCCTCACCACCGCCTCCAGCAGCCACTCCACGCACTCACCACTCTGTGTAAAAAACTCACCCGATATCTCCTCTGTACCTACTTCCAAGCATCTTAAAACTGTGACCTCTCGTGTTAGCCATTTCAGCCCTGAGAAAAAGCCTCTGACTATCCTCATCATCTTGTACACCTGTACCAGGTCACCTTTCACCCTCTGTCACTCCAAGGAGAAAAGGCTGAGTTCACTCAACCTATTCTGATAAGGCATGCTCCCCAATCCAGGCAACATCCTTGTAAATCTCCTCTGCACCCTTTCTATTGCTTCCACATCCTTCGTGTAATGAGGCGACCAGAACTGAGCACAGTACTTCAAGTGGGGTCTGACCAGGGTCCTATATAGCTGCAACATTACCTCTCGGCTCTTAAGCTCAATCCCACGATTGATGAGGGCCAATACACCAAATGCCTTATTAACCACAGAACCAACCTGCGCAGCTGCTTTGAGTGTCCTACGGACTCGGACCCTAAGATCCCTCTGATCCTCCACACTGCCAAGAGTCTTACCATTAGTACTATATCCTGCCATCCTATCTGACCTACCAAAATGAACCACCTCACCCTCAGCTGGATTGAACTCCATCTGCTAATTCTCAGCCTAGTTTTGCAACCTATCGATATCCTGCTGTAACCTTTGACAGGCCTCCACACTATCCACAACATGGCCAACCTTTGTGTCATCTGTAAATTTGCTAACCCATCCGCCACTTCCTCATTGAGGTAATTTATAAAAAATTACAAAGAGAAGGAGTCCCAGAACAGACCCCTGAGGCACACCACTGGTCACCGACCTCCATGCAGAATATGACTCGTTTACAACCACACTTTGCCTTCTGTGGGCAAGCCAATTTTGAATCCACAAAGGAAGGTCCTCTTGCATCCCAATCCTCCTTGCTTTCTCAATAAGCCTTGCATAGGGTACCTTGTCAAATGTCTTGCTGAAATCCATATTCACTACACCTATGACTCTGCCTTCATCAATGTGTTTAGTCACATCTTCAAAATATTCAATTAGGCTCGCAAGGCATGACCTGCCTTTGACAAAGCCATGCCAACTATTCCTAATCATATTATGTCTCTCCATATGTACATAAATCCTGCCTCTCAGGTTCTTTTCCATCAACTTACCAACCACTGAACTAAGACTCACTGGTCTATAATTTCCTGGGTATCCCTACTCCATTTCTTGAATAAGGGAACAACATCTGCAACTGTCCAATCTTCTGTAAACTCTGCCATCCCCACTGATGAAGTAAAGCTCATTGCCAGAGGCTCAGCAATCTCCCCATTCACCTCCCACAGTAGCCTGGGGTACATCACATTGGTCCCAGAGAGTTATCCAACTTGATGCTTTTCAAAATCTCCAGCACATCCTCTTTCTTAATGTCTAAATGCTCAAACTTTTCAATTTGCTGTAAGTTATCCCTATAATTGCCAAGAACCTTTTCTGTAGTGTATACAGAAGCAAAGTACCTCTGCTATCTTCTCTGGTTCCATACATACTTTTCCATTGACGCACTTGACTGGTCCTATTCTCTCACATCTTATCCTCTTGCTCTTCACATACATGTAGAATGCCTTGGGGTTTTCTTTATTCCTGCTTGCCAAGGTCTTCTCATGGCCCCCTCTGGCTCTCCTAATTTCATTCTTAAGCTCTGTCCTGATAGCCTTGTAATCTTCTAGATCTCTATCATTACCTATTTTTTTGAACCTTTTGTAAACTTTTCTTTTCCTCGTGACTGGATTTTCAACAGCCTTTGTACACCATGGTTCCTGTACCTTACCATCTTTCCCTGTCTCATTGGAACATACCTAAGCAGAATGCCACACAAATATCCCCTGAGCGTTAGTCCCATTTCCGCCATACATTTCCCTGAGAACATCTGTTCCCAATTTATGCTTCCAAGTTCCTGCCTGTTAGCTTCATATTTCCCATTACTCCAATTAAACACTTTCCTCACTTGTCTGTTCCTATCTATCTCCAGAATGCTCTCCCGCTGACAGACTTGACACCTGACTAGGTTCATTTCCTAATACCAGATCAAGTACAGTCTCTCCTCTTGTAGGCTTATCTACATATCGTTTCAGGAAACTTTCCTGAACACACCTAACAAACTCTACCCCATCTAAACCCCTTACTGTAGGGAGATGCCAATCAATATTTGGGAAATTGAGATTCCCTCATCACGACAACCCTGTTATTACTGCACCATTCCAGAATCTGTCTCTCTATCTGTTCCTTGATGTCCCTATTACTATTGAGAGGTCTATAAAAAACACTCAGTAGAGTTATTGACCCCTTCCTGTTCTGAAATTTTACCCACAGAGACTCCGTAGACAATACCTCCATGACTTCCTTCTTTTCTACAGCCTTGACACTATCTCTGATCAACAGTGCCACACCTCCACCTCTTTTGCCACCCTCCCTGTCCTTTCTGAAACATCTAAAGCCCGGCATTTGAAGTAACCATTCATGACCCTGAGCCATCCAAGTCTCTGTAATGGCCGCAACATCACAGCTCCAAGCATTGATCCATGCTCTAAGCTCATCTGCTTTGTTCATGATGCTTCTTGCATTAAAATAGACACATCTCAATCCATCAGTCTAAGTGTACCCTTCTCTATCACCTACCGATTTTCCCTCTCGCACTTCCAAGCGTTTTCTATTTGTGAGCCAACCGCCCCTTCCTCCATCTCTTCAGTTCGGTTCCCACCCCCCAGCAATTCTAGTTTCAACTCTCCCCAGTAGCCTTAGCAAACCTCCCTGCCAGGATTTTCTTATCTGCAATTAAACTGATAAATCAGTTGACTATTGTTATATGTACAAAGGTACAGTTAAAAACTTGTCTTGGATATGGTTTATACAGATAATTTGTTTACAATAATGCATTGAAATAGTACCAGGTAAAATACAGGATGCAGAATAAAATGCTACAGTTACAGATGATTCATGGAGAAGGATTTGGCCAGCAAGTCTGCTCTGCCATTCCATCATGTCTGATTTATTAACCTTCTTAAATACATTCACCTCTCTTCTCCTTGTAACCTTTCAATATCAATGTCCTACTAATCAAGAACCTATCAACCTCCCAATGACTTGGCTTTCACAGTCATCTGTGGCAATGGATTCCACAGAGTTACCACCCTTTGACTGGAAACTTTTCCTCATCTCTATTCTAAAGGAGACATTCCTCTATTCTGAGGCTATGCTCTCTGGTCCTAGACTCTCCCCACTTTAGGAAACATACTCTCCACATCCTCTCTATCTATACCCTTTGAATATTCGATAGGTTTCAATGAGATCCCTCATCATTCTTCTAAACTCCAGCGAGTTCAGGCCCAGAACCATCAAACACTCCTTCATACCTGGGATCATTCTCATGAACCTCCTTTGGACCTTCTATAATACCAGCAAGTAGAACCATAATTAATATTTATTTATGGAACATACATTCTCAGTTTTGAACTGGAACTTAGATTTTAAGTTGTCTTACTTTTGTGAAACTTTTCACATTGTCTAACTGAAGTGTGAAGAGGAATGCAAACTGTTGGCAAAAGCACAATGCTTGATTTGATTACAGTTCTTCAAATTCAATTGGCAGGCTTTGATCGAGAGTGGTAAGAATAGAATTTATATTTAGCTTATTTCCACCTCTCTTGAGCACCTAGATTGTTATCCATCAACGGAGCCTGAGATTTCCAAATTAAAATATATCTAGAATTGGTAACCATTATTAGGTTGTCCAAATACTCATCCTTATTTGCTTTTCTTGCTAAAAATAAGAAGTTCATTACTGTGGCCACATTTGTCCTAAATTTTCTTTCGTATATTTCAGAGCTCTCTGGAGTGTGCCATCTAATTGACTTTCTTTTCAAAGCAAGCTCTCTAGTGTCAGACATGTTGTCATCACAATCTGTTTAATTCCAGATGGCTTGGAGTATTGCCCATTCCGAGTCACTTATGCACTCTTTTTTGCCTAATGAGAAGTATTGAGAATGGTTGAAGGATGAGACTTGTGAGCTCGTAAAACTGGAAATGGAAAGAAGGGTTACAGGAGTCAGAAAATGATGAATGTTATTGTTCTACTCTCTTCAATTTATATTTCTATTTACTGATTGACTTTATCTGAATATTGAATGATTACATATCTGCAGTGACATTTTTTATGGAATGGGTCATGTTCATCTTCTTTAGGTCACAGTGTAAGAATTACTTTTAAAACATTGTGGTGCTCAGACTAATTATGCCTTTACACCTTTCAGTCCACACTGACAAATTCACAAGTGTGTGCATGTGTGTAGATAGAATATTTTATCATTTATTACTGCAGCTATAAGTAACAAAGAATATTGGCTGCAAATCCACTGTTGTTGAACGTTGCTCGAAGCTTTCTAAGCTAACACCATTTGTGGCAAAGGCCACGCAGGACATGTTATGGGGAAAGGTGTTAATTAGCGTTGGCTCAGCAATCAACTGCAATAAGTGTGCAGAAGAGGCAGATTAAAGATTCAATATTAGATTTATTTGTCCCATGTGCAGTGCACTAAATCATCAAAACATACAGTGAAATGTGTTGTTTGTGTCAACGTCCAACAGTCTGAAATGTGCTTGAAGGCAGCCCACAAATGTTGCTATAGTTTCAGTGACAATTTAGCATGTCCATAACATACTAACCCTAATCTGTACATCGTTGGTACATGGAAAGAAACTGGAGCACCCAGAATCAGTGTGGCATCTAGAACTTCAACAGACTTCTATGGATTTATGGTGGGGAGTATCACAGCCTGGTATGGAAGCACCAATGCCCTTCAACTGAAAAGCCTACACAATGAAAAAGATCTGGCCCAGTCCAACATGGGTAAAGCCTGTCCCACTATTGTGCACATTTACATAGAGCGTAATTGTTAGAAAGCAGCATACATTTTCAGGGACCCACAACCCAAGTCATGCTCTCTTCACACTGCTGCTAACAGGAAGCAGGTACAGGAGCCTTGGGACTCACCGCTAGGTTCAGGAACAGTTATTAACCCTCAACCATCAGGCTCCTGAACCAGAGGGGATAAATTCACTTGCCCCATCATTAAAATGTTCCCATAACTTATGAACACACTTTCAAGGATGTTTCAACTCATGCTTTCAATATCTATTGCTAATTTATTTATTATTATTGTTTCTTTTTTATCCTTAGTATTTGGACAGTTTGTTGTCTTTTGCACTCTGGTTGTCTGTCCTGCTGGTACGGTCTTTCATTGACTCTATTATGGTTATTTGATTTATTGAATACACCCGCAAAAAGAAATGGATCTCAGGCTTGGATATAGTGACTTTGATAATAAACTTACTTTGAACTTACATAACATCCAAATTCCTTACAGTACATAGTGGGAATTAAAGCCAAATCTTACAAAGTGACAGACTACTACACTGTTAACATCATTAATCCCATTATGATGTTAGTGTTGAATGGCAACTCTATACCAGCACTGTAATATTGAAATTTGGTGCAATAACTAACTCTTTGCCTTTACATCAAACAGCTTTCATGCAGTCAGCACCAGGGAGGCTCCCCAACAGTGTCCTATCCGCAGAATATCAACCATTAGCAGATTAGCAGCTGATTGAGTTCTACCAACTATTGCTACAATTCTATAAGGTTTTTAAATTTGCTTTTAAAAGTTCTAAAGGACTGCTAAAATCTACCTTGACTGACAAGGTAGTTGTAATGCAAGTTCTTATTGATCTTAGAGTATTGGCATAAACCAGTTCATCCCAGACAGGTGTACATTTAATGGTATTTGCCTTGGACTACAGAATCACCATGCACATAACAAAAGGCTACCAGATGAGGGAGGAATGGGTTGTATTCAGCTGTCAACATAAGACAGCACTGATGTTCAGGGAGCGAGTTCTGTTCCAAACCTCAGCAAGGATGAGCAAGAGAGATCACTGATAAAGATAACTTCAGTGAAATACTCACCCTATTCCATGTACAATTACAACTTGAGTTCAAAGCAACAACGCCATTGCTGATGACTATAAATGTGACGGTGGACACCACCACCATTGAACACATTTACATGGAGTATTGCCACAAGAAGGCAATATCCACCATTAAGGACCCCCACCATCCAGGCCATGCTCTCGTCTTACTGTTAACGTCAGGAGCCATAGGTCCCACACTACCAGGTTCAGGAACATTCATTCCCCTTCCAGTAGCAGGCTACTGATCTAGTAACCTCATTCACCTCAAAACTGCTCTGATTCTGCAAGCTAAGGATGCACTTTCAAGAACGCTACACTTCATATTCTCAGTACTACTTACTTTCTTTTCTTAGCACATTTTGTCTTCTTTTGCACATTGCTTGTCAGTCTTTGTGTGTAGTTTTTTATTGATGCTTTTTATTCATTCTACTGTGAACGTCTGCAAGAAAATGATTCTCAGGGTTGTATATGGTGTATACATTTACTTTGAACCTTGAACTTTGAAAATTATAAATAACTGATTTTTCTTCCAGCTGAAGCTGGATTATTTTGCTGCATCCTGCAGTTTGATGTTCACTGGTACATGAGTTCTAAGCTGATGGCCCTCGTACGCTGTGCAGGCATGATTTCACTCTCTCTTCTCAGGGAACAGCATCAGGTGGTCTATAAGCTTCCCATTGCAAGTCACGTGTGAGATGTACCAGAATCGAAAAGGGGATTCAGCTTCATTAACATCCTGCTTTTCGTATGATCACACTCAGAGAGCCACATGAAATTTGGCTCCTGGTATCTTGGAACTAGTTACACATCTTTTCCAACAATCTGTTGAATTGTCTGCGACTGAGCTACCATGACAAACCTTTAGGTAGCTCTTGTCCAAAAGGGTTGAACTCCAACAGCATTGTTGATGAGCCCAGAGTCTTGTGCTTGCATAAACTGCATGTATTAGATCAAACCCAAACTTTCATATGGAATGCAGAAAGGCAGACGACTCCCATTAAGAAACAATACTCTCCTCTGCCTGAGAGAAAAAGTAGGGTCGAGGTTATTGTCATGTGCACAAGTACAGTGAGGAACAGCACAATGAAAAATGTTCTTGCTGCAGCATCACACACAATACGTACAGACAGCACACTGAGCATAAATTAGACAAACACTTTGTAAAAGCAAAACATAGTTCAAAAGCTTAGCATGGCGGTAGCTCGGCTTGAGGCAAGGTTCAACTGGGACACCGGCACGAGAATTTTGAGAAGCGTAGTTCCTTCTGATAACTCTGCAAACGAACGGTCAAAATTGATGCCACCTACCAGCCTCTAAGAGTCCAAAAAACATGAGCCAATAGAATTCAAAGGTCAACAGAAGAGATAACCAATCAGTATTGAGGCAAGCAAATGGTGGGGAGGCGGGAAGGCTTCTAGAGAGGCATACCAACAACTGAGCACTGAGGAAGTCACCTTGACTGGTGATGAATGTTTGCATGTTCATTACCAAGCTTGTCAAACACCGCAACATCAAATAATTTGAAAGTTTGTGAGTGTGAATGTGAAGGTGAGTGTGTTGGGCAGTTGGAATACAGGGTGAGGGGATACTGTAGATTCATTAAAAATGAGTAAGCTAGGGCGTTTCTCTTTGGGGTGAATGATGACTTGATAGAGGTATACAAGATGATGTGGCATAGATCGAGTGGACAGCCTGAGGCTTTATCCCAGGGCGGAAATAACTAATATGGAGGGTCAAAACTTTAAGGTGTTGCAAGGAATGTATAGGAGGTAATGTCAAAGGCAGGTTTTTTTTTTACACAGAGGTCAAAGGTGGTGGTAGAGGCAGATACATCAGGGACATTTAAGAGGCACTTAGAAATGTGGATGAAAGATACAATGTTGTGTAATATAGGAAGGAAGGGTTTTATTGATCTTAGAACAGATTAAAAAGTTGACAGATCATCATGTCCTGAAGGGCCTATGCAGTGCTGCACTGTTATATGCTCTGTATATCATACTGCCCTTCTTAAGCACACAGTGATGTGGACATAATCTGCCTGACAGCTGATCAGTGTGTTGCTAAGGAGAGGGGAAAAGAAGACATGGAAGAGGAAGAAAGAGGCAAACATGACCAGACAGATCTTACTGACTGTGCAAACTTTGAACAATTTATCTGAGTGTGAACACATCTCCATTCACCAACAATCCAAGTTGACACAACCTCTGGTCATCAGAACAGTATTTGGAGGACTCTGAGTTCTTTACTAAAGTTGTTTTGTATTAATTATAATTATCTGTATTGCTGTGCTTTAGGTTTTTTATTTGTTAAGTTAGGTCTTTACTAGTTTACCTTTAAATTGTGATTGCCCGTGATTACTCCCAATTAATTCTCCGAAACTTTGCAGTGTCCACTTAAGTATCTTTGGACTTTTGTCTCTGGTTAGAATTGTTACTTGTTAGCTTGTAATTAGTCTGGGCATTCATCAGCTGGGTGCAGATGCTTCCATGCCCTAGAGTTCTCCTGATCCTTGCCGAGTGAAGATCTGGCTGAGTTATTCAAGCCCTTGTAAGTTTAACTGTTGTGCTTTCTCAACTTTTGTTGATAAAATTTTTAGTATTGTTGAAATTTTCTGAGTCACTGTGTGATCCTGGGCTGGGATCCAAAAATACAGAGTGACACAAGGTTTCTTTTTCTCTCTGTTGTTTATTTGTATTGCACTTACTTGGCAAAAATGAAGTAAAATAAAAGGGAATACGAAGTTAATTATCCAAAACTAAATTTTCTCTCTTTTGCACTATTTATTTATTACCCCATTATCCCTTGTTTCCTCTCTGTCTATATCTATCTATTGGTCTATCTATCTACACTCAGCAGGCACTTTATTAGGTGCCCCTAAACACCTGCTCATTAATATAAATATCAAATCAGCCAATTATGTGGCAACAAATCAATTCATGAAAGCATGCAGGCATGGTTCAGAGGACCAAACGTTCAAACCAAACATCAGAATAGGGAAGAACTGTGATCCTCATGACTTTCACCATGGAATGATTGTTGGTGCCAGATGGGGTGATTCGAGCATCTCAGAAATTGCTGATCTCCTGTGATTTTCATGCACAACAGTTTCCAGTGTTCACAAAGGTGTGGAAAAACAAAGAAAAATCCACTGAGCAGCAGTTCTATCGGTGAAAATGCCTTGTTAATGAGAGAAGTCAGAGAAAAATAAACAGATTGGTTCAACCTAACGGGAAGGTGACAGTAGCTCAAATACAACAGTGGTGCATAGAGCATCCCTGAATGCACAACACATTGAACCTTGAAGTGGCTGGGCAGCAGAAGACCACAAACATGCACTCACTCATTCACTTTATGAGGTACAGGAGATAACTAATAAATATACTGAGTGTCTATCTCTATTTATTTGTAATGTATAGTAAATTTAATGTTCTGCATTATACTGTTGTTACAAACCAACAGATTTTATGAATGTGTCAATGATAATGAGCCTGGTTTTAATTCTGAGTTGTAAATCAAACCGTTGCAGAGTCTGTAGGAATACCAGCTTATCAGTGACTCACTGTGTAATCTGTCTGGAGTTTTCCCTACACACCTATACAGTCCTATCCCAGTGACTTGAGCAGGGCTGGTTCTGTTGTGGAGACAAAGCAATAATCTCTGAGGATATCTTCAGGAAGCACCAAGTCTAGAACATACAGTAGAATATGGAACATAGAACACTACAGCACAGTACAGGCTTAGGATGGTGGTGAATATTGGCAGCTCGGGTTGAACCATTTAATGTTGGGGTGTTCACCGAGCTCAGCAACTGGTAGTACACAGTTGTTGGTGTGATTATGTTTATACAGCCACCTCCTCCCTCCGGTAACTTGACCTTGGTCCTGATTAGCTACCCATTCAATTGACCTTTGAATTCTGTTGGCTGGTGTCTCTATGGGTTTTAAGTGTTCATAGATGGTATCTATTTCAATATCACAAATGAGAAAATCTGCAGATGCTGGAAATCCAAGCAGCACACAAAAAATCCTCTAGCATTTTGTGTACGTTGCTTCTATTCCAATATGTTTGTTTATGGAGTTATCAGAAGAAAATCAAGCTTCTAAAAATGTCCGTGTTTGCGTCAAGTACAGGCTCTTCACCCTTGATGTTCTGCCAACTTATTAACTTACCTTAAGATCAACCTAACCCTTCCCTCCCACACAGCCCTCCATTTTTTTAATCACCCATGTGATAAAAACATTTTAAAAAAAAAACCTCTGACGTCCCCCCTATATTTTCCTCCAAAATTATGCCCCCTGGTGTTAGCCATTTCTGTTCTGGGGTAAACGTCTCTGGCTATCTCTCAGTCAATGCCTCTTATCATCTTATCATCTAGGAGGTCTGCTTTTAGAATCCACCATTTTACTGTCAGTGGCAGCTGTCTATGTCAGCATAGGAAATCACACTGGTTGAGTAGGAGCTGTGGGATTTTGAAGGAGTTCACTCTGAGAGAGAAGACGGCAGAAATGTTCTCCTTGGTGCTACTGACGAGCTCCTATGGCCGCACATCATCCATCCCAGTAATCTGCTGCAGGGCAAGTGCTGGACTGATATCTGCATTGTGACAATGGTCTGAGTTTGTCTGATAGCAAAAAGAAGCCTTAGCGCTCTGCTGTGGCCAGACATTTAACAGATTCCGTGCTCCACAAATTAGAGACATTGGCTCTATATACATAGGGCTGTGCAAGATGACAGCCAACACTTTTTTTCCAAGGTGCCAATGGCATAATTTTAAGATGATTGTAGGGAAGTATAGGGGGATGCCAGCTATTTTTTTTTACATGGACAGTGGTAAATTTGTGGAATGCACTGCCAGAGTTGGTGGTAGAGGCAAGTGCATTAGGGGCATTTAAAGAACTTGTAAACAGGCACATAGATGAAAGACAAATGGAGAGCTAAGTAGGAGAGAAGTGCTGGATTGATCTTGAAGTAGGTTAAGAGATTGGCACAACATTGTGGGCCAATGAACCTGTACAGCGGTGGAATGTTCTATGTTCAATTCTTGCATTATTATCCCACAGCTCCCACAAATGTTGATAATGGCATTTTCCATACTGGCAAAAACTGCACAGATCACTGCAAAATCCTGTCAGACGATTAGTGCCAGTTTCCTTGACATTGCAAGCAGGCTTTTTGGCAGCACTTTTCTTGCACTTAAGATTTCAATATCCAGCTGCTTCTAATGTCCTGTTCATTAACAATCATCCCCATTGGGAAGGCTCCTACACTATACTTAACTTTTGCACTGGCTGCTGGCTATTAATAACTGAAATGTTTTCAAATGTAAATGACATTTCCAAGCTAACACATATTAGATATAATGTCAGTGTATGAGCTGATGACCCAAACGGTTCAACTGAGACAGGAACAGAAACTTAAGAAAACCATTTAAATAATAGTTGGCCTCCTGATTCCTGCTACTGAAGAGCATAACCTCACATTTTACTGTAATAAAATGCTCTTCCCAAATTTTCATCCATTCATTCAACTCTATATACAGAGTCTTAGAAAAGTACAGCACAGAAACAAGCCCTTTGTATCATCTAGTCCATGTTGAACCATTTAAACTGTCTAGTCCTAAGGACCTGCACCAGGACTATAGTCCTCCATACCCCTACCATCCACCTGCCTATCCAAACTTCGCTTAAATGTTAAAATTGAGCTCACATGCACCGTGTACTCTGGCATCTTGTTCCACACTCTCACGACTCTCTGAGTAAAGAAGTTTTCCCTCAAGATTCCCTTAAACTTTTCACCATTCACCCTTAAACCATGACCTTTAATTGTAGTCTCACCCACCCTCTGTGGAAAAAGTCTGCATGCATCTACTCTACTCACAGTTTTGTATACCTCTATCAAATCTTCCTCAACCTTTTACGTTACAAGAAATACAGTGCTAACCTATTCAATTTTTCCTTATAACTTAGGTCCTCCAGTCCTGGAAACATCCTTGTAATTTTTTTCTGTACTCTTTCAACCTTATTTCTATCTTGTTACATAGAGCAAGTACCTTCTTTGCAACATACCCCACCCACACACAATACTTTTATGTCAATGGCAAATCTGGATGCCCTACGTTCTCCCTCCACCCCCCCCCCACCTTTAACCATTAATATTGATAGTAAACAATTGAGGGACAAAGCATTGGAGAGAGTGCAGAGGTGGTTCAGAAGAATGATCCTGAGAATGGAAGGGTTAATGTATGAGGAGCAATTGATGGCTCTGACCATGAGACAATAAGATATAGGAGCAGAGTCCATAGAGCTTGCTCTGCCAGTTTATCATGACTGATCCATGTCCCTCAGAGACTCAATCTCCTGCCATCTCCCCACAACCCTTCATGACCAATCAAGAATCTGTCATCCTCTGCCTTAAATATACCCAATGACCTGGCCTCCACAGCCACCTGTGGCAGCACATTCCATGGATTCCCTGCTCCCTTGGCCTATACTCTTGGTATTCAGGAGAATGAAAATGGTTCTCATTTGATCAGCCCATGATTGAATGTGGAGCAGACTCAATGGGCCAAATGGCCATTTTAGAACAGAGATCAGGAGGGATTTTTTTTTGGCCAGAAGGTGGTGAATTCATTGCCACAGACAGCTGTGAAGATCAAGGACATTGGGTATATATAAAGCAGACTTTGACAGGGCATCAAAGGTTACAGGGAGAAGGCAGGAGAATGAGGTTGAAAGGAATAATAAATCAATCATGATGGAATGGCAGAGCAGCTTGTTGAGCAAAATGGTCTAATTCTGCTCCAGTGCCTTACAGTCTTATGGTCTAAGAAATGAGCCTTAAGAAACTGCACCTGTTACATCTTTCCAGTCTGAAAATTATCCTTTTGATCTGACTCTGTCTTGTTTGTGACAATCAGTCTTTAATTTGTGCTAATGTACTCCCGTGAGCTCTTATATATGATTATTTTGTGTGGCAGCAATTGAATACCTTCTAGAAATTCTAATATACCATATTCACAGGTACCTTCAATTGACTCTGCTTGTTATATACTCAAAGTAATCCAGCATGTTCATCAATCATGATTTTCATTGCATAAACCCAAGTTATTCAGTCATATTTCTTCATCTTCTTTCACATCTTGCTCCTCTATCATTACCTGTAAGTAGAGAGAGGCACAAAGGTAAGTGGTGCTGAAGGAAGCAGATGTGGGACTGAAGAAGGGGAGTTCTGTGTGTAAGTCAAATGCCATTGTGAGAAAAGTAAAAAGTGGGATATAAGGAAAAGGATTAAGTTTGAATGGATCTTTTCTCCCATCATTTCTGCCCAACCACTGCTCTGTGTATCAGCAATATCTGCTCCATGTACTTTTACTGAACGTAGGCAGTGTCCTACATACAGACATTTCAGATTTCAAATTTCATATTTAGATTTATTTATCACATACATATTAAAATACACAGTGAAATGGACCATTTAGCTTAACAACTAACATGACCAAGGATGTGCTAGGGGGCAGCCCGCAAGTGTGGACACACAATCCGATGCCAAAATAGCACGCCCGCATATTCTCAGCAGAACAGCTCAGAACACAACAAACAGAACGTACCAAGCAACAAGGCAACAGCAGTGATACAAGACCTGTTCCTCCCTCCCCTACACAAACTCAGTCCTCTCACCCCAGGAAAGGCCATCTTCTTTGGCTTCTTCTATCAGTTATCTACTCCTGTTTTTACTTATGGGCCTTGCTGGCCTGCTAACTCATGGGATGTTTGCTTGTGAGTGTCAGTCAATGTATCTGGTAAACCTAGTAGTGGAGCCTGGTTTTCCTGAGATTCTAAGAACTGCATGATTTCAGTGTGGTTGTAGATACAGGAGATAAATATGAGATTTTGTACTTCATAAAGTTAGATTGCTTTAGTTTTTATTTAAACTGTTGGAAAATATCTTTCTATGCCTGTTTGCTTTTGAATGGTTTCTTGCATTCAATAATTTAAATAAATACTAAAATTGAAACAATTTAAAAATTAAATATAATAAAATTAAACCAATGATAATGTTGTTAATGATAAGGCTTACAAATTCCATTCCTGGTTTTGGCAGTAGTCTGGTATAGTGTGTAAAGTCATAGAGTTATAGAGAGCTACAGTATTGAAACAAGCCCTTTGGCCCATCTAGTATATGCTGAACTGTTTTTCTGCCTAGTCCCATTGACCCACACCTGGCCCATATAGCCCTCCCTACCCCTTTCATCCATGTACTTATACAAACTTCCCTTAAGTGTTACAATTAAACCCACAGCTGGCATTAGAAATGTCAACATCTCTGAAGATCTATCCTAGGCCCAACATATTGAGGCAATTACAAAGTGAGCATACCAACAAACAAAGAGGCTAGGAGAATTGTTATGTCAACAAAGACTTTAGTAAGTTTCTACAGGTGTACCACATAGAGCAATGCAACAAAAGGCAACACCCTTCACAAAACTACTTTTTACATCTTCTGCATTTTCAGCTATGATTCTGCTAGAATTGGAGTATGTGATTTACATTCTGATGGTGTGTTTTCAGGCCAATTGAGTGATCTGGTGCTTTCCTGTCTTCAACAAAATTTGGTTCGGTTTCGAGCAGAGGCCAAGAAACCCGGAGATGGGGCACGGACTATTTCTCACCAATTAGAAATGTCGAGCAAGATTGAAATCAATGAGGACGAGAATGGAAGACGGGTGGGTATTTAGCGCAGTCTGCCTGTGTTTGACCAGTCTCCCTCTCCTTCTCGCTTGATGCTATCAGAGGATAATGCTGGAGTCTTGGGTCCTGGACAAGGTTCAATCATCAGCATTTGTGGATTGGACTCTGTATTTCAAGTTATGATGTGTGATCTTGATTAGGGCAGACTGGCTCTGCGGCCCGCAGTCAGTGAACATCAGAGTGCTAAATTGAACTGAACTGAACATTCCGAGACTGTTACAATGACCTTGTGATTTGATGTTTTATACTCTGTGTTTTTTGCTGATTGTGCAAGTTGTTCATCAGTTTGCGTGCGTTCGGTGTTTGATGTTTTTCTTTGAATGGTGTTCCTGTGTTTCATGGCTGTCTGTGGGAAGATGAATCACAGGGGTGTATACTACATACATAATTTGATAATAACTGTACTGTGAACCTTTGGTATGGAGGCACCAATGCACAGGATAGGAAAAAAGCTGCGCAGGTTTGCAAACTCAGCCAGCTCAATCATGAGCACTACCACCCCCAACATCGAGGACATCTCCAAAAGGTGATGACTCAAAAAGGTGGCATCCACCATTAAGAACCCACTCAGGACATGCCCTCTTCTTATTACTCTCGTTAGAGAAGACACACATTCAACATTTTAGAATAGCTTCTTCCCCTCCACCATCAGATTTCTGAATGGACAATGAACCCATCAACACTACCTCAGTATTTTATTACCCTTTTTTGCACAACTTACCTAATTTGAATATTTTATGTATATATTTTATATTTCTGATTATACAGTGTACACTCAGTGGCCACATTATTAGGTATATGAAGCACCTAATAAAGTGGCCACTGAATATATGTTCATGAACTTCTGCTTCTATAGACCATATACTTCAAGGTTTGACTTCAAAAAGTGATGCTTTTTATGCACACCACTGTTGTAGCATGTGGTAATTTGAGTAGCTGTCACCTTCCTGTCAATTAGAACCACTTTAGTCATTCTCCTCTAACCTCTCTTATTAACAAGGCAGTGAACTGCTGCTCACTGGATGTCTTTTGTTTCTTGTAACAGTCTCAGTAAGCTCGAGAGGCTGTTGTGTGTGAAAATCCCAGGAGATCAGAAGTTACTGTGATACTCCAACCACCCCGTCACGCACCAATAATCATTCCACAGTCAAAGTCACCTTTGAAGGTCACTTTATTTTAATCGATCCTGCTTGCCAATGTAACTCCCATCTTCCATGTTAACTGTCAGTTGTTCAATTACGTTCTACAATTTTATTGAATGCCTATAGTCTTCTCAGTGTTATTTATCATTCAGCTTCACACTGTTGCAGGATCCTCCAAGCCGAATAGATCAACCATATTTATTCGACGAGATGACGGCACTAAGATTACTCATTCAACTGTTTAATGGCTGAATACAGTATAATCTACAGAATTGCCATTATTTTCCAAAACAATAATTATTCACAGTCTGTCTGGAAGGTGAACAATATGTAGTGACTCATCTACATGCAAGTTCACAGTCTTAAGAGAGTTTAATTTGCTCTGCAGCTTCTCAATTCCATTTGAAAGAAATCAGATTAAAAAGTAAACCATTTTAGCCCCCCTATTAACTTCACCACATGGATGACTGCATTTCCCTGTCTACTGTGTGTCCCATGTGCAGCATTTACAAATGCTTCTCTATTTCACTCCCAATCTGTCTCTTTGTTTTATTTGGGATTGTCTAACTTTACCATGGCTATGTATTTCTCTGGCAGAAATTCAGTCTGGTGCTTGCTGTATTACTTCTAATTGCTTGATGGAGATGACACATCACTAAGAAGTCATTCCACCAATACCCCGTCTCTTCTGTCACAGAGGTGAAAGCTTCCAGCTTTTACAGAGAAAATTAACAAAGTTTTTGCTGTGACATGAGGGCCTGAGATACAAGAAAAGAATGAATAAGTTAGAACTTTATTCCCTGGAGCACAGGAGAATGAAGGAGATTGGATAGAGATATATAAAATTATGAGAGGTAATCACAGAGTAAATGCAAGCAGGCTTTTTTCCACTGGGGGGGTGGTTGGGTGTTATCAGAACTAGAGGTCATGGGTTAAGGGTGAGAGGTAAAATATTTAAGGGGAACATGAAAGGGGTCTACTTCACTCAGAAGATGGCAAGAGTGTGAGATGGAGGATGTGGGTTTGATTTGAACATTTAAGAGAAATTTGAATAAGTATATAGATGGGAGGGGTATGGAGGGCTGTGATCTAGCTGCAGCTTGATAGGAGTAGACTGAATAATAGATCAGCGAAAACTAATTGGGTCAAAGCGCCTGTTTGTGCACTGTGTGCATTATGAGTCTATAACCCCTCTGATTCTGACCATTCAACAGTCCTGTTTATGTTTTGGTGCTACAACACATTCAGATGTAATATTGTAAAATCTTTTTTTGCAGAATTTCTTTGGGCCGTCTGTTTAAAAATTAGGCAGACATCTCAGGAAGAGGATGACATGTATTTTCTAAAATGACAGAAGTGATAAATCCCAATAATGTCTTTGGATTTTTCCAATATTTTTGCTGCTATTTCACCTGAAGATCAGCGGAAATTCTGCTGAAATGTGTGTTGTGAACAGTAATTCTACAGCCTCACTAACATTTCTATTAAATTTACTATGAGACATCAGAGATTTTTGCATAAACTCTACCCTGACTTCTTCGGAGTAGAAAAGCAATTAGTTATACAAACTGACCAAGCAAGCATAGAAGTCATTGAGCTCATCGGAAAGCATAGCCCTGCTACCTGCCATGTCTCTTGGTTTTACTTCATACGAGGTGACAGCATTCAAGCCCGGCCACAGCAGTAGCAGTTTGACGTGGTCATGATGAACTAAAGGGCCTTTTTCCTGGGTGTTTGCTCTATGATTAAGCTACTTCATGTCTTATTCACAGTGAATGTGAAGAAATTTTTTTTAAAAGTTCACATTTTGCAGTCCGTTGCGAGTTGCCTGGTCTCACTGCTGATCTCTTGATAAATCTGAGCTTATCGTATTCATAAACCCATAAGCCCTAGCGGCAACACTTGGCTAAAGTTAACACGTCTTAACTTACCCTCGGCTGTGATGGGGCTTCATTTTATGAATTTCATTTCACTTGATTTTTACTGTGTCACTAATTTAGGAGGTAATGTCCTAGAAAAAGCCAGCATCTGTTTCCAGTCCTGGAAGCACCTTTGTAAATCTCCCATTGACACATGCTATGGGTACACTATTTAGGTGTTAAAAGCATAGTGACATTTGGGGACTGCCTCAAGCACATCCTTGGATTAGACCATAAGACAAAGGCCCACAATGTTGTAGATTTCTATGTTTCTGTGTATTATGATTCATTTTTATTGGAGACATTCAACTTAGAACAAAGAAATGCAACAAAATCAATGACAGGGACTGACAAACAGCCAATGAGCAAAAGAAGACAAACTGTGCAAATACAAAAAAAAGACAATACTAATTATACAAATAACAATGTTGAAATAAGTAAGTAAATATTCTGAGAATGTGGGTTGAAAATCCCTTGGAAGTGGGTCTATAGGTTGTGGAATCAGTTTAGTATTGAGGTGAATAAAGCTATCCATACTGGTTCTGGAGTGTGAGGGTTGCAGGGTAATAAATGTTCCTGAACCTAGCATTGTGGAGCTAAGGTTCAAGTACCTCCCTTCTGATAGCAGCAGTAAGAAGAGAGAATGGCCTGGATGGTGAGGGGTCTTTGATGAAGAGCAAGACATAAGACCATAAGACATAGCAGCAGAATTAGGCCACTCAGCCCATCGAGTCTGCTCTGCCTTTCCATCATGTCTGATTCCTGGATCCCACTCAACCCCACATAAATGCCTTCTTGCCATATTCTTTGATGCCCTGACTGATCAGGAAATTACCAACTTTCACCTTAAGTACATCTATGGACGTGGCCTACACTGCAGTCTGTGGCAGAGCATTCCACAGATTCATCAACCTCTGGCCAGAAAAGTTCCTCCTTACCACTGTTCTAAAGGATCGCCCCTCAAATTTGAGGCTGTGTCCTATAGTTCTGGATACCCACACCATTGCAAACATCCTCTCCACATCCATCCTATCTAGTCCTTTCAACATTCGATAGGTTTCAATGAGATCCTCCTGCATTCTTCTAAATTCCAGTGACTACAGGCCTAAGCTGCTAAATGCCCCTCATATTTTATCCCCCTTCATTTTCAGAATCATCCTCGTGAACCTCCTCTGGACTCTCTCCAATGACAATGCATCCTTTCTGAGATATGGGGCCCAAAATTTTTGACAATAATTGCAGCCTGACTAGTGTCTTATAAAGGCTCAGCATTATTTCCTAGCTTTTATATACTATTCCCCTTGAAATAAATGCGAACAATGCATTTGCCTTCTTTACCGCAGACTTAACCTGTATATTAACCTTCTGGGAGTCTCGCTTGAGGCCTGCTAAATCCCTCTGTACCTCTGATGTTTGAACATTCTCCCCATTTAGATAATAGTCCACACCATCGTTCCTTTTACCAAAATGCATCATCATACATTTCCCAACACTGTATTCCATCTGCCACTTTTTTACCCATTTTTCTAATTTCTCCTGCTGCAATTGCATTGCTTCCTCAGCATTACCTATGCCACCTATCTCATATCATCCGCAAACTTTGCCATAGCCATCAATTCCATTATCTAAACCATTGACAAACAATGTGAAGAGCAGCACACCCAATACTGACCCATGAGGAACAACATTAGTCACCTGCAGCCAAACAGAAAAGGCCCCCTTTTACTCCTATTCACTTCCTCCTGCCTGTCAGATATTCTAATATCCATGTCAGTATCTTACCTGTAATGCCATAGGATTTTATCTTGTGAAGTAGCTTCATGTGTAGCACCTTATCAAACACCTTCTGAAAACCCAAGTAAATGACATCCATTGCCTCTCATTTGTCCAACTTACCTGTTAATTCCTTGAAGAACTCTAATAGATTTTTACCACAGAACCATAGAACCCTACAGCACAGTACAGTCCCTTCAGCCCTCCATGTTGTGCCGACCTGTATAATCCGTAAAAAAAGTACTAAACCCATATTACCCCATAACCCTCTATTTTTCTTTCATCCAGGTGCCTGTTCAAGAGGCTCTTAAAAACTCCTAATGTTTTAGCCTCCACCATCATCCCTGGCAAGTCATTCCAGGCACTCACAACCCTCTGTGTTTAAAAACTTACCCCTGATGTCTCCCCTAAACTTCCCTCTCTTAATTTTGTACCTATGCCCTCTGGTGTTTGCTATGGTGCCCTGGGAAACAGGTAATGACTATTCATCCTATCTGTGCCTCTTGTAGTCTTGTAGACCTCTATCAAGTCCCCTCTCATCCTTCTCATTCAAAGAGAAAATTCCCAGCTCTGCTAATCTTGCCTCATAAGACTTGTTTTCCAAACCAGGCAACATCCTGGTAAATCTCCTCTGTACCCTCTCCATAGCTTCCACATTCTTCCTATAATGAGGTGACCAGAACTGAACACAGTACTCTTAAGTGTGGTCTCACCAGAGATTTGTAGAGTTGCAACATGACCTCACTACTCTTGAACTCGATCCCCCTGTTAATGAAGCCTAGCATCCCATAGGCCTTCTTAACTACCCTATCAACCTGCGCAGCAAACTTGAGGGATGTATGGATTTGATCTCCAAGGTCCCTTTGTTCATCCACACTCTTAAGTAACTGACCATTAATCATGTACTCAGTCTTCTGGTTTGTCCTTCCAAAATGCATCACCTCACAATTATCCAGATTGAACTCCATCTGCCACTTTTCTGCCCAACTCCGCAGCCTGTCTATATCTTCTTTTACCCTTCGACAACCTGCAGTTCCATCCATAACTCCTCCAATCTTCAAGTTATCCGCAAACTTACTCACCCATTCTTCTGCCACTACATCCAGGTCATTTATAAAAATCACAAATATCAGGATTCCCAGGACAGATCCCTGTGGTGCTCCACTAGTCACCGACCTCCAGGCAGAATACTTTCCTTCCACAACTACCCTCTGCTTTCTTCCTTTAAGCCAATTTTTTATCCAAATAGCAAAGGTTCCACTTATCCCATGCCTCATGACTTTCTGGATGAGTCTCTCGTGAGGATTTTCCTGACAGATGCTGACTTTGACTTATTTTATTATTAGTTTCCAAGGAAATCGAAATGGCATCTTTAATAATAAACTCCAGTACTCTCCCAACCACTGAGGTTAGGCTATCTAACCAATAATTTCTTTTTTTTTTGCTTTCCTCCCTTCTTAAAGAGCAAAGTGACTTCTGTAGTCTTCCAGTCCTCTGGGACCATGCCAGAATCAAGTGATTCTTGAAAGGTCATGACCAATGTATCCATTACCTCTTCAGCAACCTCTCTCAGGTCTCTAGAATGTAGTCAATCTGGCCTAGGTGACTTATCCACTTTAAGACCTTTGAGTTTGTCTAACACTTTTTCCTTTGTAATGTCAACAGCACTCACTCCTGTTCCCTGACACTCACGAACCTCTGCTACACTGCCAGTGTCTTCCACAGTGAAGACAGATGCAAAGTATCCCCTACGTTCATCTGCCATCTCTTTGGCCGCCATTGCTACCTCACCAGCATCATTTTTCAGTGATCGAATATCAACTCTCACCTCCCTTTCACTTTTTATAATACTGAAAAAAATCTTCTGGTATCCCGCTTTATAATATTGTCTCGACGTCCCCTATATTTCATCTTTTCCCTTCTTATAGCTTTTTAAGTTGCCTTTTGTTGGATTTTAAAAGCTTCCCAATCATCCAACTTCCCACTCATTTTTGCTACCTTATCTGCCCTTTCCTTGGCTTTTATGCAGTTACCAACTTTCTTTGTCAGCCACAGTTGCCAGCCCCTACTATTTGGGAGCTTTTTTCCTCGGTGGGATATATCTGTTCTGTGCCTTGTGAACTATTCCCAGAAACTTCAGCCATCTCTGCTCTGCCATCATCCACTCCAGTATCCTCCTCCAATCCACCTGGGCAAGTTCCTCTCTTATGCTCTCTAATTCCCTTTATTCCATTGTGATACAGATATAGATGCCTCTTCCTCTCAAATTGCAGCAAGAATTCAATCATATTATGTTTACTGCCTCCTAACAGTTCCCTTCCATTTAGCTCCCTAATAAGTTCTGGGTTATCACACAGCATCAAATCTGAGATTGCCTTTCTCTGAGTAGGTTCAAGCTGAAGCTGCTCTAAAAAACTACCTCGTAGACATTCAACAAATTCCCTCTCTTGCAAACCGACACCAACCTGTTTCTCCCAATCTCCTTGCATATTGAGGTCCACCATTACAAATGTTTACATACAATTAAGACAGTTTCTGGAGCTCTTTGTATCTAATATACCAATCCTTAGGCTATTTGACAACAATCTGCTAATTCAACCTCATTAAATACTTTGTCAAATCAAATACAATGTCTTCATTGACCATTCTTTTTGACTCCTCTAAGTTTGACAAGAATATTCGACATGACCTTTACTTAACAAATCCTGCTTAAATTTCACTTTTCTGAAATAAAAGGTAATACCTATTCTTTAGAATAGATCACAATGATCTGCTCACCACCAAAGTTAAAATAACTGGCCTATGGTGGCTTAGTTTATTTCTTTCATGTTCTTAAACATGTGTATAGTTTCAACAGATCTTCAATCCCTTGGCACTATTTGCATAGCCAGGGAGGATTGAAGTATTATGGGCAGAAATTCTATGGCATCATCCCTTGCTCCTTTTATCACCCTGATTTCCCCTTCACTTGGGATTGGTAATTTATCCATATTTGATAATGTGGAAGCATTCAGTGCTTCCAGTTTAATATGTATATTCAGTCCAATATTTTTCACTCATCTCCAATCACACATTCATCAACACTATTCTCCTATTTCTGTACTCGCTGACATGTGGCACTTGGATTAATCCTGACCTTTACTATCTCCAAGGTCCTTCAGCTTAATCTTTTCCATAACATCTTCAAATCTGCTAACAGGATCTCATCTTCCTTTTTTTTATGTAACTGATAGCGATGTGGAGAGCAATATGGCTGATCACTCCATCCTGACAAATCCCTCAGAATGTCTGCAATTACAACATGATGTTCTTGATCTTTTCATTAGGGTCAGAATCAGGTTTATTATCACTGACACACACTCAGAGGCCATTTTATTATGTACACTGTACACTTGCTCGTTAGTGCAGATAGCTAATCAGCCAACCATGTGGCAGCAACTCAGTGTATAAAAGCATGGAGACGTGATCAAGAGGGTCAGTTGCTTTTCAGATCAAACATCAAAATGGAGAAGAAATGTGATCTAGATCACTTTAAACATGGAAAGATTGTTGGTGCCAGACAGGGTAGTTTGAGTATCTCAGAAACTGCTGATCTCTTGGGATTTTCATGCACTAAGGTCTTAGAGTTTACAGAGAATGGTGCAAAAAACAAAAAAAAACATCCAATCAGCAGCAGTTCTGTGGATGAAAACATCTTATTAATGAGGGAATCATAGAATATCCAGACCGGTTCAAAATGACAGGAAGGGTACAGTAACTCAAAGGACAACTTGTTACAACTGTAAGACCTGGACAACATCTCCCAAGCAGGAGAGCAGCCTCTCCACTTTCCATTTAAGGTGCCCTTGTTGTATCTGGACATCTCCTGGAGAGACAGAGAACCCAATGCTGAGGTTTTCTTGTGCAGCTTCCCAAGCCTGTGCACCCTACTCAATCAGCGTAGGCTGTGCTGGCTGGGCCATGTCTGCTGCTTGCAGGATGGCTGTATCCCAAAAGACATCCTCTATGGTGAGCTGGCTTCAGGCCAGAGAACCTCTGTCCCGCAACTGTACTACAAGGATGTTTGTAAATGGGATATGAAGGCACTGGACAGGAACTTTCAGCCAACTGCACCAGATTGGAGAAGCACCCTGAAGCAACACCTTAAGTCAGGCGAGGAACAATTCCTGAAAGCAGCAGAAGATACATGGGCCCTTATAACGGAGCACAGCATCTCCAGCAGAGCCTAAACCACTTATAGATCTGACCTTTGCAGCAGATACTGTCACTCTCACTGTGATCCCACCAGCCACATATGGTGCTGCACAAATAATGTAGACGGCCAGGTCGCGACATCCATGGTTGATCTTGACCAACGGAAGACCACAAAACAGTATAGTGCATCTCTGCACGCACAACATGTTGAAACATGAAGTAGGTGGGCTACAGCAGCTGAAGACCACAAACTTGCACTCAGTGAGGACTTCATTAGATACGGGAGGTACGTAATTAGAATATGGAATCAGATTTAATATCACCGGCATTTATCATGAAATTTGTTAACTTTACAGCAGCAGTACAATGAAATACATGAGAAATTAATATAGAGAAAATTGAGTCATATCAAGTGTGTGTGTTAGAGAGTTGAGTAAAAAGAAATAGTGCAAAATAGCAGAAACAAAAGAAGTAGTGAGATAGTTTTCATGGGTTCAATGTCTGTTTAGAAATTGATGGCAGAGGGGAGGAAGCTGTTCCTCAATCACAGAGTATGCGCCTTTTGGCTTCTGTACCTTCTTCCTGACTGTAACAGTCTGAAGAGGACAGGTCCTGGCTAGTGAGGATTCTTAATGATGGATGCTGCCTTACTTAGGCAGCACTCCTTGAAGATGTTTTGGATACCACCTAGGGTGGTATCATGATAGACTCAACTAATTTTACACATTTCTGCCACTTATTTCGACCTTATGCACAGGTTTTCAGTGATGCAACGGTTTACCCTCATGAAAGACAGCATGACGTCGGCCTCCAACACAGAGTTCACAGCATCATTGGATGCTCAAGGATCCTCATAGCTGCAGTTTTGCTCTCCCTTTCAACGCAAGCATCAACCGTGTTGAGCTGGTCCGGTAGTGAAACATCTCTGCCATTCATGATGTTGGGGTTTTGCTTTGTAGAAAGAAATGGCCTGCAAACCCTGCCAGAGTTGACATACAACTGATGTCGCCCCCAACCTCTCTCAGACTTGTTTATTGCCTCTTGAAATAGCCCTCTGCAAGTCATGCCTAGTTTTCTGATACAGTCCTGGGGGGTTTCCAAAACTAAATGCCAGAGATCTAGTCCTCAGTAGACTACAAACCTCCTGGGTCATTCACAGCTTTTGGTTTGGAAATGTACAGTATGTTTTGTAGACACACACTCATTTACACAGGTATTAATGAAGTAGATCTTGTTATTTCTGGGTTTTTTGCACAACTTTTAATCTATTCAACATATGTATACTCTAATTGATTTACTTATGTATTTTTTTTCTTTGATATTATGTATTGCATTGAACTGCTGTTGCTAATTTAACAAATTTCATGACACATGCCGGTGACAATAAAGCTGTTTCCAATTCTGATCCTGATTCTGAAGTAGCTGACAGCCGTGGCATATTAATTCTGACTTGGAAGTTAACTCCCTGAACATAGTCCAGTCCACTGATTCAAAACATTAATGCTCCTGTGCCCACCTTGTCCATATCTTCTTGGTCTTCACTACTGGTGCTGCAGTCTTCAGTCACTGCCTATACTCATGGCGTGGAAATACAGCCAGGTGATCAGACTTTCCGAAGTGTGAGCGTGGGATAGCACCGTAGCCACTCTTGAAGTTGGTGTAACGGTGGTCCACTGTGTTATTCCCTTGGTACTAGAGGTGATTTGCTGATAATAATTATTTAATGACTTTATCAAGCTGGCCTATTTAAAATCCCCAAGAATGATGGGGAAGACATTAGGATGGGCTATTTCACGCTTGTGATTACATTGTGTAAACACGCTTGTGTTCATCTAGCGCCTGTTTGACATTAGCTTGAGAAGGAATGAACACAGCTACCAAAATGATCGTTGAGATCTCCCACAGCAGGTAAAATATCTGGTATTTAATTGTGAGGTACTCTAGTTCTGATGTACAATATAGGGACGTCACCTACTCATTAGTACACCAAGAGGAGTTAGTCATGAGGCATACACCTCCACTTCTGATTTTGAGAGACCTGACAGTCCTGTTCTGACAGTGTATAGGGAACCCATCAATCTCAATTGCTGTATCCGGTATGAAAGTGGTTAACCAAGATCCCATAAAACAAAGGATGCATTTGTTCCTAACATCTCTCTGATACAGCGCCCAGGCTCTGAGATTACCTATTTTATTTACCAGAGACTGTATACTTGTCAGCAAGGTAGTTGGTATTGGGAATCAAAAACCTTGTTTTATTTAATCTCATCATCAGACCAGCTCATTGTCTTCTCTTACGCCAGTGGCTTCTTAAATGGACCATGAGCCGGCTATAGTCTGGTCTAATTCTGTTGGTTTTAAGCAACAATAGATTGTTCATTTGCATTTAAAGTTCCTCACTGACAGTACACATCATAGATGCAGTTATGTTTCTCAGTTATACCAGGCTAACATGAGAATATTTGATATTTTCCATGGTTTTCAATGAGAACTGCAGTTAGGGTTGTCCGGAAGACCCGAAGTATCTGGTAATAGAGTGGCCACTAAGTGCATGACATGAAATATGTTGTTTTGCAGCAACAATAAAATGCAGTACATAAAAATGTTGTAATTTCTAAGAGACATATAATAAATAAATAGTGCAAAAGTGTAGTAAAACTGTGAAATTGTGCTCATAGACTTGTCCAAACTTTGTTGGCAGAGGGGAAGAAGCTGTTGCATAAAATGTAAATCACCCCATCCTAAAATCCTTCCCATGAACACTAAAATGCCTCACTGGTCCACTAACGATGAGTTCCCAAGCATAGAGCTGCTGTCTTCACTTTTCCTCCATTCCGCCATTAATCCACCCATGTACCATGGTCATGAATCTGGATACACTAACCACCACCCACACCAGTCAGTATTCAGAATCAAACACGGATTGATGAGCAGAGCCCTCCTGAAACTCCTGCCTGCTGATTTTCATCTCTTAAGTCATCACCCAATCGTCCCAAGTCCATAACTTCATGATCTGCATGGTGACAACTTTCCAGAAATAACTAACCTTGAAATACTCAGTCTCATGGAAGGACAAGATGGAATTGCAGAACAGACTCAATAGGTTGAATGGCCTAATTTTGGTCCTATGTCTGAAGGTCTTACCTCCACAGGCGCACAAGCCACAAAAAACTGTAACTCAAACTTGTTTTTTTTCTCAACTTTGGAAAACATCCTGGAATTCTCCCTTGAAGATCTAAATTCCACAGCTCCAGTGTAAACTGCTCTGCATCTACTCATTTTATTAGGACATCATGGTAGAGCAGCGACCAGCATGTTGCATTACAGCACCATCAATCACCAACTGGGCTTCTATTCCTGCTGCTGCCCATAAAAAGTTGTACATCCTCCCCATGATAATGTGGGGTTTCCTTGGGGTGCTCCAGAAGAACATAAGACATAGGACCAGGATTAGGCCATTCAGCTCATTGTCTGCTCTGCCAATCCATCATTGCTGATTTATTATTCCCCTCAACCCCATTCTCATGCCTCTCCCCATAACCTTTGACACCCTTACTAATCCAGAACCTAACAATGTCACCTTTAAATACACCCAATGAGTTGGCCTCAACAGCCGTCTGTGGCGGTGAATTGCACAGATTCACCACCCTCTGGCTAAGGAAATTCCTCCTTGTCTATTCCAAAGAGACATCCTTCTTTTCTGAGGCTTTTCATTTTCTCCCACATTCCAAAGACCTACAGTTAAGGCTAATGAGTTGTGGGTGTGCTACTTTGGCCCAGTCTGTTGTCTTTTGCACCCAGGTTGAATGCACAAGATGGTACAGTCATTGATGCTGTTACAGTTATTATTCTTTGGCAAAAAAAAAACTCTTCTCAGGCTTCAAGCTGGGTGTAGGTATCGATTATAACTGACATTTTGATGACAAGCCCTACTACCTTCTTCGGTGATGATGCCTGGGCATGTCTAGTCCAATAGTGTTTATACCCCCATTGTCTATCCCTCCTGATTGCTTATTCAATCAGGTTTCTGCTCTCTCACGTTTTTTACAATCGAATTCTAGCTCTTACTTGGGAGTGAGACCTTAATATTTTATAAAGTTATTTTCCGCTAGTTTTATTTCAATAGCTTCTTCTACCAGGTAGTCCCAAAGGCCATTGGCGTGGCACAGTAGTTTTGTGCTATCGAAGTCAATCATCTGGCCATTGTGAATGCAGTGTTCCAATACCGAAATAGTAAGCCCACAACACAATGAATCTCAGGTTTGAAGAGTTAATATTCAGGATAGTCAAAGAAGAATAATTGGATGGTGTGTAGTTGGATTTTCAGATGTCCTTTGATAAGGAGCCACATGTGAGGCTGCTTAACAAGCTAAGAGCACATGGTATGACAGAAAATACACCAGCATGCTTAGACATTGGCTGATTGGCTGGAGGCAAAGAATGGGATTAACGGATCCTTATTAGGTTGACTGCTTGTAACTAGTGGTGTTCCACAGGAACCTCTATTGGGACCATTTCTTTTTACATCATGTGTCAATGATTTGGATGATGGAATTGATGGCAAAGAGAAGATATATTGGCTTTGCATTAAATGGTATTAAAGGTACAACGTAATTCAGACAATTCATGGCAAAGAGGACAATAATCTTCTCATTATGTTCTTAGAATCAATATTGTGGGAGCCAAAGGGATGTTCCTCAGTGCATTTACCTAGAGAAAATATGTTGAATAGATTGAAAACTGGCTGTCTCATTAAGAGATTTGGAATAAATGGGTCCTTTATAGACTAGAAGGATGTAACAAGTGCGGTGTACCACAGGGATTGTTTCACTGTTTACATTATTAACTTGGAGGAAGGAAAAGCATGTAATGCTTCCAGAGTTGTTGATGAATAGAAAACAGGGGATAGATTTATTGTAATAAAGATACAGCAATTCTATGACAGGATGTAGATACAATGCCTTGAAAAGGTATTCAGTCTCCAACCCTGTGTTCACATGAATGAGTATTATAACTAGGGATTTCGATCACTTTAACGGGGAATATTTATTTGTATATGGCATGCTCCTTGCTTTCACATAAGGCCCAAAAAAGGGTGAAGATCGTAAAGTATGAAAACTAAAAATGCAAAACTGAATTGTCAGCAGTTCAAAAGTTTTTTATTTCCTTTGCTCAGTTGAACCACTTCTCACTGCTATTACAGCCATCAGTCTTTTTGGATAAGCCTCTATTAGCTTTGCATAAAATGTTCCCATTCCTCCTTGCAAAATTGCTCAAGCTGTGCCTGGTTAGTTGGGGAGTAGCGGTGGATGGAGATTAGAGTTCTTGTCGAAGATGTCCAATTGGTTAAGGCCAGGACTCACAATGGGCCACTCGTGGACAACAATTTTCTTCCTTTGAAGCCATCCAATATTGCTCTGACATTGTGCTTTGGGACATTGTCCTGCTGAAAGGTGAACTTCCTCCCCGGTTTAAGCTTTCAGTTTTTCTTTATCAAGGATCTTCCTCCCTGGTTTAAGCTTTCTGGTAAAGGATAGCTTTATCAAGGATCTCTCCGTTCTAAGCAAGATTAGTTGCCAATGACCAGTGGTGTTCTAGTCAAGCTGGGACTGCTTCTTTTTACATTGTATGTCAATGATTTGGATGATGAAATTGATGAAGTTTGTAGATGAGACAAAGATTGGAGGAGGAGCATGTTGTGTTGAGAAGCAGAAAGGCTACAGAAGGATCTAGACATATTAAGAGAATAGGCAAAGAGGTGGCAGATGGAATACCATGTCAGGAAGTGTATGCTTATGAAGTTAAGGAAGAATAAAAGCACAGACTATTTTTGAATGTTGGAAAAAAAATCAACTATCATGGTGCAAAGGGATTTGGGAAGTCTTGCGCAAGATTCCATGAAGGTTCATTTGCAGTTTGAATTGGTGGTGAGGAAGGTGAATATAATGTTAACATTCCTTTCAGGAGTACAAGAATATAAAATCAAGGATGTAATGCTAAGGTTGTATAAGACACTTTGAGTATTGTGAATAGTTTTAGGCCTCATTTTTAAGAACGTATGTGCTGATGTTGGAAAGGATTCATAGCAGGTTCCCAAGAATGAATCTGGGAATGAAAAGGTTATCCTATGAGCAGCAATTGAAGGTTCTGGGCCTGTATTCCCTGAAGCTTAGAAGAATGAATGGGGAGCTCATTGATACCTATCACATACTGATAGCCCTAGATAGAATAGATGTGAAGAGGGTCTTTGACCAGAAGGTACATCTTCAAAATATTGGGATGTCCATCTAAAACAGCAATGAGGAGGATTTTCTTTAGCCAGAGGGTGGTGAGTCTGTGGAATTCACTACCACAAGTGACTGTGGGTGCATTTAAGGCAGAGGATGATAGAGTCTTGATTAGTCAGGATATGAAAGGATATGAGGATAATGCAGGAGAATGATGTTGAGAGGGAAATGGATCAGCCATGATGAAATAGTGGAGCAGACTCAATGGGCCAAATGGCCTAACTTTGCTCCTAGTTCTTTTGGTCTTATGGTATATGGTGACATATATGTACTTCAATTTACTTTGAACTTTGAACTCTTGCAAGCTGCCCAGCAGAAACCTCGCTGATTTGATTTAACACATTTCACTATATGTTTTGAGGTAGATATGACAAATTAAGCTGAATTTATTTAATTCTGCAAGCCAAAACAGTATGTTTTCCCATCATGCCACCTAATTTCACCAAATAATCTTATTTCTGGGTCCCATTCTCCATTGAAACAATAAAATATATAAGAATAAGCTGTTCAATTTTTTTTTACTCTTTATTTATGTTTTGTAACTTCAAAACATAAAAACTAATTTTTAAAAAAGACTCGGTAGTTCAAAAATGCAAGTCTAGGGATAAGGTGCAGGCCAATGGGACTAGACAGAATTACAGTTCCATATGGACTAAGGCCTGTATCTGTGCTGTAGTACACTATGACTCTGTTAAAGTGCAGTGCAAAGAGACAAACATGGCAGATCATGAGGTCAAGAATTCATCTTATTTTACTAGGTGACTTCAAAACTGTTTAAAATTGTCTTATAAGAGTGGGATAGAAGGTGTACTTGAGCTTGTTTGTACATGCTTTCAGGCTTTTTGTATTTTCTACTCCCAGGAAGGGAGTCAGGTGGAGAAGAGAATCCAGGTTAGGTGGTGTTATGCTTTGTAACATCAAAACATTGAACTAATTCTCAGGAGGACATGGGAGTCTGAAATGCAGGTCTAACTTTGTGTTTACTTTAAGTGAGGCGTGCACGTATCACGTAGTAGCGTGATGATGTATGCAATTCACGATTTATACATAGAACCCATAATGAATTATTTAAACAAATAAGAAAGCTTAATTAAACTATTTATATATATACACACACATATATACACAGGATTACTCAAATACTATTGAAATACTAAATGCACAACATTCTTAATCAAGGCTGTCCATACTGTTGTATTACATTCATACATATCATAGCATTGCTGCCATTTGTAACTAGATTCCTGGCTATCTATTGCAGCCTTAGTAGACATCCTGAGGCCTCTACATCCTCAGGAGTCTCTGGAGAGTTGGCATGTCCTCAAAATCCTTGGCAAACTTCTATAGACATATGGTGGAAAGTTTGTTGATTGGCTGTATTATGGCCTGGTACGGGAACGCCAATTCCTTTGAGTGGAAAATTCTACAAAAGGTAGTGGATATGCCCCAGTACATTACTGGTAAAATCCTCCCAACTATTGCCATCAAAAAGCAGCATCCATCAGGAAATACCCTCACCAGCCAGTCCGTGCTCTTTTCTCACTGCTGCCATCAGGTAGATCAGGATTTGCAACACCAGGTTCAAGAACCGTTGCTACCCTCAACCATCAGGCTCTTGAACAAAAGGAGATAACACATATTTAAGGACTCTTTTTACCTTGTTATTTCATGCTCATTATTTAATGCTTTTTTTTTATTAACTGTTCATTGTTTACAGTTTACTGTTTCTGATTCTTATCGTTTACAGATCCTGTTTCCGGTTACTGTTCTATAGATTTGCTAAGTATGCTCACGAGAAAAGAATCTCAGGGTTATATATGGTGACATATAACTCTGATAGAAGACCTAAGTCAGCCCTAACTAATCACAGCTGCCTGGTAAACCAGTTCCATCTAGCCAGTGAATTAACTTGCAACTTCCATTGGCAAGCACCTTCCTTACCACCATCAATGTGAAAGAAACTGCAGCTTGATGGGAAAGTTAAGTTGAATGCTAAATGCTATTTACAAAACATGCAAGTCTGTGGAAATCTGTAAAATGAAAACAAATCATATATCTGAGTTTTTAAAGGAATAAGATAATACTGACAGGGACTTCGCAGTTCATTTGGTGTCTAAACATATTTCCCTCTCTTTCTGCATTTACACAAGGAGTTAACTTATGAATGCTGATATGTTATTTACAATCAGAAAAGATGTTATATTATTTTACCCTTACCTGAAGTGCAAACATATCAGGATTTGTAAACCTTTTCAATACCAAGATTAAAAAATCTTAAACAAACATTTATCTGCAATTGAAGGTATCAGTAGATGATCAGTGAGTCTGAAAGTTATTATTACTGTCACGTGTACTGAGGTACAGCGAAAAGCTTGTCGCACACGCTGTTCACTAATTCCTACTCATCGGAGTTGAGTGCAAATCTCTAGGTTGGCACTCCAATGTATTACAGAAGTATGACATAAGACAACAGGAGCAGAATTAGTTTATTAAACCCATCAATTCTGCTTTATTTTTATGTTCAACCCAATTCTCTTGCCTTCTCCCATTTACCGATGACCTAATCAAAAACATATCAGGGTCTGCTTTAAATATAGCCAAAGACTTGGCTTCCACAGCCATCTGTGGCCATCATTTCCAATGAATCTGACTAATGCAATTTCCCTTCAATTCTGTTCTAAAGGGACACCCTTCTCTTATGACGCTGTGCCCTCTGGTCCTAGATTCCCCACTTCAGGAAATATCTGCTCCATCTCCATCTCACTCCAAGTGGCAGATGGAATGTAGTGTCGCTCCCGGTGAAGTAAGGCCGGAAAAGTTTCTTTGATTAATTTAATTAACTTAGGAGTTGGTAATGGAGGCAATAAATAGGGCAGTCCAGTGTTCTGATTGTAGGATATGGGAAGTCAGTTGTCTCTAATGACTACACCTGCAAAAGGTGCATCCAGCTGCAGCTCCTGTCAAACCGAGTTAGGAAACTGGAGCTAGATGAACTTTGGATCATTCAGGAGACAGAGGCAGTAATAGATCAGAGTTTCAGGGAGACAGTCAGCCCTAAAAGTCAGGAGACAAGTAATTGGGTGACTCTCAGGAGAGTGAAGGGGAATAGACAGAAAGAGCAAAGCATCAATAATAACTATACTGCTGTGGATATTGTTGGTAGGGAACGACCAACCAGGGACAAGTTGTAGTGGTTGCATCTCTGGCACCGAGACTGGACCCTCGACTCAGAAAGGAAGGAGGGAAAAGAAGAGAGCAGTAGTGATAGGGGATTCGATAGCTAGGGGGACAGATAAGAGGTTCTGTGGAAGAGATTGAGAATCCTGGATGGTCTGTTGCCTCCCTGGTGCCAGGGTCTGCGATATCTCGGACCGAGTTTTTGGTATTCTCAGGAGAGAAGGTGAGCAGCCGGGTGTCGTGGTCCACGTGGGGACCAATGACATAGATAGGAGTAGGGATGAGGTCCTGAAGAAGGAATATAGAGAGTTAGGAAAGAAGTTACAAAGCCGGACCTCAAGGATGGTAATCTCAGGATTCCTGCCTGTGCCACGAGACAGAGAGGGTAGGAACAGGAAGTTATGGCAGATGAATGCCTGGCTGAAGAGTTGGTGCAGAGGGCAGAGTTTCAGATTTCTGGATCTTTGGGATCTATTTTGGGCAAGGTCTGACCTGTACAAAAAGGACGGGCTGCACCTGAACTGGAAAGGGACCAATATCCTGGCGGGCAGGTTTGCTGGAGTTGTTGGGAAGGGTTTAAACTAGTTTGGCAGGGGGGGGGGGATCAGAATGTGAGTGCAGAGATTAGGGTAGAAGGACAAGGGCATGATGCTATGTGTTCTGAGTTGGTGAGGAAGGAGAGGCAGGGGACAAAACATAAATGTAGCCAATTAGAGGGGTTGAAATGTGTCTATTTCAACGCTAGGAGTATTAGGAATAAAGTGGATGAAAGAGCATGGATCAGTATGTGGAACTACGATGTTCTGGCCATTACTGAAACTTGGTTGGAGGAAGGGCAGGATTGGCTGATGCAGGTACCGGGGTTTAGGTGTTTTATAAAGGAATTGGATGGGAGGTAGAAAAGGGGGGGGTGTAGCATTACAGGTCAGGGATAGTATCACGGCTATAGAAAGGGAGAATGCTGCAGAGTCGGTGTGGGTGGAAGTCTGAAATAGGAAGGGATCAATCATTGTGCTGGGAGTAGTCTATAGGCCCCTAAATATCCCCCGGGACTCCAAGGAGCAAATAAGCAGGCAGATTTTAAAACGGTGCAGGAAATACAGGGTTGTAGTTATGGGTGATTCCAACTTCCCTCATGTTGACTGACACCTCCTGAGTGCAAGGGGGATAGATGGGGCTGCATTTGTCAGGTGTGTTCAAGAAGGATTCCTGACACAGTATGTGGACCAGTTGATGAGAGGAGAGGCCATACTGGATCTAGTTCTGGGTAATGAACCTGGTCAGGTGGCAGATCTCTTGGTGAGGGAGCATTTTGATGAGAGTGACCACAACTCCCTTAGCTTCAGCATAGCTATGGAAAAGGATAAAAACAGACAAAATGGGAAAGTGCTTAACTGGGGAAGGGCTAACTATGAAGGGATGAGGCAGGAACTAGCAAGAGTAAATTGGAAACAGATGTGTAAGGGTGAAAGCACAGAAGTAATGTGGAGGAAGTCTAGGGACCACTTGTGCTGGGTTCAAGATAGGTTTGTCCCACTGAGACTAGGAAAAAATGGTAGGAAAAGGGAACCATGGCTGAGGAAACATGTGAGGCAACTCGTCAAGAAGAAGAAGGAAGCATATGTTAGATATAAGAAGCAGAAGGAAGGAGGGACTCACGAGAAATATAGGGTAGCCAGGAAGGAGCTTAAGAAAGGACTTAGGAGAGCTGAAAAGGGGCATGAGAAGGCCTTGGCATGTAGGATTATGGAGAACCCCAAGGCATTCTATGCGTATGTGAAGAACAGAAGGATGAGAAGAATGAAGGTGGGGCCGCTAAAGGATAAAGAAGGCAACATATGCCTGGAAACAGAGGAGGTTGGGAGGTCCTAAATGAATACTTTGCTTCAGTATTCACAAGTGAAAAGGACCTTGATCAGGGTGAGGTCGAAATAGAACAGGCCTGTGTGCTGGACAATGTGGAGATTAAGGAAGAAGAAGTGTTGGACCTTCTTGAAAACATCAAGATTGATAACTACCTAGGGCTGAATGTGATGTACCCCAGGTTGCTGTGGGAAGTGAGAGAAGAGATTGCTGGAGCAGTAGCTATGATCTTTGAATCCTCTTTGGCTACAGGGGAGGTGCTGGAGAATGGCAAATGTAGTTCCCTTGTTTAAAAAAGATAATAGGAAGTTCCCAAAGCCTTCCTGGGAACTATAGACCGGTGAGTCTTACGTCGGTAGTCTGCAAACTGTTGGAAAGCATTCTTAAGAATGGGATCTACGAGTATTTGGAGAAGTACAGTCTACTCAAGGATAGTCAACATGGCTTTGTGAAGGGAAGGTTGTGCCTCACAAGCCTAATTGAGTTTTTTGAAGCGGTAACAAAAGAAATTGATTAGGGTCGGGTGGTAGATGTGGTCTACATGGATTTTAGCAAGGCATTTGACAAGGTCCCTTATGAGAGACTCATCCAGAAAGTCATGAGGCATGGGATCAGTGCAACCTTGGCTGTTTGGATAAAAAATTTACTTACAGGAAGAAAGCAGAGGGTAGTAGTGGAAGAAAAGTATTCTGCCTGGTGGTCCATGACTAGTGGAGTACCACAAGGATCTGCCCTGGGACCCCTGCTCTTTGTGATTTTTATAAATGACCTGGATGAAGAAGCAGAGGGATGGGTGAGTAAGTTTGTGGATGACACAAAGATTGGAGGAGTTGTGGAAGGAGCTCTCCATTGTTGAAGGTTACAAGAGGATATAGACAGGATGCAGAGTTGGGCAGAAAAGTGGCAGATGGAGTTCAATCCGGATAAGTGTGAGGTGATGCATTTTGGAAGGACAAACTCGAAGGCTGAGTACAGGGTTAATGGTCAGTTACTTAAGAGTGTGGATGAACAGAGGGACCTTGGGGTTCAAATCCATGTATCCATCAAGGTCAATGAACAGGTTGATGGGATAGTTAAGAAGGCCTATGGGATGCTAGGCTTCATTAATAGGGGATTGAGTTCAAGAGTAGAGAGGTCATGTTGCAACCCTACAAATCTCTGGTGAGACCACACTTAGAGTATTGTGTTCAGTTCTGGTCACCTCATTATAGAAAGGATGTGGAAGCTATGGAGAGGGTGCAGAGGAGATTAACCAGGATGTTGCCTGGATTGGAAAACAAGTCTTATGAGGCCAGGTTATCAGAGCTGGAAATTTTCTCTTTAGAGCGTAGAAGGAAGAGAGGGGACTTGATAGAGGTCTTCAAGATTATGAGAGGCATAGATAGGGCCAATATCTGTTTCCCAGGGCACGAACAGCAAACACCAGAGGGCATATGTACAAAGTTAAGGGAGGGAAGTTTAGGGGAGACATCAGGGGTAAGTTTTTTACACAGAGGGTTGTGAGTGCCTGGAATGACTCACCAGGGATGGTGGTGGAGCCTAAAACATTAGGGGTATCTAAGAGTCTCTTGAACAGGCACATGGATGAAAGAAAAATAGAGGGTTATGGGGTAGTGTGGGTTTAGAACCTTTTTTAAGGAATATGTGGGTCGGCACAACGTCAAAGGTTGAAGGGCCTGTACTGAGCTGTAGTATTCTAGTGTCTAGTGTCTAGGAGTATTGTCAAAGTATTGGGTCCCATATCTCAGAAAGGATGTGTTGTCATTGGAGAGAGTCCAGAGGAGGTTCAAGAGGATAATTATGGGAAGGAAGGGTGTATGAGGAGCATTTGGCAGCTTTGGGACTGTATTCACTGGAACTTTGAAGAATGCGTGGGGCTCTCATTGAAACCTACCGATTGTTGAAAGGACTAGACAAGGTGAACATAATAACATAAGAACATTAGAAATAGGAGTAGGCCATCCGGCGAAACGAGCCTACCCTGCCATTCAATAAGATCATGGCTGATCTGTCCGTAATCTCAGCTCCATCCACCTACTTTTCCCCCATAATCCTTAATTCCCTTACTATGTAAAAATCTATCCAATTGTATCTTAAAGATACTTCGTGAAGAAGCCTTAACTACTTCCCTGGGCAGAGAATTCCAGAGATTCACCACTCTCTGGGAAAGACAGTTTCTCCTCATCTCTGTCCTAAATCTTTTCCCCTGAATCTTGAGGCAATGTCCCCTAGTTCTAGTCTCACCTACCAATGGAAACAACTTTCTTACTATCTTATCTATCCCTTTCAAAATTTTGTATGTTTCTATAAGATCCCCTCTCATTCTTCTGAATTCCAGACAGTATAGTCAATCTGTCCTCATAAGTTAACCCCTTCATCTCTGGAATATACCTGGTGAACCTCCCTCCTCTAGAATGCCTTCAAAGCCAGTATATCCTTCCTCAAGTATGGAGACCAGAACTGCACGCAGTACTCCAGGTGCGGCCTCACCAGTGCCCTGTATAGTTGCAGCATGACCTCCCTGCTCTTGAATTCAATCCCTCTAGCAATGAAGGCCAACATTCTGTTTGCCTTCTTAATAACCTATTGTACTTACAAGCCAACTTTTTGTGATTCATGAACAAGCACTCCCAAGTCCCTCTGCACAACAGCATGCTGTAATCTTTCACCATTTAATCTGCTTTTCTATTATTCCTTCCAAAGTGGATGATCTCGCATTTACCAACATTGTATTCCATCTGCCAGATCTTAGCCCACTCACATAACCTATCTAAATCCCTCTGCGGACCTCCACAACCTCTGTACAATTTGCTTTTCCACTCAGTTTAGTGTCATCAGCAAATTTTGCTACGCTACACTCAGTCTCCTCTTCCCAATCATCAATGTAAATGGTAAACAGCTGCGGGCCCAGCACCAACCACTGTGGAACCCCACTCACCACTGACTGCCAACCGGAGAAACACCCGCTTATAACAACTCTCTGCATTCTATTGGTTAACCAATCCACTATCCATGCCAATACAATTCTTCCGACTCCATGCATCAGTATCTTGTTTATAAGTCTCTTGTGTGGCACTTTATTGAACACCTTTTGGAAACCCAAGTATTTGACATCCACCTGTTTCCCTCTATCCACTGCATGCATTATGTTCTCAAAGTACTCCAGTAAGTTTATCAAACAGGACCTGACCTTTCTGAATCTATGCTGTGTCTGTCTGGTGGAACCACTCCTTTCTAAATGTTTTGCTATTTCTTCCTTAATGACAGCTTCAAGCATTCAAGCAAGGGTGGATGTGGAACGGATGTTTCCTATGGAGGGGGTATCCGGAATTACAGGGCACAGCCTCAAAACTGAGGGGCGACCTTTTAGTATGGAGGTGAGATGGAATTTTTTAGCCAGAGAGTGGTGAATCTCTGGAATGTTCTGGCACAGACTGCGGTGGAGGTCAAGTCCGTGGTATATTTAACGCAGAAGTTGATAGTTTCCTGATCAGTCAGAGCATCAAAGGATATGGTGAGAAGGCAGGTGTATGGAGTTGAGTGGGATCTGGGATCACCCATGATGGAATGGCGGAGCAGGCTCGATGGGCTGAGGGGCCTAATTCTGCTCCAATGTCTCATGGTCTTATCTCCACTCTTACCTCGTCCCTTCAAAATTCAGTAGGCTTCAATGAGATCTCCCCTCATTTTTCTAAACTTCAAGTACAGGCCGACAGCCATCAAGCACTCTTCATGTGTTAACCTTTTCATTCCCAGGATAATTTTTGTCAACCTCCTCTAAACTCTATCCAATTCTAGCTCTTTCTTTCTGAGACAAGAAGCCCAAAACTGTTCACAATTTTCCAAAAGTTGTCTGACCAATGCCCTGTAAAGCCTCAGCATTACACCCTTGCTCTTATTTTCTAGTCTGCTCAGATTGCATTTGCCTTCCTCACCACCGACTCAGTCTGCAAGTTAATCTGAAGGGAACCTTGCACATGGATCCCAAGTCCCTTTGCACATCCAATTTCTGAATTTGCTCCCCATTTAGAAAATAGCCCATGGTTTTATTCGTTTTACTCAATTGTATGATCATACTCTTCCTTACAGTAGTGGGGCACTTCCAGTAAGCACGTTTATTTTTTATTTATTGAGATGCAGCTCAAAACAAGTCCTTCTGGTGCTTCGAGCCAAACTACCTGACATCCCACATTACTCTAATCATGGGACAGTTTTCAATGAACATTTAATTTACTAGCCTACATGTTTGTGCAACATAATATCTATTACATGTTCTGTTTGCTCTCCGTGGTGTTCAAGTTCAAGTTTGTTCAAATTTAATAGCCATTCAACCATACACAGGAAGTTCAGCCAAATGAAAGAGAATTCTTCTGGGGCCAAGGTACAAAATACAGTATCACAGTCACACACTGCACACAGCACAGAAAGTACATATAATTATGATAGCAGAAGAACATACAGTTATAAAAAATTTAAAATTATAATATAGCCCAAGACAGCAAAAAGTGATTTTGAGGTATGAGGGTATTTATCCATTAACAACTGAGGGAATGTAGCTCCCCCTGCTGTCGTTTTCACCAATGAACTAGTGAATCGTACCCGCAGTATTTTACATTACCAATGTCCACAGGATCTTGTGATCACAAGAAAAATGTCCAAGCTAACATGGCAGAGCGAGGAATTGAGACAGTCTACGGCCTCCTCTACTGCCACGATGAGACCATACTTAGGTTGGAGGAGCAACAGCTTATATTCCTTCTGGGTAGCCTCCAACCTAACGGCACAATCATCAGTTTCTCTCAGTTCCTTCGTGTCCGCCATATCTGCTCTCAGGATGAGGCTCACTGTTTCACAACTAAGGAGATGTCCTCGTTCTTCAAAGAAGGGGCCTTCCCTTCAACCTCCATCAATGCTGCCTTCAACCACATCTCTTCCAATTTCTGCATGTCTGCCCTCACCTCACTAGGGATAGAGTTCCTCTTAACCTCACCTACAACTACAGCTGCCTCCACATCCAGCACATAATTCTCCGTAAAGTCTGCCATCTTAAAAGGGATCACACCACCAAGCACATCTTTCCTTCCACCCAGTGTTCTGTTTTCCACATGGCTTGTTCCATATGTGACTTCCTTGTCCATTCATCCCTATCCACTAATCTCCCTCCTGGCACTTATCCTTGCAAGTAGAACAAGTGCTACATCTAACTCTACATGTCCTCCCTCAGTGCCATCCAGTGTCCCGAACAGTCCATCCATTGAGGCGACACTCCGTCTCTGAGGTTATTGGGGTCACCTACTCTATCCGGTCGGTGCTCCTGGTGTGGCCCCCTGTATATCGATGAGTCCTGAGGTAGATTGGGAGACCGGTTCGCCAGTAAAAGTGGGTCTCCCTGTGGCCGCCCATTTTAATTCCACTTCCCATTCCGATATATCAATCCATGGCCTCCTCTACTGTTGTGCTGAGGCCACACTCAGGTTGGAGGAACAACACCTTATATTACCTGCCCATCAAATCCCTTTGGTGCTCCTCACCATTCCTTTTCTTCCATGGCTTTCTGTCCTTTCCTATCAGGTTCCCCTTCTCCAGCCCTTTATCTCTTTCCTCAAACGACATCCCAGCTCTTTACTTCACCCCTCTCCCATTCTGGTTTCACCTATCACTTACTACCTAGTATTTCTTCCTCCCATCCCCTCCCCACCTTCTTACACTGACGTCTCATCTTTTATCTCTAGTTCTGATGAAGGGTCTTGACCTGAAACGTCGATTGTTTACTCTTTTCCATAGATGCTGCTTGGTCTGCTGAGTTCCTCCAGCATTTTGTGTGTATGTTCATTGTGTAAAATAACTTGTTCATAATGTTAATTTACCTGTAGTCCGAACGGAAAATCTTTTGAGGATTTGGATTTTTTTTCTCCGGTCTTTGGAAGCAATGTTTGTACAGCTGGTTTTGAAACTGTTGACCTATTCTACTCAGTTAAATGTTTTGGTCCCATAATCTGAGGAAAGACATTCTTGCCATAGAGGGAATACAAAGAAGGTTCACCAGATTGATTCCTGGGATGGCAGGACTTTCATATGAAGAAAGACTGGATCGACTAGGCTTATACTCACTGGAATTTAGAAGATTGAGGGAGGATTTTATTGAAACGTATAAAATTCTAAAGGGATTGGACAGGCTAGATGCAGGAAAATTGTCCCCGATGTTGGGGAAGTCCAGAACGAGGGGTCACAGTTTAAGGATAAAGCGGAAGCCTTTTACGACCGAGATGAGGAAAAACTTCTTCACATAGATAGTGGTGAATCTGTGGAATTCTCTGCCACAGGAAACAGTTGAGGCCAGTTAATTGGCTATATTTAAGAGGGGGTTAGGTATGGCCCTTGTGGCTAAAGGGATCAGGGGGTATGGAGAGAAAGCAGGTACAGGGTTCTGAGTTGGATGATCAGCCATGATCATACTGAATGGTGGTGCAGGCTCGAGGGGCCGAATGGCCTATTCCTGCACCTATTTTCTAGGTTTCTATGTTTTCTGTTTCACAAATGGTTAAAGTGTAAACATGGTGGTGGCATCTGTCGGTCTCGAGAGACCATGGATCTGCGCCTGGAGTTTCCAGGGCGCAGGCCTGGGCAGGGTTGTATGGGAGACCGGCAGTTGCCCAAGCTGCAGGCTTTGCCCTCTTCACACCACCGATGTTGTCCAAGGGAAGGGCACTAGGACCCATGCAGCTTGGCACTGGTGTCATCGCAGAACAATGTATTGTTAAGTGCCTTGCTCAAGGACACAAACACGCTACCTCAGCTGAGGCTCGAACCAGTGACCTTCAGGTTACTAGTCTGATGCCTTGCCCACTAGGCCATGCGCCAAGTGTAAACGTGGGGCCAATATAACATATAATGATTCATCTTACAACATTGAACGTAAAACATTATACAGTACAAAATAGATCCTTCGGCACATGATGATTTACCGACCTTTTAACCTACTTCAAGATCAATCTAATCCTTCTCTCGTACACAGCCCTCCATTTTTTGATCATCCATGTGCTTATCTAAGAGCCTCTTAAATCCCCTAATGTATTTGTCTTTAGCACCATCTCTAACAGCATGTTCCACACACCCACCGCTCTATGTGTAAAGATCATTGCTCTGACATTCTTCCAATCACCTTAAAAGTATGATCCCTTGCAATAGCATTAAATCGTGGGGCCTTAATTTTAAGGCATTTGGAGTAATTTAAGGCAATCTGTTCTTTGCAGATTTAGATATGACCTATTAAAATTTAAAACTATTTTTTAGATAAACACCTCTATGCCCCACCCACTATACCCAGGTATTCCCTGATGGTGCAGGATTTCCAAGCTTCAACACTTGGAATTTCAGAAGCACTGCTCTTCCTCCAACCCCGGGCACATTTGCCTGATAGCTCTGACCAAGTATTTTTTTTTCCACAAAAAATTTGAGGTGCAGGAAGCAATTCCAGTTCCTCGTATCCACTCTGGATCTGAATCAGGAAGTGTCTCGAATATGAGCTACGCCTGGAGCCTGCTTGATCCTTCACCGCTGCTTGCATTAAATTTTACTTTGTTTCTATGCAAACGGCAATGGTAGTGTCCATTTAATTATTACAAGCAAATGTCTGTCGTTAACTTTTATTATTTCATTTTGTTCAATGATTGTAAAGGGTTGTTGGCATCTTAGCAGATTATCAATCAATAAACAGCATGTAGCAGTAATTAAAATGTCAATGGGGATCGTAGAGTAGCTAAAGAACTGTAAAAGAATTGTAATCAGCTCAGTGTGCAGTGTAGGTAGCATTTCATTGTATTGATAAATTATATTGATAGTTATTTAATTGATTAAATCATCTAAGTTAGAAAAGAAAAGACATCTGTCAATCAAATGTGAAATTTAATGCAAAACTAAATAGAAATCAAATGTAACACTGAGAATTTTTTTATATGTTTAGGAGATGCCTCATGATAATGAAGTGAGTGAATCTCCACAGGTTACTAAATGTTGTGATCTACAAAATAAAGATGTCTACAGACAAGGATTGAGAAATCATGTCACACTATTTACAAGAGAAAACAAATATTTTTATTTTTAAAAATTTGATTGTTTCTCATACTTCCAGAGATTCATTAGGCTGGTTCACAGTTCAAAGTAAATTTTCTTATCAAAGTACATGTATGTCACCACATACAACCCCGACATTCATTATCCTGTGGGCATACTTTCTGTAAGTTTTCACTCTCCTCTCCCTGCCTAAGGCCTCAGGCCCAATTACCCCACATACTCCACTTCAACTGCCTACCCTGTATTCAGACACATTCATCTTCAGCTCTTCTCTGTCTCCTCAGCCCTTTCCTCCCTACCTTTCTGGCCTAATCGTTTCTACTCTTTACACTCTCCTCTCCTTGTAAAATTCCTCAGGCCCAATTACCTTTGCCTCTTTCACCCACTCTCTGACCATCTCCTCAAACACATTAACCTCCACTTAGCCTGCCCTCTCCTCCCTGATAATATCATCAGACACATTCAGCTCTACCTCTTGCATCTGTCTCTCCCCATCTTAACAAACCCATTTACCTCCATCTCCCTGTGGACTTCATCAGCTCCAAGCACATACAAATGTTCTGCCCTCTTCTTGCTGCCGATAACATCAGCCCTTCTCCCCATGGTCATCTACTTGTTTCTTCCCCTGTCAATCACCTCTGCATTCCACCCAACCACCCCCCTAACCATTTACCACAGCCTCAAATTGATTTCCGGTCTCTGTAATCATTTACATTACTGAACACTGCCTTCTACCTCAATCATCTCCCAACCAAGAATTCCATACAGTCATCTCTTTTATCCCCTGTAATTTTCTCTTAATAATCTCCTTCCTAGGCACACTCTCCTTCACCCATGATCTAATTCTCCATAAATATAGATGACATGGGAGCAAAATTAGGTCATTCTGCCCATTGAGAATGCTTCATCATTTGATTGTGTCTGATATATCTTGCCTCGCAATCCCATTCCCCTGCCTTCTCCCCATAACCTTTGATGCCCTTATTAATCAAGAACTTATCAAACCCTGCTTTAAATGTAGTAAATGACTTGACCTCCACAGTCGTTGTGGCAATGAATTTCACAGATTTCCACTTTCTGGTTAAAGAAATTCTTCCTCATGTCTGTTTTAAAGGGACATCCTTCTATTCTGAGGCTGCACCCTCTGGTCTTAGACTGTCCCATTATTGGAAACCATTTTTCCATGTTAACTCTATCTAGGCCTTTGTCAGCACACTTCTACAACCGCAGAAACGGTGAGAGAGATTTTGAGGAAGGTCTCTGTGTATATTTTCATTAAAGGCCTTGTCTGTGCCAAAGGCCTGTGAGCAATAGTACAGTTGCAGTTTATACCCTCCCTCAAAAATGGAATCTACTTCTTTTGAATTATAATTTAGTTTCTTTCCCCTACTGCTCCTCTATATTTTTGTTTCCAAATATGTATTCACTTCTCTTTTGAAAGCTAAAATGGATTCTGCTTTCCAGAATGATTCCTGATGAAACATTCTTCTTACTAACCTTCTGTGGGGTTAATCTTTGAATGCCTTTTGTGTTTTTTGATGAGTATTATCGTTCGTTAAGTGCCTTGTCATTGTATGATGTGAGGTGATCAGTGTCTTTTCATAAACCATGATTGTTCTCGACAAATTTTTCTGCAGCAGTGGTTTGCCATTCCCTTCTTCTGGGCAGTATCTTTACAAGATACTGCAGGTGACCCCAGCCATCATCTATATTCTTTGGAGATTGTCTGCCTGGCGTCAGAGGTCACAATACCAGGACTTGTGAGGTGCACCAGCTGCTCACACAACCATCCACCACCTGCTCCCATGGTTTCATGTGACCATGATCTGGAGGCTCACCTTGCCCAAGGGTGACCTGCAAGCTATCAGAAGGAACGAGTACCTTACACCTCCTTTGGTGGAGACGTATAAGATATACGAGCAGAATTAAGCCATTTGGCCCATCAAGTCTGCTCCTCCATTTCATTATGGCTAATCCAATTTCCCTCTCAGTCCCAATCTCCTGCCTTCCCCCTGTATCCCTTCATGCTCTGACCAATCAAGAATCTATCAACCTCTGCTTTAAATATACATAAAGACTTGGCCTCCACAGCTGCCCATGGCAAAGAATTCCACAGATTCACCACTCTCTGGCTAAAGAAATTCCTCCACCCCACACCCCTGCCCATTAGTACCTGCAAAATGATGACTTGGCCAGATAATGAGATGATGAAAGATGTGTCCCTCTTGAGGCAGTGCCTCCTGTAGATATTATCACTGGTTGGGAGGGATATATGTGTTGTGCCGATTCCATTACTTGTGGCAGCTGCAAGGATGGGAGGGGTATGAAAGGCTATGGTGTGGGTGCTGATCAATAGGACTAGGCAGAATAACAGTTTGGGCCAGCTGGTGGTGTAGTGGCATCAGCACTGGACTTCAAGGCAGATGGTGCTGAGTTCAAACCCAGCCAGGTCCCAACCTGGACAGCAGTGTGCTGAGTTCAAACCCAGCCAGGTCCCAACCAGGACAGCAGGGTGCTGAGTTCAAACCCAGCCAGGTCCCAACCTGGACAGCAGCGTGCTGAGTTCAAACCCAGCCAGGTCCCAACCTGGACAGCAGGGTGCTGAGTTCAAACCCAGCCAGGTCCCAACCTGGACAGCAGCAGTATCTGGGCAGAAGAAAGGCCTGGCAATCTACTTCCGTATCTTGCCATGAAAACCCTTTGAACCCTCTGGTGCATGAAGTCACGAAGAGTCAGACTCAAATAAATGACTAAACAACAAACAGGGGATAGGGTCTGTTATTGGGCTCTACTGCTCTATGACTTCAAAAGAAATTGATTTGAATTTATGCAGATTAGCAAGTGGGCAAATTAGGCAAAACTTGACATCCTGATGAAAATCTTGGGCTGAATTGTTATCTCACTTCATGATCTGATGCAAGTTGATTACCCAAATGTCACGCAACATCATTTGAATTGACAAGAGTTGTGTGAAAGAGCAATTTTAGCAGCAAGTTCAGTTCATGAATAAAGATCTCCTTTCAAAGCTTCCTGAACAACCTGTACCAGATAAACCTATTGACAGCGAAGCAGACATTGATGAGGCTATATAATTTCCTGTTGAAATTTCAAACTGTCTGTCACCTCCTCAAAGTCCCAAGATCAAATTCATTGTCATTTGTGTCAGTTCATGCATGCACAAGAAAAGTTTACCTGCAGCAGCATCACAGGCACATAGCGTTATATTCATTTATTTATTTAAAGGTACAGCAGGGGAACTAGCCCTTCCAGACCAATGAGGCTGCACCACTTAATTGCCCTCTTGTGACCAATTAACTTGATAAACTGTACATCTACAGCATATGGATAGAAACCCAGAGGAAACCCACATGGCCGCAGAGAGAACGTACAAACACCTTACAGGTAGCATTGGGAAATGGATCTGGGTCACTGATGCCGTAAAGAGTTGCACAAACAACTACACCTCTGAGCTGCATGTAAGCAACATTCACAAGAAAAACATAAATGAAACATATATGTTTTCTTGCAAGAAAACACAATTTGAATAAAACTAACTATTTTCTTACAAAGTGGTCAAAGACAGTGGCTATACGTTATTAGGCATTTGATGAGATTTGGCATGTCAACAAATACACTCAAAAACTTCTATATTTGTACCGTGGAGCGCATTCTGACAGGCTGAATCATTGTCTTGTATGGAGGGCTACTGCACAGGACTGAAAGAAGCTGCAAAAGGTTATAAATCTAGTCAGCTCCATCTTGGACACTAGCCTACAAAATACCCAAGACATCTTTAGGGAGCAGTGTCTCAGAAAGGCAGCGTCCATTATTATGGACTTCCAGCACCCAGGGCATTTCCTTTTCTCACTGTTATCATCAGGAAGGAGATACAGAAGTCTCAAGGCACATATTCAGTGATTCAGAAACAGCTTCTTCCCCTCTGCCATCTGATTCCTAAATGGACATTGAGGCTTTGGACACTACCTCACTTTTTGTAATATACAGTATTTCTGTTTTTGCACATTTTTAAAAATCTGTTCAATATACGTAATTGATTTACTTGTTTATTTATTATTATGTTTTATTTTATTTACTATTATTATTTTTTCTCTCTCTACTCGATTATGTATTACATTGAACTGCTGCTGCTAAGTTAACAAATTTCACGTCACAAGCCGATGATAATAAACCTGATTCTGATTGTGATTCAAAGTGTTGATAGTGTTTCTAACTGCAGTGATCTGGGTTTTGCCATTTGGTTCAAGAACAAAATGGTTGAAGGGAATTAGTGTTCCTGATCATGTTGCTGTGAGACATCAGGTTCCTCTACCTCCTGCCTATTTGTACATTATGTGTCATCTTATATCACGTGGGTAATCATAGTCTTTCCATGAATATGATTGTTCTGACAATTTTTTCTCCAGAACTGGTTTGCCATTGCATTTTTCTGGGCAGTGTCTTTACAGGTGGGTGACCCCAGCTATTATCAATGCTCTTCAGAGATTGTCTGCCTGGAGTCAATAGTCACATAACCAGGACTTGTGATATGCATCAGCTGCTCATACAACCATCCACCATCTGCTCCCACATGACCCTCATCAGGGTTAACAACACACTGATCTAAGAAGCAAATTTTTATCCCTGACTGCCTTAATTAAAAACCTCCTGTCAATAAATATCTATATACAGTATCCTCTTCAACAGAAGGAAATCACCCATTCTTGTGGAACAACTTCTTGCATTTTCTCTAATCACGTTTCACTATATTAGCTTTAGCATTATCTAGTGGATGTGAAATCATGGTCTGTGCAGCTGTAATTTCCCAAGATGCTTTACTTGTTTGCACACAATTCAATAGCGCTCCCACAACTGTTCAAAATCCCTAGTCCAATGATTGTGAATTTAGTTTGGAAGCCCTCTGTTTCTACTGGTTCTGAGCCTACAAAAGAAAAAATATACTGGCTTTGCAGGAAATGGCATTAAAGGGCCAACTTCATTCAGACAAGTCATGACAAAGAGGGCTCAAATGTTCTCATTATGTTCTCAGATTCAATATTATGGGATTCAAAGTGATACTCCTCAGTGCATCTACCTGGAGGAAGGAAAAGTATGTAATGCTTCCAAATTTGTTGATGAATAGAAAACAGGTGATCGAGTTTATGGTAATTAAAATGTAGCAATTCTATGAAAGGATGTAGATAGATTGAGTGAAAAGACAAATAACTGGCAATTAGACTTTAATGAGGGGAAGTGTGATGCCCTGAAGTTTGGTATGAAAGATCAAAAGGGAGATTGGTGAGAGAGACTGCAACTGAGTGAAGTACAAATGGATAATGGTGTTTTGGTGCATGGAACACAAAATGCTACCAGGCAGCTCCTAAAACTACAGGGCTCCCTGTAAGGTCTGACTTACAGGAATCAAACTTTACATTAATTTGAAGAGAAGGTAACAGTCACTATCCAGTCATCGCGGGAGAAGTTTTCAAGGAAGATTGAATGGTCTGTCACACATTGCTATCAAGTGTAGGTAAGCATGCCGGACAAGGATAAAACAGATGATAAGCCGCAACAGCACATTAGAGCAATGGGTTTTTATTTAGCGGCAGTTGAATAAAAGAGCAAAAGAATTTACAAAAATACTGCTTTCTTCATGAAACATTTTTTTGTTAACTTTGCAATATACAACTGTCAAATACAACCTCCAACCCTCTTAGCAAAGCCAAACTGTGGGTTTAAATCTGCCTGTGTAGAGGGTAGTGCACCTGCTCCCACTAACCAGGCGTTATTTTTGGACACCCCAAACCGTCCCTCGGGTCTTTTGGAGCCATTCTGCTGTCTACAAACCAGTGTAATGGTGTGAGTGAAAATAAACTAAAATGTTTGCAATCCTTGTGCCTAGAATCCTTATTTTCATGAGTTATAAACCAGTAGAGCACATTAACTGAAGGGATTATTTTAATTAGCCAAGCCAGCGATTGTTTTACTTTTGGGGTTTGTAAATGGTGAACTCCCAAGAACTGCAGAAATGGTCGACAAAGTGTGTGAACTACTGGGGAAACAGGGACAGAACAAGCAGGAGGGACTAACTGGGCAAAGGGGCAAGGTTAGCGGGAGAGTTAGTAATGTCAACCTGTTCTGTCACACTCTGCACCTTGCATCTCTCCAAAATCATTCACCTCCTCACGTCCCTCATTATTTCATGAATCATCTGCTACATCCCTTTTATTTAACACAATTACTATTTGATTACTTCTGATTGCCGCTGATATTTATAAGGGATTTTTTGTTTGCCTGACAAATTATATTAAAATGCTTTGTTGTATCCATTAAATGTTTCATTAATTATGGATAGTATTCAGGTAAATGTAGATGATAATTCTACTGTAGAAGTGTATAATCATGGAATATTATAGCACAATACAGGTCCTTCAGCTTGCAATGTTGTGCCAGATTTTTAACCTATTCTAAGATCAATCTAATCCTTTCTTTCTACTTAACCCTCCATTTAGAAACATAGAAACATAGAAAATAGGTGCAGGAGTAGGCCATTCAGCACTTCGAGCCTGCACCGCCATTCAGTATAATCATGGCTGATCATCCAACTCCGAACCCTGTACCTGCTTTCTCTCCATATCCCCTGATCTCTTTAGTCACAAGGGCCATATCTAACTTCCTCTTAAATACAGCGAATGAACAAGCCTCAACTGTTTCCTGTGGCAGAGAATTCCACAGATTCACCACTGTCTGTGTGAAGAAGTTTTTCCTCATCTCGGTCGTAAAAGGCTTCCCCTTTATCCTTAAACTGTGACCCCTCATTCTGGACTTCCCCAACGTCAGAAACAATCTTTCTGCATCTAGCCTGTCCAATCCCTTTAGAATTTTATACGTTTCAATAAAATCCCCCCTCAATCTTCTAAATTCCAGTGAGTATAAGCCTAGTCGATCCAATCTTTCTTCATATAAAAGTCCTGCCATCCCAGGAATCAATCTGGTGAACCTTCTCTGAACTCCCCCTATGGCAAGAATGTCTTTCCTCAGATTAGGGACCAAAACTGCACACAATATTCTAGGTGTGGTCTCACCAAGGCCTTGTACAATTGCAGTAGAACCTCCCTGCTCCTGTACTCAAATCCTTTTGCTATGAATGCCAACATACCATTTGCCTTTTTCACCGCCTGCTGTACCTACATGCCCACCTTTAATGACTGGTGTACAATGACACCCAGGTCTCGTTGCATCTCCCCTTTTCCTAATCGGCCACCATTCAGATAATAATCTGTTTTCCTGTTCTTGCAACCAAAGTGGATAACCTCACATTTATCCACATTAAATTGCATCTGCCATGAATTTGCCCACTCACCTAACCTATCCAAGTCACCCTGCATCTTCTTAGCATCCTCCTCACAGCTAACACCGCAGCCCAGCTTCATGTCATCTGCAAACTTGGAGATGCTGCAGTAAATTCCCTCGTCTAAATCATTAATATATATTATAAACAACTGGGGTCCCAGCACCAAGCCTTGCGGTACCCGACTAGTCACTGCCTGCCATTCTGAAAAGGTCCCATTTACTCCCACTCTTTGCTTCCTGTCTGCCAACCAATTCTCTATCCACATCAATACCATACCCCCAATACCGTTAGCTTTAAATTTGCACACTAATCTACTGTGTGGGACCTTGTCAAAAGCCTTTTGAAAATCTAAATATACCACATCCACTGGCTCTCCCCTATCCACTCTACTAATTACATCTTCAAAAAATTCTGTAAGATTCGTCAGACGTGATTTTCCTTTCACAAATCCATGCTGACTTTGTCCGATGATTTCACCTCTTTCCAAATGTGCTGTTATCACATCTTTGATAACTGACTCTAGCATTTTCCCCAGCACCGATGTCAGACTAACCGGTCTATAATTCCCCGGTTTCTCTCTCCCTCCTTTTTTAAAAAGTGGGGTTACATTAGCCACCCTCCAATCCTCAGGAACTAATCCAGAATCTAAGGAGTTTTGAAAAATTATCACTAATGCATCCACTATTTCTTGGGCTACTTCCTTAAGCACTCTGGGATGCAGACCATCTGGCCCTGGGGATTTATCTGCCTTTAATCCCTTCAATTTACCTAATACCACTTCCCTACTAACATGTATTTCCCTCAGTTCCTCCATCTCACTAGACCCTCGGTCCCTTACTATTTCCAGAAGATTATGTATATCCTCCTTAGTGAAGACAGAACTAAAGTAATTATTCAATTGGTCTGCCATGTCTTTGTTCCCTATGATCAATTCACCTGTTTCTGACTGTAAAGGACCTACATTTGTCTTGACCAATCTTTTTCTTTTCACTTATCTGTAAAAGCTTTTACAGTCAGCTCTTATGTTCTCTGCCAGTTTTCTCTCATAATCTTTTTTCCCTTTCCTAATTAAGCCCTTTGTCTTCCTCTGCTGGTCTCTGAATTTCTCCCAGTCCTCAGGTGTGCTGCTTTTTTTTGCTAATTTATATGTTTCTTCTTTGGACTTGATACTATCCCTAATTTCCCTTGTCAGCCACGGGTGCACTACTTTCCCAGGTTTATTCTTTTGCCAAACTGGAATGAACAATTGTTGTAGTTCATCCATGCGATCTTTAAATGCTTGCCATTGCATATCCACTGTCAACCCTTTAAGTATCATTTGCCAGTCTATCTTAGCTAATTCACGTCTCATACCTTCAAAGTTACCCTTCTTTAAGTTCAGAACCTTTGTTTCTGAATTAACTATGTTACTCTCCATCTTAATGAAGAATTCCACCACATTATGGTCACTCTTACCCAAGGGGCCTCGCATGACAAGATGGCTAACTAACCCTTCCTCATTGCTCAATACTCAATCCAGAATGGCCTGCTCTCTAGTTGGTTCCTCGACATGTTAGTTCAGAAAACTATTCCGTATACATTCCAAGAAATCCTCTTCCTCAGCACCCTTACCAATTTGGTTCACCCAACCTATATGTAAATTGAAGTCACCCATTATAACTACTGTTCGTTTATTGCACGCATTTCTAATTTCCTGTTTAATGCCATCTCCAACCTCACTACTACTGTTAGGTGGCCTGTACACAACTCCCACCAGCGTTTTCTGCCCCTTAGTGTTATGCAGCTCTACCCATATCGATTCCACATCCTCCAGGCTAATGTCCTTCCTTTCTATTACGTTAATCTCCTCTCTAACCAGCAATGCTACCCCACCTCCTTTTCTTTCCTGTCTATCCCTCCTGAATATTGAATATCCCTGGATGTTGAGCTCCCATCCTTGGTCACCCTGGAGCCATGTCTCTGTGATCCCAACTATATCATATTTATTAATTACTATCTGCACATTCAATTCATCCACCTTGTTACGAATGCTCCTCGCATTGACACACAAAGCTTTCAGGCTTGTTTTTACAGCACTCTTAGCCCTTATACAATTATGTTGAAAAGTGCCTCTTTTTGCTTTTTGCCCTGGATTTAACTGCCTGCCACTTTTACTTTTCATCTTACTACTTTTTGCTTCTCCCCTCATTTTACACTCCTCTGTCTCTCTGCACTTGTTCCCATCCCCATGCCGCATTAGTTTAAAGCCTCCTGAACAGCTGTAGCAAACGCTCCCCCTAGGACGGGGGTCGGCAACCTGCGGCTCCCGAGCCATTTGTGGCTCTTTCACCTCTGTGCTGCGGCTCCCTGTGGCTTTGGGAAATAATTGGTCAGTATTTAATTAAAATGTATTTTATGTTAGTTTGTTAGCTTTTGAAATGTAATTCTAAATTTGAAGATTATGGTGATCTTGTACAATGTAAGTGTGGCGACACATTTTCTGACACATCTGAAACGGCTCTCAATTAGCCAGCATTCCGGCTAAGGGAGATTGCCTACGGGGGTTTGTGAGTACGTGTCTTTTGCAGCATCTGCGTCCATGGGGGCTGGGTTGAGGGAGGCTTAGAAGCAAGGCTGTTTAGTTCGAATAAAGTTATTCGACTGCAGTTTACTGACTGCCTGAACACACCGCTGCAACGTGTTTTTATCGCTATTAATATACGTCACCACTGCCAATACCTGACACCCGCCAGTGCGCGATTTCTTTAATTTTTCGATCCAAGGTAAGCCAACTATGGAGAATTCTAAAAAAAGAAAAGTGACTGAAGAAAACAGAACGTTTAATGATACGTGGACAGATTCATTTGCTTTCACTGTTGACGAGACTGGTTTACCGGTATGCTTAATATGCAATGAGAAACTAGCAAACAACAAAAAGTCAAATGTCGCAAGGCATTTCCAGAGTAAACACGCAGCCTTTGCTCAAAAATATCCGGATGGAGATGAGAGAAAAAAAGCCGTTTCGGAACTGATGCGGAAGGTTGATCTGAGCAAAAATCATTTCCAGAAATGGATGAAGTCAGGAAAATCAACGACATACGCCAGTTATATTGCCGCTCAGGAAATAGTCAGGCACGGGAAGCAGTTTACAGATGGTGAATATATAAAAGAATCTTTCATTAAGATTTCAGAACATCTATTCACGGACTTTAAAAACAAGAGTGAAATTGTGCAGAAAATCAGGGATATGCCGCTCTCTGCAAAGACTGTCAAAGACAGAACCATAAAAATGGCAGAAGACATCATAAGACAGCAAATTAAAGACATCAATTCAGCTGTGGCCTACTCGATTGCCTGTGACGAGTCTAAAGACAAAGGCGATATTGAACAAATAGCGTTGTTCTGCCGGTATGTAAACTCTGCCGGGCCACAGGAAGAACTGATTGAGTTGATACCTCTAAAAGACCAAACACGGGGGGAGGACATCTGTGAGGCTGTCTTGAATTGTTTAAGAGCCAAAGGAATAAAGACCACCCATCTGGTGTCAGTAGCTACTGATGGGGCTCCGAATATGACGGGAACGCACAAGGGATTTGTGGCTTTACTGCAGAAGTCGCTGGACAGAAAGCTGCTGACTTTTCACTGCATCTTGCACCAAGAGGCACTGTGCGCTCAAACATTTCCTCCGGAATGCACAGAAGTAATGGATGTTGTCATTCAGATTGTCAATAAAATAATGGCAAAAAGTTTAAATCACCGTCAATTCCGTTTGTTACTGGACGAGATGGAAAGCGCATATTCTGATATCCTGCTGCACAACAAAGTCCGGTGGCTGTCCAAAGGGGAGGTGCTGAAACGCTTTGTCGCGTGTCTGGAAGAAGTGAAAACTTTCCTGGGCAGCAAAGGGCTCAACTTTCCTGAGCTGGAACAGCCAGAGTGGCTGGAAAAGCTACACTTCATGGTAGACATGACAGCGCACCTGAACACGCTGAACACAGCTCTTCAGGGGAAAGGACGCACAGCCCTGCACATGTTGGAGGATGTCTTGGCATTCGAGCGCAAGTTGACAGTGCTTGCCAGAGATTTACAGAAAGGCACTTTGTCTCACTTCCCCAATTTGAGAGAGTTCAAACAAGGTCACGACATGATAATTTCGGAGTATTTACATTCTGCAATCATCGCAATGCAAACATCGTTTGGGAAACGCTTCTGTGAGTTCAGAGAGGAAAAAAAACACATTATCCTTCCCGGTCACTCCCTTAAGCATCGATCCTTCCCTACTGAATACGACTGCATTGGCAGGTGTGAGTCAACCTGATCTTGAGATGGAACTGGCCGACATAGCCGACAAAGACATATGGGTGTCCAAGTTTAGACGCTTGACAGCAGACCTTGAAGATGTTGCCCGTCAGAAGGCCGTTCTTGCTCAGAATCACAAATGGAGTGATATTGAAAACCTTCCAAATCCGGACCAACTTGTGTTTGAAACATGGAATGCTGTGCCCGACATTTATGTAAACATGAAAAAGTATGCGCTTGGAGTCCTGTCGATCTTTGGATCCACATATGTATGTGAGCAGGTGTTCTCCAACATGAACTTTATTAAAAACAAACATCGCGCACGCCTCACAGATGACAGCTTGCGATCCTGTGTAAAGATGAAGGTGACGTCATACAGCCCTGATGTGCAGACGCTGTGCGCTGAGGTCCAGGAGCAGAAATCCCATTAACCAAGTATGATAAATATTTTAATTGCCTATTATTTTATGTATATTCATATTTTTTCATTGTTCAGTGAAATAGTCCTTTTATTTTCAGGTTGACAGCTGGCTGACATTATTTTTGGTTTGCTGCTGGCGGAAAATTTAAGTTCGGCGTTTTTCATAAATACAAGAAGGACTCAAATAGACATTGAGTATTTTACTTAAAAGTAACTTTCAACCCAACGTCTTTTTTTTGGAGTTCAAAATGTTTTTGTTGCATGCAGAAATGTAATTTCGTTTTCTCTGCAGGAGTTCATCAATTTCATAAATGCAACACATTATAGTTTGTTTATACATAGCATAAAGGCAAAAAAAAACGTTGTATGCAGTGTTATTTCATTTTAAATGTCAAACGGGTTTTGCGGCTCCCAGTGTTTTCTTTTCTGTGGGAAACGGGTCCAAGTGGCTCTTTCAGTGGTAAAGGTTGCTGACCCCTGCCCTAGGACATTGGTTCCAGTCCAGCCCAGGTGCAGACCGTCCTGTTTGATGTTACCTGGGTTTCAGCACTTAAGTTACAGAGAAAGGTTGAACAAGTTAGGTCTCTATTCATTGCAGCGTAGAAGGTTGAGGGGAGATTTGATCGAGGTATTTAAAATTTTGAGAGGGATAGATAGATTTGACGTGAATAGGCTGTTTCCACTGAGAGTAGGGGAGATTCAAATGAGAGGACATGATTTGAGAGTTAGGGGGCAAAAGTTTAAGGGAAACATGAGGGGGTATTTCTTTACTCAGAGAGTGATGTATGGGTGGAATGAGCTTCCTGTAGAAGTAGTAGAGGCCAGTTCCGTTGTGTCATTTAAGGTAAAATTGGATAGGAATATGGACAGGAAAGGAGTGGAGAGTTACGGGCTGAGTGCGGGTAGGTGGGACTAGGTGAGATTAAGAGTTCGGCATGGACTAGGAGGGCCAAGGTGGCCTGTTTCCGTGCTGTGATTGTTATATGGTTATATGTTATATATACCGGTCCCACCTCCCCCAGTACTGGTTCCAATGCCCCAGAAATTTGAATCCCTCGCCCTTGCACCATTTTCACCATTTATCTGTCATCTATGTGTCTATCAAAGATTTGCTTACATACCCCTAACATATCTGTCTCTATCACCACCCCAGCAAGGTTTTCCACACACTCACCACTCTGTGCAAAGAATGCACCTCTGACTATCCCTCTATACTTTCCTCCTATCACTAAAATTATACCCCCTGGTATTAATCATTTCCACCATGACCTATGCCTCTCATCCTCCTTCTTCCCAAAGAGCAAAGTCCTAGCTTGCTCAGCCCATCTTCATATGACATTTTCTTCAGTTCAGACAACATCCTGGTATATCTCCTCTGTACCCTCTCTAAATCTTCCACATCCTTCCTATAATGAAGTGACCAGAACTGAATAAAAACATTCCAAATGTGGTCTAACCAGGATTTTATAGAACTGTAACATCACCTCCCAGATCTTGAAATCAATCCCCCGATTATTGAAGGCCAACACACCATACACCTTCTGAAGAACTTTATCAACTTGCGTGACAATATACAGTAACTATAGAAATGAATGACAGCACAATGCAGTACTGAGAGGAAATGAAGAGATTTATCAGGAAGGTGAGCTTAAATCAAAAGTCAAAATGTTTGAAAATGCTTCCATTCAATAGGCATGACAACAGTCATTCAAAATTAAACACATATTTAACATGTACTCTCCATGATTTAACTTTGAGCCATTTTGGATCATGGAGCAAACAATTTCAGAACAATAGATCCCTTTAAACTAATAAACTGAGAAATGACTGAGAGTATGACTGTCTGGTTAAGCATGACTTCTATAAAATAGAAATAGTTTAGAGCTTGAATCAACATAAAATTAACGACGTTCAAAGTGAATTGATTATCAAACTACGTTTATGTCACAATACACTACCCTGTGATTTATTTTCTTGTGCCATTCACAGTAGATACAAAGAAACACAATGGAATCAATGAAAAACTATGAAAATGGACAACCAATGCACAAAACAAGACAAACTATGTAAATCAAAAAAGAAATAAGTAATAATAAAGAAAGAAAGAAAGAAAGAAAGAAAGAAAGAAAGAAAGAAAGAAAGAAAGAAAGAAAGAAAGAAAGAAAGAAAGAAAGAAAGAAAGAAAGAAAGAAAGAAAGAAAGAAAGAAAGAAAGAAAGAAAGAAAGAAAGAAAGAAAGAAAGAAAGAAAGAAAGAAAGAAAGAAAGAAAGAAAGAAAGAAAGAAAGAAAGAAAGAAAGAAAGAAAGAAAGAAAGAAAGAAGTAAATATATTGAGAACAAATATCGAAAATTAGTCCACAGATTGTAGGATCAGTTCAGTGTTGAGTTGAGTTAAGTTATCTACTCTGATTGACAGCCTGATCATTGAGGGGTAATAACTGTTACTGAACCTGGTTGGTGTCAGAACTAATGCTCTTGAACCTCCTTCCTGATGGCAGCAGTCAGAAGAGGGCTTAGCTGGATGGTGGAAGTCCTTGATGATTAATGCTGCTTTTATGTAGCAGTTCTCCAGAAGACCATAATACCATAAGACATGGGAGCAGTATTAGGCCATTAGACTTATCAAATCTGCTCCACCATTTCAACATGGCTGATCCAATTTTCCTCTCAGTCCCAATATCTTGTTTTCTCTCCGTGTCTCTTTGTGCCCTGACCAATCATGAATCTATCAACCGCTGCCTTATTTATACATAAATACTTGTCCTCCACAGTTGCTTGTGACAAAGAACTCCACAGATTCACCACTCACTGGTTAAAGAAATTTCTCCTCATCTCCATTCTAAACGAATGTCTCTTTGTTCTGAGGCTGTGTCCTCTGGTCTTAGACTCTCCCACCATGGGAAACATCTTTTCTACATCCAAACTATCAAGGCCTTTCACCACATTTCAATAGGTTTCAATTAGGTCACCCCTCATTCTTCTGAACTCCGGTGAGCAGAGGCCCAGAGCCATCAAATGCTCTTCATACTCATTGTGGATGTGCTCCATGGTGGGGAGGGCTTCTCCTGTGATGGACTGGATTGTGTAGTGAGAAGCCAGGAGCCACTTTGGAATCTCTCAGCCATTCAAATCCAATGCTTCTACTTCAGAACCAGGAGTTATGTTCCCACGGAATAGCTACATTGAATTATATCCATTTAGATTGCTACTTCCAGAATTGTATTAAAATGCATGAACGGTCATGAAACCAAAGAGCCAACTGTCTCCTGTTTGGTTTGGAAAGAAAATGTACATGTTAATTGCCTTCAAAAAGCTTATGATAAAATGAATGTGAAATGGATTGTCTACTTATGCAAAATAAATCAATAGTTCAACACTTCTGAAAATGGTATTTCCCTTATTTAATCACATTTAATCTCTGGAAGTATTCAAATTGCTTTGTTGGCAGAAGGCAATCTCAAAATGGTGAAACATTACGCATTGATCATAAAGGTAGAAAGGACAAATCCTGAGTAATCCAATTCAGAATTTATAGGCCCAGACTAAAATACTGATTAAAAAATCTCCCATTCGAATAATTTGTCAAGTGAATTCAAAGGAAAAGAACATGTTGGGAACAAACTAAAACTAAGTGTTGTGTAATTCGAACTGTTTTGAGTAAATCTGTGTGTAACTTAGATTCAAGTTTAAATTGAGTACCGGTAGTCTCTATCCTTGGAAAAGATGACAGAATTCTGCCCAAATTAAGTAGGTGGATTATTTATAGACTCAAGTGCTTCTGCAGATGCTGGAAATCCAGATTGTCACACATAAAATGCTGGAGGATCTCAGCAGGTCAAGCAGCAACTATGGAGAGTAGAAAAAAGTTGACATTTTGGGTCGAGACCCTTCAGCAGAACACGATGCTGCCCAGATTCCTCCAGCATTTTGTGTGTGTTACTGTAGACTACTTATGTTTGATTTTGGGAAAGGGCCGTCATGGGACAATGTGGAAGTTCAGCTGAAGATTTTGCTAAAGCTTCAAAATGTCAGCCAATATGCTTTCTGAAATTGGTGACTAGTATGATTGATTTAAGTGAGCAGTGAATGAAATAGGCAACAGGAACCCAGCCTAATGCAGGCAACTGCATTGCAACCTGAAATGACCCACAGCATTGGAACCTAGTTCAATCTGACCCGAATAAATATTCACCAGTTACACACCCAATGTCCTAACCCAACTTGGATTCATACTGAGAGGAACCCCAAGCTTCTCCAGATCTCGCTTCACCTGAACCAGCACACTGTAAGTTGGGCTACGTGCGCAACAGATTTATTTTTTCAGCAGTCATCCAATATATGGTTAATGGCTCAAAAACTCACACATAGTTGTTTATAAAGTCACTTCTGGAATGGCAGGTTCCTGAACATTCATTCTATTTTGTCTTAAGGTCTTTCCCTTGCAGTAGAGAATATCTATTTTGGATCATGTTTGTATTCTAATCGCCAATAAGGCAGAGCAAGTAGAACTGGTGTTTCTATTTATGTGACACCATAAACAATGTAAAAATGTCCTAAAATGCTTCATTATAGCATTATCAAATACAAAATTGATTCTAACCACATAAGGAGGCATTATACCAAATGGCCAGAGGTTAAGATAGTCGACAGCTGGTATGTAGTCAGAAATGGGTTAAAAGTGAATTGGGAGAAGAGCCAGAGAGATTTAAACAAACAAATCAAGGGCTTAAGGCCTTGTCAATTGAAGTCATGGATATCAATGTTGGAGTGATTAAATGCAGAGTGATCAGAATTAGAGAAATATAGAAGGTAACTTGGCTGTAGGAATGATCAGAAATAGAGAATTGAAAGCCTTGGGAGAATTTAAAAGCAAAAGTTAAACAAAAATTATAATGGAGACATTGCTTAACCACAAGCCAGTTGGCATGCATGGAATATGAGTAAACAATACTCCTAAATTTAAAATGATTGGAGGAATGTATAGGGGAATGACAGATATAAGTATTTTGCAGTGATGGATGTGTGCAATGCTCTGCCAGGGGTAGTGGTAGAGGCAGAGAGGTCAGTATTCAAAGCTACATTCAATAAGGACTCCCACTATTCAGGTCATGCTCTCTTCTCATTGTTGTCATCAGGAAGGAGGTACCTTAGGTTCCACACCACCATGTTCAGAAGCAGTTATTACTGTTATTGCGAGGATAGATTTCCCCTCCACTTCTTGCACAACCACACTCACCCCACCTTCCTGCCACCTTTACCGTTATAGAGCTTCACTTGTCCTCACTTACGAGCCTCCATATCCAACACATCATTCACCACAACATCTGCTCTCATCAGCTGGATCTTATCACCAAGCACATCTTTACCTGTCCCCTACACTCCGCTTTCCACAGGGATCACTCCCTCTGTCCATTCATCCATCCCCACTAATCTCTTTCCTGGCACAAACAGTCCTTCCAAGTGAGGCAACACTTCACCCATGAATCTGTTGGGAACATCTTTTGCAGCAACAGGGGTGGTTACGTGTCCTTAAAGGGACGTTAGGGGAAATAGAAGTCGTTGGAGGGCATTCAAGATTCTTGGGGGGGGGGGCATGTTAAATAGCACCCTAACTTGAGGCATGGGAGCTGACTGACCAATACTACAGCAGACATTTCCAAAAAAAGGATGAGGCACTGGGACACAGGTAGAACCATAGCTCTGCAGGCATTGAGCACTGGTCGTCACAACACGTCTGAAACTCAGCAATCTCATCTGACCTCTACCAAGCAAACAGACATTATTGGGGATGCACAAATTAGCAACCAGGGTGCCCAACAGTTCCCCTTGTCTCATGGCATTGAATGTGTTCATGCAATTTAACAGTTGGCAAGTCAAGTACACAGTCTTAATTTTCCCTACAGATCTACAGGAAACAGGTCCAGCAATGATACAGTGCTGGCCAGAACCAAATGGTGAAGTAGAGCCAATCAGTGAACCTGCTGACCCTGAGGATTCCTCTTGAGGTGCTCAAAGCAACCTCGGCTTCATGTGTGCGGACAAGAACCATCTTTGGGGACTATGTGATTTGTCAATTGTGCTAACTGGAATAGTATAAAGGTAGCTTGTCGAGCACCAGCTATACCCCCACTAACATTCGGATTCCAATCTGAATCCTTGAAAATGTAATTTTTGCTGATGTGCTCATCTTCATCCTTGCCTCACCATTCCTTTGCGTGCCATGCTGTCATTTCATCTATGTTAACTCACTGCTGTCATCAACATCTAATAGGCATTCCCAGTTTGTTAATTTTAATTGTCTCTTTAATGGATGGATAAATATGTGCTGCACAATCTTTATGAGTCTGAAGGTGATGAAGCCTGGAATTCTAATCCTACTAAGAAACAGAAACTGCAGAAAGTGCATCAATGCAATATTACATACCTGGAGTATGGATTTATTCCATTCCCGTCAGATCAGTGATGCTCCATCTGTCTTATTTGTAATACTGTACTGTCTGATGAAGCTTTGAAACCTTCAAGATTGCAGGAGCACTTCCATAAAAGACACCCTGAAAAGGTTACTTATGGTATTGCTCAGTTCCAGAAGATGAAAGAAGCATTTGAAACACACTTGGGTCATTTGTGAAAAAAGCTATAAGTGATCTTGATTGATAGTAGTCTCTTTTCCATAGATGCTGCCTGGCCAGCTGAGTTCCTCTGGCATTTTGTGTGTGTTGCTTGGATTTCCAGCATCTGCAGATATTCTCTTGTTTGTTGATAGTACGCTCATTGCTTCTTATACCATTTCCAAAATGATTGTAAAGTGTGGAAAATCTCACACATTTGATGAAAGATTAATAATGCCTGCTGTATCAGAAGTGCCCACCACTGTTCTCAAAATGGATAGCAGTATTTTAAAATCAATTCCTTTGAGTAATAATTCTATAGCTCATTGTATTGATGAAATGAGTGAAGATATTGAATATCAATTATGCACAGAGCTAAAAAGTACTGATACAACTGGATGAGCCAACTTTGCGAGACAACAAGGCATTGCTAGAAGCATATGTGTGGTTATCAAAAATGGAAAAGTTTATGAAGATATTCTCTTTTGTAAAATGTTATAAAACAAATATCAATGGAGAATCAATTTACGACAAGCTCACAATATATATCGAGGATAAAGACAGATAGTATATCGAGTCCAAAGGAAATTAGTGTCACTGTAGCATTTAAAGTGCACAGATATACCAATAAGCAAATATTAGAAGAGAAGTTAGAAAGAATAAAAAATAAGTCACCTCAAACAGTTAACAAGAGGCCATCATGACTTTCACAGCTAAAGGTTGACTGAGAATAGAGCCTACTGGCCAAGGGTAAGAATGACCTGATATTGCACTCTTTAGATCAGCGCAGTTGTCTTAGTCTATTACCAGAATTGCCAGAGTATTCTGTAGGGTCCTTTGTTCTACCACAGCTCCTCCTGAGCCAGTCTTCCTAATCAGGTTGTTGAGCTTGTTTGCATCGCCCATGTTAATGCCATTGTCCCACCATTGCATGGAAGTTGTAATGGCAACAACAAACTGGTAGAACATGTGAAGGAGAGGCCTGCCTACTCCAAAGGATTAGGAACATGATTTTTTGTGCAACAGGTAGAGCACTGTAAATGATAAGTCACCATGCTGCTAGAGGCATCTGTGAAAAGAGAAATTCCAAGTCTGTTTGCAATTCCTTGTGTAACTCATCATCAACATCTGGCAGCCAAAATCCACAGGCAGCAACTTTTTTCAAGTGTGACTCTTGTAATATCTGCTATCAACAAAATTAAAGCTCATCCAGTAAATAGCAGAATATTTCATCAGTTATACCAAGATAACAATGAAGAGTTTGAACACTTGCTTCTTCACACTGAAGTACATTAGCTGTCAAAAGGCTGTTGCTTAAAATGTTTCTTTGACCTTTTTAACACTGTGGTTGAATTTTTGCTGAAAGTCAATAAAAGCTTGGGAAACAAGATTGAACTTTTACATGAAGATGTAAATAGAGATTGCTGGGACACTGTTATGACTGGAGACTTAAGGCTTTTGATGTCATAACTTGAACTAGGTATTTCAACTCTTGCTAAAAACCATCAAACTCAGGGATCACATTGATATTGAAGCTGCTGTACAGCACACAGGTACTGTGTAAGTTAGGTTTAAAGATAAATACAAATTTAAAGCAGAATAATTTTTCTCATGATAGCGTATGGTAGACATGATTTTACACTGTGGGGGTGATGGAAAGTACATTGTGCCTAAAAGGGTGATGGCAAGAATGAAGATGCTTTAGGGAGGTTGGGACACACTGGTCTATTGCATCCAGTGCTTCTGATGTGGCCTCCTTTGTGTTGGTGATGTTATGTTTTGCAACTCCAAAAACAAGTCAAAAGAAAAACGTGGGTATCAGGAATACAGTAAACATGACTACTTCATTTTACTTTTAGTGAGGCGCACTCTTATGGCGTGGTGGCGTAATGATATTTGCCATTCACGTACTTCTTACATATAGACCATAATAAACAAAGAATGCTTCATCAAACAAAATATATCTACAATGTTGCTGAAATATTAAATACACAACATGTGAGACTCAAAGTAAATTGGGGGAACACTTTGTCAAGAAACTCCACCTCAAACATCAAAAGTGGAATTTTCCAGTGTCCAACCATTTTAATTCCTAATCTTATTTTGTTCCGACATGTTGGTGCAATAGCTTCCTCTTTTGCCCTGATGAGGCCACTCTCAGGGTTGAGGAGCAACACCTCATACTCCATCTAGGTAGTCTCCAACCTGATGGCATGAACTTCGATTTCTCCTTCCAGTAATTTTGTTTTCCATCCCCCCCTGTTCCTGTGCTGTAATATTCTATGGTTCTATGGTTCTACTGCTTAATATTTAAGGATGGGAAAAATAGATCCAGAGTAGCTAAATACATAGTATACCAGGTGGCCAGGGATAGCAACAGCCAGCTTCCCTGTACAGTATTAATGACCTCAGTGGTGAGGGTGGATTATCCTTTTTGATATTAAGTTTGGTTAATACATTCCTTCTCAGGCTCAAAGCAATTCCATGTAAGATCCTGTAAAATCTGATAGGTTGTTGTTCGGACGATTAAGACTGCAGCTCACACTCCTTTCCTGTCCCTCATATAATCCATCCTTTATCCTTTTTTACACATTCTTATTCACTTTTAAATATCTTTCATAAATATTCATGATCTCTGCCTTAGCTTTAAGAAGCAGTCCACCACATTGAAATATTACCGCTGTTTATTCTTGTCATCTACTGCGGATATTAACTTGCTACACGACAGCTTCACAGTGAGTCCTAATGTATTCCTATAGTTTAAAAAAACTCTATATGGCATTAGTTTAAGTCACATACTTGTTGTTCTTGAAGTAATTTTTACAACCTTTGAGCTACTGCAATTTATCCATGGTTTCCATAGCATTTAAACCCTTTTTTATTCAGAAATCTTCAGTTTTACTTTTAAATTAATGCTTTTAGATTCTGTTGGTTAAGTTCAATGACTCCTGAAAATGGGTATAGGAATTGGGCTGCATGATTATCATTTCTTAGCATTTCAGTGCTAGGTCTATATCTTACTGTCTGCTCTTTTCGATATTTCAATGGTTAGCCACTGATGGACAGGGAAGGTCTTACATTGCAAGTGGCTCCTCCAGAGATGGGAGCTTTCATAGTAATTATGGTTACATGTGTGATTGCCATACTGTTTGGGTATTTTTTTTAACATAAGTCATGTAATTTCTGCACTGAGATATATGTAGGTGAATTTCTACATGAACACCCTGGGCAAATGTGGTCCCTGTTAAAGAACCACTCTTTTCTGTCTTCACCTAATCCAACTTTCAGCAGTTTATCGCCTTCTGAAAACGGATTATTCAATCTCCCAGTTATTTTCTGTTCCTAAAGGTATTACTGCAGCTATATCTGGAAACCACTGGTTTTTTTTTCGATTCCCTTAACATCTGTTCTCAGTTACAAAACAACTGTTTTCTGTTAGGCAGCGGCGCAGTACATTGTGGTTAGCGTAAATATATTACAGCGCCAGCAACCGGGGTTCAATTTGGCTGCTGTCTGCAAGAAGTTTGTATATTCTACCTGTGCGACTACTTGTGTTTCCTCTGGGTGTTCCAGTTTCCTCTCACAGTCCAAAGATGTAAGAGTTAGACCATATGGGTTAGTAAGTTAGTCAGTCATATGGATGTAATAGGGCAGGGCGGGTTCGTGAAAGTGGAAGGAACTGTTACCATACCATATCTCTAAATAAGTAAAAAAAATCAGCAAAGAGTCCTTCAGCACGTGCCACATGGCTTTACAGATATTTGCAACATGAATCCATTATGTCTCAATTTCCTGGGGGGTTATGGTGGAAAGAAAAAGAAAAAAAGAAGGAACAAACCTGCAAATGAAATAGGAAAATACAAAGTTAAATGCAAGGTTTGGTCTAGTTTTTGTACTGTGTCATGTAACACCATGGTCCTGAAAAACATTGTCTCATTTTTACTATGTATTGTACCAGCAGTTATGGTCAAAATGACAATAAAAGTGACTTGACTTGAAAAAGATCATGGAATGAGGTAGTATTGGTTGATGAATGAAAATAATAGTGATCAGACTACTGACAGTGCACTATTAACTTTCAAAAGGTCTGAGAGAGGCAAAAGACCCTGTTGAAAGCTCTTTTCTGAAAAGTGCAAATTAAGTGAATGTGGAATCAGCCATCCAAACCATGGACACAGCCCTCCCACCATCAAAGACATTTTCAAGAAGGCAGCATCCATCATTAGGAATCCTCACCATCTTCTCATTACTGTCATGAGGGAGGAGGTACAGGATTCTGAAGACCCCCACTCAATGTTTTAAGAGCAGCTTCTTCCACCACCACCCCCCCCCACCACCACCACCACCACTATTAGGTTTCTGAACAGTCCATGAACCCATCCGCACTATATTGTTTTTTTTTCTTTTATGTCTTATGTCTTGCCCTGTACCTGGATGTCAAATACCAATGTTTTTGCTTTACTTATTAGCATTTAGGCCTAAGTGTGGGAGCACAATGAGCAAAGTGTGTATAGTGGACAATAAGAAGGAAGTCTTTGGACTGTAAAAGGGATACAGAGGCTCTGATCAGTTGGGAGGAAAGGTAGAAAATGTATTTTTTTTTTGCATTTACTCATTTGGTGAAGTTTAACATGGTTGAGGAATGCACAATTAATGAAGGTTGAGAAAGAATGTTATGTGAAATTGTATTAAGACACTGGTGAGGCCTAATTTGGAGTATTGTGTGGAGTTTTGGTCACCTGCCTACAGGAAAGATGTAAAGAAGGTTGAAGAGTGCAGAGAAAATTTACAGAGATGTTGCCGAGTCTGGAGGACCTGAGTTGTAAGAAATGATTGAATAAGTTAGGACTGTATTCTTTGGAATGTAGAAGATTGAGGGGAGATTTGACAGAGGTGCACACAATTATGATATGTATTGATTGGGTAATTGCAAGCAGATTTTTTCCACTGAGATTGGGTGCAACTACAATGAGAGGTCAAGGGTTAAGGGTGAAAGGTGCAAAATTAAAGGGAAACATGAAGGGGAACTTCTTCATTCAGAGGGTCTTGAGAGTGTGAAATGAGCTGCCAACACAAGTGGTGAATTCAAGCTCTATTTCAACATTTAGGAGAAGTTTGGATAAGTACATGGATGGTAGGGGTATGGAGAGCAATGGCCCTGGTTGTGGTTGATGGGAGTAAATAGTTTAAATGTTTTTCGCATGGACTAGATGGGCCAAAATGCCTGTTTATAGGCTGTATTCCTCTATGGCTTTATGATGTGGAGAAGTTATGAAAACACAAAGAAATTCCACTCAGAAACAGAACTTCCAGCTCAGCAAGTCCACACTGACCACTACGCAGCAAGTTTTACTCTAACCCTAGGTTATCCCACTTTATTTGCATCACATTGCTATCAGTTCCATCCCAGATTTTGCACTTTACCTGTACCTTAGGGACTATTTGATTTGGCCAGTTAAACCCCTTCACTTCCAATTACACTTTTGTGATACTTGAGAGAAATCCACTAAGAGGAAACCCATTTGCTTACAGGGAGAATGTGCAAATACCACATAGACAGTATCACATGGAAGAACCTGTCTCAGATGGAGGAACAGTGGAACCTCGATATGTGTGTTCTCAGATCCTTAAAGACAGTGGGATAGGCTGATAATGTGGTTAGACATTTATATGAAATTCTTTTCTCTACCAGTTTAGACACAGAATATAAAAACAGGAAGCTTCTGCTGCAGTTATGCACAAGATGATGCCAGGACTTGAAGACTTGAGTTATAGGTTAGGAATTTATTCCCAAGAACATAGAAAATGCAGAGGAGATTTGACAGTGATATGCAAAATTATGACTGTGTATAGGAAGGGTAAATGCAAGCAGGCTTTTTCCACTGAGGCTGGGTAAAACTACAATCAGTGGTCATGAGTTAAGGGTGAAAGGTGAACCATTTAAGGGGAACATGAGGGGAAACTTCTTCACTCAGAGGGTAGTGATAGTGTGAACGAGTTCAGAATCAGAATTAGTTTTATTATCACCAGCATGTGTCATGAAATTTGTTAACTTAGCAGCAGCAGTTCAATGCTATACATAATAGAGCCAAATAATAATAATAAATAAGTAAATAAATTATAGTATATGCATATTGAATAGATTAAAAATCATGCAAAAAATAGAAATAACATTTATTAAAAAGTGATTTGGTGTTCAAGGGTTCATTTAGGAACTGGATGGCAGAAGGAAAGAAGCTGTTCCTGAATCAGGCTTCTGTACCTCCTACATGATGGTAACACTGAGAAAAGGGCATGGAGATCCTTAATAATGGATGCTGCTTTTCTGCTACACCGCTCCTTGAAGATGTCCTGAGTACTTTGCAGACTAGTACTCAAGATGGAGCCAACTAAATTTACATAGAAACATGGAAAACCTACAGCACAACACTGGCCCTTCGGCCCATAATGCTGTACTGAACATGTACTTACTTTAGAAATTACCTAGGATTACCCATAGCCCTCTATTTTTCTAAGCTCCATGTACCTATCCAAGAGTCTCTTAAAAGACTCTGTCGTATCCATCTCCACCACCGTTGCTGGCAGCCCATTCCATGCACTCACCACTCTTCTGAGTGAAAAACTTACCCCTGACATCTCCTCTGCGCCTACTTCCACTAACCTTAAAACTGTGCCCTCTTGTGTTAGCCATTTCAGACCTGGGAAAAACCCTCTGACTATCCACATGATCAATGCCTCTCATCATCATATTACAACCCTCTGCAACTTCTTTTGGTCCTGTGCAGTGGCACCCCCCCCCCCCCACCCCATACCGGATAGTGATGCAGCCTGTCAGAATCCCCTCCACAGTACTTCTATAGAAGTTTCTGAGTGTATTTGTTGACATGCCAAATGGCTTCAAACTCCTAATAAAGTATAGCCACTGTCTTGCCTTCTTTATGACTACATCGGTATGTTGGGACCAGGTTAGATCCTCACAGATCTTGACACCCAGGAACTTGAAGATGCTCACTCTCTCCACTTCTGATCCCACTATGAGGATTGGTATGTACTCCTTCGTCTTACCCTTCCTGAAGTCCACAGTCAGCTCTTTCGTCTTACTGACGTTGAGTGCCAGGTTGTTGCAGCGGTACCATTCCATTAGCTGGCATATCTTACTCCTGTATACCCTCTCATCTCCATATGAGATTCTACCAGCAATGATATATCATCAACAAATTTATGGATGGTATTTGAGCTATGCCTAACCACATAGTCATGTGTATGTATAGAGTAGAGCAGTGGGATAAGCACACACCCCTGAGGTACATCAGTGTTGATCATCAGCAAGGAGGAAATGTTATTACCAATCCGCAGATTGTGGAATTCTGGTTAGGAAGTCAAGAATCCAATTGTAGATGGAAGTACAGAACCCCAGGTTCTGCAATTTCTCAATCAGGATTGTGGGAATGATGGTATTAAATGCTGAGCTATAGTCAATGAACAGCATCCTGACATAGGTGTTTGTGTTGTCCAGGTGGTCTAAAGCCACACAGAGAGCCATTGAGATTGTGTCTGCCATTGACCTATTGTGGCAATAGGCAAATTGCAGTGGGTCCAAGTCCTTGCTGAGGTAGGAGTTCAGTCTAGTCATGGACCAACCTCTCAAAGCATTTCATCACTGTCAACATGAGCCTAGCGATAGTCATTAGGGCAGCTCACATTATTCTTCTTAGTACTGGTAGAATTGTTGCCTATTTGAAGTAAATTGGAACTTCAACCCATGGCAGTGAGAGGTTGAAAATGTCCTTGAATACTCCCGCTAGTTGTTTGGCACAGGTTTTCAGAGCCTTTCCAAATACTCCATCAGGGCCTTTTGCCTTGCGAGGGTTCACTCTCTTTAAGGACAGCCTAACATCAGCCCCTGAGACACAGGTCACAGGGTCACCAGGTGCAGCAAGGATCTTCACAGCTGTAGTTGAATTCTCCCTTTCAAAGCCGGCATAGAGGGCATTGAGTTCATTTGGTAATAAAGCCTTCTGCCATTCATGCTATTGGGTTTTGTATTGTAGGAAGTAACATCTTGCAAACCCTGCCAGAGTTGTCATACATCTGATGTCACCTCCAACCTCATTCAAAATTGTCTCTTCACCCTTCCAATAGCCCTCCACAGATCATACCTGGTTTTCTGGTACAGGCCTGGCTCGCCAGACTTGAATGCCACAGTTTCAGTCTTCAGTAGATGACTTACCTCCTGCTTCATCCATGGCTTTTAGTTTGGGAATGTACAGTAAGTCTTTGTGGGCACACACTCATCCACACAGGTTTTAGTGAAGTTGGTAACAACTCAGCATAGTCATCCAGGTTCTAAGATGAATCCCTGAATACAGTCCTGTAGGCACTCCTGTGTTCCCCTTATCCGTACATTCTTGGTCCTCACAACTGGTGCTGCAGTCTTCAGTCTCTGCTTATATTCAAAGAGTAGAAGTACAGCCAGGTGATCAGATTTCCCAAAGTGAGGTTGTGGTATAGCACGGTAGACATTCTTGATGGTGGTGTATTAATGGTCCAGTGTGTTGTTTCCTCTGGTATTGAAAGTGATAAATTGATGGTAATTACTCAGTGATATTTTCAGACTAGCCTGGTTAAAATCTCGCAAAATGATGGTGAAGGTGTTAGGGTGCACTGTTCATGCATGTTGATCCCATTGCTTAGATCATCTAATGTCTGATTGACATTCGCATGAGGTGGAATGTATATGGCTACCAAAATTTTCACGGAGATCTCCCGCAGTAGATAAAAAGGATAGCAATTAACTGCTGGATATTCCAGGTCTGGTGAGCAGAATTGGGACAACACTGATATATTTGTGCACCATGAAGAGTTGATCATGAGGCATACTCCTCCCCCTCTGCTTTTGAGAGACTCTATAGATCTATCCTGACGGTATACAGTAAATCCGTCAATCAGAATCGCTACATCTGGTACGGAAGGGGTTAACCAGGATTCCGTGAAACAAAGGACACATGCGGTCCTAATGTCCCTCTGAGTTAGCACCTTAGCTCTGAGCTCATCAATTTTATTCACTGGAGACTGCATATTTGCCAGCAAGATAGTCAGTATTGGGAGTTCAAAACACTGTTTCCTTAAACAAACTTGTAACCCCTACCTGCAGCCATGCTTCCCGCATGGACTCCTACATTTCCGTACGTTTGCTTAAATGCATTAAGACACCTTTGTTAACTAAACTGACTTTGGAAGCAGTTATGCTTTTTTAGCTGTATCAGGCTGAAACGAGAATATTTAGTCGTATCCATGGAGATTTCTGCTGCTGCGCAAGTCACCCCTAGGTGCCCTGGAGGCAGTGTTGGATGCAGGGTGATTTCAATATTTAAGAGAAATTTGGATAGGTACATGGATGAGAGGGGTATGGAGGGTTATGGTCTGGCTGCAGACTGATGGGACTAGGCAGATCATTGATAGGCAAATTGGACGGGCCAAAAGACCTGTTTCTGTGCTGTGGTGATCTGTGGCTCCATGACTTCATGACATGTTGTGTACAATTCTGGTCACCACATTACAAGAATTATCTGATGCAGTCAAGAGGGTCCCAAGGAGATGGTGAGAATGTTGCCAGGAATGGAATTTCAGTCTGGGCAGCCACTATAAATTATTGTTATGGTTTGTGTTGTTCCACTGAACTTTGTGGGTATGCTGTATTGGCACCAGAATATGTGCATCTTCAGTTTCAGATTCAGATTTATTTATTAATCAATTGTAAGTCAAAATATATAGTGAAATTCATTAACAAGCAGCACCACCTAATGATGTGCTGGTGGGCAACTGGCAAGTACCATTCTGGTGCCAGTACAGCGTGTCCACAACGTTCAGCAGAAGAACACAAACCACAACGATAACGGCAACAACACAACAATAAATCATTGTGGCTGCCCAGACTCACAGGTGCCATGCCTCTGACCTGTATGCCCTTCAACCCAGGGGTTTCAAATTTCGGGCCTCAGCCTCCAGACTCATTGACTTTGGTCTTCCACATTTGGCTTTCAACCTGGAGACTTGTCAATCCCTGGGCATCAACCCCTGGAACTCACTGACCTGAAGATGGGACACTGGTCCTCCTTCTTGGGGCCTACCAGCCTCAGACATTGACCATGGTCATTGCTGGTCTTCATCCTCAAAGCTTGTGATTTGTTTTGTTTCCTGTGGATCAGAGGAGGCCGGGGGGATGTGGTGGTAGGTACCTGAGTTCTATAAAATGATGAGAGGCTTAAAAAAGATTAAAAAAGAGGAGGAACATATTTCAAAACTAGAAGGTATAGACTTAAAGTAGTTGAGCTATGGATTAATCGGAAAAATATTTTACCTGAGTAGTAGAGATGATGACCAAGAACACATAACCTGTAAAGGAAAACACCTTCACAACATTTATATGTATATGTGTTTATAAATACTATGATCCACAGGCCTCATGTCACATGCAGGGATATAGGGTTAGATTGTGTAATCTTAGTTGCTACTAGCCATAGGGAGTTGGCACAATTATTTCCAATTGGGTTGTAAATCTTCCACGACTGTCTAGATACCACAAAGCCTACAGGAGGAGATGACCCAGCTGAAATGAACAGTCCTGAAAAGGACACCTCTTCTGATGCCCCAGGTCTTGGCACAATTATGAAGACCAGATCAATGACCAAATAAATTTATAATTGGATGAAATAAGAACTGTGTACACATACACAATTATTTTAAACATTTGTACACTTAACGTAGTTAAACAGTTGAATGATTTGTTTGCAGTTATTTTTTATTTTTGAAGGAGAATGCTTTAAGAACTTTAAGAACTCAGTGTATCATGTGAGTTGACCTTGGTACATTGTTGGAGCTGACAATGTTGTGAGAATTGCTGCCTTCAGTAAAGTTAGTTCTGTTGAAAGCTCATTATTTGTTCCTGTGAGTAGCAACATTAAAGAACTGATAGACGCTGAAGCTCCCAAACCATTTATTCATGCCTACAGCTCAGCAAAATGGTTTTAGTCAGCTTGGTAAGCTTGTGGAAACACAGGAGACTACATTAGATGCTACAGTCTGGAGTAACAAACAATCTGCTGGAGGAACTCTGTAGGTTTAGCAACACATATGAGGGTAGGGCAGAAAGGAATTCCTGACATTTTGGGTCAAAACCATGAATCCTGATGCAGGGTTTTAACAGAAAATGTCAACAATTTATTTCCTCCCATAAATGCTGTTCGACCCACTGTATTCATCCACCAGATTGTTGCTGCAGAGGTTCACAAGAATTTCCCTGGGAATTAAAGGGTTAATGTATAAGGACTGTTATCTGGGCTTGTACTTTCTGGAGGTTAGAAGAATGAGGGGGTATCTAATTGAATCCTATCATTATTGAAAGGCCTAGATAGAGTGAAAATGGAGAGAATGTTTCCTATAGTGGAGGAGTCTAGGACCAGATGACACTGCCTTAAATAGAGAGATTTCTTTTTTGAGAAGGATTTTTTTTCTCTTAGCAAGAGGGTGGTGAATCTGTGGAATTCATTGCCACTAAGGGCTGTGGAGGCCATGTCAATGGAGACATTTTAAATGGAGATTGATAGGTTTTTAATTAGTAAAGATATCAAAGGTTACAGAGACAAGGTTCAGGGCAATCAAATCCCCAACTCGGTGGGGCAGACTCATTGGACCAAATTCTGCTCTCACAGTATGTCTTATGGTCTTCAGCCCAGAAAAGTCTTATTTTTTCCTGATTTGATTCCAAGCTGGATTCTCAATCTTTTCACAGAACTTTTACCAGAAGGAAAAAGAAAAATTGGAGGGAAACACAAGTGAGTTTTTCATAACATTGAAAACGTTGAGAAACTGTGAGAGGAATTTTATTACCATTTAAAGTCTGGTTACTCATTGCTAACTACTTATATGGACCTCTTGCCCAGGTGTAACTAGATTTATAATGGGCTAAGGTATTTTCCTAAAGCACCTGAATCAATCAGTATCACTTTTTGTGTGATTCTATTAACCTTGATGCTGATGGAGCCTTCAGCAGGAGTATTTATGATGTAACGCTTGAGATATCACTGCCTTTGTAGAAACTACAGAAATACATTTAAAACCTCCAGAAATTCAGTTTAAAATGTTGAATCTTATCTCTTAGTTTAAATGCAAGGAGTTCATGGCTTACAAGGCTTATGCAAGTTATGGATTGGGTTGATAATAGCAAAATTTATGAACTCTACACAATACCCCTGAATAAAACCTTTAACTCAGTTCATTTAACTGAATTCATGTGGAATAGTCATCAGCAAATGACAACTTCAGCCAAATATAGCAATCAACTAAGGTAAGATTTACTCTTCCTTCTCAGCTAAGAATGACAAATACAATATCATTAGCTCTAGTCTTGTTTTTCAGGGGATCATTTATTTTTCTCAAAGCAGCAGGTTAGCCTCAGAACTACCTGCAAATTTAGATTTAATTTCAAAGTTTGGTTCATGCGGGGTTTTCAATCTTTTCTTTCTGTGTTCCAGCTTGAGAAGTCTGCATATCTCTGTGTTATTACACAGTTCCCTCCTTTACCAGAATAAGTCATTCTTTCTTCAGCGATAAATATAGAAAACATTGAAATTTGTTATCATATATGGAGATTGAAACAGTTCATGTTTAAGACTAATAATCAGAAATTTCTATTATCGATTCTGCTCAAAGCTCATCAATTTGAACATACTTACTGGCCAATATGCCACAGGCATTTAAGACAGCAATGAAATTCCTCCAGCTCTGGGCTTCTGTCGTCATGTCAGTAGCTTCTTCTCAGATTTCACTTCTGTCAGTCACGCAAACCCTGGGTGGAGACTCACGAATACTGTCGCACTCAGATGTCGTTGTTATTTCTATAGAAGTTTTGTTTGACCAGTCAGGGCTGTTAGCCCTGAGTTGAACCCCCAAACCTGGAAGACCCGTGAACCACTCTTGGTCTGGCCCCCACCCTTTACCTGTTTATCATGGATGACCCTGCCAATAGCCAAAGTATGAAGCCCTGACTGCAGACAACATAGCTCTCTGGGTCATCTTTCAATGACCCAGACCTGATGACAATGTTGTGGTTCTCTTGGAGCGGGGGTCGGCAACCTGCGGCTCCCGAGCCATTTGTGGCTCTTTCACCTCTGTGCTGCGGCTCCCTGTGGCTTTGGGAAATAATTGGTCAGTATTTAATTAAAATGTATTTTATGTTAGTTTGTTAGCTTTTGAAACGTAATTCTAAATTTGAAGATTATGGTGATCTTGTACAATCTAAGTGTGGCGACACATTTCCTGGCACATCCGAAACGGCTCACAATTAGCCAGCATTCCAGCTAAGGGAGATAGCCTACGGGGGTTTGTGAGTACGCGTCTTTTGCAGCATCTGCGTCCATGGGGGCTGGGTTGAGGGAGGCTTAAAAGCAAGGCTGTTTAGTTCGAATAAAGTTATTCGACTGCAGTTTACTGACTGCGTGAGCACACCGCTACAACGTGTTTTTATCGCTATTAATATACGTCACCACTGCCAATACCTGACACCCGCCAGTGCGCGATTTCTTTAATTTTTCGATCCAAGGTAAGCCAACTATGGAGAATTCTAAAAAAAGAAAAGTGACTGAAGAAAACAGAACGTTTAATGATACGTGGACAGATTCATTTGCTTTCACTGTTAATGAGAAACTAGCAAACAACAAAAAGTCAAATGTCGCAAGGCATTTCCAGAATAAACACGCAGCCTTTGCTCAAAAATATCCGGATGGAGATGAGAGAAAAAAAGCCGTTTCGGAACTGATGCGGAAGGTTGATCTGAGCAAAAATCATTTCCAGAAATGGATGAAGTCTGGAAAATCAACGACATACGCCAGTTATATTGCCGTTCAGGAAATAGTCAGGCACGGGAAGCAGTTTACAGATCGTGAATATATAAAAGAATCTTTCATTAAGATTTCAGAACATCTATTCACGGACTTTAAAAACAAGAGTGAAATTGTGCAGAAAATCAGGGATATGCCCCTCTCTGCAAAGACTGTCAAAGACAGAACCATAAAAATGGCAGAAGACATCACAAGACAGCAAATTAAAGACATCAATTCAGCTGTGGCCTACTCGATTGCCTGTGACGAGTCTAAAGACAAAGGTGATATTGAACAAATAGCGTTGTTCTGCCGGTATGTAAACTCTGCCGGGCCACAGGAAGAACTGATTGAGTTGATACCTCTAAAAGACCAAACACGGGGGGAGGACATCTGTGAGGCTGTCTTGAATTGTTTAAGAGCCAAAGGAATAAAGACCACCCATCTGGTGTCAGTAGCTACTGATGGGGCTCCGAATATGACGGGAACGCACAAGGGATTTGTGGCTTTACTGCAGAAGTCGCTGGACAGAAAGCTGCTGACTTTTCACTGCATCTTGCACCAAGAGGCACTGTGCGCTCAAACATTTCCTCCAGAATGCACAGAAGTAATGGATGTTGTCATTCAGATTGTCAATAAAATAATGGCAAAAAGTTTAAATCACCGTCAATTCCGTTTGTTACTGGACGAGCTGGAAAGCGAATATTCTGATCTCCTGCTGCACAACAAAGTCCAGTGGCTGTCAAGAGGGGAGGTGCTGAAACGCTTTGTCGTGCGTCTGGAAGAAGTGAAAACTTTCCTGGGCAGCAAAGGGCTCACCTTTCCTGAGCTGGAACAGCCAGAGTGGCTGGAAAAGCTACACTTCATGGTAGACATGACAGCGCACCTGAACACGCTGAACACAGCTCTTCAGGGGAAAGGACGCACAGCCCTGCACATGTTGGAGGATGTTTTGGTATTCGAGCGCAAGTTGACAGTGCTTGCCAGAGATTTACAGAAAGGCACTTTGTCTCACTTCCCCAATTTGAGAGAGTTCAAACAAGCTCACGACATGATAAATTCGGAGTATTTACATTCTGCAATCATCGCAATGCAAACATCGTTTGGGAAACGCTTCTGTGAGTTCCGAGAGGAAAAAAACACATTATCCTTCCCGGTCACTCCCTTAAGCATCGATCCTTCCCTACTGAATACGACTGCATTGGCAGGTGTGAGTCAACCTGATCTTGAGATGGAACTGGCCGACATAGCCGACAAAGACATATGGGTGTCCAAGTTTAGACGCTTGACAGCAGACCTTGAAGATGTTGCCCGTCAGAAGGCCGTTCTTGCTCAGAATCACAAATGGAGTGATATTGAAAACCTTCCAAAACCGGACAAACTTGTGTTCGAAACATGGAATGCTATGCCCGACATTTATGTAAACATGAAAAAGTATGCGCTTGGAGTCCTGTCGATCTTTGGATCCACATATGTATGTGAGCAGGTGTTCTCCAACATGAACTTTATTAAAAACAAACATCGCGCACGCCTCACAGATGACAGCTTGCGATCCTGTGTAAAGATGAAGGTGACGTCATACAGCCCTGATGTGCAGACGCTGTGCGCTGAGGTCCAGGAGCAGAAATCCCATTAACCAAGTATGATAAATATTTTAATTGCCTATTATTTTATGTATATTCATATTTTTTCATTGTTCAGTGAAATAGTCCTTTTATTTTTCAGGCTGACAGCTGGCTGATGTTATTTTTGGTTTGCTGCTGGCGGAAAATTTAAGTTCGGCGTTTTTCATAAATACAAGAAGGACTCAAATAGACATTGAGTATTTTACTTAAAAGTAACTTTCAACCCAACGTCTTTTTTTTGGAGTTCAAAATGTTTTTGTTGCATGCAGAAATGTAATTTCATTTTCTCTGCAGGAGTTCATCAATTTCATAAATGCAACACATTATAGTTTGTTTATACATAGCATAAAGGCAAAAAAAACGTTGTATGCAGTGTTATTTCATTTTAAATGTCAAACGGGTTTTGCGGCTCCCAGTGTTTTCTTTTCTGTGGGAAACGGGTCCAAGTGGCTCTTTCAGTGGTAAAGGTTGCTGACCCCTGTCTTGGAGGATCACTCTGAATCATTGTCTCTTATCCTCTCGCCACAGGTGCTTCATGTCCTCATGACTATTTCCAGCATTTTATATTTTATTTCCGATCCCTTGTGTCGGCACTTAAACCTGTATTTCCCTATTTATTCTGGCTTGCAACATCAAAGCAATATAAATGATCATGTCCACACCTGACCCAAACATTTTCCTACTCCTGAATTCACTAAATAATAAAAATTCCCATTAATCCCACTGGTTACATTTGTAACTCAAAATTGACAAGTCTCATTATGTTAGTACATGGGGTATTTAAAGGGAAAAACATAGTTTAAACAGCTTCTGCTTAAAACTAACACTGATCAGAATCTGGATCATTTAATCAAGTTAAGTTAATTTGGGATTGCAGGGTAATGTAGTTAATAAAGCTGGTGCCTCACGGTTCAAACTGTCTAGGTACAGTCTTGATTTCTACTGTTACCTGTATGGCATTGATCATTCACCCTGTGACCTTTAGGGTTTCCTTCCCTCCTGCCAGCTCCCAATGAGATGTGGGCTGATAGGTTTATTGGCCTTTGGAAATAGGCTGAAATTTGGAGAGAATCAAGGGGAATATGAGGAAAATAAATGGGATGAAGAAGAGTCTCACTCTGAAGTGTCAACTATTTACTCTTTTCCACAGTTGCTGCCTGACCTGCTGAGTTCCTCCAGCATGTTACGGGTGTTGCTTTGGATTTCCAGCATATACAGACTTTCTGCCTGATGATAGGGTTAGCATGGAACATTGAATGTTGGTAGCATAGCAGTTAGCAAAGTCACTTTACAGCACCTGCTGCAAGATCGAGGTTTGATTCCCACCACTGTCTGTAAGCGGTTTGTACCTTCTCCCTGTGATTGCATGGGTTTCCTCTAGGTGCTCCACTTTCCTTCCTCATTCTGAAGATGTATGGTTAGGGTTATTGAGTTGTGGGCATGCTATGTTGGCACCAGAAACATGGCGACAACATGTATAAACCTTGCTGATTTGCTTTGACATAATCAAAAGCATTACGCTGTATGTTTCGATGTACATGTGACATATAAAGCAGATCAGTGTTGGAAAAGTTACATGTACAGAGGGTTGGTCAGAAGGAGCATGGGGTTAAATGTGTAGAAGGTTTGGGTGATCTTGAGAAGGTCATCAAAATTCAAGGTGCAATTAGCCCGATGGAAGTTCAAGGAGCTTGGTTAAGTACAATAGACAGTGTTTTAAGCAAAGAGAGGAGGAATGGGCTAAGAATTCTATACTTGAATGCGCGTAGTGTCAGAAATAAGACAGATGAGCTTGAAGCTCAGATGAAAATGGGGAACTACAATATTGTTGGGATAACGGAGACATGACTACAAGGGGATCAGGCCTGGGAATTGAGTGTACCAGGGTATACGTGCTATCGTAGAGACAGAAATATGGGAAGAGGGGGTGGGGTGGCCCTGTTGGTGAGGAATGAGATTCAGTCCTTAGCAAGGGGTGACTTAGGAACAGGGGAAGTAGAGTCTGTGTGGATTGAGCTGAGGAACAGTAAGGGTAAAAAGACCCTAATGGGTGTTGTGTACAGGCCCCCAAACAGTAGCGTGGATATTGGGTACAAGTTGATTAGGGAGTTAACATTGGCATGTGCTAAAGGTAATGCAGTCGTTATGGGAGATTTCAACATGCAGGTGAACTGGGAGAATCAGGTAGGTGCTGGACCCCAGGATAGGGAGTTTGTGGAGTGTCTAAGGGATGTATTTTTGGAACAGCTTGTGCTTGAGCCAACCAGGAACGAGGCTATTTTGGACTTAGTGATGAGTAATGAACAGGAATTGATGTGATCTTGAAGTAGAGGAGCCATTAGGAAGTAGTGATCATAACATGATAAGTTTTTATCTACAATTTGAGAGGGATAAGGGCAGATCAGAGGTGTCAGTGTTGCAATTAAATAAAGGAGACTACGGAGCCATGAGGGAAGAGCTGGCCAAAGTTAAATGGGCAGATGCCCTGGCAGGAAAGACAGTGGATCAGCAGTGGCAGATATTCTTGGGGATAATACAAAAGATGCAAAAGCAGTTCATTTCAAAGAGAAGGAAGGATTCAAAGAGGGGGAAGGGGCCACAGTGGTTGACAAAGGAAGTCAGAGATTGTATAGCATTAAAGAAAAAGATGTATGACAGGGCTGAGATGAGTGGGAATACAGATGATTTGGAAAGTTTTAAGGAACAGCAGATCTTAACTAAAAAAGCAATATGGAGAGAAAAAATCAGGTATGAGCTCAGTCTAGCCAGGAATATAAAAGGGGATAGCAAAAGCTTTTTTAGCTATGTGAAGAGAAAGAAGATAGTTAAGAACAATGTTGGCTCCTTGAAGAATGAATTGGGAGAAATTGTTATGGGAAACAGGGAAATGGCAACAGAATTTAATGCATACTTTAGATCTGTCTTCACCAGGGAGGACACAAGCAATCTCCCAGATGTATGGATGGGCCAGGGTCATAAGATATCAGAGGAATTGAAACAGATTGACATTAGGAAAGTAACTGTGATGAGTAGACTGATAGGACTGAAGGCTAATAAATCCCCGGGTCCAGATGGTCTTCATCCAAGGGTTCTAAAAGAGGTGGCTCAGGAAATTGTGGATGCATTGGTAATCATTTTCCAATGTTCCTTAGATTCAGGATCAGTTCCTGAAGATTGGAGAGTGGCTAATGTTAACCCACTTTTCAAGAAGGGAGGGAAGGAGAAAACGGAGAACTATCGCCCTGTTAGCCTAACGTCAGTCGTGGGGAAGATGCTTGAGTCCATTATTAAGGACGAAATAGTGGCATATCTTGATGGCAGTAATAAGATTAGGCCGAGCCAGCATGGATTTACCAAGGGCAAATCATGCTTGACTAATCTGTTGGAGTTTTTTGAGGGTGTAACAAGGATGTTAGACGAGGGTAAGCCAGTGGATGTAGTGTACCTAGATTTTCAGAAGGCATTCGATAAGGTGCCACATAGGAGATTGGTGAGTAAAATCAGAGCTCATGGCATTGGGGGCAGGGTTTCAACATGGATAGAAAACTGGTTGGCAGATAGAAAGCAAAGGGTAGCAGTGAATGGGTGTTTCTCGGACTGGCTGGAGGTGACTAATGGGGTACCACAGGGCTCTGTATTGGGACCACAGCTCTTTATGATTTATGTCAACGATTTAGATGAGGGCATTGAAAACTATATCAGCAAGTTTGCTGACGATACTAAACTGGGTGGCAGTGTGACATGCGAAGAGGACGTTAGGAGAATACAGGGAGACTTGGATAGACTGGGTGAGTGGGCAGATACTTGGCAGATGTCATTCAATGTGAATAAATGTGAAGTTATCCACTTTAGAAGCAGGAACAAGAGGGCAGAGTATTGTCTGAACAGTGTAGAGTTAGGTAAGGGAGAAATGCAAAGAGACCTAGGAGTCCCAGTTCATCAGTCAATGAAGGTGAATGAGCAAGTGCAACAGGCAGTGAAGAGGGCAAATGAAATGTTGGCCTTTATTACAAGGGGAATTGAGTACAAGAGCAAGGATGTCCTTTTGCATTTGTACAGGGTCCTGGTGAGACCACACCTGGAATATTGTGTACAGTTTTGGTCTCCAGGGTTAAGGAAGGACGTTCTGGCAATTGAGGAAGTGCAGTGTAGATTCACTAGGTTGATTCCTGGGATGGCAGGGCTGTCTTACGCAGAGAGATTGGAGAGATTGGGCTTGTACACACTGGAATTGAGGAGATTGAGAGGGGATCTGTTTGAAACGTTTAAGATAATTAAAGGATTTGATAGGATTGACTCAGGAAATATGTTCCAGATGTTGGGAGAGTCCAGTACCAGAGGGCATGGATTGAGAATAAGAGGTCAGTTATTTAAAACAGAGTTGAGGAAAAACTTCTTCTCCCAGAGAGTTGTGGAGGTGTGGAATGCACTGCCTCGGAAGATGGTGGAGGCCAATTCTCTGGATGCTTTCAAGAAGGAGCTAGATAGGTATCTGATGAATAGGGGAATCAAGGGATATGGGGCAAGGCAAGGACTGGGTATTGATAGTGAATGATCAGTCATGATCTCAGAATGGCGGTGCAGACTCGAGGGGCCGAATGGTCTACTTCTGCATCTATTGTCTATTGTCTTCTGTTTATTCCCCTCCAGGGATGCTGGCTGACTTGCTGAGTTCCTTCAAAATTTTGTTTATGTTACTCAAGATTTCCAGCATTTGTCAAAATGTAAAATGGATGTCTTACTAGCAGAATAAGTCAAGTGACCTGTTGTGCTGTTTGAGTAAGTACTCAAACCAACAGCAATGTAGGACATTTATCCAATCAGCATTTTGATTAGCAATCTGCACTTGAAAGCTAACTCGAAACACATGGAAATAAAGATTAAAGTATAATCCCTAGGTGTGCACACCATCAAGAAAGTAGGCTCTTGTTATCTCCTACCAGAGATGAATGGTAAACAAGAAGAGCATTATCTTTGAGGAATAATGCACCTAACAGCAACTGACCAGAAAGAATATTGGACTGATAGAAAAAGTCCTTCCAAATCTTCTAAGCCATTTGATGGCAGGATTGACTTGAGTCAAAAATACAATATAGGAAGAAAAATAGTGATATCTAAACATCATTCAATAGTAAATAGCACCAATGAAACTAGACACAGTTGCCATTTTATTAGGTACATCTGCACAGAAATACCTAATCAGCCAATCATGTGGCAACAACTCATTGCATAAAAACATGCAAACATAGTCAAGATGTTCAGTTGTTGTTCAGATCAACCATCAGAATGGGAAAGAGATAAGATCTAAGTGACTTTAACCATGGAATTATTGTTGCCGGACAGGGTGGTTGAATTATCTCAGAAACTGCTGATCTCCTGGGATTTTCAGGCATAGAGTTTACAGAGAATGGTGACAAAAATGAAAAAAAAAAAATCCAGTGAGTGACAGTTCTGTGGGGAAAAAATGCCTTATAATGAGAGAGGTCAGTGGTATGCAAAAGAGAATCTCTGAATCCAAAATGCAGTGAATAGACGGCAACAGCAGAAGACCATGAACATCAGTAGACAGTTTAGTAGGTACTGGAGTTAACCAATAATGTGATCACTGAGCGTATGCACATGTTTCAAATATATTCCAATTTCAAATATTAAAATGCATAGAAGAACTTTTGTTGAGGGAGTGATTTTATAAATCAAATACATGGTGACCATCTACGTTATTGTTGTATTTCAGATCATGTCAACATCGTCTTCTTGTGATTATTGTCACTTCGTTATCTTTATTGCTTTTCTCTGAGAAATTTAATTTAATCTATTTAATCTATATTTTGATTTTATTTTTAACAGATTTTCATGCTCTACCAGAATATATTTAGCTCCTGCTATTATTCCCAATTTAATTTTTGAAACATTTAAAACAGCAAGTTCCCCTGTATGTTAACTTCTTATAACATATTTTATATTCTGAACTTATTTTTTCCTTTTCAGTCACAGTGGGGAATGTAAATAATAGCAAAAATTGCTATGAATCTTTTTGAGTCATTCAGGGTGTAAATTAAGATTGACAGTAACTCATACACACGATGAAGCTGTTAAATTCTTCTTTGAATAACCTCCTTGTACTAATAGTTACATCATTGTGCATGGTCTTGCCAAGTAAGTTAATAATATAAAATATTAAATTTCTGTCATCTCCCACAGGGATGCTTAATGGAATATTTGCTGGAGTTATTGATTTTCTGATAAAGTAGGAAGACAGCAGCTTGCTCCTAACAGTGCTATCCTACCCGTCACAAGAAGACATAACAACCAAATAGAAGAAGTCGAAGTACTCTTCAGACCAGATAGTACCCATGGAGGGAAAAACAGTCAACGTGCAATCTTGCCCTCCTCACAAATGCTGCCTGAACTTCTGAATATCTCTGGGATTTTTCTGTTTCATTTTGCGAAATGTTCTGTGCCTGCAGATTTTTTTAAAATCTTTAACTAATCCGCTGATTGATCAGAGGAAATAACATTAAATGTAGTTTTCAGAGAAGTGCATGCACTTAATAAGAATTTAAAGCTTCCCATTCAATGAGATTTTAAAGACTGTGCTAATATTTTCAAGAAACAGAAATTGGCTATTGACATGCTGTGCATTGTTTTAAGGGATTCTCTGGGACATTCTGGGATCTGTGAGTTTTTGTTTCTTTTTCTTTTTCATGTGTTTCGTGACTATCCGGGGAAGACAAATATCACAGTTGATTTCTACATGCATACTTTGACAATAAAATGAACCTTAAACTTTGAATCTTGAACCTTAAACCTTCTTTTTGTTCTAGTCTTATCAAGAATTGCTCCCGTTTTCCTGTTATACAAAGAATCATGAAGTTGCTATAACTCATTAGGAGTTTGAGGAGATTTGATATGGCACCAAAGGCTCTTGCAAATTTCTACAGATGTACAGCAGAAAGCATTATGACTGGTGAAATTACCACCTGATATGGAGGCTCCAATGCACAGGATCAAAATTCTTTGCAGACAGTTGTAGTCTCAGCAAGTCACTGCCCCCTTCCTCCTCACCATTAAGGACGTCTTCAAAAGGTGGTGCCTCAAGAAGGTGACATCCATCATTATCTATTGTTAATGACCCTTGCCATGCTGTCTTCTCATTACAACCATCAGGGAAGAGGTAAAGGAGCCCCAGAGACCCACATTCAAAGTCTTAGGAACAGCTTCTTCTCTTCAGCCATCAGCTCTGTGAATATCCATGAGCCATGAACACTACCTCACTATTCATCTCTTGCACCATTTATTTATTTAGTTTTGTTACTTATGGTTTGTTACCTGTATGTCATTAGGACTTTTGCACAGGACTGTGGTAATTTTATGTATTGCATTATACTGCTGCCACTAAATAGAAAATTTCTTGGCATATGTAAGTGATATTAAACATGATTCTGATTCGAGTTCTGATTTTAACTCTCTTTCCATCTACCTTTCAAGATCTTTGAGCAATTTTCTACTTGTGGTTATATACAATGACAGCCTCTCCTTTTCGACACACAAGCACGAATGCAGCGATGACTTGAAGACAAACTAAAAGTAGCTGAGAAGCTAAGTGACAGAGTATCGCTCTGTGTGATGCGCTTCCAACCACATGAATTCCAAGTTGAAAAATTACGTTTAATCCTTTATTACAAACCAACAATAAAATTTTTTGATTCTTCTGTAATTCCTGTGAAACAAAACTGAGCAAGACAAGTGTAAGTGGATCAAGTTCAAATAAGGATGAGCGATCAGCAGAAAAACATACACTCCATACTCACTCCCTCTCTATGCCGCTAGGCAGGTGATGAGGCGACTATATTCACTTATTTCTACCACCACCCAAAACTACGTGACAAATTCCGTGAGGATGAGCAATAAAAATAAAATACAAATAGACAATAAGCAGATACATGGTTCCTACAATGATTTCTTCCAAAGTCAATCACTGTTAACCATTCATAGTATTAGGCTGCATTAAAATTATACCTCTAAGAACATCCAGTTACATAACATCACTCCCAAGGCCAGTATACCATTGATACTGCAATAGCCACATCAATATGTAGTAAACAGCAAATAATGCATCTAGCACTAGAGCATTTTATAACACAATAATACTGCACATCGGAGCCTGAATCATATGATTAACCTGAAGCAAACAAACCTTTCATGGGTTAATTCTATACAACAACACTAGTGTACAACTTTCAGAGTGACATTTTCTCTTATTTTGCTTTAATAGCCTTAAGTACTCATAAGGAATGGTTGGAATACATTTTTCTTGACCAATAACTCTGAATGAGCAGAACCAGAGTTGGCACAGTCACTGCTGAGGTTGTGGGCCAACCAGACAACAGACTGCATCCTACCCTAATCCAAACAAACTTGAACAAAGTTGAAAATAATTTTATTATCAAGGTGCATACAGTATATGTCACCAAACTTATGCTGCAACTTATTTTCTGCTAGTTATCTATTTAATACCATTTTTCTATTACCATCTTGTTTTTATCTACCACTTTGTTTGATTGCCTGAGACAAAACCAAACAGAGTTTCATTGTACCTATGTACAATGACAATACAAATCATTCAATTCAATTCAATTCAAACATTTCCTTGAGAGTCACTTTCTTGCAGGCATTTTCATTACTGCTGAAGTCAAATTGGCTCCTTGCTTCATACCGACTCATTGCATCCCAGAATACTTTGTGAAGATTGATTAAAGATTAGCTTTATTTGTCATATGCACATCGAAGTGTACAGTGAAATGCATCATTGGTGCCAAATCAAATCAGCGAGCTTAGTGCTGGATAGCCCATAAGTGTGGCCACGCTTCTGGTACCAACATAACGCTCCCACAACTCTCTAACATCAAGCATACACCTTTGTCATGTGGAAGAAAACCCGAGCACCCAGAGGAAACCCACATGGACATGTGGAGAATGTGTCACCTCCTTATAGGCACTGATGAGAATTGAACCCCAATCTTACAGCTTGGGCTATAAAGCATTGCCCTGACGAATACACTAGACCACTGTTAAAATATCACTTCACTTTAAATTTATACAGTACTGTGGAGAAGTATTGGGTACATATAGCTAGGGTGCCTAAGACTTTTGCATGATACTGTGGTAATTTTATGCATTTCACTTCACTACTGCCACAAAAAAATCATGACAGGTGTATCTGCAACTGTGCCAACCCCCATACAAATTGAGAATTTGTGGCTAGACTTGCAAAGCACAGTTCACTCACAATCTCCATGCAATCTGACAGAGCTTGAGTAGTTTTGTAAAGAGAATGGGGAAAAATTGCAGTTTCCAGATGTGGCAAGCTGATAGAGACCTATCCACACACCTGTAATTGCTGCCAAATGTGCATCCGATAAATACTGAATTGAAGGGGGTAAATTCTTATGCAATCAATTATTTTCTGATTTATATTTGTAATTAATTAAGATCACTTTGTAGAGAACTGTTTTCACTTTGACACAGTTGGTGTCAGTGTCAAAAAAAAGCCAAATTAAATTCACTGTGATTCAATTTTGTGAAATAATAAAGCATGAGAACTTTTACAGGGGGTGAATACATTGTATAGGAAGTGTATATAGCTAGGGTGCCTAAGATGTTTGCACAGACTGTATCCGTCAGTGTGAAGCAGTCTGTAAATCTGATGGGAGCAAAGGATGTTGGGAATGGCAAGGGTGGACCGCCACAGGAGGTTTGTGGGACAGATGACAGAGAAAGAGTGCTGGGGTGGGGATACAAGAAAATTTCCAAGTCAACGAATTGCCACTGGTGTAAAGTTAAGTCAATCATCAAAAAATGGAAAGAATATGGCACAGCTGTAGATCTGCCTAGAGCAGGCCATCTTCAAAACTTGAGTGACCATGCAAGAAGGGGATTAGTGAGGGAAGCCACCAAGAGACCTATGACAACTCTGGAGGAGTTACAAGCTTCAGTGGCGGAGATGGGACAGACTGTGCATATGCCAGCTGTTACCCAGGGGGTTCACCAGTTGCAGGTTTATAGGAGAGTGGCAAACAGGAAGCCAATGTTGAAAAAAATCTCACAGGAAATATTGGCTAGGGTTTGCCAAAAGGCATGTGGGAGACTCTGAAGTCAGCTGAAAGAAGGTTCTATGGTCTGCTGAAACCAAAATTGAGCTTTTTGGCCATCAGACTAACCACTATATTTAGTGTAAGCCAAGTACTGCACATCATGAAAAATACATCATCCCCACTGTGAAGCGTTGGGATACTTCACTGTAGCAGGCCCTGGAAGGCTTGTGAAGGTAGAGGGTAAAATGAATGCAGCAAACTACAGGAAAATCCTGATGTAATCTGCAAAAAAACTGCGACTTGGGAGAAGATTTGTTTTCCAGCAAGACAATGACCCCAATCGGAAAGCCAAAGCCACACAGGAATGGCTTGAGAAGAAAAAAGTTAACGTCCTAAAGTGACTAAGTCAAAGTCCAGACTTCAGTCCAATTGAAAATGTATGGCTGGGCTTGAGAAGGGCTGTTCACTCATGATCCCCATGCAATCTGACAGAGCTTGATCAGTTTTTAAAAGAAGAATGGGGAAAATTGCAGTGTCCAAATGTGAAAAGCTGATAGAGACCTACCCACACAGACTCAAGGCTGTAATTGCTGCCAAAGATGCATCTACTAAATACTGACTTGAAGCAAGTGAATACTTACACAATCAATTATTTTGTGTTTTATATTTCTAATTAATTTAGACCACTTTGTAGTAATCAGTTTTCACTTTCTGTTTATCAGTGTCAAAAAAACCAAATTAAATTCACTGTGATTCAATGTTGTGTCATGAATGCATCACAGCTCTGAGGGGCCAAAGGGGCGGGGTAGCCCCCTCCTTTGTGAGAATCGCAAGAGCATTATTGGGTTGGCTCAGCGGACCCAGGAAATGAGAGAGACCTGGCCATTGTCTCCTGGAGACCACGTTTGTGGATTGGAGACTATGCTACGTGCAAGCCCTCGGGCAAAGTGGACTGGTTGGTGGAGGGATTGCATCATCCCAACCTGATTGACATCTGAGACCCTGTGAGGAAGTATAAAAGAGGGTCTAGGGGAACAACCCCTTCAGACACACCAGAAGAAACGCTAACGATCCCGTAGTAGCGGGAAGCCACATGAGTTCGGTTCCCTCGCCTGGGGGCTGGTGGCGGGTATCACAGAAACGATTTTCTTGAACTAACAATGGGGAACCAACTTTCCCGATTCAACGAATTTGCTTCATAAAAGACCCGGGCAAATTTCTTTTCTCACAAATCTCTCTCTCTCTCCAACAAGTGAAAACCCAGCGGTCCCCAAAGGCTGAAGCCTGCAGGAACTGAGTGACTTTTATATTTCCATTGGCCAATATATTATCCCCTAGACGAACGATCGAGCTATTTCTTATTGATGATTATTATTATACCCGTACTTTTAGATTGAGTATTGACGACGTATATTATCTGAATGTTTGTATTAATCTTATTTTTGTGCCCCTTTATAAATAAAGACTTTTAAAAATAGTACCATCAGACTTCAATGGACCTCTCTATCTTTGCTGGTAAGTGACCCAGTTACGGGGTACGTAACAGTTGTAAAACAATAAAACATGAAAACTTCCAGGGTGGGGGGGGGGGGGTGGTGGTGAATACTTTTTATACTGTATGTGTGCGCAAGACTTTAGCACGGTACTGTTGAATGGGTAATGCATTTGGTGGAAATATACAGAATTCACAATCACCGACATCGAATTGGGGTTCACTTTAAGAAATGGGTCTGACGTGATTAATTAATTACGCAAAGTTCTTTTACCTCACTTGGTGTTCAGCTTTTTGGAGTCTAGTAATTGAGTTGTTATGGTTTTTTTCTCAAACATAAAACATTTCACATCATCTTATTTTGCGAAAACTTACACTGTAGATAATTGCAATGTCCAATGGGACTTCTTTACTAGGAGGACCTTGTAGGAAGGCGTGTGTGACATGGTGGCACATAATCAAAAAGACAGATCATTTGAACTCAGCAAATGGGTTTTAATCTCCTTGGAGGTTTTATGCAGGCAATTCAGAATCAGACCATGTTAACATGCATTAGAGTGTCTGTAGCACACACCCACATTACTAGTTAGTATCTGCTTGTCACATCCTTAAGCTTCCCAGCAGATTTTTCTCCTTCTCCTTGTATCATATTAGCTGTGTGAGACCATTAGCCTGACATTTGTATCTAGAGTAGTTAATGTCATTATGATGTAGAGCTTCCCAGCAATAAAATATAAACACTGCCTTAATAAACTTGCAATAATAATACTGCAAATATGAACCTTTTGCTGTGGATTCCATAATTCATTGCTGTCAGTGATGGTTGCCATGGTGTCTTCTTGTAGCTGCTTTCACAGGCAGCTACCAAGATCGCGAATGGATGCAATGATTCCACCACTGAAGATAATTAACTGGGAGCTCTGACAAAAATTTAATTTTTTTTCTTATCTGTGTATCCCAGTTCATCAGATAATGAATGTTAAGAAATTGGGAAGTGTTTGAATTAGCCATGGTGCCACGTAAAAGGAAAGCAGCACTGTAAATGCCCGGCAGTGAATTTCAAGCAGTAGACTTGGTTTATTTTATGTATACAGCAGTTTTTTTTTTTTGGAATTGTCTTTTCACATCTGTGTCATACTTCCTTCCTATTTTGATAGGTTGACAACATAAAACATAGAATAGCACAGCACAGAACAGGCCCTTCGGCCCACAATGTTGCACCAAGCCAATTAAATTGGCAATCAACAGGCCAGCTAAACTACACAACTACACATCTGCCTACACAAAGTCCATTTTCTTCTCATTCATAAATATGGATGACTTTTAAAAGTCCCTAATGTATTTGCCTCTACCATCACCACTGGCAGGGCATTCCAAGCATCCACCATTCTCTTAAAAAAATCTTGCCCCTCACATCGTATTCAAAATTACCCTCTCTATCCTTAACTGCATGCCCTCTGGTATTAGACATTTCAACCCTGGAAAAAAAAAACGATACTGTCTGTCTAGTCCGTCTATGACTCCCGTAATCTTACAAACCTCTATCATATCTCTCCTCGGCCTCCGATGAGCTAAGCTGTAGGTTTACTTTCTGTAATACAAGTACATTCTAAGGATGAGCAATATTTCATTGTGCAGAAAATTATGTTGTGGAGGAAGCTCCTGATTTTTGATATTAAGATACGTCTCCTGGATTTTGGAACCCACTGACATTCAATAGGACCACCAACTCACTGAAGGATGTTGGTTGGTTGGAGACACGGCATGGTAACCAAACCTTCCAGCCATCAAACCCACACCATCCTATTACACCCATGTGACCCATTCGTACGCCTTTGGAATGTGGAAGGAAACTGGATCACCAAGCATGCACAGGGAGAACGTACAACCTCCTTACATACAGCAGTGGGGATTCACTCACCAAGTCCCACAATCCTTACCTTTATCACAATGTCTATCATATCATCCTTTCTGAATCAAGATTTGCATGAACTTCACTCAAAAACACCAAATCAAGTCACTATTTAATTTGAGCATTTCTACTATGAGCACATGGATTTAAGCACAAACCAAAGGAACAAACTCACCGTATTTCAACAGTTTCCTTTGGAAGACTGTGTGGTGGGGGTACTCCATGAGCTCTGGTATCCTCCCGCATTCCAGAGGCTTACGAGTTAGGGCTAGGAAGTCGTGGGCATGCTCTGTTAGTGTGGGAAGCATGTTGACACATATGGGCTGCTCCCAGCACTCATCAAATTGTATTGGTCATTGGCACAAAAGCAACACTTTTTCTGTATGTTTTGATTTTTTGATGGACACGTGACAAATAAAGCTAATCTTTAATCTTTTGAACTATTTCATCCACTGCTCTGGCATACTCCACCTGCTCTAAATGTTGCACAGTTTGCAGATCCAACAAAGGGCTCATTAATCATCATGAAGGTCAAAGAACTGCACTGGAAATAAGCTCTCCTCACCCTTGTGTGAAAGGAAAGGATGGTGATAAATGAAGTGCAGAAATAGAAAAGCATGGTGCAATCTTTGAACAAGTGTAGGAAAACTGTTTAAAAATCTTTACAGGAGACCCATTTGGGCTACAAAGCTCAACCCCTACCGAATCATATATCTTACACAAAAATATGAGATACATAAAAAATTTCACAAACTGTTGACAGAAGAGGAGAAGCTGTTCTTGAAATGATGTGTGTGTGTCTTCAGGAGCCTATACCTCCTCCTTGACAGTAGCAATGAGAAGAGGGCATATCCTGGGTTATGTGGTCCTTAATGCTGGCTGCTGCTTTTTTAAGTCATCGCCTGTTGAAGGGGTCCTCCATGATGGGGTTGACTGAGCTTTCTGTAGCTTTTTCCAGTCCTGTGCAGCAAGGAGTGATGTATCTCCTCAGTACTTCTGTCAAAGTTTGGAAGAGTTGCTGGTGACAGATCAACTCTCCTCAAAATCCAAATGAAATATAACCACTGTCTTCAATGTCAAAGCAGTGGGAGAGGCTAAAGAAGGCTCCAGAGGTTGTTGCAGATCTGCGGGACTTTCAGTTTAACCATGATATAGTTTAATTTCTTCTCTTTTAACATCTCTTAATTTCTCTACTTAATTTCTCTTTATTTTTTCCTTTACAAGGTGGCTGGGGCCCTGTTAGAGTTCATGATCTACAACTAGACTCAAACTGCAATTCTTCATGGCGGTTATGTATCACTCTCTGAACACACCGAGTGGCCTGGTGTTTTCAATATCTCCACATGCGCCTTTGGGGTGCAGCCCTATAGATGACCTAGTTCCTTTCTGGTGATGTCAACTGAAGTATTGCAGGATGTTGAAAAAAAGAACTGAAATAACAACATACACTGTTGAAAGAAGGCTCTCGAGTCAGGGGAATTAGAATAAAGTGACAGAAAGCTGTTGGTCTCCCTCTCACCTGTTGCAAAAACAGTATATCTTGCTCTCTCACTAGTAAGAGAGACACAGAGAGTCTAAGCTGTCGAAGTGTTGGAATGGACAGACATTTTTGATGGACTCTAGATTATGTTTTCTGGTGGACTTTGCTATTGCTTCCATATTGGGTAGAGAGGAGGGGAGTTGAAGCTTTTGCTGGAGCAAGTGAGGAGTGGGGTAGGTTTGATGCTTGTATGTGAGAGGGGGAAGGGGCAGTTTTGGGGTTCTGAAGTTTTCTGTCATTCATTCTTTAGGGTTTTCCTTCTGTTTTGTGAATGCCTGTGAAGAGTAAGGATTTAATGAGTGTACTGTATACATTATCCAATTCTAAATTGAACCATTGTATATTGCACCTCACCTCCAACTAGCATTCAGGCATTCAGATAATCTTCAGAATTAAAGCAACCATATCCTAGTACCACAGTTACTCAGACCAGCAATCTTTGATCTGCAGTTGGTATACAATGTTTAGAGGCAATCACATACCATTGTCAATGCCTGCAAGCCCAAAGTCCTCTACCAATCTGCCTTGTTACCTCACCCTACAAACCAACAATAGAGATTCACAGCAAGATCTTCAAAGTCAAAGTCAATGGAACATTAATTATCAAAGTACATATATGTTACCCTATACTGACTTTAGATTCATTTTCTTGCACAGATTTTGCAGGAAAAGAAAGAAATACAATAGAATTTATGAAAAAAACTATATATAAACAAAAACTGACCAACAATAAATGCGCAAAAGATGACAAATTGTATAAATATAAATAAAAAAGTGCTGGTGATATATGGCAACATTCTGTGGGCAGCTCATAAAGCTTCTAAATATACATGAAATACATACAAAATGCTGAAGCAACACAGCAGGTCAGACAGCATCCGTGAAAATGAATAAAGTCTATTTTTCGGGCTGAGATCAGGTCAACTCTTTATTCTTTTCCATAGATGAAACCTTACCTGTTGAGTTCCCCCAGAATTTTGTGCAGGTTACTGTAGATTTCCAGCATCTGCAGATTTTCTCCTGCTTAAGATATACATGTTCTGAAATGTTATCAATATAATTTATAGCCTGTAAAATTTGTTTAAGATCTTGGAAATCATGGAATACTTCCTACATATTCTGAGCTACTCTTGGTAAAGGCAGTAATCATTGCTGAAAGTTAGCACCCCCTTAAGCATATTGGTGTAGCATTTAGTTGATTAAGGACAAGAGCTTTTGATAATGAAGATTTAAGACAGCACAAAAAGCACAATCTACTGGATAACAGTGATTCTACTATCCAATGTGACCCTGAGACCCATTCTATGTTGGTGTAAAGGATTTTTATTTTTTCTTGTATTTTTATTGCTGTTTAACTTTCTTGTGCTTACTTATAACTTTTATATAGTCACCTTTATGAGTGTAGTTGTTTAGTCAATTTTTGGTAATCTTGGATTCTAGATCTTTTTCTAGAAAAAGTATTTTTCTAGAAAATTCTCTCCAGCCTGTGTTAAGCCACTGAACCTGATTGTTTTTTCTTATCAATGGAATGTCATTTATCTATCTGGTTTGAGCTTTTAGTATAAGATGATCAGGACTTCTTGATTATTTGTATTTCTTTGTTATTATAGCACTTAATAAAGCAGCCATAGACACTAATTCTATGCCTCATTCAATACCTCCAAAGAACCTCTGGATCAATAACACCAAATCAAACAACAACATACAGCAGGTATATTGATGCAGTATTAAAATTATTGTATATCATGAATGCTGTCTCTACAAAATCCTCCAAGTTCAGTGGAAGACAAAGTTAAGAAGTGCCAGTGTGTTCTGGATATGGCCGGTTAGTTAGCTTGTCGAGGCCACATCAATTACATGCCCACAGCTTAGACAAGAGGCTATGAAGAGAACTTAAGATTCAAGGATATACATAAAGAAATGCAATATCTACACTGATGTCTGGGAATCTTTGGAGAATATCTGTGTTTCCTACCAATATTCCTACTGAATTTTGAAAGGCCCAGATGGAGCGGACATGGACAGGATATTTCCAATAGCGGAAGAATCGAGACCCAGGTGGTAAAACCTCAGAATAGAGAGATGTCCATTTAGAACAGAGATGAACTGGAATGTCTTTAGCCAGATGGTGGTGAACCTATGGAACTCATTGCCACAGATGCCTATGGAGACAAAGTCATTGGGTATATTTAAAGCAGAGGTTGAACTTTTCTTGATTAGTAAAAGGTTATATGGGTAAGAAAGGAGAATGGGGTTGAGAGGGAAAATAAATCAGCCATGACCAAATGATGCAACACACACAGGAAGCTGGAGAAACTCAGCAGGCCAGGCAGTATCTATGAAAAAGTGTACAGTCAACATTTCAGGCCAAGAACCTTCACCAGTCCTGAAGAAGGAACTCAGTCTGAAACGTCGACTGAACTTTTTTCTGTAGATGCTTCCTAGCCTGCTGAGTTCTTCCAGGACTTTGTGTATATTGGTTTGATTTCTAGTATCTGCTGATTTTCTCTTGTTTGTGATGACCAAATGGCAGAGCAGATTCAATGGGCTGAATGACCTAATTCTGCTTCTATGTCTTATGGCCTCATGGACTTAATGTTCTATGTCAGGGATTCTCAACCTGGGTTCACAGACACTTTGTTTAATGATAAGGCTTCATAGTATTAAACAAAAACCCTGTTCTAAGTGAAGAAAGAACATTCAGGATGGTATTGAAGACAGTGAGGCATCAGGACCGCTCAGAAACCCAGTGTATGTGGTGGAAAGCACATGGTGATGGCAGGTTCATCACTTGCAAAGATCAGGAGGGAAAAATAGTCCTCAGGAGCGACCAATTCTGGATCTGCAGACTCTGGAGCAGTAGGGACACAGAAACAGCTGGGATGTGGGTGCTTGGATAACGGGATACTTTCTGTATCTCCTCCTCTCTTCAGCTGTCGCTCTTCTGGACTCCTCAGAATTCATTTCTGCTCCATGGTTCAGCATTCTCCGGTGGTTTCTGTCACAAGCCAGCTGCTACCACTCATTGACCTCGATATTTGCCTGAGAGAGCTGCTCCATAAGTTGGACGTTATAACTCTAGCGCAGGGCATCATGATCTCTCTTGCCCTGAGGGAGTTCTCCATAGAGTACTGCTTTCAATAACCTGGAGTTTTCCATGCAAGACACGTGGCCTGTCCAGCAGAGCTGCATGAGAAGCGAAGTGGTTTCCAAGCTTGGAAGCTGAGCCTTCCCCAGGACCTTGTTGCTGGAGAAGACATCCTGCCAGTTGATACCCATGATGGAGAGAGGCAGCGTTGATGGAAACACTCAGGCAACTGGATATGCTTGCGGTACAAAAGCCAGGCTTTCGAGCTGTATGGTGGAGGTTGTAATGAGCGCAGCCCTCTACACCTGTTTTTTTTTTTTGTGGACAGACAGCTGGTGGTTCTTCCACACACATTTCTGGAGGCACCCAAAGGTACTGCTAGCCCTGGCGAGTCAACATCTCTTACTACCATAGTATTGCTGGAGATGACACTGCCCAGGGAGGTGGACTGCTCAACCATGGTGAGAGGGTGGTCGTCAATGGTGATCCGAGGTGGGCTGTAAATGCCATGAGGGGTCTTCTGATGGAGGATCATTGCTTTCTTCAGACTCATGGTTTAACCAAAAATCCTTGCAGTCTTGGTGTACTGAGTGACTGCAGCCTGTAATGTGTTCTCTATGTGTGTGAGAAGAGCACAGCCATCTGCAAATTGCAGCTCGAAAATGGGCTTATGCATGGTTTTTGTGTCGGCAAGAAGTCAGCAGAGGTTGAAGGTATTTCTATTAGTGAATAACCGAATGTAGATGCTCTCCAAGGTGGTCTCTTTCGCCCCCCCCCCCCCCCCCATAGCATCAAGCTGAAAAAGATGGCAAAAAGCATTGGTGCCAAAACACAGCCTTGATTCATACCAATGGGGAATGGGTCAGACAGGTCGCCAGTGTGTTTAATCTGACCACTCTGGCCACCGAGGAACTGCTGCAGGATGGTGAGGACATTCGGAGTACAGCCAAGCTTCGTCAGATCTTCCAGGGACTATCACAGCTGACTTGATAAAAGGTCTTGGTCGGGTCAATGGACACTGGGTACAGTCCCATGTTCTGTTCATGACACTTCTCCTGTTTCTGGCACAGGACCAAGGTCATGTCTATGTACTTCTGTTCACTTTGAGTCTGCACTGGCTCTCCGTGAGATTGCCTTCAGCAATGGTCAGGACGATTCTGTTCTAGGGAATTCTGGTGAGGATCTTCCTGGCGGCGGACAGCAGGATAACTCCTCTGTAGTTAAACAATCTGATTTCTCCCCTTTGTTCTTGTACGGGGAGACAATTGCAGCATTGCATGGGTCATTTGGGACTGAACCTTCCTCCCAACTGTGTGTGAACAGGTTTGTGAGGTCTCTCAGGAGAATGTCTTTGCCCATTTTGTGGGCTTCCATTGGGATCTCATCCATGCATAGGGATTTATGGCACTTTAGGTTGGAAATAGCAGCTTTGACCTCATCCGAAATTGACGGGACATCAAGCTTAAGTCTGACCTCATACCAGGAATTATTCCTGAAGAGGCTCTTGTAATGCCCTGTCTATGATGGTTTCCTTGTCTGTCAGCTGGTTGGAGCTGTCAGATCAACATAGAGGGGCTTGAATCTGACGAGTTGGACCTTGCACTACATTCAGCAGTTTGCAGAAGCACACTAAAGCCCAGTGGTGGAAAGCATATACCACAGAATAAGCCAAGCACACAGAGAGTTAGTAAGTTCCTGATCATTCAATGATCCTACAATCTTGCTGAAGAAACATATTAATCAGATCAAATTGATCTGAGTAATAATGGCAGGGAAAACATTATTTTAGATTTACAGAACAGCTCATCAACAACCTTGTGGAAACATTCCAAATAATGTGCCCTAAATCTTTATGTTTCTCACTGCTAAGCCACAAACATAAAATATGCAGCATAGCAGAAATAAAATTAGAAAGAACATGTGGGATGGAAAAGGTTTCTACTGACAATGGAAAATGTAAAGAGTTGCATCTATTTCCATTTATCTATGAGTTAACTGTACACAACTCAAGTATAATGGCTGCTTGCCAACTTAAAAAGAAATGTAGCAAAGTCCTCTGTACTTCAAAATGTTAACCATTAATTTTTGCACTGAAAAATATATGTTCTAGGCTTTAAGCTGAAAGCTGTTCAATATAGGATTATTCTGCAACTTCGGGTCTATTTCCCTGCATTGCTACACATACAAATGTCCTGCTATGAAAATAGCTTTCGATTCACACTCTGTTACAAGATAAATAATGTTGAAGGTTAATTCTAGCACATATACATCTGGCAGTAAGCAAATTTGGGGGGTATCAATGTTTTGGCTTCTGAAGAATGGGAGAGATGGATGATTGAAAGTTAATTATGTTTTACGGGTAGAATTGTTCACAATGTTGTAATTTCCAATTTGCAAATCAGTGGTCCTGGATTACATGCTGCTTTTTACAGAATATTGTATGACTGGAACCAGTTTAAGATTACTACTTATTTACTGCAGTGATAATGAATATTGGTAGTTCTTTATATACTTTTAATATAACACAAAAGCAAACATTGGAGGAGAAATATTAAATTAAAAATGCAAATATGTACTTAACAAATGTACAGGGTTCTTCTCTGCAGAGAAAATTGCATTGAGATCAAAGACATTCTTTTAATATGTGAAAACAAGAGGAAACACATTAGGTCAACATATGGGAGTATTAGCTATCCATGAATAGTTAAACTGTAAAAGTTATATAACTATTTTATGGACACCCATGGCAGTTTTTAACCAGCCTGTGTTTGCATTAAACCCAGTGTGCAGTGCTCGCAATGTAAATGGAATTGCAACATTTGATTTCATGAAATTGGATTCAGATTGCTCATGAGATAAATCAGTTCCCCTTGTAATTACACTACACTTTAGCAAACTGCTCGACTCGACTGAAATTTCTTATTCACACAAAAGTATAAGAAATACTATGTGATTCTGAAACAATTAAGCACAATGTTTGAATACCGGGGCTCTGTTTTTAGCATCCTTTAAGATGCCTTTCTATTTCTATTTGATTAATCACTTAAGTAATTACATAGTGATTATTAAAATAATTTTATTCATAAAATATTTTGTACAAAGTTGTAAAATCCAGGAAAATCCATCTTCAAATTGGAAATTATTACAATGCTACTTACTTTAGCTATACAATAAGGTCATCCTGCCTTTCTTCCACTCCGTTCTGTTCCTATTTCATTTATTCATTGTTTCTTTTCTTTATTTTTATAATTTCCCCTCCTTTTATTCCAATTTCTCACTCTTTATCTCTTTCTGTTTATCTTTTTTATAGGACATTGTACATTGAACACTGAAATCTACAGCAGATCTACAGCAGGCCCTTTGGCCCACAATGTTGTGCTGACCATGTAACGTTCTTGAGAAACTGCCTAGAATTTCCCTAATGCACAGCCCTCTATTTTTCCAAGCTCTGTGTTCCTATCTAAGAGTCTCTTAAAAGACCCTATCGTATCCAACTCTACTACCTTCGCTGATATTACATTCCATGCACCCACTATTATGTGTGTTAAAATCTTACCTCTAGCATCCCCCTTGTAACTACTTTCAAGCAACTTAAAACTATACCCCCTCGTGTTAGTCATTTCAGTCCTGGGGAAAAGCCTCTGGCTATCCACACGATCAATACCTCTCATCATCTTATACACCTCTGTCAGGTCACCTCTCATCCTCCGTCACTCCAAGGAGAAAAGGCCAAGTTCACTCAACCTATTCCCATAAGGCACACTGCCCACTACAGGCAATATCCTACTAAATCTCCTCTGCACTCTCTCTGTAGTATCCATATCATTCCTGTAGTGAGGTGACCAGAACTAAACAAGGTACTCCAAGTGTGATCTTACTCAGTGTGATCAACGAAGGTCTCATATAGCTGTAATATCATCTCACTGCTCTTGAACTCAATAACACAATTGATGAACGCCAACACACCATATGTTTTCTTAACAACACTGTCAACCAGCGCAGCAGCTTTGAGTGTCCTATAGACAAGGACCCCAAGATCTCTCTGATCCTGCACATTGTCAGGAGTCTTATCATTAATATTATATTCTCTCTTCAAATTTGACCTACCAAAATGAACAACTTCACAGTTATCTAGGTTGAACTCCATCTCGCACTTCTCAGCCCAGATCTGCATTCATCCAATATAACCTCTGACAATCCTCCAGACTATCCACAATACCCCGAACCTTTGTGTCACCAGCAAATTTTCCAACCCAGCTGTCCACTTCCTCATCCAGGTCATTTATAAAAATCACAAAGAAGAGGGGTCCCAGAACATTGCAGAACACCACTAGTCACCAACCTCCATGAAGAATACAAATGATCTACAACCATCCTTTGCCATCCATGGGCAAGCCAATTCTGGATCCACAAAGGAAGGTCTCATTGGATCCCATGCCTCATTACTTTTTGAATGAGCCTCACATGGGGAACCTTATCAAATGCCTTACTGAAATCCATATACAATATATCCACAGCTCTACCTTTATCAATATGCTTTATTACATCTTCAAATAATTTATTCAGGCTCATAAGGCAAGACCTGTCTTTAACAAAGCGATGTTGACTATCCAAAATCATATTATGTCTCTCCAAATGGTCATAAATCCTGCCTCTCATGATATTCTTCAACAACTTGCCAAAAACTGAAGTAAAATTCACTGGTCTATAATTTCATAGAAATATAGAAAACAAACATCACAATCCAAGCCCGTTGGCTCACAAAGCTGTGCCGAACATGTCCTTACCTTAGAACTACCTACGCTTACCGATATCTCTCTATTTTTCTAAGCTCCATGTACCTATCCAGGAGTCTCTTAAAAGACCCTATCATTTCTGCCTCCACCACCACAGCTGGCAGCCCATTCCACACACTCACCACTCTCTGTGTAAAAAACTTACCCCTGCCATTTTGAAATACTTCCAAGCACCTTAAAACTATGCCCTCTTGTGCTAGCCATTTCAGCCCTGGGAAAAAAGCCTTTGACTAATCCACATGTTCCATGCCTCTCATTTTCTTGAACACCTCTATGAGGTCACCTCTCATCCTTCATCACTCCAAGGAGAAAAGGCCAAGGTCACTCAATCTATTCTTATTAGGCATGCTCCTCAATCGAGACAACGTCCTTGTAAACCTCCTTTGCACACTTTCTATGAATTACACATCATTCATGTAGTGAGGTGACCGAACTGAGCACAGTACTGCAAGTGGGATCTGACCAGGGTCCTATATAGAAACATAGAAACATAGAAAACCTACAGCACAATACAGGCCCTTCAGCCCACAAAGTTGTGCCGAACATGTCCCTACCTTAGATATTACTAGGCTTACCAATAGCCCTCTATTTTACTAAGCTCCATGTCCCTATCTAAAAGTCTCTTAAAAGATCCTATTGTATTCACCTCCACTACCATTGCCTGCAGCCCATTCCACGTACTCACCACTCTCTGAGTAAAAAAATTACCCGTAACATCTCCTCTGTACCTACTCCCCAGCACCTTAAACCTGTGTCCTTTTGTGGCAACCATTTCAGCCCTGGGAAAAAGCCTCTGTCTATCCACACAATCAATGCCTCTCATCATTGAATACACCACTATCAGGTCACCTCTCATCCTCCTTCACTTCAAGGAGAAAAAGCTAGTTCACTCTGCCTATTCTCATAAGGCATGCTTCCCAATCCAGGCAACATCCTTGTAAATCTCCTCTGCATCCTTTCTATGGTTTCCACATCCTTCCTGTAGTGACAGACAAACAGACATACTTTATTGATCCCGAGGGAAATTGGATTTCATTACAGTCGCACCGGAACCGAGCACAGTACTCCAAGTGGGGTCTGACCAGGGTCCTATATAGCTGCTACATTACCTCTCGGCTCCTAAATTCAATTCCATGATTGTTGAAGGCCCATACACCATATACCTTCTTAATCACAGAGTCAATCTGCGCAGGGGCTTTGAGCATCCTATGGACTCGGACTCCAAGTGATACATCTGATGAGAGCGAGGCCCAAATTCGGAAGCGCAGATGCGCCCACATGCGGGCATGTTATGGCCATTGAAGGGTCAGGTCGTCTCTCCTTGCTGTCTTGGCGCTTTTGATTGAGGTACTTCAGCCACTGCTCTTCGAATGTGCTGGTGTCTTTGTCGATTGCCAGGCACCAGGCATTGCAGACTTTGGCCAAGGCCTTCCAACCAGTCACAGCTATATTGCATGCCTTCAGGAATGCTTTCACACAGTTTTTATAGCACTTTGTGGGGCCTCCCTGCTTTCTGGTGCCATGTGCCAGCTTGGAAGGCAGTTGACTTCCATCTGCATCACATGTCCAACCCATCAAAACTGAGCCTTCATGATCAGTGACTCTGTGCCAGAGCACTGGAGGCCCTTCATAGCACTTCTGTGGTGAGGGCCCTGTCTAGCCACGAGATGCCCATGATCTTGCAAAGACTCCACAAGTGGAACTGATCAAGCATCTTGACATCCCTGCAGCATGGAGTCCATGCTTCACAGCCAAACAGAAGAGAAGTCAAGAAAGCTGTCCTGTAGACTGCTGTCTTGGTCTTCATTTGGATGCCACATTCTCCCCACACAGCTGTCCACAGCCTGCCAAAGGGTGCCCCAGCTTTTGCAAGTCTATTTGAGATGTCTTGATCTGGACTTCAGGAGGAGGTGAAGCAGCTTCCCAGCAGGTGAAAGCATCAACAGTGTTGAGCTGAGTGCCTTAAATCTCAGTTCGTGGTTCCACAGGGTTGGTATGGGGGTGCAGGCTGAAGAAGAACTGTTGTCTGCAGGCTGGTGGTTAGGTCGAATTTTCTTGCTGCCACAGCGAGGCAGTCACCGAGCTCCTGCAGGTCCCTTTCACTGTGCACTGGAAGAGCACAGTCTTCTGCAAAGAGCAAGTCTCATACTATTGCTTCCAGTACATTGGTCTTGGCCTTGAGACATCACAGATCAAAGAAGTGTCCATCAGTCCTGTAGCAAATTGTTATTCTTTCATCAGTCTGTGAGAGAGCAGAAAACAGCATTGTGACAAACAGCGGGCTGAACAGAGTAGGTGCAAGAACATAACCCTGCTTGGGACTGTTAGTTATTCAGAAGGGATCAGAGGTACAGCTGTTTTCGATGACCCTGGCCATCACGCATTTGTGGAATGACCTGACAATGCTGACCAACCCTATGAGGGGGGGGGGGGGGTGGGGGTTGCAGCCTAACTAGGTAAGGATGCGGCAAAGGCCTGTGCATCTGATGAAATATCAAATGCAGTTGTCAGGTCCAGAGAGATCATCAAGAAGGAGGTAGAGAACTCACTCTCAATGATTTAGGAAGAGTTCCTTCCCCTCTGCCATCCAACTTCAGAATAAACATGAACAGTACTTCACTACGTTTCATTTCTATGCTTTTGCATTACTTTTTAAAATTAACTATTTAATGTATTATATATACACACTTACTGTAATTCACAGTATTTTTTTTCTTTATACGATCATGCATTGCATTGTACTGCTGGAGCAAAGTTAACAAATTTCACGACGTATGCCGGTGATATTAAACCTGATTCTGAAACTGATTTGATGTTGGAATGGCTTTGACTGATTGCTGGAGTATATCAAATCAGTGATTTAGTGTGACAAATTATGCACTTTAGATATAACAGTCAATTTTTGATTCTTTTTTATTATTGTTTGAATTTAATCATTTTCATTCATCTCAATAGATAAATTAATTATAAGACAATGGTTGTTGAAGTGTAGGATTGGCATTAAAGCTTATACTCTCTGGTACATGAATATTAATAGCTCTTTTTTGAATGCGTGTACCCCACTGAAGGTATGTTCAACATGAAAGGAATGAAAATAATTCATGATAGAGAAATTCAGATAGCGAAGGTTACATAGGGGAACAAATTAAAGTACATGATAAAGAGTGGCAAGTACTCCTGTACCTCTCATAGGCAATTCTGTCATGAGATTTTGATTTGTTTTAACTGCAGAGATATTTTCTCTAAATTCTTGGAAAGAATTTCATAATATACCTTTTAAAATGGCTTTCAAACAAGGGAAACAAAAGGAAATATACAGGACATGGTAAGAATATGGAAGTTAAAAGGGAATTGCAAATGCTTGAAATTGGAAATAAAACAAGGAACACAGCAGGTGAGATAGCATTTGTGGATGAAAAACAGAGCTACTGCTTCAGGTAAAAGATCCAGAGAAATAGAAAAGATTATAAAAGTTAAGGAACTTTTAAGAGGAGTTGGAAGGAAGGACGGGGAGGACAAAAGGGGAAGGGCAAAGCAATGAGGAGAAACGAGGGTTGCCATGAGAATACTATCTGGTTAAATAGGGTAAAGGACAAGGAGAAGGCAACACCATTTCTTTGTACGTGTTAACCATTGCACACATCTACAAAATGTACTGCTACAAGAAAGCAGCATTCATCACCAAGGACCCCTAACATCCAGGCCCTTCTCTCTTCGCACTGCTGGATAACTTCACTCACCCCAACAGTGACAAAATGTGCAACCTATGGACTCTCTTTCAAGGACACTGCAACTCATCTTTCTTTATTATTTACTCATTCATTCATTCATTCCATTGTGACTGTGAATAAAGTCACTAAAGAGACAGTGAAGCTGGTAGATAGAGAAGTTTTTACTGAATAAAACAAGCAGCAGGCATCGTACTCCAAACATTTTTGGAAGAAGAGGCTTTCCTGAACCAATATTACATGACATTTTTATATGATAAAGATCAAAGTTAAAAGAAGAATTGTATAGTTACAATGATTCCAAAATGATTCCTTTGAATTGCATAAAATTTTCAAACATGCCCAACACATCAAAATGAATATTTATCTCCATCGTTTCTCTGGCTGCATTCATGCATATGCAGACATCTCAGGTGATGAACCACAGTCTGTACCTCCAGGAAGGACATTGTTTGGAGCTGTATTTTAACTTCAATCCGCAATCCACATTCAGATCTGAAGACCGATTGCTATTGAACTTAATATTTGCTATATACCCTAACTCCAGAATACACCTGAACACATACGTATTAATGCATTTATTTATTTTCTACCTTGGCTGTTTGCCAGTCTTTCTTTGTGTGACCATTTTTATTGATTCTATTGTTTTTCTTTACTGTAAATGCCTGCAAGAAAATAAATTTCTGGATAGCAGATGGTAACATATACATATATTGACAATATATACTGTGCATACTCCACAAAGAGGTCAGCAAACAATTGATTTGGAGAATCTATGAAGTTGGGATGGCAAAAACATCGCAAGAGTCAGAACAGTGAAGAGAGATGGATTCAGGGGAAAGAGGGAAATGTCAGAAGAGGAAATGGAATCCAAATTTTGTTGATGTATCAGTCCTGTAATATCTAGAAAGAAGAACTAATGTTGTTGAAATGCAGCTGATAGCAGAATGAAGCGTAACAGCTCTGAGAATGGGGGTTCAGGGTGGTGATGAGAGTTAAGGATATTCATTTGCTGATGCAAAACATTACGTGTGGATCTCAGGATGTGACAACAAGAGTCTTGAAAAATGCTGGATAGTTTGAACAGATCTGTCATCCTGGGTGACTCTTAAGTTTTAAAGTGTGGAACTTGAGTTTGAATCCACTGAACTGAGTTGGAACAGAGACATTTTCTAAGAGGTGAGGCCTTGGAAAGGAGGAAAGGAAAAATAGTGATCTGTCTCTTTGTTCATCCATATAAACCATGGCTGACAAGGAAAATGTAAAAGCAAAAGAGAAGGAAACAACAAAGCAAAAATTAACAGGAAGATAGAGGATTGGGAAACTTTTAGAAACTGAACCTCTGGCTAGGATCTTTATGTCCTCGTTGTCCACAGCAATGGTACTGGAGGGCTGGAGGGATGTGAATGTTGTCCCCTTTTTCAAAAAAGGTAGTAAGGATAGTCCAGGTAATTATAGACCAGTGACCCTTATGTCTGTGGTGGGAAAGCTATTGGAAAAGATTCTTAGAGATTGGACCCATGGGCATTTAGAGAATTGTGGTCTGATCAGGGACAGTCAGCATGGCTTTGTGAAGGGCAGATCATGCCTAACAAGCCTGATAGAGTTATTTGAGGAAGTGACCAGGCATATAGATGAGGGTAGCGCAGTGGATGTGATCTACATGGATTTTAGTAAGACATTTGACAAGGGTCCACATGGTAGGCTTGTTCAGAAAGTCAGATATTAGTGGAAGGTTTTTTACTCAGAGAGTGGTTGATGCGTGGAATGCACTGCCTGAGTCAGTGGTGCTGGCAGATACACTGGTGAAGTTTAAGTGACTACTAGACAGGTATATGGAGGAATTTAAGATGAGGGGTTATATGGGAGGCAGGGTTTGAGGGTCGACGCAACATTGTGGGCCGAAGGGTTATATGTTCAATGTTCTATAAACCTACAGAAAGCAACTGAAACAATCACTAGGAGAAAAAAGATGAAATATGAAAACAAGCTAGTAAACAATATCAAAGTGGACAGTAAAAGGTTTTAGTCTAATTACTAAAATATTAGAAACAAAATCAAAAATTATCTATTTTTATAAGCTCCTAGATATTACAACTCTTATTTTTCAGAACTGGAGAATTTGCTCAATAATAATTCTAACTCAGAATCAAAATCAGAATCAGATTTAATATCATCAGCATATGTCACAATATTTAACTTCCTGGCAGCAGTACAATGAATTACATGAACTAAATATAGAAAAAACTGAATTGCAGCAAGTATATATATATATATATATATATTTTTTAAATTGTTAAAATAAGTCATGAAAATACAGAATTTTTTATAAAGTTGTTATGTAGTGTTCATGGGTTCAGTGTCCATTTAGAAATCGGATGGCAGAGTGCAAGAAGCTGCTCCTGAATAACCTAATCTATACCCCTTTCCAGATGGTAAAACTGAGAAGAGTGTATGTCCTGGGTCATAGGGGTCTTAGTAATGGAATTCCAGAGGCATTGCTACTTGAAGATGTCTTGGGTACCACGGAGACTAGTACCCATGATGGAGGTGACTAATTTTACAACTTTCTGCAACTTACTTTGATCCTGTGCATTAGCCTTCTATGCCCGCCGCCCCCCCCCCCCCCCATACCAGATGGTGATGAGACCAGTCAGAATGCTCTTCATGGTAATATCCAACTGAAACTTCAGGTACATTATGTTTACTTGCAAGTATTTTCAATGAGTTTACATGAATAAAGTGTGAGAAGTTGAAGAACATATTAATTTACTCAGTTTGAGTTGACTGTGTTTGTAATATCACCGCAGAGATATCACTGGTAGAACTTATACAATTGTCTACTTTAACAGCAATTGTGTAGAAACTAGAAGCTGTAGATGTATTTACACAGCAATGAAATAAAATTTCATCAGTTCCCTTACAGTAAAAGCTGCAAATTCCATCCAAGATTGCAATGTGCTGCTCATTGAGAGAGTATTCCCAGCTTCACTTCCATATAATAACCTTCTCCAGAGCTACTGACCTTCATATGAAATAGGGCAAATATTTTCCTTGATATTATCTTATTATCAAATGAATAGATGACTTACTACTTGGATGAAAGCACTCCACGGGGATAAAAAACAGTAGCAGAAAATAATAATTGAAATGATTGAGCTTTCGGTTGCATTCTTCATGGTGTGTTTAAGTCTTGATGCTCATAGAAGCTGCATGGTACAACTCTACAGTGGTTGGTTTTTAAAACTTTGGATGGTAATGGAAATGCTAAGTACCTCAACTTTCTGTCAATGCACTTATAAATAAAAGTGATAACTTTGGCATGTATCTTACATAAAAATCAAAATGTCAAAGGCTCCCTAGTCACTTAATTGGCAGCTATCATTTTGCAACTTTTGCATTCTGAATCACAAGGCTGGCTCCTTGTATGATTCTTAATAACTGCATTTCATTTACTTAATCTGACATCGTGTACCCAGTAGTATTGGAATGTCAGAAATAAGTATTTACTCATTCAGTACTTCCAAGTGAAATTCTGTCTAGATTTATTATATTACAGAGGTCTAACTGCTGGAAAGAGGCTGGAGATTCATCTGATGTGTAAGTACTTGCCAATAAAATTATTTCCAATATAAGAGTGAGTTGGAGATTACCTCGACTGCAAAGCAGGAAACAATTAAGATGTTGCAATTGAACATCCTGCATGACAGCAAAATTTTTTTCTCTTGATGACCTTTAAATGTACAGTAAATTTGACCTGAACTCCTATTTCTTGTAATCCTTGTAGTATTGCACAGTTCAAGCTAGAATAAAGAACAGGCTTCTTAAAGGTTGTACACAAGAGCAAGTAGAAATAGAATAGGCAAAGAAGCTACACAAAATGAATAAACACAAAGGAATTCAAGAAAAAAAATGCTTAAAATAATCCTGAGAATGTATATAATTGACTTTGCATGCAAACTTGACTATTTGGTGTAGCGATCCATTGTAATATTTAACCAATACAAGGTTAACAAATTATTTTAGGGAATCTGGTATCATTTTATGAAAATGCTTTCCTATGAAAAGCCCACCATTAGGGCAGAGATCAGAAGTTTAAATATATCCTGTAGATTGATGCTGATGGATTGATGATTCTCTTCCCCTGACAACTGAAGTTTTGTTCATCTCCATTCAAGTAAACAGAATCTATCATTCTGTGATGCCGTGTTTGGGAAATAAAGGTTTCTATTGAGGGATATGTAGGGTTTCAAAGTTCAAAGAAAATTTTAATTATCAGAGTACATATACATCACCATGCACAACCCCGAAGTTCATCCACCTGTGGGCATACTCAGCAAATAGTAACTATAACAGGATCAATGAAAGATTAGATGGAATGAAGAGGTCAACAAACCATGTAAATGTAAATGCAAATAAATAGTAATAAATAACAAGCACATGAAATAACAAAATAAAGAGTTCTTAAAGTGAGAATATGAGTTGTGGGAACATCTCAAGGGATGGGCAACTGATTGTAGTTATCCCTTTTTGTTTAACAGCCTGATGACTGAGGGGTAGTAACTGTCTTGAACCTGAGGCAGGGGAAGCATAGCAAATACAATTAAAACCAACCAGCACCGTTCATCTCTTTCTCCTAGAGCTGAGGCTGCCAGATACTCCAGTGATATTCAAAATAAAGAGAATGAAAGATAAGCAACCCACACAAAATGATGGAGGGACTCAGCAGTCAATATTTCCAGCCAAGGCCTTTCATCAGGACTGGAAAAAAAGATGAGAAGTTGGAAAAAAAAGGTGTGGGTTGGACGGAAGGAAGAAATGCAACCTGGTAGGTGATAGGTGAAACCGGGAGAGGGGGAGGGGGTGAAGTAAATGGCTGGAATGTCGGCTGGTGAAAGAGATGAAAGGCTGAAGAAGGGGGTATCTGATGGGGGCGGTTGAAGCATGGAAGAAAGGGAAGGGGGAGGAGCATCAGAGGGAGGTGATAGGCAAGTAAGGAGATGAGGAGAGAGAGGCAAAACGGGAATAGGAACGGTGAAGGAGAAGGGGAAGCAATTACTGAAAGGTCGAGAAATCGATGTTCATGCCATCAGGTTGGAGGCTACCCAAGCAGAATATATGGCCCTGCTCCTCCAACTTGACTATGGCCACATTGTAGCACTAGAGAAGGCCATGTCGGAATGAGAATGGGAAGTAGAATTGAAATGGGTGGCCAGTTGGAGATCCCACTTTTACTGGCAGATGGAGTGTAGGTGCTCAGCAAAGTGGTCTCTCAAACTACGTAGGGTCTCACCGATATACAGGAGACCACAACAGGAGCACTAGATATAGTAGATGCCCGAACAGACTCACAGGTGATGTGTTGACTCAGCTGGAAGGACTGTTTGGGGCTCTGAATGATAGTGAGGGAGGAGGTGTAGGGGCAGGTATGCTACTTGTTCTGCTTGCAAAGATAAGTAGCAGGAGGGAGATCAGTGGGGAGGGATGAACGGACAAGGAAGTGATCCCTGTGGAAAGTGGAAAGTAGGGGGAAGGGTGTGAGGGAAAGATGAGCTTGGATCCCGTTGGAGATAGCGGAAAATTATGCGCTGGGCGCGGAGGCTACTGGTGTGGTAAGGACTAAAGGAACACTATCCTTGTTTCTCTGGCAGGAGGATGGGGTAAGATCGAAATGGAAGAAATACAACATTTTACAAGTGACGGGGTAGGAAGAGATATAGTCCAGTTAACAGTGAGAATCAGCGGGTAAAAATGAAAGAATGAATGATAACACTATTTCAACAGTAATTCTGTAGGATTAAGAAAACATTTCCATGTATTGTTTAGTAACATAGAATAATACAGCACATTACAGGCCCTTTGACCCACAATGTTGTGCTGACCCTCAAACCCTGCCCCACCTTAAATTCCTCCATCTATCTGTCTGGTAGTCTCTTAAACTTCACTAGTGTATCTGCCAGCACCACTGACTCAGGCAGTGCATTCCACGCACCAACCACTTTCTGAGTAAAAAACCTTGCTCTAATATCCCCCCTTGAACTTCCCTCCCCTTACCTTAAAGCCATGTCCTCTTGTACCGAGCAGTGGTGCCTTGGGGAAGAGGCACTGGCTGTCCACTCTATCTATTAATATCTTGTACACCTCTATCATGTCTCCTCTCACCCTCCTTCTCTCCAAAGAGTAAAGCTCTAGCTCCCTTAATCTCTGATCTCTGTAACATGATTAAGGAAAACTGCTTTACTCTTCATAGGCACAATTGTCCCTTGGTATGAGTGACAACGAGGGTAAGAGAAACCTTTGAACCAATTTCCTCCTCTTTCATTTATTCAGAATTCAGTGCAACATATTTTGACAAGTGTGCATTAGGAATCTCACAGGCATCAATCCTTGAGCAGTCGCAATTTATATCAATTTACTAATGACTTTGACAAATGATGCATAAACTAAATAAAAGTTAGCAGTACTTTGTAAAAGAAACAAATGTGAAATAATTGGGAATAATGCAATGCTGTCACAGATGAGTGCAAATCAATGCATCTAATTACTGGAAGAATAACATTTACAGTGTTGTATAATCTTAACAGATTGGGGAACAGTCATGACTAAAGTGTGCTGGTAAATAATCTCCATTGTTAATGTTATATGTTAGTTCAATAACTATAAAATTTCACAATTCAGAACATTGACTTAGTAGAATTGGATTATATGAGTCCTTCAGTTTAAGGCGTGACACAGAAGGGCAACTTGTAGAGCTGCTGACTCACAGCTTCACAGAGTGATGTTCAGCGCTGACCTGCTGTCTGTGTGGACTTGGCACGTTCTTCTTGATGCTGTGTAGGTTTCCCCTGGGTGCTCTGCTTTTCCCCTACATCCCTCAGATGTGCAATATGATAGGTTGGTTGGCCACTGGATATTGGGCCTTGGTGTGGACATAAAACATTGAACAGGACAGCATAGGAACAGGCCCTTCAGCCCACAATGTTGTGCAGAACCAACTAAAAAGTAAATCAAAAAAACTGCAAAGTTAATCTTCCCAGCCTCCACTATGTCCATATCCCTCCATCTTTCTCACCTTCATGTGCCTATCTACACATTTCTTGAAATCCTCTAATATTTTAGCCTTTACCACCATAAGAGGCAGCGTATTCCAGACCTCACAGAGTCATATAGAGAAGTAAAGCACAGAAACAGGCCCTTCATCCCATCTAATCCATGTCAAAACCATTTAAGTTGCCTCCTCCAATTGACCTGCACCAGCATCATAGCCCACCCCCCATACTCCTACCAACCATGTACACATTCAAACTTCTCTTAAACATTGAAATTGAGCTTCATGAACTATTTAAGATTTCAGCTGGTTCCACACTCTCATGACCCTCTGAATGAAGAAGTTTCCCTGAAATTTCTCACCTTTTACCCTTAATCCATGACCTCTGGTTGTAGTCTCACCCAACCTCACTGAAAAAAGCCTGCTTGCATTTGCCCCATCTGTACCCCTCATAATTTTGTGTACCATTATCAAATCTCCTCTCAATCTTCTACGTTCTAATGAATACAGTCCTAACCTATTCAATCTTTCCTTATACTGTATATCATGTCCCACAAACCTGGCAGCATTGTTGTAAATTTTCTCTGTACTCTTTCAACCTTATTTACATCTTCTCTGTAGGGAGGTGAACAAAGCTGCACACAATACTCCAAATTAGGCCTCCCCAAAATCTTACACAGCTTCATCATGACATCCCAACTCCTGCACTTAATACATTTATTTTTGAAGACCAATGTACCTAAAGCTTTCAATGTGCCTGTGATGTCACATTCAACAAACTTTGGACCAGCATTCCCAAATCCCCTTGTTCTACCACACTCCTCAGTGCCCTATTGTTCACTGTGCAAGAACTATCCTGGTTGGGCCTACAAAAATGGAAAACTTTGCACTTGTCCACATTAAATACCATTTGCCATTTTTAAGCCCGTTTCTCCAGCTGATGCAGACCCAGATCCCTCTGCAATCCACGATAGCCTTCCTCACTGTCCACTACACATGCAGTCTTGGTGTCATCCACAAATTTGTTGATCTAGTTAACCACATTATCATCCAGATCGTTGATATCGATGACAACCCTCAACAAGCATAGCATTAATCACTGTGGTAAACCACTTGTCACAGGCCTCCAGTTAGAGAGACAACACTCTACTATCACTAGCTGGATTCTCCCACAAAGCCAATGTTTAATCCAATTTACTTCCTCATCTTGAATGCCGAGTGATTGAACCTTCTTGACCACCCTCCCATGTGGGACTTTGTCAAATGCCATATTAAAGTCTATTTAGATAACGTTCACTGCCTCGCCTTCATACACTTTCCTGGTAACTTTCTCAAAAAAATCTATAAGTTTGATTAGACATGACCTACCACACATGAAGCCATTCTAACTATCCTTAATCAGTCTATATTTATTCAAGTACTTACATATCTGATCCTTTCAAATAATATCAATAACTTTGCCATATCTGATATCAGAATCACCAACACAGCATTTCCTTTTTTTATGTTTAGAACCTTTTATAAAGAGTGGAATGTTGGCTATCCTCCAATCCTTTGGTACCTCTCTTGTCACTAAGGACATTTTAAATATCTCTGCCAGATCCCCGACAATTTCTACATTCACCTCCCAAAGACTATAAGACCATGAGACCATAAGATAATTGGAATAGAATTAGGCCATTTAGACCATCGAACCTGTTCTGCCATTTAATCATGGCTGATCCAACTTTTATTCTCAGCCCCAATCTCTTGCCTTTTCCCCACATTCCTTCATGACCTGACCATTCAAGAATTTATCAACGCCTGCTTAAATATACATAAAGACTTGGTGTCCACAGAGGCTGGTCACAAACAATTCTACAATTTCACCAACCTAAGGCTAAAGAAGTTCCCTCTCATTTCCATTCCAAAGCTATTCTGAGACTGTGTCCTTACTTAGACCCTTCCACATCCACTCTATCAAGCCCTTACACCATTCGATAGGTTTCAATTATGTCACCACTCATTCCTCTGAATTCTAATGAATACAGGCCCAAAGCCACTAGATGCCCTTCATAAGAAAAAACATTCAATCCTGGAATCATTTTCATGAACCTCCTTTGACCTCTCTCCAGTTTCAACACATCCTTTCTAAGAGACCAAAACCTGCTCACAATACTCCAAGTGAGGCTTCACCAGTGCTTCATAAAGTTTCAACATTACATCCTTGCTTTTATATTCCATTCCTCTTGAAATGAATGCTAATATTGCATTTATCTTCCTCACCCTCAGAGTCAACCTATAAAATTAACTTTTAGGGAATCTTGCACAAGGACTCCAGTCCCTAAAGGTTAATCTCAGTTTGTTTTGTACTTTTTTCTCTATTTAGAAAATAGTCAACCCTTTCATTTCTTCTACCAAAGTGCATGACCATACAGTTCCCGACACGGTATTCCATCTGCCATTTCATTGACCATTCTCCTAATCTGTCTAATCTCTTGCCTCTCTACTTCCTCTAAACTACCACCCCCTCCACCTATCTGCAAACTTTAAAAACAATACCATTCATTCCATTATCCAAATCATTGACAGTAAGAAAGAATCGATCCCAACACGGACTCCTGTGGAACATTGACAGTTAGTCATAAAAGGCTCCTTTTATTCCCACTCTGCCTCCTGTCAATCAGTCACAGCTTAATCCATGCTATAACGTTTCCTGTAATACCATGGGCTCATAGCTTGTTAAGCAGTCTCATGTGTGACATTTTGTCAAAGGCCATCTGAAAATCCAAGTACACACATCCTTTATCTTTCCTGCTTGTTTCTTCTTCAAAAAGTCCTAACAGATTTGTCAGGCAAAATTTTCCCTTGAGAAAATTGTGCTAACTACAGCCTATTTTATCATGTGCCTCCAAGTACCCTGAGACCTCGTCTTAATAATCAATATCTTCCTAAGAACTGAAATCAGTCTAATAGTCTATAGTTTCCTTTCTTCTGCCTCTCTCCATTCTTGAAGAGTGGAGTGAAGCTTGCAATTTTCTAGTTTCCCGGAACCAATCCAGAATTTGGTGATTCTTGAAAGATTGTTATGAAAGCCTCCACCACTTTCAGAACTCTGGGGTATGTACCAGCTGGTCCACGTGACTTATCTACCTTCAGACATTTCAATTTCCCAAGAACCTTCTCTCTAGTTATAGTAACTTTACACACTTCATGATCCCTAACACCTGGAACTTCCAACATACTGTCCTGTTAGTGTCATCCACAGTGAACAACGATGCAAAATACTTATTCAATTCATGTGCTATTTTGTTGTCCCCCATTACTACCTCTCTAGTGTCATTTTCCAGCAATCTTATATCCACTCTTTTATACTTTATGCAATTGAAAAACTTTTGGGATCCTCTTTAATATTTATGGCTAGCTTACTTTCATTTTCCATCTTTACCTTAATTACTTTTTTATTTGCCTTCCGTTGGCTTTTAAAAGCTTCCCAATCCTCTAACTTCCCACTAATCTTTGCTCTATTATATGCCGTCTCTTTGGCTTTCATGTTGGCTTTGACTTCTCTTGTTAGCCATGGTTATGTCATCTTTCCTTTTCAATTCTTCTTCCTGCTTGGGATGTATACATCCTGTGCCTTCCGAATTGCTTCCAGAAATTCCAGCCTTTGCTGTTCTGCTGTCATCCCTTTCAGTGGTCTTTCTCAATCAATTCTGGCCAACACCTCTCTCATTCTTTTGTAATTCCCTTTACTCTACTGTAATACTGAAGCATCTGATTTTAGCTTCTCCTTCTCAAATTTCAGGTTGAACTTGATCATATTATGATAACTACCCCTAAGGGTTATTTTACCTTAAATTCCCTAATCAATTCTGGTTCATTTATACAACACCCAGTCCATAATAGATGATCCTCTAATGGTCTCAACCATGAATTGCTCTAAAAATCCATCTTGTAATCACGTTAGAAATTGTCCCTGCTGTAATCCAGCACCAACCTGATGTTCCCAATCTACCTGCATATATATTGAAGTCCTCCATGACTATTTTAACATTGCTCTTTTGGAATGCATTTTCTATCTCCCATTGTAACTTGTAGTAATATCCTTACTACTGCTTGGGGATCAGTATACAACTCCTATCAGGGTCTTTTTGTCCTTGCAGTTCCTTAGGTCTATCCACAATGATTCAACACCTTCTGACTCTATGTCACCTCTTCCTAATGACTGGATTTAATGTTTTACTAGCATTGCAATGCCACCCCATCTGCCTTCCTGTCTACCTTTTCAATACAATGTGTATTCTTGGACATTAACCTCCCAGCTATAATCTTTCAGCCTTGATTTTGTGATGCCTATACATCATAACTGCCAGTACTGTACACATTCAGATACAACACCTTCAGTTCTGTATTCACCCTTTTTTATTTTGTTGCATCGTGCTCAGCTTTTTGATTCTTAACTTTGTCAGAGGTCTTACCAATATCTGCCTCCACAATATCCCCTCTACCTGTTCTGGAACTCTAGTTCCCACCCCCTGCAACTCTAGCTTAAGCCCTACTTTGCAGCATTAACAAACTTTCCCACTGGGATACGAGTCTGCCTCCAGTTCAAGTGCAAACTGTCCCTTCTGTGCAGGTTCCTCCTTCCCTGGAGGAGAGATCAATGATCCAAAAATCTTATGCCCTCCCTCCTACACCAACTCATTAACTACATATTAAGCTGTCTAATCCTTTTTGTTCTAGCCTCACTGGCACATGACATGGGTAGTAGTCATGAGATCACAACTCGATGTCCTGCCCATTAACTTAGCACCTAACTCCCTGAACTGCCTATGCCACTCGTTCTACCCACGTCATTAGTACCTGCATGGACCACAACTGTTAGCCTCCCACTTTAGAATGCTGAGGACTTCATACTTTTATCTTCGGGCATTGGACCTAATTGAAGTGTTCCCCCCCCCCCCCCCCCACACCGCCTCTCCAAACGTGCAATGCCCAGATTGGCTGCTGGTCAAAGCTCTATTATGCTGCCTCAGGAACATCTTGTCAGGCCCTAGCGATTTATCTACCCAGATTTGCTTTTGGGCAGCAAACATCTCCTCCTCTGTACTCTGCACAGGGTCGATGAAGTTGATTCTACTTTGCCTCATTTTGATGGAATGAGTATCCGACTCCTGACCAAATACATATGCAAAGAATTAACTTAAGATCTCCCCCATCTTGTTTGGGTTGACACATTGATTACCGCTCTGGTCTTCCAAAGGACAGATTTAGTCCCTTGTAATTCTTTCGCTCTTACCATTTCTGTAGAATCCCTTAGGATTCTACTTTACCTTGTCTGCTACAGCAACTTCATGCCTTCTTTTAGCCTTCCTAATTCCTTTCTTAAGCCTTCTCTGGCATTTCTTATACTCCATAAGCACCCCATTTGTTCCTGCTTGGCTATACCTGCTATGCACCTCATTTTTTGTCTTAACCAGGGTCTCAATATGTATTGAAAACCAAGTCCCCTACACTTGCTTTCTTTACCTTTTATTCTGACCAGTTCATACAATCTTTGCACCTCACAAAATTTTGCTTTTGAAGGCCTCCAACTTTCTAAGTACATCTTTGCCAGAAAACTGCCTGTCCCAATCCACACTTGTTAGATAATTTCTGATAACTTCAACATTTCTCCAATTTAGAATCTGAACCCACACAGCAGATCTATCTTTTTTCATGATTACTTTGAAACTAACAGCATTGTTATCTCTGGATGCAAATCGCTCCCCTACACAAACATCTGTCACCCTGTCTCCCCCCCCCCCCACCCAATAGCAGATACAGTATCAAATGTTCTCTTTTTGGGACGTCTACATTCTGATGAAGGAAACCTTGACAAACTCTATCCTGTCTAGTCTTTGAACAGTATGGGATTCCCAGTGAATATGTGCAAAGTTAAAACTACCAAATAAAAGAACCTTATGTTTCTTGCATCAATCTGTGATCTCTTTATCCCCAGGGTTGTTGGGTGGTCTATAATATAACCACATTAATGTGGTCATATCTTTCTGATTTAAACCTCAATAGTTGAGTTCTCCAGTCTGTTCTGATGGAGCACTGCCATTACATTTTCCCTGACTAGTAATGTCACCCATCCTCCATTAATCCTTCCAGCTCTGTCATATCTAAAACAGTGAAACCTCGGAATATTGAGCTGTTAGTCCTGCCCCTCCAGCAACCAAGTCTCACTAATGTCTACAACATCATAATTCCAGGTATTGATCCATGCCCTGAGCTCATCTACCTTTCCTATGATATGTCCTGTTTTGAAATATATGTAGCTCAGGATGCTAGTCACATCATGCTGAACCTTTTAGATTCCTGACTTTATCTGAGGTATGACCAACACCTCCTCCATAACTTCTCCACTAACTGTTCTGGCACTCTGGTTCCCAACCCCCACAACTCTAATTTAAACCCCATCATGCAACATGAGCAAACTTCCCCGCTAGGGTATTCACCCACCTCCAGTTCAGGTGCAAAACTGTCCCTTCTGTACAGGTCCGATCTTCCCTGGAAATGGCATTCACCACTGTCTGAGTAAAAAGCTTGACCCTCATATTCCTTTTGAATCTACCTCTCTCACTTTAATGCATGCCCTCTGGTATTAGACCAGATATTAGACGTGAATGGTACTGTCTGAAAGTCGTTGTCTGGAGAGAATTTAAACTGCAATTAGTGTAAATGGTAATTGACAGTCAAACACAGACTCGGATGCCACAAGTCCAACTCTGTACAACTTTGACTCTGACTAAGCCCCAAGATAATACTCAAAGAGTGAAAGCATTGTTTCCACTCATTCCATTGGGTCGTTTCTCATTGCCTTTTCTCTTACTTTCTTGAAGGTCAATATTTCATTCCTGCACTTTCTTTTTCTGTCTGTACCAGCTTTGACACCAAATTCTCCTGATTTTTCAGTCATTCCTCTGATTTTGCAAACAAAATTGAACTTGTTAAACAGTTAGTCCAGTTAAGATGCATTTTGAAAGGTTAATTAACTATTATATATTAGCCTCAGTGTGTAGGTGAGAGGTTGTAATAATCTGTAAGGAGTCGATGGGAGTAAAGAGCAAATTAACCTGGGGTTAGTGTAAATGGGTTATTGATGGTCAACACAGACTTCATTGCAAAAAAAAACATTTCCAGGATGTGAAGAAGAAGGTGGATGGATGTAGGTGATAGAGAAGTTATAGTCATTGTGTTGTAGATCTCAATAGCATAAAAACAGGCCTTTCAGTCCATCTATTCCAGGCTGAACTATTAATCTGCCTCATTCAAAACTGCACTTGAGCTAAAGCTCTCTTACCCCTCCCATCCATGTACTTATCTCTTAAATGTTGAAATTGAACCTGTATTCATCACTTCTGCTGGTAGCATGTTCTGCAGCTGCACCATCCTCTGAGTGAAGATGGTCCCCTCATGTTCACCTTTGACCTCTAGTTCTGGTCTCACCCAACCTCAGTGGCATTTACCCTGTCTATACCCCTTGAAGTTTTGTAAATATTTCTCAACACCCTCCCATCCTCATATGCTCTATGGAATAACGTACTAACCTTATGAATCTGATTGAATTACTTAATGGTGTGACAAAACACATTGATGAAGGTAGAGCAGTGGATGTGGTGTATATGGTTTTTAGTAAGGTGTTAGATAAAGCTCCCTGTAGTAGGCTCATTCAGAAAGTCAGGAGGTATAGAATGCAGGAGAACTTGGCTGTGTGGATTTAGAATCTACCATAGAAGGTAGAGGCTGGCAGCAGATGGAGTGCATTTGGCCTGGAGATTAGTGACCAGTAGTGTTCTGCACAGATCTATTCTGAGAGACCTGCTCTTTGTGATGTTTATAAATGACTTGAATGAAGAAGTGGAAGGGTGGGTTAATAATTTTTCAGATGATAGGAGGATTGGTAAAACTGTAGATAATGTTGAGGGTTATTGTAGATTGCAATGGGACATTGGCAGGATGCAGAGCTGGGCCAAAAAGTGGCAGATGGAGTTCAACCTAGAAAAGTATGAAATAATTAATTTTGAAAGATCAAATTTGAAGACATTATATATGATTCTTAGCAGTGTAGAGGAAAGAAAGCATTTTGAGGTCCATGTCCATAGATCCACCAAAGTTGCCAAACTATTTGATATGGTTGCTTAGAAGTCCTATGGTCTGGTAGCCTTCATTATCTATACATTAATTCAGGAGCCTTGAGGTAATGTTGCACCTCCTCAAAACTCTGGTTAGAACATACTCAGAATATTGTGTTCTACTTCTGGTTCTTCATTATAAGAATAAGTTGGAAGCTTTAAAGAGGGTGCAGACGAGATTTACTAGGATGCATGACTTATGAAGATAAATAGCAAGATCTAGGCTTCTTCTCTTTGAAGTGCAAGAGGATGAGAGGTGACTTGATAGAGATGTACAAGATAATAAGAAGCATAGATAAGTGAATAATCAGAGACATTTTCCCAGGAGGGAAACAGCTAATGCAAAGGACCATAATTTTAATATGATTCGAGGAAAATAGAAATGTCAGAGCTAGGTTCTTGACACAGAGACTGGTGAGTGTATTGAGTACATATATGTCACCATATACTTGACATTTATTTTCTTGTGGGCATACTCAATGAATCCACAACAGACTAATCACCAAAAGGGAGCCAATGAAAGATTGCACTAGCTTGGGTATTCAACCAGTGTGCAAAATGCAACAAACTGTGCAAATACAAAAATGAAATAAAATAATAAATAAATAAAACAATAAATATTGATAACATGAGATGAAGAATTCCTGAAAGTGAGTCCATAGGTTGTGGGAAGATGCAACAATAGGGCAAGTGAAGTATCACTTTTGGTTAATGAACCTGCTGGTTGAGGGGTAATAAATGTTCCTGAACCTAGTGGTGCAAATCTAGAAGCTTCTGTACCTTCTCCTTGATGGCAGCAGTGAGAAGAGAGCATGAGCAAGGCGAGGGGTACTGTTGATGATGGTTGCTACTTTCCTGTGACAAGACTCTGCGAAGACACGCTCAATGGTTGGTAGGGCTTTACCCATGATGGACTGGGCCATATCCATTACTTTTTGTGGGATTTTTCATCCTAGGGCATTGGTGTTTCAATACCAGACAGTGATGCAGCCATTCAATATATTATACTCTCTGCCACACATCTATAGAAGTTGTCAAAACGTTAGATGTTATACCAAATCTTTGCAAACTCTTAAAAAAGTATTTGCATTTCACCTGAATTTAAATCCACATCTTGCATGAAGGGATTTAAGCACATTTCAGGATTCTTAGCCCAAGTGTCTGGGTTATTGATGGGGTAGCTAAATTATATTGTAGTTTATATTGTATAACTGTTTAAATATTTTATTTTGGATGAACATTCTAAATTACTTCCAAGTGTGCTTATGCATTTTAATTAACTTTTTGTGATTAAATATTTAACAAATGTTTCAATTTTATTTTGTTTATTCTATTCATAGAGTCACAGAGAAATACAGCACAGAAACAGGCCCATCATTCCATCCAGTCCATGCGGAAACCATTTAGACTGCCTACTCGACCTGCACAGGATCATAGCCCTTCATACCTCTACTGTCCATGTACCTATCCAAACTTCTCTTAAACATTGAAATCAAGTTGGCACACTCCACTTGTTCTGGCTGCTCATTCCATGCTCTCATGATCCTCTGAGAGAAAAAGTTTCCACTCATGTTACCCTTTAAATTCTCACCTTTCACCCTTAACCCATGACCTTTGATTGTATTCCCACCCAATCTCACTGGAAAAAGGTCTGCTTGCATTTACCCCATCTATAATCCTCATAATTTTGGAGACCGCTATCAAATCTCCTCTCAACCTTCTACGTTCTAAAGAATACAGCCCTAACCTTTTCAGTCTTTCCTTATAACTCATGTTCTCCAGATCCAGCATCATCCTTGTAAATTTCTTCTGTACTCTTTCAAACTTGTTTGCATCTTTCCTGTAGGTAGATGACCTAAACTGCACACATTACTCCCAGTTACACCTCACCAATTTCTTGTACAACTTCACATAAAATCCCATTTACTGTACTCAATACATGGATTTATGAGAGCCAAAAGCTTTCTTTAGAACCCTACCTACCTGCAGCACCACTTTCAACAAATTACGGGCTTGTGTTCCCAGATCCCCTTGTTCTTCCACACTCACCAATGCCTACCATTCATCATGCAAGACCTACCCTGCTTGGTCCTACCAGAGTGCAAATCCTCACACTTGTCTGCATTAAATTCCACCTGCCATTTTCAGGCCATTTTTCCAGTTGATGCAGATCCCTCTGCAAGCCATGATAGCCTTCCTTTATTTTAAGGTTTATAAATGTTTCTTGTTGTTGGAGTGACTTTTTTTTAAAGATTAAATTACAGTTTTGAAAGAAATCAAAGCTCCACCCTCCGCTTTGTCAGCTACCAGAACTTGTCAGAACCATTTTGATGGTATTTGCCAGAAGGCATCTGGGTCTAGCCAAAAGCTTGATTATGCAAAGGGACAACAAGGCCTCCCCTCGTCATTTAGCCCATGTTAATGTATGTGTAGTCCCAGACGGCAAGTCTGGGAAGTGCACAAGATCTACCACCATCTAATCAGAGTAATATGCCTAACAAATGTTTAAACTTCTGTAGCAGCATGTATATGTTATTTTTTATGGTTCTCTATTGCAATCTGATAAATGTTTTGTTTTACCGGCGTGTTCTCCTCAAGGAAAGCCAGAAATAAGCTGTACTTGAGAAAAGACAGTTGCATTTATGCAGAACCATGGATGATCTCAGAAAACTACAAAATATTTTACATCCAATTAATTGCTTTATTGAGATCTAGTTATTAAAGTAAGAAATGTGGTAGCTGACTGTAGCAAAGCAAGTTTTCACCTACGTCCATCAGCAATCAATCAGATAAATTGTAAGGAATGTTGATTCAGATTTAAATTTAAACCTAGACCTATTCCTTGAGATGGTCTCATGGAATCCACTGTATTCACATGATCTTGAAATAAGAATATCTGCTTAACGTCTCTTCTGAAAAATAATTGTCTGGAAATTTGTCCTCTGTTGCGTATCTCAAGGAAAAGAAACTAAATGGACCAATGTGTTTCAATTTTTGTTTCAAATTATGACATAATAACTTTGTTCACATTCTATGTGATCTTTTCTGAAACATCTGGGAGTTGATCTTGAACAGGTGTAATTGAAATATGTACTTTTATGAAAATAAACTCAAGTAATTTCTTCTTTGTTCCTGTTTTTCTCATCACTAACCTCACACCCAGTCTGGCAGGTGTGTCCTTTAGGACAGAGTCACCTTGATGATCTACAAAGATACTTCTGCACAGTAAAGACAAACAGGCAGACAGACAGACATACTTTATTGATCCCGAGGGAAATTCGGAGGGAAATTAACAGGGAAACATCCCCTGCGAAGTAACTGCATCTTTCAAATGTCAAACCAGATATCAGGCCTGTTGTTTTTGGCAGGTGTTCTTGCTCACGGTTGACCATACTGAGATCCAAAATGCAATGCTGAAGAATTTTTGGGGCCTTCTTTCTTCATGTGATAACATGATCAAGTGATGATGTGATCACTTATGTTATCACTTATGATTACTTCCTGCTGGTAGTTACGATACAATAGACAATAGGTGCAGGCATAGGCCATTCGGCCCTTTGAGCCAGCATCGCCATTCAATCTGATCATCACTGATCATCCACAATCAGTACCCCGTTCCTGCCTTCTCCCCATATCCCTTGACTTTGTATCTTTAAGAGCTCCTTGGACGTACCAAGGATGTACCTTGGATGGTGATGGAATACTTACAGCATGGCCTCAAATCCAACTAGAATAAACTTCATTGTAAGATGGTCTGTTTTCAATTTTAACCAGCACAAAGTTCATTTGTAAAATCCATCCCTTTTCAACCGTGCACCGGACAATCATATCCTGTTCCTCTGCCAAATAAAACCATAGCAGGTGTGGTGATGCATTACTATACAGGCAATAGATAAATCTATACACTAAACCAGAACTTAATAAGTCATAAGTGAGGAAGGAAAGGTCCTCCTCACTACACAACAAATGACAGTGCTCCTCCTTGTTGAACAATAATTGAACAATGCATTGAAAATAGCAGAGGGTTCAGATTGCACTTTATAGGGTGTACTTTAATATCCATCTCCAAGTTTGATAGCACCTCCAAAAACCAAACTGACTGAGTCTCAAGCACAGTACTGCGAGACTGAATCTATGTCAGGCAGTAAATGAGCCAATATTATGATGGAAATTCACTTTCTAGGGTCTGAGAAGCTAATTGCTAACCTGAGCTTTCTATCACAGCAGCGTGACCTTTACTACTAACAAATATTACTTGCTCAACATCTTGTTGTAAGAATCAGTCTTCAGTTCTTAATGTAAATTGCAAGCAGTAATCAACTTGAAATTATACGGGCAGCTATGTAAAAGAACAATATTTTCTACAGACAGTGCTGTTTGTCTATGGGCTGCTGGCCCACCTCAGAGGACTGGCTGCTCAAGAGATGTTTGAACAGTGAAATGACCATGAGATGTCTCCTCTGCATCGGCCAGTGGGGTTATCTTAATTGGCCTGCATAAAATTAGGCAACTGCAGCAAAGTTATTTGAATCAGTGTAATAAAGATCAACGAATGTTCCAAACAAGACTTATTTTGTCACTTTGCACATCAAATGTGTTCATCAAACGTGTTTCCAAATTCACAAGATATATAAAATGGACTTGCAACTACTCACTTTCACCAATTTGTTGAAGCCAAGATCATCCCCATTGATGTTTTCATGTAATGCCTCATGTGTTACTTAAAATTAACTGACTTTTTTTTAATTCAAAAGTACCTTTATCAAAGTGCATCAAGCACCTTTTTTCTGTAATGTGCTGAGATTATATTTTTGAACTCCTGAGAGGCATAATTAACAAGAGCTGAAACTTTCCTGGGAAACTGACAGCATTTCTCTATTAGAGACTTTACATTTTCAAAGGCTTAAGAGATTGATGGCTGATTGCCAGAACATCATCAAATCAGCTCGATTTGTTATTTGGCACATTTTTTCTAGCTTCACGGGATCAAGCTTAACTGTAAACTAATTTTCTCATTCTGCAGGAAATTGCACGTTCACTAAATCTCTGACCTCTTACAAGGTCACAGCAGCTTTGATCAGACTAGTGCACTGAACTCAGTATCATCCCTCATGTGTTTATTAGAATCCCTTGAAGATAATTGATTTCAAAATGAGGAAGGATGTGGTTATATTTTAATGGTATTTCTTCTGATTATTTTGACGAGGAAAAATTGAATCCGTCAAGTTCTAAGTTTGCCAAACAGTACAGGTAGCTTAATTATGTTAACATTTTGCATGCTCAACCTGACTGTGCCCAGAGATTTTTGGACAATTAAGGAAAAAAGGACGATTAATTGTTTTGTGATGATTCATGGGGAGATGTGATTTCTTGCCGATTATAACTAATTGCTTTTGAGAATCAGGAAGATAGATTTGCATTAATTTAGCACCCTCATGACCTCAGGATATCCCAGAATATTTACTGCCAATCAGTTACTTTCAAAATGCAGTCAGTGTTGTAACAAAGGAAATGAGATTGTCAATTGCACATGGAACGGTCCCATAAATGACAATACAATAACAGATAAATTATCCTTTTTGATGTATAAAGTACATTCACTAGCACAACATGGATAATTATTCAGCTCTCATCGAGTCATAGAATCAGAGAAAAGTACAGCACAGAAACAGGAATTTCTGTTTATCTAGTCCGTGCTAAACTATTTAAACTGCCTATTCATTTCGACCTACAGCCAGGATCATAGCCCTTGATACACCTACCATCCATCCATTTACTTTAAATGCTGAAATGGAGCTCACGTGCACCACTCGTGCTGACAGCTCATTCCACTCTCTCATGGCTATGTGAGCCCCTTGTTACATTACACATCCAGCCACATGGCTTCAATTCTGACCTTTGGTGCTCTCTGTGTGAAGCTTGGACATCTCCTTGTGACTACAATTATTTATTTATTTTTATGCTATTTTTAAACTCAATTGAGAGATCCAGCATGGTAAGGCCCAATACGTGGCACTGCCCAATTACACTCACGTGATTCATTAACCTACTAACCTGAATGTCTTTGAAATGTAGGAGGAAACTGGAACACCTGGAGAAAACACACATGGTCATGGGAAGAACGTACGAAGTCCTTACAGACAGCAGGGGTACCCCCTAGCTATCTATATCAGATAGGGCTTAATTTTTTTTTTGAGTTTAGAGCTTTGCAGACAGGGAACCCAATACCATTGCAAATGAATAGGAACTGTTCAGGCTTAATGCAGAATTGAAGAGCTAATGTTGATAACAGCTGTCCAATCTCTTTATCAGGTCTGAGATCAGTGAAAGATATGCTTTCACATGATGTCAGGACTGTCAGGAGAAATGAAAATGTGAATAGGCAGCACAGAGCACCCCTGTGGCCATTCCCCTCAATAATAAGTATACCATGTTAGGTAGTGTGGTGAACTATGTGCCTGTCTGGACACACCCCCTGCTGACTGCTCCTGTGGCTCCTCCCACAGGCCCCTGTATAAAGGCGATCTGAGGCCTGACGCTCGGCCTCAGTCTCCAGGACATAGTATGATGGACACTCACTCCTGGTTCCTTCTTCCAGTCAATAAAAGCCGATACCTCGCCTTACGTCTCAGTGTGAGTTATTGATGGTGCATCAGGTAGTATTGTGGGGGATGGCCTCCTATGAGAATACCATGGAAAAGGGGTTACTGGCGCTGATCATGGGTCCATGGTGCAGAAGAGAAAGAGGGAGAAGAGGGAACGGTAGTGATAGGAGACTCGAGAGTGAGGAGAACAGACAGGAGATTCTGTGGCCATGAACAGGATACCAAAATGGTATGTTGCCTCTCAGATTGTAGGGTCACTGACGGCTTGGATCACGTCTGCAGCATTTTGGAGGGGGTGGGAGAGCAGCCAGATGTCTTAGTACATATTGGTAGCAATGACATGGGAAGGAAAAGCAAAAAGGTCCTGAAAAGAGGAATTAGAGAACTAGGCAGAAAGCTGAGAAACATGACCTCCAGGGTAGTAACTTCTAGATTGCTGCCTGTGCCACATGCCAGTGAGGGGAGTAAAAGGCCGTCATCGTGGCTATCCCTCGAGGTTGAGGATCATTCCGTTGAACTATTTATGGATTCTCAGTCAAATGTGGTCCACAGAGCAAAGGTGCCTATGTGTGCATTTGTTTAACGTGTACTTGATGTTGCACTCCAAGAAGCAGACGATGCTTCACAAATCAACCAACTGATTCCAATGGCATGGAAACCACGACGATTGGAGCTGATGGATTTGTTGCAGCTTTCATCCACCTTCACAGCCATTGAGCTCGAAGTAACTTCGTCCGCCTGTTCCACCGTTGAGGTCTTGGTTGCATTGTTCTTTGTCGGGGACCTCACCCTTGACCTTACCGCCATGGGTGACCTTACCAGGAGCATAGCTCCAGATGCCATCGCTCTCAGGATCTCAGGACCACATAAGCTTCTCCACCACAACTAGGTGACAATACAAAGAGAAGGGTAAAAAAAAAGATTAATGCGTGGCTGAGAAGCTGGTGCAGGGGGCAGGGCTTCAGGTTCTTGGATCACTGGGATCTCTTCTGGGGAAGCTATGACCTGTACAAAAGGGACAGGTTGTACCTGAACCTGAAGGGGTCCAATATTCTCACAGTTTGGCTTGTTTGAGCTATACAAAAGGGACAGGTTGCACCTGAACCTGAGGGGGACCAATATTCTTACAGCCTGGTTTGTTAGAGCTGTTAGGGAGGGTTTATTACTAATTTGGCAGGGGTTTCAGAATCGTAGTGAAGGGACTCAGGATAGAACAGATGGTAAAAAAAGAAAAGATAGCATACAGTCAGACTGTCTGGAAAGGCAAGTGGATGATAGGACAAAATTGCAGCCAGCAGGGTGAGTCTCAGTGCATTCGGGATGCAAAATCTACAAGAGTAGCAAATACAGTACTCAAACTCTTATATCTCAATGCACGGATTATAAGAAATAAGGTGGATGATACTGTTACACTTTAGCTCATTGTCAGGTATGATGTTGAGGTCATCACTGAATCATGGCTCAAGGATGATTGCAGTTGAGAACAGAATGTCCAAGGTTACATGTTGTATCGGAGAGATAGGCAAGTTGGCAGAGAGGTGATGTGGCTCTGCTGGTGAAGAATGGCATCATATCAGTAGAAAGATGTGAATCCTTGTGGGTTGAGTGAAGAAGCTGCAAGGGTAAAAGGACCTTGATGGCAGTTATATGCATGCCTCCCAACAATAGCTGGGATATGGAGTGCTGATTACAATGGGAAATAGAAAAGACACATCAAAAAGGCAGTGTTGTGATAGTCATTGGAGATTTCAACATGATTTAATTGGGGAAATAGGGCTGGCAATAGATCTCAAGAGAGTGAGTTTGTTGACTGCTTATGAAATGGCTTTTTAGAGCAGTTTGTCATTGAGCCTATAGGGGATCTGCTATACTAGATTTGGTGTTATTTAATGAACCAAAAGAGCTTAAGGTAAAAGGACCCAGAGAGGCAGTGATCACAATATACAAAATGCTGAAGAAACTCAGCAGGCCAGTCAGCATCTATGGAAAAGAGTACACTTGACATTTTGGTCTGAGACCCTTCAGCAGGACTGGAGAAAAAGAAGCTGAGGAGTAGATTTAAAAGGTGGGGGAAGGGGAGAGAGAACACAAGATGATATGTGAAACCTGAAGGGAGAGGAATAAAGTAGAGAGCTGGGAAGCTGATTGGTGAAAGAGATATGGGGCCAGAGAAGGGGGAGTCTGACAGAAGAGGACAGAAGGCCATGGGACAAAATAAAAGAGGGGGGAGGAGCACCGGGAAGCGATGGGCGGGCAAGGAGATAAGGTGAGAAAGGGAAAAAGGGATGGGGAATGGTGAAGTCGGGGGGGGTGGGGTACATTACCGATAGTTCGAGAAATCCATGTTTATGTCACATCAGGTTGGGGACTACCCAGACAGAATATAAGATGTTGTTCCTCCAATCTAAGTGAGAGCTCTTCGCGAGAGAGGAGGAGGCATTGAATAGACATATCAGTCTGTGAATGTGAGGTGGAATTAAAATGGGTGGCCACTGAGAGATACCACACTTCTTGTGGATGGAATACAGGTGCTCAGTGAAGCAGCCTCCCAATCTACGTCAGGTCTCGTCGATATACAGGAGGCCACTCCGGGCACATTGAGCACTGTATATGACCCAACAAACTCACAGGTGATGTGTTACCTCACCTGGAAGGGCTGTTTGGGGCCCTGTATGGTAGTGAGGAAGGAAGTGTAGGGGCGAGTGTAGCAAGTGTATCCGCTTCCAAGGGTAAGTGCTAGGAGTGAGATCAGTTGGGGGGGGGGGGGGGCGGTGTATGAATGGACAAGGGAGTTGCATAGGGAACGATCCTTGCAGAAAGCAGAAATTGGGGAGGGGGGAGGAAAGATGTGCTTGGTGGTGACATCCCGTTGGGGATGGCAGAGGTTGCAGAGAATTATGTGGAGGCTGGTGGGGTGATAGGAGAGCACAAGAGGAATCCTATCTCTGGTAGAGTGACGGGAGGATGGAGGGAGAACTGACATGTGAGAAATGGAAGAGATGTGATTGAGGGCAGCATTGCTGGTGGAGGAAGAGAAGCCCTCTTCTTTGAAGGAGGAGGACATCTCCTTCATTCTGGTATGAAAAGCTTTATCCTGAGAGCAGATGTGGTGGAGACAAAGAAATTGAGAGTAGGGAATAGCATGTCTGCAAGTAACGGGGTGGGAAGAGGTATAGTCGCGGTAGCTATAAGAATCTGTGGATTTGTAATAGATATCAGTATATAAGCTGTCTCCAGAGATAGAGAGATCAAGAAAGGGGAGGCAAGTGTCAGAAATGGACCAGGTAAATTTGAGGGCAGGGTGGAAGTTGAAGGCAAAGTGGATGAAATTGACGAGTTCAGCATGGGCACAGGAAGCAGCACCAATGCAGTCGTCGATGTAGCACAGAAAAAGTGCTGGACGGTCACTAGTACAAGCTTGCAACATAGACTGTTCCACATAGCCGACAAACAGGCAGCCATAGCTGGGACCCATGCGAGTGCCCATGGCTGCACCTTTTGTTGTGAAGGAAGTGGGAGGAGCCAAAGGAGAAATTATTTAGAGTGAGAATAAGTTCTGCTAGGTGGAGGAGTTGTGGTGGAAGGGAACTGGTAGGGTCTGGTGTCCAGAAAGAAATGGAGAACTTTGAGGCCTTCCTGGTGGGGTTGGAGGTGTCTAGGGACTGGGCATCCATAGTAAAAATAAGATGATGGGGTCATGAAACTTCAAAGGATGTGTGGTGTCACGGATGTTGGTGGGAAAGGACTGAACTGTGGGGTACAAAACAGAGTTCAGGTATGTGTGTATGAGTTCTGTGAGGCAGGAACAAGCTGAAACAATGAAACACTGGACAAGTGGATTTCAGGATCTTGGGTAGGAGGTAAAAGCAGGAGGTGCAGGGTGCGGGAACTATGAGTTTGATGGCAGAGGGTGGGAGATATCCAGAGTCAATAATGTTGGTAATCGTGTTAGAGATAATGACCTGATTTCCTTAGTGGGATCCTTTTTGAGGGGTAAGTAAAAGGAGGTTTCTGAGAGTTGCCACTGGGCCTCAGCAAGGTAGAAGTTAGTATACCAGACTACTATATCACCTCCCGTATCTACGGATCTGATGGTGAGGTTAGAATTGGTGCAGAGGGAGAGGATCTTCCATTTCATGCATGTCTGCCACCCCATCTTCCGCCACCCTACCAGGAATAGGGTTTCTCTTGTCCTGACCTACCACCCAAACAACCTCCATGTCCAGCTGATAATTCTCTGCAACTTCTGCCATGTCCTACAGAATCCCACCACCAAGCATATCTTTCAATCCTCAACTTTCCACTTATTGCAGAGATCACTCCCTACACAACTCCTTTTTCCATTCTAACCTCCCCATTGATCTCCCTCCTGACACTTATCCTTGCAAGCAGAACAAGTGCTACACCTGCTGCTACACCACCATCTTCACTACCTTTCAGGGCCCCAAACAGTCCTACCAAGTGAGGCAACACTTCACCTGTTAGTCTGTTGGGGTCATATACTGTGTCCAGTGCTCCCGGCGTGGCCTATCAATGAGACCCAATGTAGATCGGGAGACCGCTTCGCCTACGCTGTATTGCCAGAAAAAGTGGGATCTCCCAGTGGCTACCCATTGTAATTTATTTCCCAATCCAATTCTGATATGTCTCCCCATGGCCTCCTCTACTGTTGTGATGAGGCCACACTCAGGTTGAAGGAACAACCCTTATATTCCCTCAGGATAGCCTGCAACTTGATGGCATGAGAAGTGATTTCTTGAACTTCCAGTAATCTGCCCTGTCCCCCTTCACCATTACACATCTCCTTTTCCCTCTCTCACGTTATCTCTTGGACCACAAAATACCTCCCTTTGGTGTCCTCCCCTAACTTTTCTTTCTTCCATGGCCTTCTGTCAACTTCTCTCAGACTCTCCCTTCTCCAGCCCTGTATCTCATTCACCAATCAACTTCTCAGCTCTTTACTTCATCCCTCCCCCTTGAGGTTTCACCTATCACCTTGAGATACCTGTCACCAGCATTTAATACTATCATTCTCACAATCCTGATTGAGAAGTTGCAGAACCTGGGATTCTGGACATCCCTCAGCAATTGGATCCTCAACTTCCTAACTGGAAAACCACAATGTGTGGATTGGTGATAATACATCCTGCTCACTGATGATCAACACGGGCGCATCTCAGGGATGTGTGCTTACCCTACTGCTCCACTCTCTGTATACACATGACTGCATAGGTAGGCATCGCTCAAATACCATCTATAAATTTGCTGACAATACTACCATTGTTAATAGAATCTCAGCTGGCATACAGGAGTGAGGTATGCCGACTAGTGGAGTAGTGCCACAGCAACAACCTGGCACTCAACATCAGTAAGACGAAAGAGCTGATTGTGGACCTCAGGAAGGGTAAGACGAAGAAACACATACCAATCCTCATAGTGGGATCAGAAGTGGAGAGAGTGAGCAGTTTCAAGTTCCTGGGTGTCAAGATCTCTGAGGATCTAACCTGGTCCCAAAATATCGATGTAGTCATAAAGAAGGCAAGACAGTGGCTATACTTTATTAGGAGTTTGAAGCCATTTGGCATGTCAACAAATACACTCAGGAACTTCTATAGAAGTACTGTGGAGGGGATTCTGACAGGCTGCATCACTATCCGGTATGGGGTGGGGGGGCGGGGTGCCACTGCACAGGACCAAAAGAAGCTGCAGAGGGTTGTAAATCTAGTCAGCTCCATCTTGGGTACTGGCCTACAAAGTACCCATGACATCTTCAGGGAGTGGTGTCTCAGAAAGGCAGTGTCCATTATTAAAGGACCTCCAGCACCCAGGGCATGCCCTTTTCTCACTGTTACCATCAGGTAGGAGGTACAGAAGCCTGAAGGCACACACTCAGCGATTCAGCAACAGCTTTTTCCCCTCTGCCATCCGATTCCTAAGTGGACATTGAATCCTTGGACACTATCTTACTTTTTTTAAATGTACAGTATCTCTGATATTGCACATTTAATCTATTCAATATTTTTATACTGTTATTGATTTACTTATTTGTTTGTTTATTTTTTTCTCTCTTCTATTTTATGTCTTGCATTGAACTGCTGCTGCTAAGTTAATAAATTTCACGTCACATGCCGGTGATAATAAACCTGATTCTGATTCTCTCTCCTGAACCTGCCCCCCCCCCCCCACCTTTAAAACCAACTCCTCAGCTTTTTTTCTCCAGTCCTGTTGAGGGGTCTCGTCCCAAAATGTCAACTCTACTCTTTCCTATAGATGTTGCCTGGCCTGCTGAGCTCCTCCAGCATTTTGTGTGTGTTTCTTGGATTTCTAGCATCTGCAGATTTTCTCCTGTTAGTGATCACAATATGATTGAGTTCAACTTGAAATTTGATTGGGAGAAAGTAAAGTCTAATCTAGCAATATTTCAGTGGAGTAAAAGGAATTACAGTGGTATGAGAGAGGAGTTGGCTAATGTAAATTGGAAGGAGATGCTGGCAGGGATGACAGCAGAGCAGCAATGGCATAGTTTCTGGGAAAATGAAGGTGCAGAATAGATGTATTCCAAAAACAAAGCAATATTCAAATGGCAAATTAGTGCAACTGTGACTGACAAGGGGAGTCAAACCTAATGTAAAAGCAAAAGAGAGGGCATACAACAAAACAACAATTAGCAGGAGGATAGATGATTGGGAAGCTTTTAAAAGCCTTCAGAGCGAAAATAAAAGAATCATTAGGAGGGAAAAGATGAAATAGGCAAGCAAACAAACAAACAATAACAAAGTGGATAATAAAAGCTTTTTCAAGTCTGTAAGCAATAAAAGAGATATGAGAGTGGATATAGAACCATTGGAAACTGAGGCCAGAGAGATAATAATGGGAGACAAGGAGATGGCAGATGAACTAGATGATTATTTTGCATCTACTGCAAAAATCACTAACAGTGTGTCAGATGATGCAGTGTGTGACAGAGGAGAAGTGGGTGCAGTTACTATTACAAGGGAGAAGTTGCTCAAAAGCTGAAAGACCAACGGGTATATAAGTCACTCATACCCCAGATGAACTACACATTAGGGTTCAGAAAGCAGTAGTTGTAGAGATTATGGAGGCATTAGTAATGATCTTTCAAAAATCATTGGACTCTGGCATAGTGCCAGACTTTGGGAAAATTGCCAATGTCACTCCACTCTTTAAGAAAGGAGGAAGGCATCAGAAAGGGAAGTATAGACCTGTTTGCCTGACCTCAGAGGTTGCAAAGATGTTGGGTCAATTGTTAAGGATGAGGTGATGGAGTTCTTGGTGACACAGGACAAGATAAGACAAAGTCAGCATGGTTTCCTTAAGGGAAAATCTTGCCCGACAAACCTGTTGAAATTCTTTAAGTAGATTACAAGTGGATGCAGTGGATGTTGTATATTTAGACTTTCAGAAGGCCTTTGACAAGGTGCCACACATGAGGTGAATGGGAATAAAAGGATCTTTTTTCTGGTTGACCCCCCATTACCAGAGGTGTTCCACAGCGGTCGGTGTTGGGACTGCTTCCTTTTATGCTGTATATCAATGATTTTGAGGATGGAATAGATGGCTTTGTTGCTAAGTTTGCAGATTGGTGGAGGGGCAGGTAGTGCTGAGGAAACAGGTCGACTGTAGGAGCATTTAGACAGATTAGGAGAATGGTAAAGAAAATGGTAAATGTAGAAATATGTATGTATAATATAAAGTAGAAATATAATGTAGAAATGTGTGTGACATGAAATTTATGAACTTAGCAGCAGCAGTTCAATGCAATACATAATATAGAAGAGAAAAAATAAAGTAAAATAATAATAATAATAATGTAGAAATAATTTATTTCTAAAAGGAGAAATAAACGTGCAGATTATTTTCCAAATGGGGACAAAATCCAAAAATCTGAGATGAAGAGAGACTTGGGAGTCTTTGCGCAGAACACCAGAAAGGTTAACTTGCAAGTTGAGTTGGTGGTCAAGAATTCAAATGCAATGTTAGCATTCATTTCAGGAGATCTAGAATACAAGAGCAAGGATGTGATGCTGAGGCTTTATAAGGCACTAGTGAGGCTTCACTTGAGTATTGTGAACAGCTTTGGGCTCCTTATCTAAGAAAAGATATACTGGCATTGGTGAAGGTTCAAAGGAGGTTTGCAAGGAAGATTCCAGGAATGAAAGAGTTAACATATGAAGAACATTTCATAGCTTTGGGTCTGTTCTCACTGAAATTTCAGGTGAAGGGGGATCTCATTTAAGCCTTTTGAATATTAAAAGATGTGGAAAGGATCTTTCTTATGATGGGGGAGACTGAGACAAGAGGGAACGGCCTCACAATAGAGGGTCATCCATTTAAAACAGAGATATGGACAAATTTCTTTCACCAGAGGGTGATGAATTTCTGGAATTGGTTACCACAGGCAGCTGTGGAAGCCAGATTGTTGGGTGTACTTAACGCAGAGCTTGGCAAGTTCTTGATTGGGCATCAAAGGCTATATGGAGAAAGCTGAGGTGGGGAGAAAAGGATCAGCCATAATCGAATGGCAGAGCGGAATCGATGGGCCAACTGGCCTAATTCAGCTTATTGTCTTATGATGGGTGATTGCGGGATCGTCCTCAAGCAAATACATTTAATATCCTTTATCATTCATCATTTGAAGAAGATTGAGCAAGCATTTTTCTCAAATAGATCTGAATGTAATAAAAATTAAATAAATAACCAGATAGCAGTTTTTAGGAACATGATGAGCCCTGTGTTGGCTTGTACGTCTCTTATCAGTAAACAGCTGCAAGTTAAAGTTCAAACAAATTGGTAAAAGTTTTATCTAATTTTATTTGGTTCATCTGTTTTTATGATATGTGGTGGATTGTTTCTTTTTCAGAAATACTAAGTACATAATATCTTCCAAACGCTTGCATTGGTCATAATGAATTATTTGTCTCATAGCTCCAAAGTTACGGATGCCAGCATGTGAACAGGATATGAGTAAACTACCGCAGTAAAAAAAATATTTGTCTGCGTGGAAGTCGTTTAATTTTTCACATAAGATATTGAATCTTCCTGAGTATGGCATATAATCTGAAGCAAAGTTGTAGTTGCTCAGCCACAGATTCACGCTGTACCTCAGGATACATTAATACTTCCATGTGGCAGAATGACATAGGATTGGTGACCCTAGTGTAACCTATATTATATTGGTTGTTGCCGGTTGATGATGCTACCAACTGCAATCTGTGAATGTATGCACTCAGTGGCCACTTCATTAGCTATTTTCTGTACCTGATAATGTGGCCACTGAGTGTAGGTTCATGGTCTTCTGCTGCTGTAGCTCATCCACTTCAAGGTTCAACATGATGTACCTTCAGAGAAGCTCTTCTGCACACCATTGTTGTAACACATGGTTATTTGTGTTACTGTCACCATCCTGTCAGCTTGAACCAGTATGGTCACTCTCCTCTGACCTCTCTCATTAACAAGCTGATTTCACCCTCAGAACTGCTGCTCAATGGATCTTTCATTTGTTTGCACTGTACATTCTGGAGACTGCTGTGTGTGAAAATCTAAGGGTTTGGCGGGTTCTGAGATACTCAAACCACCTCAGCTGGCATCAACAACTATTCCACTGTCAAAGTCACTTAGATCATCCTTTCTGATGTTTGATTTGAACAACAACTGAACATCTTGACCATGTCTGTATGCTTTTATGCACTGAGTTGCTGCCACATGATTGGCTGATTAGATATTTGCATTAACGAGCAGATGTACACACGTATCTAATAAAGTGGTCACTGCGTGTAGTGGATTTCAAGTTGGGAATTTGAAACGTTATCTGTCTGCTTCTTCGAAGCAAATATAGCCATGCTCCTACAGTGTTGGGTAGGTTCCATGTTGTATCTGCACAGTGACAGCTTAGGTCTAGTCAGTTCTGTAGTGTAAATCTTCAGTACCACAGCTGGAATGTTATCTCAATAACTTACCATGTGCAATGCTCTCACCCATTTTTCGATATCACGTGGAGTCAAATCAACTAACTGATGATTGCCCACTGTGATGCTGAGGATCTCAGGAGGAGGTTAAAATGGATCATCCTCTCGTCCCTGTTGGGTGACCATAATTGTGAACGGTGCAGTCTTGTGCCAAATCGAGCAATGTCGTTTACAATAGTGATTTCATGCATTAGATATGGGATCATTTAGCTCTGTTGTTGATGTTTTTTTATGTTTTTATATTCTATGTTTTTGCTTTTGCTTTCCTCTTGCAGTTTGCATAATTTACTTGTCTTTATTGCGCATCAGGGCTTTTGATGTTCTTGCTGCCAATAGCACATTTTGGGGTTTATTGTGAGTGGAGGGTTTGATGGTCTGTTTGTGCAATATATTTTTTGCACGGGGGTGGTGGGTGGTGGTTTGATGCTCTTGTTACTGTTTCTATGATTTGCCTTTTTGCACATGGATTTGAATGGCTTCCATGGTTTTTCTTTGTTTCATGGCTGTCTGGAGAAGATGAGTCGCAGAGCTGTATACTGCATTCATACTTTAATAATGCAGAAACATGTAATTGGTGGAAATGTACAGAATTCACAATCACCGACATTAAGTTGGGGCTCACTCAAAGAGGCATGTGTGATGTGATAAGGTAATTATGTAAAGGACTTTGAGTGCACTTTGTTCTCAATGCTTGTGTTCAATAAATGAGTTGTTATGGCTGTTCGGAAACATAAAACACCTCCACCGCTTTATTTGCGAAAAACCTAGACTAATAAATGTACCTTGAACTTTGTCCTGCAGATACACTAGGATGGAGCCTCCCAGCATACCCTTAGTTACTCCACTTGGTCCAGGGTTGATCGCTTGTTTCGAACACGGATGTGAGGGACTTGTAATATCAGAGGTTGTTATTGTGTGCATTTCTGTTGTTGCTAATGGTCCACAACATCTCTTGAATACAGGCTTTGTTGTTGGAATCATAGTCAGGTTTATTATCACAGACATACGTCATGAAATTTGTTTTGCAGCACAGTGTAAATTACTATACAGTAAGTTACAAAATAAACAGTGCAAAATGGGAATAATTCATTGGTTTATGGGGCTGCCTGTAATCATGGCTATAGTTATGTTGCTTGTGTTGTTCTGCTGTGTGGGCATACAACGTTGGCAACGGAATATTTGACACCTGCAGGCTTGATCCCCACACATCCTTATTCTGTTTTGGCAATTAACACAAATGATGCATTCAACAGTAGGTTTCAATGTTCATGTGATAAAGAAATGAATCTAAATCTGAATGCAGCTGATGTATCCTAGTGCCCAGATGTTACTTGATTACCTTATTCCGTATACAGTGTGCTATTTGAATGAATACGTACAGTATACAGAATGCTGGCTGATGGCGTAGTGGCATCACTTCGGGGCAAGAGGTCCCGAGTTCAAATCCAGCCAGCTTCCTTGCACGCTTTCTATCCCTGCCTGGGTTGAGTGTCAAGCTAGCAACTTGACCTCATAAAAAAAAGGGAGAGGGATGGGATCTGCCAGGTTTCAGATGCCCAAGACATGCCGTACGATGAGCAATCACCAAAAAGATACCAAAAAGATCGGTTCAAATAGCTTGTCATGACAGTGCCTACTCCAGTTAAGGGTGTGCGCACATAATCAAACACACACACACACACACACACACACTATACAGAATACGGTAGATGATCTTGTACAGTTAGAGATTGGCAGATATGTCATTGTGGGCAGCACTGTGTTGTGGCTGAAAGATCTGAATTGTGATCTTAACATCCATGGATACACCTTGTATTGAAAGGACAGGCAGGTGGGCAAAGGGGTAAAGTGGCTCTGTTGGTAAAAAAATAAAATCAAATTCTTAGAAATTGGTGACATAAGAACAGAAGATGTAGGATCATTGTGGATTGCATTAAGAAACTGCAAGAGTATAAAAACCCTGTTGGTAGTTATACGCAGGCCAGCAAATAGCAGGGATGTGGGATGCAAATTAGAATGGGAGATAGAAAACGGCATGTTACGATAGTCAATGTGCAGGTAGATTGGGAAAATTAGGTTGGTGCTGGATCTCAAGTGAGGGAATTTGTAGAATGTCTATGAGATGGCTTTTTAGAGCTGGTTGTGTTTAAGCCCACTAGGAAACAGCATTGAGTGTTATGTAATGACACAGATTTGATTAGGAAGCTTAAGGTCAAGGAACCCTTAGGAGACAGTGATCATAATATGATAAAATTCAACCTGCAATTTGAGAGAGAGAAGATAATGTCAGATGTATCAGTATTGCAGTAGACAAAAGAGAATTACAGAGGCATGAGAGAGGAGCTGGCCAATAGTGCTTGTAACGGGACAATAGAAGGGATAACGGCAGGAATTCAAGTTTCAAAGTATATTTATTATCAAATATACCCTTGAGATTTGTCTCCTTACAAACCACCAAGAAACAAAGAAAATAAAGGAAGCCATTAAAAAAAAGAACATCAAACATGAAAAATGCATGGAAAAAATACAAACCATACAAACAATAAAAGTAAGCAAATAACATTTAGAACAGAAGTTCACAAAAGTGAGTCCACATCTATAAAGCTAGTCATCACTGCAGCTGACCCTGGAGTTTGTTAGTTGCAGGTCACAACGTCAGTTCAGTACAGAGGTGAATAAACATAATAGACAGTGAGCTGAACACCAGTCCATCCCTCTCCTTCAGTTCTGTCACCCAGACCTTTTCACTCTGGCCCCTGCTTAAATTGGCCAAACAGAGGGACATTGCTGACTCTTGGCCCCAGGCCTTGGCTCTTAGCTACATTTTCAGGCCCGGAGCCCTGCCACCAAGACTCTGCTTTTCCTCAATTCTGCCAATTTGAATTGCCTCCAAGTCCGGTAAAGCAAAAGCCAAACATAGGTTCATTCTCTGCTCTCATGCTTGAGGCCCCCTGCCTCAACTGAGTCTGTACACATCAGAATCAGAATCAGACTTTAATCGCCAAGTACCTGTACACATACAAGGAATTTACGTCCAGCAGATGTTGTCTCTCTGCTCATAACAGATGATAAATATAAATGAAAATATAGATTATACATACAAGTAGTGCAATCCAAGTAATAGTTAGCCGACAGTTAACCGGCAGTTAACTGTTCAGCAAAGTGACCGCAGTAGGGAAAAAACTTCTCCAGTGCCTATTAGTCTTAGTCTGGAGGGATCTGAAGCGCCTAACAGACGGAAGCAGTTCAAACAGTCCGTGCGCAGGACGGAAGGAATCCTTTACGATTTTCCCCGCCCTCTTCTTCAACCTGGAAGAGTACAGGTCCACAATAGAGGGCAGGGAGGCTCTAATGATGCGCTCGGCAGTCCTCACTGTGCGCTGTAGTCTGGTTCTATCCTGCTTGGTGGCGGCTCCAAACCATATCATGTCGCAGTTGTCCTGCACCTTTGTGACTTCAGTTCACAGCCCGAAAATGCCAGGTCGCTAAGGAAGTTCAAGAACTCAACTCCAAAAGGGAAGTTACAAGTTATTGATTGCAGTGATCATTTTTGAGAAAATATGTGATTAATAAAGTAGTTAATAGTTTTGTTTGCAGCCAGAAAGTCATTACAATGCTTCACCAGTGCTATCTTAAACAGCATTGGCTGGAATTTCTGGGGACAATTCAGAAAGTGCACGATAGAGGCCCCTCAAAAATGAAGAAGTATTCTAAAGGGAGGCAGAGGCAACTGTGGCTGACAAGGGAAGTCAAAAACAGCATAAAAGCAAAGGCGAGTGCATGTGATATAACAAAAATTAGTGGGAAGTTAGAGGATTGAGAAGCTTTTAATAAGCCAGCAGAAGGCAACTAAAAAGCCATAAGGAGATAGAAGATGAAATATATAGGGAAGCTAGACAATAATATAAAAGAGGATACCAAAGTTTTGTTTTTCAGATATATAAAGGGTAAAAGAGAGGTAAGAATAGATATCGGATCTCTGAAAAATGATACTGGACAGGTAGTAATGCAGGGGCAAAGAAATGGCGGAGGATCTTATGTAGCCATATAACAATTACAGCACGGAAACAAGCCATCTCGGCCCTTCTAGTCCGTGCCGACGCTTACAGTCACGTAGGCCCAGTGGCTCGCACTCAGCCCATAACCCTCCATTTCTTTCCTGTCCATATACCTATCTACAAGGGATGAGCAGAATGGGATCTTCAACAACATTTTGTGTCAGTCTTAACTACGGAAGACCTGAGAAATTTGAGAGTATCAGGGTGCAGAAGTGTGTGTTGCTGCGATTAGTAAGGAGAAGGTGCTTGTGAAGATTAAAGGTCTGAAGGCAGATAAATCACCTGGAGCAGATGGGCTACACTCCAGGGTTCTGAAAGAAGTAGCTGAAGTGATTGTCGAGGCAATAGCAATAATCTTTCTGGATCAAAGCCAGATGACTGGAAAGTTTCAAATATCACCCCACTCTTTAAAAAGGGAGGGAGGCAGAAGAAAGGAAATTATAGGAAAGTCAGCCTGCATCAGTGATTGGGAAAATGTTAGAGTTTATTATTAAGGATGAGATTTCTGGGTACTTGGAGGCACATAAAATAAGCCATAGTCAGCATGGTTTCCTTAAAGGGAAATCTTGCCTGACAAATCTGTTGGAAGTCTTTGAGGAAATAAAAAGCAAGATAGACAAAGCTGAGTCAGTGGGTGGTACTTACATGGATTTTCAGAAGGCCTTTGACAAGGTGTTGTACATGAGACTGCTTACCAAGATAACAGTCCGTGTTATTACAGGAAAGGTTCTAACATGGATAGAAGATTGGCTGACTGGCAGGAGGCAAAGAGTGGAAATAAAGAGAGCCTTTTCCGGTTGGCTGTTGGTGTTCTGCAGAGGTCAGTGTTGGGACCCCTTCTTTTCATATTATATGTGAATGATTTGGATGACAAAATTGTTGGCTTTGTGGTTCTGTTTGCAGAAGATGCAATGATAGGTGGAGGGCATGTTGTGTTGAGGAAGCAGGGAGTCTGCAGGAATTAGAGAGATTTGGAGAATGGGCAAAGAAGTTGCAGATAAAATATAGAGTAGGAAAGTATATGGTCATGCACTTTGGTAGAGGAATGAAGGTGTAGACTATTTTCTAATGTGGAGCAAATTAAAAAAAACAGAGGTGGAAAGGGACTTGAGAATCCTTGTGCAGAATTCCCTAAATGTTGACTTGCAGGTTGAGTTGTTAATGAAGGCAAATACAATGATAACATTAACTAGATATAAATGCATAGATGTAATGCTGAGTCTTTATAAGGCATTGGTCAGACCGCATTTGGAGTATTGTGAGTGGTTTTGGAGCCCTTATCTCAGAAAAGATGCGTTGGCATTGGAGAGGCTCCAGAGGAAGTTGACGAGAATGATTCTGAGAAATAAAGGTTAAATGTTTGAGGAGCATTTGATGGCTCTGGTGAAGGTAATTCAGATAGAATCTCCTCCTTGTGAACATGGTACCCAGCTGACATCACTGCTGTTGAGGTAAGCAGCACATTGGAAAATATAGATCCAGCCACTGTATTTGTATGTGAAAAAAATGTTATTGCATGAATATCTAGGTAAAAGTGCAAAATCATCCAGATAATATCTGATGGTGCTCACTGTATACAGCCTCAGGTAGATATCAGTACCAATTAATACTGTAAACCAGTTTATCCAATGTTCTCAGAGAAGATCATGACAGGATAGCTATTGATGGAGGAAGGGAATTGCTCTATATTACATTATATGTTATGGACATTTCCAGGTTGATGTTCTAGCTGAATAGTTGTATGGATGATCTACCTTATCCTCTTCCTGAAATCCCAGCATCAAGGTCAATCAATTTATTTCACTTCATGTATTATCAAATCGTTGAAAAGTCAACAGGTTCTCAACATCCATTAAGTTGGCTGTTGAGGTATGGCAAGATGCCTGAGGGAGTTCCCTGAGCACTTTGCACACATTGCTGATGACAGAATAGACTGATTTGTGGTAATTAACCAGACTGGTGAAGGATTTACTGTAACTGTGCACTTTTCAACATTTTCAGGTGAGTATCAGTGCTGTAACTGTAACACTTAGTCATTGAGTTATAGAAAAGTACAGCACAGAAACAGGCCTTTTGAACCATCTAGTCCATGCCTACACCCATCGATCTGCACAAAGACTAGAGCCCTCCATATCTCTACCATTTATGTACCAATCCAAACTTTGCTTAAACATTGAAATCGAGCTTACATGCACCACTTGTGCTGGCAGCTCGTTCCACACTCTCACCACCCTCTAAGTGAAAAAGTCTCCCCTCATGCCCCCCTTAAACTTTTCATCTTTCACGCTTAACCCGTGATCTCTGGTTGTAGTCCCATCCAAACTCAGTGGAAAAAGTCTGCTTACATTCATTTACCCTATCTATACCCTTCATAATTTTTGAAAATCTCTGAATACTTGGTAATAGATCCGGCAGAGTTCTTCAGTCAGGGTGTTATCTCAACCTATAATTTTCCAGTGTATCCAGTACTCTAAGCAATTTCTTACTAAGATATTTATTTAAAGGAATTCACTATTGACTGATATTTTTCACATCTTCAGATGTTGATACTTACCCATTCAACACGTCCATCTGAACATGGTTACTCAATAATTATCATTGAAACAGAAAGTTTTGTAGCACGGAAACAACCTATTAGCCAAAAGAACAAACACACACTATTCTAATCACATAATATTCTCCCCAGATTTCCTTCAGCAACACAAGTTTAGACATATCACTTGCAGACTTGGAAAAAATTACAAGATCCACTTAACCTATCAATCCACATATCTTTAAGATGTTGGAGGAAACTGAAGCACTTGGAGGAAAGCTTCGCATTCATAGATAGTCCTTGCAAACTCTGCACAGACAGCGCTGTGGGTCAGGAGTGAATCTGGATCACTGGAGATGTGATGTAGCAGCTCAACTGCTTGTACCATTGCATGTCTTGGTACAGGAACCTTAGGTCCCACACAGCCAGGTTCAGGAGTAGTTCATCATCAGGTTCTTGAACCAGCATGGATAACTTCATTCACCTCAACCCTGAACTGATTCCCCAACCTAGGGACTCACTTTCAAGGTCTCTAAACCTCATATTCTCAGTATTATTTACTTACTTAATAATTTAATATTTTTTATTTGCAGTTGTCTCCTTTTTCACATTGGTTGTTTGCCAATCTTGAGTGTAGTTTTTCACTATTGTATTTCTTTGTTCTACTGTCAATGGCTGCAAGAAAATGAATCTCAATGTAACACTTGGTGACATACATGTACCTTGATAATTAATTTAATTTGAACTTTGATACATTACAGAGGGATGTCATGAGTTCCAAGTGTATGGTGAGTAACTCAATCTTTTCCTCCATTAGATAACCACCGTGGCACAATTTTTGATGAGAACAACTCTTTAAAGTACTCTTGAGTAGAAACTGGTGTTCAGGATTAATGAGATTGTAAGTATTGTAAACGGTCAGACAGTACCTGGGCACAATGTGCATTGGCATCCTACCTGGTTGTTAATGCCGTGGCATTCTTTCAAGTACAAAATGCTATTGGTATCTTTATGGGAACATACGCGCAGTCATTGGCACCTTCGTCATTGGGAAGTCAGCTGCTGCTACAAATCCCTGCACGATCTCTCGTTGAGTGTCGGAAGTTGATGAATTATTCCACTCTGTGCTGTCAAACTGTTATTTCATCTGTTGACTAAAGTCGTGGGTTGCTTGTTATAGACGGAAGGCTGCCAGTGGTAATGAACTGTGAAGATGTTGACAGCCGTTGGCAAAACTGGTACAGTAAGCAGCGTGTCTTCTTGTAAGAGGTCACAGAATGTCTTCAAAGTGTTCTGGGAAAGTCCTTCCATCTGATGCACTGCTTTAGAGATAGACCTTGGAAACTTATTGCTAGCCTGTGTGATTTTGCTTCTCCATAGGCCCTCCTAAGGTATCTTTGCTCGTTGCTCGTAGTCCACCCTGTTAAGTGTGCTCTCTCATTGATTCTATTATGTTTCTTGTGCTTTCTGTGATTATCGGCAAGAAAATGAATCTCAAGGTTGTACATGGTGACATATTGATAAAGAATTTACTTTAAACTTTGAACTTCTCATGGTAATCCACAGTAGACCCAACTACTGGTAGACCTGATTACTGAGGCAGCTGAACCCCACCTTTAGATATTCCTTCAAAGTACAAGCAACAAATAAAAGAATTCATTAAATAATGGTAATGCTGGCTGGTGGCAAATGAAATACAATGTTGGAAAATGAATGGTCATGCACTTCAGTAGTAGAAATAAATGTGCAGACTATTGTCTAAAGGAGGAAGAAATCAAAAAAAATCTGAGATGCAAAGGGACTTGGGAGACCTTGTGCAAAACATCCTAAAGGTTAACTTGCAGGTAGAGTCAATGGTGAGAAAGGCAATTGCAATGTTAGCATTTGTTTCAAGCGGTCTAGAATACAAGAGCATGGAAGGGATGCTGAGGCTTTATAAGGCACTGGTGAGGCCTCACCTTGAGTATTGTGAATAGTTTTGGGTTCCTCATCTAAGAAGAGATGTGCTGCCATTGGAGAGGGTTCAGAGGAGGTTCACAGGATGATTCAGGGAACAAACTGCCTATCATACAAGGAACGTTTGATAGCTCTGGGTCTGTACTTGCTGGAATTTAGAAGGATGACAGGAGATCTCATTGAATCCTTTCAAATATTGAAAGGTCTAGACAGAGTCAAAATAGAAAGGATGTTTCCCATGGTGGGGGAGTCTTGGAAAAGAGTGCACAAACTCAGGATAGAGTGGTGTCCATTTAAAACAGAGATGTGGAGAAATTTCTTTAGCCAGCGGGTGGTGAAAATTTGGGGTATTTGACTCTGACATATGCAGCTCTTTTGCTGGGAATTTGTCAGGTACAACTGCATGGATCTAAAGAGTTCCTGATTCAGTTTTGCATTTTGAATCCGTCGCATGGATCCCAACCAGAATGATCAAATCCAATTTGACTTTTGTTGCAATTTCATTTGAAGATGTCTGCAAGCAAAATTTATTCTTGGTTATATTAGTTTCGTAAAAACAGTACTATGAAATTCAATTTTTTAGCAATAGTATTTCAAAGGGATAAAGCCAGGTTAAGTAGTAATTTAAAAATGGCAGATGGAATATCCTGTAGGAAGCTAAGTACTTTGTAGAAATAATGGAAAAACAGAGTGTTTTTATGTAATGGTAAATGAACAAATATCAAGAATGTGTCAAAGTGTTTTGACATTGTATTGTATAAAATGCAGACACCCAGTATGCAGGTACAACAAACAACTTGAAAGGTGATAATATGTCAGCCTTTATTGAAAGGAGCTGGATTACTAGTGCAAGGAAATCTGTAACAATTGTTGTAAAGGGCTTTGGTGAGACCATCCTTTTTGGGTGGTGGGGTGGAGATACATCTCTACTCAAGGTGATCTTTCCCTCCACTAGCCTGCATGTCATCCTTGAGCAATGTGTTGCACCTACTTAGACCCCGATAAGGGTCATATAAAGCCATTGGATCTGGTGGTAGATGGTCGTATGAGCAGCTGGAGCACATCACGTCCTGTTTATGCAGCAACTGATGCTAAGCAGACAGCCTCTAAAGAATATTGATAATGGCTGGGGTTATCCGTCTTGTAAAGACACTGCCCAGAAGAAAGCAGTGGCAGAGCACTTCTGCAGAAAAATTTGCCCAGAACAATCATAATCATCGAGACCACGATTACTCTCATCATTGACATGGCAAATAATGAATATAATGAATGCTCCTTAAACTCAGACATTAAGTAACTGAGAACATCAGCCAAATGACAATGAGGAAAAGACACTTGTCCCAAAGTGCCTACCCTTTGTTCAAGTTATCTGTTCTAGAAACATAGAAAACCTACAGCACAATACAAGCCCTTTGGCCCACAATGCTGTGCTGAACATGTACTTACTTTTGAAATTACCTATCTTGGAAATTCTACAACTTCCGAATGTCATAGGGTCATAAGAGCACAGGAGGAGTTCCCATCAAACCATTGATCAGTTTCTTAAGTTCCTTTGAGTGCAAACAATTCAATCCTGTCTCTGATATCACCTGCTCTTTCCCTAAACCACTGGAAGTAAGTTCCCCTCAGATGCTTCTTCCAAGTCACTTCTGAGGGTCTTGAGAGATTGTGGTGAACTACATATACCTGTCTGGACACGCCTCCCCTGCTGACTGCTCCTGTGGCTCCTCCCACAGACCCCAGTATAAAGGCGATTGGAGGCACAGCCCCTTCCTCAGTCTCCAGGATGTTGTGTGGCACTTGCTGTTTGTTCTTTCTTCCAGCCAATAAAAATCTATCTCTCACCTCACGTCTCCGAGAGTTATTGATGGTGCATCAGAGATGGTGCTTGCGACACCCTTGCAGGCAGCAATTACCGGATCTGAACCATGCTATCTGACATGGAAAATCTTTTCAGTTTAGTTACTCAAGAGAAAGTTCCACATACATGGTTTATGGCATTCATGCCAAGTTACAAAGTTCTGCCCCTTTATCTCTGCTAATTGTCTCTATCCTGCTGCTTTCCAAATCTGAAGCCCATTTTCAGGATCACATCCTCTCATGGAGTATAATTATAGGTGTGGAATTTATGTGGTTTAATTCCAGCCACAATTTCAATGCTTTGCCATTTAGTTACACGGGGAATGTAATTCTCAAACACCGTTGATCCCATTCAGGCTTTTAATGGTTGTGCTGAGTTCCTCTGTGCAATTTTTTAACAAACGCATTGATTGATTTCCTTTCATAGTCAGCATGACATAATAATACAGATGTCCATTTTTATTTCCCATTCTGTCTGGCCTCAGTTCCTGGCATTGCTTTTCAGTCAATAAAATAAATGTTTTCCCTCACATCTATAAAGATAATGCTAGTTTATTCCATCCATTTTGTGCTACCAACTAGCCTGATCATGACTATGATTACTGACGGCAGACCAATTTCTTAACTGGATCTCTGCCAGGCTTCTAACTTTGTAGTGTCATATTTAAAGTCTCTCAATACAAGTTTAAAATGGACACTTTACACTCTGCTGTACTTGAATGATGTTAACAACCATTTTAAGTTTGTAATACTGCTGGGCCACATCCCCTCATTTTCTACCAGATGTAGAATTGAATCCAATTTTGGACACTTTTACGCCAGAAATCAAAGTTCAAGGATCATCTACATTCTCTATATCTGTTTACACCTGTAAGAAATTTCCTGTAATACGTTGGCACCACATGCAAAAAGAAACAAGGAACAATATTCAACAATTATGGAGAAGTATATAGAAAATAAAGTTCAAGCCTAAAGTACGAAAGCAGAATAAAATGTGCATCTATACATTAATAGCAGCATGTATGTATGAATACTGTACAATCTCACAAGGTGGGTTTTATAATAAATTGGGTGAATTATATTAATAGTTGGAATCAATTTGAATCAACTTATTAAATCAAGGAATATCATGCCTTGGCAAATTTGCTACAACAATATAGCATTCTGGGAAAATTCATAGGTTGGCAGTATAGGTATGCAGCCATTTTTTCATGAAGAGTTTTGTGTAAGATGTGTTCTGAATTGCTTGTATCTTCTTTTAGGATCAGATAATGACAGGTTTACCAAGCCTGCCTCTGCGAAATTTTATTGCAATGTTTATATTCTTGAATTGCCCATTTGAAAGAGGACGCAACTGTAGAAAGGGTTTCTGAGGAGGCAAGGGCATGCTTTTCGTCACTTCAAGAAAATTAGATTTACCTGCGAGAGGGCTAATGACTGGGATGCATTTAGTGAGGATCAGCTGGAGTGAAATGAGTTAAGGATCAAAATTTTTATTTTGGAGATGCATGAAGATGCGGAAATAAATTGTTTTTTGAATTTGCAGCAGTTTTAAGCGAAGATTTCCAGTCAGATTTATTTGTATATTGCTGGGAATCTGCTTTGAATCAAGCCAATTAGCCTACATTATAGAATATAGCATGAAAGTATGTGCAATAAACAATATTCTTTGATATATTTGAGTGGTAATTTCATGCATTTTATTTTAACATTATCAGCTCATAATTTTTTCACAAAAGATGTGATTTTTAAGATTGTGATAACTGGGCTGTTCCTGTGGGTAACCTTATATTAAATATTTGAAAATGAGTTTAAAATTTCATGCAGAACCATTAGCTAGTTTCATCAAAATTGAACTGTACTTTTCTGAAGGAAGTTTTAAAAAAATTAAAACCTTTTAAAGTACAGTTCAGTACAAACTACTACAGTAATTTTAAATGAAGAACCGCTTTAAGTGCTGCAAGGTAGTGCAACTTAAGGGACTCCGATATGATAACTTAGTCTGCAGTAAAAACCATTTTGTGGCAGAGTCTTTCTGTAGCTTAGTTTTTTTTTAAAGTATTACGCAAAAGCTATTGGAATTTGGTATATACTGGAAATAAATCTCCTACAATGGATTTGCTAGCATTCAGCAAATTGTATTTTAACTGTAGAAAAAGCCTATTCCGAGGACCGTAGAATCCCTGCTTTGGGAGTGGAATAGTCAGACTGACTCAAGCCAGAACTTTTGAATATATTTAATAGTGCAGCCTACACAGTGGAACATCAATTTTATACTTTTGCCTCAACTTTCTAGAGTGGATTTGAAATCAGAAGTTTAAAAATAGTTATTAAATGGTAAACCCAATTAATTTAGTGTCTAATGTAAGATGAGGATGGTGATCAATTTTTCCAAAAACAATAAAAGCATTCTCGCAAATTGGTTCATGAGGTAAAGTGGACCTGACTATGAGTTGCAGCAATAGCTGATAATGTGGCAGATTCTTCTAACAGCTTGCAATGATGATAAGACTATAAGACCATAACATATAGGAGCAGAATTAGGCCATTTAGCCCATCGAGGCAGCTCTGCCATTTCATTACGGCAGATCCATTTTGCTCTCAGTCCCAATCTCCCACCTACTCCCATATCCCTTCATGCTCTGATTAATCAAGAATCCATTAACATCTATCCAATATATCCAATGACTTGCCCTCCACAGCCACCTGTGGCAGTGAATTTCACAGACTGACACTCTCTGGCTAAAGGAATTCCTCCTCACCTCCGTTCCAAAAGGACACCCCTCTATGCTGAGGTTGTGTCCTCTGGTCTTAGACTCTCCCACCACAGAAATCAGTCTCTCCATATCTACTCCATAGAGGCTTTTCAACTTTCAATAGGTTTTAATGAGGTCACCCCCAATTCTTCTGAATTCCAGTGAGTACAAGCCCAGAACCATCAAATGCTATTCATACAACAAGCTTCTCAATCCTGGAATCATTTTCAAAAACCTCTTTTCAAGCTTCTCCAACATCAGCAGATCCTTTCTTAGATAATGGGTCCAAAACAGTTCACAACACTGCAAGTCAGACCTCCACAGTGCTTTATAGAGCCTCAACATTACATCCTTGCTTTTATATTCAATTCCTCTCGAAATGAATGTTAACATTGCATTTGCCTTCCTCATCACCAGCTCAACCTGCAAATTAACCTTTAGGCAATCCTGCACGAAGTCTCTCCCGTCCCTTCACAACTCATGGTCCGTGTTATGTAGCTGTTTGCACTGCAATGCTGGTGGTGTGTCTTTTAGCATCCCACTCAAAATTTGGGGTTATTCTTTTGAGGGAGTTAGTGACATTCAAATCAGGCAGTGGGTCATAGAGTCATAGATTTATACAGCACAAAATCAAGCTCTTTGGCCTAATTCATCGATGTTGACCTGAGCCAAACACATTCACCTGCATCTAAATTATTCCTGTCCATGAACCTGTCTAAATGTCTCTGAAATATTGTAATCTGGCAGGATGCCGCACACAGCTGTGGCAGGATGTCTTGTGAAGTGTCGTTTTCTGATAACACATTCCTTAACGGAATGTGACTCTGGGCTAATAATCCCTGTGGATGGGGTGAGGTCTCCTTTGAGGTCTTCATATCCTGTCCCTTTACAGGCTCTGCCATTTATCCTGCACCTCTTTGTCCATCTTGCATTCAAAAAAAGGAAGTAGGATCCCAATGATAAACTGCGATGCTTAGTCAGGTTGCGCAGTGTAAAGAAATGAAAAACCTTGGAGAAGCTGGAATATTGAGAAAGTATAGAATTCCAATCTGACTGAATAACTTTAGGAGCAGGTTCTGGTTAAGTTCATATCAGCTCTAGCAGCTATAGAGCAAGAACATTGTAATTAGTTCTGGCATCCACCAGCAACGCAACCACCCAGATTATGCTCTCTTCTTGCTGCTGCTCTGAGGAAGAAGATACAGAAGCCTCAGGACTTGCACCACCAGGTTCAGAAACAGTTAATACCTCTCAACTATCAAGCTCTTGAACCAAAGGGGATAGCCACCCAACTTCACTTGCCCCATCACTGAAAGGATCCCAGTACCTGTAGACTCACTTTCAAAAAATCTTCAGCTCATGTTCTCAATAATTATTGCTTATTTCTCTATTATTATTGCTACCTTCTTTTAGTACTTGCAGCTTCCTACCTTTGCACAGTGGTTGCATGCCGAGTTGCTGCTATCTTTCATTGATTCGATATCCGTAAGAAAATTAATCTCAGAGTAGTATATGGAGACATATACGTACTTTGATAATAAATTTACTTTGAATTTTTGACTTTGAAGTGTGGGCAGAAGGCACAAAGGTCAATGACTTCTTTGGGTTGCAAGCTGGAGAGAGTGGAGTTCCACGCCGAGTGTTCAAGGTCACAGTCATCAGCTAGTCTGGCGTTCAAGACCTGGAGTTCAGGGTCTTTATCCAGGGTCCTCATCATTGGTGAGTTGGTTTGTTACTGAAGGTTGAAGTGCGAATATAGAACAGAAAACATAGAAATCTGTAACACATTACAGGCCCTTGCACTGACCATGTAATCTACTCTAGAAATTACCTAGAATTTCCCTAGCACATAACCCTCTATTTTTCTAAGCTCCATGTACCTATCTAAGAGGCTCTTAAAAGACCCAATTGTTTCCACTTCTACCACTGCCACCAGCAGTACATTCCACACACCCACCACTCTTTGAGTGACAAACTTACCCCTGACATCCCCTCAGTACCTACTTCCAAGCACCTTAAAACTATGTCCACTCACCTTAGCCAGTTCAGCCCTAGGAAAAAGCCTCTGGTTATCCACACGACCAATGCCTCTCATCATCTTATACACCTTTATTAGATCACTTTTCATCCTCTGCTGCTCCAAGGAAAAAAGGCCAAGTTCACTCAACCTATTCTTATAAGGTACACCCTCCAATCCAGTCAACATCCTTGTAAATACCCTCTGCTCTTTCTCTATGGTATCCACATCCTTTCTGTAGTGAGGTGACCAGAACTGAACACAGTACTCCAAGTGGGGTCTGACCAAGGTTTTACATAGCTGGTCGATCAGAAGTCTCAAGGTCGGCCCCCATGGTGGGAGCCCTGATTCTGTGAGTTTACTGGGAAATCAAAAGCCTAACATCTGCAAGCCCTCAGGTCCAATGGAAGCTCAAGGCTGGGGACAGCTTGTACTGGGGTTGGACAACAGTGCGTGCGTTGGTGAAGGGAAGGAGGAACAAGGGTTGTTTTGTTTCTGATGTGTTCTTTGTTGTTCTACCGAGCACTGCAGGCATGCTGTGTCGGTGCTGGAATGTGTGCAGACACTTGGGGCTCTTGGCTTAGATTGTTTTGCTTTTTTACACAAACAACACATTTCACTATATATTTTGATGTATACAAAGTAAATTTCATTATCAAAGTACATACATGCCACCATATACAACCCCGAGATTCGTGTTCCTGTGGGCATACTCAGCAAATATATAGAATAGTAACTACAACAGGATCAATGAAAGATCAACCCGAGTGCAGAAGACAACAAACTAGGCAAATGCAAATATAAATAAATAGCAATAAATAACAGGAACATGAGATAAAATGTCCTTAAAGTGAAATAATTGATAATAGGAACATTTCAATGAAGGGAAATTTAGTGGTGTTATCCCCTTCTATTCAAGATCCTGATGGTTGAGGGGTAGTAAGAACTCTTAAACCTGGCGGTCCTGAGGCTCCTGTACCTTCCACCTGAGAGCAGCAGTGAGAAGAAAGCATGGCCATAAATAAATGAATCTGAACCTTCACTTTGCAATTGTGCAACAACCTCCAAACATTGCAAAATAACCTTTCAAATAAAATGTAAGGAAAGGGCAAAGTCGTAACTCAATTCTAATCACCATATCAAAACAAAACCCTGTGATGTTCTAAACCTGCTGGTTTGCTTGTTGTAATCTAATATCCAGCAGAAAATCAAAACTTGTTGTGATGGAAGGTCATTGACCTGAAGTATTAACTCTGTAACAGATGCAGTCTTAAGCATAGGAGATTCCGCAAACACTGGAATTTCTTTTTTATTTATTCATTTACTGGATATGGACTTTGCTAGCTAAGCCAGCATTTTTTGCCCATCTCTAGTTGCCCTTGAGAAGGTGGTGATGAGCTGGCTTCTTGAACCGCTGCAGTCCCTGAAGTGCAGGTACACCCACCGTGCTGTTAGGGAGTGAATTCCATGATTTTGATCCAGTGACAATGAAGGAATGGTGATATGTTTCCAAGTCATGGTGGTGAGTGATTTAGAGAGGGTTTTCAAAATGGTAATGTTCCCAGGTATCTGCTGTTCTTATCATTCTAGATGGTAGTGTTTGTGGGTATGGAAGGTGCTGCCTTAGGAACTTTGGTGCTTTGTTGGAGTGCATCTTGTAGATAGCACACACTGCTGCAACTGTTTGTTGATGGTGGAGGGATTGGATGCTTGTGGAAGGGGTACCAATCAAGTGAGCAGCCTTGTACTGGATGGTGTCAAGCTTCTTGAGTCTTGATGGATCTGCACTCATCCAGGCAAGTGGTGAGTATTCCATTACACCCTTGACCCTTGTGGATGGTGGGGAGGCTTTGTGGAGTCAGGAGGTGAGGTACACTCTGCAGGATTCCTGGCCTTTGACTTGCTCTGGTAGCCACAGTGTTTATATGGCTAGATCAGTTCAATTTCCTGTCCATGGTAACCCCAGGATGTTGATAGTAAGGGATTCAGTGGTGGTAATGTCACTGAGTGTCAAGGGATGATGGTTAGAACCTCTCTTGTTGGAGATGGTCATTGCTTGGCGCTTGCGTGTATCGAATGTTACTTGCCACTTGTCAGCCCAAGGCTAGATATAGTCCGGGTCCTGCTGCATTTGGGTATGAACTGCTTCACTATCTGAGCAGTCACAAATGGTTCAGAACATTGTGCAGTAATCTGCAAACATCTCCACTTCTGACCTTATGATGGTAGGAAGGCCATTGATGAAGTAGCTGAAGACAGTTGGTCCTAGGACACTTCCCTGAGGAACTCTTGCTGTGGTGTCCTGAAGATGAGACGATTGACCTCCAACCACAACCATCTTCCTTTGTACCTGGTATGATTCCAACTAGCAGAGGGTTTGCCCCAAAGTCCCATTGATTTCATTTTAGCTAGGGAGCTTTGATGTCATACTTGGTCCAATACTGTCTTGATGTTGAGGGCTATCACTCTCACCAGACCTCTGGTATTTAGTTCTTTGGTCCATGTTTGGACCAAGGAGGTGATGAGGTCAGGAGCTGAGTGGCTTTGACAGAACCCAAACTTGGCATCCGTAAACAGGTTATTGCCGAGTAGGTGACGATAGCACTTTTAATGACCCCTTCCATTACTTTGCTGATGATTGAGAGTAGGCTGATAGGGCAGTAACTGGCTAGGGTGGACTTGTCCTGTTTCTTGTGCACAAGGCACACCCGGGCAATTTTCCACATTGCTGAGTAGATGTCGATGTTGTGAATCGACTTGACTACAACCTGACATCTGGGAAGCTGGGAACCTCTGGAGGAGGCCAAACTGGATCATCTACTTATGACCGAATCCAGAGTAACACACAGAAAATGCTTGAGGAACTCAGCAGCTCAGGCAGCATCTATGGCAAAGAATAAAGAGTCGATGTTTCAGGCCGAGACTATTCTTTTTATGTTTGTACTTTTAATGTACAGCACACAGTGTTTTGTTTTTGTAAGCTAAACTTAAAATGGTTTGGAATCTTTCACCTTATTTTCTGATGTGATGCATTAGATGAATTTGATTTCAGACAAGTAATGCTGCAAATGGGAACAATGAACTAATTAAGATCAATGATTACAATTAGACTAAAATAATTTTGTTTAATTAACCTTTTAAATAAAACATTAGGGAGGAATTGCACACTAGGTACTGAAGAGCATAAGAAGGATTTATTTTGCATAATGGTTTCCAATCATTTACATCCGTAAGTCCTTTATTCCTAAAAAAAACTTGGCAGCAATGCTATTTTTGTAGTGAAGAAAATTACATCCAATTTGCACATCACAAACAAACAGGAATGAGATAAATCATCAGTTTAGTTAGATGATGAAGAGCGGTAAATATCTATCAAACTAAAAATAAACATTCTCTTTCTTAACATTTATCCTTGTTGCATTTATGATCTCCAAAAGAGACAGACAAGAAATAAGGACAAAAAAATAGGAGCAGGTAAATCACATGACCCCCCTTGAGACTGCCTCACCATTTATCTGATCAGATCTTCTCCTTCTTCTTCTTCTGAGGTTTCATGGCAGTTTTTTCACACCATTCTGCATAAACTCTTGAGACGGTTGTATGTGAAAATCCAAGGATATCAAAGGTTTCTGAGATACTCAAACCTCCCCATCTAGTACAAACAATCATTCCACGGTGAATGTCACTTAGATCATATTTCTTCACCGTTCTGTGTTTGATCTGAACAACAACTGAGCCAGTTCTTCTGAGGTATTATGATGAGTGGCAAACAGCTTTAAGGTGCATTACTGCTACCTTCTGAATGGGACTGTGAGTCAGGACATTTAGAGTTGTATCAAATTCTATTAAAAAGACCTGTATTCTTAAAGAACTGTGCTATATATTTTTTAAAATCAAAATATAGTTATCATTAACTTGTATTTTATTCTGTGATAATTTTGGGGCAGCACAGTGGTGTAATGGTTATCACAACACCTTTCAGTACCAGCGATCTGGGTTCAATTCCCGTTGCTGTCCGCAAGGAGTTTGTACATTCTCCCCACGACAATGTGGGATTCCATCGGTTTCCTCCAACAGTCCAAAGATGTACCATTTGGTAAGTTAATTGGTCAGTGTAAATTGGAGGATTGCTGACTCGAAGGGCCAAAAGGGCCTTCTCCGCATTGTATGACAATTAACAAGTAAAATAAATAAACTTTAAATCAATCATCGCCTCTCTTGATTATACCTTGAAATCTCACCAGTACATATTCAATCGTCTTGTGTTGATTACAATATTCACACCTCCCATTATTGTGTTTATTCATTAAAAACAATGTACTGTTTAACCCTATGTACCCAAACTTCAATCTTTATATTATCACCTTCTCCCTTCTGCTCTTTCCTGCATTCCTCGAGCATCTCCCTTCTATTTGGATATTATAAAGATGTCTTCCTGTTCTCTCTTCAGTCCACTATTTCCTCCACATTTTTTGATGTCACTTTAGTAATGTTTTTCACTTCTCCTTTACTGTACTTTATTTGTATGTCCACTTCCGCTCGTACTGAGCAGGATCAGAATCAAATCTATTATCACTGGCATATGTCCTGAAATTTGGCCTTGGCAACAATCCAATCCAATACATTATACTCAAAAAACATGAATTACAATAAGTATATGTGTGTGTATGTGTGTGTGTGTATATATATATATATATATATATATATATATATATATATATATATATATATATATATAATAGTTAATTTAACTAATTAATGCAAAAGCAATAATAAAAAATTTGTAGGGTAGTGTTCATGGGTTCAATGCCCATTCAGAAACTGGATGGCAGAGGGGAAGAAACTGTTCATGAATCACTGAGTATGTACCTTCAGGCTTCTGTACCTTCTTCTTGATGGTAGCAGAGAGAACTAGACATGACCTGGGTGATGGAGATCCTTAATGTTGAATGCTGCCTTTTTGAGGCATTGCTCCTTGAAGATGCCCTGAATTGCTCTGTGTCAGCCATACTTGTATCTCTTCAAGGCCAAATTTCTTGAATATGATTGATAACACAACCTTCATGGTGGAATATTTGTCTTGCTATTACCTCAGCTTTCTGGAGAGAATTTTGAAACCACAACTTACAGAACAATAAGCCCAATTAATTCAGCGTCTAATGAAAGATGAGGATGGTGATCAATGTGTCCAAAAAAAAAAATGAAAGCACACTTACAAATTGGTTCTTTGTGCATCAGGATACTGTCCAAAAACAAAATGCTTTCAGAGGAACACAAAGTGATAGCAAGGTGAAATAATTTCAGCAAAGTAACCAGCAAAATCACTTTGATTAGCTGCACACGAGCCTGCTGCTCAGAGTGCGTAGCCAAGATGTGACAACTTGTACAGGGTTTGCAGAGGTCACTGGACAGGTGCTGGAAATTAGCATAAAATGATAAAATCTCCACCTTCACTCAAAATGTTAAATGTCTGTGAAGTCTTTTAACAGAAGCTTTGCAAGTCTGGAGCATTGTCTTCCTGGGCTTGAATTCCTTGAGTAAGTTTGAAAATTGATATAAATCATTCTGAGGTTTTTTTGTGCTTTATAACAGTGGCACTGAAGTTCAAACTCCTTCCAATTTGGGGAAGGATGCGTTTGCCTAGGGGTTTTTTTTGCATCTCATTACTTGATCTGTCATATCTTCTTGAAAGTTGAATTTATTTTAGTGATTGTGAATAACACCATGGATACCCACATAAGGTGAGCAAAGACATTTCATGTGTTTACAAAGTAATCTAAAATGTCAAAGGCCATTCAAAACTATTCTGTTGACTCAAGTAACAAGATGAGACATGGATCTGATAGGTTTACAAGGTCCCTTAAGGCTGTAACATTCCATGATTCCCAAAAGGAATTGTGCTGGTAAAATAATTACTCTTGAACAGTCCTACAACTTTCTTCTTTTTTATCAAGCTTTTCAACAACAAGAATGCAAAGTCACAAAGAATTTCTGTTCAGTTTTTGACAGCATGTTTGAGGCAGGTCCTATTATTTTTTCACTTTGACTGCTGAACTGTTCCCTTCTTTCCAAACATGTAGAAAGAAAATTAGAGTTCTAGGTGGAGGAAGCAGGAATGAGCATGGCAATTTGTGGAATCTGTCAAAAATGATGCGGTCAAGAATGTATGGTGACACTGCAGTAAGAGTACAGTTCCTCTGTGAAGAAATCCGGAATTATGATCAGGTAAATACAAGCAGGCTTTTTCCACCAAGGTTGGAACAACAATTAGGCAACAACTGGAGGTCATAGGTTAAGGGTGAAAGATGAAAAGTATAAGGGAAACATGAGGGGAAACTTCTTCACTCAGAGGGTTGTGAGAGTGTGAAACAAGCTGCCTGCACAACTGAAGCATGTGAGCTCGATTTCAATGTTTATATGAAGCTTAGATAGGGTCATGGCCTTGGAGGGAGGGCTGTGGTCCAGGTGCAGGCAGTTTAAATGGTTTCAGCATGGACTAGATGGGCCAAAGGGCCTGTGTCTATGCTGTACTTCATTTGACTGTATGACTCAAATTGATTGGTGTCTTCAAAGTTCAAAGTAAATTTATTATCAAAGTACATATACATTAAAAAATCTTGAGGTTTGTCTCCTTACAGGCAGCTACAAAACAAAGAAACCCAAAAGAACCCAGTAAGAACAGGAAGACCAACAAACATACAAAGTGCAGAGAGAGAAAATACCAAATTGTGCAAATGATTAATAAGCGAGTAATAATGTTGGATCTCATTTCTAATTATTGTCAGTGTTGTAGGGGAAAGAGAGTGAGGGCTAATAACTAGTAAATAGGAATATGGGTGTACTCATAACAGGGAATTGTGGGCAAAACCTTGAAGTAGAGATATGGAATGCAGCAGTGATGACATCCAAGTTTCAGGAATTTCATTAATATTGATATAATGTGCACCCACTATCATAGAAAATTGAATTTACTCTTTGACCTGTGGATAATCATTTTATTTCGGATTCAAAGAGTCAAAATCCATTTATTATCAAAGTATGGATGCAGTATACAACCCTGAGATTTGTCTTTCCACAGATAATAATGAAACAAAGAAAATCATAGAATCAGTTCAAAGAAAAACATCAAACCCCCACCCAAATGCAGAAAAATACAAATTGTACAAATGTCAAAAAAGAACAAAAACACAGAATATAAAACATCAAATTACAAAGTTGTCGAAAGAGTACAGACATATTAAATCCAGCTCAGCTCAGCCTAGCACAGTGCTTGCGTCTTTATTATCCGTAATCGAAATGTAGTCTGCTAATTGACTGCTTCCTGTAATCAAAACCTAGTCTGTTACTTGATTAAGTCTAACTGTAGCCACTGTTCTGTTATCAAATTGTAGTTTTACTGGTAATCTCATCTACTGAGAATGTACAAGATGTACCAATTTCATGCTCAGGTTGATCAGAAACACAAGAGATTCTACAAGTGCTGGAAATCTAGAGCAACACACACAAAATGCTGCAGAAGCTCAGCCGGTCAGGCAGACTCTATTGATGGGAATATAGGGCTGACATTTTGGGCTGAGACCTTGGTGAAAACCTTGACTTTTTATACCCCTCCATACATGCTGCCTGACCTGCTGAGCTCCTCCAGCATTTTGTGTGTGTTACTCAGATTGATCAACTTTGAATGGTCTCCTAATGCACACCTGATCTTAATAACTCACTTAAAAAAAAAATTTGGACACTGTGGCTTTTCAGTTTGCTCCTACAGCTAGTGTTGTATTTTAACTGGAATATAGGAGCAAAAATTATACAGACAGGTGGGGTTGGACAATGCCTTCATCATTTAACCTATTAGTAAATATTCTGGCCTGGGTATTTTTATTTATTTCCGAAAAGAACGAAGCCATTGAACCGATGTCAGCAGAGCAATCTCATTGTTCTCTTTCCTTTTCCCTTTAGCCCTGTAACAGTGCAGCTTATTCTCTCCCAAATACCCATCAACCCATTTTGCCCCCAGCTGCACTCGGAGGCCATTTCCAGTTTCCTTGCGATGTAAAAGGGAAAGGAGGAACCATACAGGACTCAAGGAGTCTTGAGAAGTCCATTTGGAGAGCAACCAAGATCAAGGACAAATCTAAGTCTGTGAAGACATGACACTACAACTAAATAAACCACATGGTATCTGTAAGACAGCATTTCATATAGATGTACTCAATGTTGAAGGGGCTTTACCTGTGATATACTGGGTTGAATCCACTACATTTGTAAGATTTTCCATTCCAAGGCATTGGTGTTTCCACACCAGGCTGTGATGCAGCCAGTCAATATTCTCTCCACTATACGCCTCTGGAAGTTTGTCTAAAATTCCACAAATTCCAAAGGAAATAGAGGCATTGCCATGCTCTCTTAGGTGCTGGGTTCAGGACAGGTCCTCTAAAACAGCACCACCCAGAAATATAAAGTTGCTAACTCTCTCCACCTCTGATTCCTCCAATGAGGATTGGTTAATGAACCACTAGTTTCCTTCTACTGAAGTCTATTATCAATTCCTTGGTCTTGCTGATATTGACTGAGAGGCTGTTGTTCTGACACCACTCAGCTAAATTTTCTGTCTCCCTCCTATATGCTGATCAATGATCACCATTGATTCAGCCCCCTACAGTGATGCCATCAGCAAACAGGAATATGGTGTTGGAGCTGTGCTTAGCCACACAGTCATAGGTGTAAAGCTGGAGCTGGACTTCTACAGGAAGGTTTGCTTCACCTTCCTGTAGCAAACCTCCTGAACAGTCATAGCTGATGGGAATTAGAATTGATTTACTATTGTCACATGTACCAAGAAACATTGCAGCATGTCTTCAATACTGTTCACAGCGATCAAAGCATTGCACAGTGCACTGAGGTAGAACAAGGTAAAACAATAACAACGCAGAATAAAGTGCAACAGCTACAGAGAAAGTGCAGTGCAGGTAAACAATAAGTGCAAGATCATAATGTGGTAGGATGTGAGACCAACAACGGGACAGAAGCTGACCTTGAGTCTGGTGACACGTGCATTCAGGCTTTTGTATCTTCTGCTGATTGGAGAGAGAAGAAGAGAGCATGTCTGAAATGAATGTCGTCTCTCATTATCCAAGCTGCTTCACCGATGCACCAAGAAGCACAAGCAGACTCCATGGAGGGAAGGCTGTTTTGTGTAAGGTACTGAGCCCTGTGCTTGTGTACAGAGTAGTTTCCATACTAAGTAGTTATAAGTCCTTAGACCATAAGATTTAGGAACAGAGTTAGGCCATTTGGCCAATAGAGTCTGCTCCACCATTTCATCATGGCTGATCCATTTTCTTCTCAGCCCTAATCTCTTGCCCTCTCCCCATATCCCTTCATGCCCTAACTAGTCAAGAATCTATCAATTTCTGCCTTAAATATATCCAATGACTCTACACATGCCTGGAGCAATGAATTCCACAGATTCACTATTCTCTAGCTAATGAAATTCCTCCTCATCGCCATTCTAAATAGACACCCCTTGACTCTGAGGCTGCGTCATCTGGCTTTAGAGTCTCCTATTATAGGAAACAATGTCTCCACATTCACTCTATTGAGGCCTTTTAACATTGATAGTTTTCAATGATATCCCCCACTCATTCTTTTGAATTACAATGAGTACAGGCCCACAACCATCAAACGCTCCTCATGTGATGAGCTTGTCAATTCTGGAATAATTTTCATGAACTTCCTTTGAACTCTTTCCAATATTAGGACATCCCTTCTTAGATAATGGGCCAATAATTATTCACAATACTCTAAGTGAGGCCTCAACACTGCTCTATAAAGACTCAACACTACATCCATGATTTTATATTCTAGTCCTCTCAAAATGAATATTAACATTGCATTTGAGTTCCTCATCACTGATTCAACATGCAAACTATCCTTTAGGGAGTTCTGCACAATTAGATTTGCAACTAGATTTTTGAATTTTCTCTCCATTTAGAAAATAGTCTATGTTTTTACTTCTTCTACGGAAGTGCATGACCATACACTTCCCAGCATTGTATACCATCTACCACTTCTTTGCCTATTCTCCTAATCATTATAAGACCTTCTGCAGGTTCTCTGCTTCCTCAACTCTACCTGCTCCTCAATTTGGCTTCGTATCATCCAAAAACTTGGCCACAAAGCCATCAATTCTGCTATCCAGTCATTGACATATAACATAAAAAGAAACAGTCTCAACACAGACCCCTGTAGAACAGCACTAGTCACTGGCACCCAGTGAGAAAAGGCTCCCTTTACTTCCACTCTTCTCCTCCTGCCAATCAGCCAATGCTCTGTCCATGCTAGTGTCTTTCCTGTAATACCGTGGGTTCTTAACTTGTTAAACAGCCTCATGTGTAGCACCTTGTCAGAGGCCTTCTGAAAATCCAAGTACGTAACATCCACTAATTCTCCTTTGTCTATTCTGCTTGTTCTTTCTTCAAAGAATTCTAACAGATTTGTCAGGTAAGATTTCCAATAAGGAAACCATGCTGACTTTGGCCTATTTTATCATGTGCCTCCACATACCCCAAAATCACATCATTAACAATCAACTCCAACACCTTTCCGACCACTGAGGATAGACTAACTGGACTATATATTTGTTTCTTTTGCCTCTCTCCCTTCTTGAAGACGGAGCATTCGCAATTTTCCAGTTCTCATCTGGATACATGCTTTCTCTGGTGATCAACTATTAGTAAAGGTTGATGGGAAATGCCAAATTTCTTAAGCTTCCTTAGAAATTGGAAGTGTTGACAAGCTTTCTTGTCTCACATTTGTGGAGTGGCAAGGGCCCATTACACTAAGGTTGTTTTCTTTGCAGAACCAAAGAGGGAAATGTGAGCTAATGCAGAAAAAGTTAACATTGAGGAAAAATAAAATTAACATCCCAAACTCTTTTGAACTGCCAAGGACATTGAAAAGACTCAAAATAGTAAGAAACAACCTGAACCTTGAGTAATTTAGAAACAGAAAGATGTAAAATGTAGAACACATGGAAATACATTAAAAAGTTGATAAACCATTATTTCATGCTGATACAACTGTATTTCTATTGTGACGAGATCTGAAGGATTATTCTAAAGTGGACTGTTCCTTTGAATGAGAGAGAGAGGGAGTGAACAGCTTGTGTACTAATTCAGCAGCAGGATGAGAGAGAAAGTCTGTGAGTTGCCTTGGAAACTGGAAGGGAGATCTATATGATGGACAGCTCATGTTCTGCACTTGGAGATGTATACAAGGTCAGTTGACTTTTTAATCAGACGCACAAGACACACAGAGACACACGACTCCAGAGGCAAGGAGGACACTGGTGAGCTTTGTGTGCCCATGACAAGGGTGGGGTCTTTGCTCACAGGGTGGACAAAGGAGTGACTGGTGGAATGCTATCGTTCAACCCTGGGCTGGGTTGATAGCGTTGCCGTGGAAGGCCGGCATTCCACTTCCTGTGGTCACAAGTGGCGACTTGAAATAAGTTTCGGGAGCAAGGAGGAAAACATGGAGGACTGGCATTGGCATCAATAGACAATAGACAGTAGGTGCAGGAGTAGGCCATTCGGCCCTTCTAGCCAGCACTGCCATTCATTGTGATCATGGCTGATCATATACAATCAGTACCCCGTTCCTGCCCTCTTCCCATATCCCTTGACCCTGCTATCTATAAGAGCTCTATCTAACTCTCTCTTGAATGCATCCAGAGACTTGGCCTCCACTGCCTTCTGGAGCAGAGCATTCCACATATCCACCACTCTCTGGGTGGAAAAGTTTTTCCGTATCTCTGTTCTAAATGGCCTACCCCTTATTCTTAAACTGTGGCCTCTAGTTCTGGACTCACCCATCAGCGGGAACATGCTTCCTGCCTCCAGCGTGTCCAATCCTTTAATAATCTTATATGTTTCAATCAGATCCCCTCTCCTCCTTCTAAATTCCAGTGTATACAAGCCCAGTCACTCCAATCTTTCAACATATGACAGTCCCGCCATTCCAGGAATTAACCTTGTGAACCTACGCTGCACTACCTCAATAGCAAGAATGTCCTTCCTCAAATTTGGAGACCAAAACTGCACACAATACTCCAGGTGGGGTCTCACCAGGGCCCTGTACAGCTGCAGAAGGACCTCTTTACTCCTATACTCAATTCCTCTTGTTATAAAGGCCAGCATGCCATTAGCTTTCTTCACTGCCTGCTGTACCTGCATGCTTGCTTTCATTGACTGATGTACAAGATCACCTAGATCTCGTTGTACTCAGCTTTGGAAGACAAACCAACTCTCTATCTCTCTCTCTCTCCAACTCTACTCAAATCAAATCCAGTTCCAGAACTGAACTGATTACTTACCATACCACCATAAGACTGTATCACCTAATCACCTGAGCTGGGGAAGCTTGGGAGCCTTATTTACTCACCTATATATATGCATATACTTTGATAAGCTGTTTACCTTATCTTGTTTTATATTACTTTATTCATGTAGTTACTAATAAAATAGAGTTTATAACAGAATGCTCAGACTCCAGATGTGTCCATTTCTGCTGGTTCTTTTTAACCCATTACGGGTATCATGTATCCTGTAACTGGGTTAAAGAACCAGCAGAAATAGAACAACACTTTGGAGTCTGGTAGTGCTATAAACTAATAGTGTTTATTTGTAACTACTCAATATAGTACTATAGAATGCAAATATATGAAACAGGTTAGTAGTAATATATAAAAAACACAAAATACTGGCAGAACTCAGCAGGCCAGACAGCATCTATGGGAGGAGGTAGTGACGACGTTTCAGGCCGAAACCATTCATCAGGAGTGAAGCAGCATGGGATGGTTGAGGGGGGATAAGAAGTGGGGGGAGGGATAAAGTAGAGAGCTGGGAAGTGATAGGCTGGAGGGAAATGCCGGGCTTTTTCCAGCTCTCTCTCTCTCTCTCCCTCTCTCTCTCTCTCTCTCTCTCTCTCTCTCTCTCTATATATATATACGGGTCTGGAAATAGGAACCAAAACCAGGCTCTTTCAAACCTAGGGGTAAATGGATAAAGTCTTACGGTGGCGAAGAGTTCAGTCCAGTTCAGGTCGGGGTAGTTATTTGAGTAATGTTGGACAGAGAGAGAGGTGATGAGAGGTGATGCCGTTGCCATCGATCTTCCTGTTGTCTTCCGAAATCCTGTTGTGGTCACCGACTATGACCATATTACATACGACCGTTCTTCAGTGGTGGAACTATCACCCAGGCAAGGGTGGGCACAACAATAGTTCCCCACCAGTCGCATCTTCTCACATTGTGAGCCACTGATCGATTTCCCAAATCGATCCTCCAAAACCCCACCCTCACGTGGGTGCACAAAGCTCCTTCAGTGTCCCATGGTGTGTCTGTCTGTGTCCCAGCGGACCTGCTTTTTATCTCCACATGCTGGATACCAGCTGTCCATCCATCGGCTCTGTCCTGCTCTCCCTGCAGGTACCTTAACAAGCAGGCAAAGTGTCTTTGGAGAAAGGTAAACAATCAGCAGAGGAACCATAACATTAAATCTTCTCTCTCTCTCTCTCTCTCTCATTTGCGCTGGATGCCTCCCCACCCCCTCTCTCAATAGCAGCACAGTTCATAAGGTCAACTCTGGACCCCGCTTCAAGCTCGGTTTGCCCATGACATGGGGTACATGACACTATGTAATATTGACATATATGTTATATATAATATTTATTGTAAATTACTATAAATTGCACATTGCACATTTATACGGAGACGTAATGTAAAGATTTTTGCTCCTTGTGTACATGAAGCATGTAAGTAATAAAATAAATTCAATTCAAATGAATATTAAGTTTATCTTATTTCAGATGCTCTCTCAATACGTACACGACGCTGGAAGAACTCAGCAGGTCAGGCAGCATCTGTGAGTAAAGAGTAGCCAACGTTTCGGGCCGACACCCTTCATCAGGAATGGTGGGGGGGGGGAAGAGAGGGCCGAAGCCCAGTAATAGAGATAGGGGAGGGGGAAGGGCTAGAGGCACCAGGTGGAGCACCAATCAGAGGAAGAATAAAGGGGGGAGGGGATAAGCATGAAAGAACTGTAGAGATAAAGGAGCAGAAAATTGAAAGGGGAGAGGGGGAGAGAGGGACCTAGGACAGGGAGAGGGGGAGGGAATTACCAGAATTTAATTTTCATACCACCAGGCTGGAGGCTACCCAGACGGTAGATGAGGTGATGCTCCTCCAACCTGAGTTTGGCCTCGTCATGGCAGTAGAGGAGGCCATGTATGGACATATCTAAATGGGAATGAGAGGCAGAGTTGAAGTGGGTGGCAACCGGGAGGTCCTGTCTATTGTGACGGACGGAGCGGATGTGCTCGACAAAGTGGTCCCCCAATCTGTGTCAGGTCTCGCCGATGTAGAGGAGGCCGCACCAGGAGCACCGGATGCAATAGATGACTCCAGCAGACTCGCAGGTGAAGTGTTGCCTCACCTGGAAGGACTGTCTGGGGCCCAGAATGGTGGTAAGTGGGGAGGTGTGGGGACAGGTGTAGCATTTGCGCTTACAGGGATAAGTGCCGAGTGGGTGTTCTGTGGGGAGGGACGTGTGGACCAGGGAGTCGCGGTAGTTCTCTCCAACCTGGTAGATCTGTGGGAAGCTGCCAGTGTAATTGTTGAGGAAATTATTGCATTTTGTTTCTCCTTCACTGAACCTTCAAATTACAGAAAAACATTGGCTACTCTGTGTGTGTGTGTGTGTGTGTGTGTGTGTGTGTGTAAAGGTGAATTCCATGTTTTTGTCAAGAACATCCTACAAATCCTGCAGCTATTTGTCATTTAGCATCTTCTTTTAGTACCTCATTGTCTTCCTACACGTCACAAGACATCCAATTCATTCTGAAATATTCAAATACAACTACAAACTTGCTTCGAGCAAATGAGTCATAATCATTCTGCACAGATATGGCTCTTCAGCCTATGATGTCCATTTTGATAATTGTCCCTATTGTTACTAATTCCATTTCCCTGCAAAAGGTCCATAGCCTTACCGCCTTTGGCAGCATATTCCAGGAACCCTGAACTATGTGAAATAAAAAATAACTTCATCTGCTCATCTCCTTTTAACATAGCCCCTCTCACCTGAAGTGCATGCCCATTATTATTGGATATTTAGACCATGAGAAAAGATACCAGCTGTTCCGTCTACTCATGCCTCTCAAAATGTTATAGGATCCTATCAGATCTCTACTCAGCCTCCAACACTCCAAAGGAAACAACCTGAGTTTGTCCAACATTATAATACATGAGCCAGAGAGCGCTGGATCTGGAATTCATTGCCTCAGGCAGCTGTGGAGGTCAAGACTTCATGTATATTTAAGGCAAAGGTTGATAGATTCTTGAATGGTCAGGGCATAGAGGGATATGAGGGTGGGGAAGACAGGAGACTGGATGAGAGAAAAAATGGATCAGCATGATGAAATGGTAAGCAGACTCGAAGGACCAAATGGCCTAATTCTGCTTCTGTATCTTATGGCCCTATGGTCTTACATATTCTCTATTCCAGGCAGCATCTGGGCAAACCTCTCCTAATAGCACTCATTTTGCAACAGTATCCAAGGTGAGTTATACCTGTGTCGTTTTATGCATGAATCCCAGTACAGAAATTATAGGAACAAAAACTGAAACCATCATTTTGACATATATGAGACACTTTTAATTCTTGATTTTTGCGGGCCAAACCTTTTATATTTCAAAAGTATGCAATGTTCTTTGTGTGATGATGGCAGCTGGAAGGAGAAATTGCAAATGTTTTGGTCGGTTGAAATCTTGCCTTGACAGCAATTTACCAATCCCTGGGATTAATAGGATGATAAATGGAGCCAATTTTGCAATGACCAACAATCTGCCTTGCCATTTATTACACAGGTGATGAAGGTTGTGTGTGAATTTGAAGCTGAATACAAGAAAGTCGGAAAGTTTGAGAATAGCAAAAGAAGAAATTAAAGAAGACGACAACAGCAATGTAGAGCACAGAAAGTGAAATACGAGGAAAGGAACAGGGGAAGCAGTAATGAAAGGGGGAAGTGTTGCATATTTAATATATCAACAATACCTGAGTAACCTTATATATATTGTTTCATTAAGCATTCTTGTTTGGTTAAATAATTTATTATGGGTTATCTGTAAAAATACGTGAATGGCATATAATATCACACCTCCACATGATACATGCATGCCCTTTTAAAGTAATTTGGAAATTACACCCGCATTTTGGACTCCCATGTTGCTATTTGAATTAGCTTAATGTTTTGAAGTTACAAAACATAACGGAGAAGTAAAGTGACTAGAAAAGGGGAAACAAGAAAAGGAAACAATAGCAGGTAAATGTAAATAAGGAAGTGTGAGATAAAGGGGAATGAAAGGGATATGTCAAAGAAAATTGAAGAAACTGAAAGTGGGACTACAAAATTCAAAGTGTGATAAAAAATGAGAGTTAATGACAGAGGACATTCCAAATCTGAAATATACACTGCGTATTGGAAACAAAGGCACAGATTTTTTATCCGTGGAATATGGTGTAGGGAAGTTATGGTTATTTACTTTGATAGAAATAATAAAGGTGCAGACTATTTTCTAAATGTGGAGAAAATTCAGAAATCTAAGGTGCAAAGTGACTTAGGAGTCCTTATGCAGGATTCCTTAAAGGTTAACTTTCAGGTTGAGTTGGTGGTAAGGAAGGCGAATGCAATGTTAGTATTCAAGAGTACTAGAATACAAGAGCAAGGGTTGATGCTGAGGTTTTATAAGGTATTGGGCAGTCCGCACTTGGAGTATTATAATCAGCTTTGGGGCTCTTATCTAAGAAGAGATGTGCTGATAATGGAGATGATCCATAGGAGGTTCACAAGAATTATTCTGGGAATGAAAGGTAACATGTCAGAAGTGTTTGATGGCCCTGGACCCATACTCACTGGAATTTAGCAGGATGTCTCTGAAACCTATCAAATATTGAAAAGTCTGTTTTGAATGGATGTTAGCAGGATGTTTCCTATAGTGGCTGAGACAAAGTCCAGAAGGCACAGCCTTGGAAAACAGGGACATCTGTTCAGAACAGAGATGAGGAACAGTTCTTAAAGCCAGAGGCTGGTGACTCTGTGGAATTTATTGCCATAGACAGCTGTGGAAGCCAAGTCATTGGATATGTTTGGTCAGGGCATCAAAGGTTATGGAGAGAAGGCCAGCAGAATGGGATTGAGATGGATAATAAATTAGCCTTGATAGACTGGCAGAGCAGACTTGATGGGCTGTATAGCCTAATCCTGCCTCTATGCCTTATGGTCAAAGCTGAATAAATTTTAATTACCAAATGAGGAGGTAAATGCTTTCTCATCTGGCAATTCCAGAATTCCTCAATCTCCACCTATTTAAATCTCAACCAGACATACAGTAATGTTTGTTATTTATAAGTCATTTGTCAATCATCTGCACCACTACACGTACAGTATCTCATGTTCCCCACCCCAATCATAGACTTCCTTTTAAGTTCTACCCAAGACCTCCCCTTTCTTTGTAACTTAAAATATCTTGTTTTTCTCTAACTTTTCCTAATCCCAAGCACACAGCTTTTGTTCAAAATTCTGTAAAATGTAGAAGTTCATGTAATCACCTGTTTATCAGGTGCAAAAAATACAAGGACTTTGCAAGCCTTCTGGTTTCACTCATATCTGGGCCATTCAAATGTTTTAGCAAGCAAGCAATGACTGAAATTTCGAGGTAAGTATTTATTTTGAATCACTATGTCTGGTACAAAAATATCCACCTTTATCCAGGAGGGTTATTCACATTCACCCTGTACTGGAGGGTTTATTCGAATCAGTATATTAGGACTGGATATGGATAGAATGAGTGAGTGGTGAAAACTTTGTAAATGGAATTTAACATTGGGAAGTGTGAGGTTAAGACTATGGTCAGAATAATCCATTATTAACTAATAAGGGCAGAATATTATCTTATTATTTTGGAGGAAGGTTGTTGATGAACAAAGTATACACTGATCTGGGTATTTACATGCAAAAATGTTAGCTGTTAAGTACAACAAGAAATTATTAAGGTCAATGTGATATTGGCCTTTATTCCTTTATTGCAAGTGGGCAGAAGTTACACTGTACAAGTTGAGGTGACAACCTGAATATACACCAGCACTTGAGACAGTCCAAAAAGATTACTGAGGCTAATTTCTGGGATGAGCAGGTTGTCCTGTCACAAAATACGTAGGAAATAGATACCAAAAAGTCTGCAGATACTGGAAATCCAAAGCAACGCACACAGAATACTGGTGGAACACAGCATCTATGAAAATGAACAAACAGTTGATGTTTTGGGCCAAAACCCTTCTTCAACACTTGAAAGAAAGATGCAAGAATAAAAAGATGGGGGTGGGGTGGGGGTGAATGAGGCTAGCTAGAAGGTGATAGGTGAAGCCAGGTGGGTAGAGGACTGTAGAAGGAATGTGGTAGGAGAGTGGACCATCAGTGAAAGAGAAAGAAGGGGGACTCGGGGGAGGTGATAGGCAGGTGAGAAACAGTAAGAGGCCAGAGTGGGAAATAGAAGAAGAAAGGAGAGTGGGGGAATATTTTTTCTGAAGGAGAAATCAATATTCATGCCATTAAGTTGGAGGCTACTGAGAGGGAATACAAAGTGTTGCTCCTACGCCATGGGCCTACCCGTCAAAACTAAAATAGGGATTGGAATCAAAATGTTTTTCCACCAGGAAGTTCTGCTTGTGGTGGATGGAACAGAAGTTCTTGACAAAGCAGTCCCTCAATTTACAATAGGTCTCAGCAATGGAGGACTGTTTAGGGGCCCCGAATGGAGGTGAGGGAGGAGGTGAATGGGAAGTTATAGGACTTAGGCCACCTGCAAGCATTAGTGCCAGTGGGATGAATGGATAAGGGAATTGCAGAGGGAGCAATCCCTGTAGAAAGCTGAGGAGGAGTGAGGGGAAAAGATACGTTAATTGGTAGGATCCCTTTGAAGATGGCACAAATTGCAGAGGATGATGTGTTGGATGCAAAAGCTTGTGAGGTGGTAGGAAAGATCTGGAAGAACTCACTTTAAAGCTGTGGGAAGATGGGGTGAGCACATATAGTCAGGAATTGGAAGATATGAAGGTGAGGGCAGCATCAATAGTAGAGGAAGGGAAACTCCATTCTTTGAAGAAGGAGGACATCCCTGATGTCTTGGAAAGGAAAACCTCATCCTCAGAATAGATTTGGTAGAGGCGACGGAGCTGAAAAACAGGGAATAGCATTTTCCCTACAGAAGTGTTCTTTGGAGTTTAGAAAAATTAAAGGTGATGTCATTAAAACATGCAAGTTCCTTGGGGAAATGACAGGCAGATGCCAAGGTATTCCCATGTGGAAGAGTCTTTAACTGGGAAACATAATTACAAGAGCAAGGACCAGCCATGTAACACCAATTTCTACTTAGACAGTTGTTCTCTACCCCCAGAGGGTTGTGGAAGCTAGATCATTGTGGGTATTTCAAAAGGATGTAAGATAAATTTTTGAATCACTAAAAAATTGAGGGCTTTGGGAATTGAGGCAAGAGGAGATGGAGTTCGGGAGAGATGAATACTGACCATATCGAATGGTAGATAAGGTTTGATAGGCTGAAATGAAGAGTTGTAGTATTCCAATTATTTTACTTCATTATTCAACAAAGTATTCACTTTAGATTCATAGCCTGCTATTCAAATAAGATTCAACCATGACTTTTCGAAGAAGTTAAACTATAAATAGCCTGCAAATGTGAGAACATCATCAAAAATTGGTTTGATATTTGAAGTAATTGTAGATGTTTCACACATCTCTCAGCTTTGACAAATTTATTTTACATTTGCTTGTATTACACTTGCTGATAAAACTATAAATGACTCCTGTTATTTCCAAAGGTATACTTCCAACAAACATCTTTACCTCCCACCAGCCCTCCCAGCTATCCACAGGGATCACTTCCTCCATGATTCCTTTTTCCATTTATCCCTCCTGGCACTTATCACTCCCAGTAGACAAAATGCTACACCTGCCCATTCTTCTCCTCCCTCACCTCCATCCAGGGACCCCAGTCCCTTCAGGTGAGGCAACACTTTACCTGCAAATCTGTTGGGGTTGTCTCTTATGTCCAGTGCTCCTGATGTGATCTCCTCTACATTGGTAACTCCCATCATAAATACGGGTACTGCTTCGTTGAGCAACTCCACTCTATCTGCCAAAAGTGGTACGTCCTGGTCGCCAAACATTTTCATTCCCTTTCTCATTCCAGCATGTTGCTCCATGGTCTACTCTTGTGCAACGATGATGCCACTCTCAGGGTGGAGGAGTAACACCTTATATTCCATCCGAGTAGCCTGCAACCTAACAGCATCAATATCGATTTCTCCTTCTTGTAAAAAAATAAGTGCCCTCCTCCTCCCCTCTTCTTCTATTTCCCACTCTGGCTTCTTACATCTTCTCACCTGTCTATCAACTCTGCCTGAGTCCCCTCCTCCTTCTCTTTCTCCCTATAGTCATTCTCCTCTTCTATCAGATACCTTCCTCTCCTTTCTATCACTTAGCTATCAACCTTCCCCTCCCACACCTTTTATTCTAGCATCCTCCCCCTTCTTCTCCAGTCCTGAAGGATCTTAGACCAAAACATCATCAATTTGTTCATTTCTATAGATCCTGCCTGATGTACCAAATTCCTTTAGCATTTTGTCTGTGTTGCTTTGGATTTCCAGCATATGCTAAATTAATTTATATTTATTATTTATTACCATTTCTTGACTATATTACTTTCCACCTCATCACTTGTAAAAATGCTACTGTATATGTTTTTTTCTCAGTTCCTCTGTCTCCGCAGCACCTTTTCAAAGATGAAGCCGTCCTTTCCAGAAAATCAGAAATGTCCTCCTTCTTCAAAGAACCTTTCTCTACTATTGATGCTGTTCTCACCGTCATCTCTTCAGTTTCCCAGACATCCGCCCTCACCTCATCATCTCACCGGCTTAACAGGGAAAGAGTTCCTCTTGTTCTTATTACCACTCCATAAAGCTGCACCTACAGCACACCAGTCTCCACACATTCTGCCATCCTCAATGGGATGCTGCTATCAAATACATCTTTACCCATCTCCACTCAACTCTATGTTTTCCACAGAGATCACTCTCACCGTGATTCCCTTGTCTATTGTTCCTTCCCCATTGATCTTTCCCTCGGCACTTATTCCTGTAAGCAGGTGAAGTGCTACACCTGCCCATTCATCACCTCTCTCACCACCATTCAAGGTACCAAACAGTCCTTCCAGGTAATGCAACACCTCCCCTGCCATTCTCGTTACGACCATCAGGGAAGGAATACGGGATCCTGATAGATTGTTGTGCAATCAAATGCATCTATCTTTTCAATGTAGCCAGCCATTTCTGCTTTTAGTTTTTTTAAAATTATTATCACTGCTAAGCCAATCGATGTACAAACACGGGGAGTCCGGGGGTAAACACATGTACTTTGCACTTTACTTTAGTGAGATGCACATTTATGATGTGTGGCATAATGGTGCATGCCATCCACATACTTTTACATATAACTCCAAATGCATTACGTAAACAAGCAAATGTTTAATCAAGTAGTATATTTATAACATTACTCAACTATCACTGAAATATTAAAAATACAACAACCACCTTTATCTGGAAGGACTGTTTAGTGCTGTGAATGGTGGTGAGAGAGAAGGTGAATATGCAGCCATCACTCTCTGCATTTAAAAAAAAACCTGCCCCAACATCTTTGAAATGACATTCTTTCACCTGAAATGCATGCCCTCTTGTATTAGACATTTCAACCATGCAAAAAAAAATACAATCTACTCCCTCTATGCTTCTTGTAATCTTATAAATCTCCATCAGATCATCCCTCAGCCTCTGCAGCTGCAGAGAAAACCTCACAAGGTTGTCCAAACTCCCGTTAAAGCACATGCCTTTTTCTCAAGGCAACATCCTGGTAAACCGCTTCTACACCTTCTCCAAAGTATCAACATTCTTCCTATTATGGGGTGACCAGAGCTGCATGCAATACTCCAGATGTTGCCAAACTAAAATTTATAAAGCTGTAACATAACTTCATGATTTCTGAACATATGCATTGACTAATTCGACTAATAAAGGCAAGATTGTTATATACGTTCCTAACCACCTTATCAAACTGTGTAGCCACTTTCAGGGTGTTATGAACTTGGATCACAAGATCCCTCTGCTTGTCAACACTGTTAAGCATCTTGCCCAATCAAGGTGCAACACTTCACATTTGGCTGGGATAACTCCATCTGACATTTCTCCACCCATATCTGCAAATCATCTATATCCGCTTGTATTCTTTGCTAATCTTCTAAGCTATGGACAACACCTCCAAATTTCATATCATCTGCAAACTTATTATTCCACCCGTCTGTATTTTCATCCAAGTCATTTATATATATATCACAAGCAGCAGAGAGCCCAGCAAAGATGTCTGCAAACCATCTCTAATAACAAGCTGTCAGCTAGAATCATTCCCTTTGACCACCACTCTCTGTCTTCTATGGACAAACCAGTTCTGATTCCAAATGGCCAGTTCACCATGGATCCCATACATCTTAATCTTCTTGATGAGCTTCCCATGAGGGACCATATCTAAAGCCTTAAGAAAATCCAAGTAGACAACATCCACAGCTCTATCCTCAACAATCACCCTTGTTACCATGTCAAATAACTCAATCAAGTTAGTAAGATATGACTTCCCACACAAACCCATGCTAGCGATTCCTAATGAGGTCATGTTTTTCCAAATGTTTATAAATCCTATCTCAAATAATTCTCTCCAGTAACTTCCCTACCACTGATGTCATACTGTAGCTTCCAGGATTATCGCTGATTCCCTTCCTGAATAATGGAACATTAGTATTCGTTGGTCCTCTGGGATCACACCTGTGGCTAGTGAGGACTCATAGATATTAGTCAAGGCCCCAGAAATTTCTTCCCTTGCTTCCCTCAGTAACCCGGTGTATATCCCATCTGGATGTGGGGGCTTATCCATCTTAATGCTCTCTATGAGACCCTACACTACCTCCTCCTTTACCTCAAAATACCCTAGTGTATCAATATACACAGCACTTATCTCCCTATCCTCCATGTCCTTCTCATTGGTAAATACTGATGTAAATTACTCATTAAGGATCTCATCCATTTCCTTCACATCTAAGGAAATTTTCCCCTTCTTGTTCTTGGGTGGTCATATCCTCTCCCTAATTATCCTCTTGTTCTTGATGTATGTACAGAATGCCTTGGGATTTTCTTTAATCGTATTTGTCCTCCTGACTTTCCTAATTCCTTTGTTGAGTTATTTTATTTTATAATCCTCAAGTCTGATCCTAGCTTCCTAGCTATACATGCTTTGCTCTTTCTCTTTATCTACACCTTCCTTGTCCAAGGTTCTCTTACCTTGCCATCCCTGGCTTCCCTCTGAATGGAAGATACCTGTCCTGTACTCTTTGCAGTTGGTCTTTAAACACATTCCGCATGTCGGATACGGACTTGCCCATAAACTGCTGTAATCAATTAACTCTCCCGAGTTCCTGCCTAATGCTCCCGTAATTTGCCCTGCTCTAGTTTAATACTCTCCCACAATATCCCTCAGCATTCACAGATGCTGCGTTACCCGGAAGCTTGTCTTTTATTCTCAGCTCATGATGATCTGTGGCTTGGAGATCAACCTGTGGATGGTGGCGTGAGGTAATGTAATGGGTGGAAACATGTATAATTCACAACCATCAACACTGAGTTGGGTTCACTTTAAGAGGCTGTCTGATGTGATGACATAATTATATGAAGGTTTTTAACCACACTTTATGTTCAGTGTTTGGTTGACAATAAAGGAATTTTTACGGTTTCCCTTAAACTTAAAATTCCTCTGTTGTTTTATTTATGGAAACCTGCACTGGTGTCCCCAACGCTCTAGGATGATTCCAGAGTTATTCAAGCTGATGCAGTCACTTTGAAACTGCCGGAGATTTTTCAGTCAAATGCTGCCACTTAGTTTGTACAATCTGAGGACCAATTTCTCCTGTGAGCGATCTCCATGGACACCGGCTATTACTATGTAGTAGTGTCACTCAGTAATGACAGCGAGAGTGGTAAGTCTGCTTGAACACTCACCTGAATGTGATAAATATTGATCACTGAAAATTCACCTTTTACAGACCTTTGGACTATCGGAGTCTGAGCGCGCTAAACAGTTGTTCTCCTTGCCCGGCTTGGAGGATGCTAGGCTTTCAGAGCTAATGGACTATGTGCTGCCTCTCCTGGGAAATCACCATCCTTGTTTTATTTTTAAAGAACTCTTCATGCAACAAGTTCACATAGCCCTTGCTAATGCACCCGTGAAGGACTTGGCCAGGCAGAGGTGCATAATTCCAACTCCTTTCCCTGCCTCAAAAGCCTGGTCAACAGCACCTCACACACACACACACACACACACACACACACACACACACACACACACACACACCCACACACACCCACACACACACACACACACACACACACACACACACACACACACACACACACACACACACACACACACACACACACACACACACACACACACACACACACTCCCCCAGCTGAGAAACAGACGACACTGTGTCTGTGCTTTTAATCACACTCACTTTGATGCCAACACTGGGAAGTTCCGACTGCCTTGCAGCTTTGATGATGCCAGCGCATCGGGGCATCAGAATCTGCGACCACCATGGGTTCCAGCTGCCAGGATCATCTACTGTTCATTACGGGCATCCTTACAGGGTGATGCTTCTTACGTGACATGGGTGCTCAAGTGCATGTGCTGCCTATTGATCATATTGACAAAACCTCACTGGAAGCTGTGAATGACCACAGGATCCAGGCTTACGGGTCACAACACTTGACACTGTGCTTCAGTGGGTGACATTACACATTGGATCTCATCCTGGCTAATGTGACCAGACAGGACAAATTTCTTGTGTACCCAAGGACTGTTGGTTGATCTTAAGAACTGCAGGTTCGTGGATGTCAAGAACTTTGTGTCCCCCAGTAAAATCTTCACAATGACTTTGTCAAGTGCGTGCACCACCGCATGTGAGTTTACTTGACTGCTGGACAAGTTTCCAAACCTCACCAAGGCCACGTTCTGAACGATAGTCCTTGAACATGGTGCCGAGCACCACAGTTCCTCAAATGACCCACTAGTCCATGCCTATGTGGGTAGACTGGACCCAGAAAAGCTGGTAACCTTGAAGGTTGAGTTTGCTAATGTAGAAAGTTATTGAACGTGAGTCAAATAGATCCTGTGCTTTGCCCTTCCATATGGTTGTTGCTGCCCATGTGGTGATTACTAATGCCTTAATGAGGTCACCACACCTGATTGCTACCCGGTCCACCACAAACAAGACCTTTTGACATTTTTAGCCAGAAAGTTAATTTTTTTCCAAAGTCATCTTCTTTAGGGGCTACCATCATGTGCCTGTGTGCTTGAAGGACATTCCCAAAATGGTTGTGACAACCCTCTTTGGCCTTTTTGAGTTTCTACTCATGCCATATGGTTGAAAAATGCAGCACAGATTTTCCAACAGCTGAAGGACTCTTTTGGTTCACCTGGTTGACGCATTTGTTGCCAGTGCATCCAAATCTGAACACATATCACACCTCCGCACACTTTTTGAGGGCTTATGCCGATACGGGTTGATAAGTACCCTTGCTAAATATCAGCACCGGTTGTCAACTATAGACTTTCTCGGCTATCACATCTCTGCTTTCCCTTCCCACTAAAAGTAGCCGCTTTTATGAATTTCTACCTATGCTAGTAAAACTACATATTTTTAGGTACATGAATTTCTATCACCACTTCATTCCGCAAGCTGCTGAACTTATACTTACCCCTGTATAGGGCTCTTAAAGGCAATGTCCCTAATCACGTGCTTGACTGGTCAGCGGACATGACCAGAGCATTTTATGATGCCAAACAAGCTCTTTCCAATCTGACACTACTGGCCCATTACCACTGATGCTGCAGACTATGCTGTGGGTGCTGTGCACAAATAGTTGCTCGGAGGCCTGTGGCAGCCGTTTGCCTTCTTCAGCCAGCAGTTCCAACCACCCCGAAAGTTTGACCACCAGCTTACTGGTCTCTATCTGGCTCTATGCCATTTTTATTTCCTGTTGGAGGTTTGCCATTTCGCAGTGTTTGTTGATCACAAAACCCTCATGAACATGATGGACAAAATATCAGACCTTTGGTCTGCCCTGCAGAAATGCCACCTGACCTACATATCAGAGTTCACAAAATACATACTACATGTCAGGGGGAAAATAATGCTATTGCTGATGGCCTTTTATGACCACAAGTTGAGGCCGTACCCATAGTTGACTATGCTGGCTTGACAACCAACTAAGCAATTGACCCAAACGTTCAGGCTTGCTGAGCATCAGTCATGGACCTGTGACTGGCTGACATTAAGCTTGAAGAAGCTGACGTTTTCCTCCTGTGCAAAGTCTCAACCTGTTGTCCTCATCCCACAATGCCCATAAACCGGTTTTTAACTCCATTCGTGGTCGCTTGTATCCGCGCCAGAAGGCCTCGCAGAAACTGGTTGCGCTATAGTTTGTGCAGCGTGATCTTAGAAAGGATGAGTGTGATTGGAGTGACGCCTGTGTTGAGTGCTTGTGGGCGGAAATTAACCGTCACGCTCAGGCGCCGATGCCCCCTTTTGAGACCTCCAAGCAACAGTCTGACTGCATACATGTCGATCCGGTTGGTTGTCTTCCTTCTTCCTGCAGTTTCATGCACCTACTTACCATGGTGGGTCATAGCACCAGCTGGCCAGAGGTCATCCCTCCAGCATCAATGGTGGCTGCAGACATGGCTTGGGTGTTCATCAGCACCTGGCTTTCTTGGTTTGGCAGCCTATCTGATATTCCCTCTGATCGCGGTCCCCAGTTTATTTCAGACCCATGGGCTGCGATGGCCCAGAACCTCAGCATTTAAGGTATATCACACCATGGTGCATCACCCCAGTCCAATGTCTTGTACGAGCGGTTTCACCACTTCCTAAAGGCTGCTCTGAAGCCTTCCCAGAACGATGAGTGTTGGTACGATCATCTCCTATTCTTTGGGTCTCAGACATCTGTAAAAGAGGACCTGTAGTCAGCCGCAGCTGTGTTGGTATACAGGCAGTCATTGTGAGTGAGAGTGATTTTATTCCTGATGCCACAACTGCCTGTTTGGCCTCTCAACAGCATTCCACCCTCCTCAGTAAATTAAATTCCTTTTCACCTATTCCTATTACCCATTATGATGGATAGCACGCCTGGATTCCTGTTGACCTATATTTCACCTTTTTACTTTCGTCCACTCAGATGCACACCAACATTCCCTTAGACCCCTGTACGATGGCCTGTTCTGTATTTCGGAACAGAAAGAAAAGACATTTTGTTGTTGATAGGAGGGGTAAACCTGAATTTACTTCAGTAGATCACCTTAAAACAGCCAGCCTAGATTTAGAAGGTTCCGCTCCCATGCCATCCACATGGCAATGTGACCATGAGTGTATCAACACACCCCTGATAAGCCAGAAGCACCTGATGTAACTCCACCCATGGGACATAGGACCCAAGCTCCCGACAGACTCACAATGCCAGTTTTAGTGAATTCTTGAGGGTTCCAAAGGGTAATGTTATTGGTGGAAACATATGTAATTCACAACCACCGACTTTAAGAGGCTGATCTGATGTGATGACGTAATTACATGAAGTTTTTGTTTAACCACTGATTTTGTTCAATGTTTGGAGAGCAATAAAGGAGTTATTATGGTTTCCCTTAAACTTAAAACACCTCTGCCATTTTATTTATGAAATCCTACAGTGGTATTCCCATGCGCTTACTGGCAGAGATCAAAGGTTTGAGTGGCCTTGGTGAGTAACTGCAATGTGCTTTTGCATTTAGTGGGCACTACATTTACTGTGTGCCAATGGTGAAAGGAATAGAAGTTTTGAGTGGTGAATGAGTTGCCAGTCTAGTGGGCTTCTTTGCCCCGAACAGTACCAAGAATTGCACTCATGCAGTCAAGTGAAAATACTCCATGTTCTTGACCTGTGCTTTGAAGGTGCTGGAATGTCCTTGAAATGTCAGGAGGTATATCACTTCTCTGACTTGATCTTCCAACTACAGCAATGACATGATCGATATTTTTGAGATTTTGATCAATGATGACACTCAGGGTGCTAATAGTCTGGGACTTGGTGATAGTGATGCATTGGCTGTCAAGAGTAAGTGGTTAGATTCTCTTGTATTGTAAATGAGAGATGTAACAGGTGCCTGTTACATCTCTGCATGGGCAACACACACAAAATGCTGGAGGATCTCAGCAGTTCAGCCAATATCTATGGAAATGAATGAACAGCAGAAGTTTCCATCACCATTTCAGGCAGAGACCTTCCATTATTCAACTCTACAGACTATGCCATACCTACTGAGTTCTTCCAGCATTTTGAGTGTGTTGCTCAACATTTCCAGCATCTGTAGAATCTCCTATCTCTCTGTATGAATCTTTGCACCTTATAAGTCATGCTCACACGTTGCGAGGGACAAGCTGCATGCAAGTATGGTCTACCTCATTTATTGATAACTTGTGAACTTGTGGATTCTTAAATCAATTCAGGCTTAGAGAGTCCTCAATAAACAAATCCATTTGCAGATGAACGTGTGCACAGGCTTTTCCCAATATTTTCAAAAGAAAAGTTGTAATTGACTGCATTTATTTTAAACTGAATGTGGATGCCACCACTTAGAGCTGCCTTTGCACATCAAGGCTGTTTTGTGTGACACCTTCTAAAAGTAATAAGTTTATAACAGTAGAACATGGGAAAGAAGCTATCAGCGGACAAGTGAACAGGTCAATCAACAGAGTATGTCCTGAACTATCAGATCAAAAGATTGCCAAACAAAAAGTGCAAGTAATTTACAGTAGGAAAACTTGATTTAGAAAAAAACCTGAAATAACAAACGTCTCCATTTGTGAAAGTTGAATCACTAAATCAGCTAGCAACACACACAACATTTTGGAGAAACACAGCAGGCCAGGCAATATCTATGAGTAAAAGTAAATATTTGACATTCTGGGCCAAGACCCTTCATCAGGACTGGAGAGAAAGAGGAGTCTGTAAGAAGGTGGTTGGAGGGGAGGAAGAAGGACAAGGTGGTAGATGATTGGTGAAACCGGGAGAGCAGGTGGAGTAAAGAGCAGGGAAGTTGATTGGTGAAAGAGATAAAGGACTGGAGAAAGGGGAAATCTGATAGGAGAGGACAGAAGAGCATGAAAGAAAGGGAAGGAGGAGGAACACCAGAGGGAGGTGATAAGCAGGTGAGAGAGGGAAATGGGAATGGGAAATGGTGAAGGTGAAGGTGGGATTACCAGAAGTTCAAGTGCTCAATGTTCATGCCAATAGGTTGGCGGCTACTCAGAAATAATATTAGATGCTACTTCTCCAATGTGAAGGTGGCCTCATCACAAAAGTAGAGAAGGCCATAGACTGACAGGTCAGCATGGGAATGGGAAGTAGATTGCAATGGGTTGACACCAAGAGATCCCACTATTTCTGGCAGGTGGAGCATAGGTGCTCAGCAAAGCAGTCTCCAAATCTACATCAGGCTTCACACTACTACCTACCTCACCTACATTGCTTAGGCATAATTAGATCTTTGCATTCTTCAAAGGGAGCAGAGATTTAAAATGACTTATAATATTCTGGGTAAGTTCATTTGGTTCCAAGTGAAATAAAGATTTATTTGTCATGTACATTGTAACATTGAAGCATGCAGAGGAATACGTATTTTGTATTAATGACCAGCACAGTCTGAGAATCTGCTGGAGGAAGCCCACAAGTGTCCCCATGCTTCCAGTGCCAACAGAGCGTATTTACAAATTACTCCCAGTACATCTTTGGAACGTATGTAGGAGCAAACCAGTGCACACGGAGGAGACCCATGTGGTCATGGGGAGAATGTACAAATTCCTTATGGACAGTGGCAGGAACTAAACTCCAGTCGCTGGTGCTGTATATCATTATGCTAACCACTATGTTACTGTGCCATTTCAGATAGTTGCTGAATTTCAATGGTAAAGCTCACAGCAATATATAATTTTCATGAGCCAATGGGAAAGTAGTTACCAGTAGTAAACTGCTTCTGGATATTCATTTGTAATTCTCTATCTGCTTCATACCCTGAACTTGGTTATGCAATGAATTTGTGAGTAAATAAAGAACAAGCGTATTAACACAATGTTTTAAGTGTATCTGAAATATAGATTTCTTGTTTATCGATACCTAAAGATCCAGTGCAAGCAATTTATTGGAGAGTTCAATGATAAATTCCTGAGCCTAAAACTAATAGCTACTATATTGAAGCATGAGAGTCGGATTTCAGGTTTAGATTTTGTGACTGCATCTGATTGTGGGTTTATTTAATTGCATCCTGTTGAACCAAAGCCTCCCTTCTCTAACACTGGTCCACTCACACAATGGCCGTGCCAACAATGGCTGCTGTACTTGTCCCTACATAATTTTTATTCGCCTTTGCTAATAAATCAAACATTGGAAAAATGCAAAAAGGAACATAATAAAATGTGAATAAAGAAATACTGTGGGTAGGTCTGTGATTTTCACTCCTCATTGTAACTGGGCCCAATGGGAACTTTAGGGTGCTATCAAATAAAACGCTGGCAAGGGCCCTTGTATGGTTGCAGCAGGGTTTGCTACCAAGCTGCAGCGTTGGAGTTTGAATGGATGTGAAAATGAGCCAAGATCAAAATTGCTGGATAATTATTTGTTCCACAGTTATTGCAAAGTTCTCGAGGCACTTACAATTGGCGGTGTAATTGCTTGCTAAATACAGATAAAGCAACAAAATACAATTTCAAATGTTTTCTTTTATCAGACGTTTCAGCTTGCCCTAATTCTGGTACCATAAACAACCTCACGGCCAGTTCTGAAAAGACACTTAGGCAGCATTTGTATAGCATTCTGAGTAATGGCATGAGTGTGTTCTGGGCATTAGGACTTAATTGATTTTATTTTCTGATGCCCAGTCAAATCAAGAGAGCAGGCTACACACATGTCAGGAAGAAAGATTTAAAAAGGACCGATGCAGGCTTTCGGCGTTCTCCAAAATCAAGAGAGGAGGTGACACATAGCTTGGGATGAGAGATTTATAAGGGGTATTCATGGGCTTTTGACTTTTTTTTTCCCCAGCAGCACGATCGAATCACAATTTAATAGCAAAGGCAAATAAAAACTATGCAGGGACATGCAGAGCAACCGTTGTTGGAATGGTGATCAGTGTTAGAGCAGAGAGGCTTTGGCTCAACGGGCTTGAATGCGAATAGGGACGTTTCTGGGAAGTTTCTTCCTCACTCTTTCTCTGTTAGTGCGGTGAGAATGGCCCTAGTGTTTGTTCATTGTGGGAATTTTGGGAGACGTCCCCCCTCCCAGATAACCACATCTGCTGCAGATGTACCTTGCTGCAGTTCCTTAGAGAATATGGTAAGGAACTGGAGCTGAAGTTCAGTGACCTTCAGCTCATATGGGAAATTGAGGAGGTGATAGATAGGAGCTACAGGGAGGTAGTCACCCTTAATTTTTAGGAGGCAGGACCTAGGTGACCTATCCTCAGACCAAGCAGGATCTCACAGTGGCCACCTATTTTAATTCTACTTCCCATTCCTATTCCAATATGTCCATACATGGCCTCCTCCACTGTTGGGATATGACCACACTTTGCTTAGAGGAATAACACCTTATGTTCTGTTTGGGTAGCCTCCAACCTGATGGCATGAACATTGATTTCTCAAACTTCCAGTGATACCTCCCCCACTTCACCATTTCCCATCTGCTTGTCCCTCTCTCATGTTATCTCCTTGCCCACCCATTGCCTCCCTCTGGTGCTCCTCCCCCTCCCCCCTTCTTTTTAATTTTTTCCCTGACCTTCTGTCTCCTTCACCAATTGACTTCCTAAGTCTTCACTTCATCTTTTCCCCTCCTTTCACCTATTGCATGGCACTTCACACTGCACTCCTCCCACCTTTCAAATCCAATCCTCAGTCTTTTCTCTCCAATCCTGCTGAAGGGTTTCAGCCCACAATGTTGACTGACTTTTTCCATAGATGCTGCCTGGCCTGCTGAGTTCCTCCAGCATTTTGTGTGTGTTTCTGTAAACGTCACTACACACTTCACAAAGTGATGGAGGCAGAAGAGAGGAAGTTATAAGCCAGTTAGCCTGACCTCAGTGGTTGGGAAGATATTGGAGTTGATTTTTAAGGATGAGGTTTCAGGGTTCATTTAGAACAGAGATAAGGAAGAATTTCTTTAGCCAGAGAGTGGTGAATCTTTGGAATTCATTGCCACAGGTAGCTATGGAGGCCAAGTAATTAGTTGTATTTTGATCAGTCAGGGAGTGAAAAGTTACAGGAAGACAGTAGGAGAATGGGGTTGAAAGGAAAAATGAATCAGCTATGATGAAACAGTAGAGCACAGTCGATGGGCCAAATGGCCTAACTCTTACCTCTTGTGGTCTTATGGACTTCTGGTTATCTTTGCAACTAATTTTCTGTCTTAATAATGGAGAGTGTAGTGGAGCTTTCAGAGAAACCTATAACTGCTGCTGTCTGGAAAAACAGAGTCAATCTTCCCATGTGAACATAGTCACATCCAAATTCTGTTCAAAGTTGCACACTTTCTTGGTTGCAATGATATTCTCCTCTTGCACATACCACTGTTGTGGTGCTGCAGGTAAGGACTTTGGCCAGATAATACAAGAAGTTCTCCCTGGTGTGTACTGCAGTGCACCATTAACTACTTCTGACATCTGAGTGTTCTTGTAAGGACTTTGTCGATTTTCTCTGCAATATTTTTGTTTGCTCCATGACTATCACCATGAGATTGGCTGATGAGGTGTCCGAGGACTGGTGAGGGATACAAGCCGCCCAAGAATAATGCGTCACATGAGCTATCTGTGTTTGTGATACTTGCTGATATTATTCTGTGTCTCAGATTAACTTGATTAACTTTCATTCATAGAGCATAGAACATTACAGCACAATACAAGCCCTTAGGTCCATGATGTTGTGCTAGCCTTTTAACATATTCCAAGATTAGTCTAAACCTTCTATCCCACATAGTCTTCCATTTTCCTATCATCCGTGTGCCTATCTAACAGTTTCTTAAATGTACCCGATGTATCTTCTGCTATCACTACCTCTGGAAGATTATGCATGCACCCACCACTCTCTGTGCAATGAACTTACCCCTGAGAACCCTCTTAAACTTAGCACCAAACACCTTCAAAATATTCTCCATGGTAATTGTAATTTGCACCTCTGCCCTGGGAGAAAGTCTCTGGCTATCCACTCAATCTATGCCTCACAGCTACCTGAACTATTCTTCTTCCCTCCGTTACCTGTATTTACACTACACACTGCATCCGCAGAGGAAACAGCATTATGAAGGACCCCATGCACCCCTCATACAATCTCTTCTGCCTCCTGCCGTCTGGGAAAAGGCTCCGAAGCATTCAGGCTCTTACGACCAGACTATATAACAGTTTCTTCCCCCAAGCTATCAGACTCCTCAATACCCAAAGCCTGGACTGACATCTTGCCCTACTGTCCTGTTTATTATTTATTGTAATGTCTGCATTGTTTTTGTGCACTTTATGCAGTCCAGTGTCGGACTGTAGTCTAGTGTAGCTTTCTCTGTGTTTTTTTTATTAAGTAGTTCAGTCTAGTTTTTGTATTGTGTCATGTAACACCATGGTCCTGAAAAATTGCCTCATTTTTACTATGCACCATACTGGCAGTTATGGTGGAAATGACAATAAAAGTTGACTTGACTTGACTTGACTTGACCTGTAAAAGTGCCATCCCCTTCTCTCAATTCCTCTGTCTTCGCCGCATCTGCTCTCAGAATGAGGCTTTTCATTCCAGGACGAAGGAGATGTCTTCCTTTTTTAAAGAAAAGGGCTTCCCTACCTCCACCATCAAATCTGCTCTCAAACACATCTTTCCCATTTCACGCACATCTGCTCTCACTCCATCCTCCCACCACCCCACTCGGGATAGGGTTCCTCTTGTCCTCACCTACCACCCCACCAGCCTCCAGGTCCAACGTATAATTCTCCGTAACTTCTGCCATCTCCAACGGGATCCCACTACCAAGCATATCTTTCCCACCCCCTCACTTTCTCCTTTCTACAGGGATCACTCCCTATGTGACTCCCTTGTCCACTCATCCCCCCATCCCTTCCCACCGATCTCCCTCCTGGCACATCCTTGTAAGCGAAACAAGTGCTACACCTGCCCTTACACTTCCTCCCTCACCACCACTCGGGGCCCCAGACAGTCCTTCCAGGTGAGGCGACACTTCACCTGTGAGTCGGCTGGTGTGGTATACTGCGTCCTGTGCTCCCAGTGTGGCCTTTCATATATTGGTGATACCCGACGCAGACTGGGAGACCAATGCACTGAACACCTATGCTCGGTCCGCCAGAGAAAGCAGGATCTCCCAGTGTCCACATATTTTAATTCCACGTCCCATTCCCATTCTGATATATCAATCCATGGCCTCCTCTACTGTTGAGATGAAGCCATACTCAGATTGGAAGAACAACACCTTATATTCCGTGTGGGTAGCCTCCAACCTGATGGCATGAACATTGATTTCTCTAACTTCCATTAATGCCCCTCCTCCCCTTACCCCATCCCTTAATTATTTACTTCCCACCCTTTTCTTTCTCTCTCTGTCCCTCTCACAATCACTCCTTGCCTGCTCTCCATCTTCCTCTGGTACTCCCCTCCCCTCTTCTTTCTCCCTAGGTATCCTGTCCCATGATCCTCTCCCTTCTCCAGCTGGGTATCACTTTTGCCAATCAATTTTCCAGCTCTTAGCTTCATCCCTCCCCCTACTGTCCTCTCCTATCATTTTGAATCTTCCCCTCCCCCTCCCACTTTCAAATCTCTTACAATCTCTTCTTTCAGTTAGTCCTTACGAAGAGTCTCGGCCTGAAACGTCGACTGTACTTCTCCCTATAGATGCTGCCTGTCCTGCTGTGTTCCACCAGCATTTTGTGTGTGTTGCTTGATAATCATCCCCATGGTTGTCATTATAGGTCAAAATTGCCTGTCATGATAATGGGGCCAATACGCAAATGATACCATGACTTTAGACGAGGGGTAAATAGACGTTGCTGCAAAATTCCATGCTGCACCTTCATGATCTTCATGGAATTAGCCTCTTGCCATTGACTCACCGTTGGTGTGCATTGAGAAGATTAAAATTGCTGTAATTGTTTGCTGGATATAAACACTTGCCACAGAAAGTCAAGTTATTGTATGTCTTAAGCACCATTTTAACAATGTGATGAGTGCTAATTGCTGCCAATCATGGCATAAGAATTAGCTGCAAAAAATATGCAACTTCATTATTTAAAGTTTTAATTCTGGTGCTTTTAACAAAGTAATCTTTTTTTTAATGATATCTTTCAGTCTTGTTTCTGTTATATCCCAATGGACCATCAGCTCCTGGAAGGTTTACCTCACTCTGGCAATATCTGCTCGTGCTTCCTGCAGATTACCACCAAGTGCACAGAGGGGCATTTAATAAACAGTTGCCCTGCATGAACAAATTAAGTATCATGGCAAAGAGGCTTTACCTGATCCCGTGTAAGTGAAAGCAATATTCTGAGATGGAATGCTTGAGGTATTATGTGCTGAGCCACAGCCCAGGAGAGAACTAAAATTTGAGATTCATCTAGTTGTGAGGATCATACCGCATATTGTAGTTGACAGTTCTGTGTTACATGGTAATCCCTGTCATTATTTTTATCACAGAATTGAGGCTTGCATCATTATTTCTGTTGTGCCAGCTGTTACTTCCCTTACCACTGGATTTATTGGAGTGGGAGAGTTCAGGTGGCTTCTAGTGAGTAAAAAATAAGCATCTAAAACTATCACTCTGAAGGAAACTCATGATGAAGAGAAAAAGGAGTTACTTTTACTTAACACCCCCAGGACTTTCATTTCAGGACATTTGAAATGCAATCATTGTTAGGAAGATGGAAAAGTAGAGCAGCCAATTTTTATAGGGCCAAGCCCAACAATCAACGAGAAAAAATGAAAAATTGGTTTTTAATCAGATTCATTGGAGAGGAAGTCTTGGCTGAGGTACAGGCTAATGCTTCTGGTTTGTTTTTTTTTGTTCAAGTTGCTAAAAGTTTGCAGATGAACAGGAGCAGAACACATAGCAGCTGCTTTGATCCAGGTGTAATTTGTCGGTGAGGTTATCATATTTCCAGGTGTGCAAATGTTCAGCACTGTCTACCAACCTCTCACTTGCTGCTACCCAGAGGAAGGTTGCAGAGTTCGAACAGTCTCTCTCTCCCTCTCACTCGATACTGCCAGAGTGTGCTGGAGTCCTTGGTACTGGGCAAAGTTTAATTGACGTGGTTTGGGGATTGAATCCTATAGTTCACATTGTGATTTGTTCCTGGTGTCTGGCCACTTCTTCATTTGTTGCTATCTTGGACAATTTTGATTGGGGCAAGTGCAGATAATGAATGACACAGTGCAAAGTTGAATTAAACTGAGCTGAACTGAATATGCCTGGACTCTTCTGATTTTGCGTTTTGTATTCTGTGTTTTTTTGCTCTTTTTTTTTCCTTTTTGGCACTTGCCTGCTTTGTTTTTTTGTTTGTTCTGGGAGAGGGTAGCTTGATTCCAGGATCCCAGGTTCCGGGGTTTTCTTTGCATTGTGGCTGTCTGTGAGAAGACAAACCTCAGAGTTGTAATCTGCATACACACTTTGATAATAAATAATATTTTGAATCTTTGAATTTCCGGCTCAGAGGGAATGGAGTTTTAGCTTAATATCTCATGCAGAGGAGGCCACCGATATTTCAATCTTCAGATGAAGTATTTTGAAGTACATTTAAAGTACATGCATATGACCTTGAAATTCATCTTCATACAGGCAGCCACAAAACAACGAAACCCAACAGCCTCAGTTCAGTACAGAGAGGGGTAAACCTTGCAGAGAAAACTGTTTCTAGTTTCTTCATTTTCAATTAATAGAAGTTTTTGAAATATATTTCTATAACTAAAATGTTTTAAGTGAAATTAATTTTGAATTTTGTATTGATATTTTTAAACTGATAATATATTTCAATGTTTTTTCCCTTGCGGTTAAATGTCTAATAAGCAGAGACATATCTAGAAACAGTAAAAGGGCTACAACTTTGATAGCTGTTGTAGAACAATAAGGCACTACATGGGCATAGACCAGTTCCTGCCCCCTGAGATCTAGTTACCACTCATGTCTGCAACTCTTTCAGAAAGGGCAACATTAACGAGGCACAGAGGATGTTATGAGTTAGGCAACTGCAGAAGGTACATGCGACTTAAGGGCTAGTTCAGGATGAAAACCTCAATAGGTTCAAAAATAAGTTTTTCTTTCTTTTAAATTGACAAAATCAGCTGTGTCCACTTCAGAATTATTCACAATTTTTAATCACTACTTCAAATCTTTTATGCTTGCCTTTTCTTTCTCTGCTCCATGCATTCAATCCTTAGTTTGACCTGTGATCCTTCCCTCCCTATTTTCACATTTACATTTAAAAATATTGATTAATAATTAGTAGCTATTTTTAGTGAATCATATCTCAATTCAGTTGAGGCTATAAAGGAATTTAGCTTCACTCTGAAGAGGTAACATTTTTCCCTCAATTCTTGCAGAAATCAGAATTAGACTCGGTTACTTGCAAATAATTGAATTTTGGTAATTTCTATTTGTTAACGATTATTTTCTACTTTCTATTATTAATATTTAAAATTAGCTATAAAGAAAATAGTGAGCAGAGGGCCAATGTATGCATGCAATCAATATCTGCTACTAATGGTAGTTGCATTAATTTTCAGACAATAGTGTGTGTACTAGAATGAGATAGTAGAACATCATCATTGGCTGATTAAGCACATGCTGCAACATTGCAAGACAGATTTATAATAGACACTTGCATTATAAGGGGAGATTTTCCTGAGGCCATGCGTGAGCAGAGCATTACAAATTCAACAGGATGGGTAAGTCAATGAAATGAATCAGGAGGTTCTCCATGCATGGTCACCAAACTGCTGGATTTCCAGAAGTGGCTGCACATGTGTTTGCCATAAGTTAGAAAGCAGTCTTCCCTGCAGCATTCTAAAATCCTGGTGATTTTCTATTGCACTGTGTGAACTCAGTAAGTAAATTGCATAGACCTGTTGAAAACCACTATATTATTTAATAGTTATTTTTATAAGGTTTGTCCTTTTTAACAAACTCATGTACTTTTCACATTCACTGGCAGAAAGTGGTATTGCAGCTAAACTAATGGTTTACCATCTTTATTGTTTTTCATTGGTTAAATTTCAGCACATTACCCATGTGATGTAATTGTTTTAATTATGTGGCCTATGAACTAATTTTCATCCCTATCTAAAGAATGTCTTATCTATTACAATTATCGATTTTTCAGATGGGCCATCTTTATTCTTTTGTCTTAGCTTTAATTCCCTTCTTAGCATCATTTCTCAGCTCTTTATTTAGTGTGTTTAGCACTCCAAAAAAAAAGAGAAATATTGGAATTCAGACTGTTCACCAATTTTGACTCCCAGATCAGAAAATAAGAAGAGATCCAACAGAACTTTGTTTATTCTATTCCAACAGAATAGATGTTTTTCTGTTACCCCACAATATTATCACTTTCTTTCTTCTCCTCAGAGCACAAATGATGTGGCCCCAGGGTCAGTGTTAGTTTCATTGTGTTGGAAACATTCAAGTGTTTCTCTTTAGTGAGCCACATCAGAGTGTGTTTGTGGACCAGAGCTTTTCAAATCTACAAAAATTCTATGATGGATATCGGGAGACTTCAGAATGCAAAGTTAAAGTCGTAATTTGAACTCCTTTATGCATAAGCATTGTTACAACACAATAAAGTTGAAATCCAGACTATTTATGAAATGATTTAATAATTATAGTAAGTTATTTAGAGAGCACTTTTTGTACAAAGTAGTTTGAAGTGCTTTTCAATGAGATAAAATGCAAGCATGAAAACAAAAGACAAAATGATGTTACTTAAAAGCAAAGTTAAATAAATAGATTTTGATCTGGCATTCAGAAGCGGCAACTGAGTCTGCATCCCTTATAGTTATTGATGAAAATGTTGTTTATGAGCAAAAAATCTAATCTGTTTTTCCCCTTTTGAGTTTGCATCAAGGCTAAACAATTTATTTCTACCACTGCACTTAGGAACTGTAGGAATAGAAATAATATCAATATCTCAGGGCCATGACCCAAATTTAACATGGGGTTCCTTCTACTCAATAATTGTATTTGGGGAAAATGTAAAGTGGATGAAAATGGATTGAGATTTCAGAAAAGTCCTTTGGATAGTCTTGGCTTAAGCTGACATATTGAATGAGCAATTTGATTTAATACAGAAACATTGTGTGAGTTACTATTCTCCAGGTGAAAAAAGAAAGAAGAAAAACAATAAGCAAATGTCAATTGAAGATTGAACTGTATAAGGGAATTTTAGATATGAACAGTAATTCATGTGACCTGAAGTTCTCTAAATTACAGAAGTGACTATGCTTCATAGGTTTTCCATTTGCTTGAAAGCGCACTGGGAGGATTTAAGGCAATGAAAGGTGTTTTGTAAATGTAGGTCATTTTTAAATCGGGGAGTATAAGATCTTCTCATGACAACATCGGCTATAACAAACTGTTGACAAACATTCAAAGCCACCATCTTGCATTTCTCATATCAGAATCTTTTAGGAATCATTGCACTTCAATTATGCCTGGTACATCAAGGAATAAGTGGTTGTGTGCGCTAAATGGGTTATGAATAATAGCTAAGTCAAATCGAGCCTCATTTTTCCGTTCTTTGTTCTGTGATCCTTGAAATAGAATTTGAAATACTGCTGACAGCCTATTTATTTACAATGATGGGCTGTGAAAACAGTCTTCACTTTTTTTTTCTAAGGAGGATTTAACCACATTTGCATGTACTTCCTTGTTTAAGGCAAGACTTCTGAATAATAATGTCAAGCTTTCCGAATAAAGATGTTAAGACTTTTGAATAATAACATTTTATTATGTGGATTTAAAAAAAAACTTCACATAATGAACTATACTGAGTTGGAATTAAATGCTGTTACTTTTATTGTGCTGGTACATAATGGATTTCATTATGGATCAGCCATGATGAACTAGTGGAACAGACTTAATGGGCTGAATGGCCTAATTCTTCTCCTATGTCTTAAGGACTTATCTCATCGTAAAACAATATGAATATGGTTATACAATCAAGATTCGAACAATAAGTTTTAAGAATCAATTTAGAGTATCCTGAAGCAAAAAAAAAGCAATTGAAATTTGTCATATTAAGAGTTCAATAAGTTTGTACGTGTTATGAACCATATTGTAATTATACGTTGGGGAATGAAAAAGTGGTTCCCTTTTGCAATGCAATCATGCTTACTGTCTATGACACTGTAACATTTTTGAAAGATAATAAAGTAATTCAGACTCAATCCAATTCACTTTTTCATTTCAAAGTCTAAAATTCTGATTAGCTGAGAAATTTTGATAAAAGATTTGGCCCTGAAGCTCCATCATGTAATATTTCACAATAATGATACCTATGATTTCACAGTGCCATACAGAATGGAACCCTTCCTACCTTCTAACCTCCAGGTTTCCTGCTCTCATAGTCCCTGAATCCCAACACCAATTCTTCTGATCAACAATCCCCAAATTCCATAATTGCTTGAACCACCTTACTTTCAATACTTCACAACTTAGCAGCACAGAAACTCAGCTGGTAGAGCTCACAGCTCCATAGACCTGCATTCAATCCTGATTTTAGGTTGATAGAAATGTGTGGAGAATAAAACAGATTAAACTCCCCAATCCATTGATCATCTTAACTCACCAATCTACTGATCTCACTGTCCCCAAATACTGATCAAGAACACTCTCTGGCTCACACCATGAGCTCCCATGCATTAGGACTTGATCTCTGCCCTTCCATTCACAAATGCAGACCTCCGGTCAGCTAAACTCTATCCTTGAGGATAGCATCATTTTCTTATGAGGAGTGTTAAATTTCAATACTAGGATCAAGATCCTGTATATATAAAAGTTGTACTAATGTGACAATGGTTAAAGTAACCAATGTTGCGTGAAAAGAAGGTTGGAAATAATTAGTTTTATTTGTACATAAAAGTGTACAATGAAATGTTTTGTTTCGCATCAAATCAGATCAGTGAAGATTAGGTCAGGCAGCCCACAAGTATTGTCATACTTCTGGTGCCAATGTACTGTGTATGTTAATCAAAATGGCTTCTTTGGTTTGCTAGAGTAGGAATGTTTTTATGTTTGATAAGTGTTTTCTCTTGCAGTTGTTTAGCTTTGGACTTGCTGATATGGGGATTGTATTCATTTTTTAACCAATGGGGAATGTTATTTTGTCTTGTGAGGCTGGGAGCTGAGGGGTTTCGCGGTCTTTTCAGGGGAGTCAGGAAGAAGACGCTGAGGAAGGTGGACGTGCACTGCACTGCTCGGTCGACCACCGGGGTGGTCCCAGGTGCAAGGACGTGGAGGTCGGAGGAAAGTGACGAGGGGTCGAATGGTTCGATGGTTGAGCTCCAACAATGTGCACTAAACTGACTGAACTTTAATAAGTTGGCACCTTTTACTTTATTTTATTTTCCTTCATAAATAGTGTATTGCATAGTACTTTTTTAGTTTTAGTAAAATCTTTAAAGTGTATTCCATAACGGCATCTGGTGTGAGTTTGATATTCTGTGTGTACGCGCGGCATAAACTTGATCTCACAGCACCTGTATTCTCCCCACATACGGGAGGTGGGGTTGGTGAGTGGCTGGATCTCCTTTTCCCTTAGACATATACCAGCCTGTTGGGTAAGTGTTACACCAACATAGCATGCCCAGAATCAGTTTAATATCACCAGCATACGTCATGAAATGCGGAAATGTGTTGTCTTTTGCAGCAGCAGTACAATGCAATACATAAGAATAGAAAAAATACTGTGAATTACAGTAAGAATATATGTATATTAAATTGTTAAATTGAATAAGTGGTGTAAAAGTAGAAATTAAAAATTAGTGAGGTAGTGTTCATGAGTTTAATGTCCATTCAGAAATCAGATGGCAGAGAAGAAGAAGCTGTTCCTGAACCACTGAGTGTGTGCCTTTTGGCTTCTGCAACTCCCTCCAGAAGATAAAAATGAGAGCAAGACATGATCTGGGTGATGGGAGTCCTTAATGATGGATATCACCTTTTTGAGGCATTGCTCCTTGAAGATGTCCTGATTACCATGAAAGCCAGTCCCCAAGTTGGAGCTGACTAAAAATACACTAGCCGTACATCATTTGAATATGGGTGGAAACCAGAGTACCTGGAGAAAACCCAATGGAATCAAGAGGGGAATGTACAAACTAGAACCATAGAACATTACAGCACAGAAACAGCCCTTTTGGCCCTTCTTGGCTGTGCCAAACCATTTTTCTGCCTAGTTCCACTGACCTGCACTTGACCCATATCACTCCATACACCTCTCATCCACGTACCTGTCCAAGTTTTTCTTGAATGTTAAAAGTGAGCCCACATATACCACTTCATCAGGCAGCTCATTCCACACTTCCACCACTCTCTGTGTGAAGAAGCCCCCCTCCCCCTAATGTTCCCTTTAAACGTTTCCCCGTTCACCCTTAACCCATGTCCTCTGTTTTTTTTTCTCCCCTAGCCTCAGTGGAAAAAGCCTGCTTACATTCACTCTATCTATACCCATCATAATTTTATATACCTCTATCAAGTCTCCCCTCATTCTTCTACGCTCCAGGGAATAAAGTTCTAACCTATTCAACCTTTCTCTGTAACTCAGTTTCTCAAGTCCCAGCAACATCCTTGTAAACCTTCTCTGCACTCTTTCAACCTTATTGATATCCTTCCTGAAATTCGGTGAACAAAACTGCACACAATACTCCAAATCTGGTCTCACCAATGTTTTATACAACCTCACCATAACATTCCAACTCTTTTACTCAATACTGTGATTTATAAAGGCCTATGTACCAAAAGCTCTCTTTACTACCCTATTTCCCTGTGACGCCACTTTTAGGGAAGTTTGTATCTGTATTCCTAGATTCCTCTGTTCTACTGCACTCTTCAGTGTCCTACCATTTACCTTGTATGTTCTTACCTTGGTTTTTCCTTCCAAAGAGCAATACCTCGCACTTTTCTGTATTAAACTCCATTTGCCATTTTTTAACCCATTTTTCCAGCTGGTCCAGATCCCTCTGCAAGCTTTGAAAACCTTTCTCACTGTCCACTACACACCTCCAATCTTTGTATTATCAGCAAATTTGCTGATCTAATTTACCACATTATCATCCAGATCTTTGATATAGATGACAAATAACAATGGACCCAGCAGTGATCCTTGTGGCACACCACTAGTCACAGGGCTCCACTCAGAGAAGCAATCCTCCACTACCAATCTCTGACTTCTCCCATTGAGCCAATGTCTAATCCAATTTACTACCTCACCATGTATACCTAGCAACTGAATCTTCCTAACTAACCTCCCATGTGGGACCTTGTCAAAGGCCTTACTGAAGTCCATGTAGACAATATCCACAGCCTTCCTTTCATCCACTTTCCTGGTAACCTCCTCAAAAAACTTTAATAGATTTGTTAAACATGACCTACCACGTACAAAGCCATGTTGACTCTCCCTAATGAGTCCCCGTCTATCTAAATACTTGTAGACCCTATCCCTTAGTACTCATACTCCTACTACCGACGTCAAGCCTACCATCCTATAATTTCCCAGATTACAGATTATTCCTTTAAAAATATCCTGGTACTACAACTGACATTGTAAAGGTTAATTCTTTTAATCACAAGGTTAATTCCTGAGATGTCAGGACTGTCTTACGCAGGGAGGTTAGAGAGACTGGGCTTGTACACGCTGGAATTAAGGAGATTGAGAGGGGATCTGATTGAAACATATAAGATTATTAAGGGATTGGACAAGATAGAGGCAGGAAATATGTTCCAGATGCTGGAAGAGTCCAGTACCAGAGGGCATGGTTTGAGAATAAGGGGTAGGTCAATTAGGACAGAGTTCAGGAAAATCTTCTTCTCCCAGAGAGTTGTGGGTGTCTGGAATGCACTGCCTCGGAAGGCAGTGGAGGCCAATTCTCTGGATGCTTTCAAGAAGGAGCTAGATAGTTATCTTATGGGTAGGGGAATCAAGGGATATGGGGACAAGGCTGGAACCGGGTATTGATAGTAGATGATCAGACATGATCTCAAAATGGCGGTGCAGGCTCGAAGGGCCAAATGGTCTACTTCTGCACCTATTGCCTATTGTCTATTGTAAAGCATTGTGCTACCTGCTACATTACTGTGTGCCTCCTTTCAGTTTTTTGAGGCTAACACTTAGACTTCAGAACAATTATTCTTTTAACACTTGCACGTGTTTCAATCCACAAGATATCACAGTGCTGTTGAATACGTAAGGCAGATACTGAACATCTTGATAATTTCAACTACCTTTTCAAAGCATAAGTAATCTGTATTGCACAAAGTTTGGTCCTCAATCATTTGTGACTTGCAATCAACATGAGTTGCAGTGTAGGATGATAATTCTTCTCAGTTAGAAGTGCTTTATCATTAAGAGGTAGCACCCACAGCATCTACACCCTCCTACAGAAAGCCCAAGCCAGATGGGCTGGCCATGTCGTCAGGATGTCTGACAGTCGACTACCAAAACAGCTGCTGTATGGAGAACTGAGCCAGGGCAAGCGCTCAGTTGGAGGGCAGAAGAAACATTTCAAAGACTACCTCAAAGTGTCCCTCAAAGACCTCAACATCAATCCCAGTAGCTGGGAATCGCTTGCTCTGAACCGCCCAACCTGGTGGAGCAGGACCACTGAAGGAACATATGCAGCAGAAATCAGACACACTGCAGAGGCTCAGAGGAAAACCGCCGCGCGCAAGGCTTGAGCTATCTCCACTTCCACTGCAGCACCTACCTTCGTGTGTCCCACATGTGGGCGAGCTTTCAGGGCCCGGATTGGCCTCACCAGTCACCTCCGGACCCACAGTCACAAATCCTCCACCTGAAAGAAGTTGTGGTCATCTTCGACTCCGAAGGACAAACAACAACAACATCTTTAAGAGCTTGAGGAAAGTCAAGGCCAAGTGCTTGAATGAACATGAATCTATCTCCCACCATTTTGGTTTGGTATGTTTTTCAACAAAAAATTAGCCCAGTTATTCAGGCCACTCTGGCTAATTTTTTTCAATCAAATTCAGTAAATGTGTGATATGGTGGTTGGGGAGACACATTGAAATGTATTGAAATTCAGACTTCAATAGGACCAAATTTGGGAACCTAAAACAAGGTGGAGTCTGTGACATATATATTCAGGGTATATGGCTAAGAAGATGTGTGCCACATACACAGATACATCCAGAAATGTATTACAGGTCAAGCAGCATCTGCAAAATGCAAAATAAGGTTAAAGTTTCAGGTTGCAGATCTGAACCTAGATATAACACATCTCTCCAAACATTTCCAGTCTTCTCTCAAAACTTCTTTCTCTTTGAAATAATTAAAATTCTTTTTATAGCGATTGTCACAGATCCATCCTGTGTATAGAAAGATAGCTGTTCACTTTTAAATTCATGGAATTGATCCTGATCTGACATGAAAATAGTTGGAAAATGGGAATTTATTTTTAGGTATGCTTTATTAACAAATGCACAATGACAGATTTTCTATGGTGTAAGTGCCATTGGAGATGAAACTGAACCTATGATTTCATTCATGTATGGAATCAACAGAAAGAATGGGGACAAAATTGCATGGAAAACCAGACCACAAACCTGAAGCAGGATTTTTGCCAATTTAAATCTGTAACAATTTATCAAACTTCAGTCAGTCATAGTTTTCTTACAAACAGCTGTAAAGAGGCTTTGCCCATCAGGATGCATTGTTGGATGTTTTACAGTATTTTAATGGAGCATCACATTACTTTGTACACTTTGATATTGAGATTAGAATTGGTTTATTATAGTCACATGTACCAAGAGCATGTTTTTTGTACTGTTGATACAGATCAAAACTTTACAAATGCATTGAGATAGAATATGGTAAAACATTGACAGGAGAAAACAAAGTACAAAGGTACCAAAAAAGTGCCATGCAGTTAAATCATATAATGCAAGTACATAAAGAGGTAGATTGTGAGGTCAAGAGTCTATCTTATTGTCTAAAACAGGGATTCCTAACCTGGGGTCAACGGGCCCCTCGGTTAATGGTAGGGGTCCAAGGCATAAAAGAGTTTGGGAACCTCTGGTCTAGAAGGTCCATTCATGAGTCTGATGACAGTGGGATACAAGTAGTCCTTGAACCTGGTGGGATGTACACTCAGACTTTTGAATCTTCTGCCTGATAGGATAGGGCAGAAGAGAGGATAGCTGGGGTGTGTGAGACCTTTGATTATGTTGGCTAGAAGCCTTTAGAAATTTAAAGCTTCAGTTTTTTCAACAATTTGTTCCCCCCTCTATCTTCTCCTATGCAAAGCTGCAGCGCTATTCAGCTGGGGCTACCTTTCTTGAATGCCTCATTAGCATCTGAACCTAAGCAAGAAGGAGGTTATTCATACATAGCAAGTACTTGCATCCCTAAAGATTCTGCACTCAACTTGTGCTTTTACAAGATGCATTTTTCCAAGGTTGTGAAATTTCTGCATTTTATTTTCTCTAGTTCAGAGACATTCATTTTAACTAACGGCACTTGGAAAACAAGAAATTATTTTCAACATAAACAATTCACCACTAATTATCATGGAGGAAGTAAACATTACTAGCTGTTTCATTAAAACATTTTCCCAGTTGGAAAATCAGTAAGAATGTAAAGTATTATGGAAATGACTGAGGGTCAAAATTATTTTCATTTCATTTAGAGAGATAGCAAGTCTATTCTGCTCTACTAGTTGACCAATCAGCCTACTAACCTGTATGTCTTTGGAATATGGGTGGAAACCAGAGCACAAGGAGGAAACCCACACAGTCATGGGGAAAAATGTATAAATGTATAAAGACAATGATGGGAATTGAATCCTTGTTGCAGGTTCTGTAATAACTTTGTGCTAACCTCTTCTCTACTACCTGATTCCAATGCACAGAATATGCTAGAAATATAAAATCACACTCCACTGCCAGCAATTTCTAATTAATGTCAATGAGCCATCTTGAGGGCCTTTATAATTAATTGTTTATATTCATGAAGAGCGAGCATTGGGAAAAGAGGATTTACCAGTTACAATCAAGCGCCCTGTGCTGTGCTCCTGTAATGAAATCACTCAGATAAAGGATGCAACATAATTGTATTGGCGTCAGTAGCAAATCCTCTGCAATCTTCTGCTACCAGCTACCAACACCACTGGGAGGTCTGTTCAACTGTTATTAACAGACAATTGATCTGCGCACAGTTTTCAATGGGCATTGCTTTAGCAACAGGAAGCAAACAAGGCCAGGTTGCAGGTTGCCAGAGAAGGCAGATAGCATGAACACTATATTAATTGGAAACACTCTTCTGACATCTAGTTGTAATGAGCTGTGACCACAGTGAGAAGCAGTGATGAGAACCTATTAGAAAAGATGTAAAGACTTTTTCTTTCACAGAACGACTCCAGTCATTACTTGCAATCTGAACAGTGCTAGATAGTCAATGTCACCATGGAACTCAATACCTATGAACAGGGATTTCAACATTAATTATGCAAACATCTATATGTTCAGGAGATTATTTATTAAGCCTTGATTAAGTCAAATATATTCTCCTTTCAAGGAAGGGTTTAGTATTTTAAAACTCCTATCGTGCAGAGAATTATAGAACATAGAACACAGAGCTCCACAGGCCATTTGGCCCACCATCTTGTACTGACCTTTTAATCTACTCTCAGGGGTATGGATAGGGTAAATTCAAGCAGACTTTTCCCAGTGAGGTTGGGTGGAACTACAACTAGAGGTCATGGGTTAAGAGTGGAAGGTAAAATTTTTAAGGGAACATGAGGAGAATCTTCATCAGTCAGAGGGTCGTGAGACTGTAGAATGAGCTGCCAGCGCAAGTGGTGCATGTGAGGGCTGATAGGAGTAGGCAGTTTAAAAGGTTTGGCATGAACTAGATGGGCCAAAGGGCCTATTTCTGTGCAGTATTTTCTATGACTGTCAATCTAACCCTTCCCTCCCACAGAGCTTTATTTTTTATCATCAATGTAATGAAGAATCAAAAATCACCAGGTTATAAGAAAAAAGGAAAATATATTATGACCATAAGACATAGAAGCAGAATTAGGCCATTCAGCCCATCGACTCTGATGTGCCATTCTATTATGGCTGATCCTGGATCTCCATCAACCTCCTACACCTGCCTTCTTGCCATATGATGCCCTGACCAATCAGGAAACTACCAATTTTCACTTTAAGTTAACCACGTTCTTGGACTCCACAGCTATCTATGGCAGAGCATTCCACAGATTCATTACACTCTGGCTAAAACAATCCTCCTTAACCTGCTCTCTGTTGTTTGCATAATGCTATGTATTCTGAAACTGACTGAAGAAAGCCGGTGGATCTGGGATCAAGCCTTTCTGAGAGGTGTCCTTGTAAGTTCCCAGTTAAGTCTGCTGTATCAGGCACTGGAGCTTTTTAAAAATTTTATTGGGATACAGCACAGAGTAGGCCCTTCCGGCCCTTCAAGTTGCAATGCCAAGCAACCCTCGATTTAAACCTGGCCTAATCAAGGAGCAATTTACAACTATCAATCAACCTACATCTTTGCAATGTGAGAGGAAACCGGAGCACCGAAACAAAACTTGTATAGTCATGCGGAGAACGTGCAAACTCCTTACAGGCAGTAGCCGGAAAGGACCTTGGTCACTGGTACGGTAAAACATTGTGCTGACCATTACGCTATCGTGCCAGCATAAAGTGTTCAATATTGGCTTTCTGTTGCTACTTCTTGACCAGTTGTTCTGAATGTACTTTGTTAAGCTGCACCAAGCTGTTACAAAGCCCACTCAATCAAACTTGAGGATATTAGACCTTAAATAAAATTAAGACACTCATTAAGAGGAAACTCATTATAAGTACCCAAATATTAGTGCCACACATTAATTTGATGTTCCTTTTTGCACCTTGTGGTGCATTGGGCAGCATCTATGCCGTTTCCGTACCATTAGACTATTTGTTTTTTCCTGAAGCGGAGTTGCTAGCTAGCTCAACACTCAAGCAGTGCCCCTGGATTTGAACTTGGGACCATATGCCTCAGGTAGGATTTGAACTCAGAACCATTGGCCTTAAAGTCCGGTGCTGATACCACTGCACCACCAGCTGGGTTAAGGTCTATCTTGCATTGCAGTACACCTTTAAGGATGTTATAGGCAACTGTCTCAAAATAAAAAAGTTTTCAGAATTTCAGGAAAGCTGATAGTTCACACAGGACCCTGTGTTGCCTTGAGATTGGCCTATGAACAGCAATTTCCAGGTTGTAATGCTTCTGGTCTGCAAGTTCAGTAAATTTATCTCTGAACAAAATATAGTTTTGATTTTATACAGAGGAAATGCACAATGTCCAGTTGCATTGCAAGCAAGATGCATACTCTGAGATTCAGAATGTTTTATGTTTAACAGAAAATCTCCTTCATATTGAAAAAAAATACATAATTATGATCAATTGGCAATTAACATTGTGTAGAGAGAACAAAGTGAAGAAAGAAAAAATCATTAAAATCTTTTGCATTTGTGGTTGTCATTAAAGTAATAAAACTATTTCTTCTTGAACGAAGGAATAAAATACTCAAAGATATCTGAACTATATGCTCAGGCATCAATCCCAGAAATAGGAAATAAATGATTCTCTGACCTCTCAGTAAATAATAAAATATTCTTAAAGTCCACATTTTAAACACTTACTTTGAGAAGTAAAATTAGGAAGAAATAATTTTTTAAACTCATTCAGCACTGCCAAAATTTTAATCTTGTACTTTGATGATTAAAACAACCCAAGGGAGGGAAAGGAAAACTGTGTGATTACAGATAGGGCAGTTGAAAGAATTGACATATGGAACAAAGATTATTAACCGTAATTTTTCAACAAATCCTCAAAGTTTAACATTGAGTTAGTAGAAGTTAAACCATTTTCAATTAATGTAACCAAGAAAGGAAAGCCTTTCAAAAAAATTAACAAAACATATTCTACAAAAGTTTAAAGCCTACAAATAAACTCAAAGTTCAAAGTAAATTTTATTATCAAAATACATATATGTTACCATATACAACCCTGAGATTCATTTTCTTGTGGGCATACTTAGCAAATCTATAGAACAGTAACTGTAACAGGATTAATGAAAGATCAACCAGAGTGCAAAAGACTACAAACTGTGTAAGTGCACAGATTTCAACAAGTATCACGACACATGCCAGTAATAATAAAGCTGATTCTAAAATGTAAATATAAATAAATAGTAATAAATAATGAGAACATAAGATAATGAAATAAAACATCCTTAAAAGTGAGATCATCGGTTATGGGAACAGTTCAAGTGAGTGTAGTCATCCCCTTTTATTCATGAGCCTAGTGATTGAGGGGTAGTAACTGTTTTTGAACCTGGTGCTGTGAGTCATGAGGATATTATATTCAGCAGTGAGAAGGGAGCATGACCTGGGTGGTGGAGATCTATGATGATAGATGCTGCTCTCCTCCAAAAGGGTTTCATGTAGATGTGCTCAAAGGTTGGGAGGGCTTTACCTTTGATGTACTGGGCTGAATCCATGGCGTTTTATAGGATATTCTGTTCAAAGATATTAGTGTTTCCATTCCAGGCTGTGATGCAGGCATTCAATATACTCTCCACTACACACTAGTAGAAGGTTGCCAAAGTTTTAGATGTCGTGCTGAATCTCCACAGACTCCAAAGGAAGTAGAAGAACTGCTGTACTTTTTTCACAATTGTATTTACGTACATGCCAGGTCCAGGACAGGTCCTCTGAAATAGTAGCACCCAGGAATTTAAAGTTGCTGACCCTCTCTGTCTCTGATGAGGACGGGCTTAGGGACCTCGGGTTTGCCTCTCCTGAAATCTATAATCAGTTCCTTGCTAAACTTCAGAAAGCATAAATATTAAGGAATATGACATTCTGCTTTCATATATAATACAATGGAAATGAAATGTTGATGTTAGGTCAAACAATTACAACGATCATTTACTCGAACATGGAATTTTAAATAACAGGAATAAATATTTAAAGGCCATTTCAGTAGATGTGGAATGTTGAAAACCTCTTTTCTTAACAAAATTGAAATGGTGTATTTATAAGGACAAAAAATTGAAGTACTTTAACAGGATAGATTTGAAAGATGAGGATTGCCAGTCTTTAAAAGTAATCGCATTGGAGGTTAGCTAAAATGACTAACGGAGTTGTTGAGAAAGCATTACAATAAAATATAGTTCATGTAGATTCTTAATTAGTCAGGGCATGAAGGAGTATGTGGAGAAGGGAGGAGATTGGGGCTGAGAGGTAAATTGGAATTAGGCTAAATGGCCTAATTCTACTCATATATCTTAAGGTCTTTGTAATATATGGATCTAATTTTTTAGAGCAATGAACCGCACCCCCACCCTTAGCAATACGCATTGGTCTGTTGTCTGCACATGTGCTGTTGTCCATGCATGTGCTTTGTTCTGTCTCTCTCGTTGCAATGTGAATACACCAGGTAAAGCCATCTCCCGTGTGCGTGATTTTATTTAATCGATATGTAGTTGTGCACAGACACAGCAAATTGGCAATGAGTGCAAACATGAATGTCAGAGAATATCATCAACAGCACCTACAGTTACGGTATGAAGCAATGAGAGTGAAGCAGCCTGAGGACACTGTCACAGATGCTAACAAACACGTGAGTACAGTGCGTAGTAACAGTGAAAGATATGCTGAATTTAAGCTGAAAATAACATAGCAATGGCTTCAGTCAGGAAAGCTGACAAATTTGATAGCACATTGAAAGCAGGAAGTTGTTTATCGAGAGGGTTGAACTGTATTGTAATGCGAACAACGTGCAGAAGCAAAACAAGACCCCTGCGCTTCTTAGTTTAATGGGCCCAAGAATGTACAGTCTCTTATGCAAACTAGTAACCACTAAAATGCCAGCAAGCAAGAGGTTTGATGAAGTTGCTACTATTATACAAAATCACTTGAGCCGTAAACTGCTGGCAATAGCTGAGAGACTTAAATTTACAAATGGACCCAGTCAAAAGAAGAAAGCATTTCTGAATATATTGCAGAACTGCAGAAATTTTCCCAATACACCCCATCCTCATTATATGCATCTTCAGACAATGCAGATTCACAGTTATGCGAAGAATGAATTTCTACCAACGTCTCCTTATGTGCATCCAAAACTCAGAGTCATGCGAAGAGCTCTGCTTTCCCACCAATGCAAGTCACATGCGTGCACCTCACAGTCTCACTCCCGCCAATCTCACATTGGTTTTGGCAAAGTGTGGATGTGTGATCTTCCGCTCTTAAACTTTTGTTGGTTTTACCTCTAGTGCAGTGATCTTGTGCTTGAAATATTTAATGATGCCTCCGAAGTGTCCAATGTCATGTCCTGGGCCATCAGCGGAGCGGCAGATAACTGCTTTAACACTTGAAAAAAAGTTGGAAATTATAAACAGCGCGGCATCAGGTGAATGTAACACAGCTCTGGAATGCTACTAACGGGAACAGAATCTTGCCTTTACAGTTCTTTTATTGCTTGACAATGCGCTAGCATATCCTAAACATTTAGACAGCATTCATCCTAACATAACAGTGTGTTTCCTGCCACCTAACACAACATCACTGATTCAACCACTCGACCAAGGTGTGAATCACATTCAAGGTGTATTTTTTTTTACAGCGAACTATCTCTCAGATGCTGCAAGCAACAGACGATTTTGAAAATCCCGGGAGGGAATGGTGGAAGTTGGAACACTTGGCAAAAATGGTGATGGACATGGACTCAAATTTAGAACGGAGTCAGCATTTCAGTTGTTCCCTGCTGTCAACTCTTCTTCCCTACAAGCAAATTTATGCTGAAAAGCAAAATGCTGCCAAGCAAACAACCCTCACCACTTTTTTCAAACCAGTGTCATCTCCTGCTGCCGGCAGTTCTAAGAATTCTGTGAGTCTTCCTTCACCCCCTGCTGTGCTCAATATGATCCTGACGACCCACATCATCCATGTAAAACTGCCCGACACCTCAACAACCACTCATCTCCTAGACTGAACACACCTGCCACTGTTGGTGAGTACTGTACACCCCAGTATGTAAACTTTCTATGATTTATTACATTGAATATTACCTTAAATTGATGAAATATAATACGAATGTTGCCTTGTGGTACTGCTTTTGTGTCGTATTGGTATGAAAATGTGAATAAATTACAGATAAAGCATATTTAGGAAGCCTTCTGGAACACATCCCTATTTTCTCCATTTAAATAATTATCCACATTATGCAATTTCACATTATGCATTGACTGTGAGGAACGTATCCCCCACATATAATGAGGATAGGGTGTACTGTGACTTTAGAGATGGACTTCCAGATGCATTAAAGTACAGGCTTGCATGTGGCATGCATAGTCAAAGCACTCAAAAAGGGCTACTATCAAAAAGAGACCTAGTCTTAAAATGGCTATTGACAATTGGAATATTGTTAGGGACTGCAGCAAAGGATGCAGCAGATCTACAGAAAAGGAGGTTAGAATGTGAAATGCATAAGATGTCCCTGCGTGGTGCAAAAAGCCAAAAATGGTATTGATGTGGCAAATCTTCTCATGATGCAAATAACTGTTGTTTCAAGGAAAAAGTGTGTAGAAAGTGTCACAGACAAGGTTGCATAGACAGAGTGCGTGAGACGGACAAAAAGTGCAACCGAGTGAAAAGTCTCAAACACAAAACTAAGCAAATGCATAAAGTTACCGAATGTAAGACAGAATCAGACAACATAGAGTCTGACAAAGGTGAACTGTCATGCCTAGAACTGCATAGTATTACTGAAGTAAATTGAAATATAATATGGATCACAAAAGATGTGTCTGGCATAAAACTGAAAATGGAGCTAGATACAGGGTCAGCTTTGTCCATAATTTCAGAGACTGACTAGAACAGTCTATTATCTAAAATACCATTAGAGAAGACCTCAGTGATGTTGAAGACTTACACAAGCAAAAAAGTATGTCTACCCTGAGGACTAAATTGCCAGATATGGCTTACCAGAACAAACTGTGAGTGACAAAAGACCACAGTACACATCAGAAGGATTCTGAATGTTCATGAAGAAAAATGGCATCAGATATTTCAAGTCAGCTCCTCACCACCCAGCAATGAATGTGTTAGCTGAAAGGTTTATTCAAACCTTCAAGGAGTCCATTAAAGTGATGGATAAGGAGGGCATTTCTCAACAGCACAAGGTGGACAACTTCCTTTTTGTGCATTGGAACTCTGTTCATGCGATAACAAATCAAACACCTGCAATGCTGTTCATGAGCAGCAGTCTGAGACCTCGCATAAACCTGAAACGAGACCGCCAGAAAGAAATTGAGAATAACCAGTTCAGTGAGTTGCCAAGTGAAGCAGCAAGGAGCTATGAGATTGGACGGGAAGTCCTAGCGCATGATTACTCAGAAGACAAGTGGACACTTGGTAGGATAGCTACAAGAACTAGACAACCAAGATATGCAGTGGATGTTGAACATCAGACATAAAGATGTTATGTGGATCAGACATTGAATGCTCAACTGAAGAACATACCCGAGTCGACTACATCCAACAAGATGGATGCATTACAGTCACTGGGCAATGTCACTGACAGCAAAGAGACACGGGAAACTTACTTAGACTCCACAGGTCCAGAGGTGCTATCCTGCAAGAAACAGACCACCACCCAAAAGACTGAGTGTTTCAAACTGTGAAGTTATTTATGGACTGTCATTGTGAAAACATGTTTGTTTGAAATCTGGGTTTATGAAAGGAAAATTGAATGTTTTGTACATCTACAGTTTTATGTGGCTTTAATCTAAATGAGGCAGAAATGTAATGTTTGGATCTATTTCTTTTAGAGCAATGAACCCCCCCCCCCAACTTAGCATTACTTATTGATCTGTTGTCTGTGCATGTGCATTGATCTCTCTCTCTCCTGTTGCAATGTGAATACACCAATTAAAGCCTTTTTCCATGTGTGTGCTTTTATTTAATTAATATGTGGTTGTACACAGACACAACAGTCTTACTGTCTTATTTCAGAAGAATTAAAAAGATTATTGAATAATTCATGTGGCAGATGTAGTATTAAAGCATTGGAATCCTGACGACTGACAAAATTTTAGTTCTGCAGACATCCTGCCCACTGTGATATTTGTTATGAACTTCTAGGCAACATTATGGTCATGTTGACAGATACAGAAATGAACATACAGTATATGTTTATTTATAATATTTCTAATATTTTGTCATTATTCATGCACCTTTGCCAGGTCTCACAGTACGTGATTCATTGTAGAAGCATAGCTCTGCAGAATCTCTCATTCATAACCCAGATCTCCATCTGCACCAGCAATCACTGGGGAGGGTATCAGCACTGAACATGCCTTCAAGGAACACTACCACAAGAAAGCAACATCCATCATTAAGGCCCCCACCATCCAGGCCATGCTGTGTTCTCTCTGCTTCTCTCAGGAACGAGGTACAGAATGCTTAGGTCTCACACTACCTGGTTCAGGAATAGTCATTACCCTTCAGCTATCAGGCTTCTGAACCAGCATGGGTAACTTCACTTGTAACAACTGATTACACAATTTATAAACTCACTTTCAAGGACTTTACAACTCATGTTCTCAGTAATATTTACTTACTTATCTATCTATCTATTTATTATTATTATGTGTTTATTTTTGTTTTTGCACAGTATGCCTTCTTTACTCCGGTTGTTGGTCTGTGTTAAATCTGTACTTTTTCATTATTCTGTTGTACTTCTTTTTTCCACTGTGAATGCCTGTGTTACGTACCCATGACACGTGACAGTGGTGTACTTGTCACGTGACAGGTGTTGAAGCTATTACCGGACTTGAGGTAATGGTCTTGTGATGGTGGAGCGACGTCATTTTCCCACCAGTAGAGGTCATGTGACAGTTTTTTTTTAACAGGGTATAAAAGGAGGACCCCTCCCTGTGAGGAGGGGCAGTTCATGGCTGGATTTGCCATGTTGACTTCATGCCACTGCGTGAGTTAATGTTATGACGCAGTTTAGTTGAAAGATGGAGTTTTATTTAATGCCTAAAGTTTAAAAGGTCATTGCCAGCAGTTCCTTTATAATGCTGCTAGTTGAGAATCAATGGAGAGTGAAGATCGGAGTTCGGGAGTTAAAAGATCGAGGAAAGTCGATTTCAACGGTGAAACAGGTTCAACCTTGTTTGATCCTCATTCAGAAGGAATTTGTTGACTGTCCTCATGTTAATCCCTGTGAATAGCAGAAAGGACTGGGTACAGTTTTGTAAAGGAAAGGTCAGTGCCTTTAAGCCATTTTATTTTCCATCTTCCCAAATCCTTCGTGGGAAAAGTAGTTTGACTGGGAACCGAAGCAACACAACGTGAAAGAGAATTTAAATTGTCTTAAAAAGTCTCTCCCTTAAATGGACTGCAAGCATTTTGAACATTAGCAATACTACTTTGAAGAACTGTTTTTGCAACATCGCTTTAAGAACTGTTTAAGCTTCATTGCTTTAAGAACTGTTTAAGCTGCCGCACAGCAGCTGATTTCCGGTTACATGAGTGGTTTGTTTACTTTTGGGGGTTTGATTTTCAGAGTTTAATAAAAGTGTTATTTGTTATAAAAACCCTTGCCTCACTTATATATTTATTGTTGCTGAATCCATAACACCTGTTAGAAAATGAATCTTAGGGTTGTATACGGCGATCTAATGTACTTTGATAATAAATTTATTTTGAATTTTATAGAGTGATGAGAGAGAAACTTGGCTCAGTCAACCCTTCCCTAACTCTTCCTTCATTTCCATGGTAACTTCTCAATGGCTTGTATTGTGGTTGCCACTAGAGATCTCCAATGTTAAGATACATTCTCCAGATTCCTAGAGGCAAAGTTGCCACAGTTTCAATCTACGGAGGAAGCTGCAGTTGGGACTTACACATGTTACACAGGAAAATAACAACTAGTGCTAAAGGAACCCAACAACTTTTCAGATATACATTTTTCCCCTAATTTCATGTCCTGTCTAGGCATGGGTCTGAATTGCAACTATCGTTTTTGTGTATCCAAAGTGATGAAATCCAGCTCCTAGTCAATGACCTTCACTTGCTTGAAATTGCTTTCCCTGTTATTTTGAAAAGATATGAACCTGTAGTTAATCAATTATTCAAGTTAACCTGTTAATCAGTTTCATAAATTTCAAAGTATTATGCCAACAAATTACACTTTTATCCCCTCATAAATTCTGAAGTTTCGCTGAAGTTTTAGGGGTACACTGAGTACTTTTTACTCATGTCCTCAAGGAAATGGTTCTTACTCTACACAAAGTGATGGAGGAATTCAGCAAGTCAGACAGCATCTATGGTGAGGAAAAAGTGAATGTTTCAGGCTGATTTCCTTCATCAGGACAGGAATGAAAGGGGGAAGAAGCCAGAATAAGAAGGTGGAGGGGGAGTGGGAAGAGTACAAGTCTGCAGGTGATAGGTGAGGAGAAAGTTGGGTTGGTGAGGATGGGAGGATGAAATAAGGATCTGGGAGATGATAGGTGGCAAAGATAAAGGCTGAAAAAGAAATCTAATAAGAGAGGACAGTGGAATATGGAAGAAAAGGAAGGAGCAGGGACACCAGACAGAGGATGACAGTCAGTGGAGAAGGGGGTCTGAAAGGAACTAGTATGGGGAATGAAATAAAAGAAAAAGAGGAGAGGGAGAAATTACCGTGTTAATTTTGAGCTTCTGAAGAATCACTTGTATTTATTAGTTCTTCCTCTTAACGTTTCCGTGAAAACAAAAGTGACAATCAGTTGCAGGAAGTGTTATTCTGATACTCACCTAGCAGAAAGAGAGCAATTATCAGTAAGATGTATAAGTATTTAAGAACCCAAGGGAGATTTAAATAATGAAATAAAATACAGGACAAACCTTTTTCTGAAACATGACAATATTGTACTTCATACTAGCATGGAGATTAAGCTGCTGGCAAATGAAGGATAACGCCTGATCTCATTTAAGACTTATTCAGACTTTTTCTAGTCCTGATCTTACAATCTATCCTCTTCAGGGTATCTCCATTGACTTTTTAAACACTTGGATGTGTTCAAACATTACTCAGGGAAACCAAATTTTTTAAAAAAAGTATTTAGCAAAGGGTTTTTATTTTATAAGGGAGGAAAAAGGGAAATCTTGCGGTTTCAATTCCTCCGACTGAAATCAACACTAAAGCTTCCTCATCCCTGTGTTTCTCTGATCTCAATATGGAATGTCTACCATGCTGTTTTGAAGCATTCAGAATCAGGTTTAATATCACTGGTATAGGTGGTGAAATTTGTTGTTTTTTCAGCAGCAGTACAGTAAAATACAATAATAATAGAGAAAAATGTGAATTACAGTATATTTATTACATGTATATAATAGTTAAATGACCAAAAATAAAGTAAAAATAGAAATAAATAAATCATGAGGTAGTGTTCATAGGTTCAATGTCTATTCCAAAATTGAATAGCAGAGGGGAAGAAGCTGTTCCTGAATCATTGGGTGTGTGCTTTCATTCTCCTGTACCTCCCTCCCTGATGGTGGCAAAGGGAAAAGGGCATGAACTGGGTGATGGGCATCCTTAATAATGAATGCCATCTTTTTAATGCATTGCACCTTGAATATGTTCTACAACTATGGAGGCTAGTGCCCATGATGGAGCTGACGAAGTTTACAACTTCTGGACTCCTGTTGCATTATCAGAGTACACAAAGATCTTGAATGGTTTTATAATGAGGCTTTGCCTCTAAAATACCCTGAAAGCATTGGCAACATGCAATACCCCACCTTCGTTTGTTGTGGCATTTGATACAGTAGGCTGTCACACTCACTGGAATATACTATCAAGATATGGTTGTCCTGATGTAATTACAGATACTGAGGCTACTTTGACATGTATGCCAGAGTACTCAGCAATTGTGGTGCTGAATCAGAACCATTCACTCTCAAGACAGGAGTCAACTATCTGTATCATTGTGCCTACCCTATTTTCCATCTTTATTGGTGCCATCCTTCAGTCACTAGCCAAGACTTGCCACAGTGGATTCCAGGCATGTATAGAATGGACAGCAGGCTTTTCAACCTCTACCACCATCATGGAACTTCAGTATGCAGATGACGATGCCATCACAGCACACTCTGCAGAACGTCTCCAAGGTATCCTGAATGACTTGAGGGCCTGGGATCTTGCTTTGAATATAAAAAAGTCACAGGTCCTACATCAGCCACCACCAAACTATTTATCTAACCCTCCATACAAGTTGATAATCTCACCTTTGAAACTGAAGATTGCTTGTCTTACCTTGGCAGCATTCTCTCATTCTCATTCTCTCCTCATCAACTCAAAGATCAACAACCGCTTCAGTAGTATTAATGAATCCTATGCAAGATTAAGGAAAATGGTCTTAGACAACTTTGACCTTTGACCTATCAACCTATTGTTGCCACATTACTGTATTGAGCTGAATCATGAACCACCAACAATAGACACTTGAAAGCCCTGGAGCAATACACCAAAGAAAATTATGAAATATTTCGAGGATCAGCAAGAAGGACAGATGGAGTAACATCAGTGTACTGGAGCACTTCATCACTTCATCAACCAGCAGCCAAACACTAACAGTAGTTCCTTCACCCCCACTGATCCCCACTCAGTCACAATGTACTTCAGACCATGATAAAGCAACACCAACTCTAATGTATCGGTTATGTCATTCAGATGACTAACTCAGGTGTCCCCAGACAGTTCCTTTATTCCCAGTTGAAGAAAGATCAACAAGCCCCTGATGGACAAACAAAATGCTACAGAGATAATATCAAAATCAATGTGAAGATATTCAACATTACTTCTAGAAACTGGGAAGACATTGCCATCAATTGATGCATCTGCAGGAAATCTGTTGAAGAGCGAGCCGTGCTACATGAGAACGACCTCTGTTGTGCTGGCAGCTGCCAAACAAGAGAATGAGCAACCAAAAGACCTAACCACTAACTAGAGCAACCACTTACTTGTGTCCACACTACTCCAGTATATGTGGACAGCACACTCAAAATGTTGAAGGAACTCAGCAGGCCAGGCAGCATATATGGAAAAAGGTACAGTTGATGTTTCAGACTGTCCTGCTGAAGGTTTTCAGCCCAAAACATCAACTGTACTTTCTTTCCATAACTGCTGCCAGGCCTGCTGAGCTCCTCTAACATTTTGTGTGTGTTGCTCAGATTTCCAGCATCTGCAGATTTTCTCTTGTTCAGAATATGTGGATCCCAGACTGGCCTCTACCAATCTGAGGACTCACCAATAGACAACCCTTGAGGCGAGCATCTTTACTCAAGTAATCACACTACACCCCACCTTCAGCATTATTAGCTCTCAAGACCATTTAAAGCTTTTTGCAATTTTTAAATACCTCTGTTTAAATTTTAAGGAAACAATTCAAAAAAAGAGAAGGTAAACTAAAACACAGAACTCTTAAAGAATAAATGAAAATATTTCAGATGAAGGGAGTTAGTTTCCTATTTGACTCTGAATCAGCAACCCCAATAATCTCCACAGAAGTCAGTAGCATCTCAGATCATCTACCAGGTCTAACCTGATACAGGATTGAAGAGATAATTGCTTGCAATGAATTTGAGGAAAAGCTCAGGAAGGATGGACGGTTATAATGGATTCTGCAGCAAAATGAATTCCTTTTGTTCCAAATTTGTCAGTATGATGGATATTAACATTCCAAAGCCCAAGAGGTTTATTTCTAATCTCAGTTTTCTAGCACAGCTACAATATCTTTCCAAAGGACCAGAGTTACTGGTGATAAAATTAAACTTTTAACTAATGTTCTTTACTCAGCTTTTTGTTGTGAACAAGAAGCAGTTTCCAGTTTTTCAATATAATTTGCAAGCAGTAATTAGCTTGAAGTTAAAAACACAGGCTACTAGTCCACAGCAGGTGAGTGGTTGCTAAAATGCCTGGGTTACAAAGTGAACTGTTTTGCACATAGAAGACAGAGGGTGGTGGCTGAAAGGAATATTTGAGCTGGAGATCTGTAAACAGTGGAGTTCTGCATGGATCTCTGCTGAGACCTCTGCTGTTTGTGATGTATATAAATGACCTGAGTGGAAATGTTCATAGGTCATAGGTGATAGCAAGATCCGTAGAGTTGTGAATAGTGTAGAAGACTGTCAAAGAATACAGCACAAAATCGATCAGTTGCAGCTATGGGCTGAGAAATGGCAGATGGAAAAAATTGCAGAAGTCACTCCACTCTTCAAGAAGGGAGAAAGGCAGAACAAAGGGAATTATAGGCCATAGTAGTTGGGAAGGTGTTGGAGTCAATTGTTAAGGACAGTCCAGAGATCCAATCAGCATTGGGAGCAGAGCACTTCAAAGAGTTTACTTACAGTTTGGTGAGGCTAGTATAAAAGGAGAGCTTCATGGGCTTTCAGATGTTCCAGAGGTCCAATCATCATTGAGAGCACAGCACTGCAAATTAAATAAAAGTACAGAAGGGGCAAATGGGGTGACCATTGTCAGGGAAGCCATTTATAGAAGTAGGCCAGCAGTGAGAGTAGGAGTGATTGGCTTTGACTCAGGAGGCTTCGTTGGGAAGAGGCTGAAACCAAAGACACAGGTTAGAAGACTTGGCCTTGGTGCCCATTGCACAATGCAGGCAGATATGGCAGTGGAATACTCCTCCTATATGATGTGGGAATTCATGGAACCTGACCGTCACGCTGAGGAGTACACCTGTGGGAAGTGCCACCAACTCCAGCTCATGAAAGACTGCATTAAGAAGCTGGAGCTGAAGTTGGATGAACTTAGGATCATCCAAGAGGCAGAGGAATTGATTGATAAGGCTTTAGAGCTGGTGGTAACACCCAGTGTACTGAATTTGGTAGATGGGTGCACACCGAGAGAGGTGAAGGAAGAAGAAAGTCAGTGGAGGGTCCCCCATTGGCATTCTCCTCAACAACAGGTATACTCCTTAGGATACTGCTGAGGGGGATGACTTATCTGGGCAAGGCAGCAGCAGCCGGACCAGTAGCACTGTGGTCAGCTCTGAGTCTCAGAAGGGGAGGGTGAAATCAGGTGGAGCAATAGTCATAGAACTCGATAGATAGATAGGAGCTAAGGTCCAGGATGTCTCTGAACAGTTGTAGAGTAGCTTATACTCGTATATACTGTTTACCAACAATGTAATCCCAATCTCTCTGTTTTACTATTGTTATGCCTATGTATTTGAAAATTAATAAATATATTTAAAAAGAAAGAATATTCTTGAAAGAGAGGGTAAGCAGCCAGAGGTCGTGGTACATAGGCAGAAGAGGGGTGGAGGACTGTCATGAGTCAGTGAAGGTCAGAACAGAAAAATAGAGCCAATTAATGAGCAGCTGAGGAGATGGTGCAGGGGACATTGTTTCAAGTTCTTGGATCAGTTTTGATCTTGAAGCCTTTTCTGGGGAACAGGTGACTGTAAAAGTGGGACGGGTTGCATCTGAACTGGAGAGGAGGCAATATCTTGGGAGGGGAGTTTTCTAATGCTGTTGGGGATGGTTAAACTAGATTTGCAGGGGTGTGGGAACCGAAGTGAAGAGACAGAGGATGGGGTAGTTGGCGCACAAGATGTGATAGCTTGTAGGGAGTTTATGCAGAAAGATAGGCTGATGATAGAGCAAAGAAGCACTTAGACAGATGGTTTGAGATGTGTCTATTTTAGTGCAAGGAGTATCATAGGCAAGATAGATGAAATTAGAGTGTGGATCAACACGTGGAACTATGATGTTGTGGCCATTATAGAGACGTGGATGTCTCTGGCGCAGGAATAGCTGCTGAGTGTGCTGGGCATTAGCTGATTCAAAAAGGACAGGGAGGGAAGCAAAAGAGGTGGGAAGTGGCACTGCTAATCAGGGATAGCATCACAGGTTCAGAAAAGGAGTAAGTCATGGAGAGATTGTCTACTGAGCAATTGTGGGTGGAAGTTAGAAGCAGCAAGGGGGTAATAACACTATTGGGTGTATTTTGTAGAGTGCACCAATAGTAACAGAGACATCGAGGAGCAGATAGGGAGGCAGATTCTGGAAAGGTGCAATAATAATAGGGTTGTTGTGATGGATGGTTTTAACTTTCCTAACATTGATTGGCATCTCCTTAGAGCAAGGGGTTTAGATGCGGTAAATTTGTTAGGTGCGTTCAGGAAGGTTTCCTGATGCAATGTGCAGATAAGCCAACTGGAGGAGAGGTAGTAATTGATCTGATATTGGGAAATTAACCTGGTCAGGTGTCAGATCTCTCGGTAGGAGAACATTTTGGAGGTAGTGTTCACAACACTCCTTTACCATGGCACTGGAGAGAGATAGGAGCAGGCAATTGGGGTAGGGGGAAATATGAAGTTATTAGGCAGGAAATTGGGAACATAAATTGTTAGAGATGTTCTCAGGAAAATACATGGCAGAAATGTGGTAAACGTTCAGTGATCATTTGCAGGGCGTTCCGCACAGGTATGTTCCATTGAGACAGCGGAAGAAATGGTAGGATAAAAGAACCATGGAGTACAAAAGATGTACAAAATCTAGTTAAGAAGAAAAGAAAAGACTACGAAAGGTTCAAGAAACTAGGTATGGTTAGAGCTCTAAAAAATAACAAGGGTGCCATGATGGAGCTCAAGAATGAAATTAGGAGAGCTAGAAGGGGCCTTGATAAGGCCTTGGAGTGCATGATTAAGAAAACCCCCAAGGCATTCTACAAGTATGGAAAGAGCAAGAGGATGAGCCGTGTGAGAATAGGACCAATCAGGACTGAGAATGGAAACACGTGCATGGAACTGGAGGAAGTAGTGGAGGTACTTACTGAATATTTTGCTTCAGTACTCACAAGCGAAAAGGACCTTGGTAATTGTGGGGATGACTTAAAGTGGACTGAAATGCTTGAAAATATAGACCTTGAATATATAGCTGGAGCTCTTGAATGATATTAAGTTAGATAAGTCACTGGGACCAGATGAGATATAACCCCGGTTACTGTGGGAAGTGAGGGAGGAAATTGCTGAGCATCTAGCAATGATCTTTGCATCATCAATAGAGATGGGAGAAGTACCCAGAAGATTGGAAGGTTGCAAATATTGTTCTCTTGATCAAGAAAGGGAGCAGAGGTAACTGAGGAAATTATAGACAGTGAGTCTTACTTCAGTGGTGGGCAAGTTGTTGGAGAAGATCCTGAGAAGCAGAATTTATGAGTATTTGGAGAGATATAATCTGATCAGGGATAGTCAACATTGCATTGTCGGGGCAGATCACGCCTTACGAACCTGATTGAATTCTTTGAGGATGTAACAAAGCACATTGATGAAGGTAGAGCAGTGGATGCAGTGTATATGAGTTTGAGTAAGGCATTTGATAAAGTTCCCCTTGCATGGCTTATTCAAAAAGTAAGGAGGCATGGGATCCAAGGAGACCTTGTTTTGTGGATCCAGAATTGGCTTGCAAAGGATGGTTGTGAATGGTTTGTATTCTGCATGGAGGATGGTGACCAGTGGTTATCTACATTAATATAACATTAATAGTAAGACTCTTGTAGTATTATGGAGGATCAGCAAGGTCTTAGGGTCCGTCTACATAGGACACTCAAAGCTGCTGCGCAGGTTGACACTGTTGTTAAGAAAGCATATGGTGTGTTGGCTTTCATCAACTGTGATATTGAGATCAAGAGCCATGAGGTAACGTTACAGCTATGTAAGACCTTAGTTATACCTCACTTGGAGTACTGTGTTCAGTTTTGGTCTCCTCATTACAGGAAGGATGTGGAAACTGTTGAGAGAGTGCAGAGGAGATTGACAAAGACGTTGCCTGAAGTGGAGAGCATGCCATATGAGAATAGGTTGAGTGCACTTGGCCTTTTCTCATTGGAGTGATGGAAGCTGAGAGGTGGCCCGACAGAGGTGTATAAACTGATGAGAGGCATTGATCACGTCAACAACCAGAGGCTTTCTTCCAGGGCTGAAATGGCTAATACCAGGGGGCATAGTTTTAAGGTGCCTGGAAGTAGGTACAAGGGGGATGTCAGAGAGTGCTGGGTGCATGGAATGCATTGCAAGCTAAAGTGGTAGAGGGGGATGCAATCAGGTCTTTTAAGAGACTCTTAGATAGGTACATTGATCTTAGAAAATTAGAGGGCTATGCAGTAGGGAAATTCTAGGCAGCTTCTAGGGTAGATGATATGTGGTCTGCACAACATTGTGGGCCAAAGGGCCTGTAACATGCTGTAGGTTTTCTTTATTCAATGTTCTATGTTGTACATATCCAGAAGGCTCAACAGTACAGCCTGGTGTCCCAAGAGCACCACATTTGGCCACCCAAGGGTCATTTTAGGGCCCAGCTAACTTCTCTTCATCCATAACTAGTGGCTACCTCTGAGAGTTCTTTTATAGCTTGCCACTGGCCCTGGCCTTGGACTCCTAGTACCTTCAACAATCTGACCACAAATCATCTGGCGCCATCCTCTGCTCGAAAAATCTACACCTTCCATCCACGCTGCTTAGAATCTGTGCCCAGCTCAGCCTATCCTTACATGTTTCCGCTCATCTGACTAAGCACCTACACTCTATCCACCTGAAAAAGCAGGATATCACAAAGGCCACACATTTTAATTCCACTTCCGATTCCCATATGAAAATGTATGGCCTCCTCCACTGTCATGATGAGGCCATATCAATTTCTCAAACTTACGATAATGCCCCCCACACACCCCTTCCTTCACCATTTCCCATCCTCTTTTTCCTCTCTCACCTTATCTCTTTGCCCACCTATCACCTCTCTCTGGTGCTCCTCTGCCTTTCTTTCTTCCATGGCCTTCTTTCTCTTTAACTAGTTTACTTCTCAGCTCTTTACTTCATCCCCTCCTGCTTCAAGTTTCACCTATCACCTGGTGTTTCTTTCTCTCCTCGCTCTGCCTTTCAAATCTACTCCTCAGCTTTTTTCCTCCAGTCCTGCCGAAGGGTTTCAGGTGGAAACATCGATTGTACTCGATGCTGCCTGGCCTGCTGAGTTCCTCCAGCATTTTGTGTGTGTTGCTTTAGTTTCTGTCTGAGTGTGTTTGTATGTTTAAAAAATGCAGGGATTTGGTGTTTGTTGAAAAACCTTCTGAATCTCTTTGAAACGCCAGCTGCATATAGGATGATTATCTTGTCTGCTTTGCTCCTTATCTCTGTCTGTGGGCTGATATCCCTGCTGGGTTTGTTGCTTGAAGAAGGTCCAGTCAGGGTAGCAACACATTTTCAAAACTTCTCTGATACTTGTTCACATCTCCATCGATGCAAAGATAAAACTAATGACATCTCAGTACTTCTATGATTCTTAACAACCCTCATCTGATTATTATACTTTTAAACAACTCACAGAGGTTTTAAGCCAGAAAGCCACCCACCATGGATCAGACCTGAAGGAGCCTCTTGGATAAGTGGTGAAATGTCTTTTAGACAACACAGGAAGTCCAGTTGCTTTGATTCACTGCTGCTTGATATACTGTACAATGACCTGGATGACTGAGAACCTTCATAGGCATATTCTATAATTATATTGCTACTTTTGTCCAATGATCTTTCTTCAAAAATTGGGAGAAAATTAAAATCCAAGTAGCTTGTGGTTTTACAGACACAAGAGTTGGCTAAAATCTGGAGCCCAAAACAAACATCAACATAAAATTTTGGATTGAAGTGCATTAGAGTATTTTTACAGTTCAGTTCCTTTGGAGTATGGAGATGAAACAGGCACTAGAGAGTACCCCAGTGGCTGTCCCCCTTAACAATAAGTATTCCTGATTGAGTACTGTTGAGGGGATGGCCTACCTGGGAGAAGCGACAGTGGTCGTGCTTCTAGCACAGAGTCTGGCCCTGTGGCTCATAAGAGTTGGGAAAGGAAGATGACGGCAGCAGTCATTGGGACTCTATAGTTAGGGTGTCAGATAGGCGATTCTGTGGATGCAGGAAAGAAATGTGGGTGGTAGTTTGCTTCCCAGGTGTCAGGGTCCAGAATGTTCTGTTTGCATCCATGATATCTTGAAGTGGGAAGGAGAAGAGCCAGAGGTCATGATACATATTGGTTCCAATGACTTAGGTAGGAAAAGGGAGGAGGTTCTGAAAAAAGACTACAGGGAGTTAGGAAAGAAGTGGAGAAGCAGGACCTCAAAGGTAGTAATCTCAGGATTACTGTCTGTGCGGTGTGACAGTGAGTATAGGAATAGAATGAGGTGGAGAACAGATGTGTGGCTGAGGGATTGGAGAAGGGGGAAGGAATTCTGATTTCTGGATCACTGGGACCTCTTCTGGAGCAGGTGAAACCTGTACAAAAAACATGTGTTGAAACTTGAATCTGAGAGGGACCAATATCCTGTTGGGAAGGTTCAGCAAGGGGATTAGGGAGAATTTAAACTAGAATTGCTGGGGGGTGAGGTCCGAACTGAAGTGACGGAGAAGAGACGTTGGCTCACAAATAGAGAAAACTTGGAGAGAGTGTGAAAGGGAGGATGGGCAGGTGATAGAGAAGGGACACGCTCAGTCCGATGGTTTGAGAAGTGTCTATTTTATATGAATAAAGAGGATGAGTTTAGAGCGTGGATCAGCTCTTGGAGCTATGAAGTTGTAGCCATTCCAGAGACTTGGATTGCTCAGGGTCAGGAATGCCTGCTTCAAGTGCCAGGCTTTAGAGATGTTTCAGAAAGGATGGAGGGGAGTAGGCAAAAGAGGTGGGGGCGTGACACTGTTGATCAGAGATAGTATCACAGCTGCAGAAAAGGAGGAAGTCATGGACGGGTTGTCAACGGAGTCTCTTTGGGCAGAAGTTAGGAATAGGAAGGGGTCAATAACTCTACTGGGTGTTTTTTTACAGACCACCCAATAATAACAGGGACATCGAGGAGCAGATAGGGAGTCAGATTCTGGAAAGGAGTAATAATAACAGGGTTACTGTGGTGGGAGATTATAATTTCCCAAATATTGATTGGCGTCTCCCTAGAGTGAGCGGTTCAGATGGGGTGGAGTTTGTTAGGTGTGTTCAGGAAGGTTTCTTGACACAATATGTAGATAAGCCTACAAGAGGAGAATCTGCAGTTGATCTGGTATTGGGAAATGAACCTGGTCAGGTGTCAGGTTTCTCGGAGGGAGAGCATTTTGGAGATAGTGATCACAATTCTATCTCCTTTACCATAGCATTGGAAAGGGATAGGAACAAACAAGTTAGGGAAAATTTTAATTGGAGTATGGGAAAATATGAGGCTATCAGGCAGGAACTTGGAAGCATAAATTGGAAACAGGTGTTCTCAGGGAAATATATGGAAGAATTGTGTCAAATGTTCAGGAGATATTTGCGTAGGGTTCCGAGTAGGTACATTCCAATGAGACATGGAAAGGATGGTAGGGTACAAGATCCATGGTAGACAAAGGTTGTTATAAATCTGGTCAAGAAGAAAAGAAGACCTTATGAAAGGTTCTAAAAATTAGGTAATGACATGGATCTAAAAGATTATAAGACTAGAAGGGAAGAATTTAAGAATGAAATTAGGAGAGCCAGAAGGGACCATGAGAAGGCCTTGGCAGACAGGATTAAGGAAAACCCCAGGATATTCTAACAAGTATGTGAAGAGCAAGAAGATAAGATGTGAGAGAATAGGACCAATCAAGTGGACAGTGGAAAAGTGTGTATGGAACTGGAGGAAATAGCAGAAGTATTTAATAAATACTTTGCTTCAGTATTCACTACAGAAAAGGATCTTGGCAATTCTAGGGATGTCTTGCAGTGGACTGAAAAGCTTGAGAATGTTGATATTAAAGAAGAAGATGTGCTGGAGCTTTTGGAAAGCATCAAGTTGGATAAGTCACTGTGACTGGATGTGATGTATCCTAGGCTACTGTGGGAAGCAAGGCAGAAGATTGCTGAGCATCTGGCAATGATATTTGTGTCATCAATGAGGACAGGAGTGTTACAAGGTGGGGGCAAGGGTTCTGGGAGAGGACCCACAAGCAGGACACAAACACGTCTTTCTTAGATTCAATAAAATAGCGTTTATTACTGGCTACACAGAAAACCGGGAAATCAAGGAGGACAAAGAGGAACACAACCCTCGGACTAGGAGACTAGGGACTTGGATTGCGGTGGCCATGACTTAGACACTGGGAACATGGACCAACTCAGACCTTGGATTCGAACATTGGGAATTTGGATCATCATGGCCATGACTTGGACCGCCGCAGACCTTGGACTTGGAGACTGGGAACTTGGATCGCCGCAGCCAGAATGTGGACTCCATGGATTGCCGCAGCCAGAACTTGGACACTCAAACACAGGACAGGAACATCGAGCCAGCTCTGCCTTCAACTCAGGCACCAAGCCAGGATTCTTCTTCGAGGGATAGACGTGGACACTGGGCATGAACATCCAGCCAGGTCTCCGCCTTCAACTCACCCCTGGCAGTTTGACCTTGCTTGGACCCACTCTGGCGAAGGAAGGCGAAGTGCCGGCACTCCGTTGTGGGCTGGATAACTCTGACTTGTGGTAGCGACGGCGACTTGCTAATGCTTCCTAATACTCTCGCCCAGAATGACTAAAGCCAGGGGCTTATAAGTTGCCAGTTCAGGTCGAGAGTAGATTACCTTAATGGCCAAGCTCAAGGGACATGTGAAACGGAATTGGAAGGGTACAAGGAGTCAATGCTCCAGATCATAATGCAACCTAACTAAATTTAAAGGGGAACCGATCCGGACCATGACAAGGAGAGGTACAAAGGTTTGGAGTGTGGCCGATGTTGTCACCTTATTCAAGAAAGGGAGTAGAGATAGCCCAGGAAATTTTAGGCCAGTGAGTCTTACTTCAGTAAGTTGATGGAGAAGAACCTGAGAGGCAGGAATTATGAACATTTGGAGAGGCATAACATAATTAGGAATAGTCAGTATGGCTTTTTGAAAGGCAGGTCATGCCTTACGAGCCTGATTGAATTTTTTGAGTATGTGACTAAGCACATTGATGAAGGTAGAGCCATAGATGCGGTGTATATGGATTTTAGCAAAGCATTTGGTAAGGTACCCCTTGAGAAAGTAAGGAGGTATGCGATCCAGAGGACATTGCTTTGTAGATCAAGAACTGGCTTGCCCACAGAAGGCAAAGTGTGGTTGTAGATGGTTCCTATTCTGCATGGAGGCCAGTGTTCAGTTGTGTGCCTCAGCGACCTGCTCTGGGACACCTGCTCTTTCTGGTATTGTGTAATGAGTCTGATCTCTCAGTGGGTTAACAGTTAGGCAATTATGACCACAACTCCTTAAGTTTTAAGATAGCTATTAACAAGGATAAGTATGGACCTTGTGGGAGAGTATTAAACTGGAGTAAGGCAAATTATAAGGCAGTAACAAGTGAGAGTTAATGGGAACAAATGTTTCTGGGAAGCTCCATATCTGATGTGTGGAGGATGTTTAAAGAACAACTGCACAGGACAGGTGCATTCCAAACAGAATGATGGCAAGCTAAGAGAACCTTGGATGTCACAGGAGGTGACAAATTTATTAACGGAGGACAAGGAAAAGTATGTAAAGCTGAGGAAGCTTGAAACAAACAACCCTTGAGAATTATAAAGAAGCCAGAAAAGGTCTCAAGAAGAAAATTAGGAAAGCCAGGATGGACCATGGAAAGCCCTTGGCATATAGGATTAAAGAAAATCTCTGGGCATTCGCACATCATGAACAAGAGGAAAACTAGGGAGACGGTAGGACCGCTCAATAATAAAGTGAGGAACAACCTGCTTGGAAGTGAAGAATGTGGGTGAGGTCCTTTCGAGTACCTTGCATTGGTATTTACCAAAGAGAAGGACATGGAGGACAGGAAGATGAGTGCTGAGCGTATTGATACACTAGGACATTTCAAAGTAAAGGAGAAGTTAGTGTTGGGTCTATTAAAAAAAAGCATTGAGGGAGATGTCCCCAGGGTCTGATAGGATATATCCCAGGTTATTGAGAGAGGCAAGGGAAGAGATCGCTGAGGCTTTGACCATTATTTTTGTGTCCTCTCTAGCTACATGTGAGGTATATAGGACTGGCAGGTAGGTAATGTTGTTCCATTGTACAAGAAGAAAACCTGGATTAATCCTGGAAACTGAAATCTGGTCAGTTTCATGTCAGTGGTAGGGAAATTACAAGAGGAGTGCAAAGTAAAGTTAAAATGGGTGGCCACTGGGAAATCATGCCTGTTGTGGCAGATGGAGTGTAGGTAGAGAAGCTGCAGAATCAGAATAGGAATCAAAATCAGAATTAGGTTCAATATCACGATAACCTTGCAATCAAGTGCTGTCCATTTTACCTGCCAGAGGAGATTTGAAGTGTATTCAGAGATTCAATTCTTTGTATCTGAATGAGTTCACCACAGCTGTCACTGACTTCATTAAGTCCTGTGTGGATGAATGTGTGAGAATTCATTGTTCTTACCCAAATCAAAAGCCTTGGATGAATCATAAGATCATAAGACACAGGAGCAGAATTAGGTCATCTGGCCCATTGAGTCTGCTCTGTCATTCAATCATGGCTGATCCCTTTTATTTTCTCCCCCTCACCCCAGTTCCTGGCCTTCTCCCCGTAACACTTGATGTCATGTCCAATCAAGAAGCCATCAATCTCTGCTTTAAAAACACCCTGGCCTGGCCTCCACAGCTACATGTGGCAACAAGTGCCACAAATTCATCACCTTTTGGCTAAAGAAATTCCTTTGCATCTCTGTTTTGAAAGGGCGCCCCTCTATCCTGAGGTTGTGCCTTCTTGACATAGACTCTCGACCATGAGAAGGTCTAGGCTTTACAAATTTCAAAAGGTTTCAATGAGATCTCCCCTCATCCTTTTGAACTCTGGCAAGTACAGACACAGAGCTAACAAAGCTTCGCATCATAACGCTTTCATTCCTGGAATTATCCTTGCAAATCTCCTCTGGACCCTCTCCAATGCCAGCACATCTTTTCAAGATGAGGGGCCCAAAACTGCTCACAATACTCAAGGTGATGCCTCACCAGTGCCTTATAGAGTCTCAGCATCACATCCTTGCTCTTGTATTCTAAACCTCTTGAAAATAATTCCAACATGGCACCTACCTTCCTCACAACCAACTCAACCTGCAAGTTAACCTTGTGGGTGTTCTGCAAAGAACTCCCAAGTCCCTCAGCATCTCGGATTCCTGGATTTTCTCCCCATTTAGAAAATAGTCTGTACATCTATTTCTACTACTAAAGTGCATGACCATGCATTTTCCAACATTATATTTAATTTGCCGCTTTCTTCCCCATTATCCTAATCTGTCTAAGTCCTTCTGCATCCTACCTGTTCCTCAACACTACCTGCTCCTCCACCAATCTTTATATCATCTGCAAACTTAGCAACAAAGCCATCTATCCCATCATCTAAATTATTTATATACAGCATAAAAAGAAGTGGTCCCAATTGACCCCTAGTCCCAACACAACTAGTCACTGGCACCCAATCAGAAAAGGATCCTTTTATTCCCACTCATTGCCCCTTACCAATCAACCAATGCTCTAATCATGTTGGTAAATTTCCTGTAATACCATGGGCTCTTCACTTGGTAAGCAGCCTCATACATGGCAACTTGTCAAAGGCCTTTTGAAAGTCTAAATATATATCATCATCTACATCCACTTTATCTATCCTACTTGTAATCTCCTCAAAGAATTCCAACATGTTCATCAGGAAGGATTTTCCTTGAAGGAAACCATGTTGACTTTGTACTATCTTGTCCTGTGTCATCAAGTACTCCATCACCTCATCCTTAACAATTGACTCTAACATCTTCCCAACCACTGAGGTCAGGGTAAATGGTCTATAATTTTCTTTCTGCTGATTTCCTCCTTAAAGAGTGGAGTGACATTTGGAACTTTGCAGTCCTCTGGCTCCATGTCAGGGTCCAATGATTTTTAAAAGATCATTTCTAATGCCACCACAATCTCTAATGCTACCTCTTTCAGAACCCTAGAGTGCAGTTCATCTGATCCAGGTGACTTATGTACCTTTAGATCTTTCAGGTTTTTGAGCACCTTCTCTCTTGTAATAATAACTGCACCCACTTCTCTTCCTTCACACACTGCAACATCAGGCATACTACTAGTATCTTCCACAGTGAACACTGATGTAAAATACTCATTTAGTTCATCAGCCACAACTTGTGCCCCATTTTTATTTCTGCTGCCTCATTTTCTAGTGGTCCTATATCTTCTCTCATTTCTCTTTTATTTTTAACATACTGAATAAAATATTTACTATCCACTTTGATATAATTTGCTAGCTTGCTTTCATATTTTGTCTTTTCCGTTGTAATGATTTTTTTAGTTGCTCTCTGAAGGTTTTTTAAAACTTTCCAATCCCCTATCTTCCCATGAATTTTTGCTATGTTGTATGCACTTCCTTCTGCTTTTACCATAGAATCAGGAGATTCATTAGTCTGTGAGTGTTAGATCGATGGCATTCCAGACTGGCAAACCAAGGACTGGAGAAGAAAACAGGTATTACTTATAGGTATTAAGTATTAAGTTACAGGGAAAGATTGAACAAGTTAGGTCTTTGTTCTTTGGAGCATAGAAGGTTGAGGGGGCACGATAGAGGTATTTAAAATTATGAAGGGGATAGATAGAGTTGACGTGGATAGGCTTTTTCCATTGAGAGTGGGGAGATTCATACAAGAGGACATGAGTTGAAAGTTAGGTGGCAAAAGTTTAAGGGTAACACGTGGGGGAATTTCTTTACTAAGAGAGTGGCAGCTGTGTGGAATGAGCTTCCAGTAGAAGTGGTAGAGGCAGGTTTGGTATTGTCATTTAAAGTAAAATTGGATAGGTATATGGACAGGAAAGGAATGGAGGGTTATGGGCTGAGTGCAGGTCAGTGGGACTAGGTGAGAGTAAGCGTTCGGCACGGACTAGAAGGGCCAAGGTGGCCTGTTTCCGTGCTGTAATTGTTATATGGTTATATGGTTATACTTGTGTAGGGCTATTTCAAAAGCTAAGGAACAATTCCAAATGAACTTGGAGGCCACAGCTGATGCACATCAACTCTGGCATGATTTACAGACCATTGCTTCCCACAAAGCGAAACCCAACAGCATGAATGGCAGTAATGCTTCACTCTTAGATGAGCTCAATGCTTTCAAAGGGAAAGTAAAACCACACCAATGAGGATCTCTGCAGCACACGGTGACCCTGTGATCTTTGTCTTGATGGCCGATGTCATGCTGTCTTTTAGGAGGGTGAACCCTCTCAAGGGGACAGGCACCAATGGAGTACCTGGTAAGGCTCTGAAAACTTGTGCCAACTAACTGGCTGGGGTGTTCAAAGACATTTTCAATCTTTCATTGCTTCACTGGGAAGTTACCACCTGCTTCAAAAGGGCGACAATTATACCAGTGCCCAAGAAGAGCAGAGTGAGCTACCTTAATGTTCAGCAGCACTCATATCTACAGGGATCAAGTGCTTTGAGAGGTTGGTCATGGATGGTTGGATGGAATCGAGTCCTACCTCAGCAAGAACCAGGATGATCTGCAATTTGCCTATCGCCACAATAGATCTTTAATAGTACTTTAGATCTGTCTTCACCAAGGAGGACACAAGCAATCTCCCAGATGTATGGATGGGCCAGGGTCATAAGATATCAGAGGAATTGAGACAGATTGACATTAGGAAAGAAACTGTGATGAGTAGACTGGTAGGACTGAAGGCTAATAAATCCCCGGGTCCAGATGGTCTGCATCCGAGGGTTCTAAAAGAGGTGGCTCAGGAAATTGCGGATGCATTAGTAATCATTTTCCAATGTTCCTTAGATTCAGGATCAGTTCCTGAAGGTTGGAGAGTGGCTAATGTTATCCCACCTTTCAAGAAGGGAGGGAAGGAGAAAATGGAGAACTATCGCCCTGTTAGCCTAACGTCAGTCGTGGGGAAGATGCTTGAGTCCATTATTAAGGACGAAATAGTGGCACATCTAGATGGCAGAAATAGGATTAGACCGAGCCAGCATGGATTTACCAAGGGCAAATCATGCTTGACTAATCTGTTGGAGTTTTTTGAGGGTGTAACAAGGACGTTAGACGAGGGTAAGCCAGTGGATGTTGTATACCTAGATTTTCAGAAAGCATTCGATAAGGTGCCACATAGGAGATTGGTGAGTAAAATCAGAGCTCATGGCATTGGGGGCAGGGTTTCAACATGGATAGAAAACTGGTTGGCAGATAGAAAGCAAAGGGTAGCAGTGAATGGGTGTTTCTCGGACTGGCTGGAGGTGACTAGTGGGGTACCACAGGGCTCTGTATTGGGACCACAGCTCTTTACGATTTATGTCAATGATTTAGATGATGGCATTGAAAACTATATCAGCAAGTTTGCTGACGATACTAAACTGGGTGGCAGTGTGACATGCGAAGAGGACGTTAGGAGAATACAGGGAGACTTGGATAGGCTGGGTGAGTGGGCAGATACTTGGCAGATGTCATTCAATGTGAATAAATGTGAAGTTATCCACTTTGGAAGCAGGAACAAGAGGGCAGAGTATTGTCTGAACGGTGTCGAGTTAGGTAAGGGAGAAATGCAAAGAGACCTAGGAGTCCTAGTTCACCAGTCAATGAAGGTGAATGAGCAAGTGCAACAGGCAGTGAAGAGGGCAAATGGAATGTTGGCCTTTGTTACAAGGGGAATTGAATACAAGAGCAAGGATGTCCTTTTGCATTTGTACAGGGCCCTGGTGAGACCACACCTGGAATATTGTGTACAGTTTTGGTCTCCAGGTTTAAGGAAGGACATTCTGGCAGTTGAGGAAGTGCAGCGTAGATTCACTAGGTTGATTCCTGGGATGGCAGGGCTGTCTTACGCAGAGAGATTGGAGAGATTGGGCTTGTACACGCTGGAATTGAGGAGATTGAGAGGGGATCTGATTGAAACGTTTAAGATAATTAAAGGATTTGATAGGATTGAGGCAGGAAATATGTTCCAGATGTTGGGAGAGTCCAGTACCAGAGGGCATGGATTGAGAATAAGAGGTCAGTTATTTAAAACAGAGTTGAGGAAGAGCTTCTTCTCCCAGAGAGTTGTGGAGGTGTGGAATGCACTGCCTCGGAAGATGGTGGAGGCCAATTCTCTGGATGCTTTCAAGAAGGAGCTAGATAGATATCTGATGGATAGGGGAATCAAGGGATATGGGGACAAGGCAGGGACTGGGTATTGATAGTGAATGATCAGCCATGATCTCAGAATGGCAGTGCAGACTCGAGGGGCCGAATGGTCTACTTCTGCACCTATTGTCTATTGTCTATTGTATCTACAGCAGAAATGATCTCCTTGGCTCTTTGCATGGTCTTGGATCACTTGGACAATATAAATACCTATGTCAAGTTGCTGTTTACATTTCAACCTCCCTCACAATCGACACTGGCACACCTCAGGGATGTGTGCATAGCCCATTGTTCTATTCTCTCTGCACCCATGACTGTGTGGCTCGGCACAGTTCAAATTCCATCTATAGATTTGCTGAAGATACTACCACTGTTGGCAGAGTCTCAGATGGTGACAAGAGGTCGTACAGGAGCAAGGTATACCGGCTGAGTGATGTCACAGCAACAATTTTGCACTCAACATCAGTACGACCTAAGAGCTGATTGTGGACTTCAGAAAGGGTAAGATGAGGGAACACACACCAGTCCTCAGAGATTAGAAGAGGATAGAGTGAGCAGTTTCAAGATCCTAAGTGTTAATATTTCTGAGTATCTAAGCTGGCCCCGACATATCAATGCAGCTATAAAGAAGCAAGACAAATTTTATAGTTCATTAGGAGTTGGCAGAGATTCAGAATGTCACCTAAAACACTTGAAAACCTCTACAGATGTACCGTTGTGTGCATTCTAACTGGCTGCATCACCGCCTGGTATGGGAGGGGAGAGGGCTACTGCACAGGATTTAAGTAAGATGCAGAGATTTGTAAAATTAGTAAGCTCCATCATGGGCTCTAGACTCTATTGTATCCAAGACATCTTCAAGAAGTGGTACCTCAAAAAGCTGGTATCCATCATTAAGGTCTCCCACTGCCCAGGACATGCTCTCTTCTCATTGTTACCATCAGGAAGGAGGTACAGAAACCTGAAGGCACACACTCAATGATTCAGAAACAGCCCCATCTCCTCTGCCATACAATTTCTGAATGGGCATTGAACCCATGAATACTACCTCACTACCTTTTTTTATTTCAGTTTTTGCACTGCATATTTGATTTAACTAATTTATATTTATTTTTAGATATCCATTAAGAAATCTGATAGGAGAGGGGAAGAAGCTGTTCCTAAATCTGTGTGTATGCCTTTAGGCTCCTAAACCTCCTTCCTGATGTTAGTAACGAGAAGAGTGCACGTTCAGGGTGCTGATGGTCCGGGACTTTCCCTCGTCATGTGGATGCTGCCTTTTTGAGGCATCGCTCCTTGAAGATGGCCTGGATGCTATGGAGGTCAGTGCCCATGATGGAGTTGACTAAGTTCATAACTTTCTGCAGCTTATTTTGATCCTATGCAGTACCCCCTACCATACCAGACAGTGATGCAGCCAGTTAGAATGCTCTCCATGTAGAAATTTGCAAGTGTCTTTGGTGACGTCTCAATCTCCTCAAACCCTTAATGAAACACAGCCACTATTGTGCCTTCTTTGTAACTGCATTGATATGCTGCGATAGATCCTCAGGTATATTGATACCCAGGAACTTGAAATTGCTCACTCTATCAACTTGGAATTCTTCTGTGAGGACTGATGTTTGTTACTTTGTCTTACTCTTTCTGAAGACCACAATCAGTTCTTTGCTCTTACTGACCATTGAGTTCAAGGTTGTTACTGTGACACAACTCAACTAGCTGATATATTTTGCAGCTGTTTACCCTCTCATCATCATCTAAAATTCTGCCACCAATAGTTGTGTGGTCAGCAAATTTATAGATAGAGTTTGAAGTGTGCCTAGCCACACAGTCATGGGTGTAGAGAGAGTAGAGCAGTGGGCTAGCCACATGTTCTTGAGGTACACCAGTGCGAGTTGTAAATGTTATTTCCAATCAGCATAAATTGTGATCTTCTGGTGAGGATGTCAAGGATCCAGTTGAGAGGGAGGTACAAAGGGCCAAGCTTTGGAGTTTTTTGATCAGAACTGTAGGAATGATTGTGTAAAGTACTGAGCTGTAGTCAATAAAGGGCAGCTGGGCAGAAGACAACAGACTTGATTGGAAAACTAACATCAAGGCTATTTACAAGAAGAGGATGAGCAGACTCTACTATCTAAGGAAGCTGAGATCCTTCAATGTGTGTCGCAGAGTTTTGGAGATTGTAGCAAGGCCATCTTCTTTGCGGCCTTATGTTGGAGGAATGACATTGGAGTCATAAGGATTGTGTGCAGTTTTGGGCTCCTTATTTTAGAAAGGATATACTGACATTAGAGAGGGTTCAAAGAAGATTCACGAGAATGATTCCAGGAATAAGAGGGTTACCGTATGAGGAAAGTCTGGCAGCTCTTGGGCTGTATTCCCTGGAGTTCAAGGGAATGAGGGGGGATCTCATAAAAACATTTCAAATGTTAAAAGGCCTGAACAGATTAGATATGGCAAAGTTATTTCCCATGGTAAAGGATTCTAGGACAAGAGGGCACAATTTCAGGATTGAAGGACGTCCTTTTAGAACTGAGATGCGGAGAAATTACCTTAGTCAGAGGGTGGTAAATCTGTGGAATTTTTTGCTACAAACAGCTGTGGAGGCCAAGTCATTAGGTATATTTAAGGCAGAGATAGATAGCTTCTTGATTAGCCAGGACAACAAAGGGTATGGGGTGAAAGCAGGGGAGTGGAGATGACTGGATGAAATGGATCAGCCCATGATTGAATGCGGAGCAGACTCGATTGACCGAATGGCCTACTTCTGCTCCTAAATCTTAAGGTCTTATGGATTGTTACAGAAAATCATTCCTAACAAATGCAATAACCATATACAATAGTTCATCTCTGTGCAACAGGAGAATACACATCATAGTACGAAAGTCTTTGTTTTATTATTGTGTATATTATTATTGCACAGTATTACACATTATTGCACATTGATACTTTATTATTAGTACCTTATTATCTGAACTATTATCATTATTAGTCAATATTATTACAAACATTCATATTATATTTATTATTATTGCCAAGTGTATTTTTAAATGTTACTGCTGTAACAAAATAATTTCCCACTTGAGATCAATAAAGTACTTATTATTATTAGTATTGTCCAGGTGATCCAAGGCTCGTTGAAGAGCCAATGAGATTGCATCCATGGTAGACTTATTGTGGCAATAGGCAAATTGCAGTGGGTCCAAGTCCTTGCTGGGACTGGACTTGATTCTAGATATAACCAACTTCTCCAAGAACTTTATCACCATAGATCTGAGTGCTGGATGGAGTTCAACACAGAGGAGTGTGAAGCGATTCACTTTGGAAGGTACAGATGGTAGAATTTAAAGGTAGAATGCCGGGTTAATGGCAGAATTCTCAGGAGTGTGGAGAAACCACGTGTGCACATCCATTGATCCTTTAAAGTGCCGCACAAGTTGATAGCTGATAGGGTTGTTAAGAAAGCGTGTGATATTTATTACACCAAATGCTAAGATGCTAATCCAACACTGTCAACATAAAGTGTGAGTAGCTAGCCAGCCTTCATAGAATTATAATAAGGTATTTTCTATAATTTTAAATGGAGGAAATTGTAGTGAATTTATAGCTTCCAGTTTAATTTATATTAATGTTGGCAATGTTATACTATTAGTCATTCTAAGTAGAAACTGTTGGAAAAATCAATTCCTGCCCTTGATGAAGGAAAGAAACATTGTTGATCTTCAACAGTGCCTCATAACGACAAATGAGGCTTTGGATTGACAGGCTTAAGGTAATCTTCACTGATGGAGCATTGTCTGTGTGGGGCAGCTACTTTACAAATCTAATCAACTATTGATGAATGTGTCACACATATCAAATTCAATACAACTAGAATTAATTAAAGATCTCATAGCATTACCTCAAGAAATTTTTTTCAAAACAGATTTTAAGGAATTCTTAACTCACAAGAATGGAATCAAATTCACCAGTTTAAGTTAATATTAATAATTGTTTTTAAGTTGAACATTTCAATGTGATGTGTATATATAGACACTGCCAGAGTGAATATAATTTAAATTCTGCATATAGGTATGCTTTCAAAACACTTACAATTCTATTGGGAAGTAAATTAAAGATGCAGATTCTTTTCCCCATTCATTGGCATAATGAAGACTTTACTAGCAAGACTAGTAATTATTTGCATGCACATTCACATCGCTGAATCTGCTGTCAGTAAAGACACTTCAAAAATAAAGGGAATACATTCATGTTTAAAATTGCAAGGTCTTAATTGCTGTAACTATGATCTCACCAGAAAATATTGGAACCTAGCATGTAGTTTAAAGTTCTACAGAACTACCATGTATGGAGGTGGTGGAGCACTGGCTAAGGAGTTGGTGCAAGAGGGAGAGCTTCAGATTTTTGGATTATTTCCAGGGTAAGTGGGACATGTACAGACAGGGTGTTGTGCACCTGAACTGGGGGCGGGGGGATCTAATATCCTCGTGAGAACATTAGCTAGTGATACATGGTAGAGAATAGGGTTTAAACTAGAGTGCAGGGGGATGGGAACCAGAGCGCCTGAATAGATAGTCGAGTGGTTGTACAGAAAGATGTTGTTAAGCCTACGTAAAATGTAGGTACTCAACGTCAGTGAGACAAAAGAGCTGATTGTGGACTTCAGGAAGAGTAAGATGAAGGAGTACATACCAATCCTCATAGAGGGATCAGAAGTGGAGAGAGTGAGCAGTTTCAATTTCCTGAGTGTCAAGATCTCTGAGGTTCCAGATTATCAATGCAGTTATAAAGAAGGCAGGACAGTGACTAGACTTCATTAGGAGTTTGAACAGATTTGGTATGTCAAAAAAATACACTCAAAAACTTCTATAGATGTACTGTGGAGAGCATTCTGATAGGCTGCATCACTGCCTGATATGGGGAGGGGCTGGAGCTGCAGCACAGGACCAAAATAAGTTGCAAAAGGTTTTAAATTTAGTTGGCTCCAAATTGGGTACTCGCCTACAAAGTACCTAAGACATCTTCAAAAAGTGGTGTCTCAGAAAGGTAGCGTCTATTATTAAGGACCTCCAGCACCCAGGATGTTCCCTTTTTGCACTGTTACCATCAGGTAGGTGGTACAGAAGCCTGAAGGCACACACTCAGCGATTGAGGAACAGCTTTTTCTCCTCTGCCATCCGATTTCTAAATGGACATTGAACCCTTGAACACTACCTCACTCTTTAATATATATTATTTCTGTTTTCTTGCATGATTTTAATCTATTCAATATATGTGTACTGAAATTGATTATTTATTATTATTATTATTATTATTATTATTATTATTATTATTATTATTATTATTATTATTATTATTATTATTATTATTATTATTATTATTATTATTATTATTATTTTTCTTCTTCTATGTAATGTATTGCATTGAACTGCTGCTGCTGCTGCTAAGTTAACAAATTTCGTGACACGTACCGGTGATGATAAACCTGACCCTGATTCTGATTCTGTCAATGTCAAGAATCAACAGATTTTGCATGATGGGATAATGGGATTTATGTTCTGGGCTGCATTTATTTCAATGCATGGACTATTGTAGAAAAGGCATATGAGCTTAGGGCATGGGAATTATGACCTTGTAACCATTAATGAGACTTGACTGTAGAAAGGGCAGCATTGGCAGTTCAATATTTCAGGATTCTGTTATTATTGACATGATAGAGTGAGAGGGCTTAAAGGGAGAGTGGTGGAATTACTAGTGACAGAAAACGCCATGGCATTTCTCAGTCAGGTCAGACTGGAGAGCTCATCTAGTGAGGCTCTATGGGAATAAGAGATGTATAAACACTTTAATGGGATTATACTATTGACAACTCAACAGCCCATGGGTTTCAGAGTAGTAGAGAGATCACAAACTGTTGCAAGAAACAAGAAGTTGTGATAAGACCATAAGAACATAAGTTATGAAGCAGAATTTGGCCATTGACCCATCAAGCCTGCTCCACCATCTGATCATGGCTGATCCATTTTCATTCAACTCCATTCCCTTGCCTTCTCCGCGTAACCTTACATCCACTGACTAATCAAGAATCTCTCAATTTCAGCCTTAAAAATACATTCAATGAGCTGGCATCTACAGGTTCCTGTGGCAGCGTATTCCACAGATACAACACCCTCTGGCTCCTCATCTCCATTCTAAATGGACATCCCTCAACAATGCATTTTCCTTCCACACAACCAACTCAACCTGCAAGTTAACATTTAGGGAATCCTACACAAGGACTTCCAAGTCCCTTTATACTTCAGACTTCTTAATTTTCTCTCTGTTTTGAAAGTAGTCTATATTTTTATTCTTCTACCCGTACATGACCAAACACTTCCCAACACTGTACTCCATCTGTCACTTCTTTGCCCATTATTTTAATCTATCTAAATCCTTCAGCAGCCTCCCTGATCCTCCACCTCTCTTCATATCATCCAGAAACTTGGCCATCAATTCCATCATCCAAATCATTGACATAAAACACAAGAGGGGGCTACTTACAGGTCTATGAATGAAATTTAAAAATGAGCATTTGTGAGTTTTTGGCATTTTTCCAGCAGCCTAATCAAAGCAGGAGTAAGGGGGAGGCTACTTACAGGTCCATGAGTGAGATTTAAAAGAGCATTCAATGGATTTTAGCATTTTCTGTGTGACCAGACAAATTACAATTCTTTAGCAAAGGCAAATAAAAATAAGGTAGGGACAAGCAGAGCAGACATTGTGTGAGTGGACCAATGTTGGAGTGGGGAGGCTTTGACTGATCAGGCTTCAGCAAGAACTGGTTTGGGCAAGTTTAGTATCTGGTAAGTTTCTTCTTAAACATAGAAACATAGAAAACCTACAGCACAATACAGGCCCTTTGGCCCACAAAGTTGTACAATAACATGTACCTACCTTAGAAATTACTAGTCTTACCTATAGCACTCTATTCTACTAAGCTCCATGTACCTCTAAAAGCCTCTTAAAAGACACTATTGTATCTGCCTCCATTACCATTGCTGGCAGCCCATTCCACGCACTCACCACTCTCTGAGTAGAAAACTTACCCCTGACATCTGCTCTGTACCTATTCCCCAGCACCTTACTCCTGTGTCCTCCTGTGGCAACCATTTCAGCCCTGGGAAAAAGCCTCTGTCAATCCACACAACCAATGCCTCTCATCATCTTGTACACCTTTATCAGGTCACCTCTCATGTTCCTTTGCTCCAAGGAGAAAAGGCTGAGCTCACTCAACCTATTCTCATAAGGCATGCTCCCCAAATAGGCAATATCCTTGCAAGTCTCCTCTGCACCCTTTCTATGCCTTCCACATCCTTCCTGTAGTGAGGTGACCAGAACTGAGCACAGTACTCCAAGTGGGGTCTGACCAGGGTCCTATATAGCTGCAACATTACCTCTCGGTTCCTAAATTCAATTCCATGATTAATGAAGGCCAATACACCGTACGCCCTCTTGACCACAGAGTTAACCTGCACAGCTGCTTTGAACGTCCTATGGACTCGGACCCCAAGATCCCTCTGATCCTCCACACTGCCAAGAGCCTTACCATTAATACTATATTCTGCCATCATATTTGACCAATGAAAATGAACCACCTCACACTTATCTGGGTTGAACTCCATCTGCCTCTTCTCAGCCCAGTTTTTCATCCTATCAATGTCCCGCTGTAACCTCTGACAGCCCTCCACATTATCCACAACATCTCCAACCTTTGTGCCATCAGCAAACTTACTAACTCATTCATCCACTCCTCATCCAGGACATTTATAAATATCATGAAGAGTAAGGGTCCCAGAGCTGATCCCTGAGGCACACCACTGGTGACTGACCTCCATGCAGAATATGACCCGTCTACAACCACTCTTAGCCTTCTGTGTGCAAGCCAATTCTGGAGCCACAAAGCAATGTCCCCTTGGATCCCATGCCTCCTTACTTTCTCAATAAGCCTTGCATGGGGTACCTTATCAAATGCCTTGCTGAAATCCATATTCACTACATCTACTGCTCTTCCTTCATCAATGTGTTTAGCCACATCCTCAAAATTTTAATTAAGCTCATAAGGCATGACCTGCCCTTGACAAGCCTTCTTCTTCTTCTTCTTCTTCTTCTTCTTCTTCTTCTTCTTCTTCTTCTTCTTCTTCTTCTTCTTCTTCTTCTTCTTCTTCTTCTTCTTCTTCTTCTTCTTCTTCTTCTTCTTCTTCTTCTTCTTCTTCTTCTTCTTCTTCTTCTTCTTCTTCTTCTTCTTCTTCTTCTTCTTCTTCTTCTTCTTTCTTCCTCTGTTAGTATATAGTCAGTGCAGTGACCATGGCTTCAGGGACTGTGCTGTGTTCATTGGATGAGGTTTTGGAATTCTGGGAGACCTCCAGTCTCCCGGCTGACCAGATGTACGCCAGCTGCACTCAGTTGCAGCTCCTCAGAGAGCATGTTAAGAACTGGAACTGAAGCTTGATGGTCTATGGCTCATATGGGAAACTTAAGAAGAGATAGATAGATACGAGATACAGGGAGGTAGTCACCCCCAGGTTTCAGGTTGCAGGTACCTGGGTCCTGGTCAGGAGAGGGAAAAGGCAGCCAATGCAGTGTGCCTTGTGGCTGTCCCCCTCAATAATAAGTATACTACTGTAGATACTGCGGGGGGGGGGGGGGGTGTGGAGGAGGTGGCGTGGGTGGATGTTCTACTCTGACTCTGACTCTGAGTCTGGTGCAATGGCAGCTTTGGGCCCATACTCACTGAAATTTTGAAGAATGCAGGGGATCTCATTGAAACCTACCAAATGTTGAAAGGGCTGGATAGGGTAAATATGGAGTGGATGTTTCCTATGGTGAGGATATTCAGAACTAAAGGGCAGAGCCTCAAATTTGAGGGGTGATCTTTTAGAACTGAAATAAGGAGGCTTTTTTTTTTCTTTTTTAGCCAGTAAGTAGTGAATCTGTGGCATGCTCTGCCACAGACTGCGGTGGAGGCCAAGTCCGTGGGTATATTTAAGGTGGAAGTTGATTGATTCCTGATCAGTCAAGGCATCAAAAGACATGTTGAGAAGACAAGTGTATGGGTTTGAATGAGATCCGAGATCAGCCATGTTGATATGGCGGAGCAGACTTGATAGGCTGAATGGCCTAATTCTGCTCTTTTGTCTTACGATCTTATGTTCTTAGGGTACACCTTGGCACTAATTACATAAGTAGGTAAAAGGGAGGTGTCCTGAAGAGATCATTTAGGGAGCTAGATAGAAAACTGAGAAGCAGGACCTCTAGAGTAATAAGCTGGGTTGCTTTCCCTGTCATGTGCCAGTGAGGGTAAGAATAGGGTGACATGGCAGGTGAATGTCTGGATGAGGAAATGGTTCCAACTGGTAGGGTTTCAGATTTCTGGATCATTAGGAGCTTTTCTGGGAAAGATATGAACTGTACAAAAGGGATGTGAGACACAAGGACCAGAGAGTGCCAATATACTTGTGGGCTGATTTGCCAGAACTACTGGGGAGGGTTTAAACTAATTTGGCAGGAGGATGGGAAACTGAGCGATAGGATTGAGGATGGGGCAGTTGGTTCACAATCAGAGCAATGTGTAGTGTGATTGTCAGGAAGGACAGTGCAGAATTGCAGCCAGTAGAGTGAGTGTCTCGGTCTGAAATGTCAATTCTTTATTCATTTCGATAGATGCTGCCTGACCTGCTGAGTTCCTGCAGCATTCTCTGTGTGTTGCTTTGGACTTCCAGCATTTGCAGACGTCTTCATGTTACTGATATAAATAAATAGCTTGCCTTGTAAGTAAAACTGTGCTTCAATGAATCAGTGAAAATATTATAATTGGCACTAGAATGGGATTTTTCAGGATTATTGATGGACATCAAGTATCTGGTCACATGCATAGAGTTTGATTTGTCAAGGCAGCCAAGTTTATCGATAAGTGTCGCAGTATGGAAGTTGTGACAAAAGTCAAAGGAAACTGACTAACTACTGAACTATCATGCTTACAAAGTCTATCCATGTCTCTGTTGACTAGAGTTCTCTTTTTTCATAAATAGTCCATCAGGTTTGAAAATGAGTTGCTAGCATCAAAGTCTGTGGGTTGAAAGGTGGCTGATGAAATCAATATGGGACCCTTAGCCTCAATGACACAATGATAGGGGGTACCTGAAAAGAAAGCAGGATTTAACAGGATTTATATAACTGAGTAACTTCTTCCCATTCCATCTTCTCACTTCTTCCTTTTCTCATTCTGGTTCCTTTTTTGACCCCCTTCCCTTCTCCTCACCTACCCATCACCTTTTTCTTGTGCCCCTCTTCTTTCTCTTTATCCATGATCCACGACTTCTTCATCTGTTTACCTTTTCCACCATTCACCTCCCAGCTTCTCACTTCATCCCCCTTCTGTCACCCAATTATCTTCCCCCACCCCCAACACTTGGCTTCACCCACCACCTTTCACCATATCCTGCTGTCTTCCTCCCTCTTCCTTTCTATTCATGATGAAGGGTTGTGGCCTAAAATGTCGGCTATTTCTTCCCCTCTATAGATGCTACCTAAACTGCTGAGTTCCACTCATACTTTGTGTGTATTTCAGAGAAAATGAGGTTGTTTGACTTTGCTTTGCAAAAGGAGCGCAGTATGAACTTTAATGTTTGATCTAGCAAGACTAACAGAAATCCAGATGAACATCCGTGGATGAACATAAATGAGTTGAAGCTTGTCTTGACCTATGAATGATACTGATGAATTATTGATCCCAGTATTTAGATTCAAAACTTCATTGAGGTTATATTTTGCATTGAGATTCAAATACTTTCTCCATTCATTTTCCTTACCAATGCTGTTTTGCTGATGGAATGTGTGAATGTTCTGTCAAATTAACAAATTAGATGTATTTTTTTTTAATAAGAGCATGGGCAGAAAATCAGAATGCATTAATTTTACTGCCTGTGATGTTTCAGCATCTGTACAAACAGAAAATGAAATATAGGTCACAGGAGGAATTTCAGCAGGGATTGCACACAATGATCACAGAGTGAGACTCATTTAAAATAAGCTTATTTCATTTTTTTGTATAATTAGATTAGGCTTTCTTAAAATGTTCATAGTTATTCCAGTCAGGAAGTGCTGTGAATACACTATTTCAAATAGCTATGATGGAATCAGAAGAACAAGTTAAATTTACTAAATGGAATAGATAAGACCTCACTCAACATCTTAAACCTCAATTGAGCTCTTTGTGTAAATGAAAAACTTACAATCTATTATATTTCAGAGAAAGAAAAAGTGACCAATAAAAACCACTAAAAAGCAGAAAAAAAATTCGGGGGAAAATGAACATTTATTTTTAGGAGTCATTTGAAAGTTAGTTTTCAAGGAAAAAGAAAGGATTAGGAAGAGTGGCAAAGAGGACAAATACCAACAGAGGATGGAACAGAAGATAAGGAATTCCTTAATATTCGAGGATATGTCAGCTTGGAGGACTAAACTCTTCTTCTTAGACAATTCCTTGTTTTTGATGATGATTTACTTCCATTCTGGTTCTATGGGTTCAGAGTTGGCTGAGAAATCCAGTGTGGGTTCGATAGATACCTTCACAGATAAGAAAGGAAGTGTTTGATGGTGAACCCATCAAACCTGTGGTTAAGTTGCCATCCACTCCTTCTGTGGCATGGTAGCTTAGCAGTTAGCACAATTGCTTTGCAGAGCCAACGATCACCAATCACAGTTCAATACCCATCACTGACAGTTCTCCCGGTGACCTCTTGAGTTTCCTCCAGGTGCTCTGGTTTCTTCACACATTCCAAAGGCCTACATTTTGGATTAATGAGTTGTGGTCATGCTATGTTGGTGCCAGAAGCACAGGTGACATTTGCAAGTTGCCCAGAGCACAACCTTCAACTATTTCATTTGATGCAAACAATGCATTTCACTGTATGTTTTGATATATGTGTGACAACTAAAGCTAATACTTAACTTTTATCTTCTCGTTACTTGTGACCTCCACAATGTCTATCATTGAGGCTCAAAAGAATTCCAGGATCTTGATTCTGCAATTTGACTATTTATAGATCAAGGATTCCATTGAGCCAGTGAGAATGTTACAACTTTTCAAGAGAACTACAAAGGTATTTGGTGTGTTGGACTTCATCAACCATGGGATTGAGCTCAAAAGCTATGAGGTATTGTTACAGCTATATAAGACCTTAGGTATGCCCCATGTGGAGTATAGTGTTCAGTTCTGGTCATCTCACCACAGGAAGGATGTGGATACTATAGAAAGAGTGCAGAGGAAATGTACAAGGATATTGTCCAGATTAGAGAGCATGCCTTATGAGAACAGGTTAAGTGAACTTTGCCTTTTCTCCTTGGAGCGATGGAGGATGAGAGGTGACCTGATAGATGTATAAGATGATGAGAGACATTGATATGGTTATGATGTGGACAGCAAGCAGCTTTTTCACCAGAGTTGAAATGGCTAATACGAGGGGGCCTAGTTTTAAGGTGTTTGGAAGTAGGTAGAGAGGGGATATCAGAGGTAATTTATCACACAGAGAGTGGTGGGTGCATGGAATGCAATGCCGGCCACGGTGGTGGAGGGCCTTTTAAGAGACATTTATAGAGGTACATGGAGCTTAGAAAAAATAGAGGGCTATGTGGTAGGATAATTTTAGGCAGTTTCTAGAGTAAGTTACATGGTCGGCACAACATTGTGGGCTGAAGGGCCTTTAATGTGCTGTAGATGTCTATGTTCCATGTTTTCCTTAAAGCAACTGCTCTGTCCTTCTAGAAAATTCATTGCCTTAACCAAGCTTACAGTGAATTGCTTGTTCGGAATCTGGTGTCAGGCCTAGATTACATTATTGATAGGGAGAGGACACTGGCCTGATGAGGGGCAGTATTTAACAAATGAGACCAGGAAGGGAGCTCCAGACTCATCAATACTGAACCATCTCCTTTAAACTCTATGATCATGCCTGATACATGCTGACTTCAACTCATCTTCATTTCCTGTTCCTCAACACCCTCAATTCCTCAAACTTATAAATATTTTTATAACTCCACCTTAAATATATCTAATGATCTGACCTCCACCAGTCCCAAGGCAAAGCGTTCCAGAGATTCACTGCCATATGTGAGAAGAAATTTCATTACGACACGGATTAAACTAATTGCCCAATTAATTGTAGTTGGGAGCTGAATGTCCAAGGTTACACATTATATCAGAAGGAAAGGAAGGTCGGCAGTAGGGATGGTGTGGCTCTACTGGTAAAGAATGACATCAAATCAGTAGAAAGGTGTGACATAGGATTAGAACATAGACGATTGGGGAATTTTTAAAAACCTACAGAGAGCAACTAAAAAATTATTAGAAGGGAAAAGATGAAATATGAAAGCAAGCTAGCAAATAATATCAAAGTGGAGAGTAAAAGTTTTTCCAAGTCTGTTTATAAAAAAGAGAAATGAGAGTGGATATAGGACAGCTAGAAAATGAGCCAGGAGAAATAATAGCGGGGGACAAGAAGCTGCCTGATGAATTAAATTAGTATTTTACTTGAGTGTTCACTGTGGAAGACACTAGCAATATGCCCGCTGTTGTAGTGTGTGAAGGAAGAGAAGTGGGTGCAGTTACTGTTACAAGAGAGAAGGTGCTGTAAAAGCTGGAAGACCTAAAGGTACATAAGTCACATGTATTCAGTCAGTCAATATACTCTCCACCACACACCTATTGAGGTTTGTTGAAGTTTTAGATGTCATGCCAAATTTGACATAAGTCACATATTTTGTACAGTTCTGATCACCGAATTATAGGAAAGATGTCAACAAAATAGAGAGAATACAGAGAAGATTTACTAGAATGTTACCTGGGTTTCAGCATCATAGTTACAGAGAAAGGTTGAACAAGTTAGATCTTTATTCTTTGGAGCGTAGAAGGTTGAGGGGGGACTTGATAGAGGTATTTAAAATTATGAGGGGCATAGATAGAGTTCATGTGGATAGGCTTTTTTCATTGAGAGTAGAGGAGATTCAAACAAGAGGACATGAGTTGAGAGTTAGGGGGCAAAAGTTTAGGGGTAACACGAGGGGGAACTTCTTTACTCAGAGAGTGGTAGCTGTGTGGAACGAGCTTCCAGTAGAAGTGGTAGAGGCAGGTTCAATACAGTCATTTTTTTAAAAATTGGATAGGTATATGGGCAGGAAAGGAATGGAGGGTTATGGGCTGAGTGCAGGTTGGTGGGACTAGGTGAGAGTAAGTGTTCAGCATGGACTAGAAGGGCCGAGACGGCCTCCTTCTGTGCTGTAATTGTTGATATATATGTTGATGGTTGTATATATATATATGGTTGATGACCAGATGATCTGCATCTTAGGGTACAGAAAGAGGTAGCCTTAGAGATTGTGGTATTAGAAATGATCTTTCAAAAATCATTAGATTCTGGCATGGTGCCAAAGGACTGGAAAATTGAAAATGTCACTCCACTCTTTACGAAAGGAGGAAGTAAGCAGAAAGGAAATTATAGACCAGTTAGCCTGACCTCAGTGGTTGGGAAGATGCTAGAGTCAATTGTTAAGAATGAGGTAATAGAGTACCTGGTGACATGGGACAAGGTAGTACAAAGTCCGCATGGTTTCCTTCAGGAAAAATCCCTCCTGACAAACCTGTTGGAATTCTGTTGAGGAGATTACATGTAGGATAGATAAAGGGGATGCAGTGGATGTTGTATACTTGGACTTCCAGAATGCCTTTGACAAAGTGCCACATATGAGGCTGCTTACCAAGTTAAGAGCCCATGGTATTACATGAAATTTACTAACATGGTAGAGCATTTGCTGACTGGTAGGAGGCAATGAGTGGGAATAAAAAGATCCTTTTCTGGTTGATGCCACCGACTATTGGTATTCTGCATGGGTTGGTGTTGGGATAACTTCTTTTTATGCTCTATATAAATGATTCAGATAATGGAATAAACGGCTTTGTTGCCAAGTTTGAAAATTAAATGAAGATTGGTGGAGGGGCAGGTAGTGTTGAGGAAACAGGTAGGATGCAGAAGGACTTAGACAGATTAGGAGAATGGGCAAGAAAGTGGCAAATGAAATTCAATGCTGAAAAGTGCATGGTCATGCACTTTGGTAGTAAAAATACATGTGCGGACAATTTCTAAATGGGGAGAAAATCCAGGAATCCTAGATGCAGAGGGATTTGGGAGTCTTTGTGCAGAACACCCTAAAGGTTAACTTGCAGGTCGAGTTGGCGGTGAGGCAGGGAAATGGCATGTTAGCATTCATTTCAAGAGGTCTAGAATGCAAAAGCAATGATGCGATGCTGATGCTTCATAAGTCACTGGTGAGGTCTCACCTTGAGTATTCTGAACTTTGACCCCTCATCTTAGAAACAATGTGCTGGCATTGGAGAGGGTCCAGAGGAGATTCACAAGGATGATTCCAGAAATGAAAGCGTTATCATACGAGGAATATTTGATAGCTCTGGTTCTCTGTACTCACTCAAATTTTGAAGGATGAAGGGGGACCTTATTGAAACATTTTGACTGTTGAAAGGCCCAGAGAGAGTGGATGTGGAAAGGTTGTTTCCTACTGTGGGAGATGATGCACCATCAATAACTCACTCTGAGACGTAAAGGCGAGATATTGGCTTTTATTCACTAGAAGAAGGAACAAGCAGTGGTTGACCACCATACTACATCCTGGAGACTGAGAGGCCGGGCTCAGGCCTCAATCGCCTTTATACAGGGGTCTGTGGGAGAAGCCACAGGAGCAGTCAGCAGGGGGCGTGTCCAGACAGGTATATGTAGTTCACCACATTCACCCCCCCCCCCCCTTTGTTTTAAAGGAGTCCCCATGTGGTGAAGTTTCTTACAGGTTAAGTCTATCAGGTGGTCAAATCTGTCGCTGCGATCTACGTAGCACCGGCTGTGATTGCACAGGTGCCGGTGGTGGTGATTGCACAGGAGCCGGTGGTGGTGATTGCACAGGTGCCGGTGGTGGTGATTGCACAGGAGCCGGTGGTGGTGATTGCACAGGTGCCAGTGGTGGTGATTGCACAGGTGCCAGTGGTGGTGATTGCACAGGAGATGGAGGTTGTGCTGGTTCTGGCCTAACTGGTGGTGTCAGCCCACTAGGCGTCAGTGATCCCTCACGCATGTGCGAGGCGCTTGGTATATACGCGTACAAAACGCCCGGTATATGAGTGTTGTGAGGAATCTGTGTAGGGCTTGGTGTGCGTGGTGTCACCTCGGGTACAGGGTTCATAGTTACCAGGGAGTGTTCGGGGTAGTGGCCTGCTGCTCCTGCGGGCGCCAGGTTGCGGACAGAGACCGTGCCCTCCCGCCCATCAGGTAAGACCACGTAGGCATACTGGGGGTTCGCATGCAGAAGGTGAACCCTCTCGACCAACGGGGAGTATTTATTACTCCTCACGTGTTTCCGGAGCAGCACTGGCCCCGGGGACGTCAGCCAAACTGGTAGGGTGGTCCCAGTAACAGACTTCCTGGGAAAAGAGAATAGGTGCTCGTGAGGGGTGGCATTGGTGGACATACATAACAGGGAGCGTATAGAGTGGAGTGCCTCAGGGAGGACCTCCTGCCATCGAGAGACCGGCAACCCTTTTGACTTAAGGGCTAAAACTGTGGCCTTCCACACTGTGGCATTCTCCCTCTCCACCTGTCCATTTCCCCGGGGATTATAACTCGTGGTCCGACTAGCAGCAATGCCCCTAGCTAGCAGGTACCGGTGCAGCTCGTCACTTGTAAAGGAGGACCCTCTATCACTGTGGATATAGCAGGGATATCCGAAAAGAGCGAAGAGCTGGCGCAGGGCTTTTATGACGGACGTGGTAGTGGTGTCGGGGCAGGGAATGGCAAAGGGAAACCGCGAGTATTCGTCGATAATATTGAGAAAATAGACATTGTGGTCAGTGGAGGGAAGGGGGCCCTTAAAGTCAACACTCAGTCGCTCAAAAGGGCGGGTGGCCTTGACAAGTTGCGCCGTTTCAGGACGGTAGAAGTGCGGTTTGCACTCAGTGCAGATTTGGCAGTCCCTGGTCATCGTCCTGATGTCCTCCAGGGAGTACCGCAGGTTCCGGGCTTTCACGAAATGGTAAAATCGGGTGACCCCTGGATGGCAAAGATGTGCATGGAGGGTGTATAGCTGGTTGAGCTGTGCATTGGCACACGCTCCCCGGGATAGGGCATCAGGGGGCTCATTGAGCCTCCCAGGCCGGTACAGGATATCATAGTTGTAGGTGGAGAGTTCTATTCTTCACCGCAAAATTTTATCATTTTTGATTTTGCCCCGCTGTTGGTTGCTGAACATGAACGCAGCCGAGTGCTGGTCGGTCAGCAAGGTGAACCTTTTGCCGGTGAGATAGTGCCTCCAGTGCCTAATAGCTTCCACTATGGCCTGGGCTTCTTTCTCCACCGTGGAGTGCCGAATTTCAGAGCCTTGAAGGGTACGAGAAAAGAATGCTACTGGCCTGCCTGCCTGATTGAGGGTAGCAGCCAGCGCAAAGTAGGAGGCGTCACTCTCTACTTGGAAGGGAATGGTCTCGTCTACTGCATGCATTGTTGCTTTGGCAATGTCCCCTTTAATGCAGCTGAAGGCCATGCAGGCCTCAGCAGAGAGGGGAAAAGTGGTAGATTTGACCAGGGGGCGGGCCTTGTCTGCTTAATGGGGGACCCATTGGGCATAATAGGAAAAAAAACCCAGGCACAGTCTGAAAGCTTTGAGAGTAGTGGGAAGAGGGAGTTCTAACAGGGGGCGCATACGATCTGGATCAAGGCCAATTACCCCATTTTCCACGACATACCCAAGGATAGCGAGTCGGGTAGTTCCGATGTTGACGCCGACAAAGATGGCCGCCCACATCCGGGCATGCAAGATGGTGGCCCCCACGTCTCACACGCAGCGCTGCTCAACCTCGCTTGCGGTTTAGACTTATAGACCTTGGTGAAATGGCTCTTCTTCCCGCAGCTGGAGCAGGTCACTTCTCAAGCCAGGCAGCGTTTTCGGGGGGTGCTTTTTGAGTCCACAGAAGTAACACAGCTTGGGCTTTCGCCTGGCCGCAGCTGTACTCAGGTTTGGGGAGTTCATGGAATTGCGACTGGCAGCGGCGTTGGCGAATTCGCTTGAGGGAACCAGCGGCGGCGGGGTCTGAGGTGTCCATGGAACCGGCGGGGAATTGCGCGGCTGGACAGTTTCAGCATTGTGCAGAGCAGCCTCCAGCATGTTGGCCGTCTCGATCGTCGAGCGTAAGGTAAGATCAGCATTTTCCAGCAGCTGCTGGCGCACGTACACTGACCTAATTCCTGTAACAAAGGCATCTCGCACTAGCAGCTCCGCATGCTGTTCCGCCGTGAGCGTTTTGCAGTCACAAGTTCGGACGAGTGTCTGTAGGGCTCGGAGAAATTGGGCGCCCAATTCTCCAGGCCGCTGTCGTCGTGTAGCTAAACAATGTCTTGTGTAGACAGTGTTCACCAGCCACAGGTACTGTCTTTTGAGGGCGACCAGTGCCCCTTCATAGGTCGACAGGTCTTTGATAAATGAATAAACTTTTGGGGTGACCCTCAAGAGGAGAATTCTGTGCATAACAGTGGGGTCAGTTGCACGAACCTCCTCCAAGTATGATTGGAAGCATGCAAGCCAGAGTTCAAAGGCAAGAGCTGCTTCAGGGTCTTGCGGGTCCAAATCCAATCTTTCCGGATGTAAAACGGTTTCCAAGTTTTAAAACTTCCAGTCAATAAAATTGATGCACCATCAATAACTCACTCTGAGACGTAAAGGCGAAATATCGGCTTTTATTGACTGGAAGAAGGAACAAGCAGTGGTTGACCACCATACTACATCCTGGAGACTGAGAGCCGGGCTCAGGCCTCAATCGCCTTTATACAGGGGTCTGTGGGAGGAGCCACAGGAGCAGTCAGCAGGGGGTGTGTCCAGACAGGTATATGTAGTTCACCACAGGAGATTCAAGGACAAGAGGGCACAGCCTCTAGATACAGAGGCAACCTTTCAAAGCAGAGAAATTTCTTTAGCCAAAGGGTGATGAATTTATGGAATTTGTTGGCACAAGGCAGCTGTGGAGGCCAGGTTTTTGGGTGTATTTAAGGCAGAAATTGATAGGTTCTTGATTGGACATGGCATCAAAGTTACAGGGAGAAGGCTGCGAATTGGGGTTGAAGAGGAGTGAATAAGGATCAGCCATGATTGGATAGCGGAGCAGAGTCAATTGGCCAGGTGGCCTGATTCTGCTCCTATGTTTCATGGTCTTATTTTGTTGCTTTGTCCCCTTGTTTATGACTCTTCAATGAGTGAGAACATCTTAGCCTCTACCATGAACTTACTTCCTTACTGATCATTAAATAATTCAGTAAGAGCCCTTGGTGAAGGTTCAAAGGAGGTTCACAAAAATGATTCCAGGATTGAATAGCTTGACTAATGAAGAGTAGAAACATAGAAACAGAAAACCTACAGCACAATACAGGCCCTTCGGCCACAAAGTTGTGCTGAACATGTTCCTACCTTTGAAATTACTAGGCTTACCTATAGCCCTCTATTTTACTAAGCTCCATGTACCTCTAAAAGCCTCTTAAAAGGCACTATCGTATCGGCCTCCATTACCATTGCTGGCAGCCCATTCCACGCACTCACCACTCTCTGAGTAAAAAACTTACTCCTGACATCTCCTCTGTACCTACTCCCCAGCACCTTAAACTTGGGTCCTCCTGTGGCAACCATTTCAGCCCTGGGAAAAAGCCTCTGCGTATCTACACAATCAATGCCTCTCATCATTTTATACACCTCTATCAGGTCACCTCTCATCCTCTGTTGCTCCAAGGAGAAAAGGCTGAGTTCACTCAAACTATCCTCATAAGAAATGCTCCCCAATCCAGGCAATATCCTTGTAAATCTGCTCTGCACCCTTTCTATGGCTTCCACATCCTTCTTGCAATGAGGTGACCACAACTGAGTACAGTACTCCAAGTGGGGTCTGACCAGGGTCCTATATAGCTGCAACATTACCTCTTGGCTCCTAAATTCAATTCCACGATTGATGAAGGCTAATACACTGTATGCCTTCTTAACTACAGAGTCAACCTGCGCAGCAGCTTTGAGTGTCCTATGGACTTGGACCCCAAGATCCCTCTGATCCTCCACACTGCAAAGAGTCTTAGCATTAATATTATATTCTGCCATCATATTTGACCTACCAAAATGAACCGCTTCACACTTAGGCAAACAAGCAGAAATCTGCAGATGCTGGAAATTCAAGCAACACACACAAAATGCTGGTGGAACACAGCAGGCCAGGCAGCATCTATAGGGAGAAGCGCTGTCGACATTTCTGGCCGAGATCCTTCGTCAGGACTAACCGAAAGGAAAGATAGTAAGAGATTTGAAAGAAGTGGGGGGAGGGGTAAATGCAAAATGATAGGAGAAGACCAGAGGGGGTGGGATGAAGCTAAGAGCTAGAAAGGTGATTAGTGAAAGTGATACAGGGCTGGAGAAGGGAAAGGATCATGGGACGGGAGGCCTCAGGAGAAAGAAAGGGGGGGAGAGCACCAGAGGGAGATGGAGAACAGGCAAACAACTAAATATGTCAGGGATGGGGTAAGAAGGGAAAGAGGGGCATTAACGGAAGTTAGAGAAGTCAATGTTCATGCCATCAGGTTGGGGGCTACCCAGCCAGTGTATAAGGTGTTGTTCCTCCAACCTGAGTTTGGATTCATTTTGACAATAGAGGAGGCCATGGATAGCCATATCGGAATGGCAATGGGATGTGGAATTAAAATGTATGGCCACTGGGAGATCCTGCTTTTTCTTGTGGACCAAGCATAGGTGTTCAGCGAAACCCAGTCTGCGTCAGGACTCACCAATATATAAAAGGCCACACCGGGAGCACCAGATGCAATATACCACACCAGCCGACTCACAGGTGAAGTGTCGCCTCACCTGGAAGGACTGTCTGGGGCCCTGAATGGTGCTGAGGGAGGAAGTGTAAGGGCAGGTGTAGCACTTGTTCCGTTTACAAGGATAAGTGCCAGGAGGGAGATCAGTGGGAAGGGATGGGGGGGACGAGTGGACAAGGCAGTCGTGTAGGGAGCGATCCCTGCGAAAAGCAGAAAGAGGTGGGGAGGGAAAAATGTGTTTGGTAGTGGGATTCCGTTGGAGGTGGGAAGTTATGGAGAATTATACATTGGACCTGGAGGCTGGTCGGGTGGTAGATAAGGACAGGGGGAGCCCTATAGACAAGTATAGGTATATATATAAAAGGGTATAGACAAGTACTTGTACTGTATGTTTCTTTGACCATTGAATCTATGAAGTGCAGCTGGATTGGCAAGGCAATCTGTTTGCACCATCTGTGTACTCAGTGAGCTGCCATTCTAGGGTTGACTATACAGAGCAGACAAGCATTTAGTGTCGGCCTTTATTGTAAAGAGTAGAGACATATTTGTTTGACAGCAACAGTTCTATGTTGCCGATGCTGGCTCCTGTGTAAATAGCTTACGACACGTGGAGATAAAGGTGTTATCAATCCAGTGGCAACTGCCACTGGTAACAATAAGGATTTCAGTCTTCTCACAGTTTGGACAGATCATGACACTCAAAAATTGGTGTCCTTGGCAGTTTTAAATGCCTAGAACACTTTATTTGTAAAACCCAAGGTGTAATTCATGTAGTGTAGTGGTTAGCACAATCATTTCACAGCGTCAGTGATTACTGATCAGGGTTCAATTCCCACAACTGACAGTAAGGAGTTTGTAGTTTTTCCCTTGAATGCGTAGGTTTCCTCTAGGCTTTCCAGCTTCCTCCCACGTTCCAAAAACACACAGGTTAGAGTTAGCAAGTTGTGGGCATGCTATCTCGGGGGCGGAATCATAATGACACTTGTGAGTTGCCATAAGGCTTAGGAGCAGGATTAGGCCATTTGGCCCATTGAGTCTTCTGTGCCATTCTTCAGAGCTGATTTATTATCCCTCTCAACCCCATTCTCCCTGCCTTCTCCCCATAACTTTTGACACCTTTGCTAATCAAGAAGCTCTCAACCTCCACTGTCAGTGTACAAATGACTTGGCCTCTTGAGCCACCTGTTACAAAGAACTCCACAGATTCACCACCCTTTGCCATTAAAAGTTCTTTGTTATCTCTGTTCTAAAGGGATGCCCATGTCCTGCCACAATCCCCCAGTGCACTGCAAACAATTTTGCTTTGATGGATTTCACTATATGTTTTGCTGCGTACGTGACAAATTGCTACAATACGTGAGTTTCCATCAAAGAGAAGAACTGGCTGGAGTGGCTTAGCACTTTACTACACGAGTGTCTATCAAGTGTGTTAAAAATCAAACTTAGAAAAATTAGTGGAAGTTGTGAAAAACAAAACTGCCAATATTTACTAAAATATATCTACAAGAAAGCACAATGGTACTTTGTCCGATGTGAACTCCTGGTAGCTGGATCTCTGTCCCCCTCCCACTGAGAGCGATGAGCCCCTGTCCCATTTTTGTTAGGCAGCAGGACATACCATCTTTAATTACTCAAAAAGTTAATTTAAGACTACAGGTAAATTAGAATATGATGCACCCCACAATTTAGTGACAATCCTATTACCAAATAAGCAGAATATACCTTAAACACAGTATACAAAGCAACATTTACATATTTGCACAACCTTGTTACTAAAGAAATGGGATATTCCAGTATATACGGCTGGAAAGCCACATAAAGCCAAACCTATTATGAGAACATATTGGGGGAAGACATTGAAGTGCACATACTCAGCCAAATGACAGCAGAATGACAGGGCAATGTTTCTGTGTGAGTGTGTAAATGCTCTTGTATAGGAGTGCATTTACCAAGCACTCTCTGTCACAATAATAAAGTTACGGTAATCTTTCTTTCTTTCTAACTTCAGCATTTCAGTCTGATAATACATTGTAAACCACTTTTATTGCCCCGGGTAAGAGGTGGAGAGTTGGACGATTCATTTTCCCAATCACTTCTACCTACCCTTCTGTGGCTGTTAACTTCCAAGGATTGGTCATTTCAGTTATAGGCTCCGGTAACTAGCAGAAACAACATCTTCATGCAGTGAGAATGAGAGTTGAGAACCACTCGACTCCTGAAACAACTGGCAAAATTCTCGTCAATACAGTTTAGCTTCACCATCAGGAGAAAATCTGCAGATGCTGGAAGATCCAAGCGACACGCGCAGGGTACTGGGGGTGGGGGCTGGGTGCTCGGCAGCCAGGCAGCATCTGCAGAGGGAGTACAGTCGACGTTTCGGGACAGGACCCTTTGGCAGGACTGGAAAGGAGAGGACATGTTGAGTCAGAGTTGGAGGATGTGGGGAGGAGGGAGAGACATAAGGTGATCAGTGAAACCCGGAGTGGAGGTGGTGCGGGGGTTATAGGAGTGAAGTAAAGAGTTGGGAAGTTGATTGGTGAAAGAGATACAGGGCTTCCAGTAATTACCACCTTCACCATTCCTCATTCCCATTTTCCTCTCTCACCTTACCTCCTTACTTGCCCATTGCCTCCCTCTGCTGCTCCTTCCCTCTTTTCTTTCTTTCATAGCTTTCTGTCCTCTCCTATCAGATACCTGCTTCTCCAGCCCTGCATCTTTTTAACCAATCAACTTCACAACTCTTTACTTCACCCCTCCGCCCTCCTGGTTTCACAGATCACCTTGTGTTTCTCCCTCCCCTTCCCACACCCCCTTACTCCTCATCTCTTTTTTCCTCCAGTCCTGCTGAAAGGTCTCAGCCTGAAACATTGATTATACTTTTTTTCCATAGATGCTGTCTGGCTTGCTGAGTTCCCCCAGCATTTTGTGTGGGTTGCTTGGATTTCCAGCATTTGCAGACTTTCTCTTGTTTGAGAGTTAAGTAGTTATTGATTTCAACATGGAGGCAATTTGCTTATCACCTTACATGCCCCACACCAAGGAGTAAATAAGATCCATGTAAAATACTACTCCAGGGAATCTTGGAGTTAAAGGTATTTGGTAAATAAGAGAACTGTACAGTAAGTCATTAGCTAATTTGCCAAGACTCAGATTAAGCTGGAATGAAATGGGTGTTTCTTGAAAGCTGCTGGTTAACAGCATGTGTGAATCAGATCATTGCTTTGCATGGTGCTGATGCTTTAGAACATGGAACATGGACATCATGTGATTGTTTGATTTCCAACTTTGTTGTTGGGCTTGGGAGCAGGACCTGATGTGCTTGACCCCATGGAGACAGGGTTGAGAGAGAGAGTAAGTGCAATTTCAAATGGGTCCTTTGTTTATATCAAACATCAGGCAGCATCTATAGAGAAAAATAGAGAGTCAACATTTTGGTCCAAGACCCTTCTTGGCCCAAAATATCAGCTCTTTATTCCTCTCCACAGATGCAGATTGACTTGCTGGGTTCCTCCAGAATTTTGTGTATGTTGTGTCAATATTATAGGCCAGATTTCTCAACTGAATTACAGTGATTATGGGATTTATTCAATATACAAGGCAAATTTTCAGCAGCTATAAAATCATTAATATTATGGCAAAAGATCAATTCTGAAATTCATTTGTGAGTGGAGTCTCTTCATGCTACCTTTTCAAATGTTAGTCCATGTTCAATATTATTATTAAGTCTTCCACCAACACTGAGGTTTTATTTTCAATACTTCTGAGCAGTAATTGTCCCTTTAGTTCTATTTATTTTGTCACACAATTTACTAGTAACTGACATTTTCACTCTCTTTCTTTCCTCCTCAGTTATTTGTAAATAGATTTGAATAGACAAAATAACCCCAAATTGATTCCCAAGAAATGTTTATTCTGCTATAGATAATGTAAGTTGGTCTTGAATCTCAATATGTTGTGATGTTTCTTTTATGTGGCATTCAGGACATATAAAGATTTTTTTTGCAACAGATAATGATTGTGACCATTCCTCGTTTAAACTGAGCTATGCAAAAAATTTGGCTAGGTATTTCCAACTGTGATTCACCCTTTCTTATCTGATATTATTTCTGTGTTACATGAGATGATATTGTAGCGCCTCATTTCCTAGCGTATCCGAACCGACTCACAATTAGATAGCCTACGGGGGTTTTGCGAGCACAGGCTTTTGGAGCCTCTTCGCCATGGGGGGCCGGTTGACAGAGGCTTAAAAGTGAGGCTGAAGTTTTTGAATAAAGTTTTTCCTTCGACTGCAGTTACCGACTCCGTGTCGTAATTTTAGCGCTGCTTGTAGCACACCGCTACAATTGGTGACCCCGACGGTCCAAACGATTTTTGGACCAGAAATGACCGACGCCGCCTCTGTTCATGCGGTTTCGTTGAAACTGCCGGGTTTCTGGACACAGCGCCCGGACCTATGGTTCCAGCAAGCCGAAGCCCAATTCCACGTTCGCCGGATCACCTCAGAAGACACCCGCTACTACTACGTGGTGGGCTCCCTCGACCAGGACACAGCTGCCCAGGTCGCGGAGTTCGTACAGTCGCCCCCGGCAGACGGCAAGTACACGGAATTCAAAGCCCTGCTCCTCAGGACGTTCGGACTCTCACGGCGCGAGCGGGCTGCCCGTTTACTGCACCTGGATGGCTTGGGCGGCAGACCTCCATCGGCTTTAATGAATGAGATGTTGTCTCTGGCCGAGGGGCACACAGGCCTCATGTTTGAGCAGGCATTCCTGGAGCAGCTGCCCGTGGACATACGCCTGCTGCTGTCCGACGCGGATTTCAGTGACCCCCGGAAGGTGGCAGCCCGGGCGGACTTGCTGTGGAACGCCAAAAAGGTGAGCGGGGCGTCCATCGCACAGATCTCCCAGCCACGCTCCCGGCAGCAAACCAGTCCAGGCCCGGCCGCAGAGCCCACTAACCCCCGGCCCGATGACCACTGGTGCTTCTACCACCAGCGGTGGGGCGCAGAAGCCCGCCGTTGCCGCCCGCCCTGCAAGTTCCCGGGAAACGCCAGGGCCAGCCGCCGCTGATGGCTACGGCGGCTGGCCATCAGGATAGCCTCCTGTATGTGTGGGATAGAAGGTCGGGACGCCGGTTTTTGGTCGATACTGGGGCTGAGATCAGCGTTTTACCTCCGACGAGTTACGACACCCGCAGCAGGGCACCGGGTCCCCCCCTGAGGGCCGTGAATGGCAGCACAGTAAGGACCTATGGCACCCGTCAGGTGCAGCTACTGTTCGGCCCCAGCCAGTTCACGTGGGACTTCACACTGGCCGCCGTAGCCCAACCGCTTCTGGGTGCGGATTTTTTGCGAGCTCACAGCCTGCTGGTTGACCTGCCCAGGAAGAGACTGGTACACGCCGAGACCTTTCAGACGTTCTCCCTGGGCGCGGCCCAGTTGCCAGCCCCTCACCTCGGCTCCATCACGCTGTCCGACAACGATTTCACCAGGGTCCTGGCGGAGTTCCCATCGGTTCTGGCACCGCAGTTCACAGCAGCCATGCCCAGGCACGGCGTACAGCACCACATCCCGACACAGGGACCACCCCTCCATGCCCGTGCTCGGCGGCTTCCCCCGGACAAGCTCCGACTGGCGAAGGAGGAGTTCCAGAGAATGGAGGAATTGGGGATCATCCGGCGGTCCGACAGCCCCTGGGCTTCCCCCCTCCACATGGTGCCCAAAGCGACGGGGGGCTGGAGACCATGCGGCGACTACCGCAGGCTGAACGAGGCTACCACACCGGACCGGTACCCTGTGCCGCACATTCAGGACTTTGCGGCAAACCTGCACGGCGCCCGGATCTTCTCCAAGGTCGACCTTGTCCGAGGGTACCATCAAATCCCGATGCATCCTGACGACGTCCCCAAAACGGCTCTCATCACCCCGTTTGGCCTCTTCGAGTTCCTCCGCATGCCGTTCGGCCTGAAGAATGCCGCACAGACGTTCCAGCGGTTAATGGACGCGGTGGGACGGGACCTGGACTTCGCGTTCATCTATTTGGATGACATCCTCATAGCCAGCGGCAGTCGTCAGGAGCATCTGTCCCACCTCCGTCAACTCTGCGCCCGACTGAGTGAGTACGGTCTTACAATCAACCCTGCCAAATGCCAGTTCGGACTTGATACCATTGACTTCCTGGGCCACAGGATTACTAAAGACGGGGCAACCCCTCTGCCCGCTAAGGTAGATGCGGTCCGCCACTTCCCCCGACCCACCACGATCAAAGGCCTTCAGGAATTCGTAGGTATGGTCAATTTCTACCGCCGCTTCCTCCCTTCAGCTGCCCGGATCATGCGCCCCCTGTTCGCCCTGATGTCGGGTCCGAGCAAGAACATTACCTGGGACGAGGAGTCCGCCGCCGCTTTCGTTCAAACGAAGGAAGCTTTGGCTGACGCCGCAATGCTAGTACATCCCAGAATGGACACCCCTACCGCCCTCACAGTGGACGCATCAAACACGGCAGTCGGTGGGGTGCTGGAGCAGCTCATCGCAGGTCACTGGCAACCCCTGGCGTTTTTCAGCAAACACCTGCGGCCACCCGAGCTCAAGTACAGTGCTTTTGACCGGGAACTGTTGGCGCTCTACCTGGCAATCCGGCATTTCAGGTACTTCCTAGAAGGTCGGCCCTTCACCGCGTTCACGGACCACAAACCGCTTACCTTTGCGTTTACGAAAGCATCCGACCCCTGGTCATCCCGCCAGCAACGCCACCTGTCCTACATCTCTGAATACACAACGGATGTCCGGCACGTCTCGGGTAAGGACAATGTTGTGGCGGATGCGCTCTCTCGCCCTACCGTTCATGCCCTTTCCCAAGGGGTAGACTTTGAGGCACTGGCAGAGGCACAGCAGGTAGATGAGGAGATTCCGAGTTACAGGACTGCAGTCTCTGGTTTGCGGCTCCAGGACTTCCCCGTGGGCCCAGGTGAGAGGACCCTACTCTGTGACGTCGCCACCGGCCAGCCCCGTCCGGTCGTCCCCGCAGCCTGGCGGCGACGTGTTTTCGACTCCATTCATAACTTGGCGCATCCCTCCATCCGGACAACTGTCCGGCTGGTTTCCAGCAGGTTCGTTTGGCACGGTCTCCGCAAACAGGTCAGTGAATGGGCCAGAACGTGCATGCACTGCCAGACGGCCAAGGTTCAGCGGCACACCAAAGCCCCACCGCAGCAGTTCCATCCCGCCCACCGGCGTTTCGACCACATTCATGTGGATATCGTGGGCCCCCTGCCAGTGTCGCGCGGAGCGCGTTACCTCCTGACTATCGTGGACCGGTTCACAAGATGGCCAGAGGCGGTCCCGCTCACCGACACCACCTCCGAATCTTGCGCCCGAGCCCTGCTCGCCACCTGGATATCCCGCTTTGGTGTACCAGCCCACATTACCTCCGACAGAGGCGCCCAGTTCACCTCCAGCCTGTGGTCAGCTATGGCCAGCCTTTTGGGGACTCAGCTGCACCACACCACTGCCTACCACCCACAGTCAAACGGGCTAGTGGAGCGTTTCCACCGTCACCTGAAGTCGGCCCTCATGGCCCGCCTGCGAGGAGCCAACTGGGCGGACGAGCTTCCCTGGGTCCTTCTCGGCATCCGCACAGCGCCCAAGGACGACCTGCACGCCTCGTCGGCCGAGTTGGTATACGGCGCGCCCCTGGCCGTCCCCGGGGAGTTCCTACCAGCCCCGAGGGGGCAAGAGGAAGAACCCGCTGCAGTCCTGGGCAGACTTCGCGAGAAGCTCGGTAACCTGGCCCCCATACCCACTTCACAGCATGGGCGGCACCCGACCTGCGTACCCAAAGACCTACGGAACTGTAAGTTTGTGTTTGTACGAAGGGGCGGGCATCGGCCACCGCTGCAGCGGCCATACGAGGGGCCGTTTATGGTGCTCCGGAACAACGGGTCCACGTTCGTGCTGGACGTTGGGGGGAAGGAGGAGGTTTTCACGGTGGACCGCCTCAAGCCGGCCCATGTGGACCTGGCGCAACCGGCCGAGTTTCCGGCGCCTCGGCGCAGAGGCCGACCTCCCAAGCAGGTTCTGGCCCAGGCTGTGGACATTGGGGGGTGTATCGCCGGTTCTGGGGGGGGGTTATGTAGCGCCTCATTTCCTAGCGTATCCGAACCGACTCACAATTAGATAGCCTACGGGGGTTTTGCGAGCACAGGCTTTTGGAGCCTCTTCGCCATGGGGGGCCGGTTGACAGAGGCTTAAAAGTGAGGCTGAAGTTTTCGAATAAAGTTTTTCCTTCGACTGCAGTTACCGACTCCGTGTCGTAATTTTAGCGCTGCTTGTAGCACACCGCTACAATATGTGCCATTTTAAGATAACTCCTTTCAGCAGGTCCATTATATCACTGGAAACCTGACCCAGAAAGATTCCCTTAAATTTTTATGATTTACTCTCTCTCCTCAGGCCCATCAACTCATCCTTCAAACTGATCTCCCAATAATCCTCCACTCCCCACAGATCTCATTATCTTCTCCATTATGCTTCAGCTTTATGACCCAGGTTCTACTGAAGTGCAACCAACTTCCAAAACTGTGTGTGTGAGTGTGTGATCTTCAGTTTCAGGATTTGGTTGGCTCTGAGTGTAGTTGTCTTTCTCTCTTTCCTCCAATAACACTCCATCCAGGCTATGATCTCTTCTCATTGTTACCTTTGGGAAGGAAGCACAGGAGGCACAAGTCCAATGCCTCCAGCTTCAGGAACAGTTAATATCCTTCAAACATCAGGCTCCTGAACCAAAAGTGGATAACCTCACTCACCTCAACACGCAATTGATTCCATAGCCTATGGAACTACTTTCAAGGACTCTACAACTCATGCTCTCAATATGATTTATTTAATATTCTTTTCATTTGTCTTTTTCATTTGCACGGTTTGTTGTCATTTGCACAATGCTTATATGTTCATCTTTGTCTTTGTGTAGTTTTTCACCAACTCTTCTGTTTTTCTTAGTATCTACTGTGAATGCTTGTAAGAAAATGAATCTCAGGATAACATGTGGTGACAAAAATATACTTTGATAATAAATTACCTTTGAATTTTGAATAAGGAGACTGTACCTGTCTGTACCTGCAAATGGCTGTGCATTCTTTACCAAAATTGTTACAATTCTAAGCAAGGACGCAGTATGTCTTGAACTGTACCAATCAATCTCCTACAATCCTAGACACTTCCAGTCAGTTCTGACACACACTTTTACTGAAAGAACCCACCTCCAATTCTGCCCTGAAACCTCTGTTGACCCATAGTCTAAGTGCCTTCCTACATTGATTCTTTGATTTCCCCTACACAGGCTATTCCAATCAACCTTTACCTCACAGTAAACCTTCATTTCCAATGATGCCCACAATCTTCTCCCTGCCATGAACCTTGCCAGTCTACCCTTCTTGTATATTTCTTTCCTCTGTTAGTTTATTTGCAATAGCAATGCCCAAACACTAGAAGCAGACTGGCATTCTAAGCATCTGGATAGACATGGATTGATTAAGGATAAACAGCATGGCTTTGTGGATGGTAGGTCATGTCCAACCAATCTTATGGAGTTTTTTTGAGAACCTTACCAGGAAACTGGATGAATGCGAGGCAGTGGATGTTGCCTACATGGACTTTAGCAAGGCATTTGACAAGGTTCTGCATGAGAGGTTGGTCAAGAAGGTTAAGTCACTCAGCATTCAGCGTGAGATAGTAAAATGGATTAGATATTGGATTTGTGGGAGAAGGCAGGGAATGGTAGTAGACGGTTGCCTCTCTGACTGGAGGCCTGTGACTTGTAGAGTGCCCCAGGGATCAGTGTTGGCTGTGTTGTTTGCCATCTGTATTAATGATCTGGATAATAATCTGGTTAACTGGATCAGCAAAGTTGTGGATGCTGCCAAGATTGGGAGTGCAATGGACCACAAAAAGGGCTATCATGACTTGCAGTGGGACCTGAACCAGCTGGAAAAATGAGCTAGAAAATGGCAGATGGAATTTAATGCAGACAAGTGCAAGGTGTTGCACGTTGATAGGAGTAACCAGGGTAGGTCTTGCGCGTGAACGGTAGGGCACTGAAAAGTGCAGTGAGACAAAAGGATTTCGGAATACAGATATATAATTCCTTGAAAGTGGCATCACAGGTAAATAGGGTCGTAGGGAAAGCTTTTGGCACATTGGCCTTCATAAGTCAAACTATTGACTACAGGAGATGGGATAGACAATAGACAATAGGTGCAGAAGTAGACCATTCGGCCCCTCGAGTCCGCACCGCCATTCTGAGATCATGGCTGATCATTCACTATCAATACCCAGTCCCTGCCTTGTCCCCATATCCCTTGATTCCCCTATCCATCAGATATCTATCTAGCTCCTTCTTGAAAGCATCCAGAGAATTGGCCTCCACCATCTTCCGAGGCAGTGCATTCCACACCTCCACAACTCTCTGGGAGAAGAAGCTCTTCCTCAACTCTGTTTTAAATAACTGACCTCTTATTCTCAATCCATGCCCTCTGGTACTGGACTCTCCCAACATCTGGAACATATTTCCTGCCTCAATCCTATCAAATCCTTTAATTATCTTAAACGTTTCAATCAGATCCCCTCTCAATCTCCTCAATTCCAGCGTGTACAAGCCCAATCTCTCCAATCTCTCTGCGTAAGACAGCCCTGCCATCTCAGGAATCAACCTAGTGAATCTACGCTGCACTTCCTCAACTGCCAGAATGTCCTTCCTTAAACCTGGAGACGAAAATAGTACACAATATTCCAGGTGTGGTCTCACCAGGGCCCTGTACGAATGCAAAAGGACATCCTTGCTCTTGTATTCAATTCCCCTTGTAACAAAGGCCAACATTCCATTTGCCCTCTTCACTGCCTGTTGCATTTGCTCATTCACCTTCATTGACTGGTGAACTAGGACTCCTAGGTCTCTTTGCATTTCTCCCTTACCTAACTCTACACTGTTCAGACAATACTCTGCCCTCTTGTTCCTGCTTCCAAAGTGGATAACTTCACATTTATTCGCATTGAATGACATCTGCCAAGTAACTGCCCACTCACCCAGCCTATCCAAGTCTCCCTGTATTCTCCTAACGTCCTCTTCGCATGTCACACTGCCCCCCAGTTTAGTATCGTCAGCAAACTTGCTGATATAGTTTTCAATGCCCTCATCTAAATCGTTGACATAAATCGTAAAGAGCTGTGGTCCCAATACCGAGCCCTGTGGTACCCCACTAATCACCTCCAGCCAGTCCGAGAAACACCCATTCACTGCTACCCTTTGCTTTCTATCTGCCAACCAGTTTTCTATCCATGTTGAAACCCTGCCCCCAATGCCAGGAGCTCTGATTTTACTCACCAATCTCCTATGTGGCACCTTATCGAAAGCCTTCTGAAAATCTAGGTACACAACATCTACTGGCTTACCCTCGTCTAACATCCTTGTTACACCCTCAAAAAACTCCAACAGATTAGTCAAGCATGATTTGCCCTTGGTAAATCCATGCTAGCTCGGTCTAATCCTATTTCTGCCATCTAGATGTGCCACTATTTCGTCCTTAATGATGGACTCAAGCATCTTCCCCACGACTGACGTTAGGCTAACAGGGCGTTAGTTCTCCGTTTTCTCCTTCTCTCCCTTCTTGAAAAGTGGGATAACATTAGCCACTCTCCAACCTTCAGGAACTGATCCTGAATCTAAGGAACATTGGAAAATGATTACCAATGCATCCGCAATTTCCTGAGCCACCTCTTTTAGAACACTCGGATGCAGACCATCTGGACCCGGGGATTTATTAGCCTTCAGTCTTACCAGTCTACTCATCACAGTTTCTTTCCTAATGTCAATCTGTCTCAATTCCTCTGATATCTTATGACCCTGGCCCATCCATACATCTGGGAGATTGCTTGTGTCCTCCCTGGTGAAGACAGATCTAAAGTACGCATTCAATTCTGTTGCCATTTCCCTGTTTCCCATAACAATTTCTCCCAATTCATTCTTCAAGGGGCCAACATTGTTCTTAACTATCTTCTTTCTCTTCACATAACTAAAAAAGCTTTTGCTATCCCCTTTTATATTCCTGGCTAGACTGAGCTCATACCTGATTTTTTCTCTCCGTATTGCTTTTTTAGTTAAGATCTGCTGCTCCTTAAAACTTTCCCAATCATCTGTATTCCCACTCATCTTAGCCCTGTCATACTTCTTTTTCTTTAATGCTATACAATCTCTGACTTCCTTTGTCAACCACTGTGGCCCCTTCCCCCTCTTTGAATCCTTCCTTCTCATTGGAATGAACTGCTTTTGCATCTTTTGTATTATGCCCAAGAATATCTGCCACTGCTGATCCACTGTCTTTCCTGCCAAGGCATCCGCCCATTTAACTTTGGCCAGCTCTTCCCTCATGGCTCTGTAGTCTCCTTTATTTAATTGCAACACTGACACCTCTGATCTGCCCTTATCGCTCTCAAATTGTAGATAAAAACTTATCATGTTATGATCACTACTTCCTAATGGCTCCTTTACTTCAAGATCACTTATCAATTCCTGTTCATTACACATCACCAAGTCCAAAATAGCCTCGTTCCTGGTTGGCTCAAGCACAAGCTGTTCCAAAAATACATCCCTTAGACACTCCACAAACTCCCTATCCTGGGGTCCAGCACCTACCTGATTCTCCCAGTTCACCTGCATGTTGAAATCTCCCATAACGACTACATTACCTTTAGCACATGCCAATGTTAACTCCCTAATCAACTTGTACCCAATATCCACGCTACTGTTTGGGGGCCTATACACAACACCCATTAGGGTCTTTTTACCCTTGCTGTTCCTCAGCTCAATCCACACAGACTCTACTTCCCCTGTTCCCAAGTCACCTCTTGCTAAGGACTGAATCTCATTCCTTACCAACCGGGCCACCCCACCCCCTCTTCCCATATTTCTGTCTCTACGATAGCACGTATACCCTGGTACACTCAATTCCCAGGCCTGATCCCCTTGCAGCCATGTCTCCGTTATCCCAACAACATCGTAGTTCCCCATTTTCATCTGAGCTTCAAGCTCATCTGCCTTATTTTTGACACAACGTGCATTCAAGTATAGAATTCTTAGCCCTTTCCTCCTCTCTTTGCTTAAAAGACTGTCTACTGTACCTAACCCAGCTCCTTGAACTTCCATCGGGCTAATTGCACCCTGAATTTTGATGACCTTCTCAAGATTACCCAAACCTTCTACACATTTAATCCCATGCTCCTCTGGACCTGGATCCCTGCCCCCTGCACATCTAGTTTAAATCCCCCCCGAGCAGCACTGGCAAACACTCCTGCAAGAATGCTAGTACCCCTCCGGTTCAGATTTAGACCATCCCTTCGAAACAGATCTCAATGTCCCTGGAACAAAGACCAATTATCCAAAAACCTGAACCCTTCCTTCCTGCACCATGCTCTCAGCCTCGTATTAATGTGCATAATAATTCTATTCTTCGCCTCACTCGCACGTGGCACAGGTAGCAATCCTGAGATTGTCACCCTGGAGGTCCTGCCTTTCAGCTTCACTCCTAACTCACTGAACTCTCTAAGCAGGACCCCCTCACTCACCTTACCTACATCGTTGGTCCCTACATGGACCACTACATCTGGGTTCATGCCCTCGTTCTCAAGAATAGCCTGCACCCGATCTGAAATGTCCCGGACCCTGGCACCAGGGAGGCAACATACCATCCGAGACTCCCGATCTGCCCCACAAAATCTCCCATCTGCCCCCCTAACTATAGAATCCCCTAAAACTATCGCTCTCTTCTCTTCCCTCCTCCCCTTTCTAGTTGAGGGTTCAACCTCTGTGCCAGAGGCAGGACCACTGCAACTCATTCCTGGTAGGTCATCCCCATCAACAGTATCCAGTACAGTATACTTATTGTTAATGGGAATGGCCGCAGGGGTGCTCTGCTCTCTCTGCCTGCTCCCCCTGCCTCTCTGGACCGTCACCCATCTGCCTAAATCTTGGTACTTTGGTGTGACTACCTCCTGATAACTCCTATCTATCTCTGCCTCTGCCTCCCGAATGATCCGTAGTTCATCCAGCTCCAGCTCCAACTCCCTAAGTCGGGCTGATAGGAGCTGCAGCTGGACGCACCTTTTGCAGGTGTGGTCATCAGGGACAACTGTGTTGACCCTGACCTCCCACATACTGCATACGGAGCACACCACTGCTCTGACTGTCTCCCCCATACCTAAACTGAATTAACAGAATGTCTAAAAAGCACCTAGCGACCTTACCTTCTTCCCCTCAGCGAGCAATCACACAAGCTTACCGAAGTCCCCTTACGCCGAAGCCCACTTAGCCAAAGCCCAGGACTCTGCTTCCACGGACTAGCCCAGGACTCTGCTTCCACGGACTCCGCTGCCCGCTCGACGCGGATGTTATGCTGAAGACATTGGTGATGCCTAATTTGGAGTATTGACAACAATTTTGTCCATACAGGAAAGATTGAAAAATGTGGCTGTAATAGTACAGAGAAAATTTACAAGGATGTTGCTGGGTTTGGAGGACCTGAGTGATAAAGATTGAATAGGTTAGGACTTTATTCCTTTGAATGTAAAAGATTAAGAGGAGATTTGATAGAGATATACAAAATTATGAAAGGTACACAGGGTAAGTGCAAGCAGACTTTTTCTACTGAGAAGTTTTAGGGGAACATGAAGAGAAACTTCTTCAGTCAGAGGGTGGTGAGAGTGTGGAACGAGCTGCCAGTGCAAGTGTTGCAAGCATTTAAAAACAGTTTGGATAGATACATGGATAGAAAGGGTATGGTGGCTATAAACCAGGTGTGGATCAAAGAGAAGAGACAGTTTAAATGGCTCAGCATGGACTAGATTGGCTGAAAGACCGGTTTCTGTGCTCTACACTTCTCTGACTCTGTGGCCCTCATTCTTGTTGGCGTGACTGAGAAATTCAGATAATAATAAAAAATGATGATGATAATAGTAATAATAATAATAACTTATTTATAGATCACTTTTCATACAATGTATTTCAAAGTGCTTTACAATGGGATTAAGTGCAAACATAAAAATAAATTTTAAAATACATATTAACATTTTAAAAAGATGTCAGTTAAAAACAAGGTTAAATACTGAATATAGGTTTTGAGCTAACATTTAAAAGTGTCGAATGAGTCTGCGTCCCTTTTAATTTTTGGTATTAAATTCCACAGTTTAGGTGTGTAGATCATAAAAGCCAACCTACCAATTATGTTTTGATTTATTAAATTTAAGAGACTGGCAGAAGAAGACTAGAGAGCTCAAGTAGGGTTATAAAACAAAACAATTTTGTGATGTATACCAGTCTCAGACCATTAAGAGCTTTAAAGCTAGTGTTACATACCTGTGGCCATCTTGTGCCTGTCACATGACCATGATGTAATTGAGGCTCTGCTGGACATGATGTGATGGTCTTTTGATGGTGGAGTGATGTAGTTTTCCCGTATGTGAAAGTTTTTTTCAACAGGGTATAAAAAGAAAAACCCTCCCTGTGATGCAGGTCAGTTCATGGTTGAAATCATCAGTGACTCCGTTCTGCTGTGTATTTGATGTTATATCGCAGTTTCATTTTAAAAGTGGAGTTTTAATTTCTACTGTGAGAATCGCGCTGGCAGTTCTGAAAATCACTGCCAGTTAAAGTCCGGTTGGAGAGTGAAGAGTTTATTGAAGTACGGAAATCCTGAAGGTGTTGACGGCGATAAATAGGTTTGACCTTAATTAATCTTCATTCAGAAGGAATTTGTGACCTGCAATCCAAGATTGCCTCTGCAACAGAGCAGAAACGGTTGGAGCAAGGTTGCGCCAAGGAAAGGTCACTGCTTTTAAGCCGTTTTATTTCCTTTGCCATGAATCCTTCAGGCAAGGCATATTTTGAATGAGATCAGCAGTAACGTCGTGACATCGGTGAGGAATTTGTTACTTCTAAGAAAAACTCTCCTAAGTGACTGTGTAAATCATTTGGACTTTTGCATTACTCCTTCTAAGAACTGTTTTTGCATTATCGCTTTAAGAATTGTTCGAGCTGCCATATAGCTGTTGACTTCCGGTTAAATTAGTTATTGGTTTACTTTTAGGTTTTTTTTAGCAGTGTTTAATAAATGTTTTATTTGTTATAGAAAAAAAAACCTGTTTCAATTCTATATTCATTGTTGCCATGTCATAACAGTAGTCAGAGAACTTTAGCTAGTATGGAAGCGATATGTTTCCTCATCATGGTTTTAGTTGAAAGTCCAGCAGCAGTGTCCAAAGTAAGTTGAAGTTTGTCAATAGATTGCTTTGGAAAGCCAGTAAAACAGCTAAATGACGGTTAAGAATCATTTACATTAATTTTAAATGAACTGAGGAAAACTGGTATTCCACATCCTCTTTTCACAATTTCTGAGCATTGGCAGTTTAGTAATGGGCTTGTGGAATCTTACAAGAAAGCAGAACTTTCTCCTAACTGGAGGACAACATGTATTTAAAAAAAAAATCACTGAATCAATGGAAATGGCAGCCAGAGATGCAATTGTGTTGCAAGTTAGGGAAGAAACTGAGCATGAACTAAATTGCAACATCTAAACAGAAACCAGCCTGGCTGAAAATATTCTGTTACTATTGTGGCAATGGTTCACCTATACTGACCAGTGCAAATTTAAAGGTGAAACTTGGACAGAATGCAACAATGTAAGGCACATACAAAGAGCATGCTGGGCAGACAAAAATAAACGGACTACATAGGGAAGAGAGAAAAAAAGGTCAAGTTGCATTTTCAAAGAAGGCGCTAATCTGCAGGCTGTTGATGAAAAATCTGATAATGATAAGAGTGACACCAGCTTGAGTAGCCTTCTGATATACAATATGAAAGCTGACAAAAGACAAGTAATATGGCTTATACCAAAAGTGAATGGAAAATAATTAAAATGGAATTGGACACTGGCTTGGCTGTTTCAGACATTCCACAAAATGAGTTTAAATGGCATTTCTAAGATACGGAACTGAAGCCTGCAGATATCCAACTAAGAACTTATAATGGAGAAAAGTTAACTCCTCTGGGAATGACATTTGTAACATTGAAATACAACAACCAACATTGGGCTTGTATGTGGTAAAAACAGGAGCTTTAGCATTGTGGGGTTGTGATTGTCTGAGGCAACTACAACTTCTTTGGAGATCCATCCACCATTTGCATGCCATATCCCCTGCAATAGAGTCAACTGGAACTGAATTAAGAAAGGTACTAGTTGATGCCACAGCAGCATTCAAGGATGACATTAGAAAACTCAAACATATCAAGGGTAGAATTGTGTTAAATGAAAATGGCACATCCAATGTTATAAAGCCCATCCAGTCCCTTATACTATCTTGAGAAAGTAGGCAGTGAGCCAGATTGCTGAGGCTGAGGTAATGTTTTCCAGGATTGAGTTTGGCTCATAGATGACATCAGTGGTGCCAGTACACAAGAAGAAACCAATACTGAAAGTAGTTCAATGCCTCTGACCAGGGTAGAGGATATGTTTTGCAAAGTGGACTTAACTGAGGCCTGCCTACAGATGGAGATGAAAGAAGATTCCAAAGAGTTTTTCATGATAAACACTCACAAGCTGGGTTATCATTATAATAGGCTATTTTCGTAGTCGTATCTGCACTTGTACTCTGACTGAAAGCTATGGATCAGATGCTGCAAGGATGTCCAAGTACTCAGTGTTACTTGGATGACATCACTGATCCTTGTAATGATGACAAAGAATCTCTCCAAGATCTCAAGACAGTGTTAAAAAGATTAAATGATTAAGGGCTCACAGCATGATGTGACAAGTGTGAATTCTCTAAACCAAGCATCACTTGCTATGGCCATACCATTGACAGACAAGAATTTACAAAAGTGTGCTGAAAAAAATTTAAGTAGTGGTGGATGCCCTAAGGCCAAAGGATCTGAAACAGTTGTGGTCTTATTTAGTATTTTTCAACCAATGACAGGCTCCTGCCAAACCTGGCCACTCTGCTGTAATCCTTTAACTCATTACTGCAGATCAGGAATAAATGGCAATGGACAAGGCACTAAGTTAGGTATGGCCCTTGTGGCTAAAGGGATCGGGGGGTATGGAGAGAAAGCAGCTACAGGGTTCTGAGTTGGTTGACCAGCCACGATCATACTGAATAGTGGTGCAGGCTCAAAGGGCCGAATGGCCTACTCCTGCACCTATTTTCTATGTTTCTATGTTTCTAAGTATGAGGTTGCTTTCCAAAAGTAAGGCAAAATGGAGACATCAGACACTGTCCTCACACATTGTGATCCATAACATCCAGTGAAACTTACCTGTGATGAAATTGTCCTCGATGGAGGTTACTTTATATAGGGACTGAGAGTTGTTGTTCGATCCATCCTGAGAGCTAAAGTGTTGGAGGAGCTGCATGCTGGTCACCTAGACATGGTCATAATTAAAGTCTTGGCTTGAAGCTTTGTCTGGTGGCCTGGAATATTTCAGTAGATCGAGCAGCTGATCATGAACTGTTCAGGATACCAACACATCCAGAAGATGCCAAGAGCAGAGCATCTCCATCCTTGGGAATGACCTGCATGGCTCTGGCAAAGGATTCATGTTGGATTTTGCCAGACCATTCATGGGCACAAATATTTTGGTAATAGTGGATGCAGCCAGAAAGTGGACAGAAATGTTCCCAGTAGCCTCCATTACAGTCTCACACATATTTGATGTGTTGGGAAGCCTCTTCTCAAGGTCTCGTATACCAGACCTGTTAGTCAGTGACAGTGGACCACAGTTTGTTGCAAAAGAATTTCAGTCATTCCTGAAAATGAATAGAATCAGGCCATTCCACCGTTCTGCACCGTTCCACCTAGCAACAAATGGCTTGGCAGAAATGAAATTTGAAATGTTAATCCTGGATTCCCCATGTTTTTCTTGGGGAATTCCTGGGGTCACAAAACTATCATCCTGCTTCTTGTTTCTCTATGCACATTTCCCTGGATGTGATGCTGGAAGTCAAGAGGTTGATATGGTGGGCTGGGATCCCACAACATTACAAATTGTGAATCGAGTTTTGTGCTGCTTGATCTTTTCAACATCTGTCTCATCTGACACAATGGTAGTGCCACACAAAAGGTAAAAATAGATTAGCTGCATGAATCTCATGGACTGTACATCTAAACATGAAACATACAGTAAAATGCATCATATGTATTGGCACTAAAATAGCACACCCACAATTCACTAACCCTAAACAATTCACAAACATACATTTTTGGAATGCAGGAGGAAACTGGGGCACCCATAGGAAATCCATCCAGTCACAGGGAGAACGTACAAACTCCTTACAGACAGTGGTGGGAATTGAACTCCAATCGGTGATCGTTAACACTGTATTTGCATTAGGGAGGAAGGGTTCAGTGCGATGATATTGCATACAGATACCACTTTAGGCATAGATTAACCTTCAATCCACGGAATGATTTAAATAAAATCCAGTGAACTTTTCCAGCTCACTCAGATTATTTTTATTATACACCAGCTGTGGATCCTGTATCTACAGGCAAGTGATCCATGGTGATGCCACTAAGCCAACCATGGTGATGGTTCATCCAGTGTAGCTTCCATTCCCTTCCTACTTTCAGTGATTCTTCTGTTCAATATTCACCCGAGGAAGGACTGATTCATCATCTGCACTAGCATATCAGTCAGTGATTAGTCAGAGGTTCTACATCTGATTTGATAGATTATAGCAGAAAAAGATGGTTCACTGAGAATGAACATGTCAAGCTGTTGCTTGATATTAAACACTACAGGCACTTCAGCCCACAATATTGTGCCAGCCCTTTAACTTACTATCAATCTAACCTTTGTTCCCACACAGCCCTCTATTTTTTCTTTCATCAATAATTCTGTCATCTATCTAAGAGTCTTTTAAATATCCCCAATGTACATTTATTATTACTCCTGAGAGTACATTCCATGCACCCACCAATTTCTGGGTAAAAAAAAACTTCTGTTGTTCTTTTTCTGTGTTGTGTTGGTAGCTTGGTACTCTGAAGTGCGATGCTGGACCATCTAAATTTCAGTATTTTTTTTTAGCTAAATTCAAAAATTGTTGTTCCAGTCCCTTAAATTGTTCATTTTCCCATTACTCATGAACGGCACAAAACACGGTCTCAGTCATATCAGTCTGGTTATTTTCATTTACCAGTTAATGGATTCAATTTAAATTTCTCTTTCACATCCTGAACTCATTTTGAAGCTGTATCTCCATATGTGAATTATTGCAACAGATATTATTTCACATTATGAAGCTCTTCATACCTTTACATTTTTGGAAAAAATCTGAAAAAATAGATAATATATGATCAATTGGCATTACTTTGGTTGTTTACAGTGCAAATTTTCATTGTCTATTTTATTATGATTTTTATTTATTTTAGTATTTCAATTTACATACCGAATATAGAAAGACCTAGATGTGAAGGTGAAGAGGATGTTTCCAATAGTTGGAGAGCCTAGGACCAGAGGACACAAGCCATTCAACACACAGATGAGTAGGAATTTCTTTAGCTAGATGGTGGTGAATCTATGGAATCCATTGCCATGGAAGGCTGTGGAGGCCAAGCCATATTTAAAGTGTTTATTTATTTACTTAGAGATCCAGCACGGAACAAACCCTCCTGCTCTTCAAGCTTTGCCATCCCCTGATTGTCCCCTAAGTTATAGACAATAGACAATAGGTGCAGAAGTAGACCATTCTGCCTTTCTGAGAACATGGCTGATCATCTACTATCAATACCCTGTTCCTGCCTTGTCCCCATATCCCTTGATTCCCCTATCCATAAGATACCTATCTAGCTCCTTCTTGAAAGCATCCAGAGAATTGGCCTCCACTGCCTTCCGAGGCAGTGCATTCCAGACCCCCACAACTCTCTTGGAGAAGAAGTTTTTAGAACTCTGTCCTAAATGACCTACTCCTTATTCTCAAACCATGCCCTTTGGTACTGGACTCTCCCAGCATCTGGAACATATTTCCTGCCTCTATCTTGTTCAATCCCTTAATAATCTTATATGTTGCAATCAGATCCCCTCTCAATCTCCTTAATTCCAGCGTGTACAAGCCCAGTCTCTCTAACCTCTCTGCGTAAGACGGTCTGGACATCCCAGGAATTAACCTTGTGAATCTACGCTGCACTTCTTCTACAGCCAGGATGCCCTTCCTTAACCCTGGAGATCAAAACTGTACACAATACTCCAGGTGTGGTCTCACCAGGGCCCTGTACAAATGCAAAAGGATTTCCTTGCTCTTGTACTCAATTCCCTTTGTTAACTAGTTGTTAACAACAATAGTACATCTTTGTACTGTAGGAGAAAACCCACATGGTCTCAGGGAGAACATACAAACTCCCTATAGGCAGCAGCTGGAATTGAACCCGGGTCACTGGCACTGTAAAGCATTGTGTTAACCACTGTGCTACCATGCCATTGTTATTAGTGTGGGTGTCAAAAGTAATGTGGAGAAGGCAGAAGAATGGGAATGAGAGGGAAAATAAATCATCCATGATCGGATGGACAAGCAAACTCAATAGGCCAAATGGCCTATTTTCTTCCCCTATATCTTATGTCTGAATAGTATTTTTACATTCTGTGCTTTTTTTAATCAACCTTTCAACATTTTATCAACATTTTAAACAGCATATCATGTTTATTATTACGAATATAACTGATTTCATAATTGTTGAGCCAGTGAAGATGATTCTGTTATCTGGTACAATATTTGGGGAATTTCAACATTAATAAATATTGTCATTAAAATATTGATAAATTACCATTGACATTCCTATAGATTATTGTGAGGAGACATTATCCTCCACGAATCAAATCAAATCATAATTAATGCACCTGCAATAGACTTGATTGTTGAACCCATCACCAGCATTTATCTTCTGTTGAATATGTTATATGGCCATATTGACCAGTATATTGCAACACATAAAGACAATCTTTATCAATAGAGATCAATGATTGATTGTTTTTGATGCAGGTAAGAATGATATAATATAATTGCGTTGCTATGAATAATAAAATAATTCCATTGATTGAATGAAACAAAAGGCTACATCTCGTGTGTTTTATCTTATATCATGAGTCTTTTATTGCTATAGTCTGCAACAATTCAACCAATAATTGGTTCTAAGAGACAAACCTTGTCAAATATTATGAAATCAGTTTCATGGCATATCTGATTTTTGCACATTATGAGGTGAATCTGAATCTGAATCAAAATTAGGTTTAATATCACTAGCATATGTCATTAAATCATTGTTTTGTGGTAGCAGTAGATCGCAGTGTATAATAAAAAAAATCATAAATTACAATAAGAAGTACAGTGTGTATATGGAATTAAATGCATAGTCCAATAAGAGAGAAGAAAAAAATAATGAGGTAGTGTTCATGGGTTCATTGTCCATTCAGAAAACTGATAGAGGGGAAGAGGCTGTACTCAAAATGCTCAGTGTGTGTCTTCAAGATTCTGTAATGGTAGCAGTGAGAAGAAGGCATGTCCTGGGTGATGGGATCCTAAATCACAGATGCTGCTTTTTTGAGGCACTGCCTTTTGATGGTGTCCTGGATGTTGGGGAAAGTTAATGCCTTTTGTGGAGTTGGATGAGTTAACAGTTTTCTGCAGCTTTTTACAATCCTGGGCAGACTTTGATGCAACCAGTTAGAATACTCTCTACGGTACATCTGCAAATATTGTTGGTGAAATATCAATTCTCCAATTCCTGGGCCTTTGTACCTTGCTCTGCGACTGGATCCTTGACCGAGAGACCACAGACAGTGCAGATCAGAAACAACATCTCCTCCTCCCTGGCAATCTCCAAATGAAGTACAGCTACTGAGGGGCATTCTTTGTAATAACATCAATATGTTGGGCCCAGAATAGATCTTCAGAGATGTTGACACCCAGGAATTTGAAACTACTCACCCTTTCCACTTCTGATCCCTCAGTGAGGACTGATGTGTGTTCCCTTGACTTGCACTTACTAAAGTCCTTAATCAATCCTTGGTCGTACTGATGTTGAGGTTGTTCTGACACCACTCCCAGTTGATCTATTTTATTCCTATCCACCTCCTTGTCATCACCTGAAATTCTGCCAACAGTAGTTGTGTTTCAGCTGTGTTTAACCACACAATTGTGGGTATAGAGAGCGTAAAGCAGGATGCCAAGCACACATCCTTGAGGTGCACCAGTGTTGATTGCCAGTGAGGAGGAGATGTTGCTTCTGATCTGCACTGTCTGTGATTTCTTGGTCAAGGATCCAGTCAGAGAGCAAGGTACAGAGGCCCAAGATTTGGAGATAGTTGATTAGAACTGAGTGTATGATGGTGTTGAACAATGAGCTATAGTCAATAAACAGCAGCCTGACTTAGGTATTACTATTGTCCAGATGATCCAAGGCCAAGTGGATAGAGAGATTATATCCACTGTAGACTCACTGTGGTAATAGGCAAATTGCAGTGGGTCCACGTCATTGCTTAGGCAGGAGTTGATTCTAGCCATGATGAATCACTCAAAGCACTTGATCACACTACTGGACGGTGGTCATTAAGGCAGTTCACCATGCCCTTCTTGAGCACTGGTATTATTGTGATCTTAAAGCACTGATGCAGTAGTGAGAGATTGAAGATGTTCTTTTACACTCCCGCCAATTGTCGGGCATGGATTTTCAGAGCCCTACCAGGTATATTATTAGGGTCTGACACCACACGAAGGTTCACCCTCTCTGAAGCTGGCCTCTGATACAGATATGCCAGGGTCACAGAGGGTAGAGGGATTCGCACAGGTGTAATTTTATTCTCCCTTTCAAAGTATGTAGAAAAGGCATTGACCTCATTTGGGAATGAAGCATCATAACCATTCATAATGTTATGTTTTAATTTTCCTGTAAGACCACAAGGCTGTAAGATAATGGAATAATATTAGAACATTGGACCCATTGACTCTGCTCTGCTATTCCATGATAGCTGATCTATTCTTCTGCTCAGCTCCAATATCCTGCCTTCTCCCCATATCCCTTCATGCACAGACCAATCAAGAATCTGTCAACCTCTGACTTCAATATATGTAAAGACTTGTCTTTGACAGATGCCTGTCGCAACAGTTTCCACAGATTCAGCACTCTCTGGCTAAAGAAATACCTCTGCATCACAATTCTAAAAGAACACCTCTCAATTTTGAAGTTGTCCTCTAATCCCAGACTCTCCTGCCATAGAAAACAACTTCTCCACATCCACTCTATTAAGGCCTTTCAACATTCGAAAGGTTTCAATTAGGTCAACCCTTATTCTTTTGAATTCTATTGAATACAGGCCCCAAGCCGTGAAACCCTCTTCATATGACAAGACATTCAATCCTGGAATCCTGGAACTTTCTTTAAACCCCCTTTAGTGTTAGCATGTTCTTTTTAAAGATAAGGGGCCCAAAACTTCTCACAATACACCAAGTGAAGCATCACCAGTGCTTTATAAAATAACAACATAACATCATTGCTCTTATATACTAGTCCACTTGAAATGAATGCTAATGTTGCATTTGCCTTCCTCACCACAGTTTTAATTTGCTATTTAACCTTTAGGAAATCCTGCACAAGGACTCCCAACTCCCTTTGCACTTTAGCCTTTTGAATTTTTTTATCCACTTAGAAAATAGTCTATGCTTTTATTTTGTCTTCCAAAGTACATGGCCATACACCTCTTGACATTGTATTCCATCTGCCATTTCTTTGCCCATTTTTCTAATTTGTCTAAGTCCTTCTGTAGCCTCCCTATTTCCTCAGAACTACCTGCCTCTCAACCTATCTTCATATCATTTGCTAACTTTGCAACAGGGCCATCAATTCTGTCATCCAAAACAGTCAAAAAAATTGGTTCAACACAGACCCTTGTGGAACACTACTTGTCACCGGCAGCCAACAAGAAAATGCTCCGTTTCTTCCCACTCTTTGCCTCCTGCCAATCCGCCACTGCTTTATCCATGCTAGGATCTTTCCTGTAATACTATGGGCTCTTAACTTGTTAAGCAGCCTCATGTGCAGCACCTTCTTTAAGATCTTCTGAAAATCCAAGTGCACAACATCGACCAATTCTCCTTTGCCTATCCTGCTTGTGTTACTTTTTCAAAGATTTCAACAGATTTGTCAGGCAAGAGTTTCCCTTGAGGAAAGCTCACCCTATTTTATCATGTGCCTCCGAGTACCATGAAACAACATCCTTAACAATTGACTTCAACATCTTCCCAACCATGGTGTCAGACTAACGGACCTATATCTTCCTTTCTTCTGTCTCTCCCCCTTCTTTAAGGGTGGAGTAATATTTGCAGTTTTCCAGTCTTCCAGAACCATTCCAGAATCTGGTGATACTTGAAGGATCATTAATATTGCCTCCACAACCTCTTCAGCCACCTCTTTCAGAACCCTTGGGTGTACGCCGTCAGATCCAGGTGACTTATCTATATTCAGACCTTTCAGTTTCTCAAGTAATGGTAACTTCACACACTTTATGACCCCTGACACCTGGAATTTCCACCATAGCTGGTGTCCTTAACAGTGAAGCCTGATGCAAAACAGTTATTCAGTTCTTCTGCCATTTCCTTCTTCCCCATTAATATCTCTCTAGCAACATTTTCCAGCTGTTCAATAACCACTCTTGACTCTCTTTTTTATACTTTATGTTTCTGAAGAAACTTTTGGTATCCTCCTTAATATTATTGGCTAGCTTACATATTTATTACATATTCCATCTTTTTCTTCTTAACGATTTTTTTAGTTGCCTTCTGTTGGTTTTTAGAAGTTACACAATCCGCTAACTTCCCACCAACTTTTGCCTCCCTTTGTTGTTTATGTTGGCGTTTACCTCTCTTGTTAGCCATGGTTATGTCATCTGACCTTTGGAATACTTCTACCTCATTGGGATGTATATATCCTGTGCCTTTCAAACTGCATCCAGAAATTCCAGCCATTGTTGCTCTGCCATCAGCCCTGCCAGTGTTCTTTTCCAAGCAATTCTGGCCAACTCCTATCTCATGCCTCTATAACTTATTTTACTCAACTGTGATACTGATACATCTGACTTTAGCTTCCCTTTCTTAAATTTTAGGGTGAACTTGATTATATTATGACCACTTTTGCCTTAAGGTTCTTTGACCTTAAACTCTCTAATCAATTCCAGCTTATTGCACAACACCTAATCGAGAGTAGCTGATCCCCTAATAGGCTAACCACAAGTTGCTCTAAAAATCCCATAGGCATTCCCCTTCTTGGATTCAGCACCACCACCAACCTAATTTTCCCAATCCACCTGCATTTTGATATCTATCCCTAATGATGATTGTAACATTTCCATTTTGGCATGCACTTAATATCTCCCATTTTAATTTATAGATGACACCCTTACTATTGTTTGGGGTGGTGGGGTTTGTATACAACTCGCATCAAGAACTTTTTACCCTCGCAGTTTCTTAGCTCTACCCACAACGATTCAACTCCTTCTGATCCTAAGTCACCTCTTTCTAATGATTTAATATCATTTTTTACCAGCAGAGCCATACCACCCCCCTCTGCCTACCTGCCTGCCCTTTTCATACCATATGATCCTTGCACATTAAGTTCCCCACTATAATCCTTTCTCTATCAGGCTAATCTTCAGTTTTGATTTTATTCTATAATGAGCCGGATATTACTGAGAATACCTTTGTCTGTTGTCTGCCCTGAATTGAATTGTATGATATTCTGGGTCAATGCAGAAAGAAAAGTCAAACACGTCATTACAGTCTATAAAGTTCAAAGTACATTTATTATCAAAGGACATATATATCACAGTATACTACCTTTGAGATTCATTTTCTTGCAGGCATTTAAAAAAGAAATACAATAGAATTTAGAAAACAGAACTATGCACAAACAGACTAATACAAACAAACAACCAATGAAAAATGGAGACAAATTGTGTAAATAAAGAACAATATTACTGGGAGTATGAAGTCTGTAGGTCATAGAACCAGTTCAGATTAGTGATGAATGAAGTGATCCATGTTGCTACATCCATGATGATTATAGTGCAATAGCTGTTTCTGAAACTAAAAGTGTGTGGGTAGTAGATGGTACTACCCATGATGCTACTACTACTACATGGTAGTACTACTGATGGTAGTAGAGAGAAAAGGCCTGGGTGGTGGAGGTCTTTGATGATGGACGCTGCATTTTTGTTGCAGCGCTCCTTCTAAGTGCATTCAAGTCATTGTTGGGAAGACTACTGATTGGAACTCTTTCTTGTCCTTTTAAAGGTAAGCCCTTCTGAGGTTTGAGAAACTCAGATCTGAAAGGATATTAAAAAAATTGAAGTGACGGGTCTTCAAGGATATTGGTGGGATGTATCAGTAAACAAACTCATGTTTAAGCATTTTTCCTTTATTTTGAATAGAACAAAAAATTGAAATAATCCCATACTTAGTAGTGATGGAAGTTGAATCAATGGTCTGTTCATTGCTATTCAAAGCATATTTTTGAGGCAACCTGTTATCACATAACTTTTCGGAATGAGTTCAGGTGTGCCTCTTGTTCGAACTGCAATATTACACGTTAATGGTGCAAATCCAAGCTCACCTACTGAGACAGGCCTCTTGTCAGAATGGACCAAACAGGCCTGTGGCCTTCACTGCAATAAATGCACCTCCTTGACATAAATAGATAATGTGAGAGAAAGCATTTTCTACACCTTGGCATCAGGACCTTAATATCATGGTGATCATCTCAATTTCTTTATAATTCTGAGAGATTAGAATTAGCAATTCCATTGTTAGTATGTATTTGTTAACATTACAATCGAACTTCTGGACAGTCCTTGATCTAAAATGCTCGGATCCAATACCTTCAAGTCAAAACAATATTTTAAATTTGGTATTGTGTGATACTGCTGAGTAACACAAACATATTCAGTTGTATATTTCTGTATATTGAAGAACAATGGGATGCTTCCAGACAGATTATCTCTATATTTAGTTTGTCATCTTCCTGATCTGATGTCATGTTAGAAATAAAAACAAAAATGTTTTTATTTATCAAAATGCTATAATAACTAAATTTACTATTTAATAGGGTGATCTCATTGAAACCTATTGTTTGTTGAAAGGCTCAATACAGTGGATATGGAGAGGATGTTTCCTGTGGCAGTGGAATCTAAGACCAGAGGACACAGACTCAGAGTAGAGGGATGTCCTTTTAGAACAGAGATGAGAAAGAATTTCTTTAGCCAGAGAGTAGTGAATCTGTGGAATTCATTGCCATAGACAGCAGTAGAGGACATCATCGGATATATCTAAGGCAGATGTTGATAGGTTCTTGATTAGTCAGGTCTTGAAGGAATCTGTGGAGAAGGCATGAGATTGGGACTGAAGGGGAAAATAGATCAGCCATGATGGAACAGTGGAACAGACTCGATGGGCCCAATGGCCTAATTCTGCTCCTACATTTTATGGTCTTAAAGGTTACTGCAGAGTTTATAGGGAAAGCTAAAAACAAGACTAGCCTAGATTTTCCCAGAATTTCCAATGGCTCCACGTGGAATTTCCTGCATTTCCCCAACACTAATAGAGGAAATTCATCTCACTTAACTTTGGGCAGAAATAGGCACTTCATTTGTTTCAAGGGATAGGAATCCTATTAAGTCTAAAATAATACAAACTGATTGTGTTTACTGAGATTTGGAATTGTTTAAGAGTGATTTTCTTGTCTAACTTTTATTCTACTTTTAATATTTTAAAAGGTTGCTTGACTAATCTTAAAAAATTTTGAATATTGCAGAAAGTGAAATTTCACTCAAAATTATTCTATGCCTTTGGGCCGAAACCCTTCATCAGGACTTGAAAGAAAGGAGGCAGATGTTTGGTTGGATGAAGGTTGTACATTCTCCCCATGACAACACAGATTTCCTCTGGATGTCCTGCTTTCTTCCCAAATTCCAAAGACATATGGGTTAATAGTTTAATTAGTCACCTGAGTGTAATTGGGTGTTGTGGGCTTGCTGGGCTGGAAGGAGCTGCTACAACACAACATCTCTAAACGCTGAACAACTAGGATTTCCGCATAGTTGGATAAAGTTCAAGCCAAGTTTATTGCCGTATGTACACGTATATATATGCACAGGTGCAATAAAAATATGTACTTTCAGTGGTATCACAGGTGCATAACATCGGAAAAGCAGCATTCACATGAAAAAATATAAATTAAACCAATTATACAGTTTTTCAAGGAAGTTCATAATTAAAACAAATGATATGTCCATTCCAGTGCAAAGAGATCAAAATGGGTAACGTTGCTATAGTGACTTTGGATAGGAGATTATTTTGTGTTTTATTGTATGCTCTTCTATTCCCTTGAGTTAATTTACCGCAGATAGTTTACAGTATAAAAATCTGCTTTATCAAGTCTCGCATCCTCTGAAGGAATTTAAATTTAAGTAACAAGATTAGTGCATTAGTCCCTTGAGCCTTCTTTCAGTAAGGAGACTAAAACTGTTCGCTATAGGTTGAGTGGCATCAATGAGACAAAAGGAATCATTTCCCCTCGCAGAAGCTGAGTTCCACAGAGTTCCTCCAGCGGATTATTTGTTGCCTCTTGTGTCTCAGTGAATGAATACAATGCTTGGAGCTGTGATTTCACCCAAGACATGTACACTTCCCGAAAGACTTGTTTGCTATTTTCTCCCTTCCCTTGCATGAATAGCAAAGTGATCTCAACCTTCTTAATTGCTAAACCTCCCTCACATAAAGAGACAAATCCCTCTGCATTAGTTTGTATCTACACCATTTAAGAAGCTCTTAGATAGATACGTGGATGATAGGGATGATAGAAAGAATAAAGGCCTATGTAGGAAGGGAGGGCTAGATTAATCATAGAATAGATAATAAGGTTAGCACAACATTGTGGGCTGAAGTGCCTGCATCATGTTGTAGTGTTTTCTGTTCTATTTAAAAACCAACCATTTTGCCGAGTTCATTAAGCTAATATTTCCCCACCTTACTTGCAATCGAATGCCTGTGTTGCCCTTTCAAAGACTGCATACTTTGCAGTTTGTGACTTGCCTTCTGAAACATTTTACGAACCATACAGCATGTCAAGAACATAACAGAATACTTTCCACTTCCCTGAATGAATGCAGCTCCAATAATACTGACAAATCTTATCATGAAGACAAAACACCACATCCACCTCACTAAATATTCATTTACTTCAGTACCAGGGCGCAGTGGCTGCAAAAAACAGCATCTACAAAAAGCACTGATGTTAGTTGATCCCAGTAGCATAATCCAAGCTTGAAACTATTACTGCCCAGGAGGACAAGAGCAGTAGGAACTTGGGAATGCCAGCATATGCTGATTTCCATTCAAGTTGCACACTGTCCCGATTTGGAAATTGGAAATCCTTATAACATTCAGTACACCAGTCAGCATCTGTAGAGACGGAGCTGTGCAACATAACCTTTGCACAGACATATTCTGATGAAATGTCATCAACCTGAATTATTGAATCTGTTTTCCTTTGTCTCTCTCTCTCCCTCTTTTTCTCTCTCTTACTCTCCTTCTTTCTTTCTCTCTCTCCCCCTCTATCCCTTTCACTCTCTCCTCTATCAAGTTTTGAGACACCATGGTGCGAGAACTTGCAACAGAGAAGCTGCATCTGTTAAGAAGGAGAAAAAAATATAATCTTCTCAAAGGAAACTTGAGAATATATCACAAAGATCTCAGCACTGATGTAATGGAACATCACTGATCACAGATATCCAGTCAGAATTACGCCCCGCCTTCCACTGCTACTCTCTGTCTGTTTTGACAAAGCCAATTTTGTATTCAATTTGCTAACTCACTGTGATCCAGTCTTTCATGAGAAATCCTGAATTGTGAGTTGAGAGTGAAAACCAAGACATGCTGACTTTTGATTCAATACTTAGTTATTAATGAAGCTTTAATTAACTTATTGATTTATTTACTTATTTATTTATTATTAGTAGTACTTGTATTTGTATTTGCAGTTTATATATATTAATAGCTGGGGTGTCTAATTCTTTTGCAGACTATAGAACCATAGAAAATGAAACAAGAAACAAGCCTTTTGGCCCTTCTTGTTTGCCTGTCAGCCCCGACTAGGAGTTGAGGATTCCATCATCTACCTGCCGAACCCTGTCTACACCCACCTGGGCAAGCCAGCGAGCACTGTGTGGGTCATGTTTTTTGACTTCTCCAGTGCGTTCAACACCATCCGCCCTGCTCTGCTGGGTGAGAAGCTGACAGTGATGCAGGTGGATGCTTCCCTGGTGTTCATGGATTATTGATTACCTGACTGGCAGACCACAGTACGTGCGCTTGCAACACTGTGTGTCAGACAGAGTGGTCAGCAGCACTGGGGCTCCACAGGGGACTGTCCTGTCTCCCTTTCTCTTCACCATCTTCACCTCGGACTTCAACTACTGCACAGAGTCTTGCCATCTTCAGAAGTTTTCTGATGACTCTGCCATAGTTGGATGCATCAGCAAGGGAGATGAGGCTGAGTACAGGGCGATGGTGGGAAACTTTGTCACATGGTGCAAGCAGAATCATCTGCAGCTTAATGTGAAAAAGACTAAGGAGCTAGTGATGGACCTGAGGAGGGCTAAGGCACCAGTGACCCCTGTTTCCATCCAAGGGATCAGTATGGACGTGATGGAGGATTACAAGTACCTGGGGATACGAAAGGACAATAAACTGGACTGGTCAAATAACACTGAGGCTGTCTACAAGAAGGGTCAGAGCCGTCTCTATTTCCTGAGGAGAATGAGGTCCTTTAACATCTGCCGGATGATGCTGAGGATGTTCTACGAGTCTGTGGTGGCCAGTGCTATCATGTTTGCTGTTGTGTGCTGGGGCAGCTGGCTGAGGGTAGCAGACACCAACAGAATCAACAAACTTATTCATAAGGCCAGTGATGTTGTGAGGGTGGAACTGGACCCTCTGACAGTGGTGTCTGAAAAGAGGCTGCTGTCCAAGTTGCATGCCATCTTAGACAACGACTCCCATCCACTCCATAATGTTCTGGTTAGGCACAGGAGTACATTCAGCCAGAGACTCATTCCACCGAGATGTAACACTGAGCATCATAGGAAGTCATTCCTACCTGTGGCCATCAAACTTTACAACTCCTCCCTTAGAGTGTCAGACACCCTGAGCCAATAGGTTGGTCCTGGACTTATTTCCACTTGGCATGATTAACTTATTATTTAATTATTTATGGTTCTATATTGCTATATTTCTTCACTATTCTTGGTTGGTGTGGCTGTAATGAAACACAATCTCCCTTGGGATCAATAAATGTCTGTCTGTCTTGGCTGTGCCGAACCATTTTTCTAGCTAGTCCCACTGACCTGCACCTGGGCCATGTTCCTCCAGACCCCTACTACTCTATTGCTTTTATGTGTTGCACTATACTGGTGTCATGATAAAAAAAAACAAATTTCAGGGTATTTGTTGTTGAAGGTAAATTTGATATGAATGTGGGTCTCTATTGTGGACTGAGAATGGGAAGGGGAAGGGAAAGGGGAAAGAGTGGGAAGCTCCAGAGAGACATTGTGTAATGATCGATAAACCAATTGTTTGGAATCATAGAAAAACGTAGAAACATAGAAAACCTACTGCGGTGGTTCAGTCCAAAGTCGCAGACTCTGGGTTTTCCAGCGGTCCCTTGCTGCGGTTGGACTTAACTAGAAACACCTGAGGCTCATATTGGAACTGGGAATATAAGTGGCCCTGGAATGGAGTGTGGTTGCGGGTTGTCTTGATAAGATACTCATGGCACAGATGGCTGGTGGAAGGCTAGTATGGACTCTTGCCATCCTTGGGGCTGTGTTGGAGAACCATGGCTTCTGGGAATCTTGCTAGTAGTTGGAGTGGTCACTGGGGTATGGATTCAGCTATTTCCTGGGCCAGCTGGGTGACTGTCAGCCACTCTGAGCGAGGTAGGGATCTGGTTGCCTCTGTAGCCAGCCAAGGCTGCTGGCTGTAATGACTACTCAGAGCTACCCTAATGCAGAGGTGGAACTGTCTGTTGTTCCTTGGTGTTTGTCTCTTCCTGTCCTTGTCCCTGTGGGGTAAGTCAGGCTATTCTGCTGTTGCTCTGTGGGGGGAATCTGTCTTGTCTTTGCCTCTGTTGGGAAGGTCAGGCTGTTCTGCTGTTACCTGATGGATGGTGCTGCCGCACCTTGGTGTGGAGTTATAGATGAGTCCTGGCTTGTTGGTGGATAATCCAGGCTCTGTCTGTGTACTGTCCTGTCTCATGTCAGTGTCCCGTTAAAGATGAGTCCTGGCTTGTTGGTGGATAATCCAGGCTCTGTCTGTGTACTCTCCTGTCTCATGTCAGTGCCTTGTTAAAGATGAGTCCTGGCTTGTTGGTGGATAATCCAGGCTCTGTCTGTGTACTGTCCTGTCTCATGTCAGTGCCTTGTTAAAGATGAGTCCTGGCTTGTTGGTGGATAATCCAGGATATGTCTGTGTACTGTCCTGTCTCATGACAGTGCCTTGTTAAAGATGAGTCCTGGCTTGTTGGAGGACAAGTCCCAGCTCCATGTTGATGTACAGTTCCTAGTATGACCCTCAGCTCCAGCCTCAAGCCTTGACCCAAGTCTCAAGGCCCCTAGTCCCTAGCCAAGTCTTGTCACATCCTCGCCTGGGTTTGGGGGTCTGAGCCTGAGGCAAGACCCAGGTTCTGGGTCCTTGTCCAGTCTTGGGCTCGGAGTCCACCCCAGGCTTCTTGTTCCCAGTCCCTCGTCCTGGTCCCGCTTCTCCTGCCTAGACTACATCCTGTCCCATTGTTGGGTTCTGTCTCATCCTGTTTCTGGGACTCCAGTGTCTGTCCTGCAGTTGGGTCCTGATTCAACACCTGACTTATGACACCTACAGCACAATACAGGCCCTTTGGCCCACGATGTTGTGCTGAACATGTCGCTACCTTAGAAATAACTAGTGTTACCCATAGTCCTCTATTTTCTAAGCTCCATGAACCTATCCAAAAGTCTCTTAAAAGACCCTATCATATTTGCCTCCACCACTGTTGCCGGCAGCCCATTCCACGCACTCACCACTCTCTGCATAAAAAAACTTGCTCCTGACATCTGCTCTGTACCTACTCCCAAGCACCTTAAACAACTGCCCTCTTCTGGCAGCGAATTTCAGCCCTGGGGGGGAAAAGGCTCTGACTATCCAAACTATCAATGCCTCTCATCATCTTATACACCTCTATCAGATTACTTCTCATCCTCTGTTGCTCCAAGGAGAAAAGGCTGAGTTCACTCAACCTATTCTCATAAGGTGTGCTCCCTAATTCAGGAAACATCCTTCTATATCTCCTCTGCACCCTTTCTATGGCTTCCACATCCTTCCTGTAGTGAGGTGACCAGAACTGAGCACAGTACTCCAAGTGGGGTCTGACCAGGGTCCTATATAGCTGCAACATTACCTCTCAGCTCCTAATCTCAATTCCACAATTCACGTAGGCCATACACCGTATGCCTTCTTAACCATGGAGTCATCCTGCACAGCTGCTTTGAGCATCCTATGGACTCAGACCCCAAGATCCCTTTGATACTCCACACTGCCAAGAGTCTTACCATTAATGCTATATTCTGCCATCATATTTGACCTACCAAAATGAACCACTTCACACTTATCTAGGTTGTACTCCATCTGCCAATTCTCAGTCCAGTTTTGCATTCTATCAATGTCACGCTGTAATCTCTGATAGCCCTCCACACTACCCACAACACCTCCAACCTCTGTGTGATCAGCAAAGTTACTAATTCATCCCTCCACTTCCTCATCCAGGTCATTTACAAAAATCAAGAAGAGTAAGGGTCCCAGAACAGATCCCTGAATCACTCCACTGGTGACTGACTTCCATGCAGAATATGACCTGTCTACAACCAGTCTTTGCCTTCTGTGTGCAAGCCAGTTCCGCATCCAGAAAGCAATGTCCCCTTGGATCCCACGCCTCCTTACTTTCTCAATAAAGCTTGCATGGGGTACCTTATCAAATGCCTTGCTGAAATCCATATACACTACATCTACTGTTCTACCTTCATCAATATGTTTAGTCACATCCTCAAAAAATTCGAACAGGCTCATAAGGCATGACCTGCACTGGACAAAGCCATGCTGACTATTCCTAATCACATTATACCTCACCAAATGTTCATAAATCCTGCCTCTCAGGATCTTCTCCATCAACGTACCAACCACTGAAGTAAGACTCGCTGGTCTATAATTTCCTGGGCTATCTCTACTCCCTTTCTTGAAAAAGGGAACAACATCCGCAACCCCCCAATCTGCTGGAACCTCTCCCCTCCCTATTGATGATGCAAAGATCATCACCAGAGGTTCAGCAATCTCCTCCTTCACCTCCCACAGTATCCTGGGGTACATTTCATCCGGGCCTGGCAACATATCCAACTTGATGCTTTCCAAAAGCCCCAGCACATCCTCTTTCTTAATATCTACATGCTTGAGCTTTTCAGTCCACTACAAGTCATCACTACAATCACCAAGATCCTTTTGCATACTGAATACTGAAGTAAATTATTCATTAAGTACCTCTGCTATTTCCTTTGCTTCCATACACACTTTCCCACTGCCACACTTAATAGGTCCTATTTTTTTCATGTCTTATCCTCTTGCTCTTCACATACTTGTAAAATGCCTTGGGGTTTTCCTTAATCCTGCCTGCCAAGGCCTTCTCATGGCTCCTTCTGGCTCTCCTAATTTCCTTCTTAAGCTCCTTCCTGTTTGCCTTATTATATTTTAGATATCTAACATTACCTAGCTCTCTGAAACCTTTGTAAGCTTTTCTTTTCTTCTTGACTAGATTTACTACAGCCTTTGTACACCATGGTTCCTGTACTCTACCACAACTTCCCTGTCTCATTGAAACGTACCTATGCAGAACTCCACACTAGTATCCCCTGAACATTTCCCACATTTCTTCTGTACCTTTCCCTGAGAACATCTTTTTCCAATTTAAGTTTCCAAGTTCCTGCCTGATAGCCTCATAATTCCCCTTACTCCAATTAAACGCTTTTCTAACTTGTCTAACAACCAAATCATCTTGACTGGTGTCTCATGGCTAAACATGTCTACACCCACACCACATCCTGCCCCTGATACTCCTTCTCTGCCAGTTGTCCCACACCCCTCCCATAGAGCTCCCCCATCACCATTCCCTACACCCTTTTCTCCTGCCAAGTTTACACATTGGCTTCCTGCTGCATGTTGGTGAATACAGTATTGTGCAAAAGTCTGATATTTATGCCCAGCTAAATATTTATGCCTAAGACTTTGGTAGAGTACTCTACGTACTTTGATAATAAATTTACTTTCAACTTCAAACTTTGAACTTTGTCCCCTACCTTTGGTGTGGTAAGCTGGGTCCTCCATGTTTCTCAATTAATAATCTCTGCAACTGTGTCTCTTCTATAGGGGGCTTATGAGTTATTTCCACCAGTATTTTCTATCTATAGTTACTCTCTATCTCCACGTCTGCTGATAAGGCAACATCCCTACTCACTGTCGTCAGTTTTCAACCAAGCCTTCTTTTATTATTATGTCCACACTTCCTTTTTTCTCCATTTTATTCTGTCATTTAAAACACTGTAATATTGTGACCAAATGCTGATCGCCATTCAGCTATATTTCTGCAGTGGTTATTAGAGCAAATCTGTTTGGCTTTATTGTGCCAACCCATCGATCTTGTTACAAATACTTTGTGTTTTCAGATTAAAAAAACCCTACGATTACTCCCTGATTTGACACTGACTCATCCCTTTGAAACTTTGTAGCCATTTCAGTCACTCTCTGCTTATTATTACTCAATTGCTATGATGCACTATGCCATTGACATTATCTATTAGATTTATCAATTTCTCCTCGCTTGAGCTCTCTTTTCTCAGCACTTTAGTTTAATTTCATATTTATGATCCTGGTGATTTGATGTACCAGGTCTTGGTCCCACCGGATTAAGTGGAAACTGTCCTGTAAGAATGTTACCCCAGTCCTTTAGAATAGCTATTAGTCCACATGATTTATAGTGTCTGTCTTTCACACCACCCTTTGGAACTGAACTTCAACACCTTAATCTGTCTGACTCCATGTGATTTGCCACTAAATTCAGGTTATGTCTGAAGTTTCCTTACTTGCTTCTAAAACTCTCTGGGCTGAACATAGCTGAATTCAATAGGTCTTCCTGTGTCAATGCAATATAACAAACATGCCTTCCTATTCATGCTTACGCTCCTTCCATTTACAAAGAAATATCTTAACTAGGGACATCACCATCCTGCCATTCAGGCCATGCATTCTTCTTGCTGCTGCTATTGGAAAGGAGGTACAGAAGCTGTGCTGTCTTTACGACAGTTATTTAGTTTATAATATTTTCGCTTAGTAATTCATTCAATAGTATTTTCTAGTTAGAATTAGAAGTGTTTAAAGTATATTCATTGCATGTAAAATATATCGGCATGCGATGACGTCACATCCGGTTTCGCCGCGTCTTGTGGGAAAATACCGGTTTGAAATTAGCGCGAGGGTGGGGGCTTACCACGAGGCTCACCTGAGCAGAAGTTGTTTTGCAGGCATGAGAAATCACAGTGAGAGCAACGCTGTAAGTTAATAGATAATCGATATATTGAACTAAGATGTTAATGCCGATCCTGTTAGAAGTAACGACGGTAGATAATGTTTATGCTTTCGTTAGTTAAAGAGTCGCGGATAGTTTGCATGGAAGTGTATTTAAAGTAGTCAATGGAGCAGGTAAACTCTCCCTGTATACTGCACCTTAGTGTAATGTAGTTATAGTCACCTTTGCAAGTATTTACACTTGAAATGTGATATTAAGGAAGGAACAAATACTGTGTCAATCTTGTATTGTTTTATCAACAGTTTTCACCATATGTTAATGTGAAGAGTGAACAGTAAATGGTTAATCTTACTGCGATCTGGTTCTTATTAACTGGTTTATCTCGACGTTGAATTCGGCGTTATTAGTACACGCAAAGGAGAACGTTACAGTGAAAAAGCGGCATTATCAGGTGTTTCAAGTGCTGCAATGTCAGCTCAATCCAGCATCAATTCGACGCCACCCAGCGACAGGGGCAGTAAACCGACATCAAGTAAGTCCACCCAGGCAAGAGCCAAGGCAGAAGCCGCCAAGGTGCGACTGCGTTACGCCAGACAAAAAGCAGTTTTGAAAATGAAACTGGCCATCAGAGAAGCCGAAATCCAGAAAGAACTGGCCATCAGAGAAGCCGAAATCCAGAAAGAAAAGGCTGCCAGAGAAGCCGAAATCCAGAAAGAAGCCGAAAAGGCTGCCAGAAAAGCCAAAAGGGCTGCCAAAAAAGCCGAAAGGGCCGCCAGAAAGGCAGAAGCCGCCAAGGTGCGACTGCGTTACGCCAGACAAGAAGCAGTTTTGAAAATGAAACTGGCCACCAGAGAAGCCGAAATCCAGAAAGAAAGGGCCGCCAGACAAAGAGAAGAGGCTGCCAGAGAAACCGAAATCCAGAAAGAAAAGGCCGCCAGACAAAGAGAAGAGGCTGCCAGAGAAACCGAAATCCAGAAAGAAAAGGCCGCCAGACAAAGAGAAGAGGCTGCCAGAGAAGCCGAAATCCAGAAAGAAAGGGCTGCCAGAGAAGCCGAAAAGGCTGCCAGACAAAGAGAAGAAGCTGCCATGGCGGAAGCAAAGTACATAGAAGAAGCTGAAGGGTCGCGTGATCTGACCGAAGTAAGATCTACTTTAGAAAGGACCAGACTGGAACGCACAAGCGACTATGTACAATCTCAAATAGACAGGCAGGCTCGTCTCCCCTCTCCATACGTATTCGATAACTTCCCCAGCTACGAGGAACCTCAGAGAGTCACGATTGCATCACATCCATACGAGGAAGGAAATTTACCCTCACGGCTCCGTGATGAAGTCAAGAATGAAAGAACCGACAATGCTCCTTCACCCCCACAACAGGACGGCGGGGAGGGAGAGGTTCACTCCAGGACAACAATTGTCAGCTCGAACTGTACAGAAGTTTGCGGTCAAACTCAGTCAAGCCGTTCTTGTTCCAAGATCTGCCTCACTGAGGTGTACCCTAAAGAAGCACAACAAGACATTACCAAGCGTAAAGTAACCGACGAGACGCTAGGCCAGTCAGTTTTCATTCGAACCGAGCACGGAAACAAACTTGCACAATCAGCTCAAGATACCATTTCTTTAAAAACCAAAGACACCAAGGTCTTCAGAGATGAAGCAAATAATGGGGTTGCCCCATTGCCTTTCAGAGAACCACGCCAGCGCTCACCAGATAACAAAGAGCAGGCAGTCAAACGGTTCACGTCCTTACGGAAAACCCGGAAAAGGAAACCTGAGATGCAGCAACGCACCCGATTGGCCCACGAGGTACTGTGCACCCTAATGGCAGAGGTCACAGCCATTATAAACACACAATCATTCCTACCTGTGTCTTCTGACCCAGAAAACCCCTTTATACTTTCGCCATCAACGCTCCTTACGCAGAAGGCAGGAGCACCTCCTCCACCAGGAGACTTCTCAGACAAGGATTTGTACACAAAGCAATGGAGACAAGTCCAGGCTCTGGCAAATCAGTTCTGGCCTCGCTGGAGACAAAAATATCTACCTTTGTTGCAACAGAGACAAAAGTGGACAGAACCCCACAGGAATCTGGCCAATGGCCAGAATCACTGCTACATTCCCTAGCGAGGATGGACATGTCAGGAAGATCGAATTGAAGACTACCAACCAAGGCAATGTGAAAATTTACCAAAGGCCAGTTACAGAAGTTATTCTACTTCTACCCAATGACTGATTAAGAGACTAAGTTTGTACTCTGCTCATTGTGACCTTACGAAGGTCAAGCGGGGAGTGTGCTGTCTTTACGACAGTTATTTAGTTTATAATATTTTCGCTTAGTAATTCATTCAATAGTATTTTCTAGTTAGAATTAGAAATGTTTAAAGTATATTCATTGCATGTAAAATATATCGGCATGCGATGACGTCACATCCGGTTTCGCCGCGTCTTGTGGGAAAATACCGGTTTGAAATTAGCACGAGGGTGGGGGCTTACCACGAGGCTCACCTGAGCAGAAGTTGTTTTGCAGGCATGGGAAATCACAGTGAGAGAAACGCTGTAAGTTAATAGATAATCGATATATTGAACTAAGATGTTAATGCCGATCCTGTTAGAAGTAACGACGGTAGATAATGTTTATGCTTTCGTTAGTTAAAGAGTCGCGGATAGTTTGCATGGAAGTGTATTTAAAGTAGTCAATGGAGCAGGTAAACTCTCCCTGTATACTGCACCTTAGTGTAATGTAGTTATAGTCACCTTTGCAAGTATTTACACTTGAAATGTGATATTAAGGAAGGAACAAATACTGTGTCAATCTTGTATTGTTTTATCAACAGTTTTCACCATATGTTAATGTGAAGAGTGAACAGTAAATGGTTAATCTTACTGCGATCTGGTTCTTATTAACTGGTTTATCTCGACATTGAATTCGGCGTTATTAGTACACGCGAAGGAGAACGTTACAGAAGCATTAGGTCTCACTCTACCAGGTTCAGGAACAGTTATGACCCCTCAACCATCAGACCTCTGAACCAGCATGGGTAACTTCAGTCACATCAACACTGAACTGATTCTACAAACTATGAACTCGCTTTCAAGGACTCTATGACTCGTGCTCTCAGTATTATTTATGTATGTATGTATTTATCTATCTATCTGTCTAATTATATATTTGATTATTATCTGAATTTTTTTTATCTTTGCTCAGTTCATCTTCTTTTGCACATTGTTCACCACTTTTGTGTGCAATTTTTCATTGATTCCATTGTACTTATTCATACCTGCTATGGATGCCCTTACAATTGTATCTGAGCACTTCAGTTTAAAGTGATAAATATGTACTTTGGTCATAAATACACTTTCAACTTTGAACTTTAAACTTTGGGCAGACAGCATGGTTTTTGGAATTCCTAGTAGCAGTTGCAGTGATGAGCATCCATTACCTTGAAATCAAAATGAAAAGTCAAAGTGCTTTTATTATCAGAGTAGGATTACAGAATACAACTCAGGTTCATGCTCCTGCAGTCATGAAACAAAACAACAGTTTGGATCCCATCTAAGAAAATATGAAATACACAAAGAAATCATGCAAATGTCAATTGCTAGCAAACAACACATTGAATGTCAAACATCAAATCAGGGGTGAAGTTTATTTTCACTAACAAATGTCATGTTGTTTTCTGGTGACTGTATAGCTCAATATGTAAAATATACTATAACTTAGCCATCCAGGACGACCACAAATTTGTAATGGTTTTGAGGCTCGCATGCCTCAATGAACCGGAGAGCTATGCTGGCTGGAGTCAGGGCTTTATGCTTTGGCTCTTGATAGGGTCAACCATGATAAACAGGTCAAAGGGTAAAGGCCAGACTAAGAGTGGTCCACCAGTCCTCTAGGAGTGTGGGTTCAGCTCAGGGCTGACAACCCTGACTGTTAACACAAAGTTGGTGCATAAAAAATTGTACTATGCCGTGACAATAAAGATATTTTATTTCATTTCATTACGGAAACAGCAATGAAGAATCCTGCTACATCTGAGTGCAGCCGTATTCCTGAGTCAACACTGCATGACTGTGCATGACTGACAGTAGAGAAAACCGAGAAGAAGCTACAGACATAATGACGGAACTGCTGAATGCCATCAGATACAGAGGACCCTTATTGTTGCTCTAAACACCAAACAGTGTAATGAGCAGTAAGAAGGAGACTATAAAATGATCATAAGAAATATATACTGTATGCATAAAATTAAATTTGTGTAAAAAGAGAGCAAAAATAGTGAGGTTGAATTCATAGGTTGATTGTTTATTTATAATTCTGACGGGTGAAGGGTAGGCACTATTCTTGAAACACTGAGTACAGATCTTCGGACTCCTGCATCTCATCTCTGGTAGTAGCAGTGAGAAGAGGGTGTGGAGTACAATGTGGAAAAGAAATAGGAAATTATCCACTTTGGTGCATAGAGTCATGGAATCGTAGAACAATACAACAGGGATTCAGACCTTTTGGCCCATCGAGTCCATGCTGAACTCAGTGCTCGCCTAACTAGTGCCAATTTCCTGAGTTTGGCCCATATCCCTCCAAGCCACACCTCACAATATACTATGCAAATACCTCAGAAATGATTATTTTGTCCCTGCCTCAAGCACTTTGTCCATCAATATATATTTCTTAAATGCTTGGTGCTGAAATTCAGAAGGACCCAGGGGTGCCTCTGAGCATGTCACTGAGAGCCAACATGTAAAGCTACAAATGGCTTGAAAACAAATAGAAAATAGGCTTACTAAGTAAAATCCCTCATGAATTGAGATTTTCTTGTTTTTACAAAATTTACTACTAAGGATGGAAAAACTGTAAATATCATAGAGACTTTTCTCATTTACAGTACCTAACAATCTATTCAGTTTGTACAAGAAATATCTTTTTACCTCATTTTGTGAACTATCTGCAATGGCAAGTGAAGACTATTTTCTTCCATTAAGCTTCAGTGTTCTGCCTATGAATATTTTATTCCTGCACTTGGAATGCAAATTCATTAGTCTGGAGTATACCCTTTTTAAATTCACTTTTGGAGATCCTGGCATTACTGTGAATGCAAATACATAATTGCTATCAAGAATGTGGTGCTGAGCTGGTTTCTTGAACTGCTGTATGTTTCTGATGAATGTACTTCCCCAGAACGGTTGGAAGGCAGTTCTATAATCTAGACATTACAGCAATGAAAGAATAGTGATATGTCTACAAATCAAGATGGCATGTAGTCTGAAAGGAAATTTGCATGTGGTGCTGTTCCCATCTCTGTACTCTCCTTGCTGCTCTTGAACATAGATGATTGCATAGTTTCCATAGGATGTGAGGGGTATGGAGGGCCGTATTCCAGGTGTGGGTTGATGGAACTAGGTAAAATAATAATTTGGTATTGACTAGATGGGCTGTTGGATCTAAATGTTTAATTGTCATTTTCCTTGCAGTTTAACAATTAATTGTCTGCTAGTACTTGTATGCATTTAACAGTTCAATATATCTCAAATGGTGAAGCACACTGCATTCTGGAAAGCCCTGGAAGCTTTCTTGTTCTGTATTACTTGAATAAGTGCTTTCTCAATGGTTAACCTGGCACTGCAGTATTTAAATAAATGCTTTCTAATTGGTTAATTCTTATCTAGAAATGAGAATGGAATTTTTCCGTATCTCTGTGGTATAAAATAGCCAAACACAAAGCATCACCATTTTAGTTTCGTAATCTTTTTAGCATTTTTGTCTCCTGCTATGACCTACTCCTTCTCATTCCTTTGTTCTATAAGCAGCTTAGCAAAGTTATCATGATTTGATGAGTTTTGTGCTTCTTTTCTGACTTCTAAAAAATCCTTGGATCAAAAACATCAGAATCAAATAAGTAGAGTATTCTGTGAAGATTTTAAAGACTTAGAACTTGGAAGAATTGCTCAGACAAAGTGGAATTTTCGGTGCCTAAGCAAAGGGGATAAGAACTTCCCTCTTCCTCTGTTGTCTGAGAGAAAAAATGGTTCTGGTTTCTGTTATATGGATCTAGCTCTGTTAGGGCAATGACACCACCCACAACACTAAGTATTGATCTGTTGACTAAGCATATGTATTGACCTGTTGTATATGCATATCTTTCTCTCACTGCAATGCAATGTCCTACCGAAGGGTCTCATTCCAAAACGTCAACTGTACTTTTTTTCCATAGACTCTGCCTGGCCTGCTGAGTTCCTCCAGCATTTTGTGTGTGTTGCTTGGATTTCCAGCATCTGCAGATTTTCTGTTGTTAGTGCGATGTAAATACTCCAGTCAAAGCCATCTCCCATGTGTGCGCTTTTATGTAATTTACATGTAGTTGCCTACAGATTTAACAAATTGGCGATGAGTACAAACCTGAATGTAAAAAAAAATCACAAACTACACCAACTGTTACAGGATAAAACACAGAGAGTTCAACAGCATGAAAAGGCCATCACAGATGCTTAAGCGTATGAGTGCAGTGCAGAGTAACTGCAAAAGATGCGTAGAATTTAAAGTGAAAATAATGCAGCAATGGCTTCAATTGGGAATTTGATAGTGCTATTGATGGCTGGCAGTTATATATCAAGAGGGTGGAACTGTATTGGTGCAAACAGCATGGAGAAGCAAAAGCAAGCCCTATCACTTCATAGTTTAATGGGTGTAAGGATGTCTCGTCTCTTACTCAACCTAGCAACCCCTGAAAAGCCAGCAAGCATGATGAAATTGTTGCAATTTTACACATTCACTTGAGCCCTGAACCACTGGTAATAGCTGAGAGATTTAGATTTTACAAAAGGAGCCAGTCAAAAGATAAAAGCCTTTCTGGATACATTGCAGTACTGCACAAACATTCCGAATACTGTGACTTTAGAGTTAGACTTTCTGATTCATTAAGGGAAAGGCTTGTATGGGGCATGCATAGTCAAAACACTCAAAAAAGGGTACTATCAGAAAGAGACCTAACTTAAGAATGGGGATTGACCAGGCAATACTGTTAAAAACTGCAGCAAAGAGTGCAGCAGAACTACAGAAAAGGAGGTTAGAATGTGAAATGCACAAAATGTCCCTGAATGGTGTAAAAGCCAGAAATGTTATTGATGTGGCAAATCCTCCCATGATGCAAATGACTGTTGGTTCAAGGAAAAAGTCTGCAGAAAGGGTCACAGACAAGGTCACATAGAGAGTGTGTGCAAGTCGGACAAAAAGCATTATCAATAGAAAAGTTTCAAACACAAAACTAAGCAAATGCATAAAGCTACCGAATGCAAAACAGAATCCAACAACATAGAATCTGTCATGCTTAAAACTGTGTAGTATTACTGAACCAGATCACAAAATCATCTGGAGCACAATAGATGGGTGTCTGGTGTAAAACTGAAAATGGGGTGGGATATAGCGTCAGATTTGTCTATAATTTCAGAGGCTGACTACAATAGACTGTCCTCTAAACTACCATTAGAGAAGACCTCAGTGATGCTAAAGACTTACACAGCTGAAAAAGTGTCTTCCAAGGGCAAACTGAGGGTGTATGTGAACTATGAAGCCAAATACAACAGTTAGAACTTTATGCACTGAAAAGTGGAGGGCCAGAACTTTCGAGATGTGTCAAAGCTCTCAATGTGACATCAACAGGCCATGGCAGCCCAAATTGTAACACTAACCAGAGACTGGCACAGCTGCTTCATGCTAATCAGAAGGTGCCTGAGAAGGGGATTGTTGTGAAGGGGATGTAAAGAGCAAAAGGATAAGACATGAGAGAATAGGAGCAATCAAGTGTGATAGTGCAAAAGTATATATGGGACTGGAGGAGAGAGCAGAAGTATTTAATGAATACTTTGCTTCAGTATTCACTATGGAAAAGGATCCTGGTGATTGTAGGGATGACTTCCAGTGGACTGAAAAGCTTGAGAATGTAGATATTAAGGAAGAGGATGTGCTGGAGTTTTTAGAAAGCATCAAGTTGGGTAAGTCATCGGAACTAGACAGGATGTACCCCAAGTGACTAAGGAGATTGCTGAGCCTCTGGCAATGATCTATGCGTCATCAATGAGGATAGGAGAGGTTCCGGAAGATTGGATGGTTGCAGATGTTGTTCCCTTATTCAAGAAAGAGAGTAGAGATAGCCTAGGAAATTATAGGCCAGTGAGACTTACTTCAGTGGTTGGTAAGTTGATGGAGAAGATCCTGATAGTCAGGATTTATGAACATTTGGAGAGGCATAATATGATTAGTAATAGTCAGCATGGCTTTGTCAAAGGCAGGTCGTGCCTTACAAGCCTGATTGAATTTTTTGAAGATGTGTCTAAACACATTGGTGAAGGTAGAGCAGTAGATGTAGTGTACATGGATTTCACCAAAGCATTTGATAAGTTACCCCATGCAAGGCTTATTGAGAAAGTAAAGAGGCATGCCATCCAAGGGGACATTGCTTTGTGAATCCAGAATTGGCTTGCCCACAGAAGGCAAAGCATGGTTGTACACAGGTCATATTCTGCATGGAGGCTGGTATTCTGCAGTGATGTACCTCAGGGATCTGTTCTGGGACCCCTACCCTTTGTGATTTTTATAAATGACCTGGATGAGGAAGTAGAGGGATGGGTTAGTAAATTTGCTGATGACACAAAGGTTGGAGGTGTTGTGGATAGTGTGGAGAGCTGTCAGAGATTACAATAGGACATTGATAGGATGCAAAACTGGGCTGAGAAGTGGCAGATGGAGTTCAACCCAAATAAGTGTGAGGTGGTTCATTTTGGTAGTTCAAATGTGATGGCAGTATATAGCATTAATGGTAAGACTCTTGGCAGTGTGGAGGCTCAGAAGGATCTTGGGGTCCGAGTCCATAGGACGCTCAAAGCTGCTACACAGGTTGACTGTGGTTAAGAAGGCATAGGATACATTGGCCTTCATCAATCATGGGATTAAGTTTAAGAGCAGAGAGGTAATGTTGCAGCTATATAGGACCCTGGTCAGACCCCACTTGGAGTACCTGCTTACTTCTGGTTGCCTCACTATAGGAAGGACATGGAAACCATAGATAGGGTGCAGAGGAGAGTTACAAGGATTTGCCTGGATTGAAGAACATGCCATATGAAAATAGGTCGAGTGAACTTGGCCTTTTCTCCTTGGAGCAATGGAGGATGAGAGGTGACTTGACAGAGGTGTACAAGATAATAAGAGGCATCAATCGTGTGGATAGTCAGAGGCTTTTCCCCAGCACTGAAATGGCTAACATGAGAGAGCATAGTTTTAAGGTGCTTGGAAGTAGGTACAGAGGAGATGTTAGGGGCAAGTTTTTTTTATGCAGAGAGTGGTGACTGCGTGGAACAGGCTGCCGGCAGCTGTGGTGGAGGCAGAAATGATAGGGTCTTTTAAGAGACTCCTGGATGAGTACACGGAGCTTATAAAAATAGAAGGCTATGGGTAAAGCCTAGGTAGTTCTAAGGTATGGACATGTTCAGCACAGCTTTGTGGGCCGAAGGGCCTGTATTGTGCTGTATGATTTCTATGCTTCTAAATTTCTATAATCCTTCAAGAAATCCATTAAAACGATGGACAAGGAGGACATTTCTCTACAGCACAAATTGGACAACTTCCTGTTTGTGTACTAGAACTCTGTTCATGCAATGACAAATCAAACTCCTGCAATGCCATTCATGAGCAGGTATCTGAGGTCTCGCATAAACTTGAAACAAGATTTATGGAGGGATCTGCAGAACTAACAGTTCAGCCAGATGCCAAGTGAGGCACCAAAGAGCTTTGTGATTGGAAAGGAAATCCGAGCTCATGATTACCGAAAAGACAAGTAGACATTCGGTAGAAGACCTTAAAAACTAGACAACTGATCTACACAGTGGATGTTGGAGATCAAACATGGAGATGTCATGAGACCAGATATTGGATGTTCAACTAAAGAACACACCTGAGTTGACTGCATCCAACAAGATGGACACATTACAGTTACTGAACTTACTTCTCCCTGATGATGTCACTGATAGCAATGTGACACCAGAAACTGAGAACGTTGTCTTGGACAAGACAACTACCAAACCTCATGCTGTTCCACAGGTCCAGAGGTGCTATCCTGAAAGGAACAGTGGCACCCAAGAGACTATCCCTTTAGAACTGTGAAGTTCGTTAAGGACTGTTATTGTGAAAGCATGTTTATTTGGAATATGGATTTATGAAAGTAAAATTGGATATTTTGCATATATATGGTTTAATGTTGCATTAAATTAAAGAGGAGGAATTGTAATGTATGGAACCATTTCTTTTAAAGCAATGACGCCCCCGACCTAGCAGTATGTATTGATCTGTTGGCTGCCCATGCGCTTTTATCTATGCATGCCCATTGTGTGTGTGTGTGTTTCTCTCTCTCTCTCTCTCTGTCTCCCTCTCCCCCTCTCTCTCTCTATCTTGCTCTGTCTGTCTCTCTCTCTCTCTCTCTAATGTGAGTACACCAGTTAAAGCCATCTGCCATGTTTGTGCTTTTAATTAATATATATGTAGTTGTGCACAGACACAACAGCTTTCCATATTGAATAAAATCCAGATGTGAGGAACTGCTACATTGGTATTTTAAAAACAGATGTGTAAAAAATAAACACAACTTGGTCGAGCTACATGCAAACAGGTAGAGCATGAACTAAATACGTAAGCTGGTTAAGTGTCTAAAATTAAATTCATGCAAGGAGTGGAATACGGATAAAAAGATAATAATTTTTTGCAAACCAGTAGAGCGCAAGAGAAAACTTAAATATATACAAGGTAGCAGAGCATGGGGAAAAAAAAGAATTAAATTCAGGTTGCAAGACAACCAATTAAAACTTCAGCTGCAAACCATTACTATTTTGAGATCAGGGTCAATGTAATAAAAGGTATGTATAAATGAAGGTCGAATCAAAGTAATGGTGAAAGTCATGAAACAAATTACAGAAGTACATTTATATGGGAACAGATAACTGAGAGTTTGAGCTCCTAATTGAGTAAAACTTTTTGGTTTGTTAAGTTTAATGAGGGAATCCAGACAGAACATACCATCAGTGTTGAATCTAATGAAACATAGCTCATAGATGATATTGTAAAAGAATGGGATAAGATCTATAAAATGTCTGCTACTAGTTTAGAGATAAGACCTTATGGTTGGTTTAATCAACTGTGTGAGTGATTGAAAGAGTTAATAGAATAAGTATAGTCTTTTACTAATTGAACAAAACATAAAACATGCGCTAAACTACAAAAGCAACAAGACAGAGACAGTCTAAAGAGCAATTTTTTGCATTAACTGAACAAGCGAAAGAACAGCACAATAATTTAATTGAGGTGCCTTGTGCAGGGCTCAGAAGTAAACTAAAACTTCATCTGGACAGCCCTACTAACAATGCTTACAGTGACATTTCTAGTGAGGATACTTCTGAAGTTCCACTCTGGGAAGCACCTATTTCTGAAGTTCTGCTGAAGAAATTATAGCTCAAAGCGAACAGTCTCCCTACATAGCGTCAGCATCTGAACACCTAAGAATCAGACAGACTCCGCAGACAGTGACACCATCTGAACTCCGAAGAATTACGGGATGGATATGACATGGACTCTACAACGTCCATAAGAAAGACCAAGAAGTGAAGACATGCAGGACTGAAGATCTGTAATCGATATATTGACAAGCTAGTGGCAGATTCATCGACTATTGCTGAACCTCTCAACAATCTGCTGAAGGACAGTCACTGCTCAGACATCCCTCTGAGTCTTAATGAAGGACAAGTGAAAGTGTTTCAGACTTTAAGGGTGACATTGTGTACTGCACCTGCATTAAGAATCCCTAATACAGGTAAACTATTCTCCCTGTATATCAACAAGAAACACATGACAACATAATTAACTCAAGAACACAGAGACCAACAGCGTTCTGATGGTTACTACTCTGCCAAAGATCTGATTCTCTACACTGATGGCTCCTCAACTGTTGAGAAGTGAATTCAAACTGTTGTTTCTGGAACTGAAGTACAGTCATCACAAAGCCTGGGTCCTGGTACTCTATACAACAGGCAGAACTAGCCTGTCAGTTGGCAGAAGGATGATCATTAATATCTGCAATGATTCTCGATATGCTTTTGGAGTTGTTCATGATTCTGGAAGCGTATGGAGACATAAGATTTCTTTCAGCTGTAGGAAACCCATTCAAGGGTACCCGCCTAGTACAAAACTTACGGATGTCCTTTAGCTGGTGTCAGAAGTTGCTGTATTGAAATGTAAAAGCCACTCCAAAATGATGACCATGACAAGCTGCAGAAAGAAGTAAAAAATAAATAAAAGATGAATCAAGAACATATGCAATGAACACCACAACTGGAATTATGGAAACAAAATTGAATTCTGTATCAAAGATGAGCATACAAGTTTATGTGGCACAGCAAATACACTCTCCAGAGCTTATTGGAGTGGAAAAGATGATTCACAGATTCTCCCATTTGTGGTGGAATCCAAAATTTATGGCACAAGCTCGACAAACATTTGAAAGAGGAATGACATGTCAGAAAACAAATCCTGGAACAATGGGAAAGCTATCACAATTAAGTGCACCTGCCCCACCTGGTCCATCTTTCCATTTACAAGTTGTCTGCATTTCTTTATTGAGGTATCAAGGATACTCAGAAGTACTGGTAATATTGGACATGCTTTTAAGGTGGGTGGAAGCTATTCCAGCAAGAAAACTACTGCCATACACACAGCAAAAAAACCTAGTCAAGAGCTCTGTTCCGTGATGGGGATTGCCACGGCACATCGACTCTGACCAAGGAACACAGTTCACTGGGAGTGCTTGACAGGAGTTGTATAAACTGATCAACATTGAGTGGTCTCTTCTTTGTTCACATCACCCAGAGTCATCAGGAAAATTTGAACAAATGAATGAATGATCAAACAATGACTGAGTAAGTATCATGAGGAAGGTGTCCATGGCTTTCGTGTCTTCCTATGGTCTTATATTACAGAAGAGTAACCCCAAAGAAGTAAATTAAACTAAGTCCATTTGAAGTAGTAACAGAGGACCTTTGTCATTGTTGGCTGCTCTTGGTCTCAGAGAGGTTGACACTATTGACAGACGGTTTAGTTAACTATTGCATGAAATTAATTGAACTGGCTTTATTTCTTGCGTCCTTCACATGCTAAAAGAGTAAAAATCTTTACGTTACATCTGCATCTAAATGTGCAATGTGAATCATAGTGATTTATAATAAATAGAACAGTCAGTGTGATATAGAGTACACTCAAATCAGTGTGAGTTCATCAGTCTGATGGCCTGGTGGAAGAAGCTGTCCAGGATCCCGTTGGTCCTGGCTTTTATGCTGCGGTACCACTTCCCAGATGGTAGCAGCTGGAATAGATTGTGGTTGGGATAGACAATAGACAATAGACAATAGGTGCAGAAGTAGACCATTTGGCCCCTCGAGTCTGAACCGCCATTCTGAGATCATGGCTGATCATTCACTATCAATACCCAGTCCCTGCCTTGTCCCCATATCCCTTGATTCCCCTATCCATCAGATATCTATCTAGCTCCTTCTTAAAAGCATCCAGAGAATTGGTCTCCACCGTCTTCTGAGGCAGTGCATTCCACACCTCCACAACTCTCTGGGAGAAGAAGCTCTTCCTCAACTCTGTTTTAAATAACTGACCTCTTATTCTCAATCCATGCCCCCTGGTACTGGACTCTCCCAACATCTGGAACATATTTCCCACCTCAATCCTATCAAATCCTTTAATTATCTTAAATTGGCTTGGGTCCCCAATGATCCTAAGGGCCCTTTATACACACCTGTCCTTGTGAATGTCCCACTGCTTCTCTGCAGGTTTCTGCTGCTTGGAGTGATACAACAGAGGGAGACGAACCCTGATTCCTGGCAAGTGGGTCCTGATTAAGAAACTGCATAAGGAGCACTGGGAGCTGGGTAGGAAGATTCTTATCAAATACAGTTAATTACCAACTCAGCAATGAAAGCAAAAGGTAAAAGTAAGTAGATGCGCACCAGCAAGCTAAATTGGTACCTGATGAGAACAAGCATTCTGGTTAATGAGCTAGAAACTTCTGAATCAGTGCCTACACTGCTGGGCTACAGTGAACAAATCACTAATCAGCCAGAAGACTTCAAGCAAGTCGACAACTACTGGATAATATGAAGTTTATTCTAATATTAGTTGTTATATTTTGCCAATTTTCCCTACTGATAATGTGCCAGTTGAGATGACTCATAATGTCTACTTGCGAGTATCACATAAATTTGCTGACGCTGTTAATGCCTCTAGCTGTTGGGTTTGTCAATATCTACCGCATACCATAAAATATTCACCAATGCTAGGCATCCCTGTAGACCTAGAACAAACATTCACCCTCTTTATTGAACATTCCAGCAATGACAGCATTGACATTATCCCCCTAGTTCATTATTCTCAAAGGAGACATAATTATACATCAGACATTCTCCCCACATACCGGCTCATTTATGTAAATACTGTATAATCAGCATGATTTATAAAATATCATATCTGGCTCTATTCATGTCTTATTCTGGGATATATAGTATCCATATTTAATGTTCATGACAAAGCTGATAAATCTTTTCACTATAAGAGCTACCTTTTGTTTGAGTTCAGAAGGTATCATTCCAGTAGGGCATAGTTCATGCAACTACACTTTACATAGTCTTAAAACGAGGTAATGACTATGGAATTTTTATTAATAATCAGAAAAGTATTACAATTCAACGAAGCTCCTGTTTAGAAATAGGAAATGGTCTAAGCTCATGGAAAAACACATGCTATATGTATGGAAATGGAGCCTACATCTCTCTTCCATTTAATTGGTTAGGATCTTGTTGTTTAGGCTATTTTTTCCCTTCCATGAGACATACACACACCTTACCTTTACCTTCTGCTTCTAGAGACATTTCAGAAAGTGAGCATTTTGCATCAATTCTATTCCATTTTTATGATGTTGAGAAGAGTATAAGAGAGATTAAAAATGACAATGCAGCTTCAGAAAGAGTAAGCAATGGCACTGCTGAAGCCTTGAAAGGTAACAACAGAAGTGGTTGCCATGTGTATGATGGCTTTTCAGAACTGTATGTCATTAGATCTTCCTCAGCAGAGGTGGGAACATGTGTAGTTATAGATAAAGTCTGTTGTATTTACATGCCTGATGAGTCTGAAGGCATAACTAATTTGGCTGATTAGATCTGTAAAGAAACAACTAAAGAACACCATTCTGATGGATACTATACAATTCTACAATAGCTCCAGTGACTTGGGTTCAATTCCCACCCCCGCTTGTAAGGAATTTGTACGTAATCACCTTAATACTGAACCACATATACGACAGCGCATCCCCGTGACCGTGTGGGTTTCCTCCTGCTGTTCCCAGGTTCCTCCCATAGACCAGAGACTTGCATGTTCATTGGTCACATGGGTGTAGGTCCTGACAAAGGGTCTTGGCCCGAAACGTCGACAGTGCTTCTCCTTATAGATGCTGCCTGGCCTGCCTGGCCACACATTTTGTGTGTGTTGTCTGAATTTCCAGCATCTGCAGATTTCCTTGTGTTTGTTCTGATGGATGGGATTTCTTTGATTGGATTCATTCAAGTCTCGGAATCTAAGTGTACTGAATATTACAAAACATATTATTCACGCTCATATTAACCTTTTCATAAATTACATCTCTTTTACTTGTTAAAGACGTTTATTAATAGAACAGTTCATATTTGCATAAGATTGCCTACTAATCTGCCTAACTGTGACAAAATCTTATGAATGCTTTGTAGAATATATACACTTCAATGTTTTTTTTTATTATATTATACTGAACGTAGGTGCCACAATTTTTTAAGCCCATGAATTTTCAGATGTAATTATTCTAAATGTGTGATTTAGAAAGGGGAGATTGTCGGATCTGACGTTTAAATTCTTAGAGTAGATTGTTTAATTATTATTTTCTTTGCAGTTTAACAATTAATTACTACTTGTAGTTTAAGTAGTTTTTATATGCATATAATGGGATAATATGTCTCTTGTTCTACATGACTTCAGTTAGTGCTTTCTCATTGGTTAACTTGATACTGCAGTATTTAAATAATCACTTTCTAATTGGTTAATTATTTGCCTGTAAATTTGAATGGAATTTTTCATTAACACTGTCAGATAAAGTAGCTAAACAAAAAGCAGCACCATCTTAGTATCTTCATCTTCTTAGCACCTTGGTGTCCTGCGATTGATTTCTGCTCCTCTTTCACTGAACAGAATTGAACCAGGCTGAAGGGTCTGTTTCTGTGCTGCAGTGCTTTGACTCTATGACTCTAAGCACAGCACAGGAGCAGGCCCGCAACAGGCACAGTAGTGTAGTGGTTAGTGCAATTCTACAATAGCTCCAGTGACTCGGGTTCAATTCCCAACCCTGCCTGTAAGGAATTTGTATGTACTCCCCGTGACCGTGTGGGTTTCCTCCTGCTGCGCCCAGGTTCCTCCCATAGTCCAGAGACATGCATGTTCATTGGTCACATAGGTGTAGGTGTAATTGCAAGCCAAGGGCTCCTTTGACCAGAAGGGCCTGTTACTGTGCTAATTTAAATTAAAAAATAAATGAACAATGTTCTATCAAGTGAGTTAAATGAGCACTCAAGTGGCCAGCTAAACTAATCCCTACTATCTACACAAAGACCAAGTCAATCCGTTTCCTGTAAACTTATGTCCCTAAGAGCCTCTTGAATGTCACTACCATAGTTGCAATAGCGCCATCCCATTCCACCACACTTACCTCCACAGCTCCTTATCCCCTCGCAACTTAAATGCCTACCCTCTGACTATAGAAGTAATGGGTCTGGGAGATGTGAGTAGAACCGCATAACCAGAAGGACCTAGACCAGAGGTCGGCAACCTTTACCACTGAAAGAGCCATTTGGACCCGTTTCCCACAGAAAAGAAAAAAGTGGGAGCCACAAAACCCGTTTGACACTTAAAATGAAATAACACTGCATACAACGTTTTTTTTTGCCTTTATGCTATGTATAAACAAACTATAATGTGTTGCATTTATGAAATCGATGAACTCCTGCAGAGAAAACGAAATTACATTTCTGCACGCAACAAAAACATTTTGAACTCCGAAAAAAAGACGTTGGGTTGAAGGTTACATTTAAGTAAAATACTCAATGTCTATTTGAGTCCTTCTTGTATTTATGAAAAACGCCGAACTTAAATTGTCCGCCAGCAGCAAACCAAAAATAATGTCAGCCAGCTGTCAACCTGAAAAATAAAAGTACTATTTCACTGAACAATGAAAAAATTTGGATATACGTAAAATAATAGGCAATTAAAATATTTATCATACTTGGTTAATGGGATTTCTTCTCCTGGACTTCAGCGCACAGCGTCTGCACATGAGGGCTTCATCTTTACACAGGATCGCAAGCTGTCATCTGTGAGGCGTGCGCGATGTTTGTTTTTAATAAAGTTCATGTTGGAGAACACCTGCTCACATACATACACATACATCCAAAGATCGACAGGACTCCAAGCGCATACTTTTTAATGTTTACATAAATGTCAGGGATAGCATTCCATGTTTCGAACACAAGTTTGTCCAGTTTGGAGAGGTTTTCAATATCACTCCATTTGTGATTCTGAGCAAGCACGGCCTTCTGACGGGCAACATCTTCAAGGTCTGCTGTAAAGTGTCTAAACTTGGACACCCATATGTCTTTGTCGGCTATGTTGGCCAGTTCCATCTCAAGATCAGGTTGACACACACCTACCAATGCAGTCATATTCAGTAGGGATGGATCGATGCTTAGGGGAGTGACCAAGAAGGATAATCTGTTTTTTTTCCTCTCTGAACTCACAGAAGCGTTTCCCAAACGCTGTTGGCATTGCGATGATTGCAGAATGTAAATACTCCGAATTTATCATGTCGTGAGCTTGTTTGAACTCTCTCAAATTGGGGAAGTGAGACAATGTGCCTTTCTGTAAATCTCTGGCAAGCACTGTCAACTTGCGCTCGAATGCCAAAACATCCTCCAACATGTGCAGGGCTGTGCGTCCTTTCCCCTGAAGAGCTGTGTTCAGCGTGTTCAGGTGCGCTGTCATGTCTACAATGAAGTGTAGCTTTTACAGCCACTCTGGCTGTTCTAGCTCAGGAAAGGTGAGCCCTTTGCTGCCCAGGAAAGTTTTCACTTCTTCCAGACATGCTACAAAGCGTTTCAGCACCTCCCCTCTTGACAGCCACCGGATGTTGTTGTACAGCAGGTGATCAGAATATGTGATTTCCAGCTCGTCCAGTAACAAACAGAGTTGACAGTGATTTAAACTTTTTGCCATTATTTTATTGACAATCTGAATGACAACATCCATTACTTCTGTGCATTCCAGAGGAAATGTTTAAGTGCACAGTGTCTCTTGGTGCAAGATGCAGTGAAAAGTCAGCAGCTTTCTGTCCAGCGACTTCTGCAGTAAAGCCACAAATCCCTTGTGCGATCTTGTCATACTTGGTGCCCCATCAGTAGCTACTGACACCAGGTGGGTGGTCTTTATTCCTTTGGCTCTTAAACAATTCAAGACAGCCTCACAGATGTCCTCCCCCCGTGTTTGGCCTTTTAAAGGTATCAACTCAATCATTTCTTCCTGTGGCCTGGCAGAGTTTACATACCGGCAGAACAGCGCTATTTGTTCAATATCACCTTTGTCTTTAGACTCGTCACAGGCAATTGAGTAGGCCACAGCTGAACTGATGTCTTTAATTTGCTGTTTTGTGATGTCTTCTGCCATTTTTATGGTTCTGTCTTTGACCGTCTTTGCAGAGAGGGGCATATCCCTGATTTTCTGCACAATTTCACTCTTGTTTTTAAAGTCTGTGAATAGATGTTCTGAAATCTTAATGAAAGAGTCTTTTATATATTCACCATCTGTAAACTGCTTCCCGTGCCTGACTATTTCCTGAGCGACAACAAAACTAGCATATATTGTTGATTTTCCAGACTTCATCCGCTTCTTAAAATGATTTTTGCTCAGATCAACCTTCCGCATCAGTTCCGAAACGGCTTTTTTTCTCTCATCTCCATCCGGATATTTTTGAGCAAAGGCTGCGTGTTTATTCCTGAAATGTTTTGCAACTTTTGACTTTTTGTTGTTTGCGAGTTTCTAATTACATATTAAGCATATCGGTAAACCAGTCTTGTCAGCAGTGAAAGCAAATGAATCTGCCCACGTATCATTAAACGTTCTGTTTTCTTCAGTCACTTTTTGTTTTTTAGAATTCTCCATAGGTAGCCGACCTTGGATTGAAAAATTAAAGAAATCGCACACTGGCGAGTGTCAGGCATTGGCAGTGGTGACGTATATTAATAGCGACAAAAAACACTTTTTATTTAGATGGTACAAGATCACCTTAATCTTCAAATTTAGAATTACATTTCAAAAACTAACAAACTAACATAAAATACATTTTAATTAAATACTCATCATTTATTTTCCAAAGCCACAGGGATCCGCAGCACAGAGATGAAAGAGCCGCGGGTTGCCGACCCCTGACCTAGACAGATTAGTAGAATGGGCAAAGAAATGGCAGATGGAATACAGTGTTGGGAAATGTATGGTCATACACTATGGTAGAAGAAATGAAAGGGTTGACTATTTTCTAAATATATGGCAAACAACAGAGGTACAAGGACTTGAGAGTCCTTGTGCAGGATTCCCTAAATGTTAACTTGCAGATTGAGTCTGTGGTGAGGAAGGCAAATGTGATATTAGCATTCATTTCAAGAGGATTCGAATATAAGAGCAAGGATGGAATGTTGAAACTTTATAAAGCACTGTTGAGGCCTCATTTGGTGTATTGTGAGTAGGTTTGGGCCCCTTATGTAAGAAAGGGTGTGCTGAATCTAGGGAGGGTTCAAAGGAAGTTCACAAAAATGAATTCCAGTATCGAATGGCTTGTCATATGAAGAGTGTTTGATGGCTCTGGGCCTGTATTCAGTAGAATTCAAAAGAATGAGGAATGACCTCATTGAAACCTATCAAATAATGAAGGGCCTTGATAGCGTGGATGTGGAGAGGATGTTTCCTTTGGTGGGAGGGTTTAATTTCAGAGGACACAGCCTCAGAATAGAGGAGCATCCTTTTACAGCAGAGATTAGGAAGAATTCTTTTAACCAGACAGAGGTGAATCTGTGAAATTCTTTGCTGTGCAGTCTTTATGTATACTTAAGGCAGAGATTGATAGATTCTAGATTTGTGAGAGCATGAATGGATAAAGGGAGAAGGCAGAATATTGAGGTTGAGAGGAAAATTGAATCAGCCATGATGAAATGGTAGAGCAAATACTATGGGCCAAATGACTTAATTCTTCTCCTATATCTTATGTTCTTATAAACTAGTGATGTTTACAGTGGGGGATGGGGTGCCAATCAGGAAAACTGTGCGTATATGGCTGCTATTGTTCAATGGTCACCATTCTTTCTCCACATACCTCAATATATAACTCCTATAATGTTTCGGTCATGAATTGTGGCTTTAGTTCTCACAATGCCAGCATTTCTTTGCTTAAATTTTCTTGTCCTTACTTTTGTGTGTTATTTCTCATTGGTTCTACTGTATTTTGTCGTTCTACATGAATGCCTGCAAGAAAATGAATCTCAGGATTATATATGGTGACATATATGTACTTTGATAACATTTGCTCTGCAGTTTGAACTTTGAATAGAGAAGTTGTAATTGTGTGTTCAGGCACCATTCAGAAATTTGATGGTGGAGGGGAAGAAACTGCCATAAAACATTTAGTGCTAGTCTTCAGGCTTCTGCAGGTAGTGACAGGAAATGAGCATGACCTTGATGGTGAGGGCCCTTAATTTGGATGCCAGTTTCTTCAGACGCCACCTTTAGAAAATCTCCTCAACGCTGTGTAAAGTGAGGACTTGTGCATATGTTGATCAGCACTTTCCCGTTATAAGCACCTCATTACTATGGTAACACAACACTGAATTAATACATTTTAGGTTTATTCCCAGAAAATGAAGAGGTACATATTTGCATAGTTAGAAATCAGCCTGTATCAGATTTCAGAGTGGACCACACATTAGGCAGTAGTCACTACGTTCTCTCCACCCTTCATCAATTGTATTTTGCAAATTTTGGACATGTCTTGGCTCTGAGTCTCAACTATAACCAGCCAGGGAGCTATAGATGAAACATATCATGGGCAGACAATACAAAGTTGCAAATTTACGTGGTTAATTCTGTCAATGCAAGCTAATTTACTCTTCAGATGGAATGGAAATCAATAGTACATGCCAATATCCTCAAGTACTAAATGAGTGTGTTTTGGTAATTTATTGGTACACCTCTCTCCTACTCCCCTTACACTCCCATCATCCAAAATTCTTCAGTCTCTAGTTTTAAGACATGTTAATCTGTAGAACATACAATACATTCTTTTTAAAGCAATTTTTCTCAGGCATCTTTTGTTAATTCAATATCCAAATTTGAACAAATTATTTGAATACTGAATTAATAAAGAATACCTAAGATTTTATTGAAATGGTTAAGCAGTTTCAAAACTTTGTATATTCTTTGACTATGCAAAACAATTCACCAGAGAAAGTAATGATTTGTTTCATTTACTTTATTTATTTAGGGATTCAGCATGTGTCTATCTGGCTCAATGAGTCGCACTGCCCAGCAAACCATCTATTTAACACCAGCCTAATCACAGGACAGATTACAATGACCAATTAACCTACTGACAGGGATGTCTTTGGACTCTAGAAGGAAACCCACACACACATGGGAAGAATGGACAAACTTAATTTCAGAGGCTGCCAGAATTGAGCTCCAAACTCTGCTACCTTGAGCTGTAATACTCATCATGCTAAATGTTCTGCTACCTTGCAGCCCTATTATGTTAAGGTAAATGTTGATTTTATTCAGTACAATCACAACAATTTATTTGCATAACCTTTAATGAGGAGTAAAATAATAAGGCATTTCATTGTTTCTTTTAGTTAAGTTACTTTTATTCAGTGAAGCTTGTTTATAAATAGATAAATTTTGCATGAATAACAGATGGAAAATTGAACCAGTTTCCTAGGCAATGATAAGCAGATGTAAAAGAGACTGAAGTATTGAGCAAATTTTCATAAATTGATTTTGTAATAATTAGATTTCTGATTGCAGTTTCTAAAAACTGTAATGAGAACAAACAATAGCCAAATAGTTTACAAAAGGAACACCTACAAATTAACAGAACATCTGCTTTCCCTTGGGCTTGACTTGTCTGTTGCATACTGAAAATTCAAAGTGCACTTATCAGTTTCAAAATAAAAGCTTTTAGCATAATTTGATATTAGAAACCACAGATATATTTTAAGAACCTCTGCTTTCCTGGGATTTATGTTCATATTTAAGTGTACTATTTGTAATATTTCAATGGAAATTAATTCAGCAGTGAGATAAAAGGAAACGGTACCCACTACAAAGGAATGAAAATTGCTTTGAAAATCTCAACAAAATAAATTTTAAAATCTAATTTAATTTTCATCAAGAAATGAATGATTTAAAAAAAAATAAATATAAGCTGCATTTTTATCCTTTTACCACATTACTACCGAGAAATTACAACTGTTGGTAAGTGTAATTGACTTCTATATGTGTTCATTCACCATGTTAAAGCCAGATTTATTCTGTTTTCTCCCCCCTTCCTTTTCAGTTCTGATGAGGTAATCTGGCAGGACATGTCAACTGCTTATTCCTCTCTGCAGATGCTGCCTGACCTGTTAGGTTCCTCCAGTATTTTGTGTGTGTTACTATGGATTTCCAGCATCTCTTGTGTTTATAATGCCAGCATTATCCCATTTATTTCAAACATGTTAAAGCTTCCTCTAAAATAGCAGGTAAGGAAATATTGGCTGTCAAGTACAACCATCGCTCAGTATTGTGTAGATAAGAGATTAGAAATTCTTTCAGTCCTCTTCATTTGCTTCACCTAAGCTGATGAAAGAGCCCCAACAAAGACTTAGCACAAATATATAACAATAAAATTCATGCAATAAACCAATTAATATAAACATGCTATAGATTTCTTTATTGTTCTAATACAGACATATTAATTTAACAATAATGATAGATAACTTAGCATGAAAATTTGTTAAATCCATCCAGGGTAAAATTCAAGCAGTGAATTGGGTTCAATAAATATCCTTGAACTTGCATTGGTCCAGTTTTCTTTGTCTGCAGTCTGAATTTGATCATTATTTGGATCTATTTTCAAACGTGATTTTTTTTAACTGAGTAAAATGCAAATTTTCATCACCCCCTTTGTAATTTCAATCATTTATTCCTTCAATATTTGAAGAACGTAAAGTCCTTCACATTAGCTTTCTTGCATGTGCTTTCAGACTGCTAAAATACACCCACATGGAATAATTTGACCTTTTCAAAAGATGGATTTATGTATTTGAGCTCCAGCTGATTATCCAAGAAAGGTTCTGATTGCTGATCCCTGACTTCTCTTTGTGTGAATTGATTTTCGTTGTCTTCTTTATTTTTTGTTTTCCTTCTTTAATACAAAACTAGATTGGATTTCTTCAAATACTAAGCTTTGTTTGGCCTCCGTTAATACCCTTTAGTCTGAGCAAAAGGTGGTGAATACATTTAGAGTTCACCAATGTCTATGAAGAGTTGGAGCCTTTTCTCTTTGAACAAGCTTGAATCATTAGTTTAATTTTAACATTTCTCGTTCAGTAGCTTTTTAATCCAAAGGAAGAAAAAAAACAGTTTTGGTTTGAACCATATTCACTATTTTCAGATTGGTGCACTATATCTACTGATTTCAAATGGTCACTTAGAACACTTAGTCCAATAGATGTCATTCTATAAAGATCCTTTTCATAAAGAACATATTTTCTAAAAGCATTTTCTCCCTTTTATGCTGTAAATTCACAAAAACAATTTTGCTTTATGCAATAATAATTCCTCTAATTTGTTTGTGTGCCAATGAAGTCAGTTGCCAATGAACCCAGCACTTTACATCATCTCTCGCCCTCCAGGTTTCACCTATCACTTGGTGTTTCTCCCTCCGCTCCCCACACCTTTTAAATCTACTCTTTGGCATTTTTTCTCCAGTCCTGCTGAGGGTTTCAGCCCAAAAACATCAACTGTACTTTTTTCAATAGACACTGCCAGACCTGCTGAGTTCCTTCAGCATGTTGTGTGTGCATGTCAGTTTGCATTTTGGGGGATGTAAGCTGAATACTCTTGAAATCTAAGCAACTCTCTTTATGGTCCCTTTTTCACAATCAGCCAACCTAAGATCTCTGGCACATCGTACAGTAGCACTGTGATATCTTATAAAGTTGACTTTTGTCTAGGATCCAATTTGCTTGTTGAAGTGTATACAAATAATTCCATTATTCAAGAAATTTTAATCGTGTCATAGCCATCAAATATCTCTCAATATCTTGTCAAGTGACCAGTTCTCTCATTAAGACTGGGATCTGATTGCTTGTAAACTTTGCCTATATTGTAGCATTTACTGAAATTCTAAAGTGATTTAACATGTAAGTGGATTGGGAAAACTAGGACCATACGGGACCTCAAGAGAGAGAATTTGTAGCATGTCTAAGGAATCGCTCTTTAGAACAGCTTGTTGAGCCCACTAGGGGATTGGCTGTGCTGGATTGGGTGTTGTGCAATGATCCAGAGGTGATCAGAGAGCTTAAGGTTAAGGGACCCTTAGGGAACAGTGATCACAATATGATTGAGATCATATTGAAAATTGAGAGTGAAAAAATAAAATCCAATGTCTCGGTATTTCAGTGAAATAAAGGAAATTACAATGGCATGAGAGGGGAATTAGCCAAAGTTGATGGGAAAGGGATATTTGCAGGAAGGACAGCATAGCAGCAATGGCTAGAGTTTCTGTGAAAAATGAGGGAAGGGCAAGACAAATATATTCCAAATAAGAAGAAATCTTCAAAGGGAAGAAGGACACTACTGTGGCTGACAAGTGAAGTCAGAGCCAAAGTAAAAGCAAAAGAGAGGGCCTACCAGGAAGCCAAAGCTAGTGGGAAGACAGAGAATTGTGAAGCTTTTAAAAACTTACAGAGAGAAACTGAGAAGGTCATTTAGAAGGAAAAGATGAATTATGAAAGGAAGTTGGTGACCAATATCCAAGAAGAAACTAAAAGCTTTTTTTAAGTATATAAAGTGTAAAGGAGAGTTGAGAGTAGATATAGCACCAATAGAAAATGATTCTGGAGATAGAGTAATGCGAGATGCCGAGATGGCAGAGGAACTGAATGTGTATTTTGCATCAGTCTTCACAGTGGAAGGCATCTGCAGTATACTGGACATTCAAGAGTGTCAGGGAAGTGAAGTTTGTGCAGTGAAAATTATGACTGAGAAGGTGCTCAGGAAGCTTAATGGTCTGAGGGTGGATAAATCTCCTGGACCTGATGGAATTCAACCTTGGGTTCTGAAGGAAGTAGCTGGAGAGATCGCTGGGGCCTTAACAATGATCTTTCAAGAATTGATAGATTCTGGCATTGTACCAGATGACTGGAGAATTGCAAATGTTGCTCCGCTACTTAAAAAGGGTGAGAGCAGCAGGAAGGAAAATATAGACCTGTTAGCCTGACATCAGTGGTTGGGAAGTTGTTGGAATCGATTGTTAGGGATGAGATTATGGAATACCTGAAGGTGAAAGCCAGCATTGTTTCCAAAAAGGAAAATCCTGCCTGACTAACCTACTGCAAGTTTTTGAGGAAATTACAAGCAGGGTAGAAAAAAAATGTGGTAGATGTGCTGTACTTGGATTCTGAGAAGGCCTTTGACAAGGTGCCACACATGAGGCTGCCTAGCAAGATAACAGCCCATCGAATTACAGGGAAGTTGCTAGCATGGGTGGAGCATTGGCTGTTTGGCAGAAAACAGAGTAGAAATAAAGGGATCCTATTCTGCCTGGCTGCTTGTTACCAGTGGAGTTCCACACGGGTCGGTGTTGAGACCACTGCTTTTTACAATGTACGTCAATGATTTGGACTACGGTATAATGGATTTGTGGCTAAATTTGCCGATAACACAACTTTAGGTGTAGGAGTGGGTAGCATTGAGGAAACAGAGAGGCTGCAGAGTGAGTTAGATAGTTTAGGGGAATGGGTAAAGAAGTGGCAAAAGAAAAACAATGCTGGAAATTGTATGGTCATGCACTTTGGTGGAAGAAATAAACAGGCAGAGCATTATTTAGACAGGAAGAGAATTCAAAATGCAGAGATGCAAAGGGTCTTGGGAGTCCTTGTGTAAGATACCCGAAAGGTTAAACTCTAGGTTGAGTCTGTGGTGAACAATGTGAATGCAATGTTGGTATTCATTTCTAGAGGTATAGAATGTTCTAGAACATGTTATAGAAGAGTTCTAGAGGTATAGACCAAGGATGTGATATTGAGGCTCTGTAAGGCACTTGTGAGACCACACTTGGACTATTGTGGGCAGTTTTGGGCTCCTTATTTTAGAAAGGATATACTGACATGAGAGGGTTCAGAGAAGATTCATGAGAATGATTCCAGGAATGAAAGGGTTACCATATGAGGAACATCTGCCAGCTCTTGGGCTGTATTCCCTGGAGTTCAGGAAAATGTTAAAAGGCATGAACAGATTAGATATGGCAAATTTATTTCCTATGGCAGAGGAGTCTAGGACAAGAAGGCACGACTTCAAGAATGAAGGATGTCCATTTAGAACAGAGATGCGGAGAAATTACTTTAGTCAGAGGGTGGTAAATATGTGGAATTTGTTGCCACGAGCAGCTGTGGAGGCCAAGTCATTGGGTGTATTTAAGGCAGAGATAGATAGCTTCTTGATTAGCCAGGACAACAAAGGGTATGGGGTGAAGGCATGGGGGGGATGTGGATGACTGGAAGAATTGGATCAGCCCATGATTGAACGGCAGAGCAGACTTGATATGCCGAATGGCCTACTTCTGCTCCTATATCTTATGGTCTTATGGCCTAAAGTAATTATATAGGTGAGAAGTAATTTTAGATGCCTGGTGATGCTATATAAAGCTGCATTCATTCTCTTTAGCAACATACACATACTTCTGGAGACACTCAGCAAGTCTTCTTCTTCTTCTCGTGTTGTTTTATGACAGTTGGCAAACCAGCTTTAAGGTGCATTAGCGCCATCTACTAAACTGGAGAGTGGATCATTTGATAAACAGGAGGAATGAAAAGAATTGTGTTCCCTAAATTCTACATAATAAACCAGAGTCTTTCAGACACTCCATGGTATAGGTTCGTATTTCTCTTGACTCACCTAAAATGTCTTCAATACCCACAGCAGTTTTTTGTTTATCTGAAGCGCTCCTATCATCTTCACTCTTTCTCTTTCATACTTCTTACATTTTATCAATACATTTTCAACTGTTTCTGGTTGATTACAGAATTCACACAACCCAGTTGGATATTTCCCTATTTTGTATAATGTCTAATTAAGACGTGTGACCAATGGTTAAACGACAGATGATCACTTCTATCCTTCTATCTTTCTCTCAGCAAGTCAAGCATCAAATGAACAGTCAACAATTTAGGCTGAGACCCTTCATCAGAAATGTCCTGAAATGTTGATTGTTTATTTCTCCCATAGGTATCAAATTCATCCAGCATTTTGTGTGTGTTACTTTTGATCTCTAGCATCTGTAGTATCTCTTGTGTCTTCATTCTTCCTAGATATCATGAACTTTTGATGTCATCATCACTTAATCTCCTATCTTCTAGTCCCAAAAGTACCAGATTATTTTCAAGCTTGCCCTCCGGCTACCTGCACCACACAGTGGGGTAATGGTTACCACAACTGAAGTTCAAATTCAAAGTTCAAATGCAATTTTTATCAAAGTATACAATCATCGCCTAACAGGCAGCCATGAAACAAAAACTTAAAAGAAACCATTTAAAAAAGGCCATTGAACACCAAATATGCAGAAAGAAAAATAAATCAAATCATGCAAACAATAAACACAAGCAAACGGCATTCTGAAATGAAGCCCACAAAGAGTGTCTGAGACTCATAGTACAGTGCAGAGTGTGCAAATAATGTGGAGCAGAATCAGAAACAGTTTTATTATCACTGGCATGCATTGTAAAATTTGTTAACCGAGGAGCAGCAGTTCAATGCAATACATAATGTAGAAGAAAAACTTTTTTAAAAAAATAAATAAATCAACCAATCAATTACAGTATACATATATATTGAATAGATTAAAAATCATGCAGAAATGAATACTAGAAACATAGAAAGCCTACCGCACAATACAGACCCTTTGGCCCACAAAGTTGTGCTGAACATGTCCCTACCTTAGAAATTACTCGGCTTACCTATAGTCCTCTATTTTACCAAACTCCATGTACATATCTAAAAGTCTCCCAAAAGACCCTATCGTATCTGCCTCCACCTCCATTGCCGGCAGCCCATTCCACGCATTCATCACTCTCTGAGTAAAAAACTTACCCCTGACATCTCCTCTGTACCCACTCTCCAGCACCTTAAACCTGTGTCCTCTTGTGGCAACCATTTCAGCCCTGGGAAAAAGCCTCTGACTATCCACATGATCGGTGCCTCCCATCATCTTATAAACGTCTATCAGGTCACCTCTCATTCTCCATTGCTCCAAGGAGAAAAGGCCGAGTTCGCTCAATCTATTCTTATAAGGTGTACTCCCCAATCCAGGCAACATCCTTGGAAATCTCCTCTGCACCCTTTCTATGGCTTCCACATCCTTCCTGTAGTGAGGCGACCAGAACTGGGCATAGTACTCCAAGTTGGGTCTGAACAGGGTCCTACATAGTTGCAACATTTCCCCTCACTTCCTAAATTCAATTCCACGAATGATGAAAGCCAATACACCGTATACATTCTTAACCATAGAGTCAAACTGCGCAGCTGCTTTGAGTGTCCTATGGACTCGGACCCCAAGATCCCTCTGATTCTCCACAACACCAAGAGTCTTACCCTTAATAATATAGTCTGCCATCATATTTGACCTACCAAAATGAACCTGTTCACACTTATCTGGGTTGAACATCTGCCACTTCTCAGCCCAGTTTTGCATCCTATCAATGCCCCGTTGTAATCTCTGACAGCGCTCCACACTATCCACAACACCTCCAACCTTTGTGCCATCCGTAACTTCACTCACCCATCCCTCCACTTCCTCATCCAGGTCAATTATAAAAATCACAAAAAGTAAGCATCTCAGAACAGACCCCTGAGGCATCCCACTGGTCACTGACCTCCATGCAGAAAGTGACCCACCTACAACCACTATTTGCCTTCTGTGGGCAAGCCAGTTCTAAATCCACAAAACAATGTTCCCTTGCTTCCCATGCCCCTTTACTTTCTCAATAAGCCTTGTCTAGGGTACCTTATCAAATGCCTTGCTGAAAGCCATATACACTACATCTACTGCTCTTCCTTCATCAATGTGTTTAGTCACATCCTCAAAAAATTCAATCATGCTCGTAAGACACGACCTGCACTTGACAAAGCCATGCTGACTGCTCCTAATCATATTATACCATCACATTTGATTTAATATATATTAAAAAAGTGAGGTAGTGTTCACCGGTTCTATGTCCATTTTGATAGAGGGAAGAAGCTGTTCCTGAGTCGCTGAGTGCGTGCCTTCAGGCTTCTGTACCTCCTACCTGATGGTAACAGTGAGAAGAGGGCATGCCCTGGATACTGAAGGTCCTTAATAATGGATGCTGCCTTTCTGAGACACCGCTCCTTGAAGATGTCCTGGGTACATTGTAAGCTCATACCCAAGATGAAGCTGACTAAATTTACAACCCTCTTCAGCTTCTTTCGGTCCTGTGCAGTAGCCCACTTCTCATACCAGACGCTGCAGCCTACCAGAATGCTCTTCATGGATACAGTGAGTTGAATTGCCTGTTCCCCGCCTCGGGCCCTGACATCCTAACCTTTTCAATCTGGCCCAATGCCTATATCGCCATTGCAACATTGGGTTCAACTGTTTCTATATGCTCTGAGGCTTGGACCCCGCTGCCTCAGGTTGGCCTGTACTTGACCTTTTCGATTTGGCTCCGCATTTAAATCATTGTCCAAACGCTGGGTTCTGGCATTTTGATATGCTCTGCAGCCTGGACCCAATCGTCTCAATTCAGTCTGTACCCGACACTTCCGATTTGGCCCAGCGCTTGAATCGATTAAAACTTGCCTCGGTTCTGCCACATCAAATTTCCTCCTAGTCCAAGGAGAACTTAAAGGTAATTGGCTGTGATGACCATTTACTAGAAAAATGGATTAACAAATTATTTAGTTGTTTTCTTTGTTTCATTAGCCACCAGCCAGAAGTTGCTGAGATTCACCAGTGCAATCTTATCTGGTTAGTCCTAAACAAATCACTATACAACATCAGCAACCAATGATTTTTTGGGTTTGATTCATGCCTCTGTCTGTAAAGGGTTTTTATGTTCTCCTTGTGGCCATGTGGGTTTTCTCTAGGTGCTTCTATTTCCTTCCCATCCCAAAGACGTAGGGTTATTGTTAGTGAGTTGTGGGTAAGCTATGTTGGTGCTGGAAGTGTGGTGACACTTGTGGGCTACCCAGCACAATCCTCTGACTGCTTTGATTGTTGACACAAAACAAAACATCACGCTGTATGTTTCAAGGTTTCGATGTACATTTGACAACTTAAGCTCATCTTTTCTTTCATCTTCATCTCTTTAAATCTTTATCCTATCACCCTGCAGTTCTTTGAAGATCTTCCTCCAATTCAGGTGTGCCTTGTCTCAGGACCTTGTCATGTTGCTTGTACTTAAATTATTTTGGAAAAAAAAATTGCAGGTAGAGATACAGTATTAGAAAAAATGTGAAATTGTCAACATTCTGCTTCTACAGGAGCTACTAAAATGGATGGATAGGTGAAAGTCTGGATTTTTCTAATTTCTTTACATTTTTATACATTTTAACTCTGATTTTAAAAATATAATTGAACCAACATATTGGTTACCACTGTTCTACTGTCAAGCAAGGTCCAGTCCAATTGTATGCAATCATCTTCAAACAATGGGCATACCGAAGATTTATTACAAAAAAAACCTTTAATTTAAAGTATTTAACTTTTAACGGAGAAACAACTCCAAGCTTTATCCTTTGCAGCCTCTCTAGAGCACTATAAATACTTGCTCAGGAGATTTGCAATTTACAACTGTGATTAATGATATTACACAACTTTTTGAAAACTTCCCACATCCCTCTCAACAAGTCACTATCTATCCTACAACAAAAGCTCGGTCACAACAGCTACTATAAAGACACAGTGTACTTTGATCACATTAGGCAGTGATGTGGCCATCCGAGTCTAAACCCGATGAGGGTGATGTGCAACTGATGGTTTAATTGTAACAATTACACATAAGCACGGTCTTTCATCTCACAGAGCACCAGCCATTACACATGGCCAAGTTTCAACATCATGCTAACCTAATGCTTCCAAACTTGGTGAACTACAGTATGCTAAACAAATCTCACACTTTGAAATGTATTAAACTGGGCTGTCAACTTCAGCCAACAGAGACAATCTCAAGATGTACAAATGCTGTCTGCGGTGTCAAATTGTGTTGAATAAGAAACTGACATGGGCTATTTACTAATCCCAGTTGGCACCACAAGTTATTTTCTTTTGAATTCAATATCTTTGTGTGGCAAGATTTTCACACATTAACATTGGGATAGAAACATTTGAACACCCCTGACTTGCCCTAGGCCATCATTGCTGAATAGCAATTCCCAGCTGCTTCTTAACCGGATCATCAACAGCCACATTGATTAATCTGTTCCTTGTCTGTGTCTCCAGATAGAAGTGCTTTGTGCTAATCAATTTCCTCCAGCTTGCCTCTAGCAAAAGTGCTACCCTCTAGCAGATATAAGTTATTGTGCCGCTATTAGAGCTCAGGGCTTTCCGGAGTTCTGTAAGGAGTCTCTGTATATCCTTTCCGTGAAATGCATGGGTTTTCCCCAGGTACTCTGGTTCCTCCCTGGGTAGGTTAACTAATCATTTTTGATTGTCCCGTGATTAGTTTACGGTTAATTGGGGTTGTGGGCTTGGTGGGGTGGCATGGCTCAAAAGGCTGGAAAGGCCAACTCTCCATTATATCACTAAAATAAATAAAATAAAATATGTTCTGCTTGTACATCTGTCTTTCTGTTTCAATACTTGATGAATACTATATCTGTCAGTGGTACATTTTTTGCTCAATTTAAACACTTCTTTCTAAGTACATTTTATAATTTCTTAGGAACGTTAACTAGTGGCTTGTGAGGACATAGAACATTACAGCACAGTTCAAGCCCTACAGCCCATAATATTGTGCTGACCAGATATTGTGCATACTCTAAAATCAATTTAATCTTTCCCTCCCACATAGCCCTATCATCCGGTGTGCCTATCATTCATGTGCCCCTAATATATCAGCCTCTATGACGACTCTAGCAGCACATTCCATGTACGCACTACTCTCTGTGAGAAAAACTTATCTTTGATGACCCCCCCAACTATTCTTTCCTCCAATCACTATAAAATCATGCCCCCTTCATTACTCATTTCCACCCTGTGAAAAATTCTCCAACGGTCCACTCAATTTTTGCTTCTTATCATCTTGTATACATCTGTCAAGTCTTTTCAACAGGAAGTTATAATCACAGAAAAAATCATAGCTCAAAACAGGCCATCTAGTCCATGCCAAAAACCACTTAAACTACCTACTCCCATCCACCTGCACCATTACCCTCCATATCTCTACTATCCGTGTACCAATCCAAACTTCGCTTAAATGTTGAAATTGAACTCAAATGCACCACTTGTGTCCAACGTACATTCCACACTCTCACCACCTTCTCAGTGAAGAAGCTTCCCCTCATGTTCTCCTTAAACTTTTCATCTTTCACACTTAACCTCCTAAAAAATGTCCCCATATGAAACACATGATGATAGTTTCAAAAGGTATTCCATACATTTCAGGCTTTGCACAGGAAAAGACAATTGCTAAGAGCACTATCTCATTTTGTGCCTATTATCTCTCCTGTGCATCATTATTGCTCCATTTGGACTGAGATGTGTCACACTATGAGGTTACATATTCCCTTGGAGATTCTGTTAACTTTGTTTTTTTTCCACAGTTAGTTCCAGACCAACTGATAATTTCAAGCATTCTCAGTTTTTGTTTTAGATCTCCAGTGTCTGCATTCTTTGATTTCCATTACACATCTACATATATAACAGCTGGTGCCCTGGAACCCTAGGTCGACAAGCCTCTGTGTCTTTCACTGGGGAAGCTAAAGGCCCATTATCTGTGAATCTGCATGTCCACTTGAGCTGGAGTCCAGAGATTGCCTGCCCTGGGATTGGAGGACTCTGTGTGTGCGTGGATAGCTGGATGTCTGCTAGGGTGGAAGGAGATGGTTTTGTTAATGTTTTGTTGCTTCTTGTGTTCTGTATCCTGACAAGCATTGTGGGCATGCTAAGTTAGCTCCGGCTGGCTGCCCCAAGAACATCCATAGGTTGTATTGGTTGTTAACACAAATGACACATTTCACTATGCTTCGATGTCATCATCATCATCATGTGCCATGTCATATGATGTGGCCAATCATGGTCTTCATGACAATGATTGTACTTGGCAAGTTTTTCTATAGAAGTGATTTGCAATTGCCTTATTCTGGGCAGTGTCTTCACTAGTTGGGTGACTCCTGCCATTATCAATTCTTTTTGGAGATTGTCTGTCTGATATCAGTGGTCACATAACCAGAACTTATGATATGCACCAACTGCTCGTACGACCATCCACCACCAGCTCCAATAGTTTCTTGTGATCCTGATCGGGGGTGGGTGGTGGGGCTAAGGAGGTGCTACGCTTTGCTCAAGGATGATCTATCGGCTAGCAGAGGGAAGGAGTGCCTTATACCTCCCTTGGTAGAGACATATCTCCACCTGGTCACCCTATGTACACGTACATGTGATAAGTAAATCGGTCTGAGTCTGATGCTACTGCATTAAGGATGTACTGTGCCAGCTCTTAGCATCCAGCTCAGAATGCTCTGAATTTTAAGAGCAGAATTGTTATTTGACCCATCGAGTCTGCTTCACATTTCTTCATGGCTGATCCATTTCCCTCTCAACCCCAAATCTCCTGCCTCCTCCCTGTATCTCTTCATGCCCTAACTAATCAAGAATCTATTATCCTCTGCCTTAAGTATACCTAATGACTTGGCCTCTACAGCCACCTATAGCAATGAATTCCATAAAGAAATTCTTTCTCATCTCGGTTTTAAAAGGACATCCCTCTCTTCTGAGGCTGTGTCCTCTGGTCTTAGACTTCCCCACAATTAGAAAGATCCTCTGCACATCCACTATATCGAAGCCTTTCAACATTTGTTAGATTTCAGTGAGGTCACCCCTCATTCTTCTGATTTCCAGTGAGAAGATGCCCTTATCAGATGCTCCTCATATGATAAGACTTTCAATCCTGGATATATTCCTATAAGCTTTAGATTCCTGCTTCATTTGTTAATGTTACTGGTTAAATTTTGCTGGATTTGCGCTTTTTTTTCACTTGAAGAATATGAGCTCTCTCTCAATCTCTTTCTCCCTCTCCCTCTTGGGATAGATAGATACATAGATAGAGAGGTTGCTCCTGTATCACTTTAGAAGGAGTGAAGTCTGCCTCTCATGTGTTAGTGTAAGAGAGCCTGTGGTATGGCAAATCCTTTTTGGTTCTATGTTAATGTCATCTTCCAAATATGAAATAAACTTCTTCTTCTGTATTTGAGGTAACTTGTACTTATCTCACCATAGTGTTAGCATTCATTTAACCTCCTGATCCTATGAGCTGAATGTCACTGCTACAAGCAAACACAACAAAGGCTCACTTTTGCCCTTGTACTGCTGTAAATATCAGAACTGGTCATCTTGATTTACAATATCCATCAGGGGATTACAGTTTGTTACAATACTGTTAGCCTTCAAAATGGTCATAGCAAAACAAGACAAACTGCACATTCTTTTCAATGCTTCACTATTTTTATTTTGGTTGTTTTTACACTAGCTTTACTGCTCAGCTGTGAGATTACCCATGCACTTGTGAACAGGCCAGCTCATTAAGAGTGTTTTTTTTTCTGTCAACTCTTTGTAGGTATAGGGTTTGCCACTTATTCCGCAAAAGTTGACTCCAGAATTGTTGCTGAATCCAGGAACTCTTTATACAATTCCTTTGATAGAATATTCCATCTTTCTGAAATTTATTTGTTCACTCCAAGCCCAATAAACACATGTGACAACATCAGCATCAGCCATAATGCATTTATGAGTGCAAGTCTTGATGCCCATGTCTTTGTCCTGTTGTTCTCTGAGTTCCTTTGCTCCTTAGACTGTCTTGTCCTGAGTGTTTTGTACAGTGTGTCTGGATATTCCACAAACCCAGATTTATTTGTCCTCACAGAATGTTTCTATATAGTCATTGGATTCCTGCTCATCTATGTTAAACGTGTGGTAGGATGCTTAACATTGTGACTGCCATTTGATACCCAGGTAAAACTGAAATAATGAAGATACTATTGTAATATTCTAACCCACCAAGTCATGGGCAATTCTCTTTGATCTATTTGTGCACAGTTTTGTTCTTTGAACATGGGGACATGGTTTGCAAAAGTGCAGTAAGTATCAGTTCCTCATTGTGATATAATTATTGTTGTACTATATTTCAATGTATCATCTGGTAGTTTGACCTTTCATAGTACTTCATGTTATAGAAACGAACTAACTTTCACGCAGCTTTAATATTTTGTGGCAATTAACAATTGCACATTCAACTGACACAATGATGTTACCAAATTTTAAGTTCAAAGCAAATTTATTATCAAAGTTCATATGCATATGTCATCAAATACACAATCCTGGGTTTCATTTCATGTGGGCATACTCAACAAATCCATAATACAATAACAACTATAATAGAATCAATGAAAGATTGCACCCACTTGGACATTCAACCAGTGTGCAAAAGACAACAGACTGCGCAAATATAAAAGGAAAAGTATGATAATAATAAATAAATAAGCAATAAATATCAAGAATATGAGATAAAGTGTCCCTGAAAGTGAGTCCATAGGTTTTGGGAACATCTCAATGAAGTTGAGTGAAGTTATCTCCTTTGGTTCAAGAGCCTGATGGCTGAGGGGTAATAATAAAGCACTCAGCCTTGCTGTGCACCTGTGCTGATGGAGATTGTTGAAGAGACAATATTGCCAGACTGAACTGGCTGGGGTCTACAAGTGAGGAAATTGAGGATCTAATTGCACAAAGAGGTTGTAAGGCCAAGGTCTTGAAGTTTATTAATCAGTTTAGAGGGGATGATAGTGTTAAATACCAAGTTGTCATTGATCAGTAGTATCCTGCCGTATGTATCTTTGCTGCCCAGAGCTTCCAGGGTTGAGTGATGAGCCAATGAGATGATACCTAATTTAATTTAGAAATTAAAAAAAATGGAACATGGAGCATTACATCACAGCACAGGTTCTTAGACCCACAATGTTATGTCAATTTTTTAACCTACTCTAAGATCAATTTAACTCTTACCTCCTACATAGTTATCATCCATGTGCCTGTCTAAAAGCTACTTAAATGTCCCTAATGTACCTGCCTCTACCGTGGCTCTGGGAGAGCACTCCACACGCTCACCACTACGTGTAAAGAACCTTCCTCTGACATCCCCTCTATACTTTCCACTTTAAAATTATACCCCCTTGAGCTAGTCCTTCCTGCTCTCAGAAAAAGCCTCTGGCTATCCAGTCCATTTATGCCTCTTATCATCTTGTTTACCTCTATCAAGTCACCTCTCTGCCTCCTTCATTCTAAAGAAAAAAAGCCCTATCTCACTCAACCTATTTTTTACAACATACCCTTTAGCCCAGACAACATCTTAGTACATCTTCTCTGCACCCTCCCTAAATCTTCCACATCCTTTCTATACTGAGGCGACCAGAACTGATCAAAATATTCTAAGTATGGTCTAACCGGATTTTATAGAGGTGAAACAATACCTCACAGCTCTTAAACTTAATTTCCTGCCTAATGAAGCAAACACACCATAGGCCAACACTCCTATCAGCTTGCATGCCTACTTTGAGTATCTATGGATGTGGACCCCAAGATCCCTCCGTTCCTCCACTCTGTCAAGAATACTGCCATTATCCTTGTAGTCTGCCTTCAAATTCATCCTTCCAAAATGAATCTTCTCCAAATTCTCATAAATCCTGTCTTGTAGAATCCTCTCCAATAATTTTCCTACCACTGATATAAGTGTCACTGGTCTTTAGTTCCCAGGGTTATCTGTACTCCATTTCTTGAATAATGGAATATCATTTACCATCCTTCAGTTACCTGGTATTACTCCTGTAGCCAGTGAGTACCATTCCCAAAGGCTATTTGCTACTAGTTATCACGTAAGTCCAGAAATGGGGCATGGATCTGAGTTCTAAGGTATCCTTCACTGGGTCAATATCTAATTTGATTGACTATCCCTGCCCTTTGTATCACTCAAAAACACCATTAAGTTCTGAAACATTTCATAGTTGTATGCTTTGGCATGGTCCCTCCATTCTTCTTGATATTAGAAGACTTCTTTCAGCCTGTTGTCATCCATTCGATGTTGACGTGAGAATATCATAACTCACCACCCTTTTGGTTTTATGAAAAGTTTTATTTGTTGTTCTCCATAATAATCCAGGTCAGAAGCAACTGCAACAGCAACATAATGAGCAGAAGAATCCCAGGTGTGTATAATAATGAAGCACAACTGGTCTCCCATCTAACTCAACTCAACAGATCAAACTTTGAAAGGACTTGGCTGCCTGTCAGTGCTATGATTGAATCTCATATTTGGCAAGCAAACAGTTGGATGATATTCAAGATCTTGATTAACAGTTACCTTAGGATCACCATATTCTCCTCCACGACTATCTTGATATGGTGCTACAGCTCTGGTTTATTCAATTTTATAAACAATGATCTCAGTCTCAAAACATTTCAGTTCTTCCTCTTCCATTCCGCTCTGAGCAAAGGGCACCGGATGTTGTTTGCATGAACAAATATTTCATTATTCTCAATTTACAAGCTAGCTTTGATGTCTTGAATTAGAATGTGGCTTCTCTGAAAATCTTTGAATAAATTCTAAGCATATTGTGATAAGTTTCACTTTAGTGCATATAGCTTATTTCAATTTACATTTGAAGCAAATCAGTCTCTTCCTATCTGAGCACAGTTTGTTTCTTTTCACTACAATGCTCCGCTGTACAACAGGAAGGGATATGTTTCTGTTATCAGAAATGTTGTCTGCCACCCATTCCTCTATTTGGTGATTACTCAGCTCTTCATGATAAACCAGCTCTGAGAATAACTATAATTGAACTACTGGGACAGCATGGTAGCATAACAGTACAATGCTATTATCAGAATCAGGTTAATTATCACCCACATATGATGTGAAATTTGTTGTCTTTGTGGCAGCAGTACCATACAATACATAATAATAGGGAAGTAACTGTGAATTACAGTAAGTATATATATCAAATAGTTAAATAAGTAGTGCAAAATTAAATGGAACCCTTTTTATTGAACATCTCTAGAAATGTGGCTTGTTAGCCCCTCACTGTGGTGAGAAAACTACCTTTATCAGATCTGGTCGCCTCACTCTAGGAAGGATGTGGAAACCATAGAAAGGGTGTAGAGGAGATTAACAAGGACCGGAGAGCATGCCTGATGAGAATAGGTTGAGTGAACTCGGCCTTTTTTCCGACGGAGGATGAGGGTTGTATAAGATGATGAGAGGCATCGATCGTGTGGATAGTCAGAGGCTTTTTCCCGGAGCTGAAATGTCTAGCACAAGAAGGGACAGTTTTAAGGTGCTTGGAAGTAGGGAAGTAGGTACAGAGGAGATGTCAGAGGTAAGTTTTTTTACACAGAGAGTGGTGAGTGTGTGGAATGGGCTGCTGGCGATGGTGGCGGAGGCAGATACAATAACGTATTTTAAGAGATTCCTGGAGAGGTAAATGCTCAGAAAAATAAAGGGCTATTGGTAACCCTAGGTAATTTTTAAGGTAAGAACATGTTTCAAGTCAAGTCAAGTCACTTTTTACTGGCATTTCGACCATAACTGCTGGCACAGTACACAGTAAAAAATGAGACAATGCTTTTCAGGACCATGGTGCTACATGAAACAGTACAAAAACTACACTGAGCTATGTAAAAACAACACAGAATAAATCTACACTAGACTGCAGACCTACCCAGGACTGCATAAAGTACACAAAACAGCACAGGACACTGTTGGAAAACAGTTTGGCACAGCTTTGTGGGCCAAAGGGCCTGCTGTAAGTTTTCTATGTTTCTACATTTCTATGTTAATCACCCAGTGGCAAGAAATGACAGTCCATACATTGCATACAATTGTAAAGAAAGTATATTTATGGATGTTAGCTTAACCAAACAGTTATTGAAGGAAAAAAGGGGCCATCATAATTAAACAGTAAAATCTGCACAGGTTGGAACTCAAATTTTCCAAAAGCCATTGTGTCCACTGTGCTCACAGTACAAACTCCTGTTTACTGATCCCTGGTAGAACTACCCCTCTTGAGCTCCATTGGATAGCGCTTTCCCACTGGATCGAATCCTACAGCTTGTTCTCTCAAGATTCTTCTCACTCTGTCTCCCATCAGAGAAGACCTCAACCCATCTCAGTGTCCATCACAAAACCTCTCCCCCAGTGTTCTCTAGAATGTTCTCCCAGTTCCACCATCCTGATTGGATGACACAAGATTCCTAAGCAGCTCTTATCTTCAACAGTAACCTAAATACTAACAGCAGAACACACTGCTTCTACAGAAAACAATTGCATTAAATATCTTACAACATTAGCAGTAAAATCTTTTCCAGGGTGTTACTTAAAAATAAAAAAAGTAGTAAGGTAGTGTTTAGGGATTCAATATCCATTCTGAAATCAGATGGCAGATGGGAAGAAGCTGTTCTTGAATCATTGAGCACGTGCTTTCAGGCTCCAGCACCTTCTTCCTGATGGTAGCAATGAGAAGAGAACATGTTCTTGGTGGTAGGGGTCCTTAATGAGGAGGCCCTTTGGAGGCATTACTCCTTAGAAATCTCCTGGATACTACAGAGGCTAGTACACATGATGAAGCTGATTAAGTTTACAACACTCTGCAGCTTATTTCAATCCTGTGTTGTAGGTCCCCCATACCAGCTGGTGATATAGCCAGTTAAAATGCTCTCCATGGTACATCTAAAGAAATTTGCAAGTGTCCTTGGTGATTTACCAAATTTCCTAAAACTCCTAATAAAATGTAGCCTGTATTGTGTCTTTTCCGTAACTGAATCGATATGTTAGCTTCACCGCTGCTAAATTTATCAATGTGCTCGGCAAGTCAACCTCCAAATGTTTGTAAATACAACTTTGAACTGAATTATTGTGGTCTGATTGTTTTCATATTTATGGTTTATTAACTTCTGTGGAGGTTTGCCATTATTGTGAGTACAACACTCACATGAAATTCCCTGTTCCATGTCCAAGGATAATCCTGTTTGACACACCAAAGTCAAATCTCAAATTAGGAATTGTCATCAATTTTCTATGGATGGGTTCATTCTTCATTACAAAAACATACACAAAACATTCACGTTAGACATTTCCAAATTGGCAATGTATAGAAAGCTTGAGAACAATGGCCAACTTGCCTATGTATTCATTTTTAAGCTGATTGTGTGTCCCATAATAATATCTTTCAGCACTCTTCAATGACTGTGAATTGTTATGCTGTACAAAGTGCCAAATACTTTTGTATCACTTGGCTCTGTTGCATCGAATATATTCTTAAGGGTTTCACAAATCTCCACGATCTGCTTCAGTCAAAAATTTGTTGTTCTTGTCTTTAGCACTACCACGTTTTTCTGTATTGTTGGGAAATTCCAAGATGTTTGCAGCAAAATACGTTTCCATCCAATCGACTGGAAATTTCCCAAGGGTATCTGTACCCTGTCTGTTATTTCCCAGGGCAGAGTCATCTTGGAATGACATTACAACCATGAATGCAACCTTTCACTAGACCTAAGGTCTGCTCTCTTCTGCCATCCAGAAAAGAAACTAGATCTTCTTTTTTGGTATTCAAAGTTCGTGATGAAATTTCACTTTCCAGGGCCCGAGAGGCTTATTGTTAACCTTAGCTTCCTAGCACAGCAGATTGACCTTTCCAGAGTTATTTGTGACTAACTTAAACTAGTAACAAATACATTGCTCTGCTTCTTGCTGTAAGCAAGCACAGTCTATAGTCCTTAACATCAATTGCAAGAAGCAACCAGTTTGAAGTTAAAAGCACAGCTCTGCGATCAGCATTGTTTAGAGAGCTTGATGCTGAGATACATCCTAGGATGCAGTGAGACACAATATCAGTGATATAACCTAGGTGTATCAGGTTTTTCAACATCAGGCACCCTGGCCCAGGTGGCCCAGCAGCATTGCTTTTGATCCATAGTCACTTGGAGGCACATGCAGCAGCCTCCATGACAGTTCTGAAGGCTCTTTTCTTTGCAGCCCCTGTAATGCCAAGAAGGGAGAAGGTGCTGCACAGTGAGCAGCCAGCAAAACCGCTAAACCGCACCTCTCCAGTCTTGCATTGTGCCCTCCACCCCTGTCTATGGCATTGCTTTACCAGATCTTGGTATTTGGCTTTCTTATGCCCAAACACCTCCTCAAACTGATTTTCCCAAGGAACTCTCTGTCTACTATGAAAAAGGTACCTTTGATTAGGCTAGGATTAAATACATGGGTTGCCTGGCAGCACTGCTCTTTGGGCTGGAAAGATCTGTTTCACGCAGTATGTCTATATAAATAAAATGATATTTTTTCACTTCATGTCAAAATGCAATATTTTCCAGAGTTACATCCCACACATATAAATACAAAACACAACTCTACATGACAGTGATTTATTCCTCCAGCTATTAAAGATACCACCTACAAACGATTAGAAAATATCATTTTGCTGTGCTTAATAAGATATTAATGATGTCAGTAGAACATCATTCCAGATCTGTTTTTTAATTATTTATGTTTTAGTCATAGTATTGGAATGTATTAAAGCAGGTACTTTGGCTCAACAAGTTCACACTAATGATGGATACCCAACTACATTAATTCCAAAGTAAATTCTCCTCACGTTCCTACCACCTCTCATCAGAGAACACCACTCATCTTCACATTGCAAGCATGACTTTGGGATGTAGTGGAAACTTGAGGGCACGGGGCAGTGGTGGGGAGGGAGAATGAAGTGCCCTTGTAGAGAATATATAAACTCTACACCGGGGGCCCCTAATCTTTCTTACCCCATTTATCTCTACCATTGACCAAGAGGTCTGTGGACACCAGGTTGTGAACTTCTGCTCTACATAAACATCTCAGAAGGTCAAATATAAACCTGGAATTCAACACCTTAAATTACTGTCACTCTGCCACTCTGTAGCACCAGACCGAAAACGGTGGAGGAACTCCACGTCAGACAGCATCCAGGAAGAGTACAGTTGACGCTTCAGGCTGAAGCCCTTTGGCAAGTCTCTGCCACTCTGTCTACATTTTTTGCTGCTTCAGTGAAGCAGCCAACATCCTCCAAGCCTGAATCTTCTCTCTTCTCAGTCAGAAGATACAAAAGCCTAACCACATATGTCACCAGATTTAAGGGCATCTTCATATCCCACTGTTATCAGAGTTGAACAGATTGGAATTGGAATTGGAATTACTATTGGTTTATTATTGTCACATGTATCGAGATAGAGTGAAGAGCTTGTCTTGCGTGCTCTTTTTGAAGCTGTACTCATTCAGCTAAGTAGGGAGCATTCCAACATATTTCTGCCTTGAGCCTCAGAGATGGCAGGCAGGCTTTGAGGAGTTAGGAGGTAATTTACTCACTGCCTCTGACCTGATCTTGTTCTCAAATCATGCACGTGGCTACTCCAGTCTAATTTTAGGTCTGGTAATCCTCAGGATAATGACTATAGGGGATAAAATTATCTTAAAAAATTAAACTCAAAAAGATAGAACATTACTGTGCAGTACAGGCCCTTCAGCCCATGATGTTATGCCCACTGATTAACTTACACTAGGATCAAACTAACCCTTTCCTCCCACACACAGTACTGTGCAAAATCTTAAGACACCCCAGCTAAGTCTTTTGCACAATACTGTTCCTCTCATTTTTTCTATCATCCATGTGTTAAAGAGTTTGTTAAATGTCCCTGATGGACAAGGACCTCAGGGACATTAATATTGTTGAATTTCAAGGGGAGATAATTGTATTTTTTCTTGCTGGATGTTCTCATTGCCTAGTAGTCATATGCTATAAATGTACTGATCACTTATCTACCCAGGCATGGAGACTGTTCAGGTCTTAATGCATTCGATTGTGGACTATTTCATTATCTGTGGAATTGCGAAAGACATTGAACAATCATCAGCGAACATCCCAACTTCTGACCTTCTGATTGTAGGAAGGTCATTGTTGCAGCTTCTGCAATGGTTAATCTTGGGACTCTTCCCTGAGGAACTCAGTGGTTGAGATGTTTGACCTTCAGCCATCACAACCAACACTCACAACTCTGCAGGTCAGCCAGCATCGGCATCAAATGGCTGTGAAGGCCAAGTCATTGGGTATATTTTAATCAGTAGTTGATAAGTTATTGATTAATAAGGGTGTCAAATGTTATTGGGAGAACGCAGGAGAATGGGTTTGAGAGGGACAATAAATTGCCATGATTGAATAGAGGAGGAAATTGACCAAATAGCCTAATTCTGCTACTATATCTTATGATCTACATGGACAATGTGTTAATTGGCCAGGTTGGATTGTCCTGCTTCTTGAGGTGATTTTCTACATGGTCTGGTGGGTGCCAGTGTTGTAGATGTATAGGAATAGCTTGGTTGAGGGCATGGCAACCTCTGAAGCTCTGGAGTTATCAGAGCCATTGCCAGAATAGGGTCAGGACAGATTACCTATCAGAATCAGAATTTCAATCAGGTTGAGTATCACTGACATACGGGTAAGTCATGAAATGTGTTGTTTTGTGAAAGCAGTACATTGCAACACATAAAAAACATACTATGTTACAATAAAGAATAAATAAATAGTGAAAAAGAGGAATAGGGTGAGGTTGTGTTCATGAGTTAACTCACTTTGCAGATATCTGATGGCACAGTGGTAGAAGGTGTTTCTAAAACATTGAGTTTTAGTTCCTGTACCTCCTCCCTGATAGAAATAATGAGAAGAGGCATGCCCCAGATGTGAAAGCACTTCATGGTGGATGCCACCATCTTGAAGTCATTGAAGTTGTCCTTGATAGTGGGAAGGCTTATGCCCATAATGGGGCTGACTGAGTTCACAGCCTTCTGTGCATTGGAGCCTCCACACCAGGCTGCAAGGCTTTTAGCCTTTTCCTGATATCAGATGGAGTGAATCAAATTAACTGAAGCTTGCTATCTCTCATGATGGGGACTACAGTAGGAGGTTGAGGTGGATCATCTGCCCTGTAATTTGGGCTAAAGATACTTGAAAATGGTTCAGATTTCTTCTTTGCACAAACGTAAGCTTATCACTAAGTTGATGGATACGAATTTTCTCAGGGTTCTCCAAGCCAGCAGATATACTCAAGAGTTTCTTTGCGCTAAAGGTGGCTACCCATATTGTTGCAGCTCTGTAGTCTTGCAAGATGCTCTTGATTATTCAAAGTAAAAATCAACTCAAAAACTCTTTAACTTCAACATTGACCATTATAACCTTTGTTCTCTACAGGTTCACTGTAATGATTTCAGCAAATAAGTCTTTCCTGTACCAAGTTACTTTTGTTTCTCTGGACACGTGTGTGGAATGGGCTGCCAGCAACGGTGGTGGAGGCATAGAGTCTTTTAAGAGTCTTTTGGATAGGTACATGGAGCTTAGAAAATTAGAGGGCTATCGATAAGTCTAGTAATTTCTAAGGTAGGAACATGTTCGGCACAACTTTGTAGTGCTGTAGGTTTTCTATGTTTTTATGGAAATTCATTACAGTGATGGATCACGGATAGCTCAGAAGTTCTCAATTATTGACTGAGGAGAATGCAGAGCAGAAAAAAAAGTGTTCTGCTGTAAACATTGAACAAAACTGATATACACTCTTCACACTACTGTCATTAGGAAGGAGGTACAGGAGCCTTAGCTCCTACACCATCAGGTTCAGGAACAATTATTACCTTTCAATCATCAGGCCCCTAAACCAGTGTGCAAAACTACACTCACATCAGCACTGAATGTACTCTTCAAACTATGGAGTCACATTCAAGGACTCTACTATTTTATTTATCTATCTACTTAATTTATCTATCTATCTATTTATTGTTTGTCTGTTTCATTGGTTGGTTGGTTGTTTTTTTTATGGTACTTGCAATTTGTCTCGTTTGCTCTTTGATTATTTGTCAGTCTTTGTGTGTAGTGTAGTTTTCTTTATTGATTCTGTTGTATTTCTATATTCCATTGAAAATGCCTGAAAAAAACTAAATCTCACTGCAGTATATTGAGAATATAGCCACTTTGATAATAAAGTTGCTTTGACTTTAGGAGTCAAGTTAGGAAAAGCAGAAGTACAACAAGATCTAGGTGTTCTTGTACATCAGTCAATGAAAGCAAGCATGCAGATACAGCAGGTAGTGAAGAAAGCTAATGGCATGCTAGCCTTTATAACAAAAGGAATTGAGTATAGGAGTAAAGAGGTCCTTCTGCAGCTGTACAGGGCCCTGGTGAGACCACACCTGGAGTATTGTGTTCAGTTTTGGTCTATAAGGGCTCTATGTTGAGGAAGGACATTCTTGCTATTGGGGGAGTGCAGCGTAGGTTCGCAAGGTTAATTCCCGGAATGGCGGGACTGTCATATGTTGAAAGATTGGAGCGACTGGACTTGTATGCACTGGAATTTAGAAGGATGAGAGGGGATCTGATTGAAACATATAAGATTATTAAGGGATTGGACATGCTGGAGGCAGGAAGCATGTTCCCACTGATGGGTGAGTCCAGAACTAAAGGCCACAGTTTAAGAATAAGGGGTAGGCCATTTAGAACAGAGATGTGGAAAAACTTTTTCACCCAGAGAGTGGTGGATATGTGGAATGCTCTGCCCCAGAAGGCAGTGGAGGCCAAGTCTCTGGATGCATTCAAGAGAGAGTTAGATAGAGCTCTTATAGATAGCAGGGCCAAGGGATATCGGGAGTTGGGATATGTTGGAGTTTTTTGAGGGTGTAACAAGGATGTTAGACGAGGGTAAGCCAGTGGATGTAGTGTACCTAGATTTTCAGAAGGCATTCGATAAGGTGCCACATAGGAGATTGGTGAGTAAAATCAGAGCTCATGGCATTGGGGGCAGGGTTTCAACATGGATAGAAAACTGGTTGGCGGATAGAAAACTGGTTGGCAGATAGAAAGCAAAGGGTAGCAGTGAATGGGTGTTTCTCGGACTGGCTGGAGGTGACTAGTGGGGTACCATAGGGCTCCGTATTGGGACCACAGCTCTTTACGATTTATGTCAACGATTTAGATGAGGGCATTGAAAACTATATCAGCAAGTTTGCTGACGATACCAAACTGGGTGGCAGTGTGACATGCGAAGAGGACATTAGGAGAATACAGGGAGACTTGGATAGGCTGGGTGAGTGGGCAGATACTTGTCAGATGTCATTCAATGTGAATAAATGTGAAGTTATCCACTTTGGAAGCAGGAACAAGAGGGCAGATTATTGTCTGAACGGTGTAGAGTTAGGTAAGGGAGAAATGCAAAGAGACCTAGGAGTCCTAGTTCACCAGTCAATGAAGGTGAATGAGCAAGTGCAACAGGCAGTGAAGAGGGCAAATGGAATGTTGGCCTTTATTACAAGGGGAATTGAGTACAAGAGCAAGGATGTCCTTTTGTATTTGTACAGGGCCTTGGTGAGACCACACCTGGAATATTGTGTACAGTTTTGGTCTCCAGGTTTAAGGAAGGACACTCTGGCAATTGAGGAAGTGCAGCGTAGATTCACTAGGTTGATTCCTGGGATGGCAGGGCTGTCTTACGCAGAGAGATTGGAGAGATTGGGCTTGTACACACTGGAATTGAGGAGATTGAGAGAGGATCTGATTGAAACGTTTAAGATAATTAAAGGATTTGATAGGATTGAGGCAGGAAATATGTTCCAGATGTTGGGAGAGTCCAGTACCAGAGGGCATGGATTGAGAATAAGAGGTCAGTTATTTAAAACAGAGTTGAGGAAGAACTTCTTCTCCCAGAGAGTTGTGAAGGTGTGGAATGCACTGCCTCGGAAGATGGTGGAGGCCAATTCTCTGGATGCTTTCAAGAAGGAGCTAGATAGATATCTGATGGATAGGGGAATCAAGGGATATGGGGACAAGGCAGGGACTGGGTATTGATAGTGAATGATCAGCCATGATCTCAGAATGGTGGTGCAGACTCGAGGGGCTGAATGGTCTACTTCTGCACCTATTGTCTATTGTCTATTGGGAGAGGGCAGGAATGGGGTACTGATTGTGTATGATCAGCCATGATCACGGTGAATGGTGGTGCTGGCTAGAAGGGCTGAATGGCCGACTCCTGCACCTACTGTCTATTGTCTATTGTCTATTGACTTTGAACATTGAACAGAGTACAGGAGATAGGATGTTATGTTGAAGTTACATTAGTCAGGCCTAATTTGAAGTATCATGTGCAGTTTTGGTCAAATACCTTCAGTAAAAATAGCAGTTGTATTAAATGAGTGCAGAGAAAATTTATTATCATTTTGCTAGAACTTGAGGACTTGTATTATGGAGAAAGGTAGAATAGGTTAGGACTTTATTTACTGGAGCATAGGACAATGGCAGGATATTTGGTTGAGGTATACAAAATTGAGATGAGTACAGATAACGTAAATACAAGCTGGCTTTTTCCACTGGCATTGAGTGAATCTAAAACTAGAGGTCAGGAGTTAAAGGTGAAAGGTGAAGTGGTTAAGGGGAACATGAGCAGGAACCTATTCATTCAGAGGGTGGTGAGAATTTGAAACAAGCTGCCATTGGGAATGTTGGATGCGGGTGTGATTTCAACATTTAAAAGATGTTTGGATAAGTACATGGAAGGGAGGGGTATGGAGGGTTATATTCCAGCTGCAGGCTGATGGAACTAGGCAGAATGAAAGTTTGGCAGGCAATAGATGGGCCAAATGGCAAGTTTCTGTGCAGCGCTTTGTGACTTGGCAAGTATTTGTTCATCTGTCTTCCATCATGAAGGCAAACAATAGATACTGATGCTAAGAAAGTGAATTTTAACTGCTGTGCATGTTGTTTAACTGGTGGATCCTGCAACTTATATTCATCCAACTCCTTAACTCACGTGGACAACTGAATTTACCAGTACTCTTAACTGATTCCATCACCCACAGATTCACTTTCAAGGACTCTTTACAACTCTCGTTCTCAGTATTATTTTCATTTGCACAGTTTGTCTTCTTTTGTATTTTGATTGATTAGAAACGTAGAAACATACAAAACCTACAGCACAATACAGGCCCTTACAAAGCTTTGTGAACATACCTTAACTTAGAAATTACCTGGGCTTTACCCATAGCCAGCTATTCTCCTAAGCTCCATGTACCTATCCAGGAGTCTCTTAAAAGACCCTATCATATCTGTCTCCACCATTGTCACCAACAGCCCATTCCACACACTGACCACACTCTGCATAAAAAACTACCCCTGATATCTCCTTTGTACCTACTTCCAAGCACCCTAAAACTGTGCCCTCTCCTGTTAGCCATCTCAGCCCCGGGGAAAAGCCTCTGACTATCCACACGATCAATGCCTCTCATCATCACCTCTCATCTCTCATTACCTCTATCAGGTCACCACTCATCCTCCGTCGTTCCAAGGAGAAAAGGCCGAGTTCACTCAACTTATTCTCATAAGCCATTCTCATACTCCACCATCCAGGCAACATCCTTGTAAATCTGCTCTGCACCCTTTCTATGGCTTCCACATCTTTCCTGTATGAGGCCACCAGAACTGAGCACAGTACTCCAAGTGGGGTCTGACCAGGGTCCTGTAGAGCTGCAACATTACCTCTTGGCTCTTGAACTCAATCCCACGATTGATGAAGGCCAATGCATTGTATGCCTTCTTAACCACAGAGTCAACCTGTGCAGCTGCTTTGAGCATCCTATGGACTCAGACCCCAAGATCACTCTGATCCTCCACACTATGAAGAGTCTTATTATTTATACTATATTCTGCCGTCATATTTTACCTACCAAAATGAACCACCTCACACTTATCTGGGTTGAACACCATCTGCCACTTCTCAGCCCAGTTTTGTATCTTATCAATGTCCCACTGTATCCTCTGACAAACCTCCACACACACCACAACACCTGCACTTTAGTGTCATCAGCAAATTTACTGACCCATCCCTCCACTTCCTCATCCAGATTATTTATAAAAATGCCTAAGAGTAGGGGTCCCAGCACAGATTCCTAAGGCACACCACTGGTCACTGAACTCCATGCAGAATATGACCCGTCTACAACCACTCTTTGCCTTCTGTGGGCAAGCCAGTTCTGGATCCAAAAAGCAATGTCCCCTTGGATCCCATGCCTCCTTACTTTCTCAATAAGCCTTGCAAGCCTTGCCTTGCTGAAATCCATATACACTACATCTACTGCTCTACCTTCATCAGTGTGTTTAGTCACATCCTCAGAAAAGGTTGTTAGCTTTTGCCTGTTTATGTATTTTTTTGTAAAATTCTATTGTCTTTCTTTTTCCTTGCAAATGCTTGCAAGAAAATTAATTCTTGAAGCATGTACATACTCTGATAATAAACTTATTTTGAAGTTTGAAGCTAGTGTATTTTCTGCATAAATATAAATGTGCCATTTCATTGATGACAACATATGATATTATTCAATTCAATTTTAATTGTTATTCAACCATACATGAACATAGCCAGTGAGACAGCTTTACCCCAGGGTCACAGCACAAAACAAGGTACCAGCTGGCACATGCAAGAGAGCAAACACAAATGGTATCACGATCACACAATAAATGAGTCCAGACTTGCACCATCAATCTGCAATTGACCACGGTAGAGCAGACCACTCCTGCCAAGTGAACACTGGGGGAGAAGCAGGGGCACCGATTCCAGCCTCGAGAATGGTGCAGCATAGTGGCTCTGATGCCTCCCTCAGGTGACTCTGTGGCTTGAAGCCTAGTCCTCGCATATCCAAGAAAAGAAGCACATATAGAATAACCATAAGACACAACCATACAAAACTATGTATGTATATAGTCCAGCCCTTTCAGTTCACTGTAGATAGAACAGATGCTCGTACCTAACTAGTTTTACACTGTATGCAATGTAGCTTTAAAGTGTGAAGAATAAATATTGAAAATAATTTTGATTAAATTGCCAGTTAATATCCTCATCAAATCTGACTTGGGATTTTACTATCAGTTTTCATTGCGGAGATCGAACAGATCTACAAACATGTATATTGAAATATTAATTTAAAAAATATGGATTCAATCAATCACTGAATATAAACTTCCAGTTGGCTGTATCTTTGTCACCAGCCAGTTCTCTTGCATGAAAAACTTTGTGGTGATTCCACCTCATTCAGGTGGTGCTTCAAGAAGGCTTCAGTCATCATTAAGGGATCTCACCAGTTCTCATAGAGGGATCAGAAGTGGAAAGGAAACTCAGATTCTTGAGGATCTCTGGGGTTATATCCTGATCCCAACATATCAATACAGTTACAAAGAAGGTATGACAATGGCTATACTTCATTCAAAGTTTGAGGAGTTTTGTCACCAAGGATACTACTTGGACAGCATTCTAACTGGCTACATCACCGTCCGGTATGGCCATGAGGGGAGCACTGCACAGGCTCGAAATTAGCTGCCGAAAGTTGTGAACTCAGCCAGCTCCATCATGAGCACTGGCCTCCCCAACATCCAGGTCATCTTCAAGGAGTGATGCCTCAAAAGGAAACAGCTAACCCTAAGGACCCAGGGCATGCCCTCTTGTCATTATTACCATCCGGGAAGACATTGATGCACCATCAATAACTCACTCTGAGACGTAAAGGTGAGATATTGGCTTTTATTGACTGGAAGAAGGAACCAGCAGCAAGTGACCACCACACTACATCCTGGAGACTGAGGCCGAGCATCAGGCCTTGATCGCCTTTATACAGGGGTCTGTGGGAGGAGCCACAGGAGCAGTCAGCAGGGGGCGTGTCCAGACAGGCACACGTAGTTCACCACAGAGATACAGGAGACTGAAGACTTATGCTCAATGATTCAGGGACAGCTTCTTCCCCTCTATCATCAGATTTCTGAATGGTCTATGAACCCATGAACACCACTTCAATACTCCTTTTTTTGCACTAATTATTTATTTTGTAAATTATAATAATTTTATACTTTTGCACTGCACTGCTGCCACAAAACAAGTTTCACTTCATAAGACAGTGCAAATAAATCAGATTCTGATTCTAGTGACAGGATCAGGGCAGTTGACCTGTCAGAGTGTGGGCATTCAGGTGATCCAACCTTATTTACTTAACACTTGGATGCCTGCAGTAGAGGGATGCACCTGAAGTCCTTGTTAAGGAAATCAAACCTTCGGCTTCCCAGGGCAACCAGGGTCTGCAGAAACTTATTTAGTCTGTCTGAAGCAGGTTTTTCAAGTCAAGGTAAATTTATTGTCATTTCACTATATACAAGTAGTATATAATGTGTATAATCATATAATGTACAAAAAGGACAGGTTGCACTTGATTCCAAAGGGGACCAATATCCAGGTGGGAAGGATTGTTAAGTCTTTAAGGGAGAGTTTAAACTAGAATTGCTGGAGGGTGAGAAAGCTTGGAGACAGTGTGAGAGGGAGGATAGGCAGGTGATAGAGAAGGGACGCGTTCAGACTGACGGTTTGAGATGTGTCTATTTTAATGCGAGGACTGTCATGAATAAAACGGATGAGCTTAGAGCGTGGATCAGTACTTGGAGCTATGATGTTGTGGCCATTACAGAGACTTGGATGGTGCAGGGGCAGGAATGGCTACTTCAAATGCCAGGCTTTAGATGTTTCAGAAAGGATAGGAAGGGAGGCAAAAGAGGTGGGGGCGTGACACTGTTGATCAGACATAATGTCATGGCTTCAAAAAAAGAGGAAGTCATGGAGGGATTGTCTACAGAGTCTCTGTGGGTGGAAGTCAGGAATAGTAAGGGGTTGTTTTTTATAGACCACTCAATAGTAATAGGGACATCGAGGAGCAGATAGGGAGACAGATTCTGGAAAGGAAAGGAGTATAATAACAGGGTTGTAGTGGTGGGAGATTTTAATTTCCCAAGTATTGATTGGCATCTCCCTAGAGTGAGAGGTTTAGATGGGGTGGAGGTTGTTAGGTGCATTCAGGAAGGTACCTTGACACAATATGTAGATAAGCCTGCAAGAGGAGAGGCTGTACTTGATCTGGTATTGGGAAATGACCTGGTCAGGTGTCAGGTCTGTCAGTAGGAGAGCATTTTGGAGATAGTGATCACAATTCTATATCCTTTACCATAGCACTGGAGAGGGATAGGAACATACAAGTTAGGGAGTTTAATTGGAGTATGGGGTGTGAGGCTATCAGGCAGGAACTTGGTAGCATAGATTGCAAACAGATGTTTTCAGGAAAACTTACGGAAGAAATGTGGCAAATGTTCAGGGGATATTTGCGTGGAGTTCTGAGTAGATACATTCCAATGAGACATGGAAATGATGGTAGGGTACAAGATCCATGGTGTACAAAGGCCGCTGTAAATCTCGTCAAGAAGAAAAGAAGAGCTTAAGAGAAGTTCAAAAAACTGGGTTATTATTAGGAATCTAGAAGATAATAAGGCTAGCAGGAAAGAGCTTAAGAATGAAATTAGGAGAGCCAGAGAGGCCATGAGAAGGCATTGGTGGACAAGATTAAGGAAAACCCCAAGACATACTACAAATATATGAAAAGCAAGAGGATAAAACATGAATGAATAGAACCAATCAAGTGTGACAGTGGAAAAGTGTGTATGGAACTGGAGGAAATAGTGGAGGTACATAATGAATACTTTGCTTCAGTATTCACTATGGAAAAGGATCTTGGCAATTGTAGGAATGACTTGCCATGGAATGAAAAGCTTGAGAATGTAGATACTAAGGAAGAGGATGTGCTGGAGCTTTTGGAAAACATCAAGTTGGATAAGTCACCGGGACTGGACGGGATGTACCCCAGGCTACTGTGGGAAGTGAGGGAGGAGATTTCTGAGCCTATGGCAATGATCTTTACATCATCAATGAGAACTGTAGAGGTTCTGAAGAATTGGAGGGTTGCGGATGTGGTTCCCTTATTCAAGAAGGGAAGTAGGGATAGCCCAAGAAATTATAGGCCAGGGAGTCTTACTTCAGTGGTTGGTAAGTTAATGGAGAAGCAGGAGAGGAAGGATTTATGAACATTTGGAGAGGCATAATATGATTAGAGATAATCAGCATGGCTTTGACAAAGGCAGGTCATGCCTTATGAGCCTGATTGAATTTTTTGAGGATGTGACTGAACACATTGATGAAGGTAGAGCTGTAAATGTAGTGCATATGGATTTTAGCAAGGCATTTGATAAGGTACCCCATGTAAGGCTTATTGAGAAAGTAAGGAGACAAGGGATCCAAGGGGACATTGCTCTGTGGATCCAGAACTGGCTTGCCCACAGAGGCAAAGAATGGTTGTAAACAGGTCATTTTCTGCATGGAGGCCGGCGACCAGCAGTGTGCCTCAGTGATCTGTTGTAGGACTCCTACTCTTTGTGATTTTTTATAAATGACCTGGATGAGGAAGTGGAGGGATGGGTCAGTAAATTTGTTGATGACACAAAGGTTGGGGGTACTGTGGATAGTGTGGAGGGCTGTCAGAGGTTACAATGAGACAAAACTGGGCTGAGAAGTGGCAGATGGAATTCAACACAGATAAGTGTGAGGTGGTTCATTTTGGTTGGTCAAATATGATGGCAAAATATAGCATTAAAGGTAAGACTCTTGGAAGTGTGGAGGATCAGAGGGATCTTGGGGTCTGAGTCCATAGGACATTCAAAGCTGCTATGCAGGTTGACTCTGTGGTTAAGAAGGTGTATGCTGCATTGGCCTTCATCAATCATGGAATTGGATTTAGGAGCCAAAAGGTAATGTTGCAGCTATATAGGACCTTGGTCAGATTCCACTTGGTGTACTGTGCTCAGTTCTGGTCGCCTCACTACCAGAAGGATGTGGAAACCATAGAAAGGGTGCAGAGCAGATTGACAAGGATGTTGCCTGGATTGGGGAACATGCCTTTTGAGAATAGGTTGAGTGAACTTGGCCTTTTCTCCTTGGAGCGACGGAGGATGAGAGGAGACCTGATAGAGGTGTATAAGATGATGAGAGGCATTGATCGGGTGGATAGTCAGAGGCTTTTTACCAGGGTTGAAATAGCTAGCATGAGAGGGCATAGTTTTTAAAGTGCTTGGAAGTATGTATGGAGGAGATGTCAGGGGCAGCTTTTTATGCAGAGAGTGGTGAGTACATGGAATGGGCTGCTGACAGCAGTGGTGGAGACGGATACGATAGGTTCTTTTAAGAGACTCCTAGATGGCTGCATGGAGCTTAGAAAAATAGAGAGCTATGGGTAAAGCCTAGATAGTTCTCAGGTAGGGGCATGCTCGGCACAGCTTTGTGGGCTGAAGGGCCTGTATTGTGCTGTGGGTTTTGTGTGTTTGTCTGTATATAAAAATGAGACAACGTTCTTCCAGCCAGGGTGTAAAGCACAGTAGTACAGATAATACAAGTAACACACAATAACTTATGAAGGTAAGGATAAAATCTACAGATGAATCATATATCAATAGTGAACTAAAGTGCATAAATTAAAAGCTGTAAGGTATGGAACATATTAACCAGTGACACTTCAGATATGATGCAGCAGGGAATTCAGAAGCCTGATGGCCTGAGGAAAGAATCTGTTTCCCCTTATTTTTAAAGCATTCTTATTTTTATGCATCGGAGTCTGCTGCCTGATGGTAGAAAGTCAAAAAGACGCTGGAATGATGGGTGGGATCCTTGATAATATTAAGGGCCCTGTGTACGCAGAGCTCCTGATAAAAGATGGATGGTAGGAAGACCCCTATGACCCCCATGAGAAAGCATTTTCAGAAATTCTTCAAGCATTACAATCAGTATATTGATGCATTTCCTATTGGGAGGGTTAATCACCTGATTGTGAGAATTAGAAGACAAGCTCGGAAAAAGTTAAGCCTTCCACATTTTAATAAGAACTGTGCAGTTAATGTGAGGAGCATTGATGTTCTGGAATTTGCATTATTCTGCGCACATTACTCAGTGAAGGTTCTACTCATCCTCCTCATGCCTCCCTTCAAGCTTAATCAAGATGTTCCCCTTCGCATTCATAATACCTATCACTCTTTTCTGACTAAACATTAGCTGAGTTGGCAGATGTCCCTGAAGTGACTTAAAAGGATCAGTGATATTAAAGTTCAATGCCGTGGTAATCTTCATAATCGTGGGAACTATCAGTGTTCTGGAGATACCTGCTGGTCATTTTGAAGAAGATGTTTACAATTTCTTTCATGTGGTAAAAATATGCCTTGACATTTTAAAACGAAAAGCCAAGCTTTAAAGTTGGGATATTGACAGATGTGCCACAATACTTTTGAGTTTTGGCATATCTGCACATAATATCAACAGTCACTTACAACTGTAATGCAGATGACACCACAGTTGTTGATAAAATCTCAGATAGCAATGAGGAGGCATATCAGAGCGGCCTAGATTTGCTGTTTGGGTGGTGTCACAACAACAACAATTGCAATCAATATCACTTGCTTTAGGACACAGCTGGAAATTCCACTTGGCAGATAATCTCCCTCCACACGACTCTGACATATTGGGAAATCATATACTCGGCAGTTTACAGCAGTGGTTTGCCTTTGCCTCCTGCCGGGTGATTTTAAACAAATCACTGTTACGAAGGATGAACAACTCTGATGGGCAGAAGGGTACAGAGTTGCCCATGTCCCCCTCCCCTGGGAGAATTACAAACCATTACTGTTGCCAGGCTGCTAATGAGAGAGAAAGAGATGGAACAAAAACATACTGAGACTGGAACATTTGCTTCAGACAAGGGAGAGATAACCCCGGGGGAGAGAGACCATATTATGACTCCTGTAAGACTCACGGCTCCGGAGAGGGCTGTTTACTTGGTACTATTCTGTTCATTAAAATTCCTCAGTGGACAGCCGGAGTGGGCTGGTTTGATGGGCTAAGCCATTCAAAATTGATTGACACCTGAGTAGCAATAAAAGTGATGTCTGAGGAGACACCCCTCAGACACACCAGGAGACGCACCAAGAGACACATTAGTGAGCACTGTTTAAGTGTTGGAACCCACGAGAAAAGTGTGGGGCATCGGAGACCGATCGAAGGATCGGTCAATTTTAACTCACAGTGTTTATAGCGAGGCCAGTGGGGGCTTGTGTGTGTGTCCACCCTTGCCTGGGTGACGAGTCAACCATAGAAGAACGGTCTAGCTAAAGGACAGAGGGGTCATACCTGAATGGCCACAACAACACATCGACGGATCAAGAAAGTAAAGGAAGGTTTGAATGACTGTAGCTGTCACTATTCACTCTCTCTCTCTCTCTCTCTCTCTCTCTCTCTTTCTTCATCTCTCTCTCTCTCTCTCTCTCTCTCTCTCTCTCTCTCTCTCTCTTCTCTCTCTCTCTCTCTCTCTCTCTCTCTCTCTCTCTTTCTCCCTCTCTCTCTCTCTCTCTCTCTCTCTCTCTCTCTCTCTTTCTCTCTCTCTCTCTCTTTCTCCATCTCTCTCTCTCTCTCTCTCTCTCTCTCTCTCTCTCTCTCTCTCTCTCTCTCTCTCTCTCTTTCTCCCTCCAATGGTTACAACAAAAGAATCAACAACTACCTCAGCCTACATGAACTGAACTGAACTTTAGACTTTCCCATGATAATTCCTTATCCCCTAGACAACGATAGAGCTTGTTTATTATTGATTATTATTATTATACCCACACTTTTAGGTTCAGTATTGCTAATGTGTATTATCTGTGTATTTGCATTGTTGATATTGATTTGTATATTTTACTAATAAACTCTGTTTTGAAAATAATACCAGACTCCAATGGATATTTCTGTCTTTGCTGGTAAGACACCCAGTTACGGGGTACGTAACATCACCACCTCTTGCAGTGGATGACCAGGATATCTAAGTGCCTTGTCATGCTCTTAATGTTTCACCAGCACCTGCTGGCCTGCCTTCTTGACCATTGGACCATTAATCGGTCTGGTCCACTCCAGCTGCCAGGGCCAGACTTCGCACACTGGGATAGGCAGATCCCCTACCTCACTGAGGGTCGAAGACCTGTCGGCTACCCTCACCTGGTTTACCGGGGTGTGGCTGCTGCATGTGCTACAGCTACTTGGAGCCACAGGTGCGAGCTGAGCGCCAAGTGGGGACCAAAGGTAGATGAGCTGCCCTGAGAAAGGGCATGGCAGGCCCCCCACCAGAGGTGCTACCCCTCGCTCAACGCTCAATGTACCCCGCGATCAATATCAGCAAGACCAAAGAATTGACTGTGGACTTCAGTAAGGGGAAGTCAGGAGAACACACACCAGCTTTTGAGGGGTCAGTGGTTGGAAAGATGAGCAGGTTGAAGTTCTTAGGTGTCAACATCTTAGGTGGTCTGTGCTGGGCCCAATAGATTAATATGAAGAAGTCAGGTCAGTGGCTCTACTTCATTTGGAGTCTGAGGAGATTTAGTATGTTGCCAGAGAATCTTGCAGATTTCTATAGATAAATGGCAGCCTGATATGGAGCCACTAATGCACAGGATGACAAGAGGCTGCGGGGTGTAGCTGACTCATCCAGATCCATCATGGACACAAGCCTTCCCACTACTGAGGACATCTTCAATTGGCGAGGCTTCAAGATGCAGACATCTGTCACTATGATCCCTAACCATTCGAGACATGCCTTCTTCTCATTACGGCCATCTGGGAGGAAATATAGAAGACTGAACGCCCACACTGAATGATTCTGGAACACCTTCTTCTCCTTTGTCTTCAGGTTCCAGAACAGTCTGTACATTGAAACCCTGAATATAGTCTCATTATTCCCATGTTTGTTCTAGTTATTTTATAATTTATAGTAATCATATCTTTTGTACTGCACTGCTGCCACAGAATAACAAATTTCATGTCATATAAGATGTGATCACTGGAGTCAGCTATGATGTTCACCATAGTTGTAGTCCTTCGGTGGAACCTCACATAGATGTACAGGACGATTGGGGATTAAGGGTTGATTTCCTTAATGGAGAATATCTGTGCATGGTTTTGCTTAATGTGGGGAGGCTGATACATGGGCATCCACCACACAGTCCTTAACAGATCAGGTTCAGGGTCCAGTGACATGGAATGCAAGATGCCTACAAGACTGCAACAGACCTCCTTTGCTTTCACTGCTGTTGTGATGTGCCATCTTCATCCATCAGCTCTAGTGAGGTCCTGGTTGGATTGCACTTTGTCTGGAACCTCCCCTTTGTCCTTTCCTCCGTCTGTGACTCTACCAGAAGCTAAGTGCACGTTGGCTTAAGTCCAGGCCACTGTCAGGGCCTGGGGAACTCTCAAGCTTCTCCTCCATGACAAAGAGACGATACTCAGAGAAGGAGAACCTGTTTCCGATTCTAATATCTGAAGTTAATTCATGGAAAAATAATCAAATTTTAGATTTTTCAGGGATTTTTTTTGATATAGAGATTAAACCGCAAAGTTAAAAGATAGGTCCATAAAACCATAAGATACAGAAGCACAGTTAGGCCAATTGCGTCTGCTCTGCCATTTCATCACAGCTCATCATTTTCACTCTCAGCCCCAAATTCCAGCCCTCTCCTCATACCCCTTCATGCCCTGACTAATCAAGAATCTATCAACTTCTGCTTTTAATATACCCAATAACTTGGAAAACACAGCCGCCCCTGACAACAAATTCCACAGATTCACCGCTTTGTGGCCAAATAACTTCTTCCTCATCACCATTCTGAAAGGATATCCCTCTAGTAAGAGGCTGTGTCCTCTGGACTTAAACTTACTCACCATGGGAAACATCCTCTCTACATCCACTCTATCAAGGCCTTTCACCATTCAATAGATTTCAATGAGGTCACCCCTCATTCTTTTGAATTCCAGTGAGTACAGTCGCAGAGCCATGAAACACTGTTCATACAGCAAGCCTTTCAATCCTGGAATTACTTTCTTCAAAGAGCTAGGAATTAAGAAGGCTCTTTAAGAAGGATTTTTTGAAGATAGTTCAAAGGCAGTGAAAAATTACGTACCGTACAAATCATTGCACTCCACAGCAACAATGGGAGCACTCCTGACATCTCCCTGCTTTCCCATGATGGTTACAAAGAAACTTGCAAAACCTGCTTGAGTAAATCATTCTAACTGATGTTATTCTGAAGGTTTCTGGCCACAAGCATGAATGAAGAAACTCAAATGCATTCAATGACAGGTGAAATGTACTCTTAGATGTCTGACATAACTTTGATGGGTTGTTTGACAATAAATTAGATTGACGGTCTTGAATAGGAAAGTACCTACACTCAAGTTTCAAAGCACAGTTAAGATGATGCGAATGAGACTGTCTGAAGAAAATGGCCATGGTCTTAATTTATTTCTGTTTGTTCTTTATACACATCCAGGGGCTTAGCATCATTTTATGAGGCTAGAAATATTTATTGATATTTTACAAATATTATATTTATTTATATTAACATACAGTGTGGATCCCTTATGGCCCCTCAAGGCACGCCAACAAGAAACTTTATGACTTAATCCCAGCCGGATCACAGGACAATTTACAATGACCAATTAACCTACCAACTGGTAGGTCTTTGGATTGTGGGAGGAAACCGGAGCACCTGGAGGAAGACCACGTATACACAGGGAGAAAGTACAAACTCATTAGAGGCAGGGGTGGGAATTGAACCCGGGTCATTGGTACTGTAAAGCTATGTGCTAACCAGTGTGCTACTTTGCCACCCCAAGCCCTGAAGTCATGCCTGCAAATTGTACTATGAATACAGTACAAGGTAGAGTTGACCGATCCTTGGACTATCACCTCCAACTGATAGACAGCCTTTGTTACGTTTGTCGGATGTGGATCTATTACAGACCCTATCAGTTTACATATTACATATCCCAGCTGAGTGGTTGACCAATACTAGCCCTTCAGTAAAACCTTGGTAAGGAAGAGAAAACTTCATCTTATGAGTCATTGAAAAAAATTCAAGACTGTCAATCTAATTTAGTGTCATACAGCCCATCAAAGACATGTCAGATGTCTTAGAGTAGTTTTCATACGTCATTGAATGCATTAAGGTTTCTTTATTCATGCCCATGGCCATGAACACTACCGTACTTTTTTTTTGTTCACTTTTTGCACTACTATTTTTTACATACTGTATACTTCTTGTAATTTATGTTTTTTTATGCATTGCATGACAATTGCCAGTGATATTAAACCTGGTGTTGTTTTGCAAATGTAAAGCGCACTAACATGGAAAACTTCATTCAAGAAAGCATTGATCTTGCAATAATATTTGATTATAGTCAGCTTCTACTTTGACATGATTGATAATACTGTTAAGGATTTAAATAAATGATATTAAACTGACAAGGTGGTAAATTATTTATTCCCAGCAAAGTTTGTTGTTTCTTTGTGCTTGAAGCATAGATGAAGACATTTCAACCTGGAGGAATAGTCTGGCTCAGATTATTTATTAACTGACTCTCTTGTATGTCGACTTCAAAGCATAATTCCCTGGGTTGATCAGACCCAAAAGATCCAAACCAATTTGAGCGTCCAGGAGATGTGGTAATAAGTGTACAAGCACAACAGAGTAACTTAAGCCTAATCTATTATCATGAAGCAGAAAACACAAACAAACCACACTAAATATTACCTAGCAAGTTACAAAGATTTCCACAAAGACTTCAGGGCTGATGATTCTTAGTCTCCACTTGATTGTCGCCGTTGTCAGGGGAAAGTCCGAGTTCAAACTTGTGAAATCACCCTGGGTCCATCCTAGGCACCGATCGATTGTGATTCCTCACTCTGGATGAAGACCCAGAACCGAGCGAAAGGTGCCTCAATACATGAGGATTCAATCCAGAAGCATTGCGAGATACACAGACATGCTATTTGATCTTTTGTTCTCATCCACTGTGCCTGAGGCCAGAAAGAGTCCAGCCACTATTCACAAATATTCATTCAACCTTCAGTGCTTAACTTGTACAGATACCTTACATACAGAGAGCTTGCAAAGAGTTAAAGTGTCACTTACAGTTGTCAGACCTTCATCTAATATTTTTACAAAATTTAATACGCCACAACACACAAAGTCAATGGACTTGTTGGATGGAGGATGTTGGGGCTGGGGGAGAGACGGTTCCTCCTCAGGGAATCCATGAGCAATCACAACATGCATTGTCATTCTTTCCTCTTTTTCTCTCTGCTACCAGGCAACAGTTTTCCTCAAAGCTGCTGCTCATGCTCAGCTTGGCCTGAAATTTGATAGTATGTATCATGAAGAGGTAAGTCAGCGATTTTAGGTAATAATGACTATCATATGCTTTACAACCCTAACTCATAAACATCTGTTTTCAATCACCTGTATTGTAGTGCTTTACCCACCTCAGCCAATAGAGTCATAGCATCATAGAGAACTACAGCACAGGAAGAGGCCCTTCAGTGCATCTAGTCTGTGCTGTACTATCTTGCCTACTCCTATCATCCTGCACTTAGATCATAGCTCTGTATACCAATCCCATCCAGGTATCTATCTAAACTTCTCTTAAATATTGAATTTGAACACACATCCACCATTTCCATTGGCTGCTCATTCCACACCCTCACCACCTCTGAGTGAAGAAGTTCGTCCTCGTGTTCCCCTTAAACAATTCACCTTTCGCCCTTAACCGAAGACCTCAAGTGCTAATCGCATCCAACATCAGTGGTAAATGCCTCTCTATATTTCTCATAACTTGTACACCTCTGTCAAATCCTCCCTCATTCTCCTATGCTACAGGAATAAAATCCTGCCCTATTCAACCTTTCCCTAACTCAGTAATGGTTAAAAGAGGATTCTGAAGCTTCAAATATTGGTTGAAGTACCACAACACTGCACTCAATTTTTGTTGCCTCACTACCGGAAGGATGTGGAAACCATAGAAAGGGGGCAGAGGAGATTTACAAGGATGTTGCATGGATTGAGGAGCATGGCTTATAAGAATAGGTTGAGTGAACTTGGCCTTTTCTCCTTGGAGTGACTGAGGTTAAGTGGTGACCTGATAGAGGTGTAGAAGATGATGAGAGGCATTGATCGTGTGGATAGTTAGAGTCTTTTTCCCAGGACTGAAATGGTTGGCACAAGAGGACACAGGTTTAAGGTGCTGGGGAGTAGGTATAGAGGAGCTGTCAGGGGTAAGTTTTTTAGTCAGAGAGTGGTGAGTGCTTGGAATGGGCTGCAATCAACGGTTGTGGAGGCAGATATGATAGGATCTTTTAAGAGTCTTTTGGATAGATGCATGGAGCAAAGAAAAATAGAGGGCTATGGGTAAACATAGTAATTTCTAAGTTAGGGACATGTTTGGCAAAACTTTGTGGGCTGAAGGGCCTGTATTATGCTGTAGGTTTTCTTTGTTTCTATGTCTCTAACAGATTTCCATACCGTGTATAAATTACCACGCATTGTACAGTCCAAGTGTCTAACCCATGCCCACGCAGTGATTTGTCCTTCTGAAGAAAACATGTTATAAGTATTCATAAGTGTTTAATCAAGGGTAGGTTTGTGTGAATGATTCTCCTGTTCTACAACAGAATATATCAATGATGTAAAGCATACAAAATCAAGAAAAGCATGCAAAGGAGATATAGAATAAATTATTTGTGTGGAATGTTATGCTTGTTTTAAATCAAGGATGTTTCCATTGAAAAATTGAACATTTTGCATTTCAGGCATGTTATCATTGCCAAATATTTTCATTAGAAATATTCAAAACTACACATATAAAAGGCTGGAAGAACTCAGCAAGCCAAGCAGCATCTATTGAAAAGACTTTTCCCCTTCCTTTCCAGTCCTGACTGTTATCTCTTTTCCATAGATGCTGCCTGGCCTGCTGAGTTCCTCCAGCATTTTGTGTGTTGCTTTAGCACCTGCTACCTTCTTTCCTATATGAACAATCTTATCCCCATCCTGAGTGTGATTTTGATTCATTAATGCAAGGAACAATACCATTAAGCCATTAAGCAAAGGGCCCGTCAATCCCAGGTTGAGAAAACCTGGTATAGGGGGATTTTTATGCTAAGACACCTCAAACTTTATTTATTTTTATTTAGAGATACAGCACAGTAACAGGCCCTTCTGGCCCAACAAGCCTGAGTTGCTTAATTAAACTAACATGACCAATTAACCCATACGTCTTTGAAAAGTGGGAGGAAATTGTAGCCCCCAGAGGAAATCCACATGGTTACACGGAGAACATATAAATGCATTACAGACAGCTGTGGGAAATAAACTCATGTCACTGATCCTGTAAATAGTTACACTAACTGGTATCGTGTCACCGACTAAGTACGAATTGAATTTGCACAAACTCACTTTTTCAGATGCTATATAGAGATATTTTTATCTTAATATTCTGCCCAGGAATTTTGATCATAATTCTGTGGAAAAATGCTATTGATCTGAATCTAAAATACGAAGTACTGACTATAGAGGCTCTTGTTATTGGTCTTCCAATTGGGAACAGTTGATTTTATTTGGGGAGAAGGAGCATTATCGTCAGGATATGGTGTTCCAAGAAAGCCCTTAGATGGAAAGTATACTGATTCATTTGTGTCTCCCTATGGTCTTGGAATTAACCTCATCATAGTAACATAGAACCATAGAAAACTTACATCATAATACAGGCCTTTCAGCCCACAAAGTTGGGCCGAACACGTCCCTACCTTTGAAATTACTAGGCTTACCTATAGCCCTCTATTTTACTAAGCTGCATGTACCTATCTAAAAGCCTCTTAAAAGACCCTATCATATCCGCCTTCACCACCATTGCTGGCAGCCCAATCCACACACTCACCGTTCTCTGAGTAAAAACTAACCCCTGACATCTCCTCTGTACTTACTCCCCAACACCTTAAACCTGTGTCCTCTTGTGCTAAGTATTCCAGCCCTGAGGAAAAGCCTCTGACTATCCACATGATCAATGCCTCTCATCACCTTGTACACCTCTATCAGGTCACTTTTAATCCTCCTTCGCTCCAAGGAGAAAAGGCTGAGTTCACTCAACCTATTCTCATAAGGCATGCTCCCCAATCCAGGCAACATCCTTGTAAATCTCCTCTGCACCCTTTCTATGGCTTCCACGTCCTTCCTGTAGTGAGGCGACCAGAACTGGGCACAGTACTCCAAGTGGGGTCTGACCAGGGTCCTATATAGCTACAACATTACCTCTCGGCTCCTAAATCCAATTCCATGATTGATGAAGGTTAATACACCATACACCTTCTTAACTACAGAGTCACCCTGCGCAGCTGCTTTGTGCGTCCTATGGACTCAGTCCCCAAGATCCCTCTGATCCTCCACACTGCCAAGAGTCTTACCCTTGATACTATATTCTGCCACCATATTTGACCTACCTCACACTTATCTGGGTTGAATTCCATCTACCTCTTCTCAGCCCAGTTTTGCATCTTATCGATGTCCCACTGCAACCTCTGACAGCATTTCACACTATCCACAACACCTCCAACCTTTGTGTCATCAGCAAACTTACTAACCCATCCCTGCACGTCCTTATCCAGGTCATTTATAAAAATCACGAAGAGTAAGCGTCCCAGAACAGATCCCTGAGACCTCACTGGTGACCAACCTTCATGCAGAATATGACCCATCTACAACTACACTTTGCCTTCTATGGGCAAGTCAGTTCTGGATCCACAAAGCAATGTCCCCTTGGATCCCATGCCTCCTTACTTTCTCATTGACACTGTCCAATGGTGGACATCTGTTCTTTGTGTATTGTACCCTAGTTTATGTATACTTCTACTTTAATCATGGAACCCATCATTTTGAAAACATTTTAAATGAAATTTTTGTGGTTAATATACACTCAGTGGTCACTAGATGACATACAACTGAACATCTGCCCATCAATGATGCAAATATCTAATTATGTGGCAACAACCCAATACATAAAATTATTCCTACATGATCAATGGGTTCAGGTATTCAGACCAAACATGAGGATAGAGAGAAAATGTGAACTGGGTGACTTTGACTATGGAATGATTGCAGCTTCGGATGGGATGGCTTGAGGATCTCAGACATACTGATCTCCTGGGATCTTCACGCACACCAGCCTCTCGAGCAGTAGGCCCCTTGCTTAATGGTATTGGTTCATTCCATAAAAAAGGTTGGGAACCCCTGCTGTGGAGATTAAAGAGAATCATGTGAAAAACAAAAAGAAAGACTTCCAATGAGCTCAGTTCTGTGAGCGAAAATGCCTTAACAAGAGAGGTCAGAGGATAATGGCTGGCAGGAAAACAACAGCAACTCAAATAATCATGTGTTACAACAGTGGTGTGCAGAAGAGCATCACTGAATGCACAGCAGGTGGAACTTGAAGTGGATGGGTTGCAGCAGCAGAAGACCATGAACATACACTCAGTGGGCACTTCATTGGGCATCAAATATAGTGGCCACTGGATGTATACTATTTCAGTTGAGCATGTTCTCAGAAATAAGAAATGTCCCATGATTCACCAAGGTAGGCACTTACTGTTCTCTGCATGCCTACTCCAGCAATAATTTTCTGCTCGATTGCCCCAAAATTGCTGACAGCTTAAATAAGTTAGCTCAGATGAAATTTTTATGACTATTGCCACTAATCCAGTGCTGTTGGTATGAGAAGGAACCTTAAACTGTTCATTTTAACTGTAAGTGAGGAAGTTGCAAGTTTCTGTTTTGGAAGGTTATGCAGTAGCAAGCTGTGGTCGTGAATATCCAGGTTGTATCACAAGCAATTCACTGGTAAATTGCTTCGTATTTCAGCGTTAGTCATTTGGGAATCAAATTCTGCATTTGAAAGCGTGCCTTTCCTTCACTGTGTGTCTGTCAAATAAACAACACACAAAGAGAATGGAAATGTCTGAAATAAGATATATCCAAGTGAACATGGTTATTTTTATATGATTTCTGCTCACTAAGAAAAGCTACGACTGTACTGGGAAATGTAATCTTTTTTTTATCACTTTGCACCTAACGATACCATTGGCGTTGCTCAGTCAAATGTAACATGGGCAAAATCCAATTTCATAGATATTGCTGTAAAGTATATTTCATCTGCGAAATCAGAACAGTACCTTCCAGCAGTAACAGTGTCACTTTCATTTTCCACAGCTAATACATCTAAAGGGATATTAACATTCTAAAGATACCCGTGCAGGTCTTGATGGCAGCTTTCAATGGTATTTTCATGTTCACTGGAATGTAGGTTATGTCTTCCAAAACTCAGTTCACTGTATCCCATAAGTTCCTGAAAGAGATTAGAGAAAATGGAACAAATTTTATGGTGAAATATCAGAACCTAACCCTGCCACCCCCCCCCCCCCCCCACCTGTGTAATTGCTAAAACCTGTGCAATATCCCCATACACATGTGAAATTCAAAGTTACAGTCAGGTGATCATCAGTGGTTTTACAAATACACCCATAATAGGGGACTTCTTTTGTAATTAACTCATTTGATAATCCATAATCAGTTTATTATTGCACTAAAATACAGTGAAGAATATTACTCTGCATATCATCCACATTTTAAAACATTGAGGGAATACATTCAGGTTACTTTCCTAGATTCATCCTATTTAAATTTTCAACGTGATGCATATTCAGAGATGCTCCTCTGCAAATCATTGTTGTAATGTGTGGTTAGTTGAGTTACTGTCATTTTCCTGTGCCCTTGAACCATTCTGGCCCACTCTCCTCTGACCTTTCTCATTGACAAGGAGTTTCTGCTCACAGAACTACTGCTCACTGGATGTTTCCAGTCTCTCTAAACTCTCCAGACTGTTGTGCAAAAGAATCCCAGGAGAACAGCAGTTTGAGATGCATCATCCACTCCGTCAGGCCTATAAACGTTTCACAGTCAAATTCACTTTGATCACATTTCTTCTGATGTTTAGCCTGAATAACCACTGAACTTCTTGACAATGTCTGCATGCTTTTATGCATAGAGTTTCCGACTCATGATTGGCTAATTAGTTATTTACATTAATAATCAGATGTACAGGTGTACCTAATACATTGGCCTCTGATCATATAGTTGAAAATGCCAAATATAGGGGAAAATTGCAAACAGCTTACTTTTTTTGAAAAGTTTGGGATATTTAAGTACTGCTAATGTTCATAAAGACCATAAGGTATAGGAGCTGAATTAGGCAATTCAAAGTTTAATGTTCAAAATAAATTTATTTTCAAAGTACATATGCGTCACCATATACAACCCTGAGAACCATTTCTTGTAAGCATACACAGTAAATACAATAACTGTAACAGAGTCAATGAAAGACTGCGCCCAACTGGGCAGATAACTAGTGTGCAAATAACAACAAGCTCTGCAAATACAATGAGAAAGAAACAATAAAGTAAGAAAGAAAGAAGATCAAGAACATGAGATGAAGAGTTCTTGAAAGTGAGCCCAAAAGTTGTCGAAGCATTTCAATGATGGGGCAAGCAAAGCTGAGTGATGTTATCCCGTTTGGATCAAGAGCCTAATGGTTGGGGTTAATAACTGTTCCTACACGTAGTGGTGTGTGTTACAAGGCTCCTGTACCTTCTTTCTGATGACAGCAATGAAAAAAAGAGCATGTACTGGGTGGTGGGGTCCCTGTTGATGGATGATGTTTACCTGCAACAAAATTTCCTGTAGATGCGCTCAGTTGTGGGGAGGGGTTTACTTGTGATGAATTGGGCCATACCCACTGCTACTTTTTTGTCAGATATTCCATTCAACGGCATTGGCTGTTTCCATGCTAGGCTGTGATGGTATATATTCTCCACTAGTGTGAGTATATATATATATATATATATATTTATAGTCAATAATATAATTCTATAGAAGTTTTCAAAGTTTCAGATGTGATGCTGAATCTATGCAAACTCTTCAGGAACTAGGGGCACTGTTGTGCTTCTTTTGTAAATATATTTATGTGCCAGGCCCAGGACAAGCTCCACCAAAATAATAACAATGAGGAGTGTAAAGTTGTTGACTGTCTATCTTTGATCCTCCGATGAGGATTGGCTGATAGACATTTGGTTTCCTTCTCCAGAGGCCGATAATCAACTCCTTGGTCTGCTGAAATTATGTAAGAGGTTGTTGTTATGGCAATACTTAGCTCGATTTTCAATCTCCCACTCATATACTGATTCATCACCACCTTTGATTTGACCTATGGCAGTAATGTCATCAGGAAATGTGGCATTGGATCTATGCTTAGCCTCACAGTCATAAGTATAAACTGAGTAGAACAGAGGGCTAAGCACATAGCCTTGAGGAGCACCTTTGCTGGTGGAAATCATGGAGAAGGTGTTGTTGCCAATCTGAACTGACTGGGGTCTGCAAGTGAGGTAATCAAAAATCAAATTGCACAAGGAGGTATTGAGGCCAAGGACTTGAAGCTTATGATTCATTTTGCGGGGATGATAACATTGAATGTTGAGTTGTAGTTCATGAAGAGAATCCTGTATGAATCTTTGTTGTCCAGATGTTCCAGGGTTGAGTGAAGAGCCAATGAGACGTTATCTGCTGTTGACCTGATGTGACAGTAGGCAAATTGGAATGGATCCAAGTTGCTTCTCAGGCAGGAGTTGATATGATTCATCACCGACCTCTCAAAACACTTCATCATTGTGAATGCAAGTGCTACTGTGTGGTAATCATTGAGGCAGGTTACCAAGTCCTTCTTAGCAACCAGTATAATTGAAGCTGTTTATAACAACCAACAGAAGGCAAATAAAAAGCCATAAGAAGAGAAAAGATGAAATATGAAGGAAAGTCAGCCAATAATATAAAAGAGGAGTTTCAAGAGCATAATGGTTGAGAGGTAATAACCGTTCCTGAACATGGCGGTGTGAGAAGGCTCCTATACCTTCTTCCTGATAGCAACAGCAAGATGAGAACATGACCTATGTGGTGGGGTCCCTGATGATGGATGCTGCTTTTATGTTTTAGATGTCATGCTGAACCCTCACAAACTCCTAAGGAAGTAGAGGAGCTGCAGTCCTTTTTACGTAATTGCACTTACATGCTGGGTCCAGGGCAGGTCCTCAGAAATGATGACACTGAGAAATTTAAAGCACCCTCTCCACCTCCAATCCTCTGATGAGGGCTGGCTCATGTACTTCTGGTTTCCTCCCCCTGAAGTCAATAATCAGATCCTTAGTCCTGCTGACATGGAGTGAGAGGTTATTGGTATGGCACCAATCAGCTAATTGTTTGGTTTGAACAACTAAACTTCTTGATCATGTCTGAAACTTTTTATACCTTGAGTTGCTGCCACATAATCAGCTGATTAGATATATGAATTAATGAGCAAGAGTACAGGTATACCTAATGAAGTGGCCGCAGAGTGGTCATTGAAACCTACAATGAAATGCATTGTTTTATAAAATCAACTCAGCAAGGATTGTGCTGGACAGTGTTACGATGCTTTCAGCACCAATATGGCATGCTCGCAACCCACCAACCCTAACCCTAACCTTACATCTTTGGAATGTGGGAGGCAAGAGGAAACCTATTTAGACATGGGGAGATTCTACAAACTCCTTCCATACAGTGGCAGAATTTGAAGCCCTCTCTTACAGCGAGCACACTGTAATGCATTACACTTACCACTATGCAGCTGATATTTTAGGCCATTGATTGGAAGTAATGGATGATATAACACCAACATAAAGGCCTTCCATCTGTTGTTTAGAAATATTGACTGGGAGGTTAATTTGGTCATCATAGGTCCTATATTCTTTGTTCTTTTTCAGAATAATTCCTGCTGTAAAGCTTGATGTGGTATCAATTCAATGTTTCTTCAAAGAAGTGGCAGATGGAGTTCAACCCAGAGAAGTGTGAGGTGGTACACTTTGGAAGTACAAACTCTAAGGCAGAGTACAAAGTAAATGGTAGGATACTTGGTAGTGTGGAGGAGCAGAGGGATCTGGGGGTACATGTCAACAGATCCTTGAAGGTTGCCTCACAGATAGATAGGGTAGTTAAGAAAGCTTATGGGGTGTTAGCTTTCATAAGTCAAGGGATAGAGTTTAAGAGACGCTATGTAATGATGCAACTCTATAAAACTCTAGTTAGGCCACACTTGGAGTACTGTGTCCAGTTCTGGTCACCTCACTATAGGAAGGATGTGGAAGCATTGGAAAGGGTACAGAGGAGATTTACCAGGATGCTGCCTGGTTTGGAGAGTATGGATTATGATCAGAGATTAAGGGAGCTAGGGCTTTACTCTTTGGAGAGAAGGAGGATGAGAGGAGACATGATAGAGGTGTACAAGATATTAAGAGAAATAGACAGAGTGGACAGCCAGCACCTCTTCCCCAGGGCACCACTGCTCAGTACAAGAGGACATGACTTTAAGGTAAGGGGAGGGAAGTTCAAGGGGGATATTAGAGGAAGGTTTTTTACTCAGAGACTGGTTGGTGCGTGGAATGCACTGCCTGAGTCAATGGTGGAGGCAGATACACTAGTGAAATTTAAGAGACTACTTGACAAGTATATGGAGGAATTTAAGGTGGGGGGTTATATGGAAGGCAGGGTTTGAGGGTCGGCACAACATTGTGGGTGGAAGGGCCTGTACTGTGCTGTACTATTATATGTTCTATGTTCTATATGAATGGCACTTTTGACAATACATCATTTTAGCCTTTATCCACATCATTTTCATCTCAAGATTGGTGTGCAGCTAACTGAGGGTGAGGGATTACAATAGTGTATGGTATTACAAATAAATTAGTGGCCTGGGGATCCTGATGGCTCACCTCAGAGAACAGAGGTGAATTGTGTATGATGTTTCATTCTAGTGTCACTTCTGGACACAGTGGAATCAGGTATATTATCAAGGAAATATGTCATGAAATTATGAACATAAGAGATTGTGTAGCTGCTGTAAATATTGAGCACACACAAAATGCTGAAGTCAGGTAGCATCTATGCGGGCAAATAAACTGTCACCATTTTGAGTCCTGGTGAAGGGTCTCAGCCCGAAGCATCGACTGTTTATTCTCTATAAGACCATAAGAGATAGGAGTAGAATTCTGCCATTTCATCATGGCTGATCCATTTTCCTCTCAGCTCCAAACTCCTGCCTTCTACTTGTGTCTCGTCATGCCCTGACCAGTCAAGAGTCTACCAAGTTCTCTCTTAAATATACAGAAAGACCTTGCCTCTACAGCTGCCTGTGGCAAAAAATGTCACAGATACACCACTCTCTGGCTAAAGGAATTACTCATTATCTCCGTCCTAAAAGGCTGTGTCCTCTGGTCTCTCCCACCACAAGAAACATCCTCTCCACATCCACTCTAACAAGGTCTTTCAGCATTCAATAGATTTCAATGAGGTCACCCCTCATTCATCTAAATTCTAGTGCATACAAGCCTAGAACCACTAAATGTTCTTCAAATAACAAACCATGCAAACCTGGAAACTCCTGGAAACATTTTTGTGAAACTCTTTTGAACCCTCTTCAATATCAGCAGACCCTCTCTAAGATAAAGGCCCAAAACTGGTCTCAATACTGCTTTACCAGTGCTTTAGAAAGTCTCAACATTACATCCTTACTTTTATATTCTCGTCTTCGTGAAATTAACACTGAAATTGAATTTGCCTTTTTACCATACTTATCCTCAGAATTACCTGTACAAGAACTCCCAAGTCCCTTTGCACCTCAGTTGCTTTTGTATTTTCTCTCCATTTAGAAAATAGTCAACTCTTTCACTTCTTTTACCAAAGTGCATGACCATACACTTCTTGACATTGTATTCCATCTGCAATTTCTTTGTCCATTTTCCTAACCTGTCTAAGTCCTTCTGTAGTATGCCAATTCATCCTGAAAATTACCTATCCCCACCTATCTTCACGCCATCTGAAAAATTTGCAACAATTCCATCATCCAAATTATTGACATATAATGTAAAAAGATTTGGTCCCAACACACATCCCTGTGGAACACAAGTAGTCACTGACAGCCATCCAGAAGAGGTTTCCTTTATTCCCATTCTTTACCTCCTCCCAATCACTCACTGCTTTTTCCATGTTAGAATCTTTCTTATAATACCATGAGCTCATACCTTATTAAGCAGCCAAGGAAATCTGCAGATGCTGGAAATTCAAGCAACACACACAAAATGCTGGTGGAACACAGCAGGCCAGGCTATAGATGCTGCCGTGTGGCACCTTGTTAAAGGCCTTCTGAATATCCAAGTACACAACATCAACCAATTCACCTTTATCTATTCTGCTTGTTATTTCTTCAAGTAATTCCAACATATTTGTCAAGTAATATTTTACCTTGAGGAAACCATGCTGACTACAACCTATTTTATCAAGTGCCTCCAAGTATCTTGAGACTGCACCCATAACAATCGACTGCAACATCTGCTCAACCACTGACGTTAGACTATCTGGCCTATAGTTTCCTTTCTTCTACCGTCCTTTTTTCTTGAAGAGTGGAATGACATTTGCAATTTTCCAGTGTTCTGGAACCATTCCAGAATCTAGTGATAATCAATGGTTTCAAAGGTACATTTAATGTCAGAGAAATGTATACAGTATACATCTTGAAATGCTTTTTCTTCATAATCATCCACGAAAACAGAGGAGTGCTTCCAAAGAATGAATGACAGTTAAGTGTTAGAACCCCAAAATCCCCTCCCTCCTGCGCATAAGTGGCAGCAAGCAATGATCCCCCATCCTCCACCAGCAAAGAAAAAGCATTGGCACCCACCATAGAACACTCAATCTTGCAGGAAAGTGACAGCAAAGACACAGACCTGCAGAACAACAAAGGCTACTCGTTCAGCTGGTATTCAACGTACCACAGGATCTCTCTCTCTCTCTCTCCCTTATAAGGGAGAAAGATATGTCTCCATTTCACAGTGAGAGAGGAGACATAACAAACAATTCACTGGCTTATGTTGTTAAAAGTTCATTGCATTGTTTTTAGCAAGCTTTGTGCCCAAAGATCTCAGGTTTCTGGGCACACAACCAGAGATCTTCCGGCTCCCAAGACACACCAATCTACTGACCTTCAATCCACCCATCACCAGAGCCACGAAATCTCGGACCTCCAAAAACTGCCTCAGAAGGCAGTGGAGGCCAATTCTCCGGATGCTTTCAAGAAAGAGTGAGATAGAGCTCTTAAAGATAGGAGAGTCAAGGGATATGGGGAGAAGGCAAGAATGGGGTACTGATTGTGGATGATCAACCATGATCACATTGAATGACGGTGCTGGTTCAGAGGGCCAAATGGCCTATTCCTGCACCTATTGTCTATTGTCTAACAGGCTAAGTTCTAAGGCCTCGTCCTTGGCAGGTCAAATAACAGCCAGTTGTGAAACCCTGAGACTGGGTCCCATTCCCGCAAAGAACTGAAGTCAGCGTGTAACTCCAGGTCAGGGTCTTCAAAAGAACTCTGAAAGGGAAAAATAAGGATATTAAAGATAGAAATCTTTAAAAAGCTGCAAGTAGAGGAGTCGCCGTTAGGCGCCATCAGAATCATTACTAATGCCTCCACAGTCTCTTCATCCACCTCTTTCAGAACTCTGGGGTGTATGTTTGGTCCAGGTGACTTATCTACCTTCAGACCTTTCAGTTTCCTAAGAACTTCCTGTCTAGATATGGTAACTTCACACACTTCATGCACCCTGATGCCTGGTACTTCCACTATACTGCAGCGTCTTCCACAGTGAAGACTGATGCAAAATACTTATTCAGTTCGTCCATATTTTGTTGCCCCTATTGTTACTTCTGCAGCATCGTTTTCCAGCAGACCAATATCCATTTTCCTCTTTCTTTTATACTTTATTCTCTTTACACTCGCTATTACTGAAGAAACTTCTGTTATCCTCTTTAATATTATTGCCTAGCTTACTTTTATATTGCATCTTTACTTTCTTAATGTCTTTTTTAGTTGTCTTCTGTTGGTTTTTTAAACCTTCCCAATCCTCCAACATCCCACTAATTTTTGCTCTATTATGTATCCTCTCTTTGGCTTTTATATTGGCTTTGAGTTCTCTTGTTAGCCACGGATGTTTCATCTTTCCTTTAGAATATTTCTTCCCCTTTAGGATATATATATATATATCCTGTGCCTTCCAAATTGCTTTCAGAAATTTCAGCCATTGTCGTTCTACTGTCATTGCTACCAGTGTTCTTTTCCAATTAATTCTGGTCAACTCCTCTCTCATGCCTCTGTAATTCCCTTTACTCCATTGTAATTGCTTCCTTTATGGAAAATCTTGCCTGTTCTTTTAGAAAATAACAAGCAGTATAGCAAAAGGGGAATCAGTGAATGTTGTGTCCTTGGATTTTCAGGCCTTTGACAAAATGCCTCACATGAGGCCGCTTAACGACATTAGAACCCATGGTATTACAGAAAAGATTCTAACTTGGATAAGCATTGACTGATCGGCAGGAATCAGAGAGTGGGAATAAAGGGAGCCCTTTCTGTTTGGCTTCTAGTGACTAGAGGTTTTCTACAGGGGTCTGAGTTGGGACCACTTCCTTTTACAATATATATCAATGATTTGGATGACAGAATTGATGGCTCTGTGGCCAAATTCGTGGACAATATGGGGCAGGTAATCAGGTAATGTTGAGCAAGCAGGGAAGCTGCAGGTGGACATAGACAGATGAGGAGAATGGGCAAAGAATTGACAGATGGAATACAGTTTTGGGAAGTGTAGAGTCATGTACTTTGGTAGAAGGAACAAAAGTGTAGCCTGTTTTCTAAACAGGCAGAAATTCAAAAATCGGAGGTACGAAGGGACTTTGGAGTCCTTGTACAGAATTCCCTAGAGATTAACTTGCTGTTTAAGTCAGTGGTGAGGCAGACAACATTGATTTTGAGAGGTCAAGAACATAAAAACAAAGATATAAAGTTGAGGCTTCATAAAGTACAGGTGTGGCCACATTTGAAGTATTGTGAGTAGTTTTCGGACCCTTATCGAAGAAAGAATGCTCTGACTTTGGAGAGGATTCAGAGGAGGTTTTTGAGAATAGTTCTGGAAATGAAAGGATAACCATATTAGGTCTGATTTATGGCACTGGGCCTGTACTCACTGGTATTTAGAAGAACGCGGCAGGATCTCCTTGAAACGTATCACATTTTGAAAGGCATATGTAGAGTGGAGAGGATGTTTCCAAAAGTGGGATAGTCTAGGACTAGAGGGCACAGCCACAAAGTAGCGGGAACATCCATTTATAATGGATATGGGGAGGAATTTCTTTAGCCCTAGGGTGGTTAATCTGTAGAATTTGTTGCCATGGGCAGCCATGGAGGCCAGGGTGTATTTAAGGCAGAGGTTGATTGGTTATTGATTAGTCACAGCATGAAAGGTTACAAGGAAAAGGCTGGAAAATGGTTTGAGAGGGAAATGGAATAGCCATATTGAAATGGCAGAGCAGACTTGATGGGCCAAATGCCTAATTCTGCTCCTATATCTTATGGGATTAAGGTCTTAAATTGAAATTCCCCATGACGATCTTAACAGTGCCCTTATTACATGCCTTTTCCATTTCTCACATCATTTATATCCAATATCCTGGCTACTGGGAAGGGTAAGGTGGGGGGGGGGGAGTGGCCTGTGTATAACTCCCGTCTGGGTCCTTTTACCCTTGCAGTTTCTTAAATCGACCCACACAGATTCTGCATTTTCTGATCCTGTCACCCCTTTCTAAGGATTTGATCTTTTTTTTTACCAACAGAGAAACCCCACTCCCTCTGCCTATCTGTGCCTATCCTTTCAATACAATTTATATCTTTTGATGTTAATCTCCCAACTATGATCTTTCTTTCAGCCTCCATTGATGCTGCCCAACTTTCTGCATTCTTCCAGTATTTCGTTTGTGTTTCCATGAAATGTGTTGTTCTGTGGAAGCGGTGCAGTTCAAGACATTAAAGATTCCTGTGTGCTTCAAGACACTCACTGATATCACCTGGATTGTTGTGTCATGATCTCAAAAGTTGGATTTGAACACAGCTCATTCTGATCCATAGTGGTGTGAAATTGATACAAGTAGTCTGAGCATTAGGAGCTGAATGTCCAATGCCAGGAATAAATCTGGTGTTCAAACATGCTCAAAACTTCTATTAAGCTTACAAGCACTGGAGCGCACACTATGCAAGGTATTTTTGTGGAAATGAGAAAGAGACGCACAATCGTTGGTGAAGGAGAAAATCAAAGACCAAATTGGATATGAAGGTGCGCATATTGGAGTCGGTAAGTTTATAAAAATTTGGAAAGTTAAATGCTGAAATCTCTCTGGATTTAGAAGACAGCATTTCTCAAGATTTTTCCTATTTAAATATTAAAGATTAAATATTGTCTTTCTTTGCCTCACATACATTGAAACTTAGAAATATACAGTGAAATGTTTTGACTTTGCAACAATGACCAACAAAGTATGAATATTTACTGGTGGCTGCCAGCAAGAGTCGCCATGCTTCCAACACCAGCATAGTATGACCACAACTTATAACCCTAATGCAGACCTGTACAGCTTTGCAATGTGTGAATAAACAGAGTACTTAAAAGAAATCCACGCAGTCATGGGGAGAACATACCAACCCTAAACAGACAGAAATGGGAGTTGAACCCTGATTTTGCAATCACTGGCATGGTAAAGTGTCACACTAAATGCTATGCTATCGTGACACCCTTTATTTAAGATAATGAAAAGCAGGAATACTTCTCTCAAAGACGTGAATTTTTTGAGTTACTTTTCTTTTTGAAGCTGAATCACTAAATATATTTCAGATTGAAATCAGCTGATTTTTATACTATAGGAGAATTGAGTGTTTTGAAGAGTAGGCAGGGAGGCGGAGGCCAAGAACTGATGAGCTCTATGCCTGTTCAGTAGCACAGTTCCTCATGCCTCCAGTAGCCCAGGTTCAATCCTGACCCAAGGTGCTGTCTGTTTGGGGCCTGCACGTTGTCTATTTGACAGTGGGTTTCTTCCAGAAGTTTCCTACCATTCCTCAAAGACATGCAGGTTGATGTGTTACTTGACCACTGTAAATTCCTTGCTGTTTTTAAGTGACAGAACTGGGAGAAGGCAAATGGGAATATGGTGGGAATAATATGGGATTAGTGTATGATTACCTGAGAGGGGTTCTTGTTGGCCACCCAGGACTAGTGAGCAGAAGGACTTGCTTCCATACTGCACAGCTATGGTGCTCTTTAAGTTTATTCATCAATGATATGGTATTATGGCCTGCCCTTCCTTCTGTTCAAATACACCATAAGATCCAGACTTGGAAGGGGAGAATGAGGTTCCTACCAAAATGTCTGTAGATCCACCAAAGTTACTGCACAGGTTGTCAAGACTTTTAGGAAGGCATATGGTGTATTGACCTTCATTAGTCAGGGCAGTGAGATAATGTGTGGCTCTATAAAATCCTGGTTAGACCACACTTGGAATATTGTATTTGGTTCTGGTTGCCTCATTATAGGAAGGACAAGGAAGCTATAGAGAGGGGACAGAGGAGATTTATTACAATGCTGCCTGGATAAGTGAGTATGTCCTATGAGGATAGGTTGAGCAAGCTAGAAGCAAGGAAGGAGGAAATACATTTTCCCAAGTCAGAAGCGGCTAATATAATTTTAAAATGTTTAGAGGAAATTATCGGCTGATGTCAGGGGTAAATTCTTTACATAGAGAGTGGCGGGTGCATGGCCATTGTTGTCAAAGATGGTGGTAGAGGCAGATGCATCAGTGATATTTAAGAAACTCTTAGTTGGGCACATGATTCATAGAAAAATGGTGGGCTATGAAGAAGGGTAGGGTTAGGTTGGCACAATATCACGGGCTGAATGGCCTGTTCTGTGCTGTACTGTCTATGTTCTATGTTCTATTAACTCTGTTGAACCAGTAAGCCAGGCATTGGTATATCAAGTCAAGTCACTTTTATTGTCATTTCAACCATAACTGCTGGTACAGTACATAGTAAAAATGAGACAATGTTTTTCAGGACCATGGTGTTACATGACACAGTACAAAAACTAGACTGAACTACGTAAAAAAAACAACACAGAGAAAAAAAACACACAACTACTCTAGACTACAGACCTACCAGGACTGCATCAAGTGCACAAAAGAGTGCAAGCTTTACAATAAATAATAAACAGGACAGTAGGGCAAGCTGTCAGGCCAGGCGCTGAGTATTGAGGAGTCTGATAGATTGGGGGAAGAAACTACTATATTGTATGGTTGCGAGATCCTGAATGCTTTGGTGTCTTTTCCCAGACGGTAGGAGGGAGAAGAGATTGTATGAGGGGTGCATGGGGTCTTTCATAATGCTGTTTCCTTTGCGGATGCAGCGTTTAGTGTAAATGTCCGTAACGGCGGGAAGAGAGACCCCGATGATCTTTTCAGCTGACCTCACTATCCACTGCAGGGTCTGCGATCTGAGATGGCGCAATTTCCGAACCAGGCAGTGTTGCAGCTGCTCAGTATGCTCTCAATACAACCCCTGTAGAATGTGATGAGGATGGGGGGGTGGGAGATGGACTTTCCTCAGCTTTCACAGAAAGTAGAGACGCTGCTGGGCTTTCTTTGCTATGGAGCTGGTGTTGACGGACCAGGTGAGATTCTCTGCCAGGTGAACACCAAGAAATTCGGTGCTCTTAACTATCTCTACCGAGGAGCCGTCAATGTTCAGTGAGGAGTGGTCGCTCCCTGTCCTCCTGAAGTCAACAACCATCTCTCTTGTTTTGTTCACATTAAGCGCCAGGTTGTTGGCTCTGCACCAGTCTGTTAGCCGCTGCACCTCCTCTCTGTAAGCTGACTAGTCGATCTTACTGATGAGACCCACCACGGTCGTGTCATCGGTGAACTTGATGATGTGGTTTGAGTTGTGTGTTGCAGCACAGTCATGGCTCAGCAGAGTGAACAGCAGTGGACTGAGCACACAGCCCTGGGGGACCCCCATGCTCAGTGTGTTGGTGTTGGAGATGCTGCTCCCGATCCGGACTGACTGAGGTCTCCCAGTCAGGAAGTCTAAGATCCAGTTGTAGAGGGAAGTGTTCATTTATTAATGCTTTTTGGGAGGGTGATTTTAGATGCATATCATATTTATACTGAGTTAAATACTGTATGTAATTAGTTTTGCTACAATAAGTGTATGGGACACTGGAAAGATGTTGAATTGCCCCTTGGGGATGAATAAAGTATCTATCTAACTATCTATCTATCAGGCCCAGTAGGCTCAGCTTTCCAATCAGTTTCTGAGGGATGATTGTGTTGAATACTGATGAACAGCATCCAAACGTACGTGTCTTTTTTGTCCAGGTGGGCTAGGGCCAGGTGGAGGGTGATGACAATGGCGTCATCTGTTGAGCAGCTGGGACGGTATGCAAACTGCAGGGGGTCCAGTGAGGGGGGCAGCACGGTCTTGATATGCCTCATGACGAGCCTCGCAAAGCATTTCATGATGATGGATGTGAGTGCAATGGGACGGTAGTCATTTAGGCAAGACACTGAAGACTTCTTCGGCACGGGAACAATGGTGGCGGCCTTGAAGCACATTGGAACGGTGGCGTTGCTCAAGGAGATGTTGAAAGTGTCAGTGAGAACATCTGCTAGCTGGTCTGCACATCCTCTGAGCACTCTACCAGGAATGTTGTCTGGTCCAGCAGCCTTCCGTGGTTTGACCCTGCACAGGGTTCTCCTCACATCGGCCACGGTGAGACACAGCACCTGGTCATTTGTAGGAGGGGTGGACTTCCTCGCTGCTACGTCATTTTCCACCTCAAAATGGGTGTAGAAGTTATTCAGCACATCTGGGAGGGAGGCATCACCGGCACAGTCAGGTGATGTTGTCCTGTAATTGGTGATGACCTGGATGCCCAGCAGCAAGTACTGAGAGAGATAACCCTGAATCTTAAGCAACCAAATAGTAGAGTAGATCACTCTGTACTCCTCCAAAGAACAATATTGATTTTATACATCAAGAATTTGTATCTCAAATTTGAGCAAGGAAAGAGCGTCTTGATGGCAAAAAAGCAAGGGGTTGTACCATATTTTACTAAATTCTCAGTATATCCTGTATTTGAGATTCAAAGCACTTAATACTAAAGCAAGAGGAAATATGTCAAAAGCAGAACAGAAACTCAGGTGAAAGTGAAAAAAAATCTCTTGAAAGAAACTCTTCAAAGTGTTGGCTTGAAAAATATCGTCTCACAGGAATAAACACCAAATTCTTATGAAAGAAAAATGGACCTTAAATACACAATCCTGGTATGGATGCCATTCTTGGCAGAAGGTAATAACAGTCAAAATACTCCTGCAATTCCTAAAACTTCTGTACTTTGGTAGAAGGAATAAAGGCATAGTCTACTTTCTAAGTGGGAAGAAAATTCAAAATCAGATGCAAAGAAACTTGGGAACCTCTGTGCAAGATTTTCTAAATGTTAACTAACAGCTTGCTGTTTGAGTCAGTGATAAGGAAGTCAAATGTAACATGTGCTGGCATTTGAGAGATTCAGGAGAAGGTTCATGAGAATGATTCTGGAAATGAAAGGGTTAATGCAAGGGGCACATTTGATTGTTCTGGGCCTGTTTTTGCTGGAGTTTTGAAGAATGGGGGGGGGGGGGCGGGTTCTCATTGAAACTTATCAAATGTTGAAAAGCCTAGATAGAGTGGATGTGGAGAGGATGTTTCCTATCATCGGTGAGTTTAGAACCAGAGGGCATAGCCTCAGAATAGAAGGTTATCCCATTAAAAGGAGATGAGGAGGAATTTCTATAGCCAGATGGTGGTGAATCTGTGGAATTCATTGCCACAGACATCTATGCAAGGCAAGTCATAAGATATATTTAAGCCAATGGTTGATCGTTTCTTGATTAATCAGCATGTCAAAGGTTACAGGGAGGCAGAAGAATGAGATTGAGAGGAATCAGCTGTGATGGGATTATGGAATAGACTCAATGTGCTGAATGGCTTAATCCTGCTCCTATGTGGTTTTATAAAAACTTAAATCTGTGGAATTATATATATGAAATATATATTGCAGTATCCCTGTGTCCCCTGTTTTCATTTGGATCTCCATATAGCCCCAGTTAGTAGTTGAGATTATTTTAATATCCTTCCATTGTATAAATGAAAATATGAAAATTATTTGCCCACAACTGGCACTATCTTCAGAGTGTTTTACCTATTTTTCCTCAAAGGTATGAAAAGGCCTTTTATTTTTATTTTTGGTTTGATGAAAATTGTTTTCAATGTGATGTTAAAAGTATGGAAGATGAGACAGAAGAGACACCAGGGACTATAGATACTGGACTATGAAACACCACATAAAGAGCTGGAAGAACTCAGTGGGTTAAGCAGCATTGGTGGGAGGAGAATATAGTTGATGTTGCAAGTCAGAACCCTGTGGGACGGTGTTGTATGTGCTGCAAGTAAAGGGCAGAACTATTAGAAGTAATTAAGCTATTAAACAAATTGCTTTTCAGGCAGGGCTGTAGCCTAACCCATTGTAATGAAGATGCAAGCACAATAACTAATTGAATGAAATGCACGCATCCAAAATATTACTCTATAACAGTAGCACAAAATATTTCAAACTTAACACTTTAAAGATGCAGGACAAAATTTGAGTTGCTAATGTGCCCACCTTCACCAAGCTCTCCAGCAGCTCATTTCAATTATACATCATCCTTTGTGTGAAGAAGCTGCACCTGATGTACATGTTAAATCTCTCATCTCTGATTTCAATCCTCCGCACTCTTCTTTTAAGGAAGCCCTCCCTTTGAAAAAAAGACCATGTATTTTCACACTGCAAATGCCTCCCATGATCTTATGTCAATTTCTCCTTCCAGTACAAAAATATACACAATACCCCCCCACCCTCCTTCCTCTATTCCCAAACCTGACCTTTTACCTATTCTCACCAGCCTCTGACTTCCTTCTGAGACCCTTCCTCCTTCCCATTCTCCTGCAGTCCACTCTCCTCTCCTATCAGGTTCCTTCATCCCCAGCCCTTGACCTTTCCCACCCACCTGGCTTCACCCATCACTTTACAACTAGCTTCCTTCTTCTCCCCCCCCCCCCCGACCATTTTATTCTGGCATCTTCCCCTTTTCTTCTCAGTCCTGAAGCAGTGCCATGGCCACAGATACCAATTGTTTATTCATTTCCATAGATGCTGCTTGACCTGCTGTGTTTCTCCAGCATTTTACGTGTTGCTTTGAATTTCCAGCATCTGGAGACCTTCTCATGCTTATTTACCTCTATCAGGTCAAGTCCCCCAATCTCCTATGTTCAAGAAAATAAAGTCTTAGTCTACGTAACCTCTTGTTATAACTCATTCTGTCAATTCCAGGCAACACGCAGGTAAATCTGCACTTTTCTAGTTTAATACACCTGCAAGGAGATGAATCTCAAGGCCGTGTATAGAATACAAACTTTGAAAAGTGTAGTTTGAACTTTGAACTTTAATATCATCCTTTATACAGAAGGGTGACCAAAACTCTACTCCAAGTAGTGTGATACTAGGTTGGGTTGAGTTGGTTTCCGATCTTGGCAATTTACTTGCAAATGTTTTGTCACCATTCCAAGAGCCATCATCAGTGCTCTGTTAGTTGCAGTTTCCATAGAAGCATAGAAACATAGAAAACCTACAGCACAATATAGGCCCTTCGGCTCACAAAGCTGTGACGAACATATCCTTACCTTAGAAATTTGTCGTACAATTCTGTGGTAAATTGCCAAGATCAGAGAATAACTCAACCCAGCATTGGCCACCTGAGCTACACATTTTCCTAATTATTTCCATACTTATAATTACTTGGGAATTAGTAATATTCTCAGTACTTCAATGTACTGAACTGTTGAAGGGTTTCTGTCAATGAGTTACTCTTTATTGAGTATTAAGAAACTAAAAGGGAAGCATTTGTTAGAGTAGTGGAAAGGAGACTGCAGGAATCCTTCCATTCCCAACACAATCCATAGATCCAGAGCAGAATATTACATCAGGAGGTTTTGATTCCTTATTTCCACGTAACATCGGGCAAGAAGGGGAAAGGCCAAAAGTGACAGCTGGAATGGTGTTGGACTCTCCTCTCAATGTCACTGTAGATCTAATTTACCTTGCTGCTGGCACCTTATAAGCTGGCAACACGAGTGCAAGCAACATCATTCATCATCTATTCCACCACTGATTCAATGGGTGAGTGATGATTTGTTTGCTGTACCAGCCTCATTCATCACTTCCCAGTAGTTTCTGTGCTGGTGCCTGGCAGACAGAGAGATGTGCTGTCATTAAAGCTTTCACCGGCTGCCTGTCTACAACTAAGGACATAACTGGAAATAAAAAGTGGAAGGGAGCAAAGTTTAAGCAATAATTTTAGGAGCAGATCAATATAAGTAAGGGAGAATTTGAATGAATTGATACAGAATATGGTGTATTGAGGGATATGAGCCAGGTGCAGGTCAGTGGGACTAGGTAGAAAAATGGTTTGGCACAGCCAAGAAGGGCCAAAAGGCCTGTTTCTGTGCTGTAATTTTTTATGGTTCTAATAGTAGAAGATATCAGTTCATCTTAACACCTTAAGACTCCTGTAAAATTACCATCGCTGTTGCTGATGTTATTGGTGTCCTTTTTTACTTTGATGTATTTGCAGTGTAACAGGTATCCTCTTGTGCTTGTCATCTGCAAAATAGTTTCTCCAATACAGAAAATTAAATTGGTTAACACAAGATGGCACTGAGCTGTGAAATCTGTTGAGTCACAGCTCAGATTTTGTTCTCTTTTATTGTTTTTTTTAGGAATGCAAGGATGTTTTTGGGAACAGAGAGAAGAGTTAGATGGATAGATATTGATCCCAAAGGAAATTGCAGTGTCACAGTAGCGTTACAAGTGCACAGATATACAAATGCACAAATATTAGAAGAGAAGTTACAAAGAATAAAAAATAAGTTACCTCAAACAGTCTAACGAGAGAGTGTCATCACTTCCCCAGCTGCAGGTTGACTCATTATAGAATCTAATGGCTGAGGATAAGAATGACCTCATATAGAGGTCAAGTTAGAGTTTATTGACACAGATGTGTGGAAATTGGAGGTCAGTCCAGAATCTAAGTCTCTGCTCAGCATTTGAAGGCCAGTAACCCGGATGTGGTACACCTATGGTCGGATGTTGAATGTCAGATGTTGGCTGGCCGAGGGTGGAGAAGGTTCCCACACCATTTCCCAGGTCAGCGAGTTGTCATCAGCTTCCAGAGTCAGAATTCCATGCAAGCAGGAGGAAGGAGGTCAGAGGATCTATTGAATTTGATGACCTACTGAATTCATAAATTAATGACCGAAGTTCAAAGCCTAGTGCTCGGGATCCCATCATCAGTAAGTCTGGAGTTTGATCCATTGTGTTCGATCACCAACATGTCCTGCAATTGGTGTTGAGGATCAAGGCCTAGTGTTTGTTTACTAACATGTCCTGGGACTGATGTCAAGGATCGAGGCCTGAGGGTCTAATCGGAAGACCGGAATTCGTTGGCCAGAGTTAAATCTGCAAATCTCTGTGAGTCCTCTGGGGAAGTCAAATCCCAACATGTGCAGACTCAAGTCCATTTCTGAATTTGAGAAAGATAGATGCTGGAGGCTGGAGACCTGCCCTGTGGTTAAGTGACTGTGTATGCACAGTGGGAGGGAGAAACAAGGTTTGTTTTTGCTGCTGTTTTGTTGCTTGCCATGTTCTGTGTTGTTCTGCTGAGTATCGTAGGCATGCTCTGTTGGTGCCAGAATCTGCAATGGCACTTGTGGGCTGCCCGCAGCACACCCTTGGGTGTGTTGGTTGTTATTGCAAAAGGCATATTCATACGTTTAGATGTGCATGTGACAAATAAGCTTGAATCTTGACCATGAGCCAGCAAATTGTCTAAAATCTATCATACATGATCTGGCTCACCACAATGTGCGCATTAGAAATGTGCTCAGACTCTTCAGCAGACCTATTGTATGATTAGATGGACTCTTTACCTCATAATTCACTTCATTATGATCTTGTACTTTATTGTTTATCTGTACTACACTTTCTCTAACTGTGACACTTTATTCTGCTTAGTTACTGTTTCACCTTGTTCTACCTAACTGTGCTGTATAATTTGATCTGAATGAGCAGTGAATGAGCTTTTCACTGTATCTTGGTACATGTGACAATAATTAACCAATACCAATACTAATACTCATTGGAAAATAGTAAGCATGACCAAGGAAAGAGCGGTGATGAAAAGAACGCCAGTATTGAATGAGATACAATGAAGTCTCCCTAGATGATATTTTTAGTTTCATGCCATACAGGAAAGAAAATAATTGTTCCCTTAGGTTGACCATAAGGGATGCACACATATTTGCACTCACAGTAGTGTTTGACTTCTGCAGTTAACAACATAGCTGCTAATTAACAGTTTTTCTCTGCAGTCTGACTCAAGCATACAAATTAGGGTCAATTCAGATAAAAGGATAGATGGTATATTAGGGTCTGTGGATTGTAGTCAAACCTATCCACTGCGTGGAACGAGCTTCCAGTAGAAGTGGTAGAGGCAGGTTTGGTATTGTCATTTAAAGTAAAATTGGATAGGTGTATGGACAGGAAAGGAATGGAGGGTTATGGGCTGAGTGCGAGTCAGTGGGACTAGGTGAGAGTGAGCATTCAGCACGGACCAGAAGGGCTAAGGTGGCCTGTTTCCGTGCTGTAATTGTTGTATGGTTATATGGTTATAACTCCTGCAAATATTCTTCTGGTAATCCATAACAAATTCCAATGTCTCTGCACCCCATACATACTGTTCTGATGTTGTTGTCCCAAAATTGCCAATGCTTATTTTCCACACCCAACAAGCTTTTTCCCATCCCAGCATTTCTTGTCCTAATGCCACCAAACCTCCTGCCTGATGGCAGACATGATACTCTGCTGTGATTTAAGGATCACAGTTTAGCTATAATTGTTGTAACATCAAGTCATACAACAACCATTACAATCCAAGGATGTTCTGAAGGCAGCTCATAAGTGTTGCTATGCTTCCAGCGTATGGCTAAAGAGATAACGGATACATTGGTCATGATCTTTAAGAATCACTGGATTCTGGCATGGTCACAGTGGACTGAAAGATTGCAAATGTCACTCCTCTTTTTAAGAAGGGAGGAAGGCAAAAGAAAGGAAATTATAAGCCAGTTAGCCTAACCTCAGTGGTTGGGAAAGAGTTGGATTAATGATGAGGTTTCCAGGTACTTGGAGACAAATGATAAAATAAGTCAAAATCAGCATGGTTTCTGTAAAGGGAAATCTTGCCTGACAAATCAGTTAGAGTACTTTGAGGAGGTAACAAGTAGGGTGGACAAAGGAGATGTAGTAGATGTCATTTGCTTGGATTTTCAGAAGCCATTTGATAAGGTGCCACACATGAGACTGCTTAACAAGATAAAATCCTATGGCATTACAGGAAAGAGTACTCTGGGTGCTGGAGGCACTTAATAATGAATACTGACCTTCTGAGACACTGCTCCCTGAAGATGTCCTGGCTACTTTGTAGGCCAGTACCCAAGATGGAGGCAACTAAATTTACAACCCTCTGCAGCTTCTTTTAGTCCTGTGTAGTTACAACTTCCCCCCTTACTGCCCCCCCCTTACCAGACAGTGATGCAGCCTGTCAGAATACTCTCCACACTACATCTATAGAAGTTTTTGAGTGTATTTGTTGACATACCAAATCTCTTCGAACTTCTAATAAAGTATAGCCGCTGTCTTGCCTTTTTTATAACTTCATCGATATGTTGGGACCAGCTTAGGTCCTCAGAGATCTTGACACACAGGAACTTGAAACTGCTCACTCTCTCCACTTCTGCTCCCTCTATGAGGATTGGTATGTGTTCTTACCCTTCCTGAAGTCCACAAGCAGCTCTTTCGTTGAGTGGCAGGTTGTTGCTATGGCACCATTCCACTAGTTGGCATACCTTGCTCCTGTACGCCCTCTTGTCTCCATCTGAGATTCTACCAATAATGGTTGTGTCATTAGCAAATATATAGAAACTTATTTCTGCAGAAAGCTATAAACTCATTCAGCTCCATTATGAGCCTCCGCAACGTCCAGGACATCTTCAAAGAGCAACATCTCAAAAATGAGGCATCGTTCATTAAAGACCCACATCACCCAGGGCAGGCCCTCTTCTCATTACTGCCATAAGGGAGGTAGTATAGGAGCCTGAAGGCACACACTCAACTATTCAGAAACAGATTTTTCCTCTCTGCAATCAGATTTCTGAATGGTCATTGAACCCATGTACACTACTTCACTGCTTTCATTGCACTATTACACTATTGCATTATTGACAATTTAACACACACATGACTCCAAGGGTAGTTAGAGCCAAAGGGTGGTAGTGAGGACGAGCTCCCACTGCTAAACAAATGCTCTTCATGGCATGCATCTCAAACAGCCTCTGACAACCGTCTAACTCCTGGCCTTCACGTGTGGATAGTTCTTATGCCCGGCAAAGCTGTTCTCATTGACAGGAGAAGGGCAAAGGCAGGCCGCTGGCACCTTAAAACCAATTGCTCCGGGCAGATGGGGCTCGTTAACCATGGATTGTAGCTCATCGAGGAGAGGGAAAACTCAGGTTTCAAACTTCCGCTGTCTTGCGGCTATACCTGCTCACGGGAAAGGCTTCGGGAGAACACCCCAAGGAAAAATCGGGAATTGGAGTCCCGAAGGTGGCTGACTGCTGTACCCAGCACCGGCACGGCAACTCCTGCGGTGCTGCTGGCACCAAACTGTACCGACTTCCGTCGTTACTTTGGACCTGTCATCAGCATGGAGAGGGTGTCCAACTACATGGGCAACAGACGGATCTCCATATCAACGCTGCCCTGGCTTGCACGCTAGAGAAGCCACTCCCAGTGACTACCAGAGGCGCAGTACCCATGATCAACTGCGACCGACGGAGGCCACAACAACACACACACACACTATTAATTCTGATTCTGATTTCATTGGCTACAACCCACTGTAATACAATAAGTGCTACATAATAACTTGTTCAGAAGTACCAAGAGTTATCCCTGTTGCACAAGAGTATTAAACTGAGAGAAACTTTTACTTGAATTTTAACAGTGTTTTGGCAAAGCCTTTTTATGGAACCTTTGTCTTCTATATGATACACACACATCCAAACCTCTGCTGACCAATGTTATGTTCTGTTGCTGCCTTTGAAGCTGAGAAAGGTAATTTGAAGTTAAAAGAATTATGGCCTGAATGTCCAGAGCAAAATAGCTGTTAACACCCAGAAGAATTCATCTCCTAAATTAATGTCCAATACCCTCGATAATAATTGCTTGAAGGCAGATTTACAATGCCTGTTCCTGTGCTGAATATGCCAAAGGCATCGTCACTTCTATTATATATGTATCTCCGCAAAATACGCCAAAGGCATATGAACTACAGCTACCTTAAGATATAATTTTGCACAAGTGGGTATTGAGTGAATAAAGAAGTATTGTGAGACTGAAAAAAAAGCTGAGATGACTATTTATTTTTAATGTCACTGATGTGTTACCCAGCAGCAGTAGGATAAATTTTCCATGCCGTATAATAAAAATATAGGGAAGATCATAACTTTGAATTGACCAATATAAAAGCATGCTCAAGTATAATATGGGCTTCCATCTCACATTTTTATTTGAAAGTTCTTTCCTTGCTTGTTTTCAGAAAGTCATTTGCCTTACAATATGGAATAAGAATTGAATAAGGAATCATTGGCAAGTTTTCATCTAGTAGGAGAAAGTATGAATACTCCTTGTGGCTGTTTTCATTGTGTGTGCATGATAAGTTCCATGAAGGTAAAATGATTTTACATAAAAGAAAACAGCTGCTAACACTTATTTTTTGGTAAGTTCACTGTTCACGATCTGTCTGGAAATGTGAATTTCAAGGAATTTGGAATGGCTACTTTACAAAGTTAAGAATAGCAAACATTGGAGTCAATTATATTTTGCTGTAATGAACTCTGATAATGATGAGGTAAGGGGAAGATATCTAGAAATAGGTATTGTTGATATTCAGGCTTTTCTTCTTATTGAAGAAACTGAAGAACGGCAGGAACAGTGACTTGTCTGTTTTGAAGGGTACATAGTTCCCATGGGAACACTTAGATTATACAATTTGTGCAAAGGATATGTAATGAAAAGGAGCTTGGAAAATACTAAAATAAAAGTAAAAATGTCATCTAATATTTGGAATTCTTTATGTGCTAAATCAGTAATGAAAATAAACAATATTACTAACACTAAACATAGCTGTAACTATACTATACACAATTTACTATAGCATAGCATTTGAATGGTATACGGCAGAATTACTGTGCTACCTTGCCCAATGGTGCATTGGTGAATGTGGCTTCTTATTCTCATGCCATAGCTCCTGATCCCTTCTAAGCCGAGGCTCTTGGATCTGTTTAACACTAGCAGATGAGTCACAAAACTACATATTTCACGACATATGCGAGTGATATTAAAACTGATTCTGATCTTTTATTGAGATTCTGATGGCACAACGCTGCTACTTCAATTACTATACATAGTACTCACCTTTTTTACTGAATAAGAAATATTAATATTTGATTTGAGAAAGAAATCTTAAAACCATTTGGAATAATGCTCAAGGAATATTGAAATAATGAAATGTATGTCTAAAACTTGCCAAGTTACCCAGTTACCAAACTTCCCTACCCAAATGGTGCCGGTGACCAACAGTGATGTTTTATAGGCACTCACAGAGCTACTAGATATTTAAATAGATATACTTCTTCTTCTGAACTGCAATTGCTCCGTATGCAGTCTGTCATTTCCCTTTTAAGGCTATACTTCTGAACCAACTGAACAATCTGGCGCTTTTGCGATCTGCTGGAACTAGAACTGGAACCTCACTGGAGTGGCCAGGGCGGCCAGGGGAAGGACCCTGCTTTGAGGCCTGATAGTGGAAGATGGCTCCATGCTGATTAAACCGTTGAGGAAGATGAAAATCATTGAGGACACTGAGAGGAAAATGAACAGGTGTTCGGCAGTGTCTGTCTGCATTTGACCGGTCCTCCTCTCTTCTCGCTGAGCAGGAGGTGCAGGAGTCTTTGGTTCCACACTTCCAGGTTCAGGAGCAATTGTTGCCCTGCAGCTATTGAGTTCCTGGATGGGCTTCACTTCCCTCAGTGCAGAACGGGCTCCACAGCAGTGGACTCACTTTTGGGACTCTGCAGTTCATGTTCTATGTGTTTCCATTTACTATTTTTTTAACTACTTGAACGATTTGTCCTCTTTTGCAAATTAAATCTGTGGTGGTCTTGTTGTGTGTGCTTTTTAGTGAATTCTATGGTGTTTCTTTGATTTGTGAGTGCCTGCAAGAAGATGAGTCCCAAGGTTGCAGAATAATAAATATGAACTTTGAACTTTTAACACAGGAGGTGTTGGTCAGAGTGAGGGAGAGAGAGTCGCCTGATATCCCTTGGAGTGTCTTCTTCACTCCAAGTCAATCACATACAAGTTGAGTGCCCTAGGCACGATTCCTGATTCCGTTGGGAAGACTGCAGCGTCTCAAGAAGCATTGCTGAACTATGCATTTCTGCTGACTTGTGTGATTTATTCAGAAATTCTGGCAGTCTTCTCAATTATTTGGCAAAAGACCAAAAAAATCTTCATAGTAACTTGGCCCAGCTATAGTGTACTGGTACATTTCTACCTGATATGCCCACAAAATACTGGTCTAAAGGTTATTGCACTGGATACACCAGCCAGTAGAAAACTTTATGATTTCATTGTTAAATCATTTTACAGAGGATCAGAGCAATTTACCCCTAGTAATGCATTAGGTGAAACTTAGAAGAGTTATCCGTTATCATTAGATGTATTCATTGCAACCTCTATTACAACTCAGAAGCAGAGAGCTCATATTTGTCTCATAATGATGTTAAATATCACCATATGGTATGGGGAGGGGTGACGACTGCACAAGATTGAAGTATGTTGCAGAAAGTCGTAAAATTAGTCAGCTCTATCATGGCTACTAGCCTCCACCGTATCCAAGACATCCTCAAGGAGAAGGCAATATTCATCATTGAGGATCCCCACCATCCAGGTCATGCCCTCTTCTCATTGTTACTGTCAGCAAGGAGACAGTAACACGAAGCACGAAGGCACACACTCAGCGAATCAGGAACAGCTTCTTCCCCTCTGCCATCTGATTTATAAATGGACATTGGAAATCATGAACACTACCTCACAATTTATATCGTTTCTGTACGACTTATTTTAACTTAATTATTACACACACACACACACACACACACACTATATATATATATATATATATATATATATATATATATATATATATATAAATAAAATTACTATAATTCAGTTTTTCTATATTTATCATGTATTACATTGCACTGCTGCCACTAAGTTAACAAATTTCACAATGTATGCTGGTGATAATAAAGCTAATTCTGTATAAAACCAAAACTGATTACCTGATACGTTGCATCAGATATCTAGAAAGTGGCATGTAGATCTGGCGGGTAAACACTAATTTTTGTTGACTGCATGTCATGGTCTCTCTTTGGGGGCTTTGCTGTTGCTTGATGGTTGGTGGGTGCTGACGCTTTCTGCTGAATTGAGTGAGGTGAGAGGGGGAAGCTTGATGGTTTGCTGCTGTCTATGGGTGGGAGGGCGGAGAGGGGGCTTTTGGATTCTAATGTCTTGCTGTCATTCATTCTTTGAGGTTCTCTTCTCTTTTTGTGGTTATCTGTGAAGAGCAAGAATCCCAGGTTGTAACTGTATACATTCTCTGATATTGAAATAGAACCATTTGATCAATGCAAATATATTCATTTTCTGGTGAAAAAATGCAGTTTAACAGCAACTTGAAAATGGCTGACATATGAGATTTTGAAGCAAACTGTGAAGTTAAGAATTATTTGTCTTTTTTCAAAGGTCTGCAATTCTAAAAGCTTGCAAGGGGAGTGGAATGTGGAGTGAAGGGACTCAGGAAATGACGGATGATAAAAAAGTAAGGAGAGCATGCAGTCAGATTGTCAGGAAGGCCAGGCAGGTGATGGGACTTAGTTACAACCAACAGGCTGAGTATCGAAACATTAGGGATGCAGACTCAGAAGAGATAGCAAATACAGTACTCAAGGTGTTGTATCTAAATGGGCATAATATAAGAAATAAGGTGGATGATCTTTTTGCACTGTTACAGATTGTCAGGTAAGATGTTGTGGCCATCACTGAATCATGGCTGAAGGATGGTTGTAGTTGGGAGCTGAATGTTCAAGGTTACACGTTACATTAGAGAGATAGGAAGGTAGGCAGAGGGGGTGGTGTGGTAAAGAATGGCATCAAATCAGTAGAAAGATGTGAAAGATCAGAAGATGTTGAATCCTTGCAGGTTGAATTAAAAACTGCAAGGGTAAAAGGACATTGATAGCAGTAATATACAGGCCTCTCAACAGTGGCTGGGAGGTGGACCACAGACTACAACAGGAAATAGAAAAAGCGTGTCTAAAGAGCAATGTTATGGCAGTCATGGGAGATTGTAACATGCAGGTTGATTGGGAAAATCAGGTTGGTAATGGATCTCAAGAGAGTGAGTTTGTTGAAACCCTAAGAGGAGGTTTTTAGAGCAATTTGACTTTGAGTCTACTAGGGGCTATACTGGATTGAGTGTTATGTAATGAACCAGAGGTGATTAGGGAGCTTAATGTAAAAGAACCCTTAGGAACCAGTGATCACAATATGATTGAGTTCAATTTGATAGGGAGAAAGTAAAGTCTGATGCAGCAGTATTTCAGTGGAGTAAAGGAAATTACAGTGATATCAGAGAGGAGTTGGCCAAAGTAAATTGGAAGAAGCTGCTGGCAGATACGTCAGCAGAACAGCAACGGTGTGCATTTCTGGGAAAAAATGAGGAAGGTACAGGACATAGGTATTCCAAAAATGAAGAAATACACAAATAGTAAAATAGTACAACCATGGCTGACAATGGAGGGCAAAGCTATTATAAAAGTAAAAGAAAGGGCATACAACAAAGTAAAAATTAGTGGGAAGATACAGGATTTGGAAGTTTTTAAAAACCTACAGAGGGCAAAGTAAAAACATCATTACAAGGGAAAAGATGAAATATGAAAGCAAGCTAGCAAATAATATCAAAGTGGATAGTAAAAGTTTTTTCAAGTATGTTAAAAATAAAAGAGAAATAAGAATGGATATAGGACCACTACAAAATGAGTCAGGAGAAATAATAACAGGGGACAAGGAGATGGCTGATGAACTAAATGAGTATTTTGCATCAGTCCTCTCTGTGGAGGAAACTAGCAGTATCCCCAGTATCCCTGATGTTGTAGTGTGTGAAGGAAGAGGAATGGATGCAGTTACTGCTACAAGAGAGAAGGTGCTCAAAAAGCTGAAAGACCTAAAGGTACATAAGTCACTCAGGCCTGAAGTGGGAAAGTGAACAGCCACTTTCACAACCCTGGATATTGGTACCAAAAACATAGTTAGGAAAAGGGATGAGGACCTGAAAACAGACTACAGGGAGTTAGAAAGGAAGTTGAGAAGCAGGACCTCAAAGGTAGTAATCTCAGGATTACTGACTGTGCCGTGTGACAGTGAGTATAGGAATAGAGTGAAGTGTTGGATAAATGTGTGGCTGAGGGATTGGAGCAAGGGGCCGGGATTCAGATTTCTGGATCATAGGGACCTCTTTGGGGGCAAGCGTGACGTGTATAAAAAGGATGGGTTGCACTCTAATCCGAGGGGGACCAATATCCTGGCAGGGAGGTTTGCTAAGGCTATTGGGGAGAGTTTAATCTAGAATTGCTGGAGAGTGGGAACTGAAATGATGAAATGGAGGAAGGGGCGATTGGCTCACAAATAGAGAAAACATGTAGACAGTGCAAGAGGGAGGATAGGCAGGTGATAGAGAAGGGATGCGCTCAGACTGATGGTTTGAGATGTGTCTATTTTAATGCATGAACAAAGCGGATGAAATTAGAGTGTGGGTTAGTACTTGGTGCTATGATATTTTGGCCAGTAAAGAGGCTTGGGTGGCTCAGGGGCAGGAATGGCTTCGTAGTGGCGAGGAATTAGATGTTTTAGAAAGGACAGGGAGGGAGGCAAAAGAGTTGGGGGCGTGGCAAAGCTGATCAGAGATAGTGTCATGGCTGCAGAAAAAGGAGGAACTCATGGAGGGATTGTCTACAGAGTCTCTATGGGTGGAAGTTAGAAACAGGAAGGGGACAATAACTCTACAAGATGTTTTTTATAAGCTACCCAATAGAAACAGGGACATCAAGGAGCAGGTAGGGAGACAGATTCTGGAAAGGTGCGAGAATAACAGAGTGGTCATGGTGGGAGATATAATTTTCCCAGATATTGATTGGCATCTCCCTAGAGCAAGGAAATCAGATGGGGTGAAGTTTGTTAGGTGTGTTCAGGAAGGTTTCCTGATACAATATGTAGATAAACCTACAAGAGGAGAGGCTGTACTTCATCTGGTTTTGGGAAATGAACCTGGTCAGGCGTCAGGTCTCTCAGTGGGGGAGCATTTTAGAGATAGTGATCGCAATTCTATCTCCTTTACCATAACATTGGAGCAGGATAGGAACAGACAAGGTATGAAAGCGTTTAATTGGAGTAAGGGGAAATATGAGGCTATCAAGCAGGAACTTGGAAGCATAAATTGGGAAGGAAATGTACAACAGAAATGTGGCAAATGTTCAGGGGGTATTTGCATGACATTCTGCATAGGTATGTTCCAAAGACACAGGGAAAGCATGGTAGAGTACAGGAACTATGGTGTACAAAGGCTATTGAAAATCTAGTCAAAAAGAAAAGAAAAGCTTAGGAAAGGTTCAAAAAACTAGGTAATGATAGAGATCTTGAAGATTATAAGACTAGCAGGAAGGAATTTAAGAATGAAATACAGAGAGCCAGAAGGGGCCATGAGAAGGCCTTGGTGAGCAGGATTAAGGAAACCCACAAGGCATTCTACATGTATGTGAAGAGCAAAGGATAAGATATGAGAGAATTGGACCAAACAAGTGTGACAGTGGGAAAGAATGCATGGAACCTCTGGAGATAACAGAGGTATTTAATGAATACTTTGCTTCAGTATTCACAACAGAATAGGATCTTGGTGATTGTAAGGATGACTTGCAGTGGATTGAAAAGCTTGAATATATAGACATTAAGAAAGAGGAAGTGCTGGAGCTTTTGGATGAATCTCTGGGACCAGACGAGATGTACCCTGGGCTAATGTGGGAGGCGAGGGAGGAAATTACTGAACCTCTGGCAATGATTTTTGAGTCATCAATGGGGACAGCTGAGGTTCTGGAGAATTAGAGGTTTGCAGATATGGTTCTCTTATTCAAGAAAGGGAGTAGAGATAGCACAGGAAATTATAGACCAGTGAGTTTTACTTCAGCGGTTGGTGTTGTTGGAAAAGATCCTGAGATGCAGGATTTATGAATATTTGGAGAGGCATAATATGATTAGGAATAGTCAAAATGGCTTTGTCAAAGGCAGGTCATGCCATATGAGCCTGATTGAATTTTTTGAGGATGTGACTAAATGCATTGATGAAGGTAGAGCAGTAGATGTAGTGAATATGGATTTCAGCAAGGCATTTGATAAAGTACCAGATACAAGACTTATTGAGAAGCTAAGGAGTCATGGGATCCAAAGGGACCTTGCTTTGTAGATCCAGAATTGGCTTGCCTAGACTGGGGAGCATGCCTTATGCCAATAATTTGTCAGTTTGACCTGTGTTTGTGCTTATCTCTATGTGTGAGTGAGTCTGTGAGTGTGTGTTTGTGTCTAACTGTATAGGTGTGCGTGTGTGCGTGTGTGTGTGTGTGTGTGTGTGTGTGTGTGTGTGTGTGTGTGTGTGTGTGTGTGTGTGTGTGTGTGTGTGTGTGTGTGTGCCTGTTAAAGCATGGTTAGAGCATTGTCTGACTGGTATGATGCAGTGAGTGGGAATAAAAGGGTCTTTTTCTGATTGGCTGCCAGTTACTAGTGGTGTTCCACAGGGGTCAATGTTGGGACCACTTCTTTTTAGACCATAAGACAAAGGAGCAAAAGTTGGCCATTTGGCCCACTGAGTCTGTGCTGCCATTTTATCATGAGCTGATCCAATCTCCAATTTAGTCCTACTCCCCCGCCTCCTCACCATAACCTTTGATGCCCTGGCTACTCAGATACCTATCGATCTCTGCCTTAAATACACCCAATGGCTTGGCCTCCACTGCTGCCCATGGCAACAAATTCCACAGATTCACCACCCTCTGGCTAAAAAAGTTTCTTCGCATCTCTGTTCTAAATGGGCGCCCTGCAATCCTTAAGTCATGCCCTCTCGTACTAGACTCCCCCAACTTGGGAAACAACTTTGCCACATCCACTCTGTCCATGCCTTTTAACATTTGAAATGTTTCTATGAGGTTCCCCCTCAATCTTCTAAACTCCAAAGCGTACAGTCCAAGAGTGGTCAAACATTCCTCATATGTTAACCCTCTCATTCCCAGAATCATTCTAGTGAATCTTCTCTGAACCCTCTCCAATGCCAGCACATTCTTTCTCAAATAATGAGCCCAAAATTGCACACAGTACTCCAAGTGAGGTCTTACCAGTGCCTTATTTAGCCTCAACATCACATCCCTGCTCTTATATTCTATTCCTCTAGAAATGAATGCCAACATTGCATTTGCCTTCTTCACCTCTGACTTAACCTAGAGGTTAACCTTAAGGGTATCCTGCACAAGGACTCCCAAGTCCCATTGCATCTCAGAACTTTGAATTCTCTCCCCATTTAAATAATAGTCTACCTGTTTATTTCTTCCACCAAAGTGCATGACCATACACTTTCCAACAATGTGTTTCATTTGCCACTTCTTTGCCCATTCTCCCAATCTATCCAAGTCTCTCTGCAGACTCTCTGTTTCCTCAGCACTACCAGCCCCTCCACCTATCTTTGTATCATCAGCAAACTTAGCCACAAAGCCATCTATTCCATAATCCAAATCGTTGATACACAATGTAAAAGGGAGCGGCCCCAACACAAACCCCTGTGAAACACCACTGGTGACTAGCAGCCAACCAGAATGGGATCCCTTTATTGCCACTCTCTGTTTCCTGCCAATCAGCCAACGCACTATTCAAGTATGTAACTTTCCCATAATTCCATGGGTTCTTATCTTGTTTAGCAGCCTCATGTGTGGCACCTTGTCAAAGGCCTTCTGAAAATCCAAATATACAACATCCAGTGCATCTCCCTTGTCTAGCCTACTTGTAATTACCTCAAAAAATTGCAATAGGTTTGTCAGGCAGGATTTTCCTTAAAGGAAACCATGCTGAGTTTGGCCCATCTTGCCATAGACCTCCAGGTGCTCCATGTATATAATGCTGTATATAAATAAGTTAGATGATGGAATAGATGGCTTTGTTGCCAACTTTGCAGATGATATGAAGATTAGTGGAGGGGCAGGTAGTGTGGAGGAAACAGGTAGGATGCAGAAGGACTTAGACAGATTAGGAGAATGGACAAGAAAGTGACAAATGAAATACAATGTTGGAAAATGCATGGTTGTGCACTTTGATGGTAGAAATAAACATGAGGACTACTTTCTAAATGGGGAGAAAATCCAAAACTCTGAAATATAGCGGGACTTGGGAGTTCTTGTGCAGAACACCCTGAAGGTTAACTTGCAGGTTGAGTTGGTGGTGAGGAAGACAAATGCCATGTTGGCATTAATTTCAAGAGGTCTAGAATACAAAAGTAAGGATGTGGTGCTGAGACTTTGTAAGGCACTGGTGAAACCTTATCTTGAGTATTGTGAACAGTTCTGGGACCCTCATCTTCGAAAAGATGTGCTGACATTGGAGATGGTCCAGAGAAGGTTCACAAGGATGATTCCAGGAATGAAAGAATTATCATATGAGGAACATTGATGGCTCTGGGTTTGTACATGCTGGAATTCAGAAGGGTAAGGGGGAATCTCATTGAAACCTTTCGAATGTTGAAAGGCATAGACAGAGTAGATGTGGAAAGTTTGTTTCCCATGGTGGGAGAGTCTAGGGCAAGCTGGCACAGCTTCAGGATAGAGGGGCTTTCAAAACCTTTCAAAACCGAGATGCAGAGACATTTCTTTAGCCAAAGGGTGGTGGATACGAGAAATTTGTTATCACATTGAGCTGTGGAGGCCAGGTCTTTGGGTGTATTTAAGGCAGAGATTGATCGTTTCTTGATTGGACATAGCATCAAAGATTATGAGGAGAAGGCTGGGAACTGAGGTTGAGGAGGAGAAAAAAAGAAAGGATCAGCCTTAATTAAATGGCAGAGCAGACTCGATGGGCCAGATGGCTTAATTCTGCTCCTATATCTTATGGTCTTATGTCTTAATTACATTTGTATTTTGAGCATATTACTCACAAGGCAGCTTTCACTGTATAAAGGGATATTTAAAAGGACTTCAAAGTCTGTCCAGTGAAAACTTTATTGTATATGGCTGAAACAAATGGACATTGTTGTCATGTCCTGTATGAAACAAACATTTGCCCCTCTTTCAATATCTGAAGATGTTTGAGTATAATGGTAAACAATTATTTAATTTAATTTCAGAGAATGTATACACAAAGCTTTCTCAATGTTTCCTGTGCTGGAGGAAACCTTGAAATAATTTTCAGGTCTCAGGGAACTCCTATTTTAAAAATTATTTTATCTACAGCTCTTGGTATGCTAGCATGATCAGTAGGTTGTAATATAATAATCCAAAATAATTGTCAATGCTTTTTGAGTAGAGAATGAATTTTTTGCCAAACTTTCTTGAAAAAAAGAAACAGATACTTAAGATTAGCTTACCTTTCTTGAGATTAATCTCTTTTTTGCCCTTTCATAACTTTTAAAAACTCGTAAGTCAAACATAATAAATTTCTCAATTCTGGTTCAAACTTGAGATAAGCACGGACGGATTTCACCTTCTACTGAAATGAGATGATTTCTAACCTTGCTCTTGATGCTTGTTAAACAAGAAAAAACTTGCTCAGGCATCTAAGAAGTTGAAAACTGCAGCAAAATGTTCATTGTTTTTCTATGAATGGCAGAATACTTTTCTTTTACAGAAATTCAGAACTGGTCCAGGGGCAGGTCAGTAAATGTCATCCTGAGTGCATGATCAGAGTGCAGCTTGCAAAGTTTTTCCTCTTCTCCCAAAGTCAAGTTCTCAGGGTGAGCAGAGGATTCAGAGAAAGGGTCCCTCACCCAGTTATACACTTGCGTTGAAAGAGAGGAAAAATACCGTTTAACTTTGTTCTGCAATTCACCAGTTGGTTTTCAATAAGACTCGAGACTTTCTGATATCCTTCATCATTCTCAGGCCCAAGCATCAGGGGAAACATTTCAAGATTTCCTTTTGCCACATGATTTTACTGAAGATTCAATTTCTTTTTAAATCCAAGAATCTTGTCACTTGAAGTCAAAACATTTTCTCCAGGGCCTTGGAGAGACTTGTTCAACTGGTTCATATGATGAAAAAATGTCTGTTAAGAAGGCTAATTTCTACAGCCATTCTTCATCTTCAAAGCACTCAGCAAAATTTGGCCTACTATTTTCTTGAAAGTACTCCTATAATTCACCTTTCAGCTCAAGCACCCCATTGAGAACTCTTCCTCTGCTAAGCCACCGGATTTCTGTATGTAGCAGGAGATTGGTCTGCTCTTAGTCCAGGTTTTCACACAGTTTTTAAAACGTTTTCGAATGAACTGGTTTTAACGCTAAGTAACTTGCTTTCCACTTTTTTACTGACTGTGACTTTATTTTCAAAAGCTTTTTGTTTGAGATTCTAATAGTCATTTAAAATAATCAGCAATTCTATGTGTCATGTGCCTGTGAATTGCAGTGAAGTGTATTTTCTGCTTTGCAGGAGCCACTGCTACATTTGTAAATTGTTTGCCGCAGTCTAGTCACAATGGAACAGGACAAGTTGCATCATCAATCTATGTAAAACCCACTGGTAAGTAGCTTTCATTGTAAAGACAGACTCTTTTTCTGTCCGTTGCTGCACCTGTGCAGTGAAGTTACTCAGAAGGTTGCAATTCTTCACCAATAAACTTTATCAGAATTGTTCCTAGACCTAGTCCTAGAATCCTCCTCTTCAAAAATCCGCACACTGGTCCATCTTTAAATGAAAAGTTCTCTACAATTTTCGACTACACCCGCAGAGTTTGTTCACTCCCATTAGTCAGTTGACGGCACGTAAAGGTAAGTCGGGGAAGGTAATTTGGGAGGGAAGGGCTGACGTCACAGCCCATGTTGGGTGAGTCCGCGCAAGGCTTGGGAAAATGCCCTTCATGCTCCTCATCGGTCTACTGTTCTCCCTCTATACAACACAGCGCTCACTAACGATCAGGCTACCATCCTCCCCTCTGTGCAATACAGCACTCAGCACTTATCAACGGCCTCCCCTATCTTGCATCAAAAGCCGAGAACGAACACTGTCCATACTGGGCTGAGAGACCTCTGCTCAGTCACTGCACACAACTGTGAACGCTAGCATAGTGTGTTACGTAAAGTACAAAAAACAATGTTTTTTTTTAATCACGATCTCCTGTGGAGCCCTTTGCGTCCTCTCATGGAACCCTATCGTCCCACGGAATCCTGATTAACAACATGAATTTTTTACTCTTCATAGGCATTCTCGAAACAGAAAAAAACACAAAGAATGAATGAAAGAAGCATCAGAACACCATGCCCCCTCCCCCTCCCACACACAAGCAGCAACAAAAGCATCAACTCTTCCCCCCAATTGCACTTGCTCAAGCCAAAGCACCTCCTCCCTCTCCCCACCAAGCAAGCAATAGCAAAGCCTCCCAGAGGGACCATGATCTAGAGTCCATCAAAAAACTACAGGCCCTCCCAACACTTCAGTATCTCAGGCAGGCTCTCTCTCACTCGTGAGGAGGAAGGAGGTTGCTTCTGAATCAAATGAGAGCCGAAAACCAGCAAATAGCTGTTCTGATGTTACAGTCTTCCTCGTCGTCATAATTATAAACATGGTTACAAACAACAATAAACATTCAAAATCTGGCACAAAAGGAGAAAATGTTGGAAATTTACAATAGATCCATCAACAGCAAGTTAGCCTTTGTTGGAATTATAAAAGCTTCTTGCATTTGAGAATGAAGTAAGAATATATTTCCATCTTTACACAGAGTGATGAATGATGCAAGAATAAAGTTGTTATTTCATTATTAAAGAAATAAAAGCTTCTTTGTTTTATCGAGAATAAAACAGATGCTTAAAATCATGATACAGAGCTTGAGGTACTTGAGTAAATTGCAACTGTAAAAATGTTGGACAGATTTGCAGGTGCTTTGGTTGCCTGTAATATATTCTGTTTTTACACTTTAACAAATGCATACGTTATCATGACAGTTATTACTTTTGATTTCTGGTGTAGTTCTGCCTTCTGCAAATATTTATTTCCACTGAGAATTATGCTTCTCAATGTGTCTTATACTACAGGAAGGGATTTATGTAGGAAATAAAATGTAAGATATAGTTAGAAGGAGAAGCTGGACCAACATGGATGGGCTGCACACCAACAGTGTTTAATGCAAAGCTATTAAAATACCAGCAACACAGGTTCAATTCACACTGCTGTCCATGACCATATGGGTATTCTCTGGTTGCTTCAGCTTCTTGCCACATTCCAAACTCATACTGGTTCAAGTTCAAAGTTCAGAATACATTCATTATCAAGGTTTGTATACATTACACAACCTTGCAATTCATCTCCTTACAGGCAACCACAATACAAGGAAACACAAAAGAACCCATTAAAAATAGAATATCAAGCACGCAATGTGCAGAGAGAAAAATGCTAATCATGCAAACAATAAAGGCAAGCACATAGCATTTAGTACTGACATCCACGGAAGTGAGTCAGTCCATAAACACGAAGACACAGCGTCAGATTAGTACCAAATTTCCATTCTTCCACCATTGATGCTGCCCTCACTTGTATCTCCCTCATTTCGCAGAACATCTGCCCTTGCCTCATCTTCCCACTGCCTTAACAGGGATAGAGTTGCTGTTGTCCTCACCTACTACACCATGAGCCCCCGCATCCAGCACATCAATTTTCCACAACTTCCACCATCTTCAATGGAACCCTGCCACCAAACACATTTTTACTTCAATGTCTCTCTCTGCTCTCCTCAAGAATCACTCTCTTCATAATTCCCTTGTCTATTTATTCCTCTCCACTATTCTCTCTCTTGGCACTTACCCTTACAAGTGGAGGAAGTGCTCACCCACCCACTCACCTCCTCCCTCACCTCCATTCAAGGCCCCAACAGTCAGTCCAGTTGAGGTAACACTTACACTGTGAATCTGTTGGGGTCAGTTGGTACACTCGATGTGGCCTCCTTGACATTGGTGAGGTCCGATGTAGATTGGGGGACTGCTTTGTTGAGCACCTTAGCTCCATCTGCAAAAAAAGTGGGATTTCCTGATGGCCAAACATTTTAATTACTATCCCCATTTCCATTCCAACATAACCTCCTCTTTTGCCATGATGAGGCCACACTCAGCTTAAAGGAGTAAGACCTCCCCCTTTCATCTTTTTCAGTTCCCTGCAGTGGGCCCCCCTCTTACCTCTTTTCTTTTCCTCATCTGCCTATCACCTCCCATAGTACCCCACCTCCTTCCCTTTCTCACAAGGCCCACTCTCCTCTCCTATCAGATTCCTTCTTCTTCAGTGCTTAACATTTTTCACCTGTCATCTCCCAGACTTCTTTATCCTGCCCTTCCAACTTTCACCCGGCTTCAGCTATCACCTTCTAGCTTGTAATCCTTCTCCTCCCCCAAACGTCTCATTCTGACTTCTTCTTGCTTCATTTCCAGGCCTGATGAAGTGTCTCCGCCTGAAACATCGATTGTTCATTCATTTCCACAGATGGTGCCTGACATTTTCTGAGTGTTCTTCGGATTTCCAGCATCTGCAGAATCTCTTGCGTTGTTCATCTCTCTCCTTGCTTCTGCAATTCATGCCTCTGCCAATTAGTGAAACATTACTAAGGCCTCAGAGAATTGTAAATATATTCATTGTTTCTGATGAAGATTGTCTGAATCAAGGATGGCATTTTATATGCGCCCTGGACACATGTAAAGAGAAGTGCATGCTAAGTGCAAGGCTTTAATTACATCAGTATCTCATAACAAAATAGGTGTTGTGTTCTACAGTAATTTAATTTGATGTATTAGGTTTTTAATCAAAATAGTAATTAACTTTACATATTGTTAAATTATGTTATTGCAACAGCATCTCATTACAAAAGCCTAATAATCATCTGGAATTAAAAGTAATCACATGAAAAAAAACATTGTTTCCATGCCTTCCAAGAAAAAAAATCATGATAGTTATGCATTAGTATTTAATTTGTTTTTAGCAATAGCAGAATCACCACGAGGATGCAATCTGAAAATGCAAACACACAATCAATCTGGAAACTTAATTAGTTGAAAAGATATAGTTCGGAAGGATAAGAAAAGGAACTTTTATTCAATAAATTCCTTGTATGTGCACAGGTACTTGGTGATTAAAGTCTGATTCTGATTCTGATTCTGATATGTATATACAGTATAAAGATAATTGTTTCTGTCTTCTAAAACAAAAGAATCAGAGAACTTGACAAAGGGAAAATATTTTTAAAAAAGTGGGAGGAAGATTGGATTAACAAAGTAAGAATTTTGGGACTTTGTATTAAACTAACCTCCAAACTTATTTTATTTACTTAATTAGAGGTGTTTGATTGATAGATTGGTTGTCTGTTGTATCCAATGAAGACAGCGAGATTTGTGCAGTCCTGTTTTGTGTTTATAGGTGTCTCCTGAGTCCAGGTTGTGAGCCACATAGACGTCCACAATAGGGACATGAAATCTGTGCTGAATTTGGGAATGGTGTCGCTGCTATTGCCTTCCTTCTTTGCTGGGCAGCGATTAGCACTGCTTGGCGGGCATCCCTCCTCCAGGTTGTGAATGTTTCGAACCGAGGCTCGCCAGCCACTTCAGTCTTGCATACCCCATGCCAACTGTTAGCTTTCATGTACTCTTTGAACCTCTTATGGAGCCTGCCTCAATTCCTCTTGCCCAGTGAAAACTCATCGTATAGTAGCTGCTTAGGGATTCGGAAATCTTCATGCATATGTAACCCTCAGACTTGCCCAGTTCGTGTTTGTCTAGGGGAAACAGCCTTTGGCTCCGCCAAACTGAGAAATCATGTTTGTGTAGGTGTTGTGTAATGTACTGCCCAGTTACAAACCCACAATGTTAAATATCAGACAGTACACTATATGCATTTAAATGATTGAATTTTATGAATCTTAATCTGAATATAGGGTTAGTAATGAAAATAAAAAAGGGCCCAATTCAAGGAAAAGATATAAGTTCATGTAGGAGCTCACTCAGTAGTCATTCTTCCACCATTGGTCTCTGAGTGTCACCAATCTTCAGACCCTCAGATCCCAGTCCACTCCATCCAGTGGTCTACCAGCTCTCTCCACACATGTCCTCACTCTTCGTCTGTTCTCGACAAAAATCCATGAAAAGTCATCCTTCCAGATACACAAGACAAAGCAACACTCTCCCATTGGCCAACATGCACACCACAGTCCTGTTATCTCCATAACCCATAGCCATAACCCAAACATTGCTGCTACAAAAAACCGTTACCTCAGCAGAGAACATTACAGAGAAGCCGTTACATTAGCCTTAGCCAGTGAAACAACAAAGAAGCTATTACACATATGACATGTCCTGTCCACTGAAGCTATGCTTTTATAATCATGGTCTCAACAGTCGTGGTCTCCACCCTGTCATGGACCTCTAGGTTTGTGACTCAGTTCTGCCAATGGATGCCAAGGATTGACCTCAGACCACTCATATGGACTCCCTCTAGCATTTTGAGATGTCTTCTGAATATGGTCCAGGTTTCACATCTGTTCAGAGGACTACTGAGAACAACAGCTTCGTACACCTTTAGTTTTGTGGACAGATGATTGGATCTTGTGCTGTTCCGCAAATATCATCACAGTCGACCAAAGCTCTCCCTGGCCTTGCTAATCCTGGTGTTGGTTTCTCTATCTAATGAACCATCACTATAAATGACACTGCCAAGATACTTGAATTCTTCCACTATTCTCAGTCTTATTCCCTAGATAGTGAAGGAGGGGGTAGTAACAGCTGATCCAGGAGTAGGTCACAATAGGACTTTTGCTTGGCTTATGCTGACTGTGAGACCAAAGAGACGCAAGGCTTCGGCATATTTGTTGGCAATTAGCAAAAGGTAGAACCATCTGAGCACAGTTGTCAGCATAGGGTGTTTCAAAGATGAGCTTCTTGACTACGTTGGTTGTGGCACTCAGACAACATAAGTTGTACAGTGATCCATTAAGTGTGTTCTTCAGGTACACACCACATTCAAGATCTTTGATTGCCTGGTTTAGCACACATGTGAGGAACAGGTTGAAGAGCACCCATACTTGCTTCACTCTGTTTGAAGTATTGAATGATGTCACCATTTGAGAGGACATGGAATAGACACTGAATTCAAGATACAACATGGAAAAGGCCCTTCCTGCCCTTATAGTACCACATGTGAATATATTGACTATGTACATGAAGACTCTCCGGTTTGCTTGGCTGTGTAAGCCTAGGGAATACACAATCCAGTTCCACCAAACCCATGAGTTTAAGTGAGCTCTCCCACATCAAACCCCAGTTTGCGTGGATGCTGTGTAATTTGCCACCCTGTTACAACTCAGTGCCAAGAACTAACGGACAGCACACTGCATATGATTAGAGGAATTATATTAATAAATCTTAACTAAAGTGCTTGTAAAGAAAGGAAAATGCAAAAAGGTCCCATTATATATAATTAAACAGTCAAATGTGCACAACTGGAGCTCAACTCTTCCAAAAGTCTTACATGTTCACCCATGCACAGTCAAAATCATCACCTTGCTCCATCAAATCATGGTCCCCCACTGGGTCAAATCCTACAACTGGTATTCTCCAACATCTTCTCTCTACATCTCCCACCAAACAAAGGACCAAACCTACATTCCAAAGCACCTGTTATCTCCAACCGTAACCCAAACACTGTTACTACAGAAAGACCATTATGTAGGCAGCGAAACCCTTCCCAGGGTGTTAAACACAAATCTCTAAAAGGGGTGTAATACTGTATTTTTTTTTTCAAACTATTTAATGCGTAAGGCTAATCAAGCAGCTGAAGTAAAAATTAGATTGTTTGCAGTAGAAGTTTTTTTTCAACCAGTCTTCAATGACCAATGCACATACAGCCTCTTGTTTGCCAATGGTGCAGTGGCGTCCACACTGGTGAGTGGTCCCAGGTTTGAATCTGACTGGTTCCTTGCACATGCTCCATCCAAGCTGAGTTGTCTGTCAAGCTGACAACTTGGCCTCGTAAAAAAGAGACAAATGTTGAAGGAATGGCAATGTTACCACACAATGCACTAAAAGACACAAAGAGGAACAAAAACATACAGATTCCAGTCTGAGGAGGGAGTCATGAAGTTTGCTCTTAACTCAGATGCTGGGCATCACCTTCACAATATTGGTGGACTATAAACAGCAATCAGGTATCTTCAGGCAGGTTATCTTCTGGGTCTTTCCCAAAAAATATTCTTGTCAGATGTACATCCAGCACTCTGCCAAATTCTGAGGGGAAAGGAGATGAATGGCATGAGTATGGCAGAGCAGTAGTACCCAACTTGATTGCTCTGAGCTAAAAAGACCATTCTCTCCTCCTGTTAGGCAAAACATCATGTACCAAAGAGCCTGTACTGTGTTTCGTGTCCCTTTGTGCCACATTGTTAAGGGAAATTAACACAAAAATCTTATCTCTTCTTCAGCAGCCTCCAGTGCCCCCTTTAAGGAATAGGAGTTGAATAAAAATGAGCTCTTTTTAATAAGTGTTAGTTTAAATTATCAAGATATTAAAATATAAGTTAAAATAATTCTGCAGTGTGAACGGGAACTGACTTCAATAATAACAATAATAATATAACTTAACATCAATATAATTGAAATGTTAAACATTAATTCAGAATTAAAATATTGTATTAAAATGGACCTTGTATTAAAATGTCTCTTTCCAACTAGATACAACCCCAGTGAAACTAAATCTGGAATATGGCACATCCAGAAAATTAGAATGCATGGGATCCATTGTGAATTGGCCATTTGGATTCAGAATTGGCTCGCCCATAGAAGGCAGAGGGTAGTGGTCGAAGGGACTTATTCCAGATGGTGGTATAAAGCAAGGATCTGTACTGGGACCACTGCTGTTTGCGATCTATATAAATGACCAGGATGAAAATGTAGATGAATCGGTTAGTATTTCTGCAGATAGTACAAAGGTCAGTGGCATAGAAGGGATTTAGATCAGCTGCAGATATGGGCAGAGACAGAGTTTAACCCAGAAAAAAATGTCAGGTTTTGCACCTTGATAGGTCAAACGTAAAGAGACAGTACATTGTTCAGGGCAAGTTCCTTAAGAGTGTTGATGAGTAGCGGGATTTTGGGGTCCAAGTTCATAGTTCCCTGAAAGTAGCCATTCAGGTTGATAGGGTAAATCAAGCATATGGCACGCATGTCCTTATTAGTTGAGTCATTGAGTTTAAAAATCAGGAAGTTACGATTGCAGCTTTGTAAAACTCTAGTTAGGCTACATCTGTACTGCATACAGTTCTGATCACTCCCTTTATAGGAAGGATGTTGAGGCTATGGAGAGGGTGCAAAAGGGGTTTACCTGGGTGCTGCCTGTAGTAGAGGGCATGTGCTATAAAGAGAGGTCGTACAATTTGCCGTTGCTTTCTCCAGAGCAACAGAGGCTGAGCGAAGATCTGACAGATCTCACATGATTATGAGAGGCATTGATAGAGTAGATAGATAGTATCTTTTGCTCAGAGTTGGAATGGCTAATGCCAGAGGGCATGCACTTAAGGCGAGTAATTTCAAAGGAGATGTGAGGAACAAGTGTTTTACACAGAGGGTGGTGGGAGGCTTGAATGCACTTTCTGGGGTAGTAGTACAGAGCGAAATGCTAGGGACTTTTGAAGGACATTAAGATAGGCACATGAATGTGAGGAAAATAGAAGTATATGGACATTGTGTTGACAGAAGAGATTAGTTTAGTTGGCAAGTTGATTACTAATTTAATTGGTTTGGCACAACATTGTGGGCTGAAAGGCCAGTTCCTGTGCTTTACGGTTCAATGTTCCATTTCTATGTACACGTCAGGTCTCTCTCCCTGAGCAAACATGTACTTGTGATAGGGGGAGATAAAATCAGGTTCACCAGACTGACTTCTGGATTGATGATTTTATAGCATAGGAAGAGATCATCAGACAAATCTGTATTGCTTTGTGTTCTGAAAAAAATGTGTTCATTTAAAAGTATAAGATTAGTACAAGGTTTGATGCAGAGTAAATGGTTCATCTCACTGAGGCATTTAGGACCAGGGGCCAAAGACTCAAAGTAAAGTATTGCTAATTCAAGACGGAGTAAAGTGGAATTTGGATTCTACACCCAGCAGGGCTGTGGAGGTTTCAATTTCTTGCTATAGTCAAGGCAGAGATTAATAAATTTATAGACATAGGAATCAGGGGACATGAGTTTACTGAAGGAAAGGCATACTGAGGTAATAATCTGCCCAATCTTATGGAATGGCGTAGAGACAGGAGAGAGTTAATAGCCTGCCCTTAATTCTCTTTCTTATGTCATGGGTGGGATGATACATAGAAACAATTGGTTCATTGGTCCAAAATTAAGTAAGAATTTTAGAACATAGAACGTACAACACAGGAACAGGTCCTTTAGCCCACAATGCGGTGCCAAACCAGCTAAAAGCTAATTCAAAAAAAAAGTGAATCTGTCCTACCTACACAACGTTTGCAACCCTCCATCTTCCTCCTCTCCATGTGCTTGTCAAAATGTGTCTTAAAGGCCTCTAATGTATTTGCCTCTACCTCCATACCAGGCATCCACCACTTTCTAAGTTTAAAAAAAACTTATCCCTCACATTCCCTTTGAAGCTACCATGTGGATTTTGAAATGAAAATAAAGAATTATGGTCAGGAAATTGGGGAGCACAATGTTTCCTGATGGCCATTTGGTGTTACTTCCAAAATGAATCTGATCAATAGTGCAGACTTTCTGAAAGCATCACCATCTCTCATATGTTATACTAACTCACGTCTCCCCAAACAGATCCTTCAATCCCAGTCGAAGGAAGGTCAGTAAGCCTCTAGTTGGCAAAGGAAGTACATCAAAGGTAATATCAAAATGAGCCTGAAGAAATTCAATATTACGTCTGAGCAATGAGAACGTATTGCACTCAGTAGATAGAAGCAAGAGGGACTGCAGTTGCTGGAAATCTAGAGCAATACAGACAATGTGTTGGAGGAGCTCAGCAGGTCAGGCAGTATCTATGGATAGGAATAAACAGTCAACATTTTGGACCGAGATCCTTCAAATCGATTCTTGCCTACACTGCACCAAAATCCTGGATCATCCTCCACAGTCTCTTGAGGACCCACCAATAGACAACACTCAGGAGAACGTCATACTCAACTCGAGTGATTGCACTACTACTATTAAGGTAGGTATTAAGTATCGGGTATAATATGATAGCTATTAGGCCAACAATTTAGTACCTACTGGTTATAATTAGAAGAATGGTGGTCAAGAGTAGTGAACGTAAATTTGTCATAAATCTGAAGACAATTATGTTGAAGCAGATGTCAGGGAGGCCAACAAGGAAAACTATACACTGGAGATTTTCAGTGCTGGGAGTGGATATTTCAGCTATGTAAGATGCACCTTGAACTGAATAGCGCAGTGAATGAGAAAAACAAGAGATCAAGTGAATTTTCACTTAGCTGAACTCGCAAATGATGTATCACCACGAATAGATGAATGATTGTAAAATTTCATGCCTGCAAGTAGGTGTTCAGTTGCAAGAGTTTTCTTTTGTGTCGACAAAGCAGTGCAGTGGAGATGCATATTAGTGTATTTCAGTCAGCTGGGAGTTCACCATGTCATGTGACATTTTATACGGCTGTAGGCTGAGATTAACTACCTTCATTAAAGGATGTTTTGTTGATAGCTCTCCCTCTGTTACTCACCTTTGTAAGCAGCAGCATAAAAGAGCCCACAGACATAACAAAATGAAATATGTGTTACTGAGACAACAGTCAAAATAGCTACCATCAGGCCATCTTGATGAGAGAAGTGTTCATGGGAATGCTAATGGAGCCAGAAATGGATAACAAGCCACTCATCCTTCAGAAGAGTGAGGCTTGTCCTGAAATGGAACAATGGACAGTGTCAGAAGCAGGGAATCTTGCATCTTTCTGTAGTGCAGGAAGAAGTTAAATGACCTTGTTATCTGCTGAGAAGAAAGACTGCATTTTATAAACACAACAGATTCTGCAGACACTTGAAGTCTTGAGCAATGCTCACAAATGGCAGAAGAGCTCAGCACACTAGGCAGCACCAGTGGAAGGGAAAACTGTCGATAAACATTTCAGGCTGAGACACTTCATCAGTTACATCAGCACAGCTACTGCCTTCACAATGAGCTTTCCTTCTTGCTCAAAGTCCCGGCTTATCTCACTAACCGCACATTTATGCTAACAGTTAAAGTATGCTTACAGACAAACATTCAAAACACTTCTACTGAGCACCCACAAACTCAAAGGGAATTGTTAGAGGGAATGACAAGGTAACGAGAAGATTTAATATATGGCAGCTCTTGCAGTAGTAGGTGCCACCACTACTGCAGAGTATATCCAGAATTACAAGCCACAGTATAAGTGCATAGTACCTATATTATAGGACCTATAAAAAGTATTCATACACCCCAGCTTGGAAGTGTTTGTGTTTTATTGTTAAAGGCTTAATATGGCCTTTTTGACACTGATCAACAGAAAAAAAGACTCTTTCAAAGACACCAAATCATCACTTGTGCAGTCAATTGTTTTAGAATTCACACGATTAGTTAAAAGGAGATCTGTTTTTGGAGACCTGTGTGCAGTCAAGATGTTTCAGTTGATTGTTTTAAAAATACACCTGTATCTGAAAGGTCCAGCTGCTGGTGAGTCAGTATCTTGGGAAAAACAACACCATGAAAGCAAAAGAACAATCCAAGCAACTCCGCGAAAAGGTTATTGAAAAGCACAAGTCAGGAGATGAGTACAAGAACATTTCTAAGTCACTAAATATTCGTTGGAATACAGCTAAGTCAATCATCAAGAGATGGAAGGAATATGACACAGCTGTAAACCTGGCTAGAGCAGGCCATCCTCAAAACCTGAGTGACCATGGAAGAAGGGGACAAGCGAGGGAGGCCTCCAGAAGACCGATGACAAATCTGGCTCGTTTACAAGCCTCGGTGGTTGAGGTATTGCCTGGGTGCTTTAACCAGTCGCAGCTTTATGGGAGAGTGGCAAAGAGAAAGCCACTGTTGTAAAAATCTCAACTGCAATCTTGGCTAGAGTTTGCCAGCACACATGATGGAGATTCTGAAGTCATCTGGAAGAAGAAGGTTCAATGGTCACATGAAACCAAAATTGAGCTGTTTGACCATCAGGCTAAACATTATTTTTGGTGTAAGCCAAATACCACACATCATCAAAAACACACAATCTCTACCGTGAATCATAGTGGTGGCCGCATCATGCTGTGGAGATGATTCACTGCAGCAGGGCCTGGAAGGCTTATGAAGGTAGAGGGTAAAATGAATGCAAAAAAATACAGGAAATCCTGTAGCAAAACCTGATGCAATCTACAAGAAAACTGTAACTTGGAAGAAGATTTGTTTTCCAACAAGAAAAAAGAACCCAAGTATAAAGCCAAAGCTACACGTGAATTGCTTAAAAACATAAAATTTAATGTCCTGGAGTGGCCAAGTCAGAGTCCAGACCTCAGTCAGAATTTGTGGCTGGATTTGAAAAGGACTGTTCACTCATGATCCCCATAACATTTGATAGACCTTGAGCAATTCTGTAATGAAGAATGGGGAAAAATTGCTGTGTCCAGATGTGTAAAGCTGATCGATACTTATTCACACAGGCTCAAGGCTGTAATTGCTGACAATGATGCATCTACTAAACAACAACACACACAAAATGCTGGTGGAACACAGCAGGCCAGGCAGCATCTATAGGGAGAAGTCCTGTCGACGTTTCAGGCTGAGACCCTTCGTCAGGATTAACCGAAAGGACGAAGGGTCTCGGCCCGAAATGTCAACAGCGCTTCTCCTTATAGATGCTGCCTGGCCTGCTGTGTTCCACCAGCATTTTGTGTGTGTTGTTGTTTGAATTTCCAGCATCTGCAGATTTCCTCGTGTGTGCATCTACTAAATACTGATTTGAAGGGGTGAGTAATTATGCAAATATTTATTTTGTGTTTTATGTTTCTAATTAATTCAGATCACTTTGTAGCAATCTGCTTTCACTTTGACACAAATGAGGGTTTTTCTTTGATCAGTGTCAATAAAAACCAAATTAAATCCACTGTGATTCAATGTTGTAAAACAATAAAACATGAAAACCTCCAAGGAGGGTGAACACATTTTATAGTCACTATATACAGTGTTCATCTTACCATTGTTGGTTGTGAAGATAATGTTGTCCAGAAGCCAAGAATGAGTCTCAGGTCTTGAGGTGATAGCTGTTTTATTGGATGTTCTATAGAATATATAACACTACAGCACAGTGCAGGCCCTTCAGCCCACAATGTTGTGCCGACCTTTTAGCCCACTCTAAGAACAATCTGAACCATCCTTCTTACATTGCCCTCCATTGTTCTTTTCTCCATGTGCCTATCTGAGAGTGTCTTAAATGCCTCTAATGCATCAGCCTCCACCATCGCCCTTGGAAGCATGTTTTAGAGGCTGCCTCTGATCCTTTACGTTAAGCCCCCTAATCGAATCTGATTCATTACACAACACCCAATCCAGAGTTGCCGTTCCCCGATGGGTTCAAACAAAAACTTCACTGAGAAGCTATTTCACAAGCATTCTACAAAGTCTATCTCTTTGTATCCAGCATTAACTTGATTTTCCCAGTATACTTGCATAATGAAGTCCCCCATGACTATCAAAACGTTGCCCTTTTTACATGCCTTTTCTAAGTCCCATTGTAATTTATAACCCCACTTGTTGGCAACTCTTTGGAAGTCTGAATATAGCTCCCAACAGGGTCTTTTTATCCTTGCATTTTCTTTATTCAACCATAAGGATTCTGCACCTTCTAATCTTATGTCATCTCTTTCTGAGAAAATTTGATTTTTTTTTACCAACAGACCCACTCTATCCCCTCTGCTTACCAGCCTGTCCTTTCAATACAGTGTGCATCTTTGGATGTAAAGCTCCAAACTATGATCTTCTTTCAACCAGGAACATGATGCCCACAGTATCATACCTGCCAATCTCTAACTGTGATAAAAGATCAATTACCTTATTCCGTATACTGTGTGCATTCAAATATAACTCCTTCAGTCCTGTATTCATCTCCTCTATCAAATCATCTCTCATCCTCTTTGCTTTGTTCCATTCATAACAAAAATATAGTAATACACAGTAGCAGGTAACTAACTGTAACCAACAGTCTACAGTAAGTAAAGTGAAGAACGATAAGAACAAATAAGGAAATACCTTGCTTCGTTGTTGATCTTTATACTGAAAACTGTTCAAACTAGATAGATAAGGGGCGTTCTTCCGATAAGACAACAAGAACAGCATGATTTATGCTAGTGTGACACAGACTGCGGATGAAAAAACTACAACTAATACAGAACCGTGTTGGCGTGTGGCCTAGTGGGCAAGGCATCAGACTAGTAACCTGAAGGTCACTGGATCGAGCCTCAGCTGAGGCAGCGTGCTTGTGTCCGTGAGCAAGGTACTTAACAACACATTGCTCTGCGACGTCACCGGTGCCAAGCTGCATGGGTCCTAGTGCCCTTCCCTTGGACAACATCGGTGGTGTGGAGAGGGGAAAGCCTGCAGCTTGGGCAACTGCCGGTCTCCCATACAACCCTGCCCAGGCCTGCACCCTGGAAACTCCAGGTGCCGATCCATGGTCTCTCGAGACCGACGGATGCCACCACCAATACAGAACCAGCTATGCTACAGATTACTGAAAATTTTACTGAGCATTTACAGACAAACAGGTGACTATGCAAGTATACTCAATAAGCAAGAATGAGGAAAGTTAGACACAAGAAAAATTACAATTTAGGCACTAATCCAACACTATCATCTTTTTCTTTTTCTTTTCCCTAGTGAATCTCTAGAGGTTGATTCAAGAGATTAACAGGAAAGGGATAAAATAGAAAATAACTTGCAATAGAATAAACTTGAACTACAAGGTGATAAGATATAGGAGTAGAAATGGAGCAGGAATGGGCCATTCAGCCCAGAGTCTTCTCTGCCATTTAGTCATGGTAGAATAATTATCCCTCTGCACACCATTATCCTACCTCTCCCAATTACCTTTGACACCTTTACTAATCAAGAACCTATCAACCTCTGCTTTAAATATATCCAATGACTTGACCTCCAAAGCCATCTGTGGCCATAAATTCCACAGATTCACTATCTCTGGTTCAAGAAGTTTCTCCTCCTCATCTCTATTCTTAAGGGAAGTCCCTCTATTCTGAGGCCATGCCCTCTGTTGTTAGACTAACGCTCGACAGGAAATATCCTCTCCACACCTACTCTATCCTTTCAATATTTGACAGGCTCCAATGAGATCATCCATCATTCTTTGAAACTCCAGTGAGTACAGGCCCAGAGCCATGAAACACTTTTCGTACATTAACTCCTTCATTCCTGAACTAATTCTCATGAACCTCCTCTGGGCCCTCTCCAATGCCAGCATTGCATTGACCCTAGCTCTGCAGCCTTAATAATGATGAGCTTCCAAAGGATCATGCTTTGCTCTGTTCATTAACTGATCAAAGGACGTCCATATTACAATTGAAAGCAGAGGAAATTATGGAAAGGTGAGGCATGTGTTCCTCTCGCAGGGTAACAACATGCCTGCAGTAACACTGACAAAATTCTGAGGAACTCAGCAAGTTAGGCAGTGTCTACAGAGGGAATCAAAGAGTCAACTTTTCAGGCCAAGACCTTTCATCAGGACTATAGACGCTGCATGACTAGCTGAGTTTCTTCAGCATTTTGTGTGTGTGTTGCTCAAGATTTCCAGCATCTACAGAATTTCTCATGTCATAAGAAAATAAGAACATAAGAAATAGGAGCAGGACTAGGCCATCTGGCCCATCAAGCCTGCTCCGCCATTCAATAAGATCATGGCTGATCTGACCATGGACTCATTTCCACTTACCTGACCTTTCCTAATAACCCTTAATTCCCCTACTATGCAAAAATCTATACAACCTTGTCTTAAATATATTTACTGAGGTAGTCTCCACTGCTTCATTGGGCAGAAGATTCCACAGATGCACCATTTTCTGGGAAAATCAGTTCGTCCTCATCTCCATCCTAAATCTATTATGTCTGGCGTGTCTGTGAACAGCATGCCAGCTTTACTGCAGTACAATTGTCCTGTTGCCATGGAACATGCCTGCCTCAGCAGCCACATTTTGTTGGCGTCTCCCAGGCAGGAGCTGAGAGAGATTACTGACCAAATACATCTCCACAGCCTTTGACTGATCCACAACAGTCTTCCACCCTCACAGTTTAGAAGTCCGGGAAAGGCCTCGTAAAAGCAGCAGAGAAAGTAGAATTCATCTAGATGTTAATTACTGTGCAGGCATTCATGCAAGCCAGAAAGATTAAATCCTTGTGTATAGAGAGTTATTGGCAAACCTGAAGTGCTGGGTGACCTGAATATCAACGTTGGTCCCTGTGTTTGTAATGCATTGGAAAGCAGGAAAACTGGTACAGTTGATTGGCATGACTTTGATGCAGAAGGACACAGATTTATTTGAAGGAAATCCAGGATTATGAACCATGTTGATAAAATTCAGAAATCTGCAGGCTGAAAACGATTGGCGCAATTTGGCCAATTTTGATCTACCTTTCTCTATCTCAGAGCTCACAAACACTCAATCCATTGATTCAGAGGTGAGTTTTAGTCACGTTCATTTTGCTAGGGTGTCTGAGACGTTTCCATTGTACTGTCATAATTTTATGTATTGCACTGTACTGCTACCACAAAACAGAAAAACAAATTTCATGACACATGTGAGTGATAATAAACCTGACTCTGAAAGGGTCTTTATTGTGGACTGAGAGTGGGAAGGGGACAGGGAGAGGGGAATCATGGTTGAGGGGTGTAAGAATGAAGCCCCAGATGGACATTCTGTAATGATCAATAAACCAATTGTCTGGAATCAAAGGACCTTGACTGGTGCCTCAGGGCTGGGTGAGTCTGCCTCCACACTATAACCCACCCCTGGCACTCTTTCTCTGCCACCTGTCCCACACCCCTCCTGCACCACTCCACCCTCACTATTCCCAACATCCTTTGCTCCGGACAGATTCACAAACTTACTCTGCGGTCCACATTGATAAATACTGTAATGTCTAGGCACTCTGTCATGTGTGCCTGTAACATAAGAGTTTTGCATGTAGTATGAAATGACTGTATAACTGTATGAAATATTTTATCTGTATTAGTATCTCTTTCTTTTCATCTCATTATCATTAGTCATGTGCTTGAATGGTTGACATGAGAACCATTATCTGCATAGCAACGCATAGAGACAACAAAATATGAATGCAGCAACATGATACCACTAATCTCCAGGGTCTGATCAGATACATCCAAGAACACAGTGGACTGAAGATAGATTAGCTTTATTTGGCACATATACAACAAAACATCGAAGCATACAATGAAATGCATCATTTGTATCAAATCAAATCAGCAAGTATTGTGCTGGGAGGGTAGCTTGCAAGTGTCACATGCACTGGGCACTAACATAGTTGGCCCACAACCTACTAACCCTAATCTGTACATCTTTAGAATGCAGAAGGAAACCGGAAAACCCAGACGAAACTCATGCGGTCATGGAACGAATGTACCAACTCCTTGCAGGCAACAGCAAGAATTCAAACACAAACCATGATCGCTGGCACTGCAAAGCCATTGAACCTACTGCTATGTTACCATGCCAACCCCCCACCTCCATGAGTGAAAGCATTAGGAAAAAATTGAGGGAGTCCTGGCATCATTGTTGGCAACAGATGACCTGTCAGAAAATTGAAGAGTAGCTAATATTGTTCTTTTATTTTATTTATTTATTTTTCTGTTTGCTTGTTTATTTATGTATTTAATTATTTATTCATTGAGATGCAGTGTGAAATAGGCCTTTCTGGCACATCAACCCAGCAACCACTGATTTAACCCTAGTCTAATCACAGGATAATTTACAATGACCAACTAACCTACCAACTGGTACATCTTTGGACTATGGGAGGAAACTGGAGCTCCCAGAGGAAGCCTACGCTGTCACAGGGAGAATATACAAGCACTTTATAGACAAGGGCAGGAATTGAACCTGGGTCACTGCTAACCACTACGCTACAGTGGACTGCAAAGAGTAAAATAAAATTGGAAACTATAGGCCAATAAGCCTAAAATCTGTGATAACTAAGTTACTGAAGGATAACCTAGGCCATATTTTATTCCAAACATTTGGATAGACAGGGGTTGATTAAACATAGTGAGCATGGCTTTGATTTGATTTGATTAAATATTTTGAGGAAGTAGCCAAAAAAGTCAATAAGAGCAGGGTGACAAACAGATACAATATGGATTTCAGTTAGGCCTCTGATAAGTTTCTATGTGGTAGGCTGCTTGGGAAAGTTAGATTACATGAGATCCAGGTGGAGCTTGCTAATTGGATGGTAGGATGCAGAGAGTGATGGTGAAAGGCAATTTTTTTAATGGATGCCCATGACTGGTGATATTCTCCAGGGATCCTTTGCTATTTGTCATCTCTATCAATTACTGGGATGAAAGCATACAAAATATGTTTTGTAACTTTGCAGATTACTCTGTGATGTTGTTGACAATTAAGATGCTTACCAGGAACAACTTATTAGTCAGGTAGGTAGGCCAAGGAATGACAAATGGAGTTTTATTAAAATAAGTGCAAAGAATTGCAGTTTAGAGACCATAAGACATAGAAGCAGAATTAGATTATTTGATACAAAGATAGGTGAAGGGATAGATAGTGCCTAGGAAGCAATGCAATTGCAACAGGACTTAAATTGGAAGAATGGGTAAAAGTGTGGCAGATGGAATACAGTGTTGGGAAATGTATGATAATACATTTTGGTAAAAGTAACAATAGTGCAGACTATTATCTAAATGGGGAGAAAATTCAAACATCAGAGGTGCACAGGGTCTTAAGAGTTCTAATGCAAGACTCCCAGAGGTTAATTCAGAAGCTGAGTCTGTGGTAAAGAAGATAAATGCAATGTTGGCATTTATTTCAAGGGGAATAGAATATAAAACCAAGGAGATAATGATGAAACTTTATAAGGCACTAGTCAGGCTGCACTTGGAGTATTGTCAACAGTTTTGGGCCCCTTATCTCAGAAAGGATGTGTTGTTATTGGAAAGAGTCCAGAGGAGGTTCACAAGGATATTTCCAGGAATGAAGGGGTTAACATATGGGAGCTTTGGGCCTCTATTCACTGGAATTTAGAAGAATGGGGGGAGGGGGATTCTCATTGAAACCTACTGAATATTGAAAGGACTAGATAAAGAGGAGGTGAAGAGGATGTTTACTCTGGAGGAAGTATCCAGAACTGAAGGGCACAGCCTCAACATTGAGAGGTGACCTTTTAGAACAGAGATAAGGAGGAATTTTTAGGCCAAAGAATGGTAAATCTGTGGAATACTCGGCCACAGACTGTGGTGGAGCTCAAGTCCATGGGTATATTCAAAGCAGAAGTGGATAGATTCCTGATTGGTCAGGGCATCAAAGGATATGCTGAGAGAGAGCTGGTGTATGAGGTTGAATGGGATCTGGGATCAGTTATGGTGAAATGGCAGAGAAAACTCAATGGGTGAATGTCCTAATCCTGTTCCTGTGCCTTATGGTCTTATTTGATCAATTGAGGCTACTCTGTCATTCCATCATGGCGGATTTATTATCCCTCTCAACCCCAATCTCCTGCCTTCTCCTCATAATCTTTGATGCCCTGAGTAACCCCCACTTTAAATATACCAATGACCTGACCTCCACAGCCAATTGTGGCAATGAATTCTACAGATACACTACCCTCTGGCTAAAGAAATTTTTTCTCATCTTTGTTCTAAAGGGATGTCCTTCTATTCTGGGTCCCTGCCCTCTGGTCCTAGACTCCCCCATTAAAGGTAACATCCTTTCCACAGTCCAGTCTATCTAGGCCTTTCAATAATTAATAGTTTTCAATGAGCTAGCCCTCAGTCTTCTAAGCTTCCAGAGCCATCAAACGCTCCTCATATGATAATCCTATCATTCCTGGGATCATTCTCATAAACCTTGTCTGGATCCTCTCCAATGCTAACACATCCTTTCTAGGATGTGGGGCCCAAGACTGCTCACAATAATCCAAGTGTGGTCTGAGCGATGACCAATTTTGGGAAGACAAATGACGGTATGACCTTCACAGTGAATGGCCTTGCTCTGAGCCATATGAAACAAGTGGTGTTGAGAAACAAAGAGACAACCGAGTAGAAATCCATGGTTCCCTGAAAGTAGCATCACAGGTAGGCAGGTTAGCGAAAAAAGTTTTCAACTCTCAGGTCTTTATTGGTCAGTATAGTAGTTAGGATGTTAAGATTTCGAGAGGTGGCTTTTGAAATATTGTGTTCAGTTTTGGTCACGCTGCTATAGAAGGGATGCTATTAATCTGGAAAGAGGACAGATAAGATTTGCAATGATGTTGCCAGGACTCATTGGACTGAGTTATGGAGAGAGGTTAAGAAAGTTTGGACTTTTTTCACTGGAGCATAAAAAGGGATGAGCGATCTTGCTGAACTGATGTGGTCTGCAACTGATGGGCTACTAGATGAACTATCGTGATTACTGCTGTATGGTTGTGGAGCAACAGGGCAGTTAACCCCATTCTCTTCTTCTTCCTCTCTCTTGGTAATTTTTTTATTCTTTGGTACATTTAGTCTACTCCGCTTTTAAGGTTTGTGCTAAATCTGTTGAACAGTGGATTCCATTACCTTTATCATTCATCACATAACATTTGACCTCTTAGGCTCGACTTTGGTTATTGACTTTACAACTACTGGGGAAAAATATTGTTTTACGCTATTTAACTCTTCCATGATGTTTAGGTCCTTTTATCAGGTCACATTTAGCCTACACTGCTGTAGGAAGAGTTGCTCCTTGGATAATCACTCTCTCCATTAATATGTAAACATTTACCCATAGAATACTGTATCTTCTTCAAAGTTCATTCTTAAAGCAAAATGCTGTTGATAGTATCATATAATTATTTTACAAACTTTACAGTCTTTGTTGTACCAGTTCCAAGAAATAGCAAATTTAACTCACTATGTTACTTTGTGCCCTTTTTGTATTGTGCAAGATGGAGAGTAAGGCCATCCTATCGAGGACCGGCAAATGTTCTCTGTGTTATGTGCAGTGCATTTACTGTAGGTTAATAACTTCAACTTCCATTCAATTTGATTGTAAAATGTTTCATTAAAACAATGGGTTCTCAGATCCGACTGGATGAGACAAAAAGAATCAAACTCCACTTAAATCCTTAGGACTGCAGACCTTGTCTGTTTATCAGGTTAGGGCAGAACAAGCATTAAAATACTTATCTAGGGATGCACAAGCCCCTCTGACTGCAGCACACCTCCCACCTGATCCGCAAAGCTGCTCCTGACCAGTCCGTCGGTGAGGCCCCTTAAAACTGTTCCCCATGCCCCCAACAGCTCTTCTATTATACAGTTTCCACTGACCTGAAAATCCACAGAACATCATCCAATACAGAGCAGCATCTTAAACCATCAAATTAGAACCTATCATCACTTGTCACAACGATTCTCGAATCCCCCTGCTGTGTTCAACTGACTTCCCTTTTCTCACGGTAAAATTACATTCTCATAGTGTATTCCATAGTAGTAAGCAAAGCTCCTGCAGACAGTTCTGTTACATTCAAGCCACAGTGGTGAGACATTCAATAGCAGAAAGATAAACCTTTTACAATACACAATATATCAAGGCATCCATTATACACATTTGAGTTCTGCAACTGCACATTCTGAATTGTCCACCATAATCAGAAATTTAAAATGCTTAAAATGGAAAATGTTACCCTCTCAGTAGCTTATGCATAGTGCTGTCTTAACCTTATGTACAATGCCCACACTAAAACATCTACCTATACATTGTGTTTTATAGGATTGTGTTTTTAATATTTATTGTGTTTTAATGCTTATTGTGTTTTTTTATGCTGCATCAGATCCAGAGAAAAAAATCATTTTGTTCTCCTTTACACACATTACTGAAGAATAACAATAAAAAATAGAAAGATGGAAACATAGAACACCTACAACACAATACAGGCCCTTCGGCCCACAATGCTGTGCTGAACATGTACTTCCTTTAGAAATTACCAAGGGTTACCCATAGCCCTCTATTTTTCTGAGCTCCATGGACCTACCCAGGAGTCTTTTAAAGACTATTGTATTCGCCTCCACCACGGCTGCCAGCAGCCCATTCCACACACTTACCACTCTGTGTAAAAAAACTTACTCCTGACCTCCCCTTCCAAACACCTTAAAATTTTTCTCTCTTGTGTAGCCATTTCAGCCCTGGGAAAAAAACCTCTGACTAGCCACACGGTCAATGCCTATCATTATCTTATACCCCTCTGTCAGGTCATCTCTCATCTTCTGTTGCTCCAAGTAGAAAAGGCCAAGTTCACTCAACCAATTGTTGTAAGGCTTGCTCCCTAATCCAGAAAACATCCTTGTATATTTCCTCTACACCCTTTCTATAGTTTCCACATCCTTCCTGTAGTGAGGTGACCAGAACTGAGCACAGTACTCTAAGTGGGATCTGGCCAGGGTCCTACATAGCCAGAACATTGCCTCTCAGCTCTTCAACTCAATCCCATGGTTGATGAAGGCCAATGCACAGTATGCCTTTTTAAACACACAGTCAACCTGCACAGCAGCTTTGAGTGTCCTATGAACACGGACCCCAAGATCCCTCTGATCCTTCACACTGCCAAGAGTCTTAACATTAATACTATATTCTGCCATCATATTTGACCTACCAAAATGAACCACCTCACACTTATCTGGGTTGAACTCCATCTGCCACTTCTCAGCCCAGTTTTGCATCTATCAATGTCCCACTGTAACCTCTGACAGCCCTCCACACTATCCACGGTACCCCCAACCTTTGTGTCATCAACAAATTTACTAACCCAATGCTCAACTTCCTCGTCCAGGTCATTTATAAAAATCACAAAGGGAAAGGGTCCCAGAACAGATCCCAGCAAAAGCATTGCATGGGTACTAAGGTCATAGAGGAGACACAACTAGATAAGAGTATAAAGGCTAGAAGGAGGGGTGAAGCAGAGACTGATAGACATTATGGATGATGAAGTCAGGTGTGTGAGAGGGAGGGTGGAGTCCATAACGAAAAGGAGAAGAATTAGGCCATTTGGCCCATCGAGTCTGTCTGTCATTCAATCATGGTTGATTTATTTTTGTCAGCCTTATTCTCCCAAAATAGCACCACTAAGGGGCACTGTTTGCAATGCAATGTACTGTTGTCACAAAACAATAATTTTCATGACCTGTGCCAGTGACATTAAATTTGATTCTGATTCACCTATAACCCTGAACCCCTTTATCAATCAAAAACATATCAATCTTTGCCTTAAATACATCCAATGACTTAGCCCCAACAGCTCTCTATGACAATGAATTTCACCAACTTGTCACCATCTGGAAGAAATTCCTCCTTACCTCAGTTCTAATTGGAATTTCCTACTAATGAAAATATTGTCACCTAATTCACCTTATCCAAGCTTCTCAGTAGGTAACCCTCTCACCATAGGCTAGTAATGAGTTAGCTGCTACTGTGAATACAAACTAACAGCAACGTAACTCTACAATGCATAGGAATAATGATGAAAAGGCCATTTCCAATAAATAAACGTGACTAGGATTGATATGATTTGGGGAAACACAAACTATAAATGTTTGAATGTTTTTTTCTGAAGAAAAATATGATAATTACCTGTATGAATACTGCCACACACATGCAAATTTATAGTTCTCTAGGAGGCAATAATTTAACCCATACCAATATAAATTTAGATTGAAATTGTATTGACAAAATATTTTAAACTGTAATAACAAAAATAGAGAAAAGGGTCCCATCACATTCTATATACAGTATATTAGCCTATTATATGCATGTAATCATTGGAGTTCATTGTTGCATTATTATTCTAGATTGCTTCATTTTGTTTACTTACAGTACCAAAATGGTTTTGCCCTAAAGATCCAGTCCAAGAAAAAACTGCAAAAACATCAATGCAATGTTGAAGGGAAACTGCGTTGAACTTTTTTCAATGTTGTGTGCTATCTGGCTAACTGAAAGTTATCCACATATTCTCCATGAAGATTTTCTGATATTTGCATCTGTCCTTCTATATTTATTTCTCTGTGTGTTTCACCATGTTCTTTCTCTAGATTTATTTTCCATTTCCATTCCCCATCTTCTTCAATTGTACGTGCCCTGTAGAAAATGGCTACCTTGTCCTTTTTTCCCAGTTTTTATCTGGGCATCTTATTAGCAAAATGTTCACAAAACAAATCCGATTGCAACAAGCCTAAATCAATCAACTGAACTTTTATTTTGAACAACAAAGATGAAACATCTGATTAAAAAGTGGAATTAAAGGACGACTTTCTTTTATATAGCTTTGCATTATGAGAAAAACTGCAGAAAATAAAATGCCCAACAGCATAACTGTAAACCATAGTCTTAAATCATGGTATTGCAAGTATTGATAGGTTTCAATGAGCTTCCCCTCATCTGTTTGAACCCCATTGATTATAGGTCCAGTGTCATCAAAGGCTTCTCAAATGTTTAGCCTTTCTTTCCTGAGATAATTCTTATGAACCTCTTTGGACTGTCATCTGATCTAGTATATCCTTCCTTTGACACAAAATAGCTCACAATATTCCAGATCTGGTATGACCACTGCCATATAAATCCTCAGCACTAAATCTTTGCTATTCTAGCCCTCTCAAAATTAACACTGCCATTGCACATCCTTTCTTGCTACTGACTCAAACCACTAAATAATTTTAAAGAAATCCCAAACCAGAACTTTCAAATCCCCTAGCACCACTGATTTCTGAATTCGCTCCCCACTTAGAAAATAATCTATGCCTTTATTCTTCACACCAAAATGCATTGTCATACGCTTCCTTACACTGCATTCATCTACCTTTTTTTTGTCCACTCTACTAACCTGCCCATGACCTTATGCAAACTCCATGCTGCTGCAAAAATACCTGATCCTCCACCTACCCTGCAAACCTGGCTACAATATCCTGAGATTCTTCATCCAAATCATGATGGTCCAGTCATAAGATCATACAACATCAAACTGGCCCCTCAGCCCTACTCATCTGTTCTGACCCATACTCCCATCTAAGTTAGTTCCATTTGCCCATATTTAGCCCAAATCCCTCTAAATCAGGGGTTTCCAACCCATTTATGCCATGGATCAACACCATTAAGAAGGGGTCATGAAGCCCAGATTGGGAACTGCTGCTCTAAATCTTTTTTAACTATGTACCTGTCCAATAACATTTTAAGTGTTGCTTTTATGTTCATGTGTCAATCACATCCTCTAGCAGCTCATTCCATATACTGAGAGCTCCCCTTAAAGAAGTCACTCCTCTATAATAGCAAAATTAACAGCATGTTGCCACCTTAATATCAGATGTTAACTTCTTCCTTTCAATGACTATGTTGTTTCCAACCTCACTCTAACAGATTATCATTCTGCTACACTGCCCCATTGGGAGGTTGCCATTGCTAGAAGATCCCTTTCCAGCACAATGCCACTAGAGGTATAAACTGAAGTTTTTACTTGCCTTATCTTGAGAAATTTCTTCACTGAAACTCATTTCACCCTGAAAGCTGGATGGTATACTGTTTAAATTTTAAAAGACGAGCTAGCAAGTTGCACTACGCGTGCCTTCATCTCTTGCACCTGTGATCCATTGACCAATATAATGTCAATGATCTCAATTATAGCACTGTCTCAACTGTGGACACTGCCATGGAGTCTGGCTGCTCTCACGGGAGGGCAGCGGTAAGACGATGACAATCACGCATGTGAGAATGCACACAATCCAGCCAATTAGAGTTTCTTTGTAGCTAGATTTAACTCTCATCCTTTTGTTTCCGTGCTGTAAAGTATTGATTGAAACACAGTGGCAACAGCGCTCCCACTTACCTTATTCTATGTTCCAGGAAAGAAGATCAGTAATTTAGATTGATGCCGTTAGAGGAGGGGGAATAATTTAGTTCTACAATACTGCTTTTGAGCCATAGTGGCAGTGTTTGTTTTCAGTTAGCTTGAGAGCTTTGGTTAGCAGCCTTGTTGGCCTAGCATTTATTATTTACCTTTGTTCTGTACAGATCTTATAAAAACTGAGTGAATTGTTCATTCCAAGTCTGTGGCTCTCCCTCTCCCTCACTGCCCTTCAAGCCACGCTGCCCCAGCAGCCCCTAATAAACCTGCCACCGCTCTACACACCATCCTTACACATCTGGGGAAGAAGGATGCTTAGGTGAGAATGCTGTTCTTGGACTACAATTCAGCATCCAACACCGCAACTCCATCCAGGTTTGACAGGAAGCTCAAAAGTCTCGGCCTTGACCCTGCCTTGTGTAGCTGGAACCTGGACTTCTTGTCAGAACACCAACAGCTGATAAGAGTAGGCTCCTTCACCTCTGCTCCCCTGATCCTCAACACAGGTGCCCCTCAGGACTGTGTACTAAGCCCCCTCCTTTACTTTCTGTATACTTATGACTCGGTCAGCACCCACAGCTCCAATCTACTAATTACATTTGCTGATGACACTACACTGAGTGTACACTCAGTAAAGGCTGAGGAAAGTCCATCTCCCACCCCCCATCCTCATCACATTCTACAGGGGTTGTATTGAGAGCATCCTGAGCAGCTGCATCACTGCCTGGTTCAGAAATTGCACCATCTTGGATTGCAAGACCCTGCAGCGGATAGTGAGGTCAGGTGAGAAGATCATCGGGGTCTCTGTTCCCGCCATCACGGACATTTACACTACACGCTGCATCTGCAAAGGAAACAGCATTATGAAGGACCCCATGCACCCCTCATACAATCTCTTCTCCCTCCTGCCGTCTGGAAAAAGGCTCTGAAGCATTCGAGCTCTCATGACCAGATTATGTAACAGTTTCTTCCCCCAAGCTATCAGACTCATCAATACCCAAAGCCTGGACTGGCACCTTGCCCTACTGTCCTGTTTATTATTTATTGTAATACCGGTACTGTTTTTGTGCACTTTATGCAGTCCAGTGTAGGTCTGTAGTCTAGTGTAGCTTTCTCTGTGTTTTTTTTAATTACGTAGTTCAGTCTAGTTTTTTGTACTGTGTCATGTAAACCATGGTCCTGAAAAACGTTGTCTCATTTTTACTATGCACTGTACCAACAGTTATGGTCGAAATGACAATAAAAGTTGACTTGATTTGACTTGACTTGAATGAATCTGGGGTTGAGAGGTTAAGCAGCTTTGAATTTGTCATAGACATCACTGAGGATCTCACGTGGTTTGTACATACTGGCTGTGTGGTACCATAGATACCGCAGGGGAAAGCCAAAGTCACGCAGATGGTCCCAAGGTGCATTAATAGGATTGGCTGTTCTCAACTATCACAAATACCTTGAATTTGTTTGCCAACTGATGAATGAGGCAATAATATGGAATCACAGATCCTATATAAATTTGTCATAGAACATAGAATATTCCAGTACAGTACAGGTTCCTCGGCTCCCAATGTTGTGCCAACCCTTTAATCTACTCTAAGATCAATTTAACCCTTTCCTCCCACATATTCAGACAAGAACTCCTAGGATGGGAAACAGCTTCTTCTTCCAGGCCCTAAGACCCCTGAACTTCATGTCATCATCCAGGTCTCATCACATAAAAAGTGCCAGTAGCATTATACTGTTAACTTTTTAACTTGTGTCATTCATGCACCATATTATTTGTTAATTTATTTGTAGTAATATTACCTTCGTGTTGCATATATGTGTCATGCACCTTGGTCGGAGAAGCATTCTTTCATTTGGTGGCATATACATATACGTTTGAATGACAATAAACTTGAACTTGCACTCGACTTGAGATTTTACAAACAGGATTTCAGAAAGCGAAACTCTTGAAGGAAAGTTTTTACATAAAACATTACAGCACAGTACAGTTTTCTCAGCCCACAATGTTGTGCCAAGCATTTAATACAAAACACTGGTGATCTGAGACTTGTGCCTTTGGCCTTATGAAGTTAGGTTGTGCAGGCCTTTGGAGTGAAGGAAGAGGAGAGGTGGTTTTATAAAGGTTTTCAAGATTTATAAGAGGCATAGATCAAGTGGATAGCCAGAGACTTTTTCCCAGTGTAGAAATTGTTATATGAGGGGGCATAACTTTAATATGTTTGAAGGAAAGCATATGAGGATGTCAGAGGTGGGTTATTTTACAGGGAGCAGTGGATGAATGGAACATCCTTCTAGTGATGGTAGTAAAGATAGATACATTACGGACACTTAAGAAACTCTTAGATGTGTGCATGGATTATACAACATTAGAGGTCCATGTAGGTGAGAAGGTTTAGTTTGATCTTCACATAGGTTAAAAAGTTGACACAACAGTGTGGACCAAAGGGCATGTTCAATGTCTATGTTCTGTATAATGTCAGTGATACTCTGCAAGTGTGAAGTGCAAACAGAGCATCAATGATATGAATGAACACTTTGTATCTGGTGTCTGATCTTTCCCCTCAGCTGGTCTCACCTATCACTTGCCAGCTTGTCCCGCCTTCCTCAGCCCCCACCTTCTTACTCCGTTTTTCTCCCCCTTCCTTTCCAGACCTGATGAAGGTCTCGGCCCAAAACTTTGACTGTTTATTCATTTCCCTAGATACGGCTGGATGTGTTGAGTTCCTCCAGCACTTTGAGCATGTATCTCCTGAAGCAATCCTACCACAGGATTTGAAGTCGAGAAGTCAAAAGTGACAATAAACTTGATAAGTGAATCAGAATCTACAGAAGCTGATGGATACAGTTCAGTCCATCACAGTCAATACTGGCCCCATCATGCAGCACATCTACACAGAGTACTGCCACAGGAAGGCAGTCTCCATTGTCAAGGACCCACACCACTCAGATCATACTGCTGCCATTGTGAAGAAAAATACAGGTGCCTCAGGGCTCACAACATCAGGTTTAAGAACAGTTATTACTCCTCAACCATCAGGTTCATGTCCTTGCATGAATAACTTCACCGACCTCAACACTGAACTGATTCCACAGATTACAGTCTCACATTCAAGGACTGAACAATCATGTTCTCAATATTCTTTCTGCGCAATTTTTCTTATTTTGCACATTGGTTGCTTGTTATTCTTTGTTTATGTATAGTTTTTCATATATTCTACATATTTCTGTGTTTTTTGCATAACGCCTTCAAGAGGGTGAACCCAAAAAAAAACATCTGGCCCTGATGGGGTACCCAGCCGAGTGCTAAAGACTTGTGCTGAATAACTGGCTGGAGATCTTTAGCCTCTCACTTCGGCAGTCTGACCTGTCCACTTGCTTCAGGCAGGCTTCAATTACTCAAGTGCCTAAGAAGAATGCGGTGATCTGCCTTAATGACCATTGTCCAGTACCACTTACATTGACAGTGCTATATTGTCTTGAGAGGTTATTTGATGAAAGGCAGAGGAGCTGGAGTATGCTTTATGATCAACTCCTTGTGGTGTATGAACATTGTGTGCTGTCCCAGTCCTGCTCACCCAACCTGGACTATCTCGTGATCAAATGCCATTCATTTTATCTGCCACATTATTTGCAATCATCATCTCAGTAGTGGTGTACATCCCAGCTCAGGTCAGATTAAAACAGGCTCCAAATGAATTGAGACATAAAAAAACAGACATGTAACATCCCACCCTGAACCCTTCTCTATCATTTTGGGGTCTTTAAAAGTCCAGTCCATCTTGAAAAGAAATCTATAAATGATTACCCACCAATCACTTGTAGTACCAGAGGAACCAACACACTGGAGCACTAGGTCGATAACTTACCGTGCTATCCCACACCCACACTTTAGGAAGTCTGATCACCTGGCTGCACTTCTACTCCCTTAGTATGGGCAGACGGAAGACTGCAGCATCAGTAGTGAGGACCAAGAAGATACGGACAAAAGAAACACAGGACTGCTTTGAATTGGTGGACTGGTCTGTATTCAGGAATTCATCTTCGAATCTGAATGAATACACCAAATACACCACAGCTCTCACTGACCTCAGTAAAATCTGTGGGGCTGAGGGTGTGCCTAGGAAATCATACAGTACCCAAATCAAAAGGCATGGATAAACCAAGAGGTTTGTAGTTTGTGGAGGGCTAGATCTGTGGTATTCAAATCTGATGACCCAGGTCTATACAAGAAAACCAGGAATGGCTTACAGAGGGCCGTCTCAAGAGCAAAGGAATGGAGATGATGCTTTCTCCCAGATGAGGAGTTCCATGTCTTTTATGCTGGCTTAGAAAGGGAGAATAAAACCACAGCTACGAAGATCCCTGCAGCAATGGTGACCCTGTGATCACTGTTGCAGAGGCCAACGTCCAGCTGTCTTTTCAAAGGGCAAACCTTCACAAGGCAATGGGCCCCAATGGAATCCCTGGTAGGGCTCTGAAAATCTGTAGAGGTGTTCAAAGACATTTTCAATCTCTCATTGCTACAGTTGAAAATTCCTGCCTACTTCAAAAGGCCAACAATATTACCGGTGCCAATAACTTCAGAGCAGCAGAGTGAAATTACGATGGCGTTAAACGGCAACTCGTTTGCTTGCATTTTCATAAACAGCTCTACTTCTACCTTTGATATTTCTCATTTTCCTTTACAAGGCTCTATTGAAGACCCTGACCTGGAGTTATACTCTGACTTCAGTTCTTTGAAAGAATGGGACCCACTCTCATAGCCTCATGTCTGGCCGCTTTTTGATATTCCAAGGACGCAGCTTGGAATACTAGTGTTCCTTCAGGGTGCTGGATTTTCATGGCTCCGGAGGTGGGCTGATTCTAGGCCGGTGCCCCTGACTGAGGCGGTGTGGAAGATCACGGAAAAGCAGGAGCAACAGTTCAGCTGCCGTGGGCTGTGTGTCCAGAGACCTGAGCCTTTCTGGGGTTGACTCTCTGGGCGCAGAGCTTGGAAAAAAGCGACGCAACAGACTTTTAACATCCTAAATCAGTTAGTTCTTTATGTCTCCTCTCTCGCTGTGAAATGGAGACACCTCTTTTCCCTTATTAGGAGGAGAGAGAGAGCCCATGGTGTGTCAAATTAGCGGGTGAATGAATAGTCTTTGAGGTACAGTAAGTTTGTGTTTTTATTAATGCTTTGCTGAAAACTTGAGTGTTCGGTGAGGGGCACCAATGCTTTTTGCTGGTGGGGGGGGGAGTCCTTGCCTGGCTGCTGCTTGTGCCTGAGAGGGGGGAGCTGGGGGGTCTTTGGGGGTTCTAATGTTTAACTGTCATTCCTTCTTTGGGGCACTCCTCTGTCTTCAAGGATGTTTGAGAAGAAAAAGAAATCCAGGATGTACGTATATTCTATACGTTTCTCTGACATTAAATGTACCTATTGAAACCTATTGAAGAAGAGTTGGGTGAGCTGCCTTAATGACCATCATTAAGTAGCATTCATATCTATGGTGATGGGGCTTTGGGAGATTGGTCATGGCTAGAATCAGCTCCTGCCTCAGCAAAGACTTGGACGCACTGCAACTTGCCAATCAGCACGAAAGGTCTATGGCCGATGTGATCTCATTGGCTCTTCACACACCCTTGGGTCACCTGGATACTACTAATACCTACGAGGTCCAGTGCCATATTCATTTTTTCTGCTAACAACATTGCTATAGGCCAATCAAAGGTGGTGACAAATCAGCATGTAGGAAGGAGATTGAAAATTTGGCTAAATGGTGGCTCATCAACAACCACTTGTGTTCAATTTTGTTCTCCAAATTTGAGGAAGGACATTCTTGTTATTGCGAGAGTGCAGTGTAGGTTCACAAGGTAAATTCCTGGGAGGGCGGGACTATCATATGTTGAAAGATTGGAGTGACTGGGCTTGTATACACTGGAATTTAGAAGGATGAGAGGGGATCTGATTGAAACATATAAGATTATTAAGGGATTGGACACACTGGAGGCAGGAAGCATGTTCCCGATGTTGGGGAGTCCAGAACCAAAGGCCACAATTCAAGAATAAGGGGTAGACCATTTAGAATGGAGTTCAGGAAAAACTTTTTTACCCAGAGAGTTGTGGATCTATGGAATGCTCTGCCCCAGAAGGCAGTGGAGGCCAATTCTCTGGATGCTTTCAGGAAAGAATTAGATAGGGCTCTTAAAGATAGTGGAATCAACGGATATGGGGAGAAGGCAGGAACGGGGTACTGATTGTGGATGATCAGCCATGATCATATTGAATGGCGGTACTGGCTCAAAGGGCCGAATGGCCTTCTCCTGCACCTATTGACTATTATCTATTGTCTATAAACTCACTTACTTAATTTCAGCAAAACCAAGAAGTTGATTATTGACTTCAGGAGAAAGAAACAGGATGTCCATAAGTCATACCTTATTGGGGAAATCAGAATTGGAGAGGATCAGCAAATTTAAATTCCTTGGTGTTATTATTTCAGAGGACCTATCCTGGACACAACATGTAAGTGTAATTATGAAGAAAGCGCCTCTACTTTCTTAGCGTTTGTGAAGTTTCGGCTTAACACTAAATCTTTGACAAACTTCTATAGATCTGTGTTGCCGAGTACACTGACTGTCTGCATCATAGCCTTGAATTGAAATACTAATACCCTTGAAAGTAATAGATGCAGCCCGTAAATTATAGATAAAGCCTTCCCCACCATTGAGCACACCTACATGGACTATTCGCGCAGGAAAGCAGCGTCTATCATTAGTGACTCCCCCCCCCCCCCCCATCCTACCACCCAGATCATGCTCTCTTCTTGCTGCTGCCATCAGGAAGAAGATACAGGGGCCTCAGAACTCACACCACCAGTAGCAGCTATTATCTCTCAACCATCATGCCCTTGAACCAAAGAGGATAAATTTACTAACTTCACTGGCCCCATCATTACCTGTTCCCTGTATTCCCTTTCAAGGATTCTCTTCATCACATGTTCTGGATATTTATTGCTTATTTATTTATTATTATCAGTTATTGTCTTTTGTACTCCGGTTGTCCACCCTTTTGGTGTGGCCTTTCATTCATTCTATTATGGTATATTGGATTTATTGAGTATGCCCTCAAGAAGATGCACAGGATATTATATGGTGACATATATGTACTTTGATAATAAATTTACTTTGAACTTAGTAATTGAATCTCAAGGTGGTGAATGGTGACATATACATTCATAGTCTGAAGTAAATTTATTCCCAAAGTATGTAGAGGTCACCATGTACCACCAGGAGATTTATTTTTGTGCAGACATTCACAGTAGAACAAAGAAATACAACTTTGCTATTATACAAAGATATGCAAACATGTACTTTGATAATAAATTTACTTTGACTTTGAGAATGGCAATGTCACTTTTTGATTTTGATGGGCAGTTTAGCAAAGCAAAGGGTGCAAAACAGTACTTAAAAAAAACATTTTGGAGGAACTCAAAAGTTCAGGCAGCATCTATGGAGAGGAATAAACAGTAGACATTTCAGGCTGAGACCCTTCATCAGGACTGTAAAGGAAAGGGGCAGAAGCCACAATAAGTAGGTGAGGAAGGGAAAGGAGTACAAGCTAGAAGGTGATAGGTGGAAAAGGTAAAGGAATGAAGAAGAAGTATCTGCTAGGAAATGAGAGTGGACCATGGGATGAAGAGAAGGAGGAGAGGTACCAAGGCAAAATGATAGGCAGGTGGGAAGAGGTACCCAACATAGATAGGTGAATTGCTTTGTTGAGTATCTCTGCTCCATCTGCAAAAAGCAGAATTTCTCAGTTGCCAGTCATTCTAATTCCAATCTCTATTCCCGTTCCAACATTTCAGTCCATGGCTTCCTCTTCTGTCATAATGATGCCACTCTCAGGTCGGAGTCATATTCTGCCTGGGTAGCCTTCAACTGATGGCATGAACGTCGATTTCTCTAATTTCTGCTCATTTCCCAGTCCCCTTCCCTCTTCTTCATTTCCTCACTTTGGCATCTTACTTCTTCTGATGGAAGCAGAATCTGATAGGAGAGGACAGTGGACCATGGGAGAAAGGGCAGGAGGAATGGCAGCTGAGGAAGGTGATAGGCATGTGAGAAGAAGAGAAGGTGTAAGAGAGTAGGCAGAAAATGGAAGAGGAGGGAGAAAAGTTGCTCGAAGCTAGAGAAAATGATGTTCATGTCATCAGGCTGGAGGGTGCCCAGAATGGAATATGAGAAGTTGCTCCTACAACCTGAGAGTAGCATCATTGGTATAACCATTTAACCATATAACAATTACAGCACGGAAACAGGCCATCTCAGCCCTTCTAGTCTGTGCCAAATGATTACTCTCACCTAGTCCCACCGACCTGCACTCAGCGGATATCCCTCCATTCCTTTCCTGTCCATATACCTATCCAATTTTACTTTAAATGGCAATACCGAACCTGCCTCTACCACTTCTACTGGAAGCTCGCTCCACACAGCAGCCACTCTCTGAGTAAAGAAAGTCCCACTTGTGTTACCCTTAAATTTTTTGCCCCCTAACTCTCAACTCATGTCCTATTGTTTGAATCTCCCCTACTCTCAATGGAAAAAGCCTATCAATGGCAACTCTATCTATCCCCTCATAATTTTAAATACCTCTATCAAGCCCCCCTCAACCTTCTACACTCCAAAGAATAAAGACCTAACTTGTTCAACCTTTCTTTGTAACTTAGGTGCTGAAACCATAGATCCATAGAACATTATAGCACAGAAACAGGCCTTTTGGTCCTTCTTGGCTGTGCCAAACCATTTTTCTGCCTCGTCCCACTGACCTGCACCTGGGCCATATCCGTCCATACACTTCTCATCCATGTACCTGTCCAAGTTTTTCTTAAATGTCAAAAGTGAGCCCGCATTCACCACTTCATCTGGTATCTTATTCCACACTCCCACCACTCTCTGCGTGAAGAAGCCCCCCCCCCCCCCACAATGTTCCCTTTAAACGTTTCCCCCTTCACCTTTAAACCATGACCTCTGTTTTTTTCTCCCCTGGCCACAGTGGAAAAAAACCCAAGTAACATTCTAGTAAATCTCCTCTGTACTCTCTCTATTTTGTTGACATCTTTCCTATAATTTGGTGACCAGAACTGTACACAATACTCCAAATTTGGCCTTACCAATGCCTTGTACAATTTTAACATTACATCCCTACTCCTATACTCAATGCTCTGATTTATAAAGGCCAGCATACCAAAAGCTTTCTTCCCCACCCTATCCACATGAGATTCCACCTTCAAGGAACTATGCACCATTATTCCTAGATCACTCTGTCCTACTGCATTCTTCAATGCCCTACCATTTACCATGTATCTCTTATTTTGATTAGTCCTACCAAAATGTAGCACCTCACATTTATCAGCATTAAACTCCATCTGCCATTGTTCAGCCCACTCTTCTAAATGGCCTAAATCTCTCTGCAAGCTTTGAAAACCTACTTCATTATCCACAGCACCACCTATCTTATGGCATGGTAGAGGAAGCCATGGACCAACATGTCAGAATGGAAATGGGAAGCTGATGGAGAAGATCCTGAGAAGCAGGATTTATGAACATTTGGATAATATGATTAGGAGTACTCAGCATGGCTTTGTCAAGGGCAAGTCATGCCTTACAAGCCTGATTTAATTTTTGAGATGTGACTAAACACATTGATGAAGGAAGAGCGGTAGATGTAATGTACATGAATTTCAGCAAGGCATTTGATAAGGTACCCCATGCAAGGCTTGTTGAGAAAGTAAGGAGGCATGGGATCCAAGGGGACATTGCTTTGTGGATCCAGAACTGGCTTGCCCACAGAAGGCAAAGAGTGGTTGTAGACGGGTCATATTCTGCATGGAGATTGGTCACCAATGGGGTGCCTCAGGGATCTGTTCTGGGACCACTTACTCTTCATGATTTTTATAAATGAGGAGGTGGAGGGATGGGTTAGTAATTTTGCCAATGACACAAAGGTTGGAGGTGTTGACGATAGTGTGGAGGGTTGTCAGAGATTACAGTGGGACATTGATGGGATGCAAAACTGGGCAGAGAAGTGGGAGATGGAGTTGAACCCAGATAAGTGTAAGGTGGTTCATTTTGATAGGTCAAATATGATGGCAGAATATAATATTAATGGTAAGACTCTTGGCAGTGTGGAGGATCAGAGGGATCTTGGGGTCCGAATCCATAGGACGCTCAATGCAGCTGTGCATGTTGACTCTGTGGTTAAGATGGCGTATGGTATATTGGCCTTCATCAATTATGGAATTTAATTTAGGAACTGAGGGGTAATGCTGCAGCTATATAGGACCCTGATTAGACTCCACTTGGAGTACTGTGCCCAGTTCTGATCGCCTCACTACAGGAAGAATGTGGAAGCCATAGAAAGGGTGCAGAGGAGATTTACAAGGATGTTGCCTGGATTGGGGAGCATGCCTTATGAAAATAGGTTGAGTGAACTTGGCCTTTTCTCCTTGGAGTGACAGAGGATGAGAGGTGACCTGATAGAGGTGTATAAGCTGATGAGAGGCATTGATCATGCGGATAGTCAAAGGCCTTTTCCCAGGGCTGAAATGGTTGCCACAAAAGGACCGAGGTTTAAGGTGCTGGGGAGTAGGTACAGAGGAGATGTCAGGGGTAAGATTTTTACTCAGAGAGTGGTGAGTGCGTAGAATGGGCTGCAGGCAATGGTGGTGGAGGCGAATATGATAGGGTCTCTTAAGAGACTTTTAGATAGGTACATGGAGCTTAGTAATATAGAGAGCTATAAGTAAATGAAGTAATTTCTAAGGTAGGGACATGTTCAGCACAACTTTGAAGGCCAAAGGGCCTGTATTGTGCTGTAGGTTTTCTATGGTTCTGTGTTTCTAAAATTGGTGGCCGCTGTGAATTCTTACCTTATGTGGCAGACAGAGCAAAGATATTCGACAATTCAATACCAACTTCTCTGTTCCTGCACTTAACTACCAATCTAAGTGCGAGTTAACTTGTAACATGCAGATGCACAGAAGTAACTGAGTACAATTCACCTCATCATTACACAGTTAATATTTGGTCCTCAGAATGAAGCATCATGAAAGTGTAAGAAAAAATCAGAGATGCATTTCACCACCTCATGTGGAGGTTAATGATCTATCACACTCTTAACATGATGAAAGTGGAATTTCTACCTCATATCTTATATATTTTAGAGAAATTCATGAATATTAAAGAACAAACCAATGGAAGGCAAAAAGACCACATATTTTCTTGGTGGGAACTGTGTAGGAACTGAATACTCATTGGTCATTTTCTTAGGTAACTCCTGTATCAAATAAAGTGGCCACTGAGTGTATGTTTGTGGTCTTCTGCTGATGTAGCCCTTTCACTTCAATGTTTGAGATGTTGTGCATTCAGAAATGCTCTTCTGCACATCAATGTTGTAATACATGATTATCTGTGTTACTGTTGCCTTCCTTTCAGATTGAACCAGTCTGGCCAATCTTCTCTGACCTTTCTCTTTAACAAGGCAGTTTCACCCTCAGAACTGTCACTCACTGGATGTTCTTTATTTGTTCTTCACACCATTCCCTGTAAATTCTAGAGACAGCTGTGTATAAAAATTCCAGGAGATCAGATGTTTCTGAAATATTCAACACACCCTGTCTGCAACCAACAATCATTCCATGGTCTAAGTCAGCTTGATCACATGATCCCATTCTGATGTTTGATCTCAACAATAATTGAACCTCTTTACCATGTTTGCATTGAGTTGCTGCCATATGATTGTCTGATTAGATATTTGCATTAGTGAGCAGGTGGACCTGTGTCTTAAAATATTTTACCTCTTGCTCTCTGAAGAAAATCCAAAACATTAGCCACTTCTCTCTAACAATGTATTGCTTGTTCTGAAAGTTATTTCTGTTTCATTAGAGATTTTATCAGAATTTGTTATAAGTGTGATTGATTCACATGTTGCTAAAGAAACGTTCCCTATAAGAAAATTTGTCTCACAATGGTCTTGCAGAGGTATTTATGTTTCACACACAAAATACTGGAGGAACTATCAGGACTCAGACAGATCAGAAGAATGGACAAAGATGTAAATAAGGTTGAAAGAGTACAGAGAAAATTTGTAAGGATATTGCTGGGACTTGAAGACCTGAGTTTTAGGGAAAGGTTGAATTGGTTAGGACTTTATTCCCTAAAATGTAGAAGATTGAGGGGAGATTTGATAGAGTTATTAAACTGTGGTTAGAATCACAAAGGTGAACTCTATTTTTTAAGTGGAACATCACGAAGATGCATACATCAGGATGCTCTTTATTGACTACAGCTCAGCATTCAATACGATCATCCCCTCAAAACTAATCAATAAGCTTCAAGACCTAGACTTCAATAATTCCTTGTGCAATTGGATCCTTGATTTCCTCATGTGCAGACTGCAGTCAGTTCAGATTAGCAAAACCATCTTCTCCAAATATTTTCACAGCACAGGTGCACCATATGGTTGTGTGCTTAGCTCCCTGTTCTACACAGTTTATACTTATGACTGTAAGGCTAAGCACAGCTCCAATGCCATATTTAAATTTGCTGATGACACCACTGTCATTGGTCAAATCAAAGGTGGTGATGAATCAGCATATTGGAGGGAGATTGACAATCTGGCTGAGTGATGTCACAACAGTAACCTCTCACTCAACGTAAGCAAAATTAAGGAACTGATTATTGACTTCAAGAGAAGGAAACCACAGCTCCTTGACACAGCTTTCAACAGGGAATTAAACATGGTGAGATTTAGCAAATTAAAATTTTTTAGTGTTATCTTTTCAGACAATAAAATCATAAGTGCCACTACAAAGTGAGCAGGGCAATGCCTCTACTTCCTTTGAAAGTACAAAGATTCATCGGGTCATTTAAAACTTTGACTAACTTTGAAATGCGTGTGATGGAGAGTATATATTGACAGGCTGCATCACAGCCTGCTATGGAACCACCAGCGTGGGTAAACTTCTACCCACCATTGAGAAGATTTACATGGAGCTCTATCTCAGGAAAGCAGCATCCATCATCAAAGACTCGCATCATCTGGGCCATGCTCTCTTCTCACTGCTACCATCAAGAAGAAGATACAGGGGCCTCAGGACTTGCACCATCAGGATCAGGAACAGTTATTACCCCTCAACTATCAGGCTCTTGAACCAGAGGAGGTAACTTCCTTCAACTTCATTCATTCCATCACTGAACTATTCCCATAACCTACGGACTCATTTTCAGAGAAGAGACTCTTCATCTCATGTTCCTGTTATTTATTGCTTATTCATTCATTCATTTATTGTTGTTATTTTTTTCTCAGTTCAAGCTTGTATAACCTGAGGTACGGGCATAGTCAAGCATCCTCATTTGTCAATTGCTAGGAACTTTTGGACCGCTCTAGAGGTGTTTAGTGTTGTGGCTTTCAGAAGATTTGAATAGATATTACTGTTAGCCTTAATTGTTTAATGCTATTGTGTAGTGCTTTCGTGATGACATCAGTTGTCGATATTACTATCGGAACAATGTATACCTTGTACATTTTCCAAAGTCTTTCAATTCCCTTTTATAATTCTGCATATTTCTGGTGTTTTTTACTTATTGATTTCTGTAAGCTTCGGAATGGCTATATCTATTAAATAAATTGTTCTTGCTTGTTTGTCCTATATTTTTATATCCAGACAGTTATTATGGATTGTCCTATCTGTAATAACTGATCAGTCATAATATAATCTGTGCTATTCTGACTCTAAAACGGGATCAGGCTTGTAAGGTGTGATTTCATTTATGAATCTGTATTTTAAAGCAAGATTTTGATGAATAATGTTTGCCAGTTTGTTGTCTTTTGTAACTTGGTTTTGTGTCTGTCTTGTTCGGTGCAGTCTTCCATTTTTTCCTGTATTTACTGTGAATTCCTGAAAGTAACTGAATCTCAGACTTGTATACAGAGACATAATGCACTTTGATTATGCATTTACTTTTAACTTTGAACTACTTTCAATTTTGAAAGGCAAGTGAAAAGTTTGCATTTGTGTTGTGCCCATCGCTATTTCATAATCTAGCAAAACACATTACATCTAAAGAAACACTGCCTGTTCTTCAGCCTTAGCACAGCAGCAAGTTACCTGGTCATATGATCTTGTAAAATATTCCAACATCCTCTCATCAAAGAGCAATATTTTCCTCAGCAAGCTTTTTAGGACCTCCGGGAAAAAGTCCACATATACCATCCTGACACACTTTCCAGCAAGTTAAAAAATTAATCCCCAAACCCTCACAAAGTGATTATTAATTCACTGAACTAATTAAAGTCTGTCATTAACAACAGCAGGACAGTTGTATAGCTACACCTGCTTTTTCTAATTCCTTGATCATCCTGCTGAGCCATTACAGAGGTACTTCTCCATGTTACCTACCACTGCATGGAGCAGCAGAGAAAGCTGACAGCTGGTGATAAGTTAATCTGAATCAGGTTTCCTCTTGACTCCCAAGGATTCCTTCTGTAATTAGAAGAGGGATGTCATTGTACAACTAACAAATTTCAAAGAATGACATCTGATGGAAATTGGAAGGTAACTAGTCTTATCTTTTCAGAAGAAGAAATGGACAGGTTCATTGATTTTTTTATTTGGTTCAGTTTACACAGCTACTCAGAAAGTTGACAGGCTTTGTCTGGTCTATCAGGTGCGCTTACTGCATTTACAGACTACTTTGGCCTTGCATTCTCATTCCACAGGTCTAGTGTTGACGTGAAGCAGCTCTCGTGCTAGGCTGCAATGTAAACAATTGAAAACACAAGAGACCTGCAGATGTTAGAAATCCAGAGCAAGACGCACAAAAATGCTGAAGAAACTCTCACACACGAAATGCTGGAGAAACTGAAGGACTACAACCAGAGGTCGTGGGTTAAGGGTGAAAGGTGAAAAGTTTAAGGGGAACATAAGGGGAAAGTTCTTCACTCAGAGGGTTGTGAGAGAGTGGAATGAACTGCCAGCAAAAGTGGTTAATGAGAGCTCAATTTCAATGTTTAAGTCAAGTTTGGACAGGTACATGGATGGTAAGGATATGGAGGGTTAGGTTGCTGGTGCAGGTCAATGGGAATAGGCAGTTTGAATGGTTCAGCATGGACTAGATGGGCCAAAGGGCCTGCTTCTGTGCTGTACTTTTCTATGACTCTATGAAAAAGCATTCTTGGTCCAAAACATCAACTGTTCATTCATTTCCGTTGATGCTCCTGTTGTGATTTAAGTGAATCTATAAAAAAGTAAAAACTCTGAATAATTGAATCGGAATCCGATTCAATATCAGTGGCATATGGTGTGAAATTTGTTAAGTTTACAACAACGGTACAATGAAATATATGATAAGTAAATATAGAGAACAAAGCTGAGTTACATTAAATGTATATTTGTCTGTTAAATATTTAAGTTAAAATAAGTATTGCGAAAAGCAGAACTAAGAAAATAGTAAGATAATGTTCATGGGGTTTGATGTCCATTTAGAAGTCGGAAAGAGGGGAAGAAGCTGTTTCTGAATTGGTGAGTGTGTTCTTTCAGCCTTCTGTACCTCCTTCCCAATGGTAATAGTGTGCAGGGGGAAGTCCTGAGTAGTGGGGATTCTTATTGGTGGACACCATCTTCCTATGGCACCACTCCTTGTAGATGTCACGGATACCACCAAGGCAGGTACCCATGATGGAGTTCACTAATTTTACAAGTTTCTGCAACTTATTTTGATCTTGTGCAGTAGCTCCCTCATACCAGATATTCATGCAAACAATCAGAATGCTCTCCATGGTACATTTGTAGAAGTTTACAAGTGTTTTAGGTGACGTACCAAATCTCCTCCAACTCCTAATGAACTAAAACAGCTGTCTTGCTTTCTTTATAGCTGCATTGATATGTTGGGACCAGCTTAGGTCCTCAGAAATATCGACACTTAGGAACTTAAAACAGCTCACTCTCTCCACTTCTAATCTCTCTATATTAATTGTTTTCCCTCATCTTACCTTTCCTGACATCCACAATCAGCTCTGTTGGTCTAACTGACACTGAATGCAAGGTTGTTGCTGCAATACCACTCAACTCACTCCAGTACGCTCTTTTGTCACTGTGTGATATTCTGCCAACAATGGTAGGATCCTCGGCAAATTTATAGATGGCATTTGAGCTATGCCTAGTCACACAGTCATGGGTTTAGAAAGAGTAGAGCAGTGGGCTAAGCACACATTCCTCTGGTGCCCCAGTGTTGATTGTCAGTGAGGTGGAGGTGTTATTTCCAATCTGCACAGATTGCGGTCTTCTTTTTAGAAAGTTGAGGATTGGGTTGCAGAGAGAGGTACAGAGGCCTAGGTTCTGTAGTTTTTTGATCAGGGCTACAGGAATGATAGTCTTAAATGTTGAACTATAGTCAATAAAGAGCATCCTTACATAGATATTTGCATTATCCAGGTGATCCAAGGCCATTGAGAATACATTTGCTGTAGACTCATTGTTGCGATAGGAAGAATGCTGTGAGTCCAGATCCTTGCTGAGCCAGGAGTCAATTCTAGCCATTACCTACATTTCAAAGCATTTCATCACTGTCGATGTGAGTGCTAGAGGAAAATCATCCTTGACGCAGCTCATGCTGCTCTTCTTGGGAACTGCTATAATTGTTGCCCTTTTGAAGCAAGTGGGAACAATTTCTCATCCAAAGAGGTGAGAGATTGAAAATGTCTTTTTTGCTCATTTTTTTAATATTTCTGATCACTCATACAGATATATTAATATAATTGAGCTTGCATTAGATTCATGAAAAAGAATTTTCACTAGCGATCATCCCAGATAAGTTAACTGAATTGAGGCCTGTCTCCAAAATGTTACCCTTTAATGCCAAAGGAATGAATTTCAGAGGGAAATTACTATGTACTGACAAATGTAGAGAAAATATTATTTGTTTGAACTGCCAGCAATATCATGAAGGATTCCACCAACACTGGTTTTGGTGGGATCCTTCATGATATAACTGTTTGTCCCACTCCCATCAAGGAAGAGGCTACATAACATCTACACCAGGACCACCAGTCTCAAAAGTGGTGACTTTCCCCAAGCCATCAACACCTGCATTTATTGAACCCAACCCATCACACTCCCACTACTTTATTATTTCCTGTTGTTCTTATTGGTTGGCTATCATGCTGTTATTTGGTATAGTATGTTTGTTCTCTCTTTGTGGGCTGTTGGATCTTTGGATCTTGAGACGAGGATTATGATGGTTGTGCTAGTTCTCTGACAGCCAACTGATCAGAACGACAAGTCAGACCCATATAAATTTGAGCACTTAACGGAAACAACACTCAATTGTGCACTGGTGATCTTGCCTTGAATGGTGACAAAATACTTGCAACACAATCTCCAGGCTTGGCAAAAAACTCTACAAACAAGCAGCCAGCCGAGCTACCAATCTCCTCTCTTATTTCAGGGTCACCTTATGTATAGATACTTCTGTACTTTGCACCATTTTATTTACATACAGTCAGTTCATGTTTTTTTCATTGTGTCCTTTATGCTTATTCTGCTTTTTTTAATGCTACATCAGATCTGGAGTATCAAGCATTTTGTTCTCCTTTACACTTGTGTACTGAAAAATGACAATAAGAAAACTTGAATCATGATACATAATTCTTCATTTCAGAAAAGATTAGTTTTGTAAAACATAATTGTGTGAATTCTGAACTCCTAGATTAATCATTCACTTGCATATTACAAATGAGTTTTTTGGAATAAATGGTGAAAAGACAATATGTTCAAAAACTTAGAAACACTGCTTGTATCTGGTTTAACAGAAATTATTTGAGTTCATTGAATGTTCTATTTAAACTGGATAATTAATATGGACATCAATACTGATGGTGAAATACAAGCAGAATGACTCCAGGACAAAGTGAGGAACAAGGGTTGTTTTGCTGTTGTCACTTGGTATGCTCCATTTTGTTATGTTATGTGTTGTTGTACCATGTTATGTTGGCACCAGAATGTGTGGCAAAACTAGCAGGCTGCCCCCAGAACATCCTTGGGTGTACTGGTTGTTAACTCAAATGACATTTGGCCCTTCAAGTCTACTCCACCATTGATGCACCATCAATAAATCTAGGAGACTGGAAGTGAATGATAGGCTTTTGTAAACAGCAAAAAAGGGACCACGACCATGTCAAGACTGAGGGAGGAACAGTGCCCCCAATCGCCTTTGTACAGGGGTCTGTGGGAGGAGCCACAGGAGCAGTCAGCAGAGTCAGCAGAGTCAGGTATACATAGTTCACCACATTCACCCATCCTTGTTCTTAAAAGAGAGTCCCAACAGGCCGAAGTTTCTGACAAGTATTTTCACAGGTCAAGTCTATCAGGCGGCCATGTCCGTCGCTGCGATCTACGTAGCACCATTGGTGATTGCACCAGTGACAGTGGTTGTGCTGGCCCCGGCCTGACTGGAGGGACCAGCCCGTTAGACATCAGTAACCCCTCACGTGCATGTGTGGCGCCCAGTATGGGAGTGTCGGGAGGAGTCGGTGTAGGGCTGGGCGTGCGCGGTGTCTCATGGGTAGGTGTCTCGTGGCCATATACATTGGTGGGTACGAGGTCAGGGTAGGGGTCTGGTGCTTCTGCGGGCACCAGGTCGCGGATGGAGACCGTGTCCTCCCGCCCATCAGGTAAGATCACGTAGGCATACTGGGGGTTCGCATGAAGTAGGTGAACCCTCTCGACCAGCAGGGAGTATTTATTGCTCCTCCCATGTTTCCGGTGCAGCACTGGCCCTGGGGACGTCAGCCAAGCCAGTCAGGTGGTCCCAGTGGTTGACTTCCTTGGAAAAGAAGAGTCGCTCATGAGGGATGGCATTGGTGGACGTGCATGACAGGGAGCGGATTGAGTGGAGTGCCTCGGGGAGAACCTCCTGCCAGCGAGAGACCAGCAATCCCTTTGACCTGAGGGCTAAGAGTGTGGCCTTCCACACAGTGGCATTCTCCCTCTCCAACTGTCCATTTCCCCGGGGATTATAGCTCGTGGTCCTACTAGTTGCAATACCCCTAGCCAGCAGGTACTGGTGCAGCTTGTCACTCATAAACAAAGACCCTCTATCACTGAGGAAATAGCAGGGATATCCGAACAGAGTGAAGAGCTGGCGCAGGGCTTTTATGAAGGACGTGGCGGTGGTATCGGGGCAGGGGATGGCAAAGGGGAACAGCGAGTACTCGTCGATTATGTTAAGAAAGTACACATTGCGGTCAGTGGAGGGAAGGGGGCCCTTAAAGTCGACACTCAGTCGCTCAAAGTGGCAGGTGGCCTTTATAAGTTGTGCCTTTGCTGGACGGTAGAAGTGCGGTTTGCACTCAGACTTGGCAGTCCCTGGTCATCGTCCTGATCTCCTCGAGGGAGTAAGGCAGGTTCCGGGCTTTCACGAAGTGGAAAAGCTGGGTGACCCCTGGGTGGCAAAGATCTGCATGGAGATCTGCATCCACTGCATGCATTGCTGCTTTGGCAATGTCCCCTTTAATGCGGTTGAAGGACGCGCGGGCCTCGGCTGAAAGGGGAAATGTGGGGGACTTGATCGGGGGCGGGCCTTGTCGGCGTAGTGAGGGACCCACTGGGCGTAATAGGAAAAGAAGCCCAGGCACCGTCTGAGGGTTCTGACGGTGTTGGGAAGAGGGAGTTCCAACAGAGGGCACACACGGTCGGGGTCAGGGCCAATGACTCTGTTCTCCACAACATACCCCAGGATAGCAAGGCATGTGGTTCCAAACACACACTTGTCCCTGTTATAGGTGAGGTTAAGGGCGTTAGCTGCTTGGAAAAATTGTTGGAGGTTGGTGTCGTGATTCTGCCAGTCGTGACCGCAGATGATGATGTTATCCAGTTATGGGAACGTGGCCTTCAGTTGGCACTGGTCCACCATCCGGTCCATTTCCCGCTGGAGGACAGAGACACCATTCGTAACACCGAAGGGGACACGCAGGAAGTGATAAAGCCTGCCGCCCGCCTCGAAGGCGGTGTAGGGGTGGTCCTCTGGACAGATGGAGAGCTGATGGTAAGCAGATTTCAGGTCTATGGTCGAGTACACCTTGTACTGAGCTATCTGGTTGACCATATCCGCGATGTGGGTTAGGGATATGCATCAAACTGCGTGAACCGATCGATGGTCTGTCTATAGTCCATGACCATCCTATTTTTCTGTCCATTCCAAACAACAACCACCTGGGCCCTCCAAGGGCTAGTGCTTGGCTCAATGATCCCCTGCACCTCTGACTGAATGAAGGTCCTGTCCCCCGCACTGTACCTCCTGCTTTTAGTTGCCACAGGTTTACAGTCGGGGGTCAGGTTGGCGAACAGCGGTGGGGGAGGGATCTTGAGGGTGGAGAGGCTGCAAGTGGTGTCAGTAGCGCAGCCATTGGCATGGTGTTGGGTGGTATGTGCAGGTCGGTGCATGTGTCTGGTCGATAGCGGAATATATGACGAATTCCCACAGAACTGGGGATTTCTGACAGTGATTGGTGGGAGGGGCCCGTCATACTCCATTGTCACGTTTTTCAGGTGGCTCTGGAAGTCGAGCCCCAATTGCACGGGGGCACACAGTTGAATCATGCCTGATTCATTTCTTTCTCAGCACTAATTTCCTACCCTCTCCCTGTAACCCTTCATGCCCTGCCTAAGCAAATATCTGTCACCCTTTGCTTTAAACATATCCAATGACTTGGCCTCCGCAGCCACCTGTAGCAATGAATTCCACAGATTCCCCACTCCCTGGCTAAAGCAATTCTTCCTCATTTCCATTCTAAGTGATGACCCTCTATTCGGCAGCTGTATCCTCTTGTCTTCAACTCCCCCACCATAGGGAACATCTTGTCCATGATAATGAACTGTGTAGCTGTTTAGGCAAAGTTTGATCCTTTCATTTCTTAAGCTTGTCACGCATGATATTTTTGATTAATTCTACCTGTCTTTCTATAACCTGTCAATTGTGCATTGGAGCATCTATTTATCCATTATCATTTTTAAGTCCTTTATAATTCCTTAAGAAAGAATTGTATGTGATAAAAAAATAACTGAAAGCCGTTGTCACATTTCACATCATAGATTCTTCTTCACAAAAAAAGAATGAAGATTCAGTGTCAAGTGTGGAGTTCTTTCAATCAAGTGTTAGCACATGTGGGTGGTCCTGAGGAATTTAATATTACATTTTCAATCATCTCCACATCTTCACAATTGAGACATTCATTTTCTTTCCCCAGATAATGGAAACCCTTAGTTGAAATTAATTATTATATGGTTCATTTCTGCTTTGCCAGCACTGCATTAAAAATAATCAAATGAATAATCAGCAATCTCTTTTGATGCTCCAGGGAACTTGCTTTCTACTTTGACATTGACTTTGCAGATCTGGAAGTACGATATTTTTATGTGCACTGCATACTGCAGCACTTTAGGTTTCCTGTGTGTAAAGTTAGAACATTGAATGTTTGCCAGTACCTGAGGGAAAGAGTGGATAAATATTGGGAGCTAGTTTCCCTGGTGTCAAATGTTACAGGATATCAGAGGCCCATTTATATCCATCACACAATCTCTTTGATGACGCCCGTGGGGGGGTGAAGGGGTGGGGTGCGCGGTGAATTCACTATCAGGCAGGAGGTATCGTAGCGTTAGGACAAGGACTGTTAGAATGAGAAGCAGCTTCTTCTTCTCCCTGGCCGTAGGACTATTGAACTTCCTACCACCATCCAGGTCTCAACATGTATGAAGCACCAGTAGTGTTACAGTTTGCTTTTTAACTTGTGTCATAAATGCTACTTATGGCAAATTTTAATCTTCTGGAAGATATTGTATTACTTGTTAATTTACATGTCAGTTAATTTTATTTTATTCCCACAAACCTAATTGAGAAGATGCAGAATCCGGACCTCTGTACCTCCCTCTGTAATCAGATCCTCGACTTCCTATCCGGAAGACCACAGTCTGTGCGGATTGGTGATAACGCATCCTCCTCGCTAACGATCAACACTGGCGCACCTCAAAGGTGTGTGCATAGCCCACTGCTCTACTCTCTGTATACACATGACTGTTTGACCAGGCATAGCTCAAACACTATCTACAAATTTGCTGATGATACAACCATTGTTGGTAGAATCTTAGGTGGTGACGAGAGGGCGTACAGGAATGAGATATGCCAACTAGTGGAATGCTGCTGAAGCAATGACCTGTCACTCAACGTCAGTAAGACGAAAGAACTGATTGTGGACTTCAGGAAGGGTAAGATGAAGGAACACATACCAATCCTCATAGAGGGATCAGAAGTGGAGAGAGTGAGCAGTTTCAAATTCCTGGGTGTCAAGATCTCTGAGGATCTAACCTGATCCTAACATACTGATGTAGTCATAAAGAAGGCAAGAGAGCGGATATACTTTATTAGGAGTTTGAAGTGATTTGGCATGTCAACAAATGCACTCAAAAACTTCTATAGTTGTACCGTGGAGAGCATTCTGACAGGCTGCATCACTGTCTGGTATGGAGGAGCTACTGCACAGGACCAAAAGTAGCTGCAAAAGATTGTAAATCTAGTCAACTCCATCTTGGATACAAAGTAACCAGAACGTCTTTTGGAAGCGGTGTCTCAGAAAGGCAGCGTCCATTGTTAAAGACCTCCAGCACCCAGGGCATGCACTTTTCTCACTGTCGTCATCAGGTAGGAGGTACAGAAGCCGGAAGGCACACACTCAGCGATTCAGGAACAGCTTCTTCCCCTCTGCCATCCGATTCCTAAATGGACTTTGAAGCTTTGGACACTACCTCACTTTTTAAATATACAGTATTGTTGTTTTTGCACATTTTTTAATAATCTATTCAATATACATAATTGATTTGCTTGTTTATTTATTCGGTTTTATTTTATTTATTTTTTTTTCTCTCCCTGCTAGGTTATGTATTGCATTGAACTGCTGCTGCTAAGTTAGCAAATTTCACGTCACATGCCGGTGATAATAAACCTGATTCTGATATTTTATTTATTTATTGAAACACAGTACAGAATAGGCCCTTCGACCCTTCAAGCTACACTGCTGAGCGTAATGGTGCGACAATTTACAATGACCAATTAACCTGCCTGCCAGTATGTCTTTATACTGTGGGAGAAAACCAAGGAGCACCCAGATGAAACCCACACAGTCACTGGGAGGACATACTTACACGTAGTAAACCCACGCAGTCATGGGGAGAACATACATACAAGCAGCATCAGGAATGTTAAATTCCTCTGGGTAGTAACAGGAAAAAAATCACTGGTGGGCTACCGAATAATAACATTACAGTGGCATAGGCAATAAACAGAGAAAAATCTAAGGCATGTTATCGTATGGGACTTTAACATGCACATAGATTGGGTGAATCAAGTTGGTTGAGGCAGTCTTGAAAAGGTCTTCTTAGACTGCACCCGTGATGGCTTTCTTGGACAACATATTACTCTACCTACAAGGGAACATGCTATCTTAGATCTGGTCCTGTGCAGCGAGACAGGTAAAGTTAGTGAACTTTCAGTTAGGGATCCTCTTGGAAAGGGTGATCACAGTATGACTGAGTTTCTCATACAAATGATGTATAAGATGAGGGGTTCAATAGTTCGAGCGAAAACCAATGCATTATGCCTAAACAATGGAGACTGCAGTGGGATGAGGGAGGATTTGGCAGTGCAGTGCGTGCAGTTCTGGTCTCTTTATTTAATGAGGGGTATACTGGATTTGGAGATGGTGCAGAAGAGTTTCACTAGGCTAATTTCAGAGATGACAGGGTTCAACAATGAGGAGAGATTGAGTCAACTTGGACTGTACTCACTAGAATTCAGGAGTATGACAGGAGATCTAATAAAAGCATATAAAATTATGAAGGAGATAGATAAGATAGAGGCAGGTAAGTTATTTCCACTAATAGGTAAGACTAGAGCTAGGGGACATAGTTTCAAGATTTGGGGGAGTAGATTTCGGACAGAGATGAGGAGGAACTGCTTTTTGCAGAGGGTGGGGAATCTGTGGAATTCTCTGCCCAATGAAGCAGTGGAGGGTACTTAGGTAAATATATTTAAGACAAGGTTGGATAGATTTTTGCATAGTAGGGGAATTATGGGTTATGGGGAAAAGGCAGGTAGGGGGAGATGAGTCCATGGCCAGAGCAGCCATGATCTTATTGAATAGTGTAGAAGGCTCAATGGGCCAGATGGCCTACTCCTGCTCCTATTTCTTATGTTCTTATAAATTGAACCTGGGTCGACTGTAGTGTCTTGCTATGATGATGTGTATGAGTTATATGTAACATGTTGTCCAATTTGGTTCATTGTTTTGTTTGACAGTATATACAGGAACACTGTTGAATGACAACAAACTTGAACTTAATCTTGACATTAGGCCAAAGTTTTATAAGGAGAACCCCACTTGGAGTACTGTGCTCAGTTCTGGATGCCTCACTATAGAAAGCAAGTGGAAACCACAGAAAGGGTGCAGAGGAGATTTACAAGGATGTTGCCTGGATTGGGGAGCATGCCTTATGAGAATAGGTTGAGTGAACTCGGCCTTTTCTCCTTGGAGCGACGAAGGATGAGAGCGATGTATAAGATGATGAGAGGCATTGATCGTGTGGATAGTCGGAGGCTTTTTCCCAGGGCTGAAATGACTAGCATGAGAGGACACAGTTTTAAGGTGCTTAGAAGTAAGTACAGAGGAGATGTCGGGGATAAGTTTTTTTACGCAGAGAGTGGTGAATGCGTGGAATGGGCTGCCAGCGATGGTGGTAGAGGCGGATACAAATAGGGTCTGTTATGAGACTCCTGGATAGGTACATGGAGGAGCATGAGTAGCCCTAGCTAACTTCTAAGGTAAGGACATGTTTGGCACAGCTTTGTGGGCCAAAGGGCCTGTATTGCAGTGTAAGTTTTCTATGTTTCTATGAGAAAGAAGTAACATATGCTGAGTGCAGAGATATACACTGGGGAATCCAGGCAAAGGAAAAGAGGGCACGAAGTATGAAGATTTCAATGTACACAAAATATACATGTATACTAGGTATACAAAATTATGAGGGGTAGAGACAGGATACACGCAAGCAAGTATTGATGTTGAGTAAGACTAGAACTTGAGGATATGTGTTAAGGGTGAAAAGGGAAATTCTAAAGTGGAACATGTGGAGGAATGTCTTCATGAATGTTGAATGACTTGCCGGGGAATTTGTGGTTATGGGTTCAATTGTGACATTTAAGACAAATTAGGCAAGATGCATGGATGGGACAGGGTATGGAGGGCTATGGTCCAGCTGTGTGTCAATATCAATGGAACTTGGTAGAATAAACACGAGGAAATCTGCAGATGCTGGAAATTCAAACAACAACACACACAAAATGCTGGTGGAACACAGCAGGCCAGGCAGCATCTATAGGAGAAGCACTGTCGACGTTTCAGGCCAAGACCCTTCGTCAGGACTGTTCCACTAGCATTTAGTATGTTGTGTTTGAACTTGGTAGAGTAGTAGTTTGGTATGGACTAAATGGGCCTAATGTCCTGTTTCTGTGCTGTACTGCTCTATGACTATATGTAAAGTTTAACTTAATATATACGTTGACAATCCATTCCACAACTGTGTGTCAAAATAGACATTACTGGTTCAGTACAAAATAGATCATTTCAGTTTACCATGTCCAAGGTTGATAATGGCTTCTTCAAGGGGCATCATTGTCTTTAAATGTTTTTTCTTAGTCATCCACATACACCACAATACCAAAACTGGAAAACATTTATTTGCAGTAACCACAAAATGCTGGAGGAACTCAGCAGACCAGGCAGCATTTGTGGAAAAGAGTACAGTCAACATTTTGGGCCCCTCTGCCTGACCTGCTGTGTTCCTCCAGCATTTTGTGTGTGCTGCATGGATTTCCAGCATCTGCAGATTTTCTCTTCCTCATTCGTTTGCAGTTGCTGGTTTGTGTGTGTTTTTTTTCTTTGAAATTTTCTTATTCTCATCTGCTACTTCATCAAGGGAAAATGACTCCGTGGACACTGAAAGACCCTCTAAAGTTAAAATTTCGAAGTCAATTTTATTATCGAACTCAGAACTTTAGAAGATCTTGCAATGTCCACAGTCACTTTTCCTTGATGCACTAGCTGATAAAAATAAAGAAATTTCAAAGGAAAAAAAATCTGTTTTCACAATTATAGGAACTGCTTTCCTGATCGCAATCAGCTCTGTCATTTCATGATTAAACTATTAATGTGAAGGATATGCCCTTTGCTCTTTGCCCTCCATTTGAATGTTTCTAGCTTTAGATGCCACTTTAAAACTTCTGAAACTCGAGTGGCGACATCTACTTATAATGTTGTAGCAGAGCTCCCCATCTGCCATGTCAACACTTAAAATGATAAAGCTGCAGGAAAGAGTTTAATTTCACAGCCATTGGTTACGAGCAAGTTTCCCTTTTGAAGGAAAAGAATAATGTATAAACTCGCATGCATTCAATCGATCCTGACTTCTGACTTCTGATAGCTGCAGAAAAGAAGGGTGCTGTGGAGAGAATCATCCACTGAGTCAGCGTGAGTGGAAGTCAGAAACAGAAAGACCGATCATTACTGCGAATATTTTATCAGCAAGGTCACTGAGGAACAGATCAGCAGGAAGATCTTGGAAAGGTAAACAAATGATAAGGTTGAACATAGAACACAGAACATGGAAAATCTAGCACATTACAGGCCATTTGGCCCCCCAATGTTGTGCCAACCATGTAACCTACTCTAGAAGCTGCCTAGAGTTTCCCTACCACATAGCCCTCTATTTTACTAAGTTCATGTACCTATCTAAGAGTCTCTTAAAAGACCCTATTGTATCTGCATCTACCACCTTCGCTAGCTGTGCATTCCATGCACCCACCACTCTCTGCATGAAAAACTTATCTCTGACATCCCACTTGTACCTACTTCCACACACCTTAAAACAATGCCCCTTCCAGTTAACACACACAAAATGCTGGTGGAACACAACAGGCCAGGCAGAATCTATGGGAAGAAGCACTGTCGATGTTTTGGGCCAAGACCCTTTTTCAGGACTAACTGAAAGAAAAGATAGTAAGAGATTTGAAAGTAGGAGTGGGAAGGGAAAATCTGAAATTATAGAAGACCGGAGGGGGCGGGGTGAAGCTAAGAGCTGAAAAGGTGATTGGCAAAAGGGTTACAGAGCTGGAGAAGGGAAAGTGTCATGGGGCGGGAGGCCTCGGGAGAAAGAAAGGGGGAGGGGAGCACCAGAGGGAGATGGACAACAGGCAAAGAGTTAAGGGCAGAGAGAGAAAAAAAGGGGGGTGAATAATAAAGAAATAAATCAGGGATGGGTAAGAAGAGGAGGAGGGGCATTAACAGAAGTTAGAGAAGTCAATGTTCATGCCATCAGGTTGGAGGCTACCCAGCCGGTATTTAAGGTGTTGTTCCTCCAACCTGAGTGTGGCTTCATCTTGACAGTAGAGGAGGCCATGAATAGACATATCAGAATGGGAATGGGACGTGGAATTAAAATGTGTGGCCACTGGGAGATCCTGCTTTCTCTGGTGGACATAGTGTAGGTGTCATGGATAGACATATCAGAATGGGAATTATACGCTCTGTTCCTCATTCATTTGCAGTTGCTAGTTTCTGTGTGTTCTACACTCAGTCCGCCAGAGAAAGCAGGGTCTCCCAGTGGCCACACATTTTAATTCCACGTCCCATTCCCATTCTGATATGTCTATCCATGGTCTCCTCTACTGTCAAGATGAAGCCACACTCAGGTTGGAGGAACAACACCTTATATACCGTCTGGGTAGCATCCAACCAGATGGCATGAACATTGACTTCTCTAACTTCCACTAATGCCTCTCCTCACTGCATCCCTGATTTATTTATTTATTATTCACCCCCCTTTTTTTCTTGCTCTGCCCATCACTCCACCTGTTCTCCATCTCCCTCTGGTGCTCCCCTCCCCCTTTCTTTCTCCCTCGGCCTCCTGTCCCATGATCCTCTCCCTTCTCCAGCTCTGTATCCCTTTTGCCAATCCCCTTTTCCGCTCTTAGCTTCACCCCACCCCCTCCGGTTTTCTCCTATCATTTCGGATTTGCCCATCCCCCTCCTACTTTCAAATCTCTTACTGTCTTTTCTTTCAGTTAGTCCAGATGAAGGGTCTCGGGCCGAAACGTCGACAGTGCTTCTTCCTATAGATGCTGCCTGGCCTGCTGCGTTCCACCAGCATTTTGTGTGTGTTGCTTGAATTTCCAGTATCTGCAGATTTCCTCATGTTTGCCCCCTCCAGTTAGCCATTTCAGCCCTGGAAAAAAGCCTCTGGCTATCCACATGATCAATGCTGTTCATCAGCATATGCACCTTGATCAGGTCACCTCTCATCCTCCGTCGCTCCAAGGAGAACAAGCCAAGTTCACTCAACCTATTCTCATAAGGCATGCTCTCCAATGCAGGCAACATCTTGTAAATCTGTTCTGCACTCTCTCTACAGTATTCATTAAGTTCCTGTGCTACGTCCTCCGACTCCATGCACATTTCTTCACCATCGCGCCTGCTTGGTCCTATTCTCACACGGCTCATTCTCTTGTTCTTCACATACTTGTAGAACGCCCTGGGATTTTCCTTAATCCTGCTCGCCAAGCCCTTTTCACCAAGACCTCGCCAAACTTTACTAATTTTATTCTTGAGCTCCTTCCTGGCACCCTTGTAATTTCCTAAAGCTCTAGCAGTACCTGTTTTTTAAAAAGTTTTTCATAAGCTTTTCTTTTCTTCTTAACTAGATTTTTGACATCCTTTGTACACCATGTTTCTTTTATCCTGCCAACCCTTCCCTGCCTCAATGGAACATACCTATGCAGAACACCAAGCAAATGTTTACTGAGCATTTGCCACATTTCTGTCATGCATTTTCCTGAGAACATCTGCTCTCAGTTTATGCTCCCAAGTTCCTGCCTAACAGCATCTAACCCCATTTAAATGTTTTCCCGTATTTTCAGCTCCTATCCCTCTCCAGCACTACAGAGTTGTGATCACTACCTGCAAAATGTTTTCCCACTGAGAGATCTGACACTTGACCAGATCTTGCCAATACCAGATCAAGGACAGCCTCTCCTCTAGTTGGCTTATCTAGATATGGTGTCAGGAAGCCCTCCTGAAGCTGCCTAACAAACTCAACCCCATCAAAATGCCTTGCTTTAGGGAGATGCCAATCAATATTAAGAAAGTTAAAATCACCTATCACAACAATCCTATTATTAATATTGCACCATTCCAGAATCTGCCTCCTTATCTGCTCCTTGATGTCTCTGTTACTATTGGGGTGTCTATAAAAAATAATCAGTAGAATTATTGTCCCTTCTTGTTTCTAACTTCCACTTAGAGCAACTCAGTAGAAAATCCCCCATGACTTCCTCCTTTTCTGCAGCCGTGAAACTGTCCCTGATTAACAGTACCACTCGTCACCTCTTTTGCCTCCGTCCCTGTCCTTTTTGAAACATCTAAAGCCTGGCACATTCAGCAGCCATTCCTGCCCCTGAGTCATCCAAGTCTTTGTAATAACCACAACATCATAGTTCCACGTATTGATCCAAGTTCATCCACCTTGCTTATGATACTCATTGCATTAAAATAGACACATCTCAAACCATCGGGCTGAGTGCTTCTTTGTTCTATCATCTGCCTATCCTTATAAACTGCCTACAAGCTGTCACTACTTGTCTACCAACCGCCCCATCTTCTGCCTCTTCACTTCAGCTCCCACCCCACTGCAGACCTAGTTTTAACACCCCTCCCAGTAGCATTACCACTCCTTCCTCCCAGGATATTGGTTCCCATCCACTCCCCAAATTCTGCCCTCTGGGCGTAACCACCTGCTCAAAAGTCATATCTGTCAATTGCTCTGTCTCACAGATGATCAAAAACTCCAGCTCATGAAAGACCGCATTAAGGAGCTGAAGCAGGAGTTGGAGGAACTTCTACTTAATGCAGTCTTTCATGAGCTGGAGTTGGCTGCACTTCCCATAGGTGTGGTCATCAGGGAGAACATCAGGTTCCATGAATTCCCACATATATAGAAGGAGTGTTCCACTGCCATATCTGCCATCCTCCCTGCACTGGAGAAAGGGCAAATCTTCTAAACTGTGTCCTTGGCCTCAGCCTCTTCCCAACGAAACCTTTTGAGTCAAAGCCAGCACTCCTACTCTCACCGCTGCCCTACTCCCAACAATGGCTGCCACGCTTGCCCCTCCTGTACTTTTATTTAATTCACAGTGCTCTGCTCCCCATGCTGTTTGGTCCTCTGGGATATTCCAATATCCATGAAGCTCTCTGTTTATAATAGCTTCGCTAACCTGCGAGTAAACTCTTCAAATTGCTCTGCTCCTGACGTTGACTGGGCCTCCGGAATGTTATTATGAATGACTTCAGCTTCCTTAATATTGATTAGTACCTCCTTAGTTCAAGACATTCAGATGGGACTGAATTTGTTAGGTGTGTCCAGGAATGATTCCAAGGATTCAAACTACATTCATTATCAAAGTATGTATGCAGTATACAACCTTGAGAGTCACTTTCCCACAGACAGCCATGAAACAAAGAAAACCAAGGAACCTGTTCATAGAAGAAAAAAATCAAATTCTTGAAGCAATATGTAGGCAAGCCAAGGAGAGGAGAGGCTGTTCTGGAGCTAGGCAAGGCAATGAACTAGGTTAGGTGATGGATTTCTTGGTGGACAAGCATTTTGGAGACAGTAACCACAACTCCCTGATCTTTAGCATGGACAAGGGTAGGAGCTGACTGAATAAGAAAGTAATTTAATTGGGGGAGAGCCAATTATGATGCCATTGGGCAGGAGCTTGGGAGCGTGAACTGGGAATGGCTGTACTCAGTGAAATACACCATGGAAACGTGCCGATTGTTCAGGGAGCACTTGCATGAGGCTTTGGAAAAGTTTGACCCATTGAGATAAGGAAAGGATGATGGGTTGAAGGAACCATGGTTGACAAGAGAGGTGGAACATTTGTTGAAGAGGAGGAAGGAAGCATACTTAGGGTTTAGGAAGCGAAGATCAGATAGGACACTTGGGAGTTATAAGGTAGCCATGAAGAACTTTAAGAAGGGAGTTGAGAAGGAGATATGAGAAGACCTTTGTAAGTAGCATTAGGAAATAAAACAAGACATTCAACATGTACATGAAAAACAGAAGGAATGCAAGAGTGAGAATAGGATCGATTAGGGATATAAAAGGAAACATATACCTGGAGTCGGAGGAGGTAGGGGAAGTCCTTAATGAATGCCTTGCATTATGGTCTTATGGAAGCTTTAGAGAGGATGCAGGGGAGATGTACCAGGATGCTGCCTGAATTAGAAATCATGTCTTATGAGGAAAGGTTGAGGAAGCTAGAGATTTTATCTTTGGAGTGAGATGATTGAGTGATGTGATAGAGGTGTAGAGCATAATAAAAGGCATTGATAGAAAGAACAGCCAGTGTCTTTTACCCAGTGTGAATAGAATAATATGATATAATATACTTTGAAGGTGATTTGAGGAAAACTATAGGGGAGGGGATGTCAGGGGTGTTCTATTATAAACAGAGTGGTGAGTGCATGGAATGCACTGTTGTGGTGGTGAGAGAAGCAGATTCACTAGGGACATTTAAGAGACTGTAAAACACATGTATGAAAGAAAAGTGAAGAGCTATGTTGGAGGGCAAGATTAGATTGATCTTTGAGTAGGTTAAAAGCTCAGCACAATATTTTTCCTGGAAGAGCCATACTGTTCCATGTTCCAGGTTCAAGCCACAGCATGAAGCCGTAATGGTGAGAGAAAAAGCTGGATTACTACTTCAGAAGGAGTATTTGAAAAATAGCTGAAACCTTTAACAAAGTGATTGTTAGCTTCTTTGTAGTGGAGTTGTGTAAGAATTGTCCCCACATTAATTCACAGCAGGCAATGAGAGAGTAAAGGAATAAATACCAGACAATAAGTCATTTTGTTCAAAGACTGTCACTACTGTATACCTCCAGAAAAATTCTTTCCATACATTACTATCTGTGGGATCCCCAGATGTCAGGGTTCAACTAACCAACCAAAGGGGATGTACAGACGATATGGACATCAAGGGAGGGATTGAAAGGTGATGACTGGCAGATATTCTAGGATGCAAGTACCTTCAAAGAATATTGGCCTTTGACATTGGAAACTGTTCCCCGCAGTTCTCTACGTTAGCTTGAAAGGAAAATTATTGCTGTTTTTTAATATGTTGCTCTGAAATCATATCTAGCGCAAAAGCAGAAAACATATCAGATATGAAGAACATACAGGAAATTTTATATCAAAATCAGACAGATTTCAGTCTCCCTCCTCAGCAATTAACTTAATAAAGTAATTAAACATGAGACTGCATGCTACTGACTATTATTAATGCTTTTATGCTGGAAACGTTTCACATTGATCTTTTCAATGCACAGTCTTTGACAACTCACTGTACACTATTTTATGAACATTAACTTTTTTTATTCCTTTATATTCATTGATAAAATACTTTTGAAAGTGTGGTTCAACTTTATGATGAAAACTTTGTTTAGCAACTTAGATACAGAATCAGACATTCAAGCAAGACAGAATCGGTATCCTCTGAATGTTGCAACTGATTTACGTAAGGTGACGATTTCTTCCATCATCTGTAGTTTTTTTCGGGATGAAACATATCAACTCCTGCCTGAGAAGGGACTTGAATCCATTCTGGTTTACCTACCGAAGCAACTGGTCCACCGCAGATGCCACCTCATTGGTTCTTCACTCAACCCTGCAACATCCGGACAGCAAATCTGATGCTACACCAAAATGTAGCATCAGAATCGACTACAGCTCAGCATTCAGTTTCATCATTCCCTCAAAACAGATCAATAAGCTCCTAGATCCTGGTCTCAATTACTCCTTGTGCAATTGGGTACTCAAATTTCTCACTTGCAGACCCCAATGAGTTTGAATTAGCAACAACATCTCCTCCACAATCTCCATCAGCACAGTGCACTATAGCGCTGTGTGCTTAGCACTCTGCTTTACTCACTTCACCGTTATAAAGGCACGACTATGCACAGCTCCTGTTATGGTTATTATTCTACTGATTTATTGAGTGTGCCTGCAAGAAGATGAATATGATAAAATATATGTTCTTTGATAATAAATTTCCTTTGAATTTTGAACTTTTCTTGTTACTGACATTAATATTTTTATTCAAGAATTTATATATTATGGTATTATTAGTTTTTTGTCTGTGCGCAGTTTGTCTTTTCATCACACATTGGTTGTTTGTATGTCATTTTTCGCTTTGTTCTATAGCGAATGCCTGTAAGGAATTGAATCTCAGGGTAGCATATGGTGACAGAGAAATATTTACTTTGAGAGATTTAATAAATCTTTTGGTAACAAGTGAATCACATACCACATAACCATGGAACAATTTCCCTCTTGTAGCAGGATTCTCCTTTTTCACAATGTGCTCTTAAAGTGAGAAGGTTGAAAATAAAATGATCAACAAGTCAGAATATAAGAAGTGATTCAAGTCAAATCTATTCCTCCTGTTTGTGTACCTAAGGTAAGTGATGTGCAGCAGTTTGTTCAACCAGGCATTTTAAGTAGGTTATAAATCCTTCAAAGTGTTTCTTCTGCTTCCAGTTTTCTTTTGTTATGCTTTCTTTCCTGGAGGCAATATGTGGCTCTTACTGGTGTTTGATTTTAATGTTGAAGTGTTACGAAAAAACAAAATCTACTTTTATGTCTTTGTAGCTGACAGAGGAGCAGGAGTAGTTACTTGGTCCCTTGAGTCAGTTCTGCTATTCAGGAAGGTCTGGCTGGCTTTTAACCTTAACGTAATTTCTTGCAGTAACCTGTGTGGCTTGAAGGCTTCATATTTCTTAATCTGTGTCTTGAAATAATCAGCAATAAGCCTCTACAAGTCTCTGTGGCAGAAAATTCAAAAGATTTATAAATCTTTGGGCAAAGATTTTTTTCATCTCAGAATTCAATGGCCAGTTGCTTGTTTGAGAATGTGGCCCTAGATTTCAGACAACGTGGGCATTGGAAGCATCATTCCTTTATCTATCCTGTCAAGCCTCAGAGGACTTCCCAAAATTTCAATGAATACTTCTCTAGAACGGAGGCTCAGTTTGCTCAAATCTCTGCTCCAGGGAAAACGACTCTTATCCTAAAAATCAACTTGGTGAACATTTACTGAACTTTTTCCTGCATACACAGTAATTCAGCTGCAATCTTAACAAGATCTTATACAATTACAGCAATATGTCTTTACTTCAAAGTAAATTTATGATGAAAGTACATATATGTTACCAATTAGAACCATGAGAATCATTTTCTTACAAACATTCAGAGTAAATCCAAGAAAAACAATAGAATCAATGAAAGACTGTACCTAGCAGGACGGACAATCAATGTACAAAGGACAACAGACTGCAAATACAGAAGAGAAAATAAAAATAAGCAATAAGTATTTAGAACATGAGATGAAGAGTCCATGGAGGTGATTCCATGGCTCAGTGATGAGGCGAGTGAAGTTGAGTGAAGTTATCTCCTCTGGTTCAAGAGCCTGATGGCTGAGGGTTAATAATTAGTTCTGAACTTTGTGGTGTGGGTTTTGAGGCTCATTTACCTTCTTCCTGATGGCAGCAGAGAGAAGAGAGCGATTCTTGATGATGGACACTGCTTTGCTGCAACAATGCTCCATGTAGATGTGCTCAATGATGAAAAGGGCAGTATCCACCACATTTTGCTAGATTCTTTTTCATGGACATTGATGTTTCCACAGCAGGCTGTGAAGAAACCAGTCAATAAATTCTCCACGATGGATCTATAGAAGTTTGGCAAAGTTTTAGGTGTCATGCTGAATCTTCACAACTTTTTAAGGAAGTAGTTCCCTGTAATTACACTTACATGTGGGGCACAGGAGAGATCCTCTGAAATTGTAACACCATGGAATTTAAATTTGGTGCTCTTCTCCACCTCTGATATCCCAATGAGGACTGGCTCAGGGACTTCCAGTTTCTTCCTCCTGAAATCAATAATTAGTACCTTGGTCCTGCTGACATTGAGTGAGAGGTTGTTGTTGAGGCACCATGCTGACAGATTTGCAATCTCCCTCCTAAATGCTTATTTGTCACCACCTTGGATTCAGCCTATGGTGTAAATCAGCAAATTTGAAAATGGCACTGGAGCTGTGCTTAGCCTCACAATCATAGGTATAAAGCAAGCAGAGCAGGGGGTTATACACACAGCCTTGTGACGCACCTGTGCTGAGGGAGAGTGTGGAAGAGATGTTGTTGCCAATCCAAACTGATTGGTGTCTGCAGGTGAGGAAATCGAGCATCCAATTGCACAAAGGGGTATTGAGGCCAAAGTCTTGAAGCTTATTGTTTAATTTTGAGGGGACTATAGTGTTAAATGTTGAGTTGTAGTCGATAAAGAGCATTCTGATGTATGCATCTTTACTGTCCAGATGTTGCAAGGTTGAGTGAAGAGCCAATGAAACGGCATCTGCTAGGGATCTGTGGTGCAGGTAGGCAAATTAGAGTAGATCCAAGACGCTTCTCAGGCAGGAGTTGATATGTTTTCACAGCCAACCTCTCAAAGCACTTCATCACAGTGGATGCAAGTGCTATTGGATGTTATTTTGGTATTCAGATCCTCTTGCAATAAAGGATAACATGCCATCTGTCTTACCAATTGCTTGATGTACCTTCTCATTAACTTCTAGTGATCTGTGTACAAGGACTCTGAAATTGCTCTGAACAGCAATAGTTTCTGGAGGAACTCAACAGGCTGGGCAGCATCTATGGATATATGTACAGTCTCTCAAAACAGTCTTTCCAGGTGAGACAACACTTTACCTGTGTGTCTGTTGGGCCCCAAACAGTCCTTCCAGGTGAGGCAACACTTCACCTGTGAGTCTCTGGGGTCATATACTGTGACTAGTGCTCCTGGTGTGGCCTCCTGTATATTGGTGAGACCCAACATAGATTGGGAGACCGTTATGCTGAGCACTTATGCTCCATCCACCAGAAGAAGTAGAATCTTCCAGTGGCTAGTTATTTAAATTCTACTTCTCATTCTCATTCCAATATGTCAATCCATGGCCTCCTCTATTGCCGTGATCAGGAGGAACAACACCTTATATACCGTCTGTGCAGCTTCCTACCTAACGGCATGAACATTGATTTCTCAAACTTCTGATAATGGCCCCCTCTTCTCTCCTTCAGCATTCCCTATCCCCTTTTCCTCTCTAACATTATCTCCTTGCCTGCCCATCACCTCCCTTTAGTGCTCCTCTCCCTTCTCCTTTCTTCCATGGCCTTCTGTCCTCTCCTATCAGACTCCCCCTTTTCCAGCCCTGTATCTCTTTCACCAATCAACTTCCCAGTTCTTTACTTCATTCCTCCCCCTCCTGGTTTCACCTACCATCCCGTGTTTCTCTCTTCCCTCCCCCACCTTTTTAAATCTACTCCTCATCTGTTTATTGCCGAAGGGTCTCAGCCCACAACATTGACTGTACTTTTTTTTTCCATGGATGCCACCTGGCCTGCTGTGTTGCTTGGATTTCCAACATCTTCAGATTTTCTCTTGTTTGTGCTTAGACTAGTCGTTTTCTACAAAACAATCTGTTCTTTTTCTCTAATATTCCACCTGAAATGCACTTGCCAATGAGCCCATCTTCTTCATATTCGCAAGAAATGTGCCTGTGTGCTCTTCTCCGTGCCCAGAATCAGCCCGTTTAGCATCATCAGCAAACCTGTTACTCATGGTCCTCACATCCTAAACCTTGATGTAGATTGTGAACAACCAACCCTGTGGGACCCCACCAGCCTTGGTCTCCCAATCAAAAAAAAAATGTCCTTTTTCCATCAAAGTCCAAAGTTCAAAGTAAATTTTATTATCAAAGTACATATATGTCTACAATTCATTTTCTTATGGGCATACTCAATAAATCAATAGAATAATAACAATATAGAATAACAATATTATATAATAATAATAATAATAATAATAATAATAATAATAATAATAATAATAATAATAATAATAATAATAATAATAATAACTATTATGATGGAATAATAACCAACAGAATCAATGAAAGTTTGCATTCAACCAGACTGCAGAAGGCAATGAACTGTGTAAATACAAAAAGAGGAAATTAATAATAATAATGATAATTAAAATAAATATGCAATATCTGACTCTACCTTTCCAGTTCTGAAGAAGGATCTTGGCCTGAAGCATCGACTGATTATTCTTTTCCAAAGATGCTTCCTGACCTGCTAAGTTCCTCCAGCATTTTGTGTGTGTTGTTTTTGATTTCCAGCATCTGCAGATTTCCCCATGTTAACTTCAGACTTTTGCAGTTAGACACAAGATCAAATCCTGAAACCTGGCAGATAAGAGCTGGTATAAATGTGTTGACATTGACTGCGAGTGAAGTGACAAAGAGAGAGAACAGTATGAGTCTCATTCACCTTTATCTGCCCTTTGGGCAGAATCATGTCACTTACTGGTTGATAAATATTGACCTCACAGATGCAAATAGGATTAATTATACCAACTGCATAACCAAGATAAAAGGCTGAAACAATATTAATGATAAGGTTAACTGAATGAAGAATAAGTTAAAATTAATTGAATATTATTTCTAAATCCTTAAGGATTACATAGAAGGGACAACTTGAGATTTTGAATCTGTTTAAATTGAACATTGGAGCATTAATTCACAATGTGATATTTTCATTTCTCACAAGAGAACACAATTTGTGATGCCTGTAATTGCTCCTAGATGTTCATGTTGGAGGTGTAACCACACATCTCATTACTGAGGACAAATCATTTCACAATTTAGTGCACATTTCTATTCTTTGTTCATCTGTTTTGCTCAATATCAGTTAAACCAATAAATAAGTGCAAACACGAGGAAATCTGCAGATGCTAGAAACTCAAGCAACACACACAAAATGCTGGTGGAACGCAGCAGGCCAGGCAGCATCTATAGGGAGAAGCACTGTCGACGTTTCGGGCTGAGACCCATTGTCAGGAGTCAGATAAGTGCAATACAAGTTAGGTTCTTCAAAGGGAAAACTTACTAATAAGAGTATGTGTGCCATAGTTTATTCAGAGTTTCAGGAGATTTGGTATGTCACCAAAGACACTCACAAATTTCTACAGATGCACTGCAATGAGTGGTCTAACTGGTTGCAGCACCATCTGGTACATGTGGTGGTGGGGGCACTGCACAGGATTCAGATTCAGATTCAGTTTATTGTCATTTAGAAACCACAAATGCAATGCAGTTAAAAAATGAAACAACATTCCTCCAGAATGATATCACAAAAGCACACGACAAAACAGACTACACCAGAAAATCCACATAACGTTTGGCAATCCCCAATCCAGAGTCCAGAGAGGCTGCTGCCTATAAATATCGTGCTACCATCTTAGCGCGTTCCCCGGAAAGGAGCTCTAAATCCACCAGACAAAACAAGACCAAAAACTAAAGCTACAAGACCTGAACAAAACCACATAGTTACAACAGTGCAAACAATAGCATAATTGATTAAAAAAACAGACTATGGGCACAGTAAAAATAGTCCAAAGATGTTATGTTATGCCTGCAGCCCCCTCCCTTGTGAGAATCGCAAGATCACCGTTGGGTTGGGTCAGGGGGCCCAGGAAATGAGAGAGAGAATTGCGGAATGTCTCGTTCCCCCGGCGATGTAAAGCTACAGGAGATGGCCATTGTCTCCGGAAGGTGAATTTGTGGATTGAAGAGTGTACTACGTGGAAGCCCTCAGGCAAAGTGGGCTGGTTGAGGGAGAGATTGCATCACCCACAACCTGATTAATATCTATAACCCTGCGAGTCAGGATAAAAGAGGGTCTGTGGGAACAGCCCCTCAGACGCACCAGAAGAAACGCTAGCACTCCCGTGATAGTGGGAAGCCATTTGATGGAGGCCACGTGCGTTCAGTTCCGTTGCCTGGGACTGGTGGCTTGTAACACAGAAAACGGCTTTTAGCTAACAATGGGGAAACCAACTCCCCGAGTCAAAGGATTGGCATCATAAAAGACCTGGGCAAGTTTAAACCGTCTCTCTCTTAAACCCAAAATGCTGCAGCTTGAACGAACTAACAGTGACTTTTATATTTCCATCGGACAATACATTATCCCCTAGACAATGATAGAGCTATTTCTTATTGGTTATTATGATACCCACGCTTTTAGATTTAGTATTGACAACGTATGTTATCTGAATGTTTGCATTAATCTTATTTTTGTGCCCCTTTATCAATAAATACTTTTAAAAATAGTACCATCAGACTTCAACGGACCTCTCTATCTTTGCTGGTAAGTGACCCAGTTACGGGGCTCGTAACAGTTAAAAGACTAAAAGTTCAAAAGAAACCACCACACAGTTTCTACAATTCCTCAGGGTCCCTGATAGACTCGTCATCTCATGCAGGCGGCAGAAGGAAATACCCCCTCAATGGACCTCCATGGCGCTGCCTGACCCAGCCTGGCAGACACAGCACACACTGAAAGCGACCTGATCACAGTGGACTCTGAGTCCATCAAACCTCCGAGCCTCCGACTATCCCTTCCGGCACAGCTTCTCCGAGCACCATCCTCTGCCGAGCGTATTAAGACGCCCCCACCAACAGACATCGGCAACGCGACCCCGAGGACTGGGGGCCTGTTCTTCCTAGCAGAGACGTGGACCTCACAACAGCAGCAGCAATGAAGAAGGTCTTCTTGGAGATATCCAGATGTTTCTCCATGCTCCCAAGTCCGTATTTCATCCGATTATGATTGCGCATGGCATCCCGCTTCACAAATAACAGATAATCAGCTCCGGAGTGGCCGCTGCAAGCTGCATCGTGCCACCATCTTGGATTGAAGTAAGCTGCAGAAAATTGTCAACTCAGTTGGCTCCATCATATGCACTAGCCTCCCCAACATCCAGGGCAACTTCAAGGAGTAATGCCTCAAAAAGGTGGCGCCCAACATTAAGGTTTCCCATTACCCAGAACACATTCACTGCTTCTTCTTGCTCCCATCAAGAATGAGGTACAGAAGCCTGAGGACTCACACACAATGATTCAGGAACATTTTCTTCCCCTCTGTCATCAGATTTCTGAGTGGACATTGAACCCACGAACACTATTTTGGTCCTGACGAAGGGTCTCGGCCCGAAACGTCGACAGTGCTTCTCCTTATAGATGCTGCCTGGCCTGTTGTGTTCCACCAGCATTTTGTGTGTGTTGTTTGAATTTCCAGCATCTGCAGATTTCCTCATGTTAATGCTATTTTGGTACTTATTTTTCTCTTTGTGCACTATTTATTTAACTTAACTTTTTAAATATATATATATATTTACTGTAATTTGCAGCTTTTATGATTCTATATTGCAATGTACTACTGCCACATAACAACAAATTTCACGAAATGTGCCAATGATATTAAACCTGATACCAACTCTGATCTTGAAGAGAAAGGCTATAAAGGCACGTGAACATAAAAAAATGATGCTGAGTGAAGTCATAGAAATCCATCAGTTCATTCGGCTGATACAGGCATCCTTTCTGCTTTCCTGTTTGCTTACATCTCCACACCCCAAAAATACATCCAACTCAAATGACAATAGACAATAGACAGTAGGTGCAGGAGTAGGCCATTCGGCCCTTCAAGCCAGCACCACCATTCACTGTGATCATGGCTGATCATACACAATCAGTACCCCATTCCTGCCCTCTCCCCATATCCCTTGACCCTGCTATCTATAAGAGCTCTATCTAACTCTCTCTTGAATGCATCCAGAGACTTGGCCCCCACTGCCTTCTAGGGCAGAGCATTCCACATATCCACCACTCTCTGGGTGAAAAAGTTTTTCCACATCTCTGTTTCCCATCTCAATCTTGAATACTTTCAATATGCACCCTCCAAGGTCTCCAGAGTAGAGAATTTCAAAGAATCATGACCAATTGAGAGAGGAAATTCATTCTTATCTTTATCTTAAGCAATAACATTTTTTCCTGAAACTATGCCTTCCAGATTCCACACAAGGAGAAACACCATTTCAGCACCTGCAGTACTGTGCAAAAGTCTTAGGCACCCTAAAATTTACAGCTGAGTTACAGCTGAAAATTGTTAAATGTTGTACAAGCTATTTCCTGTTGAGGGCATGAAAGAAGCAAATAAAATTATGTCTGGGTAAATTTATAGTTGCATACATATTTGTATCAGTAAAAAAGTATATATTAACTACTTAGAGTGAGGCGTCCTTATCGCTTTTCAACCAATTTTTACAGGAGCACCATTGGGAGTGTTTTGATCTGCTGCATCACTGTCAGCTGGGGGAGGGAGAAAGATGAATGTAGTGCTTTTGGATTGGGAAGAACAAAGGAGCAGGTGCTTTTGATGAATCCTGATGAAGGGTCTGGGCCCAAAACCTTGACTGTTTATTTCTCTCTGCAGTTGCTGCCCGACCTGCTGAGTTTCTCCCGAATTTTGTGTGATAGTCCGGATTGCCCCACTGCCTATTGGTCAGCCCTGGGAGAGAAGGCGGCTACAGGAGTGAACCCAGAAAATCCAGGCCGGAGCCCCTCAGGTCACTGAACATCCTTGCAGCACCTGCTGCCAAGCTGGAGCTAAAGAAATTGCTTCATAAGCTTTTCTTTGGACTACACCAGCGAGGCCGAGACAGGGATCTTGACAACTGAGCATCCAAGGATCTCAGTACCTTCCGTCCAGGCTTGTGCCCTGCAGAGGTCACTCCAGTGCCGCTATCCATCGTCCTTCAAGACAAATGGATGCCATCATCATCATTCTGAATTTTCAGCATCTGCAGAATTTCTTATGTTTATTACTGACTATTTATTTTGACATAGGTACTGCACATATATTTAACACACTGTTAGTGTTCACATTGATTTATGACCTTTTTTAGGGGAAGAAACAGAATTCATATTATGTGTGTGTGTACCTTTAAAAGCTCTGTTCAGCATTTCGTATGACTTTTAATGAATTGTCATGATGGTGACTCCTTTTAGCTAATGGTTGAGTAGTTCCAATAAAGGATATTTTGTTAGTGACTTGCCTTGATGAAAGGCATCACAAAGGAGACCACCCACACTCCACATATCATCACTCGGTACAGCTGAAACATCATGTACATCACCCATGTAATGATTCAGTTTTTTGGTGATTATATTCTACAATTAGCACTTACGTAGAAATTGTATTCATTTCTATTGACTTTAATGTAACAGGATGAAGTTGCATTAAAGTCATATCAAAGTGCATGTAACTTCAGGGATTTGGGAAACACCTTTAACAAATCAAATGAAATAAATAAATAAGCTTTCTGCTTGTGGTTTATTTGTAAGTTAAATTGGGAAAACTATTGCCTGGACCTGAAGCAATCATTTAATACCATGTAATGCAGTATGATAGTTACGTTACATTACTTTTCAACACTGTTTTTATTTTATTGTGCTCTTTAAGGCATTAAGCAGCTTGAGCTAATAAAGCATTTCCTCCGAGAAACATTATGTAAGGTGAGCTCAGAATATTCATTCTTCTTCTCTCAGAGGGTGGTGAGAGTGTGGAATGAGCTGCCAGTACAAATGGTGCATGCAGGTTCAATTTCAACATTTATGGAAATTGGGGTCAGTATGTGGATGGGAGGGGTACAGAGGGCTATGGACCCTGTGTAGGTCAATGGTATTAGGCAGATTAATAATTCAACATGGACTAGAGGCACTGAAGGGCTTGAATCTGTGCTATAGCTGGTTGCTTGTTAATCAGAATCAGAATCAGGTTTATTATCACCACCATGTGACGTCAAACTTGTTAACTTAGTAGCAGCAGTTCATAGCATAATATAGAAAAAAACAAAATAGTAATAATAATAAATAAATGTTACATCTTATTCAGTTTATACAGTATGTGTATATTGAATAGATTAAAAGTCATGCAAAAAAACCAGAACTACTATATATTTTTAAAAAGTGTCCATTTAGCAATTGGATGGTAGAGGGGAAGAAGCTGTTCCTGAATCTCTGAGTGTGTGCCTTCAGGCTTCTGTACCTCCTAGCTGATGGTAACAGTGAGAAAAGGGCATGCCCTGGGTGTTGGAGGTCCTTAATAATGGACGCTGCCTTTCTGAGACATTGGTCCTTGAAGATATTACTTTGTAGGCTAGTACCCAAGTTGGAGCTGACTAAATTTACAACCTTCTGCAGCTTCTTTTGGTCCTGTGCAGTAGCCCCTCCATACCAGACAGTGATGCAGCCTGTCAGAATGCTCTCCACGGTACAACTATAGAAGTTTTTTAGTGTATTTGTCAACATACCAAATCTCTTTAAACTTCTCATAAAGTATAGCCACTGTCTTGCCTTCTTTGTAACTACATTGATATGTTGGGACCAGGTTAGATCCTCAGAGATCTTGATACCCATGAACTTGAAACTGCTCACTCTCTCCACTTCTGATCCCTCTATGATGATAGGTATGTGTTCCTTCGTCTTACCCTTCCTGAAGTCCACGGTCAGCTTCTTCATCTTACTGAGTTGAGTGCCAGGTTGTTGCTGCAGCACCACTCCACTAGTTGGCATAGCTCACTCCTGTACGCCCTCTCATCACCACCTGAGAGTCGACTGACAATGGTTGTATTGTCAGCAAATTCATAGATTGTATTTGAGCTATGCCTAACCACACAGTCATGTGTATATAGAGAGTAGAGCAGTGGGCTAAGCACATATCCCTGAGGTACATCAGCAAGGAGAAGATGTTATTACCAATCCGTAGATTGTGGTCTTCCAGTTTGGAAGTTGAGGATCCAATTGCAGAGGGAGGTACAGAGGCCCGGGCTCTGCAACTTTTCAATCAGTATTGTGGGAACGATGGTATGATATGCTGAGCTATAGTCAGTGAACAGCATCCTGAACTAGGTGTTTGTGTTGTCCAGGTGGTCTAAAGCTGTGTGGAGAGCGATTGAGATTGTGTCTGCCATTGACATATTATAACCATAGACAAATTGCAATGGGTCCAGGTCTTTGCAGTGACAAGAGTTCAGTCTAGTCATATCCAACCTCTCAAAGTATCTCATCACTGTCAATGTGAGTGCTACCATCCGATAGTCATTAAGGCAGCTCACTTTATTCTTTTTAAGATCTGGTATAATTGTTGTCTTTTTGAAGCAAGTAGGAACTTCCGCTCGTAGCACTGAGAGGATGAAAATGTCCTTGAAACTCCTGCCAGTTGGTTGGCACAGGTATTCAGAGCTTTACCACGTACTCCAAGGGGAGCTTCACTCTCTTTTATGACAGCCTAACATTGACTTCTGAGACAGAGATCATGAGGTCATCAGGTGCAAAAGGGATATTCTTCCTTTCAAAGCAGGCATAGAAGACATTGAGTTCATCTGGTAGTGAAGCATCACTGCCATTCATGCTATTGGGTTTCGCTTTGTAGGAAGTAATGTCTTGCAGACCCTGCCAGAATTGCTGTGCATCTGATGTCGCCTCTAACCTTATTTGAAAATCTCTTTTCACTTGAAATAGCCCTCCACTGATAGTAGTTGGTACAGGCCTGGATCGCCAGATTTGAATGCCATAAATCTAGCCTTCAGCAGACGACGCACCTCCTGGTTCACCCATGGCTTTTGGTTTGGAAATGTGCAGTAAGTCTTTGTAGGCACACACTCGTCCGCACTGGTTTTAATGAAGTCAGTAACAACTGCAGCATACTCATCCAGATTCAGAGATAAATCCCTGAATACAGTCCAGTCCAACGGTTCAAAGCAGTCCTGTAGGAGCTCCTGTGCTTCCTTTGTCCAAACCTTCTTGGTTTCTCACTACTGGTGTTGCAGTCTTCAGTCTTTGCCTATACTCAGTGAGACTGCCATGTAGTCAGACTTCCTGAAGTGAGGGCATGGAATAGCATGGCAGGCATTCTTGATGGTGGTGTAGCAAAGGTCCAGTGTGTTGTTTCCTCTGGTATTGCAAGTGATCTGCTGATGGTAGTTGCTTAGTGACTTTTTCTGACTGGCCTGGTTAAAATCTCCTAAAACAATGGTTAAGATGTTTAGATGCACTGCTTCATGCACTTTGATCCCATTGCTCAGATCATCTAAAGCCTGGTTAACATTGGCCTGAGATGGAAAGTACACTGCTACCAAAATGACCCCGGAGTACTCCGGTGGTGGGTAAAAAGGATGGCACTTAACTGCTAGATATTCCAGGTCTGGTGAGCAGAATTGGTACAGCACTGATATATTTGTCCACGAAGAAAGGCGTACTTGTCCATCTCTGCTTTCGAGAGACTCTGTAGATCTATCCTGACGACGTACAGTAAACCTGTTGATCTGAATCGCCGCATCTGGTATGAAAGGGGTTAACCAGGATTCTGTGAAAGAAAGGACACACGCGGTCTAGTGACCCTCTGATTCAGTACCCTAGCTCTGAGATCATCGATTGTATTCACCAGAGGCTGCACATTTGCTATCAAGATAGTCAGTATTGGGAGTTTAAGACCCCATTTCCGTAAACGCACTTGTAACCCCGATCTACAGCCGCATTCAGAGTTGCTTCTGTCAGTTTTAAGCAGCGATAGTTCATTTAAATGCATTAAGACATCTTTGTTGACTGTACTGAGCTTGGAAGCAGTTGTGCTTTTAGCTGTATCAGGTTAATACTATTTAATCGTATCCATTGAGAGTACTGCTGCTACTTGAGTCGCCCCCAAGGCGCCCTGGAAGTGATCATGATGTATCTGTATAGTTTTTCATGAACTGTATAGTATTACATTGTTGTCTTGTAAATGCCTGCAAGAAAAGGAATCTCAAGATAGTATATGGTAACATATATGTGCTTCGATAATAAATTTTACTTTCACTTTGACTGTAGAATTTAGAAAGTCACCATCTCTGAACTTCGTTCACTGGAGACCTCATCAGGTTTTATGCTTTTCTCTGTGAATTTTTCTTTCCATTGATCACCACATTAACAACAGTAAACATCACACACCTATTCTCTCTGTCACTCCGATGCAGTATTTCCTTCATTTAAAGGTCTTCTGCAAAGCAAACATAGGCACTCCTCTTTCTGATAGACAGATAAATGGTTAGTGCTGTTGGATCCCGGTGAATTTGTCATCCAAAGGTTCTTCAGAAGTTATGAATGAGCATAAAACTTTATAGTTACAGCCATTTATTAAGTGATATAAGAATGAAGAATGAACAAAAGAAAAGAAATACCCAGTTTCAATGGTAGCGCACCTACTGCAGAGAAACTTCTGCACAAAGTACAGTATCAGTTATAATACAATTTGTACTGAAAAAAAATCACCGAACAATTTCACATACGTCAGTGATTGTATAAAAATATAAGCAAGCATTGAGAAATTAAACTACAAGAAAAATAACTGGATACATAGTATTCCAACAGTACTGAAACCCATTACTTTCTAAAAAAAAAATCTCCCACCATAAACTAAAAGTTTCTGCAGTTGCTGGAAATCAAGAGCAACAGACACAAAATGCTGGAAGAACTTAGCAAGTCAGGCAGCATCTGTGGAGAAGAATAAACATTTGATGCTTTGGGCGAAGACTCTTCATTATGTCTCAATAACTGAATACTTCAGTGATATTACCAGTTCAGTCTTCATTGCCATAGCTGGATATAGCACCCTTCCAATCACTTTCGTTCAATTTCACTCTTGGCTCAAATTAATGCAATATTTTCCTAAAAAGTAGAGTACAATTATTTACTCCCAGAACTATCTCATGTTTGTGGCTAAGCTTACCGTTGACACCAAATATCATATTGTGGCGACCCACTTCCCAGCGCACTCGAACCGGCTCACAAATCGGCGCGCGCCGGCATTGAGGCCAGTCCCAAAAAGGGCGCCAAGTCTGCTTCACCAGCAAGGGGAAAGGACGGGGCTGTGAATACGTGCCCCCTACAGCATTCCCGCCCGGGGAGGGTGGGATCAGGAAGGCTTTAAAGCGAGGCTGCGAAGTTCGAATAAATCTCTTTTTGCAACTGCAGCTCATCGACTACGTGTCGTTATTTCAGCGCTGTGTGTAGCACACCACTACAATATAACCATATCACAATTACAGCACAGAAACAGGCCATCTCAGCTCTTCTGGTCCGTGCTGAACTAGAACTGGATATCACATTTCTCTTCTGACAGCTGTCATGAAACTCCGTTTGACAAAGCATCACCACACGTACTTTAATCATAACATCTTCCATTGTGAACTGAGCACCTTGTCTCTATGCTTATTGAGGTCTGTTTCACCAGCAAGGAAAACAGCTAGATATTAATCTCTCAATTACCATGACACACTTGAGCAGCAGGCTATGACGCTAGTCTGAAAATTTTTGAAGTCTGAAATTCAAAGTAATTTGATTATCAAACTGTGTTTATGTCACCATATACACATGAGGTTCATTTTCTAATAAGCATACTCAAAAAGTCCATAATAGAATAATAGAATCAACAAAAGATTGCCCCAACTTGGGTATTAAATCACTGGGCAAAAGACAACAAAGTGTGCAAATACAAAAACAAAGAAAAAATAAGAATAATAAATAAGCAATAAACAGAGAACTGAGAAATACTATAGACTCAATGAAAAACTACCCACAAAGTCTGACATATGCAAACGACAAGCTGAGTAAACAGATAAATATAGAAATATAGACATACAAACATATACACCGAGAACATGAGTTGTAGAATCCCTGAAAGTAAGTCCGTAGGTTGTGGAATAAGTTCACTGTTAAGGTGAGTGAAGTTGAGCACACTAGTTCAGGAACATTATAGTTGAAGGGTAATAACTGTTCCTACACTTGGTGGTGTGGGATCTAGGGATCCCGTAATTTTTTTCCGATGGCTGCAAATGTCTGTGAAATTTAAAACATTTTGGTGAATCTGAAGCTCCCTGATGATTGATGTGTTTGGCCAGGTACAGGGCATCAAAGCACAAGTGCATCCTTTGTCCCCTCTCTGCTCATCACCGTGAATTTTTTTGAACAAGAATTCCCTCAGAGTGAGCGACTCAGCTTAAGCAATGGCAAAATTGCTGCTGCAACTCTTTGACTCACAGCAGTGTAGGATGAGCCATCCAAACTCCCCAAAAGTCAGGAGAGTCATTCCTACAGAGGTGAGCAAGAATAATTAAGTTTACCTAAGTGGAAACTGAGTTATTTTCATACCATACTCAGACCTATAGCAGAACAACATGCAGCAATCTCAATGTGCATATCTTTCCTGACAATCTCAATTACTAAGCTTTCATTGAATAACATGACTTGGGGAATACCTTTTCTTTGAGAAGAAGTTATCTCCATTCAGTAAACAAATACTCTTCTTTCATCAGCTATGATCAGTAAGCCTGAGAAAACCCCATCACTAAAAAAAATCTGCACAGGCTGGAAATCCGAGCAACACACATGCAAAATGCAGGAGGAACTCAGCAGGCCAAGCAGCATCTATGGAAAAGAGGGACACTTTGGGCCGAAACGTCGACTGTACTCTTTTCCATAAATACTGTTTGGCCTGCTGAGATTCTCCAGCATTTTGTGTGTGTTGCTCAGATAAAATCCCTCTGGGTCGACTATTCCACACTCCTTACTTCATTGCATATGAGAAAAACAGGGAATCAGATTCTTCCAATATACCTCTACGGAGCAATTGTAGATATTAAATATAAGACGTAGGAGTAGATGGGCCATTTGGCCCATTGAGTCTGCTATGGTATTCTATCATGGCTGATACTTTTTTCCCCTCCTCAACCCCATCTCCCAGCCTTGTCCCCATAACCTTTGATGGTGTGTCCAATCTAGATAGAACCTATCAATTTCAGCCTTTACACCCTATAACCTGTCCTCCACAGCTGACTGTGATAACAAATTCTACAAATTCACCGCTCTCTGGCTAAAAACATTTTTCCACATTTCTGTTTTAAATGGACACTCCTGTATCCTGAGGTAGTGTCCTCTTGTCCTAGACTTCCCCACCACGGGAAACATCATTTCTACATCTACTCGGTCTAGGCCTTTCAACTTTCGAAAGATTACAATGAGATCCCCTCCGGCATCCTTCTAAATTTCAGTGAGTACAGGCCCAGAGCCATCAAACATTCCTTGTATGACAGTACTTTCCTTTATGGAATCATCCTTGTGAACGTCTTGTGGACCATCGCCAATGCCAGCCCATCTTTTCTAAGATCAGTGGCATAAAACTGTTCACAGTACTCAAGATGAGGTCTGACCAGTGCCTCATAAAGCCTCAGCATCACATCCTTACTCTTGTATTCTAGACAACTTGAAATGAATGCTAACTTTCCATTTGCCTTCCTCACCACCGACTTAACCTGCTAGTTAACCTTTAGGCTTCCAAGCTCCTTTGCATCTCACATTTTTGGATTTTCTCCCCCTTTAGCAAATAGTCTGCATGTTTAATGCGACTACCAAAGTGCATGGCGATGCATTTTCCAACATTGTACTTCATATGCTACGTTCTTGCCCATTCTCCTAATCTGTTTAAGACCTTCTGCAGCCTGCCTATTTCCTCAACGCTACCTGCCCCTCCAACCAATGTTCACATGTTATGTACCTGGTAATGGGTTAAAAAGAACCAGCAGAAATGGACACACCTGGAGTCTGATCTCTCCCATTATAAACTCTATTTTATTAGTAACTACATGAATAAAGTAATATAAAATGAGATAAAGTAAACAGCTTAGCAAAGTATATGCATATATATAGGTGAGTAAATAAGGCTCCCAAGCTTCCCCAGCTCAGGTGATTAGGTGAAGCAGTCTTACGGTGGTATGGTAAATAATCAGTTCATTTCTGGAATTTGATTTGAGTCGAGCTAGAGAGAGAGAGAGAGAGCGTTGGTTTGTCCTCAGATGCAGATGCCGATGTCGATCCTCCACGTCGTCTTTTTTTGCTCCTGAAACTTAATTAAAGTCACCAACTTGTGACCACAGAAAGGGGAACATTTCCACGGTAACTCTATCTACCCAGGCCGGGGTTAAACACACCGATAGCGTTCCACCGGTCACTCCTTTGTCCACACTGTGAGCAAAACCCCACGCTTGTCGTGGGCACATAAAACCCCCAGTGTCCTCCTTGCCTCGGTTGTGTTGTGTGTCTCTTGTGTGTCTGATTAAAAAGTCAACTGACCTAGCATATATCTCCAAGTGCTGAACAGGAGCTGTCCATCATATGGCTCCGCCTTTCAGTTTCCAAGGCAACTCACAGACTTTCTCTCTCTCTGCTGCTGAACTAGCACACAAGCTGTTCGCTTCCTCTCTCTCTTGTTTAAAGGAACAATCCACATTAGAATAATTCTTCAGATCTCGTCACACACATCATCTGCAAACTTAGCAAAAAAGTCATCTATTCCATCTTCTAAATCATTGATATACAGCATAAAAAAAAGTGGCCCCAACACTGACACCTGCAGAACACCACTAGTCACTGGTAGGTAACCAGACAAGGATCCTTTTGTTCCCACTAGTTCTCTCCTACCAATCAGCCAATGCTCTAACCATACTAGTAACTTTCCTGTAATACCATGAGTCCTTAACTTGGTAAGCAGCCTCATGTATGGCATATTGTCAAAAGCCTTCTGAAAGTCCAAATATACAACATTCATTACATCCCCTTTATCTATCCTCCTTGTAATCTTCTCAAAGAATTTCAACAGCGTTGTCAGGCAAGATATTCCTTTAAGGAAACCATGCTGACTTTTTTCCTCTTTTGTCCTGTGTCACTAAGTACTCCATAACCTCATCCTTAACAATTGACTCCAACATCTTCCCAGCCACTGATCTCAACTGCTAACTGGTCCATAATTTCCTTTCTGCTGCCTTCCTCCTTTCTTAAAGAGTGGAGTGACATTTGAAATCTTCTAGTCCTCTGTTCCAATAATTTTTGAAAGATCATTGCTAATGCCTCCACAATCTCTACCACTACCTCTTTCAGAACCTTAGAGTGCAGCTTATCTGGTTCAGGTGACTTTAGGTCTTTCAGCTTTTTGAGCACTTTTACTTGTAATGGTAACTGCACTCACTTCTCTTCCATCACACAATACAACATCCGGCACACTGCTAGTGTCTTCCACAATGAGGACTGAGGAAGAATACTCATTTATTTCATCTGCCATCTCCTTACCCACATTATTATTTCTCCAGCCTTACTTTCTAGTAGTCCTATACCCACACTCATCTCTTTTATTTTTTATATACTTGAAAAAGCTTTTAGTTTCCACTTTGGTATTGTATTCATCTTTCTCCTCCTAATGATTTTTTTAGTTGCTCTCTGTAGGTTTTTAAAAGCTTCCCATTCCTTTATCTTCCTGCTCATTCTTGCTTTGTTGTAGGCCCTCGCTTTTGCTTTTACATTAGCTTTGACTTCCCTTGTCAGTCACATTTGTACTATTTTGCTTCTGGTTCATTACATAACACTAAATCCAGTATAGCTGATTCCCTAGTAGGCTCAAAAACAGACTGCTCTAAAAATCTATCTCAACAAACTCACTCTCTTGAGATCCATGTCCATCCTGATTTTCCCAATTGACATGCATGTTGAAATATCCCATGACTATCATAATATTGGCCTTTTGGCACGCCTCTCTATTTCCTGTTGTAACCTGTGGTCTTCATCCCAGCTACTGCTAGGAGGCCTATATATAACTCCCAACAAGGTATTTTACTCTTGTGGTTTCTGAACCCAGCCCACAAGGATTCAACATCTTCTGATCCTATGTAACATCTTTCTACTGATCTGATGCCATTCTTTACCAGCAGAGCCACACCACCCCATCTACCTACCTTCCTATCCCTCAGGTACAACACTTAACCTTGAACATTCAACTTCCAACTACAACCATCCTTCAGCTATCTGTTAGAAATCTTCTTGTAAATATTGGCAGCTTTCCTTTTGCTATATTTGCTAATTTAAGTTTGATTTTTGAAGCACCTTATAGCAAAAATAGCAAAAAGGAAGCTGCCAATATTTATGAGAAGATCTCCACCAGAGAGCACAAATATAGTTGCATGCTTGTACAAAAGTGCTAAGTGATTCCAGCCATTGTTACGAACGTACCACAGCTCTGAGGGGCCAAAGGGTGCGGGGTAGCCCCCTCCTTTGTAAGAATCGCAAGATCACTGTTGGGTTGGGTCAGGGGGCCCAGGAAATGAGAGAGAGATGTGCGGAATGTCTCGTCTCCCCGGCGATGTAAAGCTACGGGACATGGCCATTGTCTCTGGAAGGCGAATTTGTGGATTGCAGACTATGCTACGTGAACACCCTCAGGCAAAGTGGGCTGGTTGAGGGAGAGATTGCATCACCCCCAACCTGATGGACATCTACGACCCTGCAAGTCAGGATAAAAGAGGGTCTGTAGGAACAGCCCTTCAGACGCACCAGAAGAAACGTTAAGCGACCACGTAATAGCAGGAAGCCATTCGAAGGAGGCCACGTGCGTTCAGTTCCGTTGCCTGGGACTGGTGGCTGGAACCACGGAAAACGGCTTTTAGCTAACAACGGGGAAAGTCACTCCCCTGACTCCAAGGATTGGCATCGTAAAAGACCTGGGCAAGTTTTAAACCTCCTCTCTCTTAAACCCAAAATGCTGCAGCGTGAACGAACTAACAGTGACTGTTATATTTCCATCGAACAATACATTATCCCCTAGACAACGATAGAGCTATTTCTTATTGGTTATTATTATACCCGTGCTTTAGAATTAGCATTGATGACATATATTATCTGTATGCTTGCATTAATCTTATTTTTGTGCCCCTTTATCAAATAAATACTTTTAAAAATAGTACCATCACACTTCAACAGACCTGTCTATCTTTGAGGGTAAGTGACCCAGTTATGGGGCTTCGTAACACCATTTTTCCCCCTGTGGTCAAAACCCACGTAACGTAGCCAGCAGCATCTATGGAAAGCAATAAAATGCCAATGTCTTGGGCTGAGACCCTTCATCAGGATAGATCAGCTATAGCAACTTTGATGCAAAGTTCACCAAGTGTTTTCAGAATCAGGTTCTAGATTGTGTAGCCAAATTTCCATCGAACGCAATATTTAAGTCTGCTGATGACACCACAATTGTAGGCCGTATCTTGGGTAATGGTGAGTCTGAGTACAGAGAGGAAATTAAGAACCTGGTGGCATGGTGTGAAGACAATAACCTATCCTACAACATCAGCGAGACGAAGGAATTGGTTGTTGACTTTAGAAGGAGTAGCAGACGGCATGTCCCCATTTACATTGGTGGTGCGCAGGTGGAACAGGTCAAAGGCTTTAAGTTCCTTGGGGTGAATATCACAAGTGATCTGACTTGGTCGAACCAAGCAGAGTCCACTACCAAGAACGCCCACCAGCGCCTTTACTTCCTGAGAAAGCTGAAGAAATTTGTCCTGTCCCCTAAAACCCTCACTAATTTTTATAGATGCACCGTAGAAAGCATTCTTCTTGGGTGCATCACAACCTGGTATGGAAGTTGTCCTGTCCAAGACGGGAAGAAGCTGCAGAAGATCGTGAACATAGCCCAGCACATCACACAAACCAATCTTCCATCCTTGGATTCACTTTACACCGCACGCTCTCAGAGCAGTGCTGCCAAGATAATCAAGGATATGACACACCCAGCCAACACACTTTTTGTCCCTCTTCCCTCCGGGAGAAGGTTCAGGAGCTTGAAGATTCATACGGCCAGATTTAAGAACAGCTTCTTTCCAACTATGATAAGACTGCTGAATGGATCCTGACCAGGATCTGGGCCGTAGCTTCCAAATATCTGGACGTGACTTGCACTACCTTATATTCCCTTTTCTATTTTCTAATTATGATTTATAATTTAAATTTTTTATTATATTTACTTCGATTTGTACTTCAGGGAGCACGAAGCGCAGAATCAAATATCGTTGTGATGATTGTACGCTCTAGTATCAATTGTTTGGTGACAATAAAGTAAAGTATATCACCAGCATATGTCATGCAATTTGTTGACTTGTCAGCAGAAGTACAATGCAATACATAACAATAAAAAAGAATATGAATTACAGTTATTATTTATATATGTATACACACACACTCACACTCATATATGTATCTATATAATAAGCAGTGCAAGAATAGAATTTAAAAAATAATAAGATAATGTTCATGGGTTTAATGTCCATTCGGAAATTGGATGGTAGAGGGGAAGAAGATGTTTTTGAATCATTGAGTGTGTGCCTTCAGGCTCCTGTACCTTCTTCCTGATGGTAGCAAAGAGAACAAGATATGTCCTGGGTGATGGGGTCCTTAATGATTGACCCCACCTTTTTGAGGCACTGCTCCTTGAAGATATCCTGGATGTTATGGAAGCTAGTGCCCATGATGGAGCAGGGTTATTTACATAATTGTGGCTCAAAATATATGATACATTCTGATACTACACATCCTGATACAGGTCATGGCCGGAAGCATCAACAGTTCCTTCCGCCCCAGCACAAACCTCACGGATGCTGCTCAACCCACTGAATTCCTCCTGTGGCTTCATTTTGCTGTAGGATACGTCAACCAATTTAATAATTGACAATATATTACATGTAGACCTAAACCAAAAGACAAAAAATATGTAATTTATTCATGAACTAGTATCTACATTTACAAAATATTCAATCTATAATTCAGTTGCTCCAAGTCTTATTCCTCAAAAGTTATCAGTATCAATAAGGCAAAAGAAAACAACGTGTCAGTTTACAGTGTAGTCCTCCTATTTCAATCAATGAAGATACCTGCAATGCAAGCCAAGACACCAATATAATCTGAGTTTAATGAAGATTATTTGAATAATTAAATCGGTGATGCAAATTGCACACCTACTAAGTATGAACTTACAAAAAAATGTCCAATCCCATTTACATTGGATTTGGTCATAAACAAGAGAAGATCTGCAGTTGCTGGAAATTCACACAGTACACACAAAATGCTGGAGGAATTCAGCATGTCAGGCAGCATCAATGGAAAAAGGTACAGTCAACATTTTGGGATGAGACCCTTCAGCAGGACTGCAGAAAAGAAAGATGAGGAGTAGAGTTAAAAGGTGGGGGAGAGGGGACGGAAAACCACAAGGTGATAGGTGAAGCCAAGGGGGCAAGGGGTGAAGTAAAGAGCTGGGAAGTTGATTAGTGAAAGAAATACAGGGCTGGAGAAGGGGAAATCTAATAGGAAAGGACAGAATGCCGTGGAAGAAAGAAAAGTGGGGAAAGAGCACTAGAAGGAGGCAATGGGCAGGCAAGGAGATAAGTTGAGAGAGAGAAAAGGAGATGGGGAATGGTGAAGGGTGAGGGTGGTGGGCCATTACCAGAAGTTTGAAAAATCGATTTTCATGCCATCAGGGTGGAGGCCAACCAATCGGAATTTAAGATGTATTCTTCCAACCTAAGTCTAGCTTCCTTGTGACAATAGTGGTCGGCATGGATTGAGATATCAATGGGATTGATGATACTTTACAGAATGTCTTTAATGCACCAGAAAGGCATGAAAATCCAAATATTTACTTTTTAATGAATAATAGATTTCCTTGTGCTGATTTTATTCCTTGAACATAAACCAACACCTGGCCCAAGTATGAATGTGAACATCAGTACTGTTTGCCACATAAACATTAACAATTTTCCATGCAGCTGCAGTTAATTGCATCCTTACAGACAATTAGTTTAATTGATGTTTTATTCACCAACAATTCGATCGAGCCATCACTGAAATAAAGCATTAAGCACAGACGATAATTTTCTGCAAAACTATTAAAATCATTGACAAGTGAAACATAACTTTGCATTTGCACGCAGTGCTAACAATATTATGAATGTAGAACTTACAAAGTAATAGTGGTGAATTTCATAAGTCAGCAGGTTGGATAAAGATGACGATAAAGAAATAATTTGGACTGGAAATCAATTATTTTCATAGAGTTAAAATTAGCTCAGTCCCTCTCAAAAGAGACTCTTTGAATATTTTGTCTGCCACAAACCTACTAACTCCCACAGCTACCTAGACTATTCCTCCTCCCACCCTATCTCCTGCAAAAATGCTATCCCTTTCTCTCAATTCCTCCGCCTCCGCCGCATCTGCTCTCAGGATGAGGCCTTTCATTCTAGGACAAAGGAGATGTCTTCCTTTTTTAAAGAAAGGGGCTTCCCTTCGTCCACTATCAACTCTGCCCTCCATCGCGTCTCCCATATTTCAGGCACCTCTGCCCTTACCTCATCCCCCCGCCAGCCCACCAGGGATAGAGTCCCCCTGGTCCTCACCTATCACCCTACCAGCCTACAGATCCAACGCATAATCCTCCGTAACTTCCGCCACCTCCTACGTGATCCCACCACCAGCCACATCTTCCCCTACCCCCCACTCTCGGCTTTCCGCAGGGATCGCTCCCTACGCGACTCCCTTGTCCATTCATCCCCCCCATCCCTCCCCACCGACCTCCCTCCGGGCACTCATTCCTGCAAATGGAAGAAGTGCTACACCTGCCCCCACACTTCTTCACTCACCACCATCCCAGGCCCTAGACAGTCCATTCAGGTGAGGCACCACTTCACCTGCGAGTCAACTGGGGTGATATACTGTATCCAGTGCTCCCGATGTGGCCATTTATACATTGGAGAGACCCGCTGCAGACTGGGAGACTGTTTCACCGAACACCGGCGCTCGGTCCTCCAGCAGTGGTGGGATCTCCCTGTGGCCACACACTTCAATTGCACAGACCACTCCCACTCCATGTCTGTCCATGGCCTCCTCTACCATCAAGATGAGGCCACACGCAGGTCGATGGAGCAATACCTTATCTCCCACCTAGGTAGCCTCCTACCTGCTGGAATGAACATTCAACACACTGACCTCCATTGATACCCCTGCCCCCCCCCCCTTACCCCAATCTATAATTTTAGTCTGGTTCTCTTTCTCTCTCTTTTCCCCCCTCACTATAATCTCTCCCCCCAGCCTTACCTTTCTTTCTCTTTTATTTCCCATAATTCTCCACCTTCCCCCTAGCCCATTTCCCTCCAGCCTATCACTTCCCAGCTCTCTACTTTATCCCTCCCCCCACTTCTTATCCCCCCCTCGACCATCCCATGTTACTTCACTCCTGATGAAGGGTTTCGGCCCAAAAAGTCATTATTACCTCCTCCCATAGATGCTGTCTGGCCTGCTGAGTTCTGCCAGCATTTTGTGTTTTTTATTTATTTCCAGCATCTGCAGATTCACTCGTGTTGTCTTTAAATATACAGTTGTGTGTCATATTTGCAGAGGCCTTTCCATTTCTTGGTTGATAAGGTATATGGGAAGCAATGACTCAAATTTTGCAGGCTTCTGAATGAAAAAAAAACAAGTTTCAGCCATTGCTCCTTAAGCCTTCCATGTGACCAAGTCTGGAAGTCAGAATTACCCTGAAAACAAGAGACTGACACATCCAAAGCAACAAACACAAAGTGCTGGAGGACCTCAGCAGGTCAGGCAGCATCGATGGAAAAGAGTAACTAGTTGACATTTGGGGCCAAGACCCTTCTTCAGAACTCTCTTCCATACAGGCTGCCTGACCTGCTAAAATTTCTAGCATTTTGTATGTGTTGCTTTGGATTTCTAGCATCTACATACTTCATTGTGTTTATAAATATTTTGATGTTAATTGTTCAGGTTGTAATGTACTTTCTTAAATCATGTTTTAACACTATTGTTCAATTATACAATTACTTTTTATTATTTTTTATATTTCTAGCAAGACTAATGATTCATTTTAGGGAGTGGATCTTGGAATTTGCTGCATAGACTGTGCTCAAAATACAGAATCCTCTCCATCTTACCTAATGTATGTCAGGTTGCAGCCAGAATGGAAATTTAGAATTTCATCATAACTTTGCTGCGAATTTAACACTGGATGAAAGAGCAAACCAATAGGTTCTCTGAACCAGTGTTTCATAATGTCCATTGGGAATTAGCCCTGAAGAAAATACTTCAAATTGAATTTAACAAAAACAATTTTTCCCTGGGCCTTTCTGTTTAAGCCAGCCCAGGTTTCTCCAGTCTTCAGGTGTACCATCCATTTCATGCTGTGGCCATAGGGGGAGCAAGTCGTGAGCAGCCATCAACTTGCTCCTTCAACTTACGTTCTCTCTGAGTGTTACAGATGTGTTTGGATCATGCACATTGGATACAAGATATGTCTTGTATTATGTGTCTCCATGATTTGCTGTTTGCTTAGAGTGCCCAAACCATTTACCTTTCACAAGCGTTATCTTGACCTCAGCTAAACTGTTTTTTAATTGTTTTAGTTTACTGAGATTAAAGTGGAATCGGCCCTTCCAGCACCTCGAGTTCACCGCCCAGCAATCCCCCCCCTTCATTTAACACTAGCCTAATCACGGGACAATTTATAATGACCAATCAACCTACCAGTTGGTACATCTTTCGACAATGGAAGGAACCAGAGCACCCAAGCGAAACCCATGTGGTCACGGAGAGAACATACAAACACCCTACAGCTGGAATTGAGCTCAAATCACTGGTACTATAAAGCCTTCTGCTAAGCACTACACTACCATGTCGCGTCAAGACATATTGATGTGCTTTTTAAAAACTGGCCACTAAACTAACCCCAAAAAGTCCTAACTGGAACATAGCAGAATAAACATCCTTAAATTAACATTATAATTGTTACTGGGGTGCATGAGGAACCTCTGGTGATAGCTCTTGTTGTGCCTATTCCAGGGCAGCTTGCTCATGTTTGGTCCCCACCAGTTGCTCAGCTCTCATTGGTGGCTCCAACTAGCTGTTTGCATGCAACAGTGGCCACACTGCTTCGACAGGTGGACTAAACTGGGTGAGGGTAGCCGGCAGCCTCATACCCCAGGGAGAGGGGGACATGAGTGTCCTAGCATGCAAAGTCAACTCTGGCCGTCTGGGCGGATGAGATCGACAGTGAGATCCTACTGCCAGGAAGGCAGAATTGTAAAGCTCCATGGATAGTGAAGCTTGTGACAAGGTATGAAGATGTCACGGTCATTCACCAAAACCAAAAAAAAACAACTTCTGACACTTATTTGTACCACTGGACACAGAATTCTGAGGTCGAGAGAGTGCAACTGCCCCAGTGCAAAGGCTTTTCCACTTTAAAAACTCTCCCACACCGGTTTTCCTGTCATCATCAGACACAAAGGACAAATACCATAACTAACACACACAAAATGCTGAAGGAACTCAGCCGGCCAGTCAGCATGTATGGAAAAAAGAAGTCTACTTTTCCGGCTGAAACTGTTCGGCAGTAAAAAGCTCCACAGGTTACCCCGGTTCAATTCCTGCCACTGCCTGTAAGGAATTTGAACATTCTCCCTGTGACTGCAGTGGTTTTCTCTGGGTGCTCCAGTTTCCTCTCACAATCCAAAGACATACCAGTTGGTTTCCCATGATTAAGCTAGGTTTAAATCCAGGAATTGCTAGGCAGCATGGCTCGAAGGGCCAGGAGGGTCTATTCTGTACTATATCATAAAGAGTAATAAAAATATTTTGAGCTTACTTAATTAAGTAGTATGAAGTTAATCGAAATAATAGGCCACACCACACGATACCCTTCTCAACCAGGCAACGGCATATGATTATAGTGTCATTTGAGACAACTACTTATTTTGCCTGAAAGGATATTTAATTTAATCTATATTATGGAATTAATAAATAATTAGATTTAACTTATATGATTAATTTTTGGAGTTGTGAGACTTTACAGCAGCATTAAAATTAATGTAGACACTTAATAATGGATTATGGAATGTTAACACACTGTCTCAAAGGGAAATAAGAGCCATTACAATTTTATTTTCTCCACATGTCACATTAATCTTGAAGTCACTGAACAAATGTTCAAGTAACCTGAAACCTGATATTAGAACAGGTTTTCATTCCCTAGAAGGGAGATTCATTCTGCAAAGTGTACCTGCACTATGTACTTTTACACTGTGTATGTTTTATTTGCAGTCATTGCTTTAATAGGCAATTTAGCTTTTAATTTACCTTTGATCTTGTGTCCATTGCTGGGAAGTCCCAACTGTAATTGCCCTCAAAAAAGTGACAGAGAACCACAGTACTGAACTATATTCTAATGCTCCTGATCCGGTCTCCTCTACATGGGTGAGACCCATCGTAAATTGGCTCCGCTCATTTGTGCACCTATGCACCATCCACTAAAAGCAGAACTTCTTGGTGGCAGCCTTCCACAAGGATCGCTCCCTCCACGACTCCCTTGTCCATTCATCCCTTCCTACTGATCTCCCTCCCAGTAATTATCCCCGCAAACGGCCCAAGTGCCACACTTGCCCAGTCACCTCCTCCATTCGGGACTCCAAGTAGTCCTTCCAGGTGAAACAACAATTTGCTTTTGAATCTTTTGGGGTTCTCTCTAATGTCCAGTGCCCCCGATGCAGCATTCCCTACATTATTGAGACCCGTCGTAAATTCCAGATTACGAGAGAAGATGATATGATGAAGGATAAGGGATAGGTGGGGAATACATGTTTCCCAAATATTAATTGTGTAAAGGAGAAAGGTGAGACAGAACATGTGTTGGAAAAGTTACATGTACAGAGGGTTGGTCAGAAGGAGCATGGGGTTAAATGTGTAGAAGGTTTGGGTGATCTTGAGAAGGTCATCAAAATTCAAGGTGCAATTAGCCCGATGGAAGTTCAAGGAGCTGGGTTAGGTACAATAGACAGTGTTTTAAGCAAAGAGAGAAGGAATGGGCTAAGAATTCTATACTTGAATGTGCGTAGTGTCAGAAATAAGACAGATGAGCTTGAAGCTCAGAAGAAAATAGGGAACTACGATATTGTTGGGATAATGGAGACATGGCTGCAAGGGGATCAGGCCTGGGAATTGAGTGTACCAGGGTATACGAGCTATCGTAGAGACAGAAATATGGGAAGAGGGGGTGGGGTTGCCCTGTTGGTGAGGAATGAGATTCAGTCCTTAGCAAGAGGTGACTTGGGAACAGGGGAAGTAGAGTCTGTGTGGATTGAGCTGAGGAACAGTAAGGGTAGAAAGACCCTAATGGGTGTTGTGTACAGGCTCCCAAACAGTAGCGTGGATATTGGGTACAAGTTGATTAGGGAGTTAACATTGGCATGTGCTAAAGGTAATGCAGTCGTTATGGGAGATTTCAACATGCAGGTGAACTGGGAGAATCAGGTAGGTGCTGGACCCCAGGATAGGGAGTTTGTGGAGTGTCTAAGGGATGTATTTTTGGAACAGCTTGTGCTTGAGCCAACCAGGAACGAGGCTATTTTGGACTTGGTGATGTGTAACGAACAGGAATTGATAAGTGATCTTGAAGTAAAGGAGCCATTAGGAAGTAATGATCATAACATGATAAGTTTTTATCTACAATTTGAGAGGGATAAGGGCAGATCAGAGGTGTCAGTGTTGCAATTAAATAAAGGAGACTACGGAGCCATGAGGGAAGAGCTGGCCAAAGTTAAATGGGCGGATGCCCTGGCAGGAAAGACAGTGGATCAGCAGTGGCAGATATTCTTGGGGATAATACAAAAGATGCAAAAGCAGTTCATTCCAATGAGAAGGAAGGATTCAAAGAGGGGGAAGGGGCTACAGTGGTTGACAAAGGAAGTCAGAGATTGTATAGCATTAAAGAAAAAGATGTATGACAGGGCTGAGATGAGTGGGAATACAGATGATTGGGAAAGTTTTAAGGAACAGCAGATCTTGACTAAAAAAGCAATACGGAGAGAAAAAATCAGGTATGAGCTCAGTCTAGCCAGGAATATAAAAGGGGATAGCAAAAGCTTTTTTAGCTATGTGAAGAGAAAGAAGATAGTTAAGAACAATGTTGGCCCCTTGAAGAATGAATTGGGAGAAATTGTTATGGGAAACAGGGAAATGGCAACAGAATTTAATGCGTACTTTAGATCTGTCTTCACCAGGGAGGACACAAGCAATCTCCCAGATGTATGGATGAGCCAGGGTCATAAGATATCAGAGGAATTGAGACAGATTGACATTAGGAAAGAAACTGTGATGAGTAGACTGATAGGACTGAAGGCTAATAAATCCCCGGGTCCAGATGGTCTGCATCCGAGGGTTCTAAAAGAGGTGGCTCAGGAAATTGCGGATGCATTGGTAATCATTTTCCAATGTTCCTTAGATTCAGGATCAATTCCCGAGGATTGGAGAGTGGCTAATGTTAACCCACTTTTCAAGAAGGGAGGGAAGGAGAAAGCAGAGAACTATTGCCCTGTTAGCCTAACGTCAGTCGTGGGGAAGATGCTTGAGTCCATTATTAAGGAAGAAATAGTGGCACATCTTGATGGCAGTAGTAGAATTAGGCCGAGCCAGCATGGATTTATCAAGGGCAAATCATGCTTGACTAATCTGTTGGAGTTTTTTGAGGGTGTAACAGGGATGTTAGATGAGGGTACGCCAGTGGATGTTGTGAACCTAGATTTTCAGAAGGCATTCGATAAGGTGCCACATAGGAGATTGGTGAGTAAAATCAGAGCTCATGGCATTGGGGGCAGGGTTTCAACATGGATAGAAAACTGGTTGGCAGATAGAAAGCAAAGGGTAGCAGTGAATGGGTGTTTCTCGGACTGGCTGGAGGTGACTAGTGGGGTACCACAGGGCTCTGTATTGGGACCACAGCTCTTTACGATTTATGTCAACGATTTAGATGAGGGCATTGAAAACTATATCAGCAAGTTTGCTGACGATACTAAACTGGGTGGTAGTGTGACATGCGAAGAGGACGTTAGGAGAATACAGGGGGACTTGGATAGGCTGGGTGAGTGGGCAGATACTTGGCAGATGTCATTCAATGTGAATAAATGTGAAGTTATCCACTTTGGAAGCAGGAATAAGAGTGCAGAGTATTGTCTGAACGGTGTAGAGTTAGATAAGGGAGAAATGCAAAGAGACCTAGGAGTCCTAGTTCACCAGTCAATGAAGGTGAATGAGCAAGTGCAACAGGCAGTGAAGAGGGCAAATGGAATGTTGGCCTTTATTACAAGGGGAATTGAGTACAAGAGCAAGGATGTCCTTTTGCATTTGTACAGGGCCCTGGTGAGACCACACCTGGAATATTGTGTACAGTTTTGGTCTCCAGGTTTGAGGAAGGACATTCTGGCAATTGAGGAAGTGCAGCGTAGATTCACTGGGTTGATTCCTGGGATGGCAGGGCTGTCTTACGCAGAGAGATTGGAGAGATTGGGCTTGTACACACTGGAATTGAGGAGATTGAGAGGGCATCTGATTGAAACATTTAAGATAATTAAAGGATTTGATAGGATTGAGGCAGGAAATATGTTCTAGATGTTGGGAGAGTCCAGTACCAGAGGGCATGGATTGAGAATAAGAGGTCAGTTATTTAAAACAGAGTTGAGGAAAAACTTCTTCTTCCAGAGAGTTGTGGAGGTGTGGAATGCACTGCCTCAGAAAACGGTGGAGGCCAATTCTCTGGATGCTTTCAAGAAGGAGCTGGATAGATATCTGATGGATAGGGGAATCAAGGGATATGGGGACAAAGCAGGGACTGTGTATTGATAGTGAATGATCAGCCATGATCTCAGAATGGTGGTGCAGACTCGAGGGGCCGAATGTGTCTACTTCTGCACCTATTGTCTATTGTCTATTGTCTAAATTAGGGAGACTGCTTCATCAAGCACCTCCGCTCCATCTGCCAAAAGCAGAGCTTGCCGGAGGCCAATCATTCCAATTCCAATATGTCAGTCCATGGCTTTCTCCTGTGTCAAGATGAGATCACCTGACAAGATAGTCTCCAAACTGATGGCATGAATATCCATCTCCTTTTCCAGTAAAAAAAAATACCCTCTTCTACCTCTCTTATTCTATTCCCCACTCTGGCCTCTTACCTCTTCTCATGTGCCTATCACCTCCTCCTAGATCTCCTCCTCCTTCCCTTTCTCCCATGGTCAACTCTCCGCTCCTCTCAGATTCATTCCTCTCCAGCCCTTTATCTTTCCTAACCATCTGGTTTCACCTATCACCTTCTAGCTATTCTCCTTCCCTTCCCCCTATCTTTTTATTCTGGAGTCTTCCCCCTTCCTGTCCAGCCCTGAAGAAGTGTCTTGGCCAGATACGTCAAATGTTCATTCATTTTCATAAATGCAGCCTGATTTTCTGAGTTCTTTTGGCATTTTGTGTGTGTTTCCTCATACTACTGAACCACTGTAATTTTTCCAGTGTTACAAAGAGATAAATGTATGGCATATCTTCTGTTCTAAATTATTATGCGACTGGGCCAGCTTAACGTCTGTTCAGTGAGACTCTCAGTAATGAAAGGGGATTAATATAATGGCAATGCTGTTGAATTACTAGCACTCGTTAGATAGAAGAAAGGTAATATATCAGCCTTGTAATTGTGTTTACTCTCTTCCTGTGTCAGGTCACAGCATGGGCCAGTTTATGCATAAAGTAATCCAAAAAAAAAAAATATATATATATATATATATAAATAATTTCATTGATTTTGGAAATAGAACTGACTGAATCATTTTAAAGACTAATACTGACCAGTTGGGCTGAATGGACTTTTTCAGCTCTGCAACAATTATTGCTGCAATGATAACTCTTTTGAAGAGGCTGAGACATGACCTCGAAGAGATAGAAATCACTGCTAATAAATTAAATGATCAGTAATTTTTGAATAATTACATAAGACATGAAAATCATAGTGTTCATTCATCTATTTCATCCAAAATTAATTATTTTGTTAATGTGACATTAGCTATAGGGAATGTGCTAGAACCTATTAACAGGGAAGTTAGAGCATTTTTAATATGCTTGGCCAGAGCTGGCACAATTTAATGAAATAGAATTTATAGTTACAGAATTTTTTAGCCTTTTTTAATATAAGAGCAGAATTTGTAAAGGGGAACTAGTTGATGCAGTATAATTGGAGTTTTATAAAGACATGCATTAATGTAATGCAATCACTCATGGAGAGTATGAGGTTTTCCTAAGGGGTTGCCTTTCATGGAGAACAACCGAGCATGATTTTGTTTATCATGGAGTCTGCTGCATGAGCAGCCAACTCACAGCCGTTGATAGATCAGAGTCAGGAATCCAGTGGCATGTAATGCAAGACAGCTAGGGACATTCACTGTTGCAGCTTTCCTCTGCCTTCACTGCCACTGTGATATGTTCAGCTCCAATGCTAAAGTCTTGGTTAGTTTGTTCTTTGTCTGAAACATCATTCTTGGTTTTACCACCATGGTTGACCCTAGTAGGAACTAAGCTCCAGGTGCTGCTTGCTCTTGGGATCAAAAAAATTCACTATCCTCTCCATCACAACATTCCTCAAAGAACATTTATTAATGTTCCATTCCAGAACTTGTTTCACAAAATTTGAGTTCATGTGATTGCAGATAATTTGGAGTGAAACAAAATCCAGAATGCAGTGTAGCAGTTTATTTATGTTCATAGGTTGCAAGTGGTGAACTATTAATATATGGATCTACCTCTTGATTTTTATTAAAAAAACTAATTAATTGCACCATCCAGATGATAGAATCTGTGAAGAAGATGCCAAAGGAACTGCAAATGCAGATTAAGGTGGACAATCATGAAGAGGAAAAGTAGGAAAAATAAGAGTATTGCCTAAAGATTAAGATGCATTAAACAGCACCTTCACCATGGGTCAATGAACATTTTCCACAAAAAATATTCTGTAGAACATTAAGTTCCAAGTCATATTCTGCTGAACAACCTCACAGTCAGGGCAACCTGCTCATAATGAAAGAGATAGCATTAGATTGAACTGAACTGAATATGCCTCGACTCTTCAGCTTATTTTTGCTGTTTGTGTGTTTTTTTTTGTGTGGCAGGTTAGTTTATGTTTATGATGTTTTTCTTTGAACAGGTTCCAGGGATTTCTTTGTTCCGCGGTTGGCTGTGTGAAGACAAATCTCAGAGATGTATACTGCGTACATAGATTGATAATAAATGCCCTTTGAACTTTGAATCGTGTTCCACTACAAAGCAGAAAGGGTAAAGTTAGCCATAGCAAGCTAAAACATGAAAGCAGGGATAAACCAGTGCTTGTTCCATCTTTCAATAAGATCACAGCAGAACACTTATCTCAGTGCCATTTTCCTGCTTTGGGCCTATAACCACTATACTCTGACAGTACCAAATATTCCACAGAGCATCTAAGTTCCCAGAGACCACTTGGATAGAGAATTCCAAATATTTTCCATCCTACTGAGCTTCACCGGCCACCAACTCCACTGTTTACCACTAGCCTAATCACTGGATGAATATACAAGGAACCAATGAACCTGGTACCTGGTACCTCTTTAGAATGTGGGAGGAAACCAGAGCACCAGTGACCTGGGTTCAATTCTCACCACTCTCTGTGAGGAATTTGTACATTTTACCTGTGACTGCATGGGTTTCCTCCAGCTGCTCCACGGTCCAAAGACGTACCGGTTGGTAGGTTAATTAGTCATTGTAAATTGTCTCAAGATGAGGCTTAGGATAAATCTGGGGTCGCTGGGTGGCGGAATAGCCTACTCTGTGCTGCATCTCAATAAAAACCAATGCACAAAAGACAACTGTGCAAATACAAAAAGAAAAAGCAAACAAAATAAACATAGAAACATAGAAAATAGGTGCAGGAGTAGGCCATTCGGCCCTTTGAGCCTGCACCACCATTCAGTATGATCATGGCTGATCATCCAACTCAGAACCCTGTACCTGCTTTCTCTCCATACCCCCGATCCCTTTAGCCACAAGGGACATATCTAACTTCCTCTTAAATATAGCCAATGAACCTGCCTCAACTGTTTCCTGTGGCAGAGAATTCCACAGATTCACCATTCTCTGTGTGAAGAAGAGTTTCCTCATCTCGGTCCTAAAAGGCTTCCTCTTTATCCTTAAACTGTGACCCCTCGTTCTGGACTTCCCCAACATCGGAAACAATCTTCCTGCATCTAGCCTGTCCAATCCCTTTAGAATTTTATACGTTTCAATAAGATCCCCCTTCAAACTTCTAAATTCCAGTGAGTACAAGCCTAGTCGATCTAGTCTTTCTTCATATGAAAGTCCTGCCATCCCAGGAATCAATCTGGTGAACCTTCTCTGTACTCCCTCTATGGCAAAAATGTCTTTCCTCAGATTAGGGGACCAAAACTGCACACAATATTCTAGGTGCGGTCTCACCAAGGCCTTGTACAACTGCAGTAGAACCTCTCTGCTCCTGTACTCAAATTGTTTTGCTATGAATGCCAACATACCATTTGCCTTTTTCACCACCTGCTGTACCTGTATGCCCACCTTCAATGACTGGTGTACAATGACACCCAGGTCTCGTTGCATCTCCCCTTTTCCTAATCGGCCACCGTTCAAATAATAATCTGTTTTCCTGTTCTTGCAACCAAGGTGGATAACCTCACATTTATCTGCATTAAATTGCATCTGCCATGAATTTGCCCATTCAACTAACCTATCCAAGTCACCCTGCATCCTCTTAGCATCCTCCTCACAGCTAACACCACCGCCCAGCTTCGTGTCATCCGCAAACTTGGAGATGCTGCATTTAATTCCCTTGTCTAAATCATTAATATATATTGTAAACAACTGGGGTCCCAGCACTGAGCCTTGCGGTACCCCACTAGTCACTGCCTGCCATTCTGAAAAGGTCCCGTTTACTCCCACTCTTTGCTTCCTGTCTGCCAACCAATTCTCTATCCACATCAATACCATATCCCCAATACCGTGTGCTTTAAGTTTGCACACTAATCTCCTGTGTGGGACCTTGTCAAAAGCCTTTTGAAAATCTAAATATACCACATCCACTGGCTCTCCCCATTCACTCTATTAGTTACATCTTCAAAAAATTCTATAAGATTCATCAGACATGATTTTCCTTTCACAAATCCATGCTGAATTTGTCTGATGATTTCACCTCTTTCCAAATGTGCTGTTATCACACCTTTGATAACCGACTCTAGCATTTTCCTCATTACCGATGTCAGACTAACTGGTCTATAATTCCCCGGTTTCTCTCTCCCTCCTTTTTTAAAAAGTGGGGTTACATTAGCCACCCTCCAATCCTCAGGAACTAATCCAGAATCTAAGGAGTTTTGAAAAATTATCACTAATGCATCCACTATTTCTTGGGCGACTTCCTTAAGCACTCTAGGATGCAGACCATCTAGCCCTGAGGATTTATCTGCCTTTAATCCCTTCAATTTACCTAACACCACTTCCCTACTAACATGTATTTCCCTCAGATCCTCCATCTCACTAGACCCTCGGTCCCTTACTATTTCCGGAAGATTATCTATGTCCTCCTTATTGAAGACAGAACCAAAGTAGTTATTCAATTGGTCTGCCAGGTCTTTGTTCCCTATGATCAATTCACCTGTTTCTGACTGTAAAGGACCTACATTTGTCTTGACCAACCTTTTTCTTTTCACATATATATAAAAGCTTTTACAGTCAATTTTTATGTTCCCTGCCAGCTTTCTCTCATAATCTTTTATCCCTTTCCTAATTAAGCCCTTTGCCCTCCTCTGCTGGTCTCTGAATTTCTCCCTGTCCTCAGGTGCGCCACTTTTTTTTGCTAATTTATATGTTTCTTCTTTGGACTTGATACTATCCCTAATTTCCCTTGTCAGCCACAGGTGCACTTCTTCTGCCAAACTGGGATGAATAATTGTTGTAGTTCATCCATGTGATCTTTAAATGCTTGCAATTGCATATCCACCATCAACCCTTTAAGTATCATTTGCCAGTCTATCTTAGCTATTTCATGTCTCATACCTTCAAAGTTACCCTTCATTAAGTACAGAACCTTTGTTTCTGAATTAACTATGTCACTCTCCATCTTAATGAAGCATTCCACCATATTATGGTCACTCTTACCCAAGGGGCCTCGCACGACAAGATTGCTAACTAACCATTCCTCATTGCTCAATACCCAATCTAGAATGTCCTGCTCTCTAGTTGGTTCCTTGACATGTTGTTTCAGAAAACCATCCTGCATACATTCCAAGAAATCCTCTTCCTCAGCACCCTTACCAATTTGGTTCACCCAATCTATATGTAGATTGAAGTCACCCATTATAACTACTGTTCCTTTATTGCACGCATTTCTAATTTCCTGTTTAATGCCACCCCCAACCTCACTACTCCTGTTAGATGGCCTGTACACAACTTCCATCAGCGTTTTCTGCCCCTTAGTGTTATGCAGCTCTACCCATATCGATTCCACATCCTCTAGGCTAATGACCATCCTTTCTATTGCGTTAATCTACTCTCTAACTAGCAATGCTACCCCACCTCCTTTTCTTTCCTGTCTATCCCTCCTGAATATTGAATATCCCTGGATGTTGAGCTCCCATCCTTAGTCACCCTGAAGCCATGTCTCTGTGATCCCAACTATATCATATTCATTAATAACTATCTGCACATTCAATTCATCCACCTTGTTACGAATGCTCCTCGCATTGACACACAAAGCCTTCAGGCTTGTTTTTACAGCACTCTTAGCCCTTATACAATTATGTTGAAAAGTGGCTCTTTTTGCTTTTTGCCCTGGATTTGCCTGCCTGCCACTTTTACTTTTCACCTGACTACTTTTTGCTTCTACCCTCATTTTACACCCCTCTGTCTCTCTGCACTTGTTCCCATCCCCCTGCCACATTAGTTTAAAGCCTCCTGAACAGCAGTAGCAAACGCTCCCCCTAGGACATTGGTTCCAGTCCAGCTCAGGTACAGACTGTCCTGTTTATATCGGTCCCACCTCCTCCAGAACTGGTTCCAATGCCCCAGAAATTGGAATCCCTCCCCCTTGCACCATTTTTCAAGTCATGTATTCATCTGAAATATCCTCCTATTTCTACTCTGACTAGCACGTGGCACTGGTAGTAATCCAGAGATTATTACCTTTGTGGTCCTACTTTTTAGTTTATCTCCTAACTCCCTAAATTCACCTTGTAGGACCTCATCCCATTTTTTTACCTATATCGTTGGTACCTATCTGCACCACGACCACTGGCTGTTCACCCTCCCATTCCAGAATGTCCTGCAGCTGCTCAGAGACATCCTTGACCCTTGCACCAGGGAGGCAACATACCATCCTGGAGTCTCGTTTGCAGCCGCAGAAACGCCTATCTATTTCCCTTACAATCGAATCCCCTATCACTATTGCTCTCCCACTCCTTTTCCTTCCCTCCTGTGCCGCAGAGCCACCCATGGTGCAATGAACTCAGCTGCTGCTGCCTTCCCCTGATGAGACATCTCCCCCAACAGTATCCAAAACAGTATATCTGTTTAGGAGGGAGATGACCTCAGGGGACTCCTGCACTACCTGCCTACTGCTACACTGTCTAGTGGCCACCCCTTCCCTTTCTGCCTGGGTAGCCTTTACCTGCGGTGTGGCCAATTCACTGAACGTGCTATTCACAACTTACTCAGCATCGCAGATGCTCCAGTATGAATCCAATCGCAGCTCCTGATGCTCAATGTGGTCTGCCAGAAGCTGCAGTTGGACACATTTCCTGAACACATAGTCGTCAGGGACACTGGAAGTATCCCTGATTTCCCACATACTGCAGGATGAACAAACCACGGGGCCAACCTCAGCTGCCATGACCTACCCAATACTTGCCTCAAGTTTTGAAACTTTCTCCTTTGAAAGGAACTTACCTGGCCTTACCTCACAAATAATAAATAAATAAATAAATAGGTAGATAGATAGATAGATAGATAGATAGATAGATAGATAGATAGATAAGCAGTAAGTATTGAGAACATGAGATTAAGTGAGTCTGTAGGTTATGGGAGCAGATCAGTGTAAGGTGCTCCTTCCCTCCACTGGCCTGCAGGTCACCCTTGGGCAATATGTAGCACCTCCTTAACCAACCTTCCCCTCCCCCTCCACCCACAAATCAGGGTTATGTGAAGCTTTGGGAGCCGTATGAACATCTGGTGCATATCACAAGTCCTGGTTATGCGACCACTGATGCCAGGCAGACAATCTCTGAAGAGTATTGATAACGACTGAGGTCACCCATCTTGTAAAGACTCTGCCCACAAGAAGGCAATGGCAAACCACTTCTGTAGAAAAATTTCCCAAGAACAATCATGGTTATGGAATGACCATGCTCACCCACAACACAAGACACAACACATAATGAATGAACTACCCTGAGGGATACATTAACGCTAGCTAGTTGGATTCAGGTTGAATTTAGAAATTATAGCATTAAAAGGAAAGTGGAGTTGGCAGGGTGGGGGGCAGGTCATGGGAAGTAATTGAGCCTGTAATTTCCAGAGTTTAGAGAATGAGATAGGATCTCAATGAAATATATAATTTTTTGTAATACTTTGATAGGGCTGATGCCAAGGGACAGTTTTGCCTGTCTCTTGGAGACAGAAGAGAGATTGCCCAAACACAATCTCTTGATAAAGGTGTTGAATTTATAGGATTGCAATGTGGCAGAAATTGACCTCGATAGAGAGCTATTATGTCAGGCATTTGATAGAATTTTGGACATTAATGAAATCAAGGGATAAAGAGTTTGGGAAAGGAGGCTGTTAGTATAATTAGAATTGTTGTTTAGTAAGAAGGTTTACTTCTAACAAAGTGCATTCTCAAATTGTTTGCCGAGATAAGAGTTTTGATTTTAGTTTTTGTTAACAGAATTTTCCAGAATATTCTCAAGATAATGCACTTCTAACTACAATATAACCATATTTACGCATAATGACAATAAACCAACAATTATCATTAACAGACTGAAAATTATATGAGAATGGGTAACGTGTGCAGCCGTTTATTCCAAAGCCTTAGTTTAACCATAATTGAAGATTGCACATTTCATTTTCCCTCATGCTTTCAGCATCTGGCTGGAACATTTTCTTAATATTGGTGTGTTTCTTGCTAATAGCACCTTACAAAACATTCCATTTGTACATGTTTTAGTAGTCTGTAGCTGTACTAGTATTCATATTAACAGTCAAGTCATTAATACTTAGCTTTGAAATTCTGTCCTATCTCTAATTGCATGGACGTTAGAGTGAAAGGAGGGGAGGGAAAGGTTGAGTAAATTGAGGTGAGGGTGGTATTCTGGTGCTTAGGAGAGCAAAGTGATCTCATTGAAATAAATAAAATTCCTAGTGCTCCTTGAATATTTGAAGCCAAACCCATTTTACCACACATTAACTCTCCGGCTTTCTACTTCAATCATTTCCTTTCCATGAAAAGGGGTTTAGTATTCTGGTTTAGCATTCCCTGCCTAACCTCTGAACTGAGGCTGCATAGCTTTCTTTTCTGCAATTAATGCATCTGGCTGCTGTGCTCTGAGAGACAAGCTGAACAATTACACTGCAACAATAGCAGGCTTTCCTAACAGAACCCTGACCGAATAAAATCCGAACATCATCTGTTTATTCTTCTCCATAGGGGTAGCACCGCCATTTTAGATCATGTGCCCTTTCCAGTGCTCCTGCTTCTGGCACTTTAACAAGGTAACATCAATGTGCTCTGCAGATAAAGCTCTTCGTCATTTTTAGAAAGCACTTCCAGAGCAACTCTGGATGCATTTCCAACTAGTAATTCTTGTATGTCTCTAATTTGGACTGCACACGCTCATCCAACATTTTACCTCCAGTTCAAGAGCAAGCCACAGTTTCAGTGAAGGAAACTATGACCAGGTATGTGCAAGTCCCAATGCCACAACAAGTTATTTTTAGAATCAAGGTTTAAAGTTCAAAGTTTCTTTTCTCACTGAGATTAGGTGCGACTACAACCAGTGGTCATGGGTTAGGATGAAAGGTGAAAAGTATCAGGAACATGAAGGGAAACTTCTTCACTCACTGGGTGAGAGAGTAGAACAAGTGCCAGCCCAAATGGTGCATGCAAGCTCGATTTCAACTTTAAGAGCAGTTTAGATAGGCACAGGGATGGTAAAGGTATGGTGGGTGATAGTCCCATTGCAGGTCGATGGGAGTAGGCAGTTTAAATGGTTTGGCATGGACTAGAAGGGCTGAAGGGTCTGTTTGTGCTGTATTTTCTATGACTCTGTCAAAGTATGTATAATATCACCATATACTACACTGAGATTAATTTTCTTGCAGGCATTCACTGGAGTACAGATAAATATAATAGAATCAATGAAAATTTATACACAAAGACTGACAACAGTTTCTTCTCGCAAGCCATTAGACTCCTCAATTCCCAGAGTCTAGTCTGACATCAACCTACACACACACACACACACACACTCCCTTTGCAATTTTTGCTCATTTCTTTCTCAAGTCCTGCTAAAACAATGTGTACATTTACATTTCCATCATTTATTATTATATTGTAATTTGCCCTTCACTGTGCATATTAATTATTGTACTGCCTTGCGCTGTTTTGTGCACTTTATTTAGTCCCATGCAGGTCTGAAGTTTAATGTAGGTTTGAGTTGTTTCACGTAGTCTAGTGTAGTTTGGCGTTTCATGTCGCACCATGGTCCTGGAGAAGCGTTGTTTCATTTTTACTGTGCACTGTACCAGCAGTTATGGTTGAAATGACAATAAAAGTGACTTGACTTGACTTGACTTGAAATGACCAAAGTGCAAAAGAAGACAATACATGCAAATACAAATAAATAGATAGATAGATAACATTGAGAACCTGAATTACAGAGTCTGTGAAAGTGTGTCCATAGATTTTGGAATCATTTAACAAAGAAATTACTCACAATCCCCTCTGAATTCCACCAACAGGTTGCAAACTTACAATATGCTGCAATCACAGACTGTGTTAGATGGAAGTGGCTTTGCAGATTCACACAGATTCACGTAGATTCACAGAGTCATACATCACACAAATAGTTTACTTGATCCTTCATTCCATTCGCACCATCAAGTACCCATCTGTGCTTTTCACATTTACTAGCATTTGTTCATTATCTTTATGCCTTGGCAATTCAAAGTTCAAGTTCAAAGTAAATTTATTACCAAAGAACATATATGTCGCCATATACAATCCTGAGATTTGTTTTAATATCATAAGACCGTAAGATATAGGAGCAGAATTAGGCCATTTAGCCCATCGAATCTCTTCTACCAGTCCATCATGGCTGATCCATTTTCCCTCTCTGCCTCAATTTCCTGTCTTCTCCCCAGGTCTCTCCATGCCCTGACCAATCAAGAATCTATCAATGTCTGCTTTGCATATACCCAATGACTTGATTTCCACAGCCGCCCGTGGCAACAAATTCCACAAAAAACACTAACATTACATATAAGAGATAGGCCTGAATCTATGCCCTTTAGTTTTAGAAATGTTAGCTACAGGGGAAATTTTCCTAATACCTATCCAGTCTAGGGCCCTCATAATTTTGTATATTTCCAAAATACCTCTCAAAACCTCCTCCACCCCAAGAAAAACAAACCCAGCATATCTAGTCTCTACTTGCAACTGAAATAATACATTCTAGGCAAAATCCTGCTGAACCTTCACTATAATCACATCCACCCTATAGTGAGGCTGATAGTGTGGTCATGAAGCCATGTGGATTTCTTGCCTTTTTGGCCAGAGCACAGCATACAGGGCCATGCAGTACTCCAGCTGTGCCTTAACCAACATTTTATAAAGTTAAGTCATACTTTTTCTGCTTTTATAAGAATATCCCTTTAGAACAGAGATGAGGAGGAATTTCTTTAGCCAGAGGGTAGTGAATCTTTAGAATTCATTGCAATCCATTGAAATGTTCCCACAACCAATTATCTCACTTCAGGATCTCTTTATCTAGTTATTTCATGTTCTTGTTATTTATATTTTCATTTGCACAGCTTGTTGTCTTCTGCACTCTAACTGATCTTTCATTGATCCTGTTGCAGTTACTATTTTATAGATTTGCCGAGTATGCCCACAGGAAAATGAATCTCAGGGTTGTATGTGGTGACATATATGTAATCTGATAATAAAATTTACTTCGAATTTTAAACTTGAAACACAGACATCTGTGAGGCCAAGTCATTGGGTAGTTTTAAAGTGGAGCTTGATGGGTTCTTGACTAGTAAGGACTCCAAAGTTACAGGGAGAAGAGAGGAAATGGGGTTGAGAGAGATAATAAATCAAACATGATGGAATGGCAAAGCCCTCATAGGGCCAAATACCCTAACTCTGCTCTTATGTCTTATGGTCATGTTGGCTTATGGCCTTGTTTGCTATGCTCTAGCTAAAAAGGCAAGTAATCCACATGCCTTCATGACCACATCAATTACTTATCACCTTGTTAAATGGAACAGTGAATGCCTGAATATTGAGAATGTTGTACAATCACCTGGCCTTATTGCATTCCTGGCTCCACTCCAAACATTTTTCACTGACTTTCAATTTTAACTATGTTAATTGTCCTGAAATCGATCTCGCCCATTCTGTGTATGAATGGAAATGCTCATACTCTTCAGAGTTACCTATAAATCCAAAACAATCAACCTGGCACTGGGCTGCCATTATGGACTCTGCACCAGTGATAAAGCTTATCTTTCCATCTGCAGCACCATTTGCAAATTAAACCCTTCCATTCTATTTCCCAGTGCTTACACCTGCTCCTTGGACTTCGCACGATTCGTACAGTCACTCAAAACCTTACACTACATTGCTATTTTTGATGATTGTGACTCCTTGTCACAATTTACATAAGAAAAGCTGTGCTCAGAACATCTCCTTCAAAAATACTCACAGGACATTTTACATTTGAAACCATTTACCTTACCTGTGGGAAATAGGTTAAATGTTCTGAACCATTATGGTTTTATAATGTTCTTTGCAATTGAATTAGATCACACTCATCCAATTTGTAAATGATTTTGTTTATATTTTTAGAACTTTTTAAAAGCTATTTATTAATGCTTTTTTGGGAGGGTGATTTAGATGCATATCATATTTATACTGAGTTAAATACTGTATGTAATTAGTTTTGCTACAATAAGTGTATGGGACACTGGAAAAATGTTGAATTTCCCCTTGGGGATGAATAAAGTATCTATCTATCTATCTATATATATATATATATATATATATATATATATTAATGGTTGGTTTATGGTTAAATATTACAATTGTTTAAATGAAGAGAGAGCAATCCTGGGAATGGATCGAATCTCATTGCCTGCATTAGATGTATATTTGTGAGCTCTTGCTTTCTAACAAAGGCTGTTGCATAACATACTAACTGAATACTGACAGCTGTGGTACAATCTCTTCTCAAACTGCATCTAGAACATCCTAAACTCTGCCCTGTTGCTGGAGGTTAGACATGATCAAATCTAAAGGATGTCAATCTTAAAGCCATGATAATTCTTTTCAATAACTACAGCTATTCATAGAAACATAGAAAACCTTCGGCACAATACAGGCACTTCGGCCTACAAATCTGTGCCGAACACGTCCTTACCTTGGAATGTTCCTAGGATTACCCATAGCTCCCTATTTTTCTGAGCACCATATACCTGTCCAAGAGTCTCTTAAAAGACCTTATTCTATCCGCCTCCACCATCGTCGCCAGCAGCCCATTCCACACACTCACCACTCTCTGAGTAAAAAACTTACTCCTGACATCTCCTCTGTACCTACTTCCAAGCACCCTAAAACTGTGCCCTCTTGTACTAGCTATCTCAGCCCTGGGAAAAAAGCCTCTGACGATCCACATGATCAATGCCTCTTATCATCTTGTACACCTCTATCAGGTCATCTCGCATCCTCCGTCACTCCAAGGAAAAAAATACCAAGTTCACTCTACCTATTCTCATAAGGCATGCTTCCCAATCAAGGCAATATCCTTGTAAATTTCCTCTGCACCCTTTTTATGGTTTCCACATCCTTCCTGTAGTGAGGCAACCAGAATTCAGCATAGTACTCCATGTGGGATCTGACCAGGGTCCTATATAGCTGCAACATTACCTCTCGGCTCCCAAACTCAATCAGACAGTTGATGAAGGCAAATGCACCATATGCTTTCTTAACCACAGAGTCAACCAGCACAGCAGCTTTGAGTGTCCCATGGACTCAGACCCCAAGATCCCTCTGATCCTCCACACTGCCAAGAGTCTTACCATTAATACTATATTCTGCCATTATACTTAACCACCTTACAGTTATCTTGTTTGAACTCCATCGCTACTTCTCAGCCGATCGAAGTCCCACTGTAAACTCTGACAGCCCTCCACACTATCTATAACACATCCAACCTTGTGTCATCAGCAGTTTTACTAGCCCATCCCTCCACTTCTTCATCCAGGTCATTTATTAAAAATCACAAACAGTAGGGGTCCCACAACAGATCCCTGAGGCACACCACTGTTGACCGATCTCCATGCCGAATATGACCCATTTACAACCACTCTTTGCCTTTGGTGGGCAAGCCAGTTCTGGATCCACAAAACAATACCCCCTCGAGTCCCATGCCTCCTTACTTTCCCAATAAGCCTTGTATGGGATACCTTGTCAAATGCCTTGCTGAAATCCATACACACTACATCTACTGCTCTACCTTCATCAATGTGTTTAGTCACATCCTCAAAAAATTCAATCAGGCTCTTAAGGAACAGCCTGCTTTTCACAAAGCTATGTTGACTATTCCTAATCATATTATGCCTCTCCAAATGTTCATAAATTCTGCCTCTCAGGATCTTCTCCATCAACTTACCAACCACTGAAGTAAGACTCACTTGTCTATAATTTCCTGGGCTAACTCTACTCCCTTTCTTGAATAAGGGAACAACATCCTCAACCCTCTAATCCTTTGGAACCTTTTTTGTCCCCATTGATGATGCAAAGATCATCGCTAGAGGTTCAGCAATCTCCTCCCTCACCTCCCACAGTAGCCTGGGGTACTTCTCATCCAGTCCCAGTGACTTATCCAACTTGATGCTTTCCAAAAGCTTCAGCACATCCTCTTTCTTAATATCTACATGCTCAAGCTTTCAGTCCACTGTTAGTCATCCTACAATCACCAAGATCCTTTTCTGTAATGAACACTGAAGCAAAATACTCATTAAGCACCTCTGCTATCTCCTCTGGTTCTATACACACTTTCCACTGTCACACTTGATTGATCCTATTCTTTCATGTCTTATCCTCTTGCTCCTATTCCTCAATCAATGCAAGGGATGCACACCTGGAAAAACAAAATTTTGTTTCTCTAGAGTTCCCTTACTAATTTAAAAGCTAAAATTCATGGTATTTTCCAGATCCTAAGAATCAAGGGGTATATCTTCACTTCAGCATTAAAATGTTCCCACAACCTATGGACTCACTTTCAAGGACTCTTCATCTCATGTTCTCAATACTTATTGTTTATTTATTTCTCATTATTATTATTTCTTTCTTTTTGTATGTATTTGCACAGTTTGTTCCTTTTTGCACACAGTTGAACGCCCAAGTTAGTGTTGTCTATTACATTCTGTAACTTCAAATGATCAAACTAAATCAAAGAGAGACACGTGGGTCCGAAAATGTGGGTGTAACTTTGTCCTTTAAACGAGGCGTGCAACTGAATTTCAGGATTGTATATGATGATATATATGTAATTGGATAATAAATTTACTTCCAACATTGAATTCATTCATGAAAGCATCTGAAATAATAAAATGTTTTTTGTTTAGTAATTAAACTTTAAATCATGTTAATATAAATAAAAATTTATCCTCCCAGGTACTCACTAAGTGATAATGGCAGCTTTGACATTGATAGGTAGTGGGAAGGAGAAAGACACATGATGGTAGGATTATGCATGAAGGTGTTTGCAACACTTCTTTGAATTCTTTGAATTCCTATTTCTGAGGGACACACACAAAGTGCTGCAGAAACTCAGCAGGCCAGGCAGCATCAATGGAAAAAAGTAAACAGTCGAAGTTTTGTGTCCGGACCCTTCGTTAAGACTGAAGGAAAAAGATAAGAAGTCAGAGTAAGAAGATAGGGGGAGGGGAGGATGAAGTACAAGGTAGTAAGTGATAGGTGAAACCGGGGGGGGGGGGGGGGGGGAAGGAGTAAAGCAAAGAGCTAGGAACTGTGTGTTGCTTGGATCTCCAGCATCTGCAGATTTTCTCTTGCTTGTTTCTGAGTGAACAAGATTTTAAAAAGGCATTATTAGAAGCTCTTTTCACTTGATAAATTCCTTCATAGTAAAGCACAATATTTTCCACTTGCATAGCCGTTTAATACTTTGCTCCATACCAGGATCACAGTTTCCAACGATGAACATCTTCAAAAACAGGTGCAGTATTGGTGACTTCCGTTGACCCCTAATGCTCAAGGCCTAACAGATCTACATTTACAAACTTTCCAGTAACTTTTCCATGTCATTACAGTCTAGTTCCTCAAACTCAAATTCAACTGCTTGTTTGATAATATCTTCTAAAATTCTTTTCCACGGAGATCATTATTTCCACCATTTGCTCCAATTCAGATGGTGCCGAGCTGCGGTCTCTATCGAGGTTGTGGCTCACTTAGTCGTTTTTTAGGCTTGTAAGGCTGTTTTTTTGGAACAGAGACGGAAGCTCGGATTCAGGTTAGGTTTTAGAGGCAAGGATTTGGGAGAAATTAAAAGGCAGGCTGCAGTCTATGCCTTCGCTCCACGTTAGAACCACAGCACAGTGACAAGGATGTGATTGAATGTTGGCCCAGCAGACCACTGAGGATGGTAGTTAATGCAAACCCCTCCTTGACTCCCCCCCTCAGATTAGTGAGTCATTGGTGGGCATCCACACCAGAATTCCATGCAGACAGGAGGAACAAGGGCTGGTGGTCCCATAGTTATGTGAATCAGTAAGAGCAGAGTTCCAGGCTGTGTGTCTAGGGTCCCTTCATTGGCAAGTCTGGAACTCAAGGGCTAGTGTTCACTCCCTCATCCAGGGAGCTTATTCATCATTACCAGCGAAATATGGATCAATAGCAAAGATCAAAGATTGAATGGAAAGAAGATTGAAACTTGATTGAAAGGCTGATTGAAATCGAGGCCTGATAGCTGGATCCCTGAGCCTGCAAATCTCTGCAAGTCTGCAGTCTGTGAACCAATGAGTCTACTGGAACCTGGAGACCAAAGGTGGAGTTCGAAGAATGTGTGGGTGGGTGGGTGGGAGGGAGGAAAGGGACTTGTCGCTTGGTACATTCTGTTTTGTCATGTTCTCTGTTGTTCTGCCGAGCATTGTGGATATGCTATGCAGGCGCTGGAATGTGGGGCAACACTTGCAGGCTGCCCCCAGCACATCCTTGGGTGTGTTTGTTGTTCACGTAACTGATGCATTTCACTGTAGGATTCAATGCATGTGTGATAAATAAATTGGATTCTGAATCCATATGTCATCCATTGGTGCATGGGTTATGTTTGGATACGCTATATAGGTCTTTTAAGAGACTCTTAGATTGGTAGATGGAGCTTGAAAAAATAGACGGCTATGTGGTAGGGTAATTCTAGGAAGTTTCTAGAGTAGGTTACATGATCAGCACAACATTGTGGGCCAAAGGGCCTGCAATGTGTTGTAGATTTCTATGCTTCTATGTGCTATGTTATCCCCTGTTGCCCTGATGTAATGTGACCTTGATAAAGCACCACTTCTCAATTTCTTCCATAGTGGAAACGTGCCTTTCTTGTCACAATGATTTCAACTAATTTGAGAATGTTCCTTACAATAATACCAAGTTATCTATGTGACACATCTCTTGCAGTTATAGTGACCCTGCCAAACTTACACTAACATGTTCATGTAATACCTTATATCATGGAGCCTAATTAATAGGTCACACATAACAAACTGAGTTAGGAGCAAGCTATCTATTCACAGAATTGTTCTCTCTTCATTTAAACAGTTGTAATCTATATCTGTAAATCAGCTATTAAAAGATATAAGCAGAATTATGGACTTCATTTATGAATTGGGTGAATAGGAATTAGTTCACTTGCAAAGATCATTATTTGTAATATAAAAATAATCCATACCCTCCACCAAGGAGTAGACGTTCTGTCTGTCTGCAACTGATGTGAGGAAGACCCTCGCTGGGATCAACCTAAGAAAAGTTGTTGGGCCTGTTAACATACCTAGTCGGGTGCTGAGGAACGGTGTAGCCCAGTTAACTAAGGTTCTAACCAAAATCTTCAATATCTCTCTGGAACAATCCACTGTACCCCCAGGCTTTAAGGCATCCACCATTATCCCGGTGCCCAAGAGACAATAATCTGCCTTAGTGGCTACTGTACAGTGGCACTGACCTCAACAACTATGAAGCACTTTGAGCATCTTTTTTATGGATTGCATCAAATCATATCTTGCTGCTACATTGGACCTTTTCCAGTTTGCTTATCACTCAAATCGGTCCACAGATGATACTATAGCCTCTGATCCCCAGTCCTTCCTGTCCCAGCTGGAAAGTGGTGCCTCATATGCTTGATTGCTATTTATTGTCTTCAATTTGGAATTTAATTAGATCATCTGATAGAAGCTGGTGTGTAAACTGTTCTCACTGGGTCTCAGCATCTCTCTCTCTCTCTGTATCTGGATCCTGGATATCTTGACAAAAAGGCTACAGTCAGTGTGTGTTGGCAGAACTACCTCTAGTTCCACCAAACTTCAAGGATCAATAACAAGCTGCCAGGCTCATATGGTATTCTCCAGAAGTACTGAGACATATTCGTGGAATAGGCAAAGACGTGGTAGATGGAATAAAGTGTGGGGAGTGCATGGTCACGCACCTTGGTAGAAGGAATAGAGCTGTAGGCTATTTTCCAAATGGGGAGAAAATTCAAAAAGTAAGAGGTGCAAAGGGACTTGGGAGTCCTCATGCAGGGCTCTCCAAAAGTTAATTTGCAGGTTGAGGCTGTGGTAAGGAACGCAAAGCAGCATCTCCTACAGCTGTCTGTAAGGAGTTGGTATGCTCTCCCCGTAACTGTCTGTGTTTCCTCCAGGTGTTCTGGTTTCCTCCCACAGTCCAAAGATGCACCATTTGGTAAGTTAATTGGTAATTGCAAATTGTTCTGTGATTAGCCTAGGGTTAAATTGGGGGGTGGGTGTTGGATGGTGCAGCTCAAAGGAGAGGAAGGGCTTATTCCTCACTCTATCGCAATAAACAAACAAACAAATAAATAAGTAAATAAAAATACTAGAATTCATTTTGAGAGTACTAGAATACAAAAGTAAGGATGTAATTCTAGGGCTTCGTAAGGCATTAGTCAGAATATTGTGAACAGTTTTGGGCTCCTTATCTATGAAAGGATGTGCTGGCTTTGGAGAGGGTACAGAGGAGGTTCATGAGAATAATACCAGAAATGAAGGGGTTAATGTATGAGGGGTGTTCGCTGCCTCAGGGCATGTACTCACTGGAACTCAGAAGGATGAGAGGGGATCTCATTGAAACCTATCGAATTTTGAAAGGCCTCAGTAGAGTCAATGTGGAGAGGCTGTTTCCTTGGTGGGGTCATCTCAGAGTACCTCAGAATAAAAGGACATTCCTTTGGAACACATAATGATGAATTTCTTTAGCCAAAAGGTAGTAAGTCTGTGGAATTCACTGTCACAGATGGCAAAAGAGTCAAATTCATCGGGTGTACTTAAAGCTTTAATTTTAAAGGTTCTTAAAATTATTTATTCATTGAGATACAGGCCCTTTGATCCGCACAACCCAAACAATCCCCCGACTTAATGCTAACCTAATCACGGGACACTTTACAATGCTCTATCAACCTACCAACCAGTATGTCTTTGGACTCTGGGGGGAAATATAAGAACCCAGAGAAAACCCACGCAGTCATGGGCAGCAGCGAGAATTCAACGCAATGTGCTCATATTGTAAAGTGTAATGCTAACCAGTGCACTACCATGCCGTCAAAGGTTACAGAGAGAAGGAAGGAGAATAGAGTTGTGAAGGATGATAAATCAGGCATGATGGAATGGCAGGGTAGGCTTGATGGGCCAAATGGCCTAGTTCTATTCCAATTCTTATGGTCCTAATATGTTCAAGGTCCAGGTTTTGTTTTGCAGCAATTTTGACAAATTGAAATTGAATAATCTCTGTAGGTGGCTTCCTGGTATTGTAGAATCTTTTAGACATTTTATATTATTCCTGGCATGAAGTATATGAATCTAGCCACAAAAAAAGCAAATCTGAACCAACATTTCAGAAAGCCTCCTATTTTTTAATGGATATGTTTAATCTAGAAAGATTACTTTAGTGTTTATACATGCCATCTGGGAAAACCGAATTGCAATATTTAATTTATGGCATTCTTAACATCATTTTATGAAGTTACGTAATTAAAAGCTGTGCTTAATGGCTAAACCCTTAAATAAATTGTTGTTGCCTTACAATGGCCATTAAAGTATCTTAATTAAGTAGTAATATTTTCCCTTTGGTTTAGTTAATTCTAGACACAATTCTCTAAACACTTTTAGAGAAGCTTGTTTTTAATTTTCCTTCTACAGATTTTGCTAGTTCACACATTGCTTCAGCCACTACTGATTGTGAAACAATTCATTTTTAATTTGCTTAATTAAATTTATTCAGCAAGTAAATGATAATTAAGAATCTCTAGACAACCCAAATTTGGCTAACCTCCTTGCAAGAAATGAAAATATGGCCAACAAGATACGATATCTAATGTGAAAGCATGCGCCAAAATGGCACACCATTTCAATTATCCTCTGAGACTGTGCAGGAGTGATTAACGTGAATGCAGTAACCAGATATGATTTCAGGAACTGCATACGATGTGGGAATTTGGATGGGAAATATTTTCCCATCACTGTTTGCTCTAAGCTGTGACCACGCAGTCACTTAAATGCTTCCATGTTCATACCCTTTCTTGCCTCACAGCTTAAATCTTCTTTTACATAATGTTGATATAACTTTGAAATTATAAACATGAGAAATTTTGAAATCTATGTTAATATAATTGTGAAATACCTTGTAATTAACTATGTGTTAATGAATTTTCTAAATAAGAAAAATACCACAACCTTTCCTCAGAAACATTTAAGAACTTCAACGTATTTACATTGTCAGTGTTTCAAGTTACAACACTGGTACAAATTGTAGCAGAATGGACATCGGTAACTCATTGATAATAAACTGCTGGCCCGCTGAACACTGATGCCATCAAGTCAAAGCATTTTACTTTTGGCATTGTGCCTGCCGACTGTTTGACTGCCTGAAGTCATTTACTTGTATTGAGAGTTGTGCTGTGTGTTTGCATGAGCATATTACAAAGTAGAACATTTGAAATGCTGTGCCATTGTCAGGCTGTGTAAAAATTTCCTGCTTGGTCCGTGTAAAAAAAAATGAGAGAGAACATTGTTTGCCATGGCAAATGCTTTTAAAGTGGTTCTCAACTAGAACCAAACTGAAACTCAACTCAAATTCACATCATCTCTCTTACCTCTCCCGTAAGACAGAAGGTACAACAGCATGGAAGCATGTACCGCCAGGCGTAAGGATAGCTTCTGTCCCAAAGCATTTGGTACATTACACTGTTCTATGCATATGAACTAATTCCTGTATGTATATACTGTGTTTATTTTTATAATGTTCTCTATGTTTATTGTATTTTTTATGCTGTGTTGCATCTGGACTAAGTCATTTCATCCTCCTTTACACTTGTGTACTGAAGAATGACAGTAACAATCTTGAATCTTGAATAATATTATTGAAGAGTCCCTTAGACAATAAGATAATTTTTTGTATCCTCAGCCTACCTCATTGTAGCTTTGCACCTTATTATCTGCTTACACTGTACTTTCTCTGTGATTTTAACAATTTATTCTGCATTCTGTAATTGCTTTTCTGATTTAGACCATAAGACATAGGAGCAGAATTAGGCCAACTGGCCCATTGAGTCTGATCCATTTGGCTGATCCATTTTTTCATCTCCTCCTCAATCCCAGTTCCGGGCCTTCTCCCTGTAACCTTTTATGCTATGTCCAATCAAAAACCTATCAATCTCTGCCTTAAATACACCCAACAACCTGGCCTCCACAACTGCATGTGGCAACAAATTCCACAAATTCACCGCCCTTTGGCTAAAGAAATTTCTCCACTTCTCTGTTCTGAAAGGGCGGCCTCTATTGTAAGGCTGTGCTGTCTTGTCCTAGACTCTTCCACCATGAGAAGCATCCTTTCCACAGCCACTCTGGCTAGGCCTTTCAACATTTGAAGGGTTACAATGAGATTCCCCCCTCCCCATCCCTCTGCATTCCAGTGAGTATAGACCCAGAGCCATCAAACGTTTGTCATATGATAACCCTTTCATTCCTGGAATCATCCTTATGAACCTCCTTTGGACCCTCTTCAACGCCACCACAACCTCTGTCAGCAGAGTGGATGCTCAGTTTGGAAGATTAGTACATAGGAGATGCTGTGCAAAACGTGAACAAAGACTCACCTGCAGAGTGTTGTTCATCAGAATTAGGTGTATTAGCACTGTCATGAAATGTATTATTTTGTGGTAGCAGTATAGTGCAAGACATAAAAAATATCTGTAAGTTACAATTTACAAAAACAACAGAGGAATAGTGTAGTAGAGCTCATTGACCATTCAGAAATATAATGGAGGAGAAGAAGCTAGTCTTAAAAGATTGAGTGTGGGTTTTCCGGGTCCTGTAACACCACCTCAATGGTAGTGACGAGAAAAGGGCATCTCCTACATGAAGAGAGCCCTGAATGATGATGCTGCCTTCTTGACATACTGTCTTTTTGAAGATGTCCTTAGTGGTGCTAAATTTCATCATTGTCCTCTGTTGCAAATAACTGAAAGCAGATTCTTTGCATTAAAAGGTATTTGGTGAAGATCTAGTGCCTTATGTTTGAGTTTCATAAACAACACATTGAACACGAGTTGCTGTGCAAAAAAGGGAAAATATTGATAGTATTCTACACTCCCCCCACCTGATGTGTTGCTGGTACAAAAATTGTCAAACAGCAAAAGATATAGAAGCAGAATTAGGCCTGTTCTCCACTATTTCATCATGGCTGATCCATTTTCGCTCTCAGACCCGATCTTCTGCTTTCTCCCGATATCCCTTCATGCCCTGACAAAACAAGATTTATCAACCTCTGCCTTAAATATAACGAATGGTTTAGCTTCCACAGATGTCTGTGGCAACAAATTCCACAAATTCATCACTCTCTGGCTGAAGGAATTCCTCCTCATCTCCATTCTAAAAGGACGATCCTCTATTCTGAAGCTGTGTCCTCTGGTCTTAGACCCTACTGCATCCTCTCGTCATCCACTCTATCGAGGCTATTCAACATTTGATAGGTTTTAATGAGATCACCCCTCAATCTACTGAATTCCAGTGAGTTGAAGCTCAGAGCCATCAAACACTTCTCATATGGCAAGCCTTTCAATCCTGGGATCATTTTCGTGAACTCCCTTTGAATACTCACCAATGTCAGCATATCCTTTCTTGGATAAGGAGCACAAAACTGCTCATGATACTCCAAGTGAGGCTTCACTCGTGCTTTATAAAGCCTCAACATTGCATCTTTGGTGTTATATTTGAGTCTTCTTCAAATGAAAGCTAACATCACTTTTCCCATACTCACCACCAATTCAACCTGCAAGGTAACATTTAGGAATTTCCTAATGCCTTTGCACCTCAGATTTTTTAACTTTCTCTCCACTTAGAAAATGATCTGTGCTTTTATTTCTTTGGCCAAAGTGTGTGCATGACCATCCACTTCTTGACATGATATTCCATCTGCCATGTCTCTCCCCGTTCTGCTTATCTGTCTAAGTTCTGCTGTAGCTTCTCAACTTCCTCAAAACTACCTGCCTCTCCACTTATCTTCATATCATCAAACTTGGCTACATAGTCATCAATTCTGTTATCCAAATCATTGACATATAAGTTAAAAAGAAATGGTCCCAACACAGACCCCTGTAGAACACCGCTAGTCACCGGCAGCCAACCAGAAAAGGCTTCCTTTATTCCCACTCTTTGCCTTCAGCCAATCAACCACTGCTTTGCCCATGCTAGTATCTATCCTGTAATATCATGGGCTCTTAACTTGTTAAGCAAACTCATGTGTGGCACCTTTTCAAAGGACTTCTGGAAATCCAAGTACACAATGTCCGCCAATTTTCCTCTGTCTACCCTTCATGTTATTACTCCAAGGAATTCCAACAAATTTCTCAGGCAAGATTTTCTCTTGAGAAAACTATGCTGACTCAGGCCTTTTCTTTATCATGTGCCTCCAAGTATTCCAAAACCACGTCCTTAACATTTGACTCCAACATGTTCCCGACCACTGAGGTCAGACTAATTGATCTATAATTTCCTTTCTTCTGCCTCTCTCCCTTCTTCAAGAGTTGAGAGACATTTGTTGTGTTCCATTACTAATGCCTCGACAATTTCTTTCAGAACCCTGGGGTGATACCATCTGGTCTGCTATCATCCCTGACAGTGTTCTTTTCCAATTAATTTTGGCCATCTCCTCTGCTTCTGTATTCTCTTTTTCTCAAAGTTGTATTAGTAGTATTATAGTGGATCATGCTAATAATTTTATTATCATTACCACTGCACATTTGGAACTTAATTTTTATTCAGATCATCTCCAATCATGGCAGGATTCCTTTCCTTTGTAAACCAAAATGTGGCTGCAGTAAGCAATCCATCTTTATGACCTCCCAAATGTTTGTCCATATGAATGGGCTGTACATATGTTGGGTCTTCATAAATTGGGAGGGACATGTATCTATGATTGGCAAAAAAAGATTGATGAATAGCAAATGGAATAAAATTAAGATTTTTCTGCTTTAGTCCATGCCTTCTCTGGGTATGAAAATAAATCCACATGTTGGAAAACTGAGCATGTTGCGCCACTGCACAGAGTCAGGAAAAGCTTCAGATGGTGCAAATTCAGTCAACTCAGTCATGGGCACTACCCTTTCCACCATGGAAGACAACTTCAAAAAATGATGCCCCAAGGAGTGGCATCCATCACTAAAGACCTTCACCACCCTAATGCCCTAATCTTATTACTGCTATCACAGAGGAACCCAAAGACACATACTCAACATTTCAGGAACAGCTTCTTTCCCTCTGCCATTAGATTTTGGAACAAACAATAAACTCATGGACACTATCTCACTATTTTTGCTCTTTTTGCTGCATGATTTATTTAATTATTTTATATACATTTCTTATTGAAGTTTATAGGTATTTTAAGTATCGCTCTATGAGGTGAGGGCCTCCATTGGTCAGAGTCGACCATGAATATTGCATCCTAGCTGTACAGATACTCAAGCCTGGGCAGTGTGATACAGAGACTAGGCTGTTGCCCATGTAGCGAGGACCCCTCTCCAAGCATCTAATGAACCCAAAGGAATGGCAGAGACCGATACAGTTTGGTACCAGCAGTGTTGCAGGAGTTGCCAGTCAGCATCCGATAGGGGCTCCAGCTCCAGATTTTTCCCTCAGGGTTTACTCTCAAAGCCTTCCCCATGAGTGGGTATAGCCGCAAGGCAGTAGAGGTTTGAAATCAGAGTTTACTTTCTCATAGATGAACTGCTAACTACAGCTGACGAACCCAATCAGCCTAAACTGTACAGTACTGCTGTTGCAAAACAACTTTCACAACTTAAGTCAGTGATAGTGAAACTGATTCTGATTCATTCTCAGCACATGATTCCACTATTATTAACAGAGTTATTGACATGGGTAGCACAAGTGACAAGGTTCTGCATCGAGAGTTCAGGGAGTTAGTTGCTAAGTTAAAGGGCAGGACTTCCAGGGTTGTGATCTCAGGATTGCTACCCATGTCATGAGTAAGTGAGGCCAGACCTAGGAAAAATATTCAGTTTAATACATGGCCAAGGAGGTGGTGTAGGAGGAAGGGCATAAAATTTTGGGATCACTGGGCTCTTTCTGAGGGGAAGTGGGACCAGTAACAAAGGGACAGTTTGCACCTGAACTGGAGAAGGACTAATATCTCAGCAGGAAGGTTTGTTAATGCTACTGTACAATGTACTGTGTATGTTAGTCAAAATGGCTTCTTTGGTTTGCTAGAGTAGGAATGCTTTTATGTTTGATAAGTGTTTTCTCTCGCAGTTGTTTAGCTTTGGACTTGCTGATATAGGGATTGTATTCATTTTTTAACCAAAGGGGAATGTTACTTTGTCTTGTGAGGCTGGGAGCTTGGGGGTTTTGCAGCCTTTTCAGGGGAGTCAGGAAGGAGACGCCGAGGAAGGTGGTCCCAAGTGCAAGGACGTGGAGGTCGGAGGAAAGTGACGAGAGGTCAAATGGTTCGATGGTTGAGCTCCAACAATGTGCACTAAATTGACTGAACTTTGATAAGTTGGCGCCTTTTACTTTATTTTCTTTTCCTTCATATATACTGTATTGCATAGTACTCTTTTAGTTTTAGTAAAATCTTTAAAGTGTATACCATAATGGTATCTGGTGTGAGTTTGATATGGTGTGTCTGTACACTTGATTCTCTTGATAAACTTGATTCTCATAGCACCTGCGTGTACGGGAGGTGGGGTTGGTGAGTGGCTGGATCTCCTTTTCCCCTGGACATATACCAGTCTGTTGGGTAAGTGTTACAGTACACAATGCGGTTTAAACTAGAGTTTTGGGGGGATGGGAACCAGAGTGCCAGAACAGTTAGTGGAGAGGTTGTGGAGGCTGATGTCAGTAAGACCTCAGACAAAGTCAAGAATCAAAAGGTTGAGCATAGTGTGACTAGTGTCCTGAACTATATATATTTTAATGGAAGAAGTATTGTAGGAAAAGTGGATAATAGTGCTGAAGATGAGGTAGCTGGTTTACAAACAGAGGGTATGTGTAGTGAGGGAAGGTGATTGCTGGGGCAAAACAGGAAGAGTTGCAATGCAAATGATGGACAAAATTGAAACGGTGAATGTAGCACACACAAAATGCTGGTGGAACACAGCAGGCCAGGCAGCATCTATAAGGAGAAGCACTGTCGACGTTTCGGGCCGAGACCCTTCGTCAGGACCAAATGAAAGGAAAGATAGTAAGAGATTTGAAAGTAGTGGGGGGAGGGGGAAATGCGAAATGATAGGAGAAGACTGGCGGGGGTGGGATGAAGTTAAGAGCTGGAAAGGTGATTGGTGAAAGTGATACAGAGCTGAAGAAGGGAAAGGATCATGGGACGGGAGGCTTCGGGAGAAAGAAAGGGGGAGGGGGGAGCACCAGAGGGAGATGGAGAACAGACAGGGTGATGGGCAGAGAGAGAGAAAAAAAACACAAACAAACAACTAAATATGTCAGGGACGGGGTAAGAAAGGGAGGAGGGGCATTAACGGAAGTTAGAGAAGTCAATGTTCATGCCATCAGGTTGGAGGCTACCCAGCCAATATATAAGGTGTTGTTCCTCCAACCTGAATGTGGTTTCATCTTGACAGTAGAGGAGGCCATTGATAGAAATATCAGAATGGGAATGGGACGTGGAATTAAAATGTGCGGCCACTGGAAGATCCTGCTTTCTCTGGCGGACTGAGCGTAGGTGTTCAGCGAAATGGTCTCCCAGTCTGCGTTGGGTCTCACCAATATATAAAAGGCCACACCGGGAGCACCAGACGCAGAATATCACACCAGCCGACTCACACGTGAAGTGTCGCCTCACCTGGAAGGACTGTCTGGGGCCCTGAATGGTGATGTGGGAGGAAGTGTAAGAGCAGGTGTAGCACTTGTTCCATTTACAAGGATAAGTGCCAGGAGGGAGATTGGTGGGAAGGGATGGGGGGGATGAGTGGACAAGGGAGATGCATAGGGAGCGATCCCTGTGAAATGCAGAAAGAATGTAGCACTGCAGGTGCTAAATATGAATGTGCACAGTATAGAGAATAAGGTAGATAGACATGTAGCACAGTTGTAGAGAAGCAGCTATGATGTTGTAGGTATCACTGAATTGTGGCTGAAGGAAGATTATAGCGGGGAGCTTAACATCCAAGGATACACAAAGCAAAAGGGCTGGCATTGTTCTGTTGGTAAAAAATGAAATCAAGTCACTAGAAAGTCACATGGAGTCCAAAAGTGTTGAATCATTGTGGAAGTACAAGAGTAAAAAGACCCTGATAGGAGTTATATACAGACTCCCAAACAGTAGTAAGGATGTGGCCTACAAATTACAATGGGAGATAGAAAACGCACTCCAAAAGGGCAAGGTTACTATAGTCATGGGGGACTTCAATATGCAGGTAAATTGGGAAAATCAGGTTGATGCTGGATTACAGGAAGGGAAATTTATAGACTGCCTATGAGATGGCTTTTTAGAGTAATTTGTGGTTGAGCCTACTAGAGTCAGCTATTCTGAGTTGGGTGTTTTGAAATAAAGCAGAATTGATTAGGGAGCTTAGTAAAAGATCCCTTGTGGCAAGTGATCATAATATGATCAGATTCACCTTGAAATTTGAGAAGAAGAAGGAGTCAGATATATCAATATTACAGTGGAATAAAGGAAATTACAGAGACATGAGAGAGGAGTTGGCCAGTATTATTTGGAAAAGAACACTGGCAGGGAGGACAGCAGAGCTGGGATGGCTGGTTTTTCTAGAAGCAATCCAGAAGGCACAGGATATACATATCTCAAAGTGGAAGAAGTATTCTAAAGGAAAGATGACACAACAGTCGCTAACAAGAAAAGACAAAGCCAACATAAAATTCAAAGAAAGGGCATATAATAGAGCAAATATTAGTGGGAAGTTAGAGGACTGGGAAGCTTTTAAAAACCAACAAAGGACAACTAAGAAAGTCATTAAAAAGGTACTATTAAAGAGCGTACTAAAGTTTCTTCAGATAAAGTAAAAGAGGCAAAAGTAGATATTAGACTGCTGGAAAATGATGCTGGAGAGGCCGTAATGGTGGAGAAAGAAATGGCAGATGAACAGAAAAAGTATTTTGCACCAATCTCCACCATGGAAGATACCAGAAATATGGTGGAAGTTTCAGATGTCAGGGGTCAAGAAGGGTGTGAAGTTACCATTACTAAAGAGAAGGTTCTTGGAAAAATGAAATGTCTGAAGGTAGACAAGTCACCTGGATTGCTGTTTATAGTCTTCAGTTCGCCATTCAACACCACCATACCCCAGAAACTGGTGGGGAATCTGCCACAAAGCTGTGCCAAACATGTCCTTACCTTAGAAATTACTTAGGGTTACCCATAGCCCTCTATTTTTCTAAGCTCCATGTACCTGTCCAGGATTCTCTTAAAAGATGCTGTCATATCTGTTTCCACCACCGTCGCCGTCAGCCCATTCCATGCACTCTCCACACTCTGCATAAAAAACTTAGCCCTGACATCTCCTCTGTACCCTACAAAGGACTGCAAGAACACCTGACAGGATCTCCCTAACATGCTTGGGGACATTTATCAGGGGCACTACAGGGTCCTTATTAGGGATCCCACCCATTCATCCAGCATCCTCTTTGACTTTTTACTATCAGGCAAGAGACTCCGATGCATAAAAACAAGAATGGTCAGGATAAGAAACAGTTTCTTCTCCCAAGTCATTAGGCTTCTGAACACCCTGCCGCATCATATTCAAAGAGTCACTGGTTCGTCTGTTCCAGTACAATGTTTAATATTGATGCACTTTAGTATGTTACCAATATGTGATTCATATGTAGATTTTATCCTTATCTTCATACATTATTGTGTGTAATTTGCGTTAGATGTACAACTGTACAATAGTGTTTTACACCCTGGTTCAGAGAAACAATGTCTCGTTTCTATATACAATACATTAAATGGATATGTACATTATATACATATATATCATTAAATAGCAATAAACTTGACTTGACTTTACTTGGATCAGATGGTGTACAGCCCAGGATTCTGAAAGGGATGACTGAAGAGACTATGGAGGCATTAGTAAAGATCTTTCAATGATCATTAGATTCTGGAATGGTTCTGGAAGACTGGAAAATAGCAAATGTCACTCCTCTCTTCAAAAAGGGAGAGAGGCAGAAGAGAGGAAACTATAAACCAGGAAGTCTGACCTCAGTGGCTGTGAAGCTGTTGGGGTCAATTATAAAGATGTGACAGTCGATTGCAATGGATGTGGTTTCGGGGTACTTGGATCCATATTGTGGTGAACTACATATACCTGTCTGGACACCCCCCCCCCCTCCCCGCTGACTGCTCCTGTGGCTCCTCCCACGGACCCCGGTATAAAGGCGATTGAGGCCTGAGCCCAGCCCTCAGTCTCTAGGATATAGTATGGTGGTCAACTACTGCTTGTTCTTTCTTCCAGTCAATAAAAGCCGATATCTCGCCTCACGTCTCAGAGAGTTATGATGGTGCATCACATATGATAAAATAAATCATATTTAGCATGGTTTACACAAGGAGAAATGTTGCCTGACAAATCTGTTGGAATTCTGCGAAGAATTAACAAGCAGGATTGACAAAGGTGAAACAGTTAATGTTATGGTTTTGAACTTTTAAAAGGCCTTTGACATGGTGCCACAAATGAGTCTGCTTAACAAGCTACGAGCCCATGGTTTACAGAAAAGATTCTAGTGTGGATAAAGCAATGGCTGATTGACAGGCTGCAAAGAGTGGGAAGAAAGAGTATTTCCTGGTTGGCTGCCGGTGACTAGGGATCTGTGTTGGGACTGATGCTTTTAACATTATATGGTAATAATTTGGATGATGGAATTGATGGCATAGTTGCAAAATTTGCAGATAGGTGGAGGGACACTTCACTTTGATGAAGTAAAGAGGCTACAGAATGATTTAGACAAATTAGGAGAATGGGAAAAGACGTGAAGGATGTCAGGATGTGTATGAACTTGGGTAGAAAAAAATGATAAGATTGATTGTCTTCTAAATGGACAGAAAATAAAATAAAAATATACAGGTGCAAGGGGATGGGAATCTTTCTAACACTCAACAAAAGCTGGAGGAACTCAGAAAGCCAGGCAGCATCTATGGAAAAGAGTAGACAGTTGACTTTTCAGGCCGAGACCCTTCATTGTATTGACTTTTTACTCTTTGATGTGTATTGCTTGGATTTCCAGCATCTACTGATTTTCTCTTGTTTGTTATTTGGAATCCTTGTGCAGGATTCTCTAAAGGTTAATTTGCAGTCTGAGTCTGTGGTGAGCAAGGCAAATGCAATGTTAATGTTCATTTCAAGAAGACTGGAATATAAAAGCAAGGATGTAATGCTGAAAATTTATAAAGCCCTGATAAGGCCTCAGTTGGAATATTGTGAGTCGTTTTGGGCCCTGCATCTTAGAAAGGTTGTAATGAAACTGGAGAGAGTTCAAAGTAGGGTTATGAAAATAATTCTAAGTTTGAACAGCTTGTCACCTGAAGAGAGTTTGATGGCTCTGGCCCTGTATTCATTGGAATTCAAAGGAATGACGGGTGACCTCATTGAAAACTATTGAATGCTGGAAGGCCTTGATAGAATGAATGTGAAGAAGATGTTTCCTAAAGTGGGAGAGTCTAAGATCAGAGGACACAGCCTTAGAATAGAGGGCCATCCTTTTGCAACAATGATGAGGAGGAATGTCTTTAGCCAAAGAGTGGTGAATCTGTGGAATTTGTTTATTCAGGCAGCTGTGGAGACCAAGTCTGTATGTATATTTAAGGCAGAGGTTGATGGATTCTTGACTGGTCAAGGCATGAAGGGAAACAGGAGGAAAGCAGGAGATTGGGCTGAGAGGAATAATGGATGAAATGGTGATGAAATGGTGGAGCAGACTCAATAGGCCAAACGACTTAATTATGCTACTATGGTCTTATGTTCTTATAAGTTTGTTTTAGTACGAGGCCATATTCTGGAATTAGGGTATGTTGCAAACATTAACATCAGCAAATAACTTCAGCAACCAGCCTTTAGACTTGAACATGGATTTAGATTAAATTTAAAATGCACGCTGGACCATAGTTTCTTGAAGCTGTAACAGGAGTTAACTGAAAAACCAGACAATGCTGATTAACATTCTTTTTGGGTGCCTGGAGTGTGGGTGTGAAGAAGAACTGTATAACACAGTATTAGTGCTTCATGTCCTCTTGTACTAGCTATTACAGCCCGGGGTGGAGAAGAAGCCTCTGCCTTTGCCTCTTATCTATCAAGTCGGCTCTCATCTTCTTCCTCTCCAAAGAGAGAAGCCATAGCTTGCTCAACCTTGCCTCATAAGGCATGCTTTCTGATCCAAGCAGAATCCTGATAAATATCCTTTGCACCTTCCATGAAGTTTCCACATTCTTCCTATAATGAGGTGACCAGAACTTAACACACAATATTCCATTTGGTCTAACCAGAGTTTTATAGAGCTGCACCATTACCTCCTGACTCATGAACTCAATCCCCTGACTAATGAAGACCAAGTATGCCCAACAAGGCTTTTCTCTTTGGAGAGAAAGAAGATGAGAGCTGACTTGATAGATAACAGGAGAGATAACAGGAGAGATAACAGGATAGATAATAGAGTGGACAGACAGTGACTTTATACTTTCTGAACCACCTTAACACCTTGCACTGTAACCCTGAGGGATTTTTTGACGTGAAACCCATGGCCCCTCTGTTCCTTCACACTATTAAAAACCCTGATATTAAACATGTATTCTGTCTTCTTGGTCGACTTTCCCAAGTGAATCACTTCACACTTTTCTGGATTGAAGTTCATCTCTCACATCGTTGCACAACTCTACATCCTATCAATGTCCTTTGATAACTATGCACACAACTCCAACCTTCATGTCATATACGAACTTACTTACGTCAAAAGAAAGTAAATTTATCAGTTCAATTTATAAGTTAATCAATCAAATTGTATTATTTTTTTCAACTATCATTTCTTGACATGTACAATGACACAGCTTCTCATTACAAAAAGTCACAATAAAGACCCTTTTCTAGGAATGGAACACTCTCTCCTCCATCCCACCCACCCAGTGGTAACGCAGGGGTCACCTGTATCTAAAAATGTTTTTCCTCATGCATACCCATATGTTTTAGTTTTTTTTAAGTGTTCACTTTAAACTCAGTTTCACCCTTGACTTGTTGACTTTGACAAAAACAAATCTTTCAGCTAATTCAGTTCGAGCACTTCATGATTTTCTACATCTTCTCTGCTCGGAGGGTTACGTTATCATTCATTGAAGATGTTTTGAAGGGGCAATTTATTGATTAACATAATCAGTGTATAGCATTATCTCATGGCAACTTAATTTGACTTGCAATTAAGGGGTAGTGTTGAAATTACTTACAATTAATTACAATCACGTTTTCTTTATTGTTGTGGGAAAGGACAGAAGCAAGGATAGCGTAGAGCAGTGAATATAAATTCTTCCTTGATGTATGCACAACAAAATTGCATAGTTCTGAAATAGAATTAAAATACGAGTTTTAAATGCCGAGGAGGTCAGGCAGCATCTTGAAGAATTAATATTTCAGGTTGATTAACTTTCATTAACTCTGGGAATAGAGAAAAACAAGTTATATAATGAAGGGAAATGGGAAAGGAGTTAGAAACAGAAGACTTGTGTGAGGGTCTTACAGACTCTAATTCCAACTAACAACAAAAAACAAAAGCCTGTCTGGAAAACTGATTTGTTTCACAAATAGAACATTGTGCCAGTAAAGAATTTCAATCAGCAGAATTTACATTTTCATTTATTTTGGTTTAAGAATATCACAGGTGGCATTCAAAATGCTTGAATAACCTGTCCAATATTTTTGAGGAATACTCCAGTCAGAGTGTGACAGTAGTGACAAAACTTGGGGAAGTGTAGTTGGAGCGAGTCAAAAGATTGCATTAAAAAAGATGACAATTTTGCTGAAATTCTGGGAGCATTTTTTTCGATATCACACCATACAATAAGTGATGGAGATCTGTGGAATCCTTGAAGAGAGATGAGTAACAACAGTTAAAAATATCTGCTCATGTTATTTATCCTGTGGTTTATGAAGGCAAAACACATGGTTCAAGAACACTCCCTCCATATGACGCATTCCACAATGAACTGCGAGACTTAAAGCTTCTAGGAGTTTCCCCTCAATTATCTAAGATAATATTGACAAATAAGTCAGAGAAAAAGATTTTCTTGATTTTATTTGAGTACTCTCCAGTTGAACTGACGGCAAATGAACAAAAGCAATTCCATATAAATTCATCAAAAATTGTGGCTAACAATAAATTTATGAAGAAGTATGTGTGTAACATACTTTTTATTGAAGACTTAAAGGAAATATTTTAAGGCATTTGGAATTCAAAGCTGTTCAGATCAGTAGAGAGAAACAATTTTCTCTTCTATAAGAATCCAGAAGAAGGGTTAAGGTGCTAAGTTTAAAGTTTAAGTTTCAATATTTATTGATGATGTCCAGAAAACTACTTTACAGAAAAGTTTCAGAAATCCAATTCTGGACTCATGATAGTTGTGGCTGAACCTTGCTGGGTTTGTGTCCTAGACAAGGTTTGAGATGGCTTGGTGGAGTTAAGATACTAATGCACAATGTTTTATTTAAGCTGCCGAGGATAAATGACCTTCTCCCATTCGTTTCTAATCCCCAATCCCAGGTGGTGGAGAACACCACAGGGATAATGCAGAGAAGTGCGAGGGAATATGAAGTGAAAGTTCTTGGTAATGGCAGATGGCATAAAATGTAGAAGAAAATTTATGAGAAAAAAATGCACAGGCTGAATATTTTTTAACTAGTCAGAGATTAAAATGTATCAGTATTCAGAGGGATTGGGTGGGGTGGGGGGAGTGTTATGTACTCGAATCACAGAAAGCTAATATGTAGGTTCTCCAGCCTATTAGGCAAACTGACAATGTATTGGCCTTTACTGCAAGAGGGTTTCAGTATCAGGGAAGAGGGGTTTTGCTCTAACCCCATTGAGTACAACTAGAATAAGATTTCCATACCGGCTGTGTGGTGAAAAATGCACAACAGCACTGTTTTCACCACAGATGGTTGAAGAAGTTTGGCATGGGCCCCCGAATCCTAAGAACTTTCTGCAGGGGCACAACTGAGAGCATCCTGACTGGCTGCATCACTGCCTGGTATGGGAATTGCACTTCCCTCAATCGCAGGACTCTACAGAGACTGGTGCAGACAGCCCAGCGCATCTGTAGATGTGAACTCCCCACTATTCAGGATATTTACAAAGGCAGGTGAGTAAAAAGGAGTCAAAGGATCATCAGAGACCCGAGTCACCCCAACCACAAATTGTACCTGCTGCTACCATCTGGGAAATGGTACTGCAGCATAAAAGCCAGGACCAACAGGTTCCGGGACAGCTTCTTCCACCAGGCCATCAGACTGATTAATTCATGCTGATGCAATTGTATTTCTATGCTATATCGACTGTCCTGTTGTAAATACTGTTTATTTATTATAAATTACTATAAGTTGCACAATGCACATTTAGAGAGAGATGTAACATAAAGATTTTTACTCATCATATATATGAAGGATGTAAGAAATAAAGTCAGTTCAATACAAGTTCTAAGTACAGCTCCAATGTCACATTTAAGTTTGCTGCCAAACTACTACTGTTGGACAAATCAAAAGTGGTGACAAACTGGTGTATAGGAGGGAGATTAACCGTATGGTTGAGTGACACCACAACAACGACCTCGCACTCAATGTCAGCAAAACCAAAGGAGAAAGAAACCAGAGGTTCGTGAGCCAGACCTCATTAGGGGATCAGAAGTGGAGAGGGTCAGTAGCTTTAAATTCCTTGGTGTTATCATATCGGAGGATCTGTCCTGGGACCGTCACAAAGATGGCACAGTAGTGTTGAAGCAGCACAGCAGGTTAGAGCGATGCTTCACAGCACCTATCGAATCATCGATAGGGGTTCAATTCCGGCTGCTGACTGTGAGGAGTTTCTACATTCTCCCCCTGACCACGTGGGTTTCCTCTGGTCATTGTAAATTGTCCTGTGATTAGGATAGGATTAAAATATGGGATTGCTGCGATTACTCTGTGCTGTATCTCAATAATTTTCTTTAAAATATGAGGCTGGATATCAGGACTGTTGTAAGAAAAATTTGCTACAACCAGATGGTGGTGAATCTTTGGAATTTATTACTGAAAAGGGCTGTTGTAGCTCAGTCATGGAGGGCATTTAGGATCGTGTTCAATGGATTTATAGATATTAAAGGAACCAAGTGATTTGGAAGTAAAAGATCAGCTCTAATCTTGTTGAATGATGAAACAATCTCTCAGTGCACAATGACCTACTCTGCTTTTTTTCTTTACGGAAAGGAATATGAACAGGAAAGTTTTATTTTGAGAATCACTGCGGTAGAATCGACTTGCAGTTCTTTGATCTATGGCAAGGGACTCTTGATGTGTGCTTCAGTGTAGGTTTCACATTGATTGTAGATTTATCTGAACAGCTAACCATCAGTTCCTCTCGGACGCAGGGAAACGATGATGGTGGTTCTGCAGTGGCAGCTTTAGTTATTGTTTCTCTGCTATAGAGTGACAGTATTAATTTGCTGCTTAATGATTCTTGAGGTTTACTAAAGCTGAAGAATAATTACTCTGTTTGGACCTGATCAGTCTTGTTTTAATTATGTAGAAACAAGCACTGATAAGAAACATGGAGAGGTCACTGCTGATATTGGCATTATTATGTAAGCCAACTTGTTTTATACAGTCTAAGTTTGTTTTAAATTGCTTTCCCAATAGTTGATGCAATGTGAGATTGTACTTGTTATGTGTGACCTTAATTAATGATGATTTTGGATGAACCTTAGTGTATCTCAGTAACGACAAATTGATTTGCTGGTGGTGCTAATTTTATTTTATGGATTCTGCACTAAAGAGTAAAATCTTGAGAGATATTTGCTTTATTCTGAGAATGCCATTTTCAGGATGATCACGAACTACTGCTGAAGTTTTAAACTTAATGTGATGAAGTTTGATATGGTGGTGTCAAGAAGATAACCTTTCCCTCAATCTCGCTAAAACAAAGGAGCTAGTTGTAGACCACAGGAGATAGAGGGACCCCAATGGACATCAATGGATCTGAGATTGAGAGGGCAAACAGCTTCAAGTTCCTCTGAACTCACATCACCGAGGATGTCACAGGTCTGTACATACATGTTGTGTAGTGAAAAAAGCACAACAGTGCCTCTGTCACCTCAGAGAGTTGAAGAAGTTCAACATGAGTCCTCAAATCCTAAGGAGTTTCTACAGAGGCACAATTGTGAGCATTCTGAATGGCTGTATAAGTGCCTGATATGGGAACTGTACTTCCCTCAATCTCAGGACTCTGCAGAGAGTGGTGCGGACAGCCCAGCACATCTGTAGATGTGAACTTCCCACTGTTCTAGATACTTACAGTGAAAGGTGCATAAAAAGGGCCCAATGGATCATTGGGGATCCATGTCAACCCAAACACAAACTGCGAAAAGGTACCGCGCATAATAGTCAGGACCAACTTCTTCTACGAGGTCATCAAACTGATTAACTCAGGCCGACACAATTATATTTCTAAGCTATATTAACTGTTCTGTTGTATATCTTAGTGTACATACTATTTATCACAAACTATTATAATTTGCACATTGCATTTTCAGATGGGGACGTAATGTAGAGATTTGTGCTCCTCTTGTAAGAAATAAAGTCAATTCAATTCAAAATCAGTTAACATTACAGGACTGCCAGGAACCTATTGGTTTAATCTCGGTAGTTAGTATTACTCATTGCTAACTCTTTCTCGCTTGATATTGATCATTTGTCTCACAGCAGCAAATTTATTTATTTAACTATCACCTACCCTATTGATTGTCTATTTATCTATGCACTTATTTATCTATTTATGTATTTTCCCCATTTATTTATTGAGCAATTTATTTACTTATCTATCTATTTCTACTTATTTATTTATTGTTTTGTTTATTTTTTGTTTGTTTATTGATTGAGATAAAGCACTGAATAGGCTCTTCCACCACTTCTCGCCACGCTGCCTAGCATTCTGCTGATTTAATCTGAGCCTAATCACAGGACAGTTTACAATGACCAATTAACCTACTAAATAGAACATCTGTAGATTGAGGAAGGAAACCCATGTGGTCATGGGGAGAACGTACAAACATCTTACAGGCAGTGGTGGGAATTGAACCCAAGTCGCCTGTACCGTAAAGTGTTGTGTTAACTATTATGCTACCATGCCATTCCACGATATGCCCTGTATTTAATTTTACACAAAACACTGGCGATGTATCTCTAATAATAATCACAAAAGACTAATGAAGCCTAGGACAGAATTTTATATATTTTACTGCCTCTAACACCACTGACTTTTTGGGCAGCAATGAAGGTCCTCCATCTCTGGTGATGGTCAGGGCTTCTTTATTGTGCTAGTAGATTCCTCTAGGTTTTCTCTATTGTCAGTCATGCGAGTCTCGGTTGGAGATTCAGGAATTCCATCAAACTCAAATGTAGAAGGATTCGTCATTGCTCTTTCCATAACAATTCTATTTTACCAGTCAGGGTTGTTAGCCCTGAGCAGAACCCCAAATCTGGAGGACTGGGGGACAACTCTTAGTCTGTCCTCAACCTTTTGTCCAGTTTGGCATGGGTGACCCTATCAAGGGCCAAAGCATAAAGCCCTGACTCCAGCCAACATAGCTCTCTGTGTCATCGAGGCATGTAAACTTCCAAATCACAACAATCACAATCAGAATCAGAATCAACTTTACTATCACCGGCATGTGCTGTGAAATTAGCTGCGGTGCTATTGGTGACTAACTCAGAAGCGTTCATGAAAAATGTGTGTAACTCTTGAATTGAGCTGCCTAATATGAACAATATACACGTAGTGGTCTGGGTAACACTGAAAGCAGTCTTTTAAAGATACGAAGATGGTAGTCTTCTTTTGAATTAATAGCCTGATAGCACAAATGTATCACGTCTGAAGGTTGTTACAAACATGAAAAAAAGTGAATTTTCTCCTTTTTCCATTAAAGCCCATTTCTTACATGATTACATGTTCATATGATGGTGCTACACAACAACAAGAGAGCAGAAAATCTTGATGAGTTCATTGCCAAATGCACTAGTAAATGTATGCACGTACAAAGAGAAACTTATCTGCAGCAACATACCACAGACACAGAGCTCAAGATAGGCAGCATTCACAAGAGAAAATACGTTAAATTATGCACACTTTTTTAAAAACAATTAGAATAAAAATAAAGTCAATTCAGTGCAAAGTGCTCAAGGTGGTCATAGTGTTTTTATAACAAAATGACTAAGGTTGTGATGACTAATTTAAGAAAAGAATGGTTGAAGGGAAGTAATTGCTCTTGAAGCTGGTGATAAAGGAATTCAGGTCTTTGTACCTCCTGCCCATTGGAAGTTGTGAGAAGATGACATGGCTCAAATGATAGGGATCTGTGCTGACAGATGTTGCCTTCTTCAGATACTATCGATGGTTGGTGGAATGTGTCTGTGATGTGTTATGTTGAGTACCCTGCTCTCTGAAGTTTCTTGCTTTTCCAAACGTTCAAATTGCTGTAACAGATCATGATGTGAACAGTCAGCATGTTTTCTATAGTACATCTATTGAAGATCGCGAGAGCGTTCGGTGACATGCTAAACCTCCCTAACCTTCTAAGAAAGTAAAGATGCAGAAGTGCCTTTCTTGTGATTGCATCTACTGTATGTACACCCTGCATCAGAATTTCTATATCTGTTAGTGCATCAGTAATCACATTGAAGTAAAATATTTATGCATTTCTTCTCACTGAATGAATTATTATGATGTGTTGTGACAAAAGTGCTGTTTTATTGTAATATGATTTTGATCTAATCAATATGTTAAAAGATGTTCCAGAAAGCAATTAGCAATGATGGCCTGGCAGATAGATCAACTACACTTTGTCCCATTAAAATCATCTCTAATTGCTCTGTAACTTTTCTAGAAAACAGAAAATATATGTCTTCAGTAGCCCTTGGCAACATTCATCTATAGTTCAAAAAAGAATTCCATTTAGTTAAACCAGGGCACAGATAGTTGTCAAGAACAAATGTGTATATTCATTCTACTGTTAGAGATTCCCAGTGACATTGAACGGTAGAGTATATGCTCTGCTTTAACTCTACTGACTCCACTCACAAATACCTCCAGGCACCTGACAGATTATCACATTAAATACCTGCTAAACACACTGTGAAATTAGTAACAGCAGCAACTTTTTTTTAAAACGATAAGTTGTAACTTGTACATATCATCAATTAATGGCATTCGTTTAATATTCATGCATTGCTTCTCACGTATGATTTGGCAGGAGAATGCCTGTAGTTGAGCAACTTGTGCAAGGGGCAGGGGTTCAGGTTTCTGGATCACTGGGATCTCTTCTGGGAAAGGTATGACCTATAGAAAAGGGATGGGTTACACCTGAGCCTGAGAGGACTGATGCACCATCAATAACTCACTCTGAGACGTAAAGGCGAGATATCGGCTTTTATTGACTGGAAGAAGGAACAAGCAGTGAGTGACCACCATACCACATCCTGGAGACTGAGAGGCCGGGCTCCGGCCTCAATCGCCTTTATACCGGGGTCTGTGGGAGGAGCCACAGGAGCGGTCAGCAGGGGGCGTGTCCAGACAGGTCTATGTAGTTCACCACAGGGACCCAATATCCTTTCAGGCAAGTTGGTTTAAAATGACAAACTCTACCATCTTCATCAGGGACGATGCCCAGGTATGTCTAGTCTGGTGGTATTTATACCCCTGTAGTCTGTCGCTCCTGACTGGTTAGTCCTCATCCAATCAGGTTTCCATTCTCCCACTTTGTCTCCAATTGAATTCCAGTTCTTTCTTAGAATGAGACCTTTTGTTAAAATTCTTTTCCTCTACCTTTATTTCAATGACTTCCTTTACCAGGCAGTCCGAAAAGCCATAGGCCCGGCACAGCAGTTCTGTGCCGACGAAGTCAATCCTATGGCCATTGCGAATACAATGTTCGGTACTGCTGATTTCACTGGCTAACCTTAACGGATACACCTCCTATGCTCCCTGATGTGAGTTTCCACCGTGCGTCCTGTCTGACTGATATGCGCTACTCTGCATTAACAGGGAATCCTGTAAACGCCAGCTGACCTGAGTCCCAGCCTATTTTTGATCTGCTTAAGCTGTGATTTGAGCTTGCTTATGCATTTGTGGATGGTATTAATCCAGTATTTCTTCAGGATCCTGCTGATCCCTCCAGAAACCATGGAAATATAGGGATGACAGGCAGTAGTGACCAGTTCCTCCTCATTGTTAGGTTTCCTGGTTTTTCCATCAGCTTTTTTTATGGGCCTGATTGATTTCCTTCACCTTGTAGCCATTAGGAGTGCCATGTGTAATTGCCTTATTTCTTCGGGGAGACTCTCTGGGTCCAAAATAGTTTTTGCATGGTTAACCAAAGTAGGAAGAACCGCACTACATTGGGAGGCTGTTATTGTTGAGGTATAAGTCCTTGTGAGTGGGTTTCTGATAGAAGCCATGTCTGAGGCTTTGGTCCAGTTTCTGTCATATTAGAATGTTCAGGAATGGGAGGCAACTATTCTTCTCCATCTCCATCATAAATTGAATGTTCAGATGGTCATGGAACTGTTGGAGTGCCTGGAGTCTGCTGACTGGCTGAACAATATCTTTTTCCAAAGGTTGAAATGTCTAATATCGGAGGACTTTCATTTAAGGTGAGAGGGGGTAATTTCAAAGGAGGGGGGAAGCAACATTTTTTACATATGAATTAGTGGGTGCCTGGAATGTTTTTCCTGGGGTGGTGGTAGAGGCAGAAGCATTAGAGACTCTTAAGGGATGTTTAGATAGACACGAGTATGAGGAAAATGAACATCATGTAGTCAGAAGAGTTTAGTTTAGTAAGCAGCTTGATTGCTTCAGCACGATATGGTGGGCTTAAGGGCTTATTTTCTATATTCTATGTTTTATGTTCTATCTACTTTCATTTGATTAACATTTGCACACGTACTTTGTGTTTCAAAACGTCGGTACTGTGCTGTCATGTTGTATGTTCTATAAAGAAAAGCTGTGCAACATTGTTTTCTGACAAGATCCTCTTTCTATTTGTTGGCGCAGGTAGACATCAACGAACCAAAATACCAGTTCAGACTTTGGCCATTGGAGGAAAAGAATACTCAAAGTGAATAAGTCAGCCTGGGCTATTAAAATAAGCATGCTTTAAATGTCCACAGTAATTCTACTCATTTGTTACTTCAACTGTACTTCAAGGAAGCGATTGCCTTCATCATTTTTTTTTTTAAACAGTTCTTTGGGATCCAGGAAATTTGGTTCATTATATCTTTTCAAGCAGGGTTTGAGAACAACTTTTTTTGCATTTACTCCATCTCATGGTTTTCTCTTTCTGAAGTAGCCCAAAGTAGAGCATGCCTTGTGAGCCTGATATGAGGCACATGAGCTGAGCAATATGACCCAACTATTGGAACTGACTGAGTGTAACTAGAATCTATGTCTTGGGGGTAATGGTTCATTTATCCTGCCAGTAAAACGCCAGCTCGTTCAGTCGCAGCGGCTTCTTTGGGACCAACCAAAAGTGTTATTGTCCTTTTAAACGTTTTTTTTTATTATCACAAGAACCTGCTCAATATTAGGAACTTAAAGTACTGCAAGTCTCTCTCATCAGTGAGCAGCTCGTTGGTGGAGAAACTGAAGGAGCTGAATGGTGCAGATGGTGCTGCTGGCCTGCATCAGGGAGGCACCGGAGGAGTTGATGTTCAAAGGCAGTGTGCAGTCTAACAGCGAGTGATCATCTTAGTCTCCTTTCTTGTGACTGCAAGACCCCTTGTTGAACATTGTTAGCGTGGAATGCAGCAAGTCTGATCCACTGTTATATTGGTGAATGGCAGGGAAGCTGTGTGGCCTTGTTTGTAGTGAGGACGAGGCCTTAAGCTGCGGTGTCACCTGTTAGCAGTTGCCTAGGAGAGAGGTGTTGGAGGTAGTGTGCTCCACCAGAGTACGGAGTACAGTTTGGCGCACCATCCGAGCTGGAGTCGGTGCTGCCCCCAGTGTTCACTCTACAGAAGGCAAGTCGCATTGTGTTCAACTGCAGATTCATAGACTCAGGGTTTGAACTATATTTTTGTGTGTGACTGTATTTTACTCATATATGTGCTTGCCATCTTATTTGTGTTGTGTGTGCCTTGTGCTGTGTGTGACTGTTGGTACTGTGATTTGCACCTTGGCCCCAGAGTAACGCTGTTTCCTTTGACCGCATTCATGAGTATTCATGTAAGGTTGAGGGACAATTAAGCCTGAACTTGCACTGCCAATTCAGTTGGATTATTTGTGGAAATAATATTAGTGGTATCTTTCCAGTGTTATTAAGTGTCTGCTCTAGGTAGACTTCGCTTCCCCAAAAGCTTCTTAACCTAGGGGATGGATGAGAAACTGCGCAATCTACGTTGGCTCAACTTTAGTATCAATGTCACTCTAACTTAAGTCATTGAGGTATTGTACAAAGAGGTTCCGTGACATGCGTTCAGAGGATAAATTCCATGTCTCTGAAGCTTACAAGAGAATGGTCAATATAATTTATAATAACTTTTGTTATCTAGTATAATTTTATCATCTTGTGACTTGGTAGAGGAATACAAGATGATAAGTGGCATAGATTGAGTGGGTAGCCAGAGACCTTTTCCAAGGGCAGAAATGGCTAATAGCAGGAGACATCTTTACACAGCGTGTAGTGGGTGCGTGGAGTGCCCTGTTAGGACTGGTGGTAGAGGCAGATATACGAGGATGATTTAAGAAGCTCTTAGATGGATACATGGATGACAGAAAAATGGAGGGTTATGTAGGAGAGAAGAATTACATTGATCTCAGAGTCAGTTAAAAGTTTGACACAACATTGAGGGCCAGAAAGCATGTACTGGACTGTAGTGTTCTATATTCTATGCCAGTAGCACTTACTGTATAACATAGCTTTCTAACAACAAGGATCCACAAGAAGATCCAGGGCCACTTTCTATGTGTTGGTGAAGGTGGACATCAATGATCAAGTACGTCCCCAGCACAGACGCTTGCCATTTGAGAAAAGGAAACCTCAAAGCCAATGGATCAGACAGTGATCTCTGCCTTCCTGTGCTCTTCAGAAATGTGGAATGGTTTGAATGGACTGTGCTGTTATAATGGCAACTCAGAAATGTCTAGAATGAACCTACTGAGATGTTCTAACACATTCAATCTGTAGAAGCTTTGACAGTGGCTGCAGTAAACTTTTATATTTTACTTAAGGATCACACATTGAACTGGAAGTGAGTTACTTAGAGCTTTGAGTGACTCTGTAGAGTTTATTCTGTCATCTTTTTTATGATTAAAGAGGATGGAAACTCATTATCAGTGCAGTGGCATGAAATGCTGTGTATCCCTGAGGTAATTATGACATTGCCATCTTTCAAAGTTCATGAGAGCTATAAAGTAATTAAAATTGGCCTTGTTCACTGTGACAACATGAATTTTTATATACTTTTTATTCCAAAACACTTCAGATCTCCAGTGATTCACTGAATTGCACTTAAAATATCAACACATATTCATGATTTTATTGCAGATGGTATCTTTCCACATGAAGAGTTCAGGCAAGCAATAAGCTTCTAATCCAAAACCAAAGAGATTTTAAGCACTTGTTCTCATTTAGTTCCATAGGTCTCAAACATTAAGGCAGATAGCATAAACTGGTCACAGAATAGGAAGGGGAATAAGACTTGTGCTGGGCCTCTTGGCAGCCATGCCTGACAAAGTTCAAAGTTCATAGTTCGAAGTAAATTTATTATCAAAGTATATTCTGTATATGTCACATCCTGAATTTACGAAAAACAAAGACTGACAAATAATCAATGTGCAAAAGAAGGCAAGTTGTACAAAACATAAAAAAAGTAAATAAATAGTACTGAGAACATGAATTGCAGGGTCTTTGAAAGTGAGTCCTGATGAAGGGTCTTGGCCCGAAACGGCGACTGTATTCATTTCCATAGAGGCTGCCTGGCCTGCTGAATTTATCCAGCAATTTGTGTGTATTGCCATGAGGTTCTATTCAGCATTGAGGTGAGTAAAGTTATCCACACTGGTTCAGAGACCGATAGTTGTAGGGAAATAACTATTCCTGAACCTGGTGGTTTGGCTCCTGTACTACTGGAAATCTGGAGAAAGGGATTGAGAGTGAAAATAAATCAACCATAATTGAATGGCAGAGCAGACTTGTTGGGATGAATGGCCTAATTCTAATCATATGTCTTATGTCTACCACCCTAAGTCAGGATTGAAAACTGATCTGTGGCACTGTGAGGCCGTGTCATGTAAAATAGTTAAAATTCGAAACAGTTAAAATCAGAAATAGTTAAAATCAGAATCAGAAACAGTCAGGTCGACTGTCACTGATTTAAATTGTCTATTGTGCAGGCATAGCAAATTATTATAAGTTCAAATACATTTATTATCAAAGTACATATAGTATATGTCTCCATAAACCACGCTGAGATTTATTTTCTTGCAATAAATCTATAGAATAACAGCCATAGCAGAATTAATGAAAGACAACACCAACATGAGCATTCAACCAGAATGCAGCAGACAACAAACAAAAATAAATAAATAATAATAATAATAATAAATAAGCAATAAATATCGAGAACATGAGATGAAGAGTCCTTGAAAGTGAGTCCATTGGCTGTGGGAATTTTTCAAAGACTGGGCAAATAAAGTTGAGTGAAGTTATCCCCTTTGGTTCAAGAGCCCTGATACCATGAATCCTGAGGCTCCTTACCTTATTTCTGATGGTAGCAGCAAGAATAGAGCATGTCCTGGGTGATGAAGGGTCTTTAATGATGGATATTTCTCTCCTGCGGCAGTGTTTCATGTAGATGTGTTGAATGGTTGGGGGGTTTTACCTGTGAAGGATTGAGCCTTATCCACTATAAGTTTCAATAAAAATGAATGAACAAGTCGTACACAAGAAGAATAGCGAGTAGTATTCATGGGTTGATGGATCATTCAGAAATCTGATAGCAGATGGGAAGAAGCTGTTCCTATAATGTTGAGTGTGGGTGTTCAGGCTCCTGCTTGATGGTAGTAATGAGAAATAAGATTGCAGTAACAGGAAATGGAAGTCTTCACAAACCAAAAATTCCAAAAGACAACTTGCCACAAGAAGTTGGAGTCCTAAATTAACGGAAAATAGTAAACAAGTTTTGTAACATTTGGTAAAATCTCTTTCTCACACTGCACGTCAGGGAATGAGATGTAAACATTGTTTTTTAATGAGTTCAGAATCAGAATCAGATCTATTATCACTAGCATGTTTCATGAAATTTGTTAATTTGCAGCAGCAGTTCAATGCAATACATAATATAGAAGAGAAAAAATAATAATAAATAAACAAACTGATTACATATATTGAATAGATTAAAAATCATGCAAAGAACAGAAATAACATATATTAAAAACATGAGGTAGTGTTTAAGGGTTCAATGTCCATTTAGGAATCAGATGTCAGAGGGGAAGAAGCTGTTCCTGAATCACTGAGTGTGTGCCTTCAGGCTTCTGTACCTCCTACCTGATGGTAACAGTGAAAAAAGGGCATGCCCTGGGTGCTAGAGGTCCTTAATAATGAAAGCTGCCTCTCTGAGACATTGCTCCTTGAAGCTGTCTGGGTACTTTGTAGCCTAGTACCCAAGATGGAGCCAACTAACTTTACAACCCTCTGCAGCTTCTTTCGGCCCTGTGCAGTAGCCACCCCCAACCCTCATGCCAGATAGTGATGCAGCCTGTCAAGAATGCTCTCCGCAGTACAACTATAGAAGTTTTCAAGTGTATTTGTCAACTTGTCAGATCTCTTCAAACACCTAATGAAGTATAGTTGTTGTCTTGCCTTCTTTATAACTACATCGATATGTTGGCACCAGGTTAGATCCTCACAGATCTTGACACCCAGGAACTTGAAACTGCTCACTCTCTCCACTTCTGATCCCTCTATGAGGATTAGTATGTGTTCCTTCGTTTTACCCTTCCTGAAGTCCACAATTAGCAATTCATCTTACTGATGTTGAGTGCCAGGTTGTTACTGTGACACCGCTCCACTAATTGGCATATCTCACTCCTGTATGCCCTCTTGTCACCATCTGAGATTCTGCCAACAGTGGTAGTATCATCAGCAAATTTATAGATGGTATTTGAACTATGCCGAGCCACACAGTCATGGGTATAAAGAGTAGAGCAGTGGGCTAAGCACAAACCCCTGAGGTGCTCCAGTGTTGATCGTCAGCGATAAGGAGCTGTTATCACCAATCCACATGGATTATGGTCTTCCAGTTAGGAAGTCGAGGATCCAATTGCAGAGAGAGGTACAAAGGCCCAGGTTCTGCAACTTCTCAATCAGGACTGTGGGAAGATGAACCTCATCCTGACATAGGTGTGTGTTGTCCAGGTGGTCTAAAGCCGTGTGCAGAGCCATTGAGTTTGCATCTGCCATTGACCTATTGTGGCGCTAAGTAAATTGCAGTGGGTTTATTGATTTCCAGAATACTGGGCAAGTTAGATAGACTGAGTACATGTATGCCATTTTTTTTGTATTGCAATGAAACCTAGCATTTTACTGAGGACAAATTTAATGATCCAGGAGTCCCAGAGGGAGCTGTGATTAGTAAGATTGTTGGCCAGAGATTGAGCTACAGAGCTGTAGTGTTGATTCTCCATCCCATGCTCCTTGGAATGTGGCAGGAGGCTGCAGGCACAGCATAACTACATTTCAGACTCTTAATTGATTCAGTCTGTTCCTCAATAAATCACAGCCTCTGTTTTTCATTCTCCTGAAACATGTCAGAATTGAGTGGTAGAGCGGGTCTGATGTGTTTTGCAATATGGCAGAATCCCCTCACACTGGAGGCAGGCTGGTGTTCCTCAGGGATGAAGAACATCATCTCTGCAAGTTCTGATGTGGCGACTTTTGTGATTAAATTGTAATATTTTGTCATTCCTACCATGATACTTTACTCAAATCACGGGGAAAAAAAAATAACACAAGAGTTTGGGGCAGTTTAGAGATCTGACCAGTGCCTGATCTGCTGGTTCAGAGATCCGAGGTCCAATCAGAGACTAAGATAGTGGAGACTGGGGATGGGGTGAGGGGAATTTGATTGGAGTTGAAATTGGAATTGGTTATTATTGCTACCTTCACCAAGATAAAGTGAAAAGCATATTCTTCATGCAGATCAGATTGTTAGGGGTGCGGAGAAAAGACAGGAGATTGTGTCTGAGAGGTAAATGGATTGGCCATGATGAAATTTCGGAGCAGACTTGATGAGTCAAATGGCCTAATTTCTGCTCCTATATCTTATGGTCGTATTGCATGGTGCATTGAGCCAGAATAAGCTGCAACCACAACAATGCAGAATTAAGTGTAACAGCTGCAGAGTAAGTGGAGTGTGGGTAAACAGTAAGGTGTAAGAACATAACAAGGTAGACTGTAAGGTCAAGATTCCAATTTATAATATTAGGGGATGACTTAATAGTCTTAAAAATGCCCAATTCTTGGCTCAGGCTTAGGGCAGATACACAATGGGGTCTGAGGTGAGGTACATGAATATCAATGACCATCACTCATGATGAAGGGTTTCAGCCCGAAACATTGTCACTACATCCTGCCATAGATGCTGTCTGGCCTGCTGAGTTCTGCCAGCATTTTGTGTTTTTATTTATTTCCTACATCTGCAGATTCACTTGTGTTGTCAATGACCAAAGAACAAGGTTTTGGGAAGAGAGCAAATTCAAGAATTTGGGCCTGATTCATAAAAGGGTTCAGTTGGTGACAATCCTTGTGGTAGATTGAGGTTTGGAACACATTATTCAGAAATCAAGGTTAGGAAGTTGAAGCAGTTGGACAGTGTGGGCAATTGGAGCAGGCGAGGATGAAGGAGAATTTTGGAGTCAGGATCAGGGCCTGGGTTGATGGGGGGGGGGGGGGTGTGCATGAAATTAAGGAGTTTGGGGAGAGAAGCTTGTAGCTCAAACAGTCAGTAAGGTTGAAATTTGGAGATAAGTTATAGGTCTTATGTTACTAACCACAAGGCATCATCTATCAGCAAACAGAACCTTTCTGCATATCAGGGATCTTTAGGCTGAACTAACATAAATAATTAAAATCTAATTGCCCTGATTATAACTAAGAATGGATGACCCTGGAAAAATATGGACTATTCTTCCTGAGACTGTTCCGAGAGGAATTTTTCACAGTAGTTATCATCAATTTGAGTGTATACAATGTAGAATAAATAAAATGCTTGAAGGAGAGCAGAAAAAATGTACGGGTTTGTAGCTGGAGCTTGAGGACCTGAGTTATAGGGAAGGTTTGAATAGGTTAGTACTTTTTTTTCCCTAGAACACAGGAGAATGAGGGGAGAACTTACTGAGCTATTGCAAATTATGGATAATGCATGCAAGCTTTTCCTCCTTAGGTTGTGTGAGACTAGATTCGGAGGTCATAGGTTCAGGGTGAAAGGGGTATCTGAGGGCAAACTTCCTCACTCTGGGGGTAGTGCAAAGGTGGAACAGGCTGCCAGCAGAACTGGTACATGAGGGTTCAATTGTACCATTAAAAAGAAGTGTAAGAGGTAAATGGATGAGAGAGATGTAGAGGGCTATGGTCCAGGTGCAGGGGCTCAGCAGGAAACCAGGCTAGCATGGACTAGATGGGCAGATTGGCCTGCTTCAGTCCTCTAAGACTCTATTTGAACCCAGGAAAAATCTATTTTCATTTGTGCATTGCTGATACAAACGATACTTAACAATTTAAATTTGAGTGCATGGAAAATTATAAATAGATGTGTAGTTTAATGTTTTGCTGTTCATCGTGCTTGACAATTAGGTAGCAGACGGTGACATCCTTAATGCGCAGTTGGTGGTGTTTTCCTCTGGGAGTGCTCGCATTTATATATGTCCCCATTCACTTGCCTTGGTCCTCATTGCCTACCCCTTCAATTGAGCTTTGAATTCTATTGGCTCACATTTCTTTGGCTCTTAGCAGTTCATAGATGGTGTCTATATGAGGATTCTTATTCTTTTCAAGCAGTCCCTTGGTATCATTTATGGCTGATTCCACTGTGGTGATTCAGATGGCGAATGAGGCAAATGGGGAACTGATCAGATCGCTCATGACTGACAGGGCTAGTAATGGTAGTCTATGAAGTGCCTGACACTTTTCGCCTCTGTCTTCCCAGTTCTTGACCTTGAGCTTCTCAACCTTCTGTAAGTGGGAAATGGGCCAAAGATTCCCAAATGTCAGTGGAGATGATGTATTTCTTTAGGAAGGCTTTGAACACAATCTTGAAACTTTTTTCCCCCACTGCCCAACTAGCATTCCCTTCTGATATCGGAGATTAGAATAGTCTATCTGTTTTTGATGCAGCACCCAAACTGCTGGAGGAACACAGTGAGCAACATCAATGGGAGAATGGAAATTGTTGACGCAAGAAATTCTGCAGATGCTGGAAATCTTGAGCAACACGAACAAAATGCTGGAAGAGCTCAGCAGGTCAAGCAGCATCCCTGAAGAGAACAGACAACCCTTGAGTGTGCTGGTTGCGAATGTAAGCAAAACATTTCACTGTATTCATGATAAATAAACTTCAATCTTGAAAACAGTCAATGCTTTAAGCCAAGTTGAAGTGTCCTGATGAAAGGACTCAGCCCAAAACACTAACTGCTTGTTCCATTCCATGAATGCTGCCTGAACTTCTGAGTTTCTCCAGTATTTTGTGCATGTTATTGGAAATAAATTGTTGGCTTACTATATTGCATTAGGTTTCAATGTCTACATCCTTATTTGTGATGAGTATAATACCTGCATCTGCATCCAAGGGGCAGACAATCCATTCAAACCTTTCCACATATCTCCAGTACCCTCCCACATTCCAAAAGATGTATGGGTTAGGGTTGGTAAGTTGTGAGCACGCTAGGTTGGCACTGGAAGCATGGTGACACTGTAGGCTACCCACAGTGCATCCTCGAATGGTCATTGACATAAACTACACTTTTTATTGCATGTTTCTATGTATATGTGTTGAATAAAACTAATCTATCTTTTATCATGCCAGCTTACTGGTCTCAGTATAGTCTTATTTCTCTATATTTGTTAAAGGCTATATCTAATATTATAAAAAAAAGTTGCTTATGGTTCTCGTTTCAACAAGCACAGTGTCATAGAGTGACCAAACACAACAACTTGTTATCTGGATCCCTTACGGAAAATAATTTATAGCTTTATTATTTTAACATTGTATATCAATGATTTTTATTCATTTAAGGATGTAGGCATCTCCAGCTAAGCCAGCATTTATTGCCCAGCCCTAACTGCCCTTGAAAAGGTTGTGATGAGCCGCCTACTTGCAGGGGAGATTTTGCTTAGTGGTAATTACCACTGGAACAGTAATCCAGAGACCCAGTTATATACTAGTAACATGAGTTCGAATCTCTCTATGGGACAGAAAATATCCAAGGACCACAAAACCATGTTGATTGTCATAAAAACCCATTTGGTTCACTACTGTCCTTCACTTCTGGTCTACATGTGCCTCCAGACCCACAACAATGTGGCTGACTCTTAAATGTCCTCTGAAGTGGCCCAGCAAGCTGTTCAGTTGTACCAAAAAGCTAAAAAAAATCTCAGTGATAAACAAAAAAAAAGTCAAGTTTTTCCAATAGTAATTAAGTAGGGAATCAATAATACATTGTTCAGAAACTCAAGAGATTCTGCAGAGGCTGGAAATCTAGAGTATCACAGACAATGCGCTGGAATGAGAAAACTCAGATGGTCATGTAGCATCCATGGAAGGGACTAAATAGTTGACTTTTTGTGCTGAGACTCTTCATTGAGATATTGACTGTTTATTCCTGTCAATAGACACTGCCTGACTTGCTGAGTTCCTTTTCGATGTGGCACGTTGTTCAGTTAATGATGCAAGTAGTTAGTTCAGTTTGGAAGCTGGGACGAGAGATGGCAAAGTTAAACCCAATCACTGCAGATGTAAACATCAGGGAAAAGGAAGAAGCATTAACACCTGGAATCTCTTTGAGGTAAGACTATGCTGAAGGAGAAAATAATTTTGGTTTGCAGGAGAATAGATCATTGGAAGTGAAGATACATTGAGCAGCAACAACAAGGAGAGAAACAAATAGCCTTTATTACAAAGGGAATTGAGTACAAGAGCAAGGAAATCCTTCTGCATTTGTTCAGGGCCCTGGTGAGACCACACCTGGAGTATTGTGTACAATTTTGGTCTCCAGGGTTAAGGAAGGACATCCTGGCTATAGAGGAAGTGAAGCTTAAGATTCACAAGATTAATTCCTGGGATGTCCGGACTATCTTACGCAGAGAGGTTAGAGAGACTGGGTTTGTACACACTGGAATTAAGGAGATTGAGAGGGGATCTGATTGAAACATATAAGATTATTAAGGGATTGGACAAGATAGAGGCAGGAAATATGTTCCAGATGCTGGGAGAGTCCAGTACCAGAGGGCATGGTTTGAGAATAAGGGGTAGGTCATTTAGGACAGAGTTAAGAAAAAACTTCTTCTCCCAGAGAGTTGTGGGGGTCTGGAATGCACTGCCTCGGAAGGCAGTGGAGGCCAATTCTCTGGATGCTTTCAAGTAGGAGCTAGATAGGTATCTTATGGATAGGGGAATCAAGGGATATGGGGAGAAGGCTGGAACCGGATATTGATAGTAGATGATCAGCCATGATCTCAGAATGGCGGTGCAGGCTTGAAGGGCCGAATGGCCTACTTATGCACCTATTGTCTATTGTCTATAGGACCTTTGCATGTGCAGTCACAGGAACTGAGGCTAAACCATTGATAATTGGGAAATAAATGAAAAAGAATTGGGGATAATCAATAGGTCAGGCAACATCAGTGGAGAGAGAAACAGAATATGGTTCTGGTTGCTAGTTAGAATTCATCAGCTTTCATACAAATCTAAAGACTTCTTATCTGAATTATTAAATTAAGTGTTGAGTCTAAGAATTATTATACACTACTTAGACACATATAAATAGTTTGGGTGCATACGATATACAGTATATGAGTGATGATAGGTCTGATTCTCTCTTGTGGAATGAGAGTGGGAAGGAACATGGGGAGGGGATCGGTTGAGAAAATGGGAAGGGAAGAGGAGGAATGGGAAGCTAGAGAGAGACATTCTGTATGTAATGACCAATAAACCAATTGTTTGAAATCAAATGAACTTGCCTGGTGTCTCAGGGCTGTGTGTGTCTGTGTCCACGCCAGCTCCCGCTTCTGGCACTCCTTCCTGGTCACCTGCCCACACCCCTCCCTTGGTACTCCACCCTTGCTATTCCCAATATCCTACACTCCCCCCCAGATTAACAATATCAAGTCTGAAGATGAAAATAATGCTGCATGTTTGGAAGAGTATTAGACCATAAGATATAGGAGCAGAATTAGAACATCTGGCCCATCAAGCCTACCCCACAATTACATCATGGCTGGTTTATTATCCCTCTCAACCACATTCTCTTGCCTTCTTCCTATAACCTCACTGATCAAGATTCATCACCCCCTGGCTCAAGAACTTCCTCCTCTTCTCTGTTCTAAAGGGGCATACTTCTATTCTCAGGCTGTGCCCTTTGGTCCTAGATTCACCCAATACAGGAAATATCCAGTCTATTTAAGCCTATGAAAATATTTAATAGGTTTCAATGAGATACCTCCTCATTTTCCTAAAGTCCAATGAGCACAGGCCCATCAAACGCTCCTCATACATTGTATTAACTCTTACGTTATTAGGCCCATGCTCACAAACCTCCTCAAAACACTGTCCAATGCTAGAGCATCCTTTCTTAGGTAAGGGGTCTGAAACTACTGACAATACTCCAAATGTGGTCTGACCAGCGCCTTATAAAGCCTCAGCATTACCTCATTGTATTTATGTTCTTGCCCTCTCAAAATGAATACAGTAATAACATTTCATTTCCCTTACTAACAACCAATTCAACCTGCAATTTAAACTTTAGGGAGTCCTGCACAAGGACTGTCAAAACCCTTTGTACCTTTGATTTTGTTTATTTTCCCTTTTAGGAAACAGTCTGTGCTTTTATTCTTTCTACCAAAGTGATTGGCCATACAATTCCCTACTCTATATTTCACCAGTCACTTCTTTGTCCATGCTCCTAATTTGTTGAAGTCCTCTGCAGACAACCTGCTTCCTCAACACCAACTGCCCCTCCACCTCTCTTTGCGCTGTCTGCAAACTTGGCCACAAAGCCATCAATTCCATAATCCAAATCTATTGATATAAACAAGTGGTCCTAACACTGACTCCTGTAGAACACCCCCGGTCACCGGCACTCAGCCAGAAAAGACCTTTATTCTCCCTCTGTGCCTCCTACCAATTCTCTATCCATGCTTGTATCTTACCATGAGCTCTTATCATTTAGCAGTTCATGTACAGCGCCCTGTCAAATGCCCTCTGAAAGTCTCAGTAAATTGGTCACTTACATGCAGAAAAGGTATTAATAAGACTGAAAGAGCATAGAAAATATTTATAGGGATGTTTCTGGGACTTGATAACCTGAGTTATAGGGAAAGGTTGTACAGTTTAGGACTTCATTCCCTGGAGAATAGGAGAATGAGGGGATATTTGATTGAAGTAAACAAAATCATGAAGGGTACAGCTAGGGTAATTGCAAGTAGGCTTTTTGCACTGAGGTTGGACAAGACTAGAACTAGAGGTGATAGGTTAAGGGTGAAAGGTGAAATATTTAAAAGGAACCTGCAAGGAACTTCTTCTTTCTGAGGGTGGAGGGTGTGCAGCATGAGATGACAGCAGAAGTAGTGGGTGCGGCTTCAATCTCAATATTTAAAAGAATGTTGGGTATGTATTGTACATAACTGGGAGGAGCATGGGAGGCTACAGTCAGTGCATGGCGATGACACTAGGCAGGATAACAGTTTGTCATGACTAGACAGGCCAAATGGTCTGTTTCTGTGTTCCAGTATGCTATGAATGTATGACCATTACTAGGTCAGGTAGTATCTGTGGAGAGAGGAACAGGTGATGTTTCAGTTTGCTGACCTTTATCAGAATTCTCAGCTCCCATACAAAACTGATGGCTTATTATCCGAATTGCTGAATTGAGTGTTGAGTCCTAAAATTATTATATCTCAAAGTCAGAAGATGAAGTGCTGCTGCATTTTGGGAACACTATTGGAGTCTAAAGACAGTAACACCAGAACAGGAATGAGAATTAAAGCTGGAATGATGGATCGAAGGTGCTCTGCCAAGCAGCAACCTAATCGGCAGTTGATTTGTCCTGTGTTGGAGACACCACACTGACCGCAACAAATACGAAAGGTTAAACTAGAAGAGGCATATGTGAACCTCTCAGCCTCAATCTCCTGCCTTTTCCACGTATCCCAACATGCCCTGACCAATCCAGAATCTATCAACCTCGGCCTAAAATATGCCTAAAGACTTGGCCTCCACAGCTGCCTGTGGCAAAGAATTCCCCAGATGTGTGAAGCCCTGATGACTGAAATGGCATAATACCACCTACGTTAAAAACTGAAGGATTTCCAGTATCTGCTGATTTTCTCATGTTTGTTAAAAACTAAAGGCCATTTATCTCACCATCTTATCTGAGATCAGGGAAATGAACTGCAAAGGTGGAATATGTCAGCTGAGTTTGTTGGAGTAAGTAAAAGACCAGTAGGGTGCTTCACTGAGATCAGAATCAGAATGAAAATCAGCTTGATTATCACTAACACAAGAGTGTCTGCAGATGTTGGAAATGCAAAGACACACAGAAAATGCTGGAGAACTCAGCAGGTCAGGCAACATCCATTGAAATGGAGAAACAGTTGGTATTTCAGGCTGAGACCCTTCTTCAGCAATCAAAGATAGATGCTGCTTGACCTGCTGAGTTCCTCCAGCATTTTATGTGTGTTATTATCACTGACATATGTTATTAAGCTTTTTTGCCTTGTGGCAGCAGTACAGTGCAAGACATAAAAATCACTTTATTTTACAATAAGCAGTATATAAAAAGTAAATAAGTAGAGCAAAGAGAGAGAAAATTACTGTTTATGGACCATTTAGAAATCTGACAGCAGAAGGGAAGAAACTCTTTCTAAACTGTGAAATATTGGTCTTCAGGCTCCAGTACTTGCAACCTAATTGTAGTAATGAGAATGTAGTAATTGTAGCATGTCATGAGAGTCCTTAATGAAGGATGCCATCTTCCAGAGGCACTGGTTCCTGAACATGTCCTCAACAGTGGGAGGCTAGTGCCTGTGATGGAGCTGGCTGAGTTTACAACCCTCCGAAGCCTCTTTCAATTCTGTGTGTTCAATCGTCCACGTCAGGTGGTGCTGCAGCCAGCCAGATTGTATGATACATTTGTAAAAATTTGCTGGAGACTTTGCTAACATACCAAATCTCTTCAAACTCCCAATGAAGCATACCCTTAAAGTACAGCATTGAGCGATGATTTAAAGCAGACTATTGAACTACATCCAGGGTTCATGGGATTATACTCTGATGAGGGAAGGTGACTCGATAGATCAGGTATAATTATTTCAACAGAGAGGATGGTGAATATTTGTGCTAAAGTGCTCAAAAAGTCATCAAGGTTGTTAGCATCAGTAATCTTAATGGGGAATTGGGCAAGCTATTAGCAAAAAAATCAATTCAAGGATATATGCAGTGAACCAGATATATTCTGTTTTTGTACTCAGAACAGAAAAAAATCAGCATAATAGCTATTAGTCTTTTCCATCAGTATAATAGCAATCTAACTCTGAGCAATAAGGAGGTTAAAGGGTGTTGGCTTGTTTAATCAAAACAGAAAGCTTTGGGAAGATATCAATCAAATATTCAAGACATTAAGAATATGGGTAAATTAAAACTGATTGATCTCTACAAGAGATTCACAAGACAGAATCTGGAGTCAGGGCTCGAGCCATTGGAAGGCAGGAGTTCAGAAGATAGAAAGGATGGAAGGTAAGGTGTGTACTGACTGAACATCTTTCAGATTCACAGGGACACCAGAGTCAGTGACGTGGCTTTCAACAGTTGTCTTTGTTGTACAGTAGAGACTGCAAGAGGAAGAATGCTAAAAAAAAAACAAACGTGCATCTACACACCTAAAAGATTGGAGAAAGCTGGTTTGAAAACAAAAAGGGGGATGGGATATGAGTGACTGAAGGGAGTTGGTGAAGGGAATAGTCGTCTCCACCACAGGCTTGGCAGCAGTCCCCAGGAAACCCCCTGGTCAGTTCCAACATCTTAGAAAGAGCCGTCCATGAGATCATCATGTGGTGACCAGGATGAACATTGTGGAAATAATGGCTAAAGACACAAATGGCGACAATAGTCCATCTGTCACCTGCTTGGTCCTTGGTGTCAATCAATGTCAGTTCTGGTCCTCAGGATACTCACAATGCCTTGGTTCATTTGATGCTGGTCTTCAGACCACAAACCACAATTAGCCTGGGATAAGGGACTAGATTGGCTCCAGGACCAACAATTCAGCAAGACCTTGGACCAGAGATCCAGAGATGAGGGACCTAAGAACTAGAAGCATAGGAATCTGGATTGAACCTGGCCTGATCAATTGGGCTCACGCAGATCTAAGTATATATCCAGCTCTTGATAAAGGTATCTCAAATTGGTGGACTTAGGTTTGTCACTACAGAATGTGGTGAATCCATGGAATTTATTGCTATAGGCAGCTAAGGAAGCCAAGTCACTGGGTACATTTACATTTGAAATTTGAAAGGTTCTTGACCAGTTTGTTTGCTCATTATGTGCCATGTCATACAAAAGTGATGAACCATGCCTTCTGGGCAGTGTCTTTACAAGGTGGGTGACCCCAGCTGTTATCAATAGTCAATATTCATATCAGAGATTGACTGCCTGGTGCATAACTCGGACTTGTGATATGCACCAGCTGCTCATATGACCATCCACCATCTGCTCCCATGGTTTCATGTGGTACTGATCATGAGGAGGTTAAGCAGATGCTACACTTTGCCGGCTAGTAGCATCATACTAGATTTCAAGGCAGATGGTCCTGAGATCAAACCCAGCTGGATCCCAACCTGGGCAGCAGCAGTATCTGAGCGGAAGAAAGAGCTGGCAATCTACTTGCATATATTGCCATGAACACCCAATAGAACCTATGGTCCATGAGATCATGAAGTGTTGGACTGAACAACAACATGCACTTTGCCCAAAAGTGACCTGAAGGGAAGGAGTGCCTTACTCCTCCTTTGGTAGAGAAATATCTCAACCCATAGGTAAGGATAAGAGTGGGTAGTAAGAGTGTTAAAGGTTACAGGGAGAAGGCAGGAGAATAAAATTGAGAGGGAAAATAAATCAGCAAATCAATTTTCTAATGGCAGAGCAAATTCATTGGGCCGGAAGGTCTAATTCTGCTCCTATGTCTTTTGGTCTTAAAATAGGTACATCACTTTTTGGGACAGGTTTCGTAAAGTAGAAAGGAGCCCTGAAGATGTGGCAAGATTCAGGGACAATGCATGAAGTAGCAAAGAGGCAGTGAGTTAGCACGAGAAGAGGCAATAGAGTAGCAGATAGAAGGTATTAGAGAAGCAGTGAATGGAGCAGCAAGAGAAATGGCATTTACAGTACTATGCAAAAGTCTTCGGCACATATACAGTATATAGCTAAGGTGCCTAAGACTTCTGCACAGTGCTGTGTATTGCACTGTACTGCTGCCGGGAAAGCAAAACAAACTTCATGACATATGTGAGTGATGATAAACCTGACTCTGATGTGAATGTCTATTGTGGACTGAGAGTGGGAAGGAGATAGGGAGAGAGGAATCATGGTTGGGAAAAGATTAAGGGACAGGGGAAGGACCAGGAAGCATCAGAGAGACATTGTTTAATGATCAATAAACCAATTGGGTGGAATCAATTAACTTTTCCTGGTGTCTCAGGGCTGGGTGTGTCTGTACCTGCACCACCCCCCACCCCTGGCACTCCTCTGACACCCACCCCAACCCCTCCCACGGTGCTCTATCCTCACTATTCCTAACATCCTCTGCTCCCACCAGATTTACAAATTCTGTCTTCACTCTTAGATTCATGAATTTATACATTTTCCATTCTTTTGTCTGAGTTATCTCTTTCTGATGGCTCCCATTCACTCATTGACTAGGTACCTGTTTACAGCTGACTCCTGTGGTCAGCCAGGTGTCCACCTCCTTTACCCACCCTTAAAATGACCTTTCCTTCACTGCTTCCCAGTTCACGACATAGAACACGACAGCACTTAAACAAGCCTTTCATCTCCTCCAGTTTGCACCAATCTATTACTCTGCCTAGTCCCATCGACCTGCATCCAGACCACAGCTCTCCACAGTCCTCCCATCCACCTACCCATCTAAATTTTCTCATTAATGTTGAAATCGAACCCACATCCACCACAAACAAGAGAAAATCTGCAGACACTGGAAATCCAAGCACCACACATAGAACGGTGGAGGAACTCAGAAGGCCAGGCAGCACCTATAGAAACAAGTACAGTCGAAGTTTTGGGCCAAGACCCTTCGTCAGTCCTTACAATGCATGCAGTATGGCGGGAACTGGCGGGAAGAGAGAGTGGGATCTGGTGGAGAAGGTATTTACTTGCTTGGGAAGAGATTGTTCTGGAGCACCATACTGATGTACATCTACATGTGAGATAGGATGGGGTGCCCCTTGAGTTGGTCTGCCTTGAGGAGATCTATAGTGGGGGGGAGTGATTTATGGTGCTGTACATGAGTTCAAAGAAAACCACTTTCCCTACTTTGTGTGGTTTTCAGTGATCTCTTTTGTATCTGAGTACACAGGAGTCCCCAGTCTGGATTAAATTAACAATTCCCAATTGTTAACTATTCACAATACTCTAATTTGATAGATCCATTGGCCTAGTAATTAGGCTTACTTTCGACTATTTGGAGAGTAGGTTTTCTTTTCAGGCCTAATTCTTAAGTTTCACTTAGACCATTTGTGGAGTAAGCTTGAAATGTTTCAATCCATTTCCTCTCTTTTTCTTTGAAGGTTTGATGAGTTCATGTAAGTTTCCAAGACTAGGGTCTCCAAAGACTGGATCCAATGCTGCTGGAAACATCTGTGACAGGTCTGTTCTGGTCTTCCTTTGCAATATTACCTGCCCTCCAATTTAAGTAATGCACTTTCTAGCTCGGTAGATTTGTACTAAATACTCTAACCAATTACACACTTCTGTGTATCATTCTTGTATGTTACTCTTTGTGGTCTCACCTTCTCTCACTTACGGTTTCTGTCAATATTTATGTTTTTAAGTAGCCTTCATGCTGTTTCTATTAAGTTATCACTGATCTTTTATATTCTACATCCTTTGATTATTTTAATATAGAAAAGTCTGCCTCAGAAAATAATCTCATAGAATTCTGTATTTTATACCCCAAGGGATAGGATGCAAGAGTTGTAGTTGTGCAAATCCTGCTTTTCCCTCACACGGAGCATTGTAAGCATCTATATGCATAAACACAAGAGATTCTGCAGATGCTGGAAATCCAGAGCAACACACAGAGGTGTTGCAGTTCAGGCAGCATCTATGAAAATGAATAAACAGTCAATGCTTTGGGATGAGACCCTTCTTCAAGACTGGAAAGGAAGGGAAAAAAAAACACCAGGATAAAAACACTGGGGGGCAGGGAAAAGAGGGCTAACTGGAGGAGACAGGTGGAGCCAAGTGGGTAGGAAAAGTTAAGAGCCTGGGAAGAATGAATCTGATAAGAGAGGAAAGTGGGCCATGGCAGAAAGGGAAGGAGGAGGGTTAGCAAGGGAAGTAAGAGCCAGTTGAAGAGAAGAGGTAAGCGGCCAGAGTGGAGAAGAGAAGATGGAAGGGGGGTGAGTATTGTTGTTTGGATTGCATGGCCTAAATTAACAGCTGAAAATGCACATTGGGGAAATAACGCATTTCTGTTTTCCTAGTAAAAGGAGAGATTTGAGTTGTTTTTTTTTCCAAAATATTAGGCATACTTAATGTATGTGGAAGCCATAGAAATGGTGCAGGGGAGATTTACAAGGATGTTGCCCGGATTGGGGAGCATGTCTTATGAAAATAGCTTGAAAGAACTCAGCCTTTTCTCCGTGGTGCAAAGGATGAAAGGCATTGATCATGTGGATAGTCAGAGGCCTTTTCCCAGGGCTGAAATGGTTGCCACAAGAGGACACAGGCTTAAGGTGCTGCGGCGTAGGTACAGTGGAGATGTCAGGGGTAAGTTTTTTACTCAGAGAGTGGTGAGTGCATGGAATGGGCTGCCGACAACGGTGGTGGAGGCAGACATGATAGGGTCTTTTAAGAGGCTTTTAGATAGGTACATGGAGCTTAATAAAACAGAGGGCTATAGGTAAGCCTAGTAATTTGTAAGGTAGGGACGTGTTCAGCACAACTTTGTGGGCTGAGTGGCCTGTAGTTTTTCTATGTTTCTATACTGAAAGTTAGATAGATTTCTGTTTATTGTGACATCTTGGATGAAAAGTCGGATTTGAAGCATTTCTACACTTCTGCAAATGGCACTGAGGCTAAATAAGTCATTCTCTAAATTTTAAAATTTACAATGGTTTTATTTTCATTAACTAAAGGCATTATGTAGACATAACAGGTAGGTATATAAGAACATAAGAACATAAGAAATCGGAGCAGGAGTAGGCCTAGATATATATATATATATATATATATATGAATTTAGCTCCAGTTTGCCCCAAATTTAGAGAATACTATTATTTCCTTACTTTAGCCCGGATGTTTAGAAAATATTGTTAAATCTTTTCAGAAGATGTCAGTTTTAAGTACTTAGAGGTTCTTTGGTTTCTTCCCCAGATGTTTTTTGCAACCCCTACTAGGCTGTATTTATATAACATGAAAAATTGTGTTTCATGTGGAACTCAGCATAATTCCATTGAACAGTAGAAATAGCTTGCGGGGCTTTTAGGCCTTTTCCGATTCCAATATTCCTAGTAAAAGGACAAGCACCTGCATCCACGTTTACCCATGAGTTATACAGTACATGGGAGTGTTGAGGCTTATATTAATTACATTTCCTACATGAGATTGCTGCAGGCACAGGAACGATAATTTGAAGGGATTGCAATGCACTTTCCTGAGAGGTAGTTAAAAACATTGATTTTTTTTTTCCTTCATGATGTACTTAGGAACTTCTGTTAAACTGTAACTCTGTGAACTGAAATGTTTATGATGTTTTCTCAAACAAAAATGGGAATTATATTGCTGAGATCTATCTCTGAACCTGTGAGAGAATGGGTGAAGGCTGCCGGATAAAATACTGGCAGCAATAAGTATTTGTCTCTTGTGCAGAAGGAGTTGTGTGAGAAAATCAAAAGAGGTCAACAAAGTATTAAATGCATGTACTGTAGGGAATTATTTCAAGTCAGTAATTCCTATTGATGAGCTCAGTGCCAAAGCTACCTTTCAACTTAACATAAAATGAATTTTTAATAATCTTCCTGAAAAACAAATATTCTCCATAAAACAAAAAACAGGGGAATTACATGTTATTCACTAAGCAGATGTACTTCATCCTAGCTTAATGTGAGGGATTGACTCTCCTTCATCAATGGTGAAGTATTATCCACTGACACACTCCAATTTTCAGACAAGCTATACTCACTTTAAGATGTCAGTATCTTCTTAAAATGAATTTTTTTCCTGTCCATGGGCAATTATTGAGATAGAAAAGGCCACACGGAAGTTTCAATCAAGCCAATGCAAACTGCTTATCGCAAATTCCCCTCTAAACAGGACAGCAAGCAATTCAGTTGCCAATAAGTGCTGGCATAGCCAGCAAAGTCTACATATACACATTGACTATATATTTTATACATGTATACCATCAAACAAGGCAACGTTTCAGGGTGTAAATCACAGTAGTACACATAACAAAATAAATGATGCATGCATAAATAAAGTGCATAAATTAAATATTGTAAGGTATAGTACAATTTATCTGGTGACACTTCAAATGCGATGTGGCAAGGAATTCAGAAGCCGAATGGTCTGAGCTCTTACCCATCCTGTCTGTTATTGTCTTTACGCATCAGAGGCTCCTGCCTAATGGTAGATAGTCAACAAGGATACTGAATGGATGGGTGGGATTCTTGATAACACTAAAAGTCCTGCATACACAACGCTCCTGATAGATGTCTACGATGGACAGTAGGGAGACCCCTATGATCCTCACAGTCCTTTGAAGGAACTTTGAATCCGATGCTGTGATCCATGAACATAGAGGGCATAGGAACTCTTAAAGGGAGTTAGAAGGCTGCATGAAATCATGACAGAAAAGATAAGAAGGATCCATTAAGTGTGAAGTTAGGAAGAAAGGTAACCTATATGTGTAACCAGAGAATATGGTGAGGTCCTAAATGAATAGTTTTCATCCGAATTTACAAAAAAGGAGATGGAGGTTAGTGAGTACAGGGAGGGATATTTTGATCATATGTGCCATGCAAGTATTAAGTAAATGGAGTCATTGGATGTCTTGGAAGAAGTAAGTGTAGATACGGTGCTGTGCAAAAGTCTTGGGCACATATACAGTGTATAGATAGAGTGCCCAAGACTTTTGCACCACAGTGGTGTAGTAATTTTATATATTACACTATACTGCTGCCACAGGAAAAAACAAATTTCACAACATGTGAGTGATGATAAATCTGATTCTGATATGGGCTTCTGTTGTGGACGGAGAATGGGAAGGGGGCAGGGAGAGAGGAATCATGGTTGGAATAAGGGAAAGAGTGGGGGAGCAAGCAAGCAGAAAGCACCAGAGAGACATTCTGTAATGGTCAATAAACTAACTGTTTGGAATCAACTGACCTCAACTGATGTGTCTAGGCAGGGTGTCTTTGCACCTGTGGCACTCCTTCACTGTTACCTGTCCCACACCCCTTTGGCAGCACTTCACCCTTGCCATGTCCAACATCCTTTGCTTCTGCCAAATTTACAAACCTGCTCTCTGTTCCACATTGTCAGATGCAGCACTGTGAAAAAGTCTTAGGCACCCTAGTTATATATATGTGCTTAAGACTTTTGGCTGAACTGTAAGTGTCCAGGGTCTGATGAGATCTCTCTGAGAATGCCATGAGAAACAAGGGATGAAATAAATGTGCCTTGCTGAAGATTTTGCATTCCTTGTTAGCCACAGGTGATTTACCATAAGACTGCAAGGTAGCTCATGCTCTCGGGATAGCTAATGTGTTTTTTTAAATTTATTTAAGAAGTGCTCAGAGAAAAAGGCAAGAAACAACAGGTCAATGAGCCTCATGTCATTGAAGTGTAAGTTACTGGAAAAGTTCCAAGGGACATGGTTTATGTTTGTTTAGAAAGTCAGGGTGGCAAATTTTGCCTTAGTGGACTTTAGTAAAGCATTTGACAAAGTTCCACATGGTAGACTGGCCTAGAGGGAAATGGAGCATAGGATCCAAAGCAAGCTGGCTAATTAGATCCAAAATAAGCTTGGAGATACAGGAAGAGATTATATATTTATTGAGATACAACACAGAATAGGCTCTTCAAGCCCCTTGAGTCAACAGCTCAGGAAATCCTAATTTAACCCTAGCCTAATCACAGGACAATTTACAATGACCAACTAATCAACCAACTGGTACATCTTTGGACTATGGGAGGAAACTGGAGCTGCCAGAGGAAACCCACATGATCACAGGAAAAATATACAGGCGGTGGTGTGAATTGAACTTGGTTCACTTGCATTAAAAGTATTGTGCAAACCCAAGTGGTGGAGGATGTTTTGCTCTCTTGCCCTCACCAGTGTAGTCCAAAGGAAGGCTCATGATGCAGTATGCTTGGGTGCAGGATCTGCCGGAAGGATGTTCAATGACGTACAGATGCCATAGGGTCTCCACTCTGGATTTGCTGTTTGGGTTTACTCCTGTAGCCTTCACCTCTCCTGAGGCTGCCCACGAGGCAGTGGGGCTTTTTACCCATAGCTAGGGATCTGGTTCACGAGCACTAGAGCGTATACACACACTGGCGGACCTGTGTGCTGCTTGTGCAAGGGCCAGACCTCATCCCCATCCTCTGTAGTTCTGCCTGAGTCCAAAAAGAGTTCAGTTGCCATGTGTTGCCAGCAAGGAGACACTACATGAGACTTGCTGTTGGAGAGGCTGTGTACTAGCAGGGAGAGACTTACACATTCAGCTCTCCTATTGGCAAGACTGCTAGCCAACGATGGAAGCTGAAAAAAAGAGTGACAAACACTACCAACTACACTACCACACTAGACTCATCACAACAACCATTTTGATACCACAGGTAAATGATAGCTGATATTATAGATGTGTGTAAAATAATGAGGAACATGGATAGGCTGAATGTACACAGTCTTTTTCCAACAGTTAGGGAATTAAAAACTAAAGGACATAGGATTAGTGTCAGAGTGGAAAAATTTAATTGAAACCTATTTGAACTAGAAAGTATGTGGAACACACTGTCAATGGAAGTGGTTAAGGCAGTTAGACATGTAGCATTAAAAGATTCTTGAACTCTTGAATAAAAGAACTTCAGAGGGAATTGGACCATGGGAGCAGCTTAGATTGGAATCCTGTCCAGCATAGACAGAAAGGCTTGTTCCTGTGCTGTATGTCTCCATCACATTAAGCTGTAAAGTACTTAAGAAGTTTTTAAGAAGGAAACCAGAGATCCATGGGCCAGTCCTCATTGGAGAACCAGAGGAGGAGAGGGTCAGCAACTTTAAATTTCTCAATGTTATTATTTTAGAGGACCTACATTGGGCGCAGCGCATAAGTGCATTTCCTGTATCTGGACTGCACTTTAAACATATTTCATTGACTACTATTGTCAAAGCATTCAGATATGGCACAAGTGTAGGGCGAGAGATACTGAAGTTCACTGACGGTAACAAGAACTGTTGCTGAATTTAAAGGAAAAGGAAAATAATAAATGCTAGGCCAACAGGGCCGTTAACCAAAACTCTCAAACTAAAAGTTAATGCCAACACTGTGGCTGGAAGGAATAACTAAATATTAAATGAATAACCATATATAACCATATAACAATCACAGCACGGAAACAGGCCATCTCGGCCCTCCTAGTCCGTGCCGAACTCTTAATCTCACCTAGTTCCACCTACCGGCACTCAGCCCATAACCCTCCACTCCTTTCCTGTCCATATACCCATCCAATTTTACCTTAAATGACACAACTGAACTGGCCTCTACTACTTCTACAGGAAGCTCATTCCACACAGCTATCACTCTCTGAGTAAAGAAATACCCCCTCGTGTTTCCCGTAAACTTATGCCCCCTAACTCTCAAATCATGTCTCTCGTTTGAATCTCCCCTACTCTCAATGGAAACAGCCTATTCACGTCAACTCTATCTATCCCTCTCAAAATTTTAAATACCTCGATTAAATCCCCCCTCAACCTTCTACGCTCCAATGAATAGAGACCTAACTTGTTCAACCTTTCTCTGTAACTTAAGTGCTGAAACCCAGGTAACATCCTAATAAATCGTCTCTGCACTCTCTCTAATTTATTGATATATTTCCTATAATTCGGTGACCAGAACTGCACACAATATTCTAAATTTGGCCTTACCAATGCCTTGTACAATTTTAACATTACATTCCAACTTCTGTACTCAATGCTTTGATTTATAAAGGCCAGCGTTCCAAAAGCCTTCTTCACCACCCTATCTACATGAGACTCCACCTTCAGGGAACTATGCACTGTGATTCCTAGATCTCTCTGTTCCTCAGCATTCCTCAATACCCTACCATTTACCCTGTATGTTCTATTTGGATTATTCCTGCCAAAATATAGAACCTCACACTTCTCAGCATTAAACTCCATCTGCCAACATTCAGCCCATTCTTCTAACCAGCATAAATCTCCCTGCAAGCTTTGAAAACCCACCTCATTATCCACAACACCTCCTACCTTAGTATCATCAGCATACTTACTAATCCAATTTACCACCCCATCATCCAGATCATTTATGTATATTACAAACAACATTGGGCCCAAAACAGATCCCTGAGGCACCCCGCTAGTCACCGGCACTCCATCCCGATAAACAATTATCCACCACTACTCTCTGGCATCTCCCATCTAGCCACTGTTGAATCCATTTTATTACTCCAGCATTAATACCTAATGACTGAACCTTCTTAACTAATCTTCCATGTGGAACTTCGTCAAAGGCTTTGCTGAAGTCCATATAGACTACATCTACTTCCTTATCCTCGTCAACATTCCTCGTAACTTCTTCAAAAAATTCATGAATGCTGTTCCTTTGTAGCATCAATCAAAATGGTAGTCTTCTTTTCCCAGTTAAGTAGGGAGCATAAACTCTGCTGTACATTTGGTCATTTCAACAAGACTAGAATGAAAAGATGGGAGTTAAATACCACCATAATGTAACACTAATTAGCTGGAGCGTACATATTCACGTGCTCGATTGCCAAACCTGTTCCCCAGCCTGCCTGAGTGGGTGCGTAAACCCCACAGAAGAGTCAGTGGTTGTGACAAAAGTTCTTTCTTTAAAGCGGTTTTAAAATTTCTTGAGCATCTTTTCTGGTGAATGATAAAGGAGTTCCCGCTAGAATCCTGAGAAATCTTTATTCTCCCCACCTGCCCCCCATAACATTAATAAAAGAGGGAGCTATGGGTGTTATCTTATTGCTCTTATTATCCAGGTTTAAATCATGCACAGCAGTGGTAACTTTCAAAGCACTACATTGACTTATAAGACACATGAGGGCTTTCTAAGGTTAATTTTATTGCAGGCTTCTAGACTGGGGCAGAAAATTAATGTGGACCATCCTGATGTAACATAGTAGGTATATAGCTTTGGAGATTGAAAATCTAGCTCAGTAGTGCCACAACAACAACCTTTTACTCAACAAAACCAAAGAGCTGATTATTAACTATAGGAGTCCATAAGCCAGTCCTCATTTCGGGATCGGAAGTGAAAAGGGTCGCTAACTTTAAATTCCTTGGCACTATCATATCATTGGATCTGTCCTGGGACCAGCACATAAATACCATTACAAAGAAGACATGACAGTGCCTCTACATTCGTTGAACATTGCGCAGCTTTGGCGTGTCATCTAAAACTTTGACTAATTTCTATAGATAGTAAGTGGAGAGTCTCCTAACTGTTTGCATCATAGCCTGGTATGGAAACACCAAAGCCTATAAACAGAAAAGCCCACGGAAAGTGTTGGACAAAGCCCAGTCCATCATAGGCAAAGCACTGCCACAAGAAAGCAGAATCCATCATCAAGGACCCTGCTCTCTTCTCTTAACCTCTCCAATTTATAATAAAAGGAAATCTGAACATTATTTCATTGCTTTATGGGAGATAATTATGTACAAACCGTGCATAATGATGGTAACTTCCCTTCAAAGCATCTCATTGACTTGTGAAACATGTTAGGGCTTTCTAAGCTTATGAAAGGTGGAATTTTTGTTTTATTTTATGGCAGGCTTCTAGATTGGAGCAGAGAGCTAATGGTGCTCAGGCCCCAGGCTGATGCAGCTCAGGAGTAAAATTTTCCCACGATCATGCTTAGGAGACTTGATTATTTTGCAATAAAGGGGAATAGAAATAATTTTGTCAGTCCCGAAGAAGGGCTTGGTGCAAAATGTCCATTATTTATTCCCCTCCACAGATTTTATTTATTTAGATACAACGTGGAATAGTCCCTCTCAGCCCTTTCAGCATGCTGCCCAGAAATCCATAAATTTTAGTCCACGCCTAATCACTGGACAATTTACAATGACCAATTAACCTACCAACCAGCGAGAGGAAACTGGAGAATCTGGAGGAAACCCACATGGTCATGTTGAGAACATACAAACTCTTCCCAGGCTGCAGCAGGAATTGAACTTGGGCAGGCTGTAATGTAAAGCATTGTGCTAACTACTACGCTTACCGTATGTCCACCTGCTGAGCTCCTCCAGCATCTTATGCTTCATTACTCAAGACTTCCAGCAACTGTACAATCTCTTGTGTTTAAAACAATTTCTCCTAAAGTATTTGGTCCTCCTAGCATCTCCTCTCATATATGATGCTGTCAGAACATAATAAAGCTCATGTTTTTTAAAGGGTTTGATATGAAATGAATCTTATTTGTAAATTATATTGTGTAATTTATTTGAAAAGCAAATGGCAAGTCAATATATTCAGAAAGATCAGTGTATATTGAATGGAAATTATTTCTATCATCAGTGATCATACAAAATACCACATTATAGATAGAACAGTCTGGTTGGCACCAGTCCCAATCAATTAAGGTTCACGGGTAGATGTTAATATTGAAAGGCTGTCCTTAGAGACTGATTAACAAAGGCTACAATGATCAGAAATTATGGCCTTTTACAAACACCGTTTCAATTTTAATGTGCAAGAAACAAATGTTTCTGTAGGCTACTGTGAAAAATATTCAGATGCAACAATTAACATTGTCTGGGGTTGAGTCATATCAAACTGGCGTGAGAAAGAACCAAAATGCCTTTTGTCATGTATGTGACAAGTAAAATATTAAAATGCTTTATATCGATCTGTTGTAGTGTTATTGCAAAGGTGACATTGTTAGTTAGATAGGCAGAACATGCAAATTTCAAAAAAAAAAGTATTTAGAAAGACTATCAAAATGGGAACAGCATTATACAGTGAAAGCTCATTTATCATTCTCTTCATTAACTAGCACTCTGGGGGAGGGCTTGCTGACCAATATCAATATATCTACAAGGAGCACTACCACAAGAAAGCAGCATCCATCATGAAAGACCCCCACCATCTAAGCAATGCTGTCTTCTCACTGCTGCAGTCAGGATGGAGATAACAGAAGCCTTAGGTTGCACATCAGATATTACCCTTCAACTAGGAGGCTGCTGAACCAGCATAGATAACTTCCCTCACCTCAACTCTGAACTGATTCCACAACACATGGGCTGAAGGACTCGACAAATCATGTTCTCAGTAATATCTATCTATCAATTAACCTATCTATCTCCCTATTTATTTATGTATTTATTTATCATTATTATTGGACAATTTGCATAAGTTATTTTCTATTGCACATTGATTATCAGTGTGTATAGTTTCTCATGGATTCTATAATATCTCTTTGTTCTACTGTGAATGCCTGTAAGAAAACAAATCTCTGAGTAGTATCATACACAAAATGCTGGTGGAATGCAGCAGGCTAGGCAGCATCTATAGGGAGAAGGACTGTTGACATTTCGGGCCTAGACCCTTTGTCAGGACTAACTGAAAGACAGGGAGGGACAGTCACAATCACTCCTTGCCTGCTCTCCATCTCCCTCTGGTGCTTCCCTCCCCCTTTCTTCCTCCCTAGGCCTCCCATCCCAAGATCCTCTTCTTTCTCCAGCTCTGTATCCCTTTTGCCAATCAACTTTTGAGCTCTTGGCTTTATCTCTCCCCCTCCTGTATTCTCCTATCATTTTGGATCTCTCCCTCCCACTTTCAAATCTCTTACTATCTCTTCTTTCAGTTAGACCTGATGAAGGGTCTCGGCCCAAAAAGTCGACTGTACTTCTCCCTATAGATGCTACCTGGCCTGCTGTGTTTCACCAGCATTTTGTGTGTGTTGCTGGAATTTCCAGCATCTGCAGATTTCCTCGTCTCTAAGTGATATGTCAGGATGTATCTGTTCTTTGATGACAGATTTACCTTGTACTTGGAGTAGAGCGTGGAAGGAATAGCCAATCCAATATGAAGAGAGAAACCAGGCTGTGCTCTGGTCAACACTTGGACTGTTCTCAGTGGATACCCAGGTTGGCAGAACAACAACAGGAAGGAGAGTTAGATAGAATGAACCCGCATACACTTAGCGACCATGTGCGCCTGTTTGTTTAAAAAGTGAGCTTCCCGGGCATTTGGTGTCATTCCCGCGGCCCAGTCGGAGAGGGGAGCAGCACACAGCTTACTCGTGGGCCCGCAGCACCCGTATAAAAGGGGAGCTTTGCGGATGTTCGGTGCCATTCCAGTGGCCCAATCAGTGGTGGGAGCAGTGCCGAGAGGGGTAAATAAAAGTAACAAAGGGCCAAGCAGAGCTGCCATTGTTGGGAGTGGGCCAGTGGCGAGAGCAGGAGTGTCAGCCTTCAGCTGAAAGGAGGCTTCAGCTCAAAAGGGGGTAAGTTGTCTGAGGAAGTTTATGTATTTAGAGTAGTTTAAATGGTCATTATATGTTCTTCATGCCAGATATTGGAGTCCTGGGACACCCAAAATCTCCAAAGGAACTGCATCTGTTTCCCGCTACAGCTTTAAGAAAACCATGAGCAGTGGCTGGATGAACTTCAGCTTGTACGGGCCAGAGAGGAGTTACAGCGAAGTAGCTACCCCTAATTTGCAGGAGGCAGGTAGCCTAGTGACTGTCAGGAGAAGGAATGGGAAGGTAAATAGGCAGTTAGCGCAGAGCACCTCTGTGGCCATTCCCCTCAAATATAAGCATACTGTTTCGGATACTGTTGTGGGGATGACTTCCCAGGGAAATGCCACGGAGACTCGGATACTGGCACTGAGCATGGGTCCGTTGTGCAGAAGGGAAAGAGGGAGAAGAGGGGAGAGGTAGTGATAGTGGACTCAATAGTCGCAGAAACAGATCGGAGATTCTATGGTTGTGAACAGAACACCTGGATGGTGTGCTGCCTCCCAGGTGCCAGGGCCAGGACGTCTCAGATAGCGTAAACAGCATTTTGGAGAGGGAGGGAGATCAGCAGGTATCTCGGTACATATTGGTACCAATGACATAGGAAGGAAAAGCAAAGAATTCCTGAAGAGAGAATTTAGAGAACTAGGCAGAAAGCTAAGAAGCAGGACCTCCAGGATAGCAATTTCTGGATTGTTACTTGTGCCACACGCCAGTGAGGGTCGAAGCAGGATGGTTTGGCAGATTAATGCATGGCTGAGAAGCTGGTGCAGGGGGCAGAGCATCAGGTTCTTGGATCATTGTTGTCACTTCAGGGGGAGGTATGATCTGTACAAAAGGGACAGATTGCACCCAAACTCAAGGGGGACCAATATTCTCGTGGGGAGCTTTGTTAGAGCTGTTGGGGAGGGTTCAAACTAATTTGGCAGAGGCATGGGAAATAGAGTGAAGGGGCTCTGGATAGGATGGATAGTGAAAAAGCAAAGATAGCTTGCAATCAGACTGTCAGGAAGGGCAGGCAGATGACAGGACAAAATTTCAGCCAGCAGGCTGACTATCACTGCATTAAAGATGCAGAAGCAAAACGGGTAGCAAGTACAGAACTCAAAATGTTATATCTCAATGCATGGAGTGCAAGAAATAAGGTGGATGATATTGTTGCACTTTTACCAATTGACAGGAATGATGTGGCAATCACTGAATCGTGGCTGAAGGTTCAGTGCTGGATGTCCAAGGTTATACATTGTATTGGAAGGATAGAAAGGTAGGCAGAGGTAGTGGTGTGGCCTGCTGGTATCAAATCATTAGAAAGTTATGACGTAGGATCGGAAGATGTTGAATACTTCTGGGTTGAGTTAAGAGACTGCAAATGTAAAAGGTCCCTGATGGCAGATAGATACAGACTTCCAAGCAGGAGCTGGGAAGTGGATCACAGATTACAACGGGAAACAGAAAAGGTATGACAACAGGGCAATGTTTAGTCATGGAAGATTTCGACATGCAGGTAGATTGGGAAAAGTAAGTTGGCAATGGATCTAAAGAGAGCAAATTTTTGAATGCTTACTAAATGGCTTCTTAGAGCAGTTTGTCATTGAGCTACTGCGGGTCAGTTATACTGGTTTGGGTGTTATTTAGCTTAGAAAATGGAGCTTAGAAAAACAAAGGGTTATGCGGTAGGGTAATTCTCGGCAGTTTCTAGAGTAGGTTACATAGGTGGCACAATGTTTTGGGCAGAAGGGCCTATAAAGTGATCTAGATTTCTGTCTTTAGTGTTCTATGCTCTATGTAATGAACCAGAGGTGAATAGGGAGCTTAAGGTAATGGAAACGTAGGAGACAATGATCACAATATAATTGAGTTCAACTTGAAACCTAATAGGGAGAAAGTAAAGTCTGACATAACAGAATTTCACTGGAGTATAGGAAATTACAGTGGTATGAGAGAGGAGTTGGCCAAAGTAAATTGAAAGGAGGTGCTGGCAGAGATGACAGCAGAGAAGTAATGCCTGGGAAAAATGAGGAAGGTGCAGGATAGATGTATTCCAAAATCAATGGAATACTCAAATGGCAAAATAGTGCAACCAAGGCAGACAAGGGAAGTCATAACCTATGTAAAAACAAAGCAGAGGGCATACAAAAAGGCAAAAATTAACAGGAAGGTGGAGGGTTGGGAAGCTTTTTTTAAATCTACATATAGTAAATAAAAGAATAATTAGGAGAGAAAAGATGAGATACAAAAGCAAGCTAGCAAACAATATGAGGGTGGATAGAAAAAGTTTTTTCAATAGACAATAGTCAATAGGTGCAGAAGTAGACCATTCAGCCCTTCGAGCCTGCACCACCATTTTGAGATCATTGCTGATCATCTGCTATCAATACCCGGTTCCTGCCTTGTCCCCATATCCCTTGATTCCCCTATCCATAAGATACCTATCTAGCTCCTTCTTGAAAGTATCCAGAGAATTGGCCTCCACTGCCTTCCGATGCAGTGCATTCCAGACCCCCACAACTCTCTGGGAGAAGAAGTTTTTCCTTAACTCTGTCCTAAATGACCTACCCCTTATTCTCAAACCATGCCCTCTGGTACTGGACTCTCCCAGTGGGTAGAAAAAGTTTTTTCAAGTTAACCAAAAATAAAAGAGGGATGAAAGTAGGTTAAGGACCTCTAGAAAATGAGGCTAGAGAAATAATAATGGGATGAAGGAAATGGCAGATGAACTAAATGACTGTGGAAGACACCAGCAGTATGCCAGATGTTGTAATGTGTGAAGGAAGAGAGTGAGTGCAGTTACTATTACTGTACAAGGGAGAAGATGCTCAACACACTGAAAGACCTAAAGTTACATTAGTCACCCAGACCAGATGAACTGCCCACTAGGGTTCTGAAAGAGGTAGCAGTAGAGATCGCAGTGGCATTAGAAATTCTCTTTCAAGAATCATTGGGCTCTGGCATGGTCCCGGAGGACTGAAAAATTGCAAATTTTCCTCCACTCCTTAAGAAAGGAGGGAGCAGGAGAAAGAAAACTATAGGCCAGTTTGTCTGACCTCTGTAGTTGGGAAGATGTTGGGGTCAATTGTTAATGATGAGGTTATGAAGTACTTGGTGACACAGGACAAGATAGAATAAAGTGAGCATAGTTTCCTTAAGGGACAATACTGCCTGACAAACATGCTGGAATTCTTTGAAGAGATTACAAGTAGGATAGATAAGCAGGATGCAGTGGATAATGCATATTAGGATTTTCAGAAGATATTACAGGAAAAGTTACAAGCATGGTTAGCACATTGGCTGATTAGCAGAAGGCAGTGAGCGGGAATAAAAGGATGCTTTTCTGTTTGACTGCCAGTGAATTGTGGTGTTCCACAGGGATCAATGTCGGGACTGCTTCTTTTTGCTGTGTATAAATGATTTAGATGATGAAACAGATGACTTTGTTGCAAGTTTGAAAATGATACAAAGATTGGTGGAGGGATAGGTAATGTTGAGGGAACAGGATGGCTGCAGAAGGACTTAAAGAGATTAGGGGAATGGGCAAAAAATGACAAATGAAATATCATGTTGGAAATTCATGGTCATGCACTTTGCAAATAAATATGCAAACAATTTTCTAAATGTGGAGAATATCCAAAGATTTGAGATGCAAGTGTACTTGGGAGTCATTGTGCAGAACATTCTCAAGATTATCTTGCAGGTTGAGTCGGTGGTGAGGAAGGCAAATGCAATGTTAGCATTCATTTCAAGAGGTCTTGAATACAAGAGCAGGGATGTAATGCTGAGGCTTTATGAGGTACTGGTGAAGCTTCACCTTGAGTATTGTGAACAATTTTGGACTCCGTATCTAAGAAAAGATTTGCTGACATTGGAGAGGGCTCAGAGGAGGTTTACAAGATGAGTCTAGGAATAAAAGGGGTACCTTATGAGGAATATTTGATGGCTCTGGGCCTGTACTCACTGGAATTTTAAGGATGGGGGAGGATCTCATTGAAACTTTTCAGAAGTTGAAAGGCTGAGACAAAGTAGATGTGGAAAGGATGTTTCCCATGGTGGGAGAGTCTAGGACAAAAGAACACAGCCTCAGGAGAGAAGGTCATCCATTTAAAACAGAGCTGCGTGGAAATTTCTTTAGCCAGAGGGTGCTGAATTTGTGGAGTTTGTTACCATATGCAGCTGTGGAGGCCAGGTCGTTCGGTGTATTTAAGGCAGAGATTATTAGATCCTTGATTAGACATGGCATCAAAAGCTATGGAGAGAAGGTCAGGGAATGGGGTTGAGGAGGGGAAAGAAAAAGGATCAGCCATGATTGAATGGCAGAGCAGACTTGATGGGCCAAATGGCCTGATTCTGCCTCTATGTCTTATGGTCTTAATGCAAATATCTAATCAGCCTATCATGTGGCAGCAATTCAGTACCAGATGCATGGAGACATGGTCAAGAGGTTCAGCTGTTGTTCAGACCAAACATCAGACAGGGAGGAAATGTGATCTAAGTGACTTTGAAAGTGGAATGATCGTTTGTGCCAGATGGGGTGGCTTGAGTAGCTCATAAACTGCCGATCACCTGAGATATTCATGCACAACAGGCTCTAAAATTTACTGAGGATGGTGCAAAAAACAAAAAAAAAATCCAGTCAGTGGGTGAAAATTTGTTGTTAATGAGAGACATCAGAGCAGAAAAGTGACCAGTAACCACAAATAACCACACATTATAACACTGGGTGTTGAAGAGCATTTCTGAATACACAACATGCAGTGGATGGGATTCAGCAGCAGAAGACGACACCAGGGTCCACTCTTGTACATAATAAAGTGGCCACTGAGTGTATATGATTAACAGGAACCTGTCAAATCCGGTGTGCAGCAGGTAACAGAGCTTTGCTGTATTTAACTTGCTCTTTCAAACAGCTGTTCAGATAGAGAATTCGATTAAACAATGGCTGATGGCTTTGTCAGAAAGCAAAGCTGTTGAAGGACAGTTATGCCAGTCTCTAAACACCTTCAGCTGTTTCAAAAGTCTTGCTTTCATCATAATTTCAGAAGTGGTGCTATTAGCTGGTATTTGTGGGAGCCCCAGCAATTGAAGTAGCTCATTCTGAATGCAGCAAGATCCTGACAGCATTCAGAAATGAGATGATGAGTGACAAGAACGTGGATGATGTCATGAATTGTAGTTGGATGATGTGTTGGCAGATCAGCAAGGACGTTTGCTGGTGGCATCAGCGGGTTCTGAGATCAGATTTCGATTCAGGCAGGAGGAGCGAGGGCTGATGAACGCTCGAGTGAGTGATTATTGAGAACAGAGTTTGAGGCTGGATCATCGCCAAGTTGGAGGTTCGAGGCCTGTACTCAGAAAGCTCATCCAGGGTCCTCATTAATCGTGGTCGATAGCAAAGATTGAAGCCCGAACTTTGATCGAAAGTCTGGAAGTCAAAGCCGGAGCCTAGGTCTGCAGTCTCTGAAAATCTTCTGAGTAAGTGGTCGCCCAATATCAGAAAACTCACAAGCCTACTGGAGGTTGGAGGCCAGAAACCATCTGCCCTGGGATTGGAAGAGTGGGAAGTGTGTGTGTGTCTTTGGGTGGGTAGATGCTTGGAACAGGATTAGTTTTGCTGCTGTTGTTTTACTGCTTGTTGTGTACTGTTTCGTTGTGTTCAGTGTTGCTCTGCTGAGCAACGTGGGCATGCTACGCTGGGGCTGCAAATTGTGGAAATAGCTGCGGGTTTCCCCAGCACTTCTTTCGGTGTGTTGGTTGTTAACACAAATGACGCATTTCACACTATGCTTCAATGTGCAGTAATAAATCATTGTGCATGAGAGTCTGCGAAATGTTATCCCTGAAAAATGCCAGGCAATGATCACCTTCAACAAAAGACAGATGCAAGCAGTCATAGAGCTTTGACCAGTGGCCAATCTGGATTTCAGAACTTCCGAGAGGAGGGGGCTACCATTAGATCCACTGCCTGATGATAAAAGGCAGGAGCGGGTCATGGCAGCATAATAGAGCTTTGTACAGTGGTCACTCAGCAGTTGGGATTGATTGATAAGAGTAAATTAAAGGAAGGTCGGGCAAGTGCACCAGCCGTCAACATAGTCAGAGCAGTGATCTTGAAGCTTTAGCTCTACAAGGCTTCACTCAGAGACAGCAAAGGAAGAAAAGCTCAAGTACTTTTCCTTCTCCTTTTTCTATCTGCTCAGCTAAGACAGTGAAGAGGTCATGCAGGATAGTGCAATGTTCCCCTTGTAGGATGTGGGAAGGCAGGGAGACCCCCTGTGTCCATGAACACTTCAACTGTGAGAGGTGCATCCAGCTGCAGCTTCTAATAAACTGCGTTAAAGAGCTGGAGCTAGAACAGGTTGAGCTCCAGATCATTCAGGAGGCAGAAGGGGTGATGGGATCAGACATATAGAGAGGAAGCTACATCCAAGTGCAGGACACAAGAAAATGGGTGACAGTCAGGAAGGGGAGCGGGGTTAAGGACCCAGTGCAGTGTACCCAGTGGTCATCATCCTCAACAACAGGTATATCATTTTGGATACTGCTGGTGGGGGGGGGGGAGGGATGACCTAACAGAAGAAAGTCATAGTATCAGTTCTCCGGCACAGAGTCTGGTCTCAGAAGGGAAGGGGGGAAGAAGAGGAATGCTGTGGTGATGGAGGATTTGATAGTTAGGGAAATGGACAGAAGGTTCTGTGGGCAAGAATGAGATTCCCGGATGGTATGTTACCTCCCGAGTGCCAGGGTCTGGGATATCTGAGATCGAGTTCTCAGCATTCTTAAGTGAGAGGATGAACAGTCAGAAGTCCTGGTCCATGTAGGTACCAATGATATGGGTAAGATGAGGGGCAAGATTCTGCAGAGGGAGCTCAGCGATCTAGGTTCTACTGTGATCTCAAGATTGCTACCCGTTCCACTTGCTAGTGAGGCGAGAACTAGGAAGATTATATAGTTTAATATGTGGCTAAGGAGTTCATGGAGGAGGGAGGACAAAAGATTTTTGAATCATTGGGTGCTCTCCAGGGAAGGTGGGACCCGTACAGAAGGGACAGTTTGGAGTAGGATTATTATCCAAGTGGGAAGATATGTTAATGCTGCATGGAGAGGTTTAAACTAGAGTTGCAGGGGCATGGGAACCAGAGTGCCAGAACAGTTTAGTGGAGAGGTTGTGGAGGCAGATGTTGGGAAGACCTCAGACAAAGTCAAGTATCAAAAGGTTGAGCATGGTGCAATAAAATTGAAAAGGGTAAATACAGGACTGAAGGTTTTGCATCTGAATGCATGCAGTATATGAAATAAGGGAGATGAATTTGTAGCACAGTTGCAGATTGGCAAGTATGATGTTGTGATGTTGTAAGCTTCACGACTGACTGATTATAGCTGGGAGCTAAAAGTCCAAGGATACACATTGTATCGAAAGGATAGGCAGTAAGGCAAAGGAAGTGGAATTGCTCTGTTAGTAAAAAAAAATCAACTTTTTAAAAGATGTGACATAGGGATGGAAGCGGTTGAATCATTGTGGATAAAACTAAGGACCTGCAAAGAGCCTTATGGGAGCTGTGTCCAAACACTCAAACAGTAGTAAGGATGCAGCCTATAAATTATAATGGGAAATAGAAGATATATGTCAGAAGGGCAATGTTACAATAGTCATGGAGGACATCACTATGCAGATAAATTTGGAAAATCAGGTTGGTACTGGATTACCGGAGGGGGAATTTATAGAGTACCAACAAGAAGGCTTCTTAGATGAGCTCGTGGTTGAGCCTATTAGAGGATCAATTATTCTGGATTGGGTGTTGTGCAATAAACCAGTATTGAATTGAGAGCTTATGGTAAAAGAACCCTTAGGGGTAAGTGATCATAATATGATCAAATTCACCCTAAATTTTGAGGTGGAGAAGATAAAGTCAGATGTATCAATATTCCAGAGGAGTGAAGGGAATTATAGAGGCTTGAGAAAGGAGCTGGCCAAAATTGATTGAAAAAGAACACTGATAGGAATGACAGCAAAGATTGCTGGAGCTTCTGGAAGCAATTCGGGTAGCATAGGATATGTACATCCAAAGAAGAAGAAGTATTCAAAAGGAAAGATAACACAACCACGGCTAACAAGAGAAGTCAAAAGCAACATAAAAGCCAAAGAGAGGGCATGTAATAGAGCAAAAATTAGTGGGAAGTTAGAGGATTGGGAAGCTTTTAAAAATGAACAGAAGGCAACTAACAAAATCATTAAGGTAAAGATGGTATACAAAAGCAAGCTAGCCAATAATATTAAAGAGCATACCAAAAGTTTCTTCAAACACATTAACATGTAAAAGAGGCGGAAGTGGATATTGGACCGATGGAAAATGATGCTGGAGAGATAGTAATGGGGGTTAATGACATGGTGGATGAATTAAATAAATATTTTGCTTTACGCTTCACTGTGGAAGACCTTAGCAGTATGGTGAAAATTCCAGATGTTAGTGGGCATGAAGTGTGTGAAGTTACCATAACTGGATAGAAGGTTCTTGGGAAACTGAAAGGTCTGTAGTTAGGTAAGTCACCTGGACCAAATGGTGTTCACTGCAAGGTTTTGAAAGAAGCAGCTGAAGAGATTGTGGAGACATTAGTAATGATCCTTCAAGAATCACTAGATTCTGAAATGGTTCTGGAAAACTGGAATATTGCAAATGTCACTCCACTCTTGAAGAAGGGAGAGAGGCAGAAGAAAGGAAACTATAGGCCAGTTAGTCTGACTTCAATGTTTGGGAAAATGTTGGAGTTGATTATCAAGGATGTGGTTTCAGGGTACTTGGAGGCATATGATAAAATGAGACAAGAGAAAATCTGCCTAAGAAAAATTTGGTGGAATCCTTTGAAGAATTAACAAGTGGGATAGACATAGGAGAATTACTTGGTGTTGTGTACTTGGATTTTCAGAAGGCTTTTGACAAGGTGCCACACATGGGGCTACTTAACAAGCTATGAACCATGGTATTAAACGAAAAATCATGGATAAGCTGTGACAGATTGGCAGGAGGCAAAGAATTGGAATGAATGGAGCCTTTTCTGGTTGACTGCCCATGTCTTGTGGTGTTCTGCAGGTACCTGTGTTGGGACCAATTCTTTTTACATTATATGTCAATGATTTGGATGATAGAATTGATGGGTTTGTTGCAAAGTATGTAGACAATATGAAAACGGTGGAGTAGCAGGTAGTTTTAAGAAAGTAGAGACCACAGAAGGATTTAGACAATTAGGAGAATGGGCAAAGAGATGGTAGACGGAATACAGTGCTGGAAAGTGTATGGTCTGGTCATGCACTTTCATAGAAGAAATGAAAAATTGACTACTCTCTCAATGGAGAGAAAATACAAAAATCTGAGGTGCAAAGGAGACCCTGTGTAGGATTCCCTGAAGGTTAGTTTGCAGATTGAGTCTGTGGTGATGAAGACAAATGCAATGTTAGTATTCATTTCAAGAGGACTAGAATAGAAAAGCAAGGATGTAATGTTATGAATTTATAAAGCACCGGTGAGGCCGAATTTGAAGCATTATGAGCAGGTCTGAACTCCTTACCTTAGAAAGCATGTGCTGAAACTGAAGAGTTTTTGAAGAAGGTTCATGAAAAGGATTCTAGGATTGAATGGCTTGTCATATGAAAAAATGTTTGATGACTCTGGGTGCGTATTCACTAGAATACAAAAGAATGAGGGGTGAGCTAATTGAAACTTATTAAATAATGCCCTGATAGAGTGGATGTGGAGAAGATATTTCCTATGAATGGAGAGTCTCAGAACAGAGGACACAGCCTCAGGATAAAGGGGATGGCAAAGAGGAGGAATTTATTTAGCCAGAGAATAGTGAATCTGTGGAATTCTTTGCCACAGGCAGCTGTGAGGGCCAAGTCTTTATGTATATTTAAGGAAGAGGTTCATAGATTCTTGACTGATCAAGGAATGAAGGGATACAGGGAGAAGGCAGGAGATTGGAGCTGAGAGTAAAATTGGACAAGCCATGATGAAATGGCAGAACAGACTGGATAGGCCAAATGGTCTAATTCTATATCTTATGGTCTTATGGCTTCCCAATGACTGCAATATATATTGCAACATTAAAGTGTGTAATGTAGGTTCAAGATGAGGCAAGTTGAGTTTTTTATATTTCTTATTCTAACATACATTGCTTTTTATGTATCACTTCCATAAAACAACAAATTTCACAACATAAGTCAATGATAATAAACCTGACTCTGATTCTGAGTTAAAAATTTCAAAGTAAGTTTATTATCAAAGTACATATATGCGACCATATCAGACCATAAGATATTATTGTATAGTACAATTATTATCAAAGTACATATGCAATTTATAACCCTGAAATTTGCCTTCTCCACAGACAGCCAAGCAACAAAGAAAACCATGGAACCTGTTCAAAAAAAAAATCAGGCCTCTCCCCACCACACAAAAAATAAATGTGAAAATGGCAACAAGAACAGGAACACGCCTCCCCCCAGACAAAAATCAAACCATGCAATGTCAAAAAGAAAGAACGATCAGAAAACCATAAGACTGTAAGATATAGGAGAAAATTAGGCCATTTGGCTCCTCGAGTCTGCTCTATCATTTTGTCACGGCTGATCCATTTCACTCTCGGCCTCAATCTCCTCTCTACTCCCATTGAGATGCATTTTTTGTAGGCCTTTACAGAAAAAAGGAAATACAGTCGAATTTTACAAAAGTAAGATGTACATAAACAGATGCTTTTTTCCATAAAATATATTATTCCTCTATCCTGCTCTGAATTAATTTTAACTTTGACATGACAACATTGCAGAGTTGCAGTTTATTCTTCATCAGTCAGATGAGTTTCTACAGATGGTAGAGGAGTTCAAGCCATAGCTGTTTGTTTGCTGTTGAAGAGGAAATAACATTATTGGCAAGAAACCCTATTCTCACATTGCAACTTCTAATTTGTGATTGGAACAGAACCAAATGTGATTTGGCAAATACCATATCACTAAAAACAAATCTTTGTCCAGAAGTGATGAAGTAAATGATAATAATTTATGGAATGTAATCTTTTCTCTTTCTGATCCATTGTTAATATTGCCTTTCATGTCATAGCCATTATGCATCTGATCTCTTGGTGTCACAAGGAAGGCTTGAGGGTATCAAACAGAACCATTGGTAAGAACAACACTTCCATATCTCATTCATTAACAAAATGACTTGGCAACTTCTTGGGGCACTTGGTAACATTCCATCTTCCCCGGAACACACTGGTGCAATTCTACACTGTCATCATAGCGAGCTTCCGCACATCAGCCACTACTGGCTGGTTCAAGAAAAATAATTCAGACCCATGTGGTATTTTTCCTACATTCTTCAAATAATCAAAAGTCCTTCCCAATCAATGAAGTGCTTCTGATGTGGAGAAGGAAAGTATTGCAGTTTATCCTACACACAATCAACACCTCACATAAAATCATGAGATAAAATGAATGAATATTTTGCTGTCCTGCTAAAGGCTGACAGATGAAGGTTGGCAGACCACTACCCCCATTAATTTCTGAACAATATCATAGATCCCTTATGTCCACTTGAGAGGCCATACAATAATTTTGTTTTATTTTTTATCTCACAGAAAACAGGGTTAAATTGAACATCATTCTGAAAAGAGGGTGCAGGGGTCACAGTGCTTGATTAACTACATTCTGTGCACTGATTGTAATGTAGGCAGCATACCAAAGCTTGTTGTATGCTCACCATAAAAATCTCTCAGAGTGTCTGTTTCATTGGATGCATGTAGCAACCAAAAGCCAAGTGTTGTCACTTAAAGAAAGCTGGGAACTCAGTGATTCAAAGTTCAAAAGTTCAAATTTCAATGTAAATTTATTATCAAAGTAAATGCATATGTCACCAAATACAATCCTAAGATTCATTTTCTTGTGTACATTTACAGGAAATACAAAGAAATACAATAGATTCATTGAAAAATTGCACACAAAAAAGACTGACAAGCAATCAACATGTAAAATATAACTTGTGCAAATACAATAAAAGTGAATACAATACAGTAACAGTATTATTGTTACAGTAATAGTAACAATAATGATAATTATAATCTATAATAACAAGCTTGAAAATTTACAAAGAAACATAAGAAACAAAATGACAAATTTTAAGAAACACTATGTACACACAAAAGTACTTAGATTAACACTGCCAAGGATAAAAAGAGGAAAAAGAATAACAGACATAAGAAAATTACACACAGTCAGATAAAACTTCTAAGCATGTACTTCATCAACAAAGAAAATTACTCAGTACTCCGTGCAGGTATATGCAATTCACTTAAATGAAAGCACAACACAGGACATTGAAGGAATTAACACTACAGAAGAAAAGTTAAAGACTAAACCAATGAAAGAATATGGCCTGCCATGAAATACATCGCCACAATCTGAGCAAACTGTATGTTAAAAAGGAAATATTGAATACCTGACTCAGATTTGAAGACCTCTTCCCACAAACAGAGGGGGTCCTTATTACAATACAGGACCAGCCGGTTAACACAAAACAGTCAAAAATACATAATAAAAGATCAACAAAGTCAAGATAATTAATACAGAAAATCCCTAAAGAAGCCAGAAGCAATTCAACCCATTACATTACTCCTCGTGATTTCTATAAATGACCTGGATGAGGAAGTGGAGGGATGGGTTATTAAATTTGCTGATGACACAAAGGTTGGAGGTATTGTGGATAGTGTTGAGGGCTGTCAGAGGTTACAGTGGGACATCGATAGGATACAAAACTGGACTGGGAAGTGGCAGATGGAGTTTAACCCAGTTAAGTGTGAGGTGGTTCATTTTAGTAGGTCAAATATGATGGCAGAATATAGTATTAATGGTAAGACTCTTAGCAGTGTGGAGGATCAGAAGGGATCTTGGAGTCTGAGTCCATAGGACATTCAAAGCTGCTGCTCAGGTTGACTGTGGGATTAAGAAGGCATACTGTGTATTAGCCTTCATTAACAGTGGGATTGAGTTTAAGAGCCAAGATGTAATTGTAATGCTTATACAATCGGCTGGTGAATGTCTAGGGGAAGATTCATCCACCTGCCAAACCGCGCCTCCCGTATACTTGGTTGCTGTGAGATGCACACTAATACAAACTTGCACACACAATAACAAGGGCACACCATGTACGTTTACAGAATACACCTTATAAATCTTACTAGAACTAAGTGATTAATAATGATGCAATATATATGAAAGAGAAGTAAGTAAAGAAAAGGCGCCAGAACTTATCAGCATTCAGTCAATTAGTGCACATTGTTGGAGCTCAACCATCGAGTCTTCCCTCCACTCTTCAATCTTCTCCAACCTCCACAACCCGCGCACCTGGGACCACCCTGGGTGATTGACCAATAGCGCCTCCAGCACCCGTCCACCTTCCTTGCGGTCTCCTTCCCGACTCCCAAAAGTCCGCACAACAACAGCTCAGAGACCCACAAGAAAGAAGAACATCTATCCCAATTGGTTAACAAATGAATAAAATTCTTGTTATCAGTAACTAAAACCCAAACAAGCTTTGAGAGTGCTCGGCAAGAAAAAGTACTCTCTCACCAGTTAACATGACAAAGAAGCATTTTTACTTTTAACAAACAAAGAAGCCATTTTGATTAACATACTCAATACATAATGTTACAGCCATATTGAACCCTGGTCAGACCCCACTTGGTGTACTGTTCTCAGTTCTGGTCACCTCTCTACAGGAAGAATGTGGAAACCATAGAAAAGGTGCAGAGGAAATTTACAAGGATGTTGCCTGGATTGGGGAGCATGCCTTGGAGCGATGGAGGATGAGAGGTGACCTGATAGAGATGTACAAGATGATGAGGGGCATTGATCCTGTGGATAGTCAGAGGCTTTTCCCCAGGGTTGAGATGGCTAGCATGAGACGGTCACCTGGTTATATATTTATTTAAATATCCATTAAAGCATAATACTGAACACCACAAGAATAGTCTGAAAGTTCCTTGCAACTGACAAATAAGCATGATTGGCTATGCCTGTACCTCAGGTTTTACCAGCTTGAGCTGAGAGAAAAAAAATCCGTATTTTGTGGAGCCATCAGGCTGCTGAACCAAAGGTACAATGTCAGCTACACTTGCCTCATCAATGAAATGTTCCCACAATCAATGGTCTCACTTACAAGGAATCTTCATCTCATCTTCATCTTGATATTTGTTGCATTATTATTATTATTATTATTATTATTATTATTATTATTATTATTATTATTATTATTATTATTATTGTATTTGTATTTGTACAGTTTGTTGCCTTTTGCACACTGATTGAATGTGTGCAAAAGGCAACAACAATTGAATCAGGTTGGTGTGGTTTTTCATTGATTCTATTATGGTAATTATTCCATGACTGATTTATTGAGTATGCCTGTGAGAAAATGAATCTCAGGATTGCATATGGTGACAAATAAGTACTTGGCAATAAATTTACTTTGAACTTTGAACATTGGGATGAGTGAAGTTATCCACTCTGCTTCAAAAACCCTGATGAAGATTGAAGGCTGATGTTTAAGGGGTTGAGGGGTGTGGGCAGTTGGGAGCAATTGTCTCAGTGGATCTGATCTGGGAAGGAGTTATAAACAGATGTCCATATGAAGCTTGGCAATGAGATTTCTAGAAACTTCCTTCATTTAATAGTTCATAGGATGTAGTCATCCCTGACACTACCAGCATAAAGTTTTCATCTTCATGAGTCAGTTAAGAGTCAACAGTACCGTTGTGTCTGAAGGTAATATTTGCATCAGAGCAGGCAAGGTTCCTTATTTGTGAACCACTCAATGACTTACATACATTTTATTATTATTTCAATTAATTCTTTCTCAGCTCAAGCTGGTAAAAGCTGAGGTACGGGCAGAGCCAAGCACACTCATTTGTCAATTGCTAGGAACTTTCAGACTATGCTAGTGATGTTTAGTATTGTGGCTTTCTGAAGAAGTACAGAGCTATTGCTGTGTAGCTCTAATGGTTTAATGCTATGGTGTAGTGACTTTAGGATGACACCAGTTGTAGATATTACTACAGGGACCATAGAAAACTTGTTCATGTTCCAAGGTCTTTCAATTTCCTCTTTTAATTCAGTGTATTTCTTTTTTTATCACATTGATTTCTACAAGTTATGTATGTTTGGAATGGTTATATCTATTAAATAAGTTGTTCTTGTTTGTTTATATAGTATTATTATAACTGGGAAGTTATTATGGATTGTCCTATCTGTAATAACTGAGCAGTCATAATGTAGTTTGTGGTCTTCTGACTCAAAAACTAGCCAAGCTTATACTTATGATAAAGTGTGATTTCATTTATGAATTTGTAGTTAAAGCAAGATTTTAATGATCAATGTTTGCTATTTGATTGAGCCTGTGTAAGTAATAGATTGTATTAAACTGCTACAGGATCCTGTAATGTGTTGGATTGCTTCTGTTTTTTTCTCAGCCTTTTCTACATTTATCATCTTGAATTTGTTGGTCTATTTATTTTTTGTGTTAACCACCTGGTCCTGCATTGCCACAAGGAAACCTTGTTTCTGGGAAGAGCTTTCCAACTCTGAGCTGGGTGTTCAACACTTCCTTGGCGACATCTGGTCAGCTCAAATTGTAGGGATTCTTCCATGGAGGGTCATGCTCTTCCATTGGATAACCTTTTCTTCAATAATGATGACGTCTTCATTGTTCTGGGTTGTGCTTTCATTTAAGTTTAATGGTGTATACTTCTTAGCGGAATTGCATATGCTTGCGTGGAGTGTTGATGAAAGTATATCCTTAGAAGTTTTATCTTACTGCTGTGTAGAGTTTTTAATGTCTTTTATTCCTTTTCCCTCTTCTGTCCTAGGTAGTGTTAGTTTAAGCACATTCAAATGTGCATAATGTTTTCTGAAATTTGTTAATTCAATTCTTATTTTTCTTTATAAATTTTCCAGATCAGTTTTGGACTAAGATATCTTGCCAAAAGAATACATTAATAATATAGGTATAGTGAAAGTGTTTATTGTTTTTGTTATATTTTTACTGTTGAGCTCTGTATGACCGATTTTCTTAAGCCTTGAAATAAATTCATCATAAGTTTTTCCTTTTTTGCGCTATGATCTATCTTCTTTCCTTCTAGATATCCCAGATACTTATATGTTTTATATCATCCAGCAGTTGCATTGTATCCTACTACTCTGGTTTGTATTCTGCTAGCTCTATTCCAGCTTTCTTTATGTTTAATGTTCTGCACTTATCCAGTCCAAAGTTCACATTTATATCTTTCAAAAATAGTTCTACTATTTGAATTAATTGCTTTAGCTTAACTGATGGAGCATATAATTTCAAAACATCCTTGTATAAAAACTGTGTTAAGGCATAGTTCATTTGATTGTTTCTGATTTGATACCCAATTTTCATCCAATTCAGTAGAGAGTGGGTTTAAAGCCAGACAGAACCATAGTGGACCTAGAGAGCCACCTTGGAAAATGCTTCAGTTTATTTTGATAACATTTGTTGGTCTTCCACGGTTGTTAATAAATAGGGTGATTACAGTATATCAATGCTGGTGCAGGTATTTCACAAGAGTTAGGTGTAGTTTATATATATTAAGAACTTCTATTAACCATGAGTGTGAGACTGAGTCAAATGCCTTTTGGTAGTCAATATAGCAATTTGAAAGACTTCCACTTCTCTGTCGGGCTTGATTTCAAATTATGGAATCTATTATCAGTTGTACTATACAGCCTTTCATATCCTTACAGTATCCTTTCTGCTCTTCTGTAAGAAAATTGTGGTTATCTAAGTGATTGATTAATTGCGAGATACACCATGTTACAATTTTATACAGTATATAGTTTGTAATCAAGTAATAGGATGATATTTTGATGGATCTTCTGTGATTCCTCTTTAGGTAAAGGAAATGTTTTACATTCTGTCAAAGATTCAGGCACTTTTTCAGGATGTTTAGGAAAATTGTTGATATGCATTAACAGGTATGGATGAAGGCGAGTTAATTTATTATATCAATAATTATGAATATTATTTCTTCCAGTACTTTTCCAGTTGTGGATATTTTTTACAACCTCTTTCAGCATATCCATTGTAACTTCAGGTATTTGCATTTCATCAATCGTGTGTGTGCATTCCTTGTCCTCTTTAATCCAACTTGCTTCTTGATTGTGCTTCACTCTGTTCGACCAGATATTAAACCAGTCCATTACCTCTGTGTTTGTTCATAATTCTGTGCTGGGATTGGTGCATCAAATTTAGCTTCAATATCCTATATAAATCTTTTTCATGGTTTCCGACCTGATAATTCCGTTTTCTTCATCTGGTTCATTTCATGTATCTACTTAGTCTCAACTTGTGTGCACCAAGCTTTTGTTTTAGTGTGTCTACCATGTTTTGATTAAGCTGATCACATCTTGCATGGACTTTATATTTCCTTAGCTTTCCTTTTAACTTTCTCCGACCAGTTATCATTTTTATACTCCACTAAGTGGGCTATTTCTGCACTTGTTACGGACTAGCAACAATAGATGTAGAATGGAGTCAGGGAATTATTGCAAAACAACTAAACTTATTAACATTTATGCGGCAATATAGAAAATTAAACAAATGACTAACTTAAACAGAAGTTGACGGTGTTATGTGTCCATAGCTCCCAAACTGTCAAACTTAGAAACAATTCTTAACAAAGTCTTACTCAAGCATAGTCTTAGAGTGGCAATTTAGAAAGTCCAGGTGATTCATGAAATAAGTGAGAGGAGAGACTTGTATATTCACGATGCAACGAAGAGACGATCTTGGAGATTCACAATACAGCGGAGAAGCGATTTCGCGGAGACAAAGAAACAGTTACCGTTGTTTGCAGCCGAAGAGTACTTTTTCCAAAGAGTCCAAGAAGAGCCGAGATTTCACAGACAGGAAATGTCCCTTTCGCTGAAATGGTCACCCGAGACCATGCAGGGATTAACCAAAAGTGTCTGCCACAATCCACATATGGATTATACGAAATGTCAGTCACATTCGAAATGCGCAGAGTTCTGCCGGGTAACCAAGTCCTTTGGGTTCGTTCAAAGCCTGCACTCTCACTCTCTCTTCCCGTCGATTCCTTAACAACTCCTTACTGAGCGACTCCTGATTTCTAGCCATCGGTCTGTGTTTCTCTTTTTATACCGTCAGTATACACCATCAAGTGAAGCTTACAGAAATGAAACTACAGATTCCCAGCAAAGCAAAAGTATGATTATGTGATGCCCACAGAAATCAAGACTACAAGCTTCCTGCAAAACAAGACTATAGATACATCACACATAGTAAATGAAACTAATATCATATGACATCCACAGGAATCAAAACTCTGGACCCTTAACACACTTAAGTTTTCAATTTTGTTTTTTAATCTCTTCTGCCACTTCGGTGTTCTCATTTCATTACTCAGTTTTGAGTTTCTATTAATGGGTGCCTCAGTTTTGGAACCATGACACAGCACAGCTGTTTGTGCTGCACAGTATGTTATTATGTGTAGTGTTTCCAATATTTCAAGTTTTCCTAAATATAGTGGTAATATAATATTGTTGAAAGTGAGCATTTTTTGCAAATTTTGATGGTGTATTTTGTTTTGGTATGTCGAACCATTTTGGTAGGTCAATGCCCATATATTTTGTTAGTGTGGTGTTAAATATTAGGATAATTTTGTCCGTGAGCTCAGTTTCATCATCAGGATTCTGCAGGGGCTCTGGATCTGTGTTGTTGCTGTTACCATCCATTGTGAAACAGTTGAAATAATTGTATCTTCGTCAGTGCTTCAGTGAGTTGCATCTTCATTATTTTCCTGCTCAGTGTTGTCATAGTCTTTAGGTTAGTTTCTTTCCAGTTCTTGAGCATTTGCATGTTTTTTTTTATTCAACGTGTCTATAGGGATTCAATTATTTTGTACTATCACTCTATGTTGATCTGCTATTCATTGTACATGTACTTTTGCATGAAGGGATATTGAACTATAAACTGTTGATGAAGTTTGTCCCTGTATGCCATCATATCAGTCCCAAGTTCGGTTACTCGATAATATACACATATTATAAATGTGTTTACTTTTAATAACTATTTCATGTGTATCTTTCTTTTTTTAATTGCTTGAAAGGTCTCACCAGTAAGTGTTATTATTGTTATTATTATTATTACTACTACTCCAAATATGTAACTGGATTGTTTACCTCCTGTCCTTAATAAAGTGATCACTGAATGCGGGTGCCTAGTCTTCTGCTGCTCTAGCTCATCCACTTCAATGTTCGATGTGTTCAAAGATGCCCTTCTGCACACCACCCTTGTACTGCTTGGTTATTTGTGTTAATATTGCCTTCCCGACAGCTTGAACCAGCCTGGCCCTTCTCCTCTGATCTCTGTCATTAACAAAGTGTTTTCAATCACAGAACTGCCGCTCTCTGGATGTGTTTTTTTTTGTTTGTCACACCATCCTCTGTAAACTTCAGAAACTATTGTGTGTGGAAGTCCCAGGAGAACAAAGTTCCTAAAATATTCAAACCACTCCTTTTGGCACCAACTATCATTCCAAGGTCAAAGTCACTTAGACCAAATTACTTCTTCATTCTAATGTTTGGACTGAAAAACAATGGAACTTCTGGACTGTGTCTGCATGCACTAAGTTGCTGTCATATGATTGGCTGATTAGGTATTTGCATTACTGAGCAAGTGTGCAGGTAGTCAGAGCAAGCAAAGTTCCTTGTGTATGAACCAATCAAGTTTGAGGAGAATCCAGGAGTTACATATTTATAGTATCTAAGTTATTTAAAAAATCAAGATATATCTAATTTCTTGAATATATATTCCCTAACAACCATGTGAGAATCAAACTCAGTCATCTAGATTAATGGCCAGATCTCTAGCCGCTTGTCCACAAATTTCACCACAACATCACAGGAGGGATGAGGCAGGCGAGAGAGAAAGCTACAGAAGTATCGATGGAACTGATAGCAGTGATGAGAAGGCAGTGTCTTTACAAGATGGGTAACCCCCAGCCGTTATCAATACTCTTCAGAGATTGTCTGCCTGTCATCAATGGTCGCACAACCAGGACTTGTGATATGCACCAGCTGCTCATACGACTACTTACCACCTGCTTCCATGGCTTCACATGTCCCTGATCAGGAGGCTAAGCAGGTGCTACACCTTGCCCAAGGGTGACCTGCAAGCTAGCAGAGGGAAAGAGCCCCTTGCACTTTCTTGAGTAGAGATGCCTCTCCATCCTGCCACCCAGCTTATCTTTATACCCCTCATAAATATGTATACCTCTAGCAAATCTCAATGTTTTGGCTACAGAACTGAACTTTTATGCAATAGTGTCTGGCACTGTTGGGATAAATCTAATGTGTCACTGTCTCCTTATTGTAACAAAATTACTAGTCAGCGAAAATTATCAATGAGAGAAATATGAACGTTCTTTCAATCTTCACATCTAAGTGACAAGAGGAACTGTTATTCAAGTATAAAAATAAGAAATAAGCATTCTAAGATATGGCCATTATGGGACCTCTTCCCAAGGTTATCTTTTGAATTCTGTCCAATTTCAATTCTCATTTCTGAAATCAAAGTAGGTTGTTGGTAAACCTCCCTCAGGAGCAGAGCCGCAGAGATGATTCACTGGTGAACAATAACTTTAGTGATAGGCTGCAGAATAACAAGCCACAGGGGGCCAAGTAGGAAGATAGAACAGAAACTAAACATAACAGGCAACAAGGTAGACCTCAGGCAGGAAGCATGAAAGGCAGGAGCAACTGGTTGAGGATGACAGGTTCAATAAGTGAACAAGGGCTGTGGATGAGAACCGAGGTTAAATAGGCTGCAGGTGATGAGTCTGGAGTGAACGGCATGTGAACCCTATTAGCTGGGCGGAGACTGGGAAGTGGCATTAAGGTGTGTCTGCAATTTTATTATGTACAAATTATGTGCATAATTATACACCAATTGTGCTTTTATGTGCAATGTTCTGTTTGAAAATGGACAAAGGTGAACTAAACATTTGGATTTGAGAACTCTTTTTTTCCTTGAAGTGGTATAGTTGGGGGGACAGAAAAGCAACAAAATGATTAATAAAAACTTACATCACCATTTGGAAAACTGGATCAGCAAGGAAAGATCATAAGACCTCTAGGTTAAAGATATTTAAATGGAAAAGGGTGTACAACAATCAAAAGACATGAGACCAAATTGCCTGACAAGTCAATCCAAGTAATGATATCTCCATTAATTTAACTGACAGAAAGCAAGCTAAAAGTACTGACAAATAAGGAAGGCAGCTAATGAGCTGTGACATTTGAAGTTTGAGTTTACATATCATCATCTTTATTAAAAGTTTATCTGTGCATGTAAATACAGCCTAACTACGGCAAGACTGATTCTTATGTGTGCCAAGGTTTCATTCTTCACTGTCAAAGTCATAAATGGAATTAGATTTAATATCACCAGTATACATTGTGAAATTTGTTGCCTTTTCAGCAGCAGTACAATAATAATAGAAAACAGAGTGTGAATGACAGTAAATATATATATTACAAGCAAGAGAAAATCTGCAGATGCTGGAAATCTAAGCAACACAGACAAAATGCTGGAGGAACTCAGCAAGTCAAGCAGCATCTGTGGGAAAGAGCCCAGTCGGAAATCTGGGCTGAGACCTTTCATCAAGAATGGAGATGAAAAGATGAGGAGTCAGAGTAAGAAGGTGGAGGGAAGGAAGTTAGAAACAAAAGGTGATATGTGAAACGGGGGGGGGGGGGGGAGCAGGGGAAGGTGTGAACTAAAGAACCCGGAAGTTGATTGGTGAAAGAGATACAGGGCTGGAGATAAAAGAATCTGAGCGAAGAGGACAGAAGGCCATGGAAGAAAGAAAAGGGAGAGGAGTAGCAGAGGGAGGTGATGGGCAGGTAAGGAGATAAGATGAGAGGGGGAAATGGGAATGGGGAATGGTGAAGGGGGGGCATTACATGAAATCGATGTTCATGCCATCAGGGTGGAGGCTACCCAGACTGAATATAAGGGGTTGCTCCTCCAACCTGAGTGTGGCCTCGTTGCGACAGTAGAGGAGGCCATGGATGGACATGTCAGAATTGGAATGGGAATAGGAATTAAAATGGATGGACACTGGGAGATCCCACTTTTTCTGGTGGATGGAGCATAGGTACTTGGCGAAGCGGTCTCCCGATCTGTGCCAAGTCCTTCCAATGTACAGGAGGCCATGCAGGGAGCTGAGGGTACAGTAGATGACCCCAGCAGACTCACAAGTGAAGCGTCGCCTCACCTAGAAGGACTTATTGGGGCCCTGAATGGTAATGAGGGAGGAGATGTAGGAGTAGGTGTAGCAAGGATAAGTTCCAGGAGAAAGATCAGTGGGCAGGGATGAATGGATAAGGGAATCATGCAGGGAGTGATTCCTGCACAAAGCAGAAAGTTGGGGGTGGGGGTTGGAGAGTGAAAGATGTGCTTGGTGGTGCAATCCCTTTGGAGATGGCGGATGTTATGGAGAATTATGAGCTGGACACGTGGGTTGGTGGGAAAGTAGGTGAGGTCAAGAGAAACAATATGCGAGGCTAGGGTGAGGGCAGGTGTGCACAAAATAGAGGAGATGCGGTTGAGGGCAGTGTTGATGGTGGAGAAAGAGAAGATCCTTGCTTTCAAGAAGGAGGACATCTTACTTCTGGAATTTCTGGAATGAAAAGCCTCATCGCCATAGCAGATATGGCAGAGAGAGAGGAATTAAGAGAAGGGGGGATGGCTTTTTAACAAGTAACAAGTAACAAGTAACAGGTGGGAAGAGGTATAGTCCAGGTAGCCGTGAGAGTCACTGGGTTTCTTATAGACATCAGTGGATAAGCTGTCTCCAGAAAGAGAAGGAAACAGAGAGATTGAGAAAGGGGAGAGAAGTGTCGGAAATGGACCAGGTAAATTTGAGGGCATGGTGGGATTTGGAGGTAAAGTTAATGAAGTTTTTAAGCTCAGCATTGAAGCAGGAAACAGCACTAATGCAATTGTTGATGTAGCATAGGAAAGTTCGGGGAGTTGTACTAGTGTAGATATAAAACGTAGACTGTTCCACATAGCTGACAAAAAGGCAGGCATAGCTGGGACCCATATGAGTGCCTGCGGCTACACCTTTTGTTGAAGTAAATGGGAGGATACGAAGGAGAAACTATGAAGTCAAGTTCTGCTAGACCAGGGGTCAGCAACCTTTACCACTGAAAGAGCCACTTGGACCCGTTTCCCACAGAAAAGAAAACACTGGGAGCCGCAAAACCCGTTTGACATTTAAAATGAAATAACACTGCATACAACATTTTTTTTGCCTTTATGCTATGTATAAACAAACTATAATGTGTTGCATTTATGAAATTGATGAACTCCTGCAGAGAAAACGAAATTACATTTCTGCATGCAACAAAAACATTTTGAACTCCGAAAAAAAGACGTTGGGTTGAAAGTTACTTTTAAGTAAAATATTCAATGTCTATTTGAGTCCTTCTTGTATTTATGAAAAACGCCGAACTTAAATTTTCCGCCAGCAGCAAACCAAAAATAACGTCAGCCAGCTGTCATCCTGAAAAATGAAAGGACTATTTCACTGAACAATGAAAAAATATGAATATAAGTAAAATAATAGGCAATTAAAATATTTATCATACTTGGTTAATGGGATTTCTGCTCCTGGACCTCAGCGCACAGCGTCTGCACATCAGGGCTGTATGATGTCACCTTCATCTTTACACAGGATCGCAAGCTGTCATCTGTGAGGTTTTCAATATCACTCCATTTGTGTTTCTGAGCAAGAACGGCCTTCTGACGGGCAACATCTTCAAGGTCTGCTGTCAAGCGTCTAAACTTGGACACCCATATGTCTTTGTCGGCTATGTCGGCCAGTTCCATCTCAAGATCAGGTTGACTCACACCTGCCAATGCAGTCGTATTCAGTAGGGAAGGATCGATGCTTAAGGGAGTGACCGGGAAGGATAATGTGTTTTTTTCCTCTCTGAACTCACAGAAGCGTTTCCCAAACGATGTTTGCATTGCGATGATTGCAGAATGTAAATACTCCGAAATTATCATGTCGTGACCTTGTTTGAACTCTCTCAAATTGGGGAAGTGAGACAAAGTGCCTTTCTGTAAATCTCTGGCAAGCACTGTCAACTTGCGCTCGAATGCCAAAACATCCTCCAACATGTGCAGGGCTGTACGTCCTTTCCCCTGAAGAGCTGTGTTCAGCGTGTTCAGGTGCGCTGTCATGTCTACCATGAAGTGTAGCTTTTCCAGCCACTCTGGCTGTTCCAGCTCAGGAAAGGTGAGCCCTTTGCTGCCCAGGAAAGTTTTCACTTCTTCCAGACACGCGACAAAGCGTTTCAGCACCTTCCCTCTGGACAGCCAGCGATAAAAACATGTTGTAGCGGTGTCAGTAAACTGCAGTCAAAGATAGCTTTATTCGAACTAAACAGCCTTGCTTTTAAGCCTCCCTCAACCCAGCCCCCATGGACGCAGATGCTGCAAAAGATGCGTACTCACAAACCCCCGTAGGCTATCTCCCTTAGCCGGAATGCTGGCTAATTGTGAGCCGTTTCGGATGTGGCAGGAAATGTGTCGCTACACTTAGGTTGTACAAGATCACCATAATTACATTTCAAAAGCTAACAAACTAACATAAAATACATTTTAATTAAATACTGACCAATTATTTCCCAAAGCCACAGGGAGCCGCAGCACAGAGGTGAAAGAGCCACAAATGGCTCGGGAGCCGCAGGTTGCCGACCCCCGTGCTAGACAAAGGAGAGTGATGGTGCACTGGAACTGGTTGGGTCTGTGTCCAGAAAGAAATGGGGAGCTTTGAGGCCTTCCTGTTGGGGATGGGATGCATAGGGACTGGATATTCATAGTGAAAATAAGATGACCGGGGCCGAGAAACTTGGAATCATTGAAAAGGTCAAGAGCATGTGAAGTGTCACTGATGTGGGTAGAAAGGAAGGGACTGAACTGGTGGGGGGGAGATGGGAGGGGATAAAATTGAGTTAAGATATGCAGATATAAGTTCAGTGAGGCAGGAACAAGCAGAAACAATGCGTCTACTTGGACAGGCAGATTAGTGGATATTGAATAGGAGGTAGAAACAGGTTGAACAAACTGTCCCGGAGTTAATATGTTTGGTGATGGTGTGGGAGACAAAAGCCTGGTGTTCCTTATTAGGATCCTGTTTGAGGGCTAAGTAAGAGGAGGTGTCAGGCCTCAGTAAGGTAGAGGTCAGTCTGCCAAACTATTATTGGACCCTTATCTGCCAGTTTAATGGTGAGGTGGATTAGTGTGAAGAGAGTGGAGGGCAGTGTGTTTGGAAGGAGTGAGGTTGGAATTAGAGAGAGGAATGGTGAAGTCGAGACTGTTGATATCCTTTTGGCAGTTGGCAATGAGAAGGTCCAGAGCGAGGTGCCCTGGAAGATGAAGAGGATTGGAAAAGAAGTAGGCATAGAGACAGAAAAAGAGCTCAGCATCATGGTGGGGGGACAAAGTTGAGGCCCTTACTGATGACAGAACATTCTGCCTCAGAGAGGGGAAGCTCGGAAGGGATGGTGAAGCTGGCAGAGATGAGAGCTGGGATCAGATTGGGGAGGGGCTTGGTAGTGTCAGAGGAGAGAGGATGGTTGGAGTGTTCAGGGAAGGTGGTGTGAGAGGACGATGGAGTCTCCAAGGGCCCAAGAGCTGGAGATAGGACCTGAGAGACTACATCACCTCCCTCTGGTACTCCTCCCCCTTTTCTTTCTTCCATGGCCTTCTGTCCTCTATTATCAGATTCCTCCTTCTCCAGCCCTGTATCTCTTTCACCAATCAACTTCCCAGCTCTTTACTTCACCTGTTCCTCCCTCTCAGTTTCACCTATTAGCTTGTGCTTTATAAAAAAGTATAAGGTAGAGTCCAGGGGGTTCAATGTTGTTTCAGAAATTGAATGCCAGAGGAGAAGAAGCTGTTGTTGAGTCTCTGAGTGTGTGTCTTCATGCTTCGGTAGCTCCTACCTGGTGGTAGCAAAGAGAGCAAGGCATGACCTGCGTGATGGGGGTCCTTAACGCCTGACGCCGTCTTTTGAGGTATCGCTCCTTGGAGATGTCCTGGATACCACAGATTCTAGTGTCCATGATGGAGATGACTGAGTTCACAACTCTCTACAGCTTATTTCCATCCTGTGAAGTAGACCCCCCCCCCATACCAGACAGTGTTGCAGTCTGTCAAAATGCTCTCTACTGCACATCTGTAGAAATTTGCAAATGTTTTTGCTGACATACCAAATCTCCTCAAATTCCTAATGAGATATATGAAGCTACTGTGATGATTTCCTTGTAGATGCATTGATATGTTGGGCCCAGGATAGATCCTCAGAGATATTGACACCCAGGAACTTGAAATTGCTCACCCTTTCGACTTCTGATCCCTTATGAGGACTGGTGTGTGTTCCCTCATCTTACCCTTTCTGAAGTACACAGTCCATTTCTTCACATCCTCTAGTTTGGCACCACACATATCAAAAATGGCCCAGTAGAGGCAGAAGTGCGCTGGAACATTTACTACCAAGTATAATACAATTTGAGCCCCTTATCTTCGAAAGGATGTGCTGACACTGGAGTGGGCTCAAAGCAGTTTCACATAAATGATTCCAGAACAGTTCATCATAGAAAGAGTGCTTAGTGGCTCTGAGCCTATATTCAATAGACAATAGACAATAGGTGCAGAAGTAGACCATTCGGCCCCTCGAGTCTGCACCGCCATTCTGAGATCATGGCTGATCATTCACTATCAATACCCAGTCCCTGCCTTGTCCCCATATCCCTTGATTCCCCTATCCATCAGATATCTATCTAGCTCCTTCTTGAAAGCATCCAGAGAATTGGCCTCCACTGTCTTCCGAGGCAGTGCATTCCACACCTGCACAACTCTCTGGGAGAAGAAGCTCTTCCTCAACTCTGTTTTAAATAACCGACCTCTTATTCTCAATCCATGCCCTCTGGTACCGGACTCTCCCAACATCTGGAACATATTTCCTGCCTCAATCCTATCAAATCCTTTAATTATCTTAAACGTTTCAATCAGATCCCCTCTCAATCTCCTCAATTCCAGTGTGTACAAGCTCAATCTCTCCAATCTCTCTGCATAAGACAGCCCTGCCATCCCAGGAATCAACCTAGTGAATCTACGCTGCACTTCCTCAATTGCCAGAATGTCCTTCCTTAAACCTGGAGACCAAAACTGTACACAATATTCCAGGTGTGGCCTCACCAGGGCTCTGTACAAATGCAAAAGGACATCCTTGCTCTTGTACTCAATTCCCCTTGTAATAAAGGCCAACATTCCATTTGCCCTCTTCACTGCCTGTTACACTTGCTCATTCACCTTCATTGACTGATGAACTAGGACTCCTAGGTCTCTTTGCATTTCTCCCTTACCCTATTCTACACCGTTCAGACAATACTCTGCCCTCTTGTTCCTGCTTCCAAAGTGGATAACTTCACATTTATTCACATTGAATGACATCTGCCAAGTATCTGCCCACTCACCCAGCCTATCCAAGTCTCCCTGTATTCTCCTAACGTCTTTTCACATGTCACACTGCCACCCAGTTTAGTATCGTCAGCAAACTTGCTGATATAGTTTTCAATGCCCTCATCTAAATCGTTGACATAAATCGTAAAGAGCTGTGGTCCCAATACAGAGCCCTGTGGTACCCCATTCATCAGAATTCTGAACTGATTGTGGACATCAGAAAGGGTAAGATGAAAGAACACACGCCGGTCCTTTCAGAGGATTTTCCTATGCTGAGAAAATCCAGGACCAACGGACACAGCCTGAGAATAGGGGGTGTCTTTTAGAACAGAGATGAGGAGGAATTCCTTTAGCCAGAGAGTGGTGAATCTGTGAAATTCATTACCAGAGCTGCCTGTGGAGGTCAGGTCTTTAGGTGTATTTAAGGCAGACGTTAATAGATTATTGATTAGACAGGGCATGAAAGGATACAAGGAAAGGGCATGAAGGGATACCAGGAGAAGGCATAAGTTTGGGGCTGACAGGCAAGATGGATCAGCCATGATGAAATAGTAAAGCAGACTTGATGGGCCAAATAAACTATAAATTACGCGTTTATAGCCTTAAACCTACAGTACAATCAAACTGGGAGATCAGCTCCAGTTTTATATTTAGCAAAGGAAAAAGAAACAGAAAAGTTGCCACCATGCAAAGATCAGGGATGGGAGCAACAGATTGAAGCTACTAAAGAGAAATACGCGTTTGCGAAACACCTGGTGACAGAGATTTGTAGTTCTACATTCAATGGTCATGTCGAAGCCACACTGACAAAGCATATCTGGTTGGAAATGGTGGTAGATAAACATGCGATGAATGGGAGCGTGCATGCAGCTCATTAACCATCACAGCTTTCACTGATGACAAAGCCCAGTATTGAGATCAAGCTAAAAGGTTCCCTAAAATCTTTAGCCCAAAGCTGACTGCACTCCCAGGATTCTTGTTATACGTTGAACAATCCATCAGTTTTGTTCATTCAGTAGAAAGTTACAAAGCTATGAAGCTGTTGGCTTTAGAACTTGAAAATGCTAACCAAAAAACACTGATTATTTACATACCAATTTGATAATCTTGTTTAAAGAGCTTTTGTGTTGCTTTCCCATAGGGCTCTTGACTCATGGACATCTACTTTCTGTCTTAAGGAAATAATCTACAGCCATTAGAACTAAAACCAAGGTCAAGCAAGATAATTTAGATTGATCTCATTACAGACATTTCAAGTTTGAATGAAAAAAAGATTTAATGCTTGTAACCTCATGATTTTTTGAAGGCTTGATGACCTTCATAAATCAAAATGTTGAGTCCAGAAGTTAAGATGATATGTTGAACTTGCAGAGTGTTCGATTGGGTTTGGTGGAGGTTCTGTGTAATTTTTTAGAAAGTTTTATTTTCTCTTTCTTTGTCTGCTAATAGTGATGTAGTGCACTGAGAGGGTCCAGAGTTAATGGTATGTTCTTTGTGAGACATGTGGGTAATCTGGGAGACCTCCAGTCTCTCTGATAACTACACCTACACGAAGTGTATCGAGCTGCAGCTCAGTGATCTTTGAGTCAGACAGGAAAATGAGGAGCTGATAGGTAGGAGCTACAGGGAGGCAGTCACCCCTAATTTGCAGGAGACAAGTAGCAGGGTGACTGTTAGAAAAGGGAAAGGGAATAGGCAGTCAGTGCAGAATACCCCCCTGTGGCCATTCTCCAGAATAATAAGTATATTGCTTTAGATGCTGTTGGGGAGGATGACCTACCAGGGAGAGGATACAGTGAATGGGTCTCTGGCACTAAATCTGGCTCTGTAGGCTCAGAAGGGAAGGGGGGATTGAAGAGGAGTGCAGTAGTGATAGGGATTCCATAGTTAGAGAAGCAGACAGGAGATACTGTGGATGAGAAAAAGACACCCAGATGGCATTTTGCCATCCAGGTGCCAGAGTCAAGGATGTCTCCAATCGGGTCCACATTATGGTGAAGGGGGAAGGTGAACAGTCTATAGGTTGTGGTACATATTGGTACCAACAACACTGGGAGGAAAAGGGAGGAGGTCCTGCAGAGAGAATATAGGGAGTTGGGTAGAAAGCTAAAAGCAGAACCTCCAGGGTAGTAATCTCTGAATTGTTGACTGTGCCACACACCAGTGAGGGCAAGAAGCAATGTGTGGCAGAGGAACTGGTGCTGGGAGAGGGGGGGGGGGGCAGAGTTTCAGGTTTCTGGATCATTGGGATCTTTTTTGAGGAAGTTATGACCTGAGCAAAAGGGACAGTTTACACCTGAACCCAAGGGGGACCAGTATCCTTGAGGGCAGGTTTCAACTAATTTGGCAGCAGGATGAGGAACTGAGTGATAGGTCTGAGGATGGGTCAGTTCGTATACAAGTAGATAAAGTGTACAGTGAGACTGTGAGGAAGCACAGGCAGATGATTGCTTAAAAAATTGCAACCAGTGGGATGAGTTGAAGTAAAACATGAAGGTAAAATTGAAAAGGTTGATGAAAACAGAACTGAAGGTTTTATATTTCAATCCACATAGCATATGAAATAACATAAATGATCTTGTATTTAGAGATTAGTAGATACGATATTTTTGGCATCATAGAGTTATGGCTGTAAGATCATAGTTGGGAGCATAACATCCAAGGATATCTGAACTGGAGGGGTACTAACATTCTTGCAGGAATGTTTGCCAGTGCTGCTCAGAGGGGTTTAAACTAGATGTGCAGGGGGCAGGGATCCAGATTACGAGAGAAGATGATATGATGAAGGATAAGGGACAGGTGGGGAATACACGTTTCCCAAATATTAATTGTGTAAAGGAGAAAGGTGAGACAGAACATGTGTTGGAAAAGTTACATGTACAGAGGGTTGGTCAGAAAGAGCATGAGGTTAAATGTGTAGAAGGTTTGGGTGATCTTGAGAAGGTCATCAAAATTCAAGGTGCAATTAGCCCGATGGAAGTTCAAGGAGCTGGGTTAGGTACAGTAGACAGTGTTTTAAGCAAAGAGAGGAGGAATGGGCTAAGAATTCTATACTTGAATGCGCGTAGTGTCAGAAATAAGACAGATGAGCTTGAAGCTCAGATGAAAATGGGGAACTACGATATTGGGATAATTGAGACATGGTTGCAAGGGGATCAGGCCTGGGAATTGAGTGTACCAGGGTATACGTGCTATCGTAGAGACAGAAATATGGGAAGAGGGGGTGGGGTGACCCTGTTGGTGAGGAATGAGATTCAGTCCTTAGCAAGAGGTGACTTGGGAACAGGGGAAGTAGAGTGTGTGGATTGAGCTGAGGAACAGTAAGGGTAAAAAGACCCTAATGGGTGTTGTGTACAGGCCCCCAAACAGTAGCGTGGATATTGGGTACAAGTTGATTAGGGAGTTAACATTGGCATGTGCTAAAGGTAATGCAGTCGTTATGGGAGATTTCAACATGCAGGTGAACTGGGAGAATCAGGTAGGTGCTGGACCCCAGGATAGGGAGTTTGTGGAGTGCCTAAGGGATGTGTTTTTGGAACAGCTTGTGCTTGAGCCAACCAGGAATGAGGCTATTTTGGACTTGGTGATGTGTAATGAACAGGAATTGATTAGTGATGTTGAAGTAAAGGAGCCATTAGGAAGTAGTGATCATAACATGATAAGTTTTTATCTACAATTTGAGAGGGATAAGGGCAGATCAGAGGTGTCAGTGTTGCAATTAAATAAAGGAGACTACGGAGCCATGAGGGAAGAGCTGGCCAAAGTTAAATGGGCGGATGCCCTGGCAGGAAAGACAGTGGATCAGCAGTGGCAGATATTCTTGGGGATAATACAAAAGATGCAAAAGCAGTTCATTCCAATGAGAAGGAAGGATTCAAAGAGGGGGAAGGGGCTACAGTGGTTGACAAAGGAAGTCAGAGATTGTATAGCATTAAAGAAAAAGATGTATGACAGGGCTAAGATGAGTGGGAATACAGATGATTGGGAAAGTTTTAAGGAACAGCAGATCTTGACTAAAAAAAGCAATACGGAGAGAAAAAATCAGGTATGAGCTCAGTCTAGCCAGGAATATAAAAGGGGATAGCAAAAGCTTTTTTAGCTATGTGAAGAGAAAGAAGATAGTTAAGAACAATGTTGGCCCCTTGAAGAGTGAATTGGGAGAAATTGTTATGGGAAACAGGGAAATGGCAACAGAATTGAATGTGTACTTTAGATCTGTCTTCACCAGGGAGGACACAAGCAATCTCCCAGATGTATGGTTGGGCCAGGGTCATAAGATATCAGAGAAATTGAGACAGATTGACATTAGGAAAGAAACTGTGATGAGTAGACTGGTAGGACTGAAGGCTAATAAATCCCCAGGTCCAGATGGTCTGCATCTGAGGGTTCTGAAAGAGGTGGCTCAGGAAATTGCGGATGCATTGGTAATCATTTTCCAATGTTCCTTAGATTCAGGATCAGTTCCTGAGGATTGGAGAGTGGCTAATGTTATCCCACTTTTCAAGAATGGAGGGAAGGAGAAAACAGAGAACTATCACCTTGTTAGCCTAACGTCAGTCGTGGGAAAGATGCTTGAGTCCATTATTAAGGACGAAATAGTGGCACATCTTGATGGCAGTAATAGAATTAGGCTGAGCCAGCATGGATTTACCAAGGGCAAATCATGCTTGACTAATCTGTTGGAGTTTTTTGAGGGTGTAACAGGGATGTTAGACGAGGGTAAGCCAATGGATGTTGTGTATCTAGATTTTCAGAAGGCATTCGATAAGGTGCCACATAGGAGATTGGTGAGTAAAATCAGAGCTCATGGCATTGGGGGCAGGGTTTCAACATGGATAGAAATCTGGTTGGCAGATAGAAAGCAAAGAGTAGCAGTGAATGGGTGTTTCTCGGACTGGCTGGAGGTGACTAGTGGGGTACCACAGGGCTCTGTATTGGGACCACAGCTCTTTACGATTTATGTCAATGATTTAGATGAGGGCATTGAAAACTATATCAGCAAGTTTGCTGACGATACTAAACTGGGTGGCAGTGTGACATGCGAAAAGGACGTTAGGAGAATACAGGGAGACTTGGATAGGCTGGGTGAGTGGGCAGATACTTGGCAGATGTCATTCAATGTGAATAAATGTGAAGTTATCCACTTTGGAAGCAGGAACAAGAGGACAGAGTATTGTCTGAACGGTGTAGAGTTAGGTAAGGGAGAAATGCAAAGAGACCTAGGAGTCCTAGTTCACCAGTCAATGAAGGTGAATGAGCAAGTGCAACAGGCAGTGAAGAGGGCAAATGGAATGTTGGCCTTTATTACAAGGGGAATTGAGTACAAGAGCAAGGATGTCCTTTTGCATTTGTACAGGGCCCTGGTGAGACCACACCTGGAATATTGTGTACAGTTTTCGTCTCCAGGTTTGAGGAAGGACATTCTGGCAATTGAGGAAGTACAGCGTAGATTCACTAGGTTGATTTCTGGGATGGCAGGGCTGTCTTACGCAGAGAGATTGGAGAGATTGGGTTTGTACACACTGGAATTGAGGAGATTGAGAGGGGATCTGATTGAAACGTTTAAGATAATTAAAGGATTTGATAGGATTGAGGCAGGAAATATGTTCCAGATGTGGGGAGAGTCCAGTACCAGAGGGCATGGATTGAGAATAAGAGGTCAGTTATTTAAAACAGAGTTGAGGAAGAACTTCTTCTCCCAGAGAGTTGTGGAGGTGTGGAATGCACTGCCTCAGAAGACGGTGGAGGCCAATTCTCTGGATGCTTTCAAGAAGGAGCTAGATAGATATCTGATGGATAGGGGAATCAAGGGATATGGGGACAAGGAAGGGACTGTGTATTGATAGTGAATGATCAGCCATGATCGCAGAATGGCGTTGCAGACTCGAGGGGCCGAATGGTCTACTTCTGCACCTATTGTCTATTGTCTATTGATATATATTGCTTCAAAAGAACGGGCCGGTAGATGGAGGGTGTGGGGTGGCTCTGTTGGTAAAAATTGAAATCAAATCCTCTGAAAGAGGTGACATAGGAAGAAAAAATGTAGAAACCTTCTGGGTAGTGTTAAGAAAATGCAAGTCTAATATGACCCTGATGGGAGTTATATATAAGCCTCCAAATAGTAGCCAGGATGTCGGTGTTCAAATTAGAGTGGGTGATAGAAACAGCATGTGAAAACGTCAATGTCTTGCGATAGTTATTGAGGATTTCAATATATATATATAGGCCTCCAAATAGTGGCCAAGGTGTGCAGTTGAGACGGCAAAGGGAGCTGGAAAAGGCAAGCAATAACTGTAATGACACAATTGTAATGGGGGACTTCAATATATAAGGGGATTCGAGTAATCAAGTTGCTGTCAGATCGCAAGAGAAGGAATTTGTAGAATGCCTACGAGATGGCATTTTAGAGCAGCTTGTTCTTGAGACTGCTCGGGGAAAGGCTATCTTAGATTGGGTGTTGTGTAATAACAGATCTTATTTGGGAGTTTATAGGAAATGAACCTTTAGGAGGCACTGATCATAATATAATTGAATTCATACTGAAATTTGGGAGGGAGAAGCACATGTATCATAATATGACAGAATTCACCTTGCAGTCTGAGAGAGAGAAAATAAAGTAGAATGTATTCATATTACGGTGGAGTGAAAGGAATTACAGAGGCATGAAAGATGAGCGGGCCAAAGAAGATTGGAAGGAGACACCAGCAGGGATGTCGACAGAAATGCAATGGGAGAAATTTTGAAGGAGTGGGATAGATAAAATCCCAATGAAGTAGTATTCTAAACGCAGATGTTATAAGGAGGCAATGGGAGTGGACCCAATTGCAGGACACAGACACAGAGTTAGTATAACCAGAACAGTGTTTATTGATAGATACTAGGAAGGCCAGGGAGTGAGAACAAAAATGTCAATATGGACGTAAATGCTGGATAACAAACCGGTAAAACCTGGACTAGAACTTGGACTCAGACTTGATTTGGACTCGGAACTTGGAACTTGACTCGGACTCGAAACTTATATCTTGACTTGGATCTTGACTTGGACTCGGAACTTAACTGGGACTCAGTTTGGACTCGGAACTTGACTCGGAGCCTAGAACTGGAACACAAAGCCTGGAACTGGAACACGGAGCTGGGAACTGGAACACTGCTTGGAGCCTGGAACTGGAACACGGACCACGAGCCTGGACTTGAAGGACTTGGACAATGAGGAGACAGGATATCTAACTCAGAGTAGCGGCAAATGGCCAGAGCTACTCAGCTGGAAGGGCTAGGACAGCAGGATCTCGACTCGACCCAGGAACAGCGGATGACAGGCTCTCGACTTGACCCAGGAACAGCGCCCGGCAGGCTCCTGACTCGACCCAGTCTCAGCTGGCTGTGAAGATGGCAGAATTCATGTCTTACTTGGAGTGGTGGCAAAACAGCTGGCAACTCAGCTGGACACGGAAGTGACTGAATTAACTAGGCGGCCAATGCACTGAAGCAACAAGAGTCCACGATGCTCGGCAGCCCCAAGACAAACCTAGCCACCTTGATGAGATGACTGGCTTCCGATGACTGGTTACTGATGATGAACTTCTGATGACATTCTAGCAATCAGTAGCTGTAACCCGAAGCTCTTTTATAATGCCGGTTTGAAATGAGGATCACGTGCCTTAATCAAGACGCCCAACAGAACACAGGGAAAAGGAAATAACTGGAATGAGGAGTCCACGGACCGGACCATGACAGCAGGATGATGCAACCATGGCTGACAAGGGAAGTCAAAAAGAACATAAAAGCTAAAGAGAGGGCATATAATGAAGCAAGAAATTCGTGGGAAGTTAAAGGATTAGTAAGCTTTTAAAAACCATGAAAGACAATTTAAAAAGCCATAAGGATGGAAAGATAAAATATGAAGGTAACTCACCAGTAATTAAAAGTGAGCACCAATTTGTTTTTCAAATATAAAAGAGTAAAAGAGAGGTGAGTGTGGATATTGGACAGTTGAAGAGTGACTCTGGAGAGGTAGCAATTAGGGACATAAAAAATGGCAAACAAACTTAGTAAGTATCTTGCTTCAGACTTCACTAACTAAGACACTATCAGTATGCCAGAAATTCAAGAGTATCAGGGGAAAGAAGTGGCTGCAGTTGCCACTACTAAGGAGAAGGTACTTGGAAAGCTGAAAGTTCTGAAGGTAGATATGCCACAGGGATCAGATGGACTGGTAGGAGGCAAAGAGTGGGAATAAAGGAAGCCTTTTCTGGTTGGCTGCTGGTGACTAGTGGTGTTCTGGAGGGATTGGTTTTGGTACTGCTTCTTTCATGTTATATGTCAATGATTCGGATGATAGGCTTTGTGGCTAAGTTTGTGGACAATAAGAAGATAGATGGAGGGGCAGATTGTGATGAGAAAGCAGGGAATCTGCAGAAGGAGTCAGACAAATTGGGAGAATGAGCTAAGAAGTGGCAGGTGGAATATAGTGTGGCAAAGTGTATGGTTATGCAGTTTGATAGAAGGAATAAAGGAGTAGACTATTTTCTAAACAGGGAGAAATTTCAAAAATCAGAGGTGCCCTGTGAGTCCTTGTGCAGGATTCCCTATAGGTTAACCTGCAGGTTGAGTCAGTGGTGAGGAAGGCAAATGTAATGTTAGCATTCATTTTGAGAGGACTAGAATATAATAGCAAGGATGTAATTCTGAAGCTTTATAAGGCATTGGACAAACTGCACTTGGAGCATTTGGACCCCTAACCAAGGAAAGATGTGCTTGCATTGAAGAGGGTCCAGAGGAAGTTCAAAAGAAAGATTCTGTGTATGAAAGGCTTAATTTATAAGGAACATTTGATGGCTTTGAGCCTGTACTCAGCAGATAGAAGAATCAGAGGGGTTTTATTGCAACGCATCGAATAATGAAAGGTCTAGACAGAGTGGCTGTGAGAGGGCGTGGGTGAGTCTAGGACCAGAGGGCCATCCACCTGGAACAGAGATGACGACGAATTTCTTTGGCCAGAGGGTAGTGAATCTGCAGAATAGCTGTGGATGCCAATTCATTGAGTATATTTAAAGCCGACATTGATAGGTTCTTGATTGTTCAGAGCAGCAAAGGTTAGGGGGAGAAGGTAGGAGAATGGGATTGGGAGGGAAAATAAATCATCCACGATGGAGTAGAGGAGTAGACTCGATGTGCTAAATAACCTAATTCTGTTCCTATGTTTTGTGGTCTTGTCTAAGACAATTTTGAGATCTAATTTGGAGTATTGTGTGTAGATCTGGTCACTTACCTAAAGGAAATAAATCAACGTAATTGAAATTGTATCAACAAAATTTAGTAGGATGTTGCTGGGTCTTGAGGACCAGAGTTACAGGGAAAGGTTGCACAGGATATTCCCTGGAGCAGAGAAATATGAGGGGAGCTTAGATAGAAGAATATAAAGTTGTGAGTGATATAGATATGAGAAATGCAAGCAATGCAAGCAGGCTTTTTACACCGAGTTTGGGTGAGACTGGAATTAGAGGTCATGTGTTAAGAACAGAAGGTGGCATTTTTAAGGGGAACATGAGGGGGAATTTCTTCGCTCAGAGGGTGGTGAAAATGTGGAATGAGCTGCTTGGAGCTTTGTTGGATGTAGGTTTGATTTAAACAATTAAGAGAATTTTCCATAGGTACGTGGGTGTGAGAGGCATGAGGGAGTATGGTCCAGGTGCAGGTCGATGAGACTGGGCAGGATAATAGTTTGGCACAGACTAAACGGGCTTGTTTCTGTGCTATAGTTGTTACCAGGTTTGGATATGACCCAAGTGCGATGAGAGACAATGAATAGTTCACAAACTTTAATGTGAACAGTGTTAAAGGGAAAATAAACCATAAACGCTAGGCCAAATAGGGCCGTTAACTAAAACTCTCCAATGGGAAACAAAGCCCACACTGCAGTTGAAAATCTAAACATTAAACAAATATTGCTAGTCTTCAGCATCAGTTGACTCGAAAGTCCAGTTTCTCAGGAAAGCCTGAAAGCAAACAGGCAGCGAAGCGATCCTGTGCTCTGTCCAAGTCTCGACAAGCACTACGATGACAAGTATGGAGTTAAATACTACCTCGATTAAATTAATTAGCTGACACATGCAAATTCATGAGCGCAATTGCAGTATCTACTGTGCTGCCGAATCCATGGTTGTGACAATAGTGCTCTATAGCTATTGCAATAGTGGTATTAGCAGCTCCTTTTAGAAAGAAAAATCACTCTTGCAACCACTTAAATTGATTGAGTACTTACAGAACCTAATATGACAGAAGAGGATTGCTAAAGAACATGAGTAACAATATTAATATACTCCCAAATAATAATAGATTTTCTCTTGAGCTTCAGCCAGAATTTAATACCCAACTTAGTTGAACCTAAAAAGGCAAAGTTGAATCTCCTTCAAGAACCACTGCAGTTCTTGTACTGATAATATTTCCACAGTAGAGAGACAAGTATTTGGACCCAGTGACACTGAAGGAACATTAATATATGTGTGGGAAACCATGTATACCTGTCTGGATATGCCCCTCTGCAGACTGCTCCTGTGGCTCCTCCCATGGACCCATGTATAAAGGTGACTGGGGCACTGCTTCTTTCACAGTCTTCAACATGGTCATGCCCGTTTTCGCTCTTAATAAATGCCAATCATTTTGTACTCTACTTTCAGTCTCCTAGCATTATTGATAGCACATCAATATGAACACCCAGGTCATGATGGTTTGTGACTTGAAGAGCAACCTCTTTTTTTGTGGCAGCTTAGGACAATAATTATTGAGAGACCATAATCATCTATTGGCCAGAGTGGACAAGGCTGGGGGTTTTATTCTTGAAAACACATCAGTGAGCTAGTGCAATCTTTGCAACAATCCAAAATGTAAATATAATCACTTCAACTTATACAAGTCTGATTATTTCCGTAAGTTGTGTTTATTTGCATTATTTAATTCTATGATTTAATAGGTCTGATAACTTTCTTTTGCACTTCTTACTCAGTGACTTTTGTTTTGAAAAGGAGCATTGGCAATGACCCTTGTGCAAAAGTAACTTGAGATGTCAATTTATCAGTCATCATCTGAAAGCTTACAGTTTCTATTTAGCTCTAGGTTAAATCTGTTAAAGTTATAAAAAATGTTCTCAGAAATATTCATTGTTTGATAACCATGACAGATATATAAAGAAATAAAGAAGCAAAGTTGCAAACCTTTTATTTTGTTTGAATCAGTTTGAAGATACAAGCATATATGTGTACAAATGTTCCTGAATCTGAAGCTGTTTCTGAATCATGAGTGTGTGCCCAGGTTTCTGTACCTCCTCCCTGATGGTGGCAATGAGAACATTGCATGACCCGGGCAATGGGGGTCCTTAATGATGGATGCTGCCATTTAGAGGCATTGTACCTTGAAGGTGTTCTGGATACTTCAAAATGCCCATGACTCAGCTGATTTACAACACTCTGCAGCTTATTTTAATCCTATGCAGTAGCCTCCCCCATACCAGATGGTTTATGGCTAGCAGAATTAACATCTCCAACAAGTACATTAGGATATTGTGGCTGCATCATAGTTGACACTGAATATACTCCAAGCTATAATTTGTTTCTGCTTTATGAATTGTTTCTATTACTTAGACAGAAATATCATGTTGATTGTGATCTTGGTTCTGTCGGATATTTAGAACTGTAATGTTAGTTTAAACATGGTAAGTTGCTTTGAGGACAGATTAAACTGAGCAAAAGCAAGAAAGTGTAAGTGCCAGAAGTTTGATGTGAAGACAGGAAATTTAGGAAATACTGAAAATGGTTCATTGAAATGTTATACTTTGTACATTCATTCATTGGTGCTGCCTAAGCAGCTGAATATCTTTCCAGTTGAAATAGACTATTTTTCAGTTGCAGCCTTTATTTCCCCATTTAAAATTCATTCATGACCCGTAGGTCCCACTCCACCGTGTTCGGGAACAGTTATTAGCCTTCAATATTCAGGCTTCTGAACAAGTGAAGGTGACTTCATCCAACTCACTGAACTGAACACAAACTGTGGACTCACTTTCAAGGACTCAGCAGTTCATGTTCTCAGCAGTATTTATTTATTTATGTTTTTACTTACTTATTATTATTTATGTTTCTTTTTGCATTTGCAGTTGTTTATCTTTTCATATTGGTTGCTTGTCAGTTTATACAATTTTTTATTGATTCTATTATATTTCTTTGTTCTATTGTGAATTACTTACAACCTGTTACACCTGCTGGCATTTAGGGCATCAATGAAGGTTCTCCATCTCTCTCTACCTTAGCCGTCGTACCATCGCACACAATTGTAGAAGGATTCTTCATTGCTGTTTCCGTAACTGTTTTGTTTGACCAGTCAGGGTTGTTAACCCTGAGTTGAACCCCCTGAACCTGGAGGACTGGTGGACTTAGTCTGGCCTCTACCCTTTAACCTGCTTGGCATAGTTGACCCCACCAATAGTCAAAGTACAATGCCCCATCTCCAGCCAGAACAGCTCTCTGGGTCATTGATGCAAGGCTCCAACCATGTGGTCCTCTTGGAGTTTCTATTGTGACTGTCTAAAAGAAAACGAATCTCAGGCTACGGTGACACATATGTGCATTGATAATAAATTTATTTTGAACTTTTGAACTTTGAAGTCATGCTTTCAAAAACATTCCCTGTCTATTTCTCAGATTTCACTATAGCAATTAGTTTCCTACCTAAACAGCCACCTTCAGAATAGAAAGAAAATCATTGTCCCGGGATTAGTACGAAGACACAGCACTTACAGTTCAATAAACACATCACTGAAGCAAGCTCAGAAAAGCTGAAAGCAGCGAAACATCCAAACAGAGCATTGCACAGTTGACCTTTCACAGCTTGCCAGTGGATGCCCAAAAGGTTTATTTTCACCAAACTAACTTGTTCACATTATTTTATTTTAATAAAGAAAGCATGAATAAAGATATGGTTTATTTGCTGGGCTTACTTCATTCAAGCTTAAATCCTGTCACTGGGAGGAGAGGACCAGGAGTTAATCTGGATACCTACTCTAATTTTTAATTATCCTAATATTGGTTCTTTATGTCAATGATACAAACTTATTGAACTCAGTTGTTAAACCATCGCTAGTCAGAAATTTATCTACAGCTGCAGAAAGAGACTAGTTTTGAACATACGATCGATCGATGGCCATTTTATTAGGTACCATCTCTATCCAATAAGGTGGCCACATAGGGTATGTTCATGGTCTTTTGTTGCTGTATTCACAACAGGGTTCAATGTGTTGTGCATTCAGAGATGCCCTTCTGCACACCACTGTTGCAATGAGTGATTACTTGAGTTACTGTTGCCTTCCTGTCAGCCTGCACCAATCTGGCCACTCTCCTCTGACCTCTCTCAATTACAAGGCATTTTCACCTACTGAAATGCTGCTCACAGAATGTTTTTGTGGGAGGGGTGGTTTCACACCATTCTCTGTAAACTCTAGACTGTTGTGTGTGAAAATCCAAGGACGTTACCAGTTTCTGAAATACTCAAACCACCCCATCACGCACCAACAATTATTCCATGGTCAATGTCACTTAGATCACATTTTTTCCTCATTCCAATATCTGCTCTTAATAATAGCTGAACCTCTGGACCATGTCTATATGCTTTTAGGCATTGAATTGCTGCTACATAATAGACTGATTAATTATTAACATTACCAAACAGTTTTATGGAGTCCCTAATAAAGAGGCAACTGAGTCTACATGCTTATGGTTCCCATTTAAACCAAAGACACTTGGAAACACATTATCTCAATATATTTGTGAAATATATTTATATAAATGAAAAGCCCAGAAGAAAAAGACCTTGGGGAATTTAGCAACAGGAGTTTATTTCAGATTAGCTTTTCTTCTTTTACAAGCAGCCATTAGTTCAATGGATGAATGGAAGGGATGATTTCCTGGGAGCAGGCTAGGGTAATTCACCGACAGGCATTTAAGGGTGTCATAGAATGAAGTGGTTGGTGGATTATGAAGAGATTTCTAGTTAAAATACACCAACCACTGTGACAGGTCTACAGCAGATGCAATCTGACTGACTTCCCACTTTTGAGCACCCAGACCACTGCAAAATTTACGTCAGGTTCTTATCTGCCAATTGCAGCCCAGCCGTCAATACCATTATCTCCTTAATATTACTCACCAAGCTGGCTAAGTGGCATTGTAATAATAACCTTGTATTCAAGGTTTATAAAACCAAGGAATTGTTTATTTATTTATTAAGAGACGGCACAAATAGGCCTTTCTGGCCCTTCAAGACACAAAGCCCAATAATCCCCTGATTTAATCTTAGTCTAATCATGGGTAATTTACAATGACCAATTAATCTATCAACCAGTCTTTACGTTTTTAGATTGTGGGAGTAAACTGGAGCACCCGAAGGAAACACATGCCATCACGGGGAGAATGTACAGTGGGAACTGAGCCCATGTCACTGGCACTGTAGAGCATCGTGCTAACCACAATGCTATTGTGCCTCCCTAGTTGTGGACTCCAGGAAACAGAAGTCAAGAAAATATGCACCAGTCCTCATTGAGAGTTTTGGTGGAAAGCGCAAGTAGCTTGAAGTTCCTAGGAGTCAACATCTTGAAGAATCTACCTGGGCTCGAATATCAATGTAATCATCAAGAAGGCACATCAGCAGCTCTGCTTCATCAGGAATTTGAGATTTCGCATCTCACCAAAGCCTCCTGCAAATTTCTACAGAATTGAATTGAATTGAATTGACTTTATTTCTTACATACTTCACATACATGAGGGGTAAAATTCTTTACGTTAAGTCACCATTTAAATGTGCAATGTGCAATCATAGTAATTTATAATAATTTATAATAAATAGAACAGTCAATGTAATATGCGGTACACTCAAGTCAGCGTGATTAATCAGTCTGTTGCCCTGCTGAAAGAAGCTGTCTTGGAGCCTGTTGGTCCTGGCTTTTATGCTACGGTCCACTTCTCGGATGGTAGTGGCTGGAATATGTTGTGGATGGGATGACTTGGGTCCCCAATGATCCTATGGGCCTTTTGTACATACCTATCCTTGTAAATGTCCTGAAGATCACAACTACAGATGTGCCACTCTCTGCAGAGTCCTGTGATTAAGGGAAGTACAGCTCCCATACCAATCAGTGATGCAACCAGTCAGGATGCTCTCAATTGTGCCCCTGTAGAAGTTCTTAGGATTTGGGGGCTCGTACCAAATTTCCTTAACCTCCTGAGGTGAAAGAGGCGTTGTTACGCCTTTTTTACCACACAGCTGGTGTGTACAGACCATGTGATGTCCTTGGTGATGTGGATTCTGAGGAACTTAAAGCTGTTTACCCTCTCAATCCCAGATCCACTGATGTCAATAGGGGTTATCCCGTCTCCATTCCTCCTGTAATCCACAACCAGCTCCTCTGTTTTTGTGACATTGAGGGAGAGGGTTGTTTTCTTGACACCACTGTGTCAGAGAGATGACTGGTTGCATCAATGTGATCAAATTTGCAGGCTCTTGTTGTGATCCAATGTGCAGGATCACAAGAGCCTACAGTGGGTTTTAAACTCAGACATTTCTATTACAACACAATCCTCATAAACATTGAGGTTACCTTGAAGGGGCAGTGCCTCAAGAATATGTTATTTATAATTAATGGCCTCACTATCTTGAACATGCTCTCTTCTCACTACTACCATCAGGGAGAAGGTACAAGCCTGAAGGCCCATACTCAGTGAATCGGGAACAGCTTCTTCCACTGTGCCACCAGATGTTGGAACAGTCCATATGAGCAATATCTTGAAATTTCTTTTTCTTTTTGTACTACCTGAATATGCCGCAGTTCACTGGCGAAAATGCTTTGTTAATGAGAATGGTCAGAGTAGAAAGGCAAGACAGGTTCAAGCTGACAGGAATACAACAGTAACTCAAATAACTGCATGTTACAACAGTGGTGTGCTGAAGAGCATCTCTAAATGCACAACACACACAACACATAAATCCTACACTTAGTGATAATAAACTGATTCTGGGTCTGAGTTATATTGTACGGGGGGCAGGGAAAGTGCTTCCAAGGAGGATGGAATGTGATTCAGCCACAACTACTACCATTCATCTGGCACCAAAGCAGTGCTGAAGATGGCAGTCTTTCTGTCTTGCCAATTACCAGGTTGAAGTCATGGAGTCATAGGGCATAGAAGCATGCCCTTCAGCCAACTTCGCCCATTTTGACTGTATTTCCCAGTCAGCTTGTCCCATCTGTCCATGTTTGGCCCACAGCCCTCTAAACCTGTCCTATGTGTGTGCTGATCTCAATGGCTATTAACTGTTGCTAATATGCCGCGGTTGACTAGTATTCTGGCAGCTCATTTTCTTGAATCTAAGGAAACCTGAAATGTATTCATTAAATCAAATTCTGCTGTTAGCAATTAAAACATGCAGTCTTCTTTTGAAATGTTAACATTTCTGGTCTGTTTCTTGACAACAGTTTAAGGGTATATTAGATAGATATAGAATGGTATATCAGTCCTGATGAAAGGCTTCGGCTTGAAGCATCAACTGCTTACCCTTTATCATAAATGCTGCCAGGCCTACTGAGTTCCTCCAGCGTGTGTGTGAGTTGCCAAGGGTATATTAGAGGATGAGTTTCCGATTTGTGGAAATGTGACATCTCTTTACCACCTATCTCAATGGGAAGAGATTTGGGAAGACAGGCTTTTGTACTCGTATCTTTCAATTGTTTGTTATGTGCCATGTTGTTAGATGTGAGTGATCATTGTCTTTCCATGACCATGATCGTTCTTGGCAAATTTTTCTAGGGAAGTAGTTGTAGTGTCTTTACAAGATGGATGACTCCAGCCATTAACAGGGCTCTTCAGATTCAGTCAGTCTGGCGACAGTGGTCGCATAACCAGGACTTCTGATATGCACCAACTGCTCATACAAACAACCACCATGGCTTCACATGACCCTGATCAGAGTGGGGAAGGGGGTGTAGCTAAGCAAAGCTACACCTTGCCTCAGGATGACCTGCAGGCTAGTGACTTACACCTGCTTTGGGAGAGACATATCTTCACCCCTCCCACCCAGTACACATACACCCATACAATGTACATACACCCTTGGATACATCATGCCAATGCTCTTGGGGTTTTCTACAACCCTGATAATGGCACAGGATCTCCTGCAACACCAATTTAAGTATACCTTCAGAGGAATTCCAATTTTTAAACATTCTTTCCTTCGTATTTTCTTTCCATTACCTTGAGAATTAAAGATTAGCTTTACATGCTACATGTATGTTAAAGCATTGAAACATACAGTGATATATGTTGTTTTAGTCAATGACGAACGTTGTCCAAGAATCTGTTGGGAGCACGGTAGAAAAGTCGCCACACTTATGGCACCAATATCGCATGCCCACAATTTATTAACACAACCCATATATTTTAGGTTGAGGAGAATGTGGGGAGAATAACATCTGGGATTACTGTAGATTGGTATTAAGTGGTAGCTGATGATCAGCATGGAGTTGTTGGGTCTTAGAACATGTTTCCTCACTGTATCTCTCTGTAACTCTCAGGTCAGGTAGCGTCTATGGAGAGGTTTAAAAATTAGCTTGGTTTGTCACACTTATGATGGATATGGTTCCAAGGTTGTCAAGCCGAGGAGTGGTAGTGGGGACAAGCTCCCACCACCTAAAAGTTCTCCTCACAGCATGCACCTTAAATAGCCTCCGACAACCAAGTCCATCTCCTGGCCTTCTCGTGTGGCTTAGCCTCTGAGCCCAGCAGAACTGTTTCTACTGACAGGAGAAGGGGTGAAGGCAGGTCCTGGCACCTTAAGACCAGTGCTTCAGGAAGATGGAGCTCATCAGCCTGGGAAGGTAGTCCATTTAAGAGAGGGAAAACTCTGATTTCAAATGTCCGCTGCCTTACGGCTATACCCAGTCATGGGAAAGGCTTCGGGAGTAAACCCTGAGGACAATTCCGGAGCTGGAGTCCCTAAGGCAGTCCGATGTTGTCTTCAACCTTGTTCTGGCAACTCCTGCGATGACATTGGTGCCAAGTTGTATCGGCCCTTGCCCTTCCCTAGGACAACATCAGTGGCATGGAGACGGGAAACTTGCTGCATGGGCAACTGCCAGTCTTCCATACAACCTTGCCCAGGCCTGCGCTCTGGAGAGGACACATTAGGGTTGCTTCATCGTGACAGCACAACCCGGAAAGCAGCAGCCACAACAGATGCTGCTTTACCAACACAGACTGAAGAAAGACTTTCGAGGCGCAGATCCATGGTCTCGTGAGGCTAACGGATGCCTCACTATGATAGATATTTACTGCCCAAGGTAGTAGGGACAGAATCAGAATCAGATTTATTATCACTGGCATGTGACACGAAATTTGTTAAATTAGCAGCAGCAGTTCAATGGTGGGGAAAATGCTAGAGTCAGTTATCAAAGATGTGATAACAGCACATTTGGAAAGAGGTGAAATCATCGGACAAAGTCAGCATGGATTTGTGAAAGGAAAATCATGTCTGACGAATCTTATAGAATTTTTTGAAGATGTAACTAGTAGGGTGGATAGGGGACAGCCAGTGGATGTGGTATATTTAGATTTTCAAAAGGCTTTTGACAAGGTCGCACACAGGAGATTAGTGTGCAAACTTAAAGCACACGGTATTGGGGGCATGGTATTGATGTGGATAGAGTATTGGTTGGCAGACAGGAAGCAAAGAGTGGGAGTAAATGGGACCTTTTCAGAATGGCAGGCAGTGACTAGTGGGGTACCGCAAGGCTCAGTGCTGGGACCCCAGTTGTTTGCAATATATATTAATGATTTAGAGGAGGGAATTAAATGCAGCATCTCCAAGTTTGTGGATGACACGAAGCTGGGCAGCAGTGTTAGCTGTGAGGAGGATGCTAAGTGGATGCAGGGTGACTTGGATAGGTTAGGTGAGTGGGCAAATTCATGGCAGATGCAATTTAATGTGGATAAATGTGAGGTTATCCACTTTGGTTGCAAGAATAGGAAAACAGATTATTATCTGAACGGTGGCTGATTAGGAAAAGGAGAGATGCAATGAGACCTGGGTGTCATTGTACACCAGTCATTGAAGGTGGGCATGCAGGTACAGTAGGCGTTGAAAAAGGCAAATGGTATGTTGGCATTCATAGCAAAAGAATTTGAGTACAGGAGCAGGGAGGTTCTACTGCAGTTGTACAAGGCCTTGGTAAGACTGCACCTAGAGTATTGTGTGCAGTTTTGGTCCCCTAATCTGAGGAAAGACATTCTTGTCATAGAGCGAGTACAGAGAAGGTTCACCAGATTGATTCCTGGGATGGCAGGACTTTCATATGAAGAAAGACTAGATCGACTGGGCTTATACTCTCTGGAATTTAGAAGATTGAGGGGGGATCTTATTGAAACATATAAAATTCTAAAGGGATTGGACAGGCTAGATGCAGGAAGATTGTTTCCGATGTTGGGGAAGTCCAGAACGAGGGGTCACAGTTTAAGGATAAAGGGGAAGCCTTTTAGGACCGAGATGAGGGAAAACTTCTTCACACAGAGAGTGGTGAATCTGTGGAATATCTGCCACCAGAAACAGTTGAGGTTGGTTCATTGGCTATATTTAAGAGGAAGTTAGATATGGCCCTTGTGGCTAAAGGTATCAGTGGGTATGGAGAGAAAACAGGTACAGGGTTTTGAGTTGGGTGATCAGCCATGATCATACTGAATGGTGGTGCAGGCTCAAAGGGCCGAATGGCCTACTCCTGCACCTATTTTCTATGTTTCTATCCAATACATAATCTAGCAGAGAAAAAACTAGCATAATCTAGCAGAGTACCCAAGATGGAGCTGACTAGATTTACAACTCTCTGCAGCTTCTTTTAGTCCTGGGCAGTAGCCTCATACCAGACATATGCAGCCTGTCAGGTTTTCTCCACAGTACATCTATAGATGTTTTTGAGTGTATTTGTTGACATGCCAAATCTCTTCAAACTCCTAATGAAGTATAGCCGCTGTCTTAGCTTCTTTATAACTACACTGATATGTTGGGACCAGGTTAGATCCTCAGAGATTTTGACACCCTGTGGTGAACTACATATGCCTGTCTGGACACGCCCGCCCTGCTGACTGCTCCTGTGGCTCCTCCCACAGACCCCTGTATAAAGGCGATTGGAGCCTGAGCCCAGCCTCTCAGTCTCCAGGATGTAGCATGGTGGTCAATTGCTGCTTGTTCTTTCTTCCAGTCAATAAAAGCCTATATCGCGCCTCATGTCTTGGAGAGTTATTGATGGTGCATCACACCCAGGAACTTGAAACTGCTCACTCTCTCCACTTCTGATCCCTCTATGAGGATTGGTGTGTGTTCCTGTGTCTTAGCCTTCCTGAAGTCCATAATTAGCTTTTTTGTCTTACTAACGTTGAGTGCCAGGTTGTTGCTGTGACACTACTCTGCTAGTTGGCATATTTCACTCCTGTACGCCCTCTTGTCAACACCTGAGATTCTATCAACAATGGTTGTATCATCAGCAAATTTATAGATGGTATTTGAGCTATGCCTAGCCACACAGTTATGTGTATTTAGAGAGTAGAGCATTGGGCTAAGCACACACCCCTGAGGTGCGCTAGTGTTGATCATCAGCAATAATGTATGTTATCACTAATCCCCACAGATGGTGGTCTTCCGGTTAGGAAGACCTTTCTTTTTTTACCAAGGTCAGCTTTCTAACCACAACATATGTCATTTCTGGAGATCAAAGGGTTGCTTTTGAGTAAGATGAATGACCAACTAATATTCTTTGTTTAATTTATTGTTGTAAATAAGTGTTAGTCTGTGGCGACCCATTTCCTGGCACATCCGAACCAGCTCACAATTAGATAGCCTACGGGGGTTTGCGAGCACAGAGCTTTGGAGCCTCTGCGCCACGGGGAGCAGGTTGAGGGAGGCTTAAAAGTGAGGCTGAGGATTTTGAATAAAGTTTTTTCCTTCGACTGCAGTTACCGACTCCGTGTCATAATTTTAGCGCTGCATGTAGCACACCGCTACAATTGGTGACCCTGACGGTCCAAACGATTTTTGGACCAGAAATGACCGACGCCGCCTCTGTTCATGTGGTTTCGTTGAAACTGCCGGGTTTCTGGACACAGCGACCGAACCTATGGTTCCAGCAAGCCGAAGCCCAATTCCACGTTCACCAGATCACCTCAGAAGACACCCGCTACTACTACGTGGTGAGCTCCCTCGACCAGGACACAGCGGCCCAGGTCGCGGAGTTCGTACAGTCGCCCCCGGCAGACGGCAAGTACACGGAATTCAAAGCCCTGCTCCTCAGGACTTTCGGACTCTCACGGCGCGAGCGGGCTGCCCGTTTACTGCACCTGGATGGCTTGGGCGACAGACCTCCTTCGGCTTTAATGAATGAGATGTTGTCTCTGGCCGACGGACACACACCCTGCCTCATGTTTGAGCAGGCATTCCTGGAGCAGCTGCCCGAAGACATACGCCTGCTGCTGTCCGACGCGGATTTCAGTGACCCCCGGAAGGTGGCAGCCAGGGCGGACTTGCTGTGGAACGCCAAAAAGGTGAGTGGGGCGTCCATCGCACAGATCTCCCAGCCACGCTCCCAGCAGCAAACCAGTCCAGGCCCGGCCGCAGAGCCCGCCAACCCCTGGCCCAATGAACACTGGTGCTTCTACCACCAGCGGTGGGGCGCAGAAGCCCGCCATTGTCACCCGCCCTGCAAGTTCCCGGGAAACGCCAGGGCCAGCCGCCGCTGATGGCTATGGCGGCTGGCCATCGGGATAGCCTCCTGTATGTGTGGGACAGAAGGTCGGGACGCCGGTGTTTGGTCGACACTGGTGCCGAGATCAGCGTTTTACCTCTGATGAGTTACAACACCCGCAGCAGGGCACCGGGGCCCCCCCTGAGGGCCGTGAACGGCAGCACAGTAAGGACCTATGGCACCCGTCAGGTGCAGCTACAGTTCGGCTCCAGCCAGTTCACATGGGACTTTACACTGGCCACCGTAGTCCAACCGCTTCTGGGTGCGGATTTTTTGCGGGCTCTCAGCCTACTGGTCGACCTGCCCAGGAAGAGGCTGGTACACGCCGAGACCTTTCAGACGTTCTCCCTGGGTGCAGCCCAGTTGCCAGCCCCTCACCTCGGCTCCATCACGCTGTCCGACAACGACTTCACCAGGGTCCTGGCGGATTTCCCATCGGTTCTGGCACCGCAGTTCACAGTGGCCATGCCCCAACACGGCATACAGCACCACATCCCGAGCCAGGGACCACCCCTCCATGCCCGCGCTCGGCGGCTTCCCCCGAACAAGCTCCGACTGGCGAAGGAGGAGTTCCAGAGGATGGAGGAATTGGGGATCATCCGGCGGTCCGACAGCCCATGGGCCTCCCCCCTGCACATGGTGCCCAAAGCGATGGGAGGCTGGAGACCGTGCGGCGACTACCGCAGGCTGAACGAGGCTACCACACCGGACCACTACCCTGTGCCGCACATTCAGGACTTTGCAGCAAACCTGCACGGTGCACAGATCTTCTCCAAGGTAGACCTCGTCCGAGGATACCATCAAATCCCGATGCATCCTGACGATGTCCCCAAAACGGCTCTCATCACCCCGTTTGGCCTTTTCGAGTTCCTCTGCATGCCGTTCGGTCTGAAGAATGCCGCACAGACGTTCCAGCGGTTAATGGACGCTGTGGGACGGGACCTGGACTTCGCGTTCATCTATTTGGACAACATCCTCATAGCCAGCAGCAGTCGTCAGGAGCATCTGTCCCACCTCCGTCAACTCTGCACCCGACTGAGTGAGTACAGTCTTACAATCAACCCCGCCAAATGCCAGTTTGGACTCGATACCATTGACTTCCTGGGCCACAGGATTACTAAAGACGGGGCAACCCCTCTGCCCGCTAAGGTAGATGCGGTCCGCCACTTCTCCCGATCCACCACGATCAAAGGCCTTCAGGAATTCGTAGGTATGGTCAATTTCTACCACCGCTTCCTCCCTTCAGCTGCCCGGATCATGCGCCCCCTGTTCGCCCTGATGTCGGGTCCGAGCAAGGACATTACCTGGGACGAGGAGTCCGCTGCCGCTTTCGTTCAAACGAAGGAAGCTTTGGCGAACGCCACAATGCTAGTACATCCCAGAATGGGCGCCCCTACCGCCCTCACAGTGGACGCATCTAACACGGCAGTCGGTGGGGTGCTGAAGCAACTCATCGCAAGTCGCTGGCAACCCCTGGCGTTTTTCAGCAAACACCTGCGGCCACCCGAGCTCAAGTACAGTGCTTTCGACCGGGAACTGCTGGCGCTCTACCTGGCAATCCGGCATTTCAAGTACTTCCTAGAAGGTCGGCCCTTCACCGTGTTCACGGACCACAAACCGCTTACCTTTGCGTTTACGAAAGCGTCCGACCCCTGGTCGTCCCGCCAGCAACGCCACCTGTCCTACATCTCTGAATACACGACGGATGTCTGGCACGTCTCGGGTAAGGACAATGTCGTGGCGGATGCGCTCTCTCGCCCTACCGTTCATGCCCTTTCCCAAGGGGTAGACTTTGAGGCACTGGCAGAGGCACAGCAGGCAAATGAGGAGATTCCGAGTTACAGAACCACAGTCTCCGGTTTGCAGCTCCAGGACCTCCCCGTAGGCCCAGGTGAGAGGACCCTACTCTGTGACGTCGCCACCGGCCAGCCCCGTCCCGTCGTCCCGACAGCCTGGTGGCGCCGTGTTTTCAACTCCATTCATAACTTGGCGCATCCCTCCTTCCGGACAACTGTCCGGATGGTTTCCAGCAGGTTCGTTTGGCACGGACTCCGCAAACAGGTCAGTGAATGGGCCAAAACGTGCATGCACTGCCAGACGGCCAAGGTGCAGCGGCACACCAAAGCCCCACCGCAGCAGTTCCATCCCGCCTACCGGCATTTCGACCACATTCATGTGGATATCGTGGGCCCCCTGCCAGTGTCGCGCAGAGCGCGGCACCTCCTGACTATCGTGGACCGGTTCACAAGATGGCCAGAGGCGGTCCCGCTCACCGAGACCACCTCCGAATCTTGCGCCCGAGCCCTGATCACCACCTGGATATCTCGCTTTGGTGTACCGGCCCACATTACCTCCAACAGAGGCACCCAGTTCACCTCCAGCCTGTGGTCAGCTATGGCCAGCCTTTTGGGGACTCAGCTGCACCACACAACTGCCTACCACCCACAGTCGAACGGGCTAGTGGAGCGTTTCCACCATCACCTGAAGTCGGCCCTCATGGCCCGCCTGCGAGGAGCCAACTGGGCGGACGAGCTTCCCTGGGTCCTACTCGGCATCCGCACAGCGCCCAAGGACGACCTGCACGCCTCGTCGGCCGAGTTGGTATACGGCGCGCCCCTGGTCATCCCCGGGGAGTTCCTACCAGCCCCATGGGGGCAAGAGGAAGATCCCGCAGCAGTCCTGGGCAGACTACGCGAGAAGCTCGGTAACCTGGGCCCCATACCCACTTCACAGCACGGGCGGAACCCGACCTGCGTACCCAAAGACCTGCAGGACTGTAAGTTTGTGTTTGTACGAAGGGGCGGGCATCAGCCACCGCTGCAACGGCCATACGAGGGGCCGTTTATGGTGCTCCGGAACAACGGGTCCACGTTCGTGCTGGACGTTAGGGGGAAAGAGGAGGTTTTCACGGTGGACCGCCTCAAACCGGCCCATGTGGACCTGGCGCAACCAGCCGAGTTTCCGGCACCTCGGCGCAGAGGACGACCTCCCAAGCAGGTTCCGGCCCAGACTGTGGACATTGGGGGGTGTATTGCCAGTTCGTGGGGGGGGGGGGGTTATGTGGCGACCCATTTCCTGGCACATCCGAACCGGCTCACAATTAGATAGCCTACGGGGGTTTGCGAGCACAGAGCTTTGGAGCCTCTGCGCCACGGGGGGGCAGGTTGAGGGAGGCTTAAAAGTGAGGCTGAGGATTTCGAATAAAGTTTTTTCCTTCGACTACAGTTACTGACTCCGTGTCATAATTTTAGCGCTGCATGTAGCACACCACTACAAGTCTTCCATTCTTAATGTAAAGGACAAGGAGTAATCAGTCTGAAGTTAAAAGGACAGCTTTGCAAATAGCACTGTCTATAGTGCAGGGTACTGGCCCACTGCATCTGGGCTAATTTTTCAGGAGATATGGTGAAAGAAAATAGTGCTATGTTAATTGGGCTTGTATCGAACCAGACGATGCTGACTAAGTTATTTAGTTCAAGCAAGCTTGCAGACCAGAATGATATTATCACTTAGCACTTCAAATAGTAGATCTTTCAATAAGTTGGAAGGCTTGGGAACTCAAAAATTCAGCTTCATAGCTTCATTAGATGTGGGTATCAGGAAATCTGTGTCCCCAAAAGCTTTTAGACCATCTGTGTGAAAAGGTATCTGTAGAAGATATTACATGTGTGTGACATCAACCAAATGACACAGAAACAGTATAAATGTAGAGAACCGTCAAGCTTATTAAGAATGGTCCAGGTATATCAAGAAGGATGACAGAAAGATCAGGTGAACTACAATCCTTACCTCTGCCTTTGATTTTTGCAATCAAATATTCATTTGTCTGCAACTCATTGGTATTTCTTTTTAGCTTATTGGAATTGCACCTTTTTTGAAATAATTTGCGGTTTGGAAATCTTTTTATAAGATAGAAAACTTCAATGAGGTCTAAAAGCGTTTTAAGAATTTTACCTGAACTAAAATGTTTTTCATTAAAAATAGATGAACGGTGTTTAAATTGCTTTGTTAGCGAGTACTATTTCCTCTTTGATAGGGAGTTGACCCACTGAATAAATGGTGCGTATTGGCAGCTAAACTCACAGTGGAGGATAGAAAAGAAAGTGAACTGCTCTTAGAAGATTGTGTGGTTACAGTATAACCTCCCTTTACTGAGGTCAACCATGACAATCTACAATATATTGAATAGGGTTTAAGATCTTCTTCTGAGTTTAGAGCTTCATGGTCAACTAACGCTATACCTTCACACATATTCATCAAAACATACAGCGAAATGTGTCATTTGCATCACATCAGATCAGCAAGAATTATGCTGGGAACAGCCCTCAAGTGTCACCACAATTTCAGCACCAACACAGCATGCCCACAACTTACTCACCCTAACCCATAGACAATAGACAATAGGTGCAGAAGTAGACCATTCAGCCCCTCGAGTCTGCACCGCCATTCTGAGATCATGGCTGATCATTCACTATCAATACCCAGTCCCTGCCTTGTCCCCATATCCCTTGATTCCCCTATCCATCAGATATCTATCTAGCTCCTTCTTGAAAGCATCCAGAGAATTGGCCTCCACCGTCTTCCGAGGCAGTGCATTCCACACCTCCACAACTCTCTGGGAGAAGAAGCTCTTCCTCAACTCTGTTTTAAATGACTGACTTCTTATTCTCAAACCATGCCCTCTGGTACTGGACTCTCCCAACATCTGGAACATATTTCCTGCCTCAATCCTATCAAATTGTTTAATTATCTTAAACGTTTCAATCAGATCCCCTCTCAATCTCCTCAATTCCAGTGTGTACAAGCCCAATCTCTCCAATCTCTCTGCGTAAGACAGCCCTGCCATCCCAGGAATCAACCTAGTGAATCTACGCTGCACTTCCTCAATTGCCAGAATGTCTTTCCTTAAACTTGGAGACCAAAACTGTACACAATATTCCAGGTGTGGTCTCACCAGGGCCCTGTACAAATGCAAAAGGACATCCTTGCTCTTGTACTCAATTCCCCTTGTAATAAAGGCCAACATTCCATTTGCCCTCTTCACTGCCTGTTCAACTTGCTCATTCACCTTCATTGACTGATGAACTAGGACTCCTAGGTCTCTTTGCATTTCTCCCTTACCTAACTCTACACCGTTCAGGCAATACTCTGCCCTCTTGTTCCTGCTTCCAAAGTGGATAACTTCACATTTATTCACATTGAATGACATCTGCCAAGTATCTGCCCACTCACCCAGCCTATCCAAGTCTCCCTGTATTCTCCTAACGTCCTCTTCGCATGTCACACTGCCACCCAGTTTAGTATCGTCAGCAAACTTGCTGATATAGTTTTCAATGCCCTCATCTAAATCATTGACATAAATCGTAAAGAGCTGTGGTCCCAATACAGAACCCTGTGGTACCCCACTAGTCACCTCCAGCCAGTCCGAGAAACACCCATTCACTGCTACCCTTTGCTTTCTATCTGTCAACAGTTTTCTATCCATGTTGAAACCCTGCCCCCAATGCCATGAGCTCTGATTTTACTCACCAATCTCCTATGTGGCACCTTATCGAATGCCTTCTGAAAATCTAGGTACACAACATCCATTGGCTTACCCTCGTCTAACATCCTTGTTACACCCTCAAAAAACTCCAACAGATTAGTCAAGCATGATTTGCCCTTGGTAAATCCATGCTGGCTCGGCCTAATCCTATTACTGCCATCAAGATGTGTCACTATTTCGTCCTTAATAATGGACTCAAGCATCTTCCCCACGACTGACGTTAGGCTAACAGGGCGATAGTTCTCCGTTTTCTCCTTCCCTCCCTTCTTGAAAAGTGGGATAACATTAGTCACTCTCCAATCTTCAGGAACTGATACTGAATCTAAGGAACATTGGAAAATGATTACCAATGCATCCGCAATTTCCTGAGCCACCTCTTTTAGAACCCTTGGATGCAGACCATCTGGACCTGGGGATTTATTAGCCTTCAGTCCTACCAGTCTACTCATCACAGTTTCTTTCCTAATGTCAATCTGTCTCAATTTCTCTGATATCTTATGACCCTGGCCCATCCATACATCTGGGAGATTGCTTGTGTCCTGCCTGGTGAAGGCAGATCTAAAGTACGCATTAAATTCTGTTGCCATTTCCCTGTTTCCCATAACAATTTCTCCCAATTCATTCTTCAAGGGGCCAACATTGTTCTTAACTATCTTCTTTCTTTTCACATAGCTAAAAAAGCTTTTGCTATCCCCTTTTATATTCCTGGCTAGACTGAGCTCATACCTGATTTTTTCTCTCCGTATTGCTTTTTTAGTTAAGATCTGCTGTTCCTTAAAACTTTCCCAATCATCTGTATTACCACTCATCTTAGCCCTGTCATACTTCTTTTTCTTTAATGCTATACAATCTCTGACTTCCTTTGTCAACCACTGTGGCCCCTTCCCCCTCTTTGAATCCTTCCTTCTCATACATCTTTGGAATGTGGGGGATCTGCAGCACCATGAAACCCACACAATCACAGTGAGAACACACAAACTCCTTACAGAGATTGACAGGAATTGAACCCTGATCTTCAATTCTGCTAACCACACTATCAATCGCATTTTACTTATTCTCTTTTCCAGCTAAAAATATAAATACAGTATAAATAAAATAACATAGAATGCATGGATACTTCTCCAAAATGTCTCCACATTGCCAGAAGTTATTTTAATCTGCAGACATATTTTTGCATTGAGTATTATTAAACATTATAATCAGTGCTGAACCTTCTTTATTAACCTTCTGGCTGAATTTATCTAATTGTATCTGAGAATCTTTTGTAGCTCTATGTCAGATATTTGATGACTGGAGATTGCAAAATCCAGCTTCGTAAATTCAATATGTTCAGATAAAGTTATGTTCCCTTAGTGCCAAGTGAAATTATATTTAAGTATTTTTATTTGTTTGAGGAGGAACGTTTTTATTTTGACCAATAACCATCCTGAATCATTACTTGATTTGTCCCAGTTCTTACAACCCCGAGCTGAATCCTTGAAACTAGAGGACCAGAGGGCCACTCTTAGTCTGTCCTCTACCCTTTGACCTGTTATGCATGGGTATACAAAAGAGCCAAAGCATTAAACTCTGACTCCAGCCAATATAGCTCTCCGGGTCATTGAGGCACACAAGCCTCCAAACCATAACACGCTTGTGGTCCTCTTGGAGGATTTTCCTAGTTCAGTCCCTCTAAAATATCAATGAAAATTTTAATCTCATGTCATTTATTCTCTTTCCCAGCTATCTTGTAAAAATACAGCAGAGCTAAAAAATTATAGAATGCACAGATCATTTTCCACAATTTCACCACTTCTGTAAAAGGAATTTTAACAAGCAAACGTACATAGGTTTTATCTAGAGTATAAGTTAACATTATAATCAACACTGAACTTTTTTTTATTGCATCTGAGAAACTTTTAAGATCCTCTTCTGGGTTATTTCCTCGGGTGCATTTAATTTCTAATCAGAGAAACAAAAAGAACAAATGATTGAGTTCAATACTTGTTAATGTGTAAAACATCTAAATAATTGAATGCTAAATGGTAAAATTGTATGTATTGTATATGTAATTTTGTAATTACAATATGGTTCATGTTATGTGAACAATTTAGTACATCTATAATAATTGAATGCCAGATACATGAAATGCCAATTGACATTTATAGCTTTGTAAATCTTGACATTCATTCTCTATCAAACTGAAGTTTCCAATTAAGTCTAGTAGAATATCTCATATATGTGATCGGATTTAAGAGCTTAATGGGTTATCACAGTACATTCCAATTCTCTACAGTTGAAACCAGATGGAATATGCAATGTTACCTGCCAAAACTTGATGTTCACTAATGCAATTTGTTCAAAATACATCACAAAACATGATTACATCTCATCAAAATTTCTTTCAAGTATTCAGAAACAAATGTTTTCAAAGTGATTAATTCATTCTCATACCTTAGATCCACCAGCATCCTTCCCTATTTGCCCAACAAGACAGGAGATAATCAATTGTTGTTTACAATTAGGCTGAAAAATAGGAGAAAGCTTTGATAGGAGCACAAAAATCTGAGCATGTAGATGAAAGGAGCCAGATGGTATTGGTTTTTCAGGATAGTTAATGCCAGCACAGATACATCTAACTGCAGATGTTAGCCTTTGAGAGCAGATGGCTTATTACCACAGTACCATAGGAGTTCACTATTGTTTTATAATAAAGCACTTTAACATGCATAGCAACGTATAATTTGATGACCATCAGAGAATTGAATGGTATTAGTATTATAGAAAGCTAATTTGATTACAAATATGCTAGCACAAATATTCTTCAGAGAAGGTGCTCCAAAGTCAAATGTTGCCCCCAGAGTGCACATCACTATGATCACTGATATATAATCATGGACTTTCTTTTGTATAATGAATTCTTTTGCATGTTGCTTGGTTATCAATCTTAGTCTATTTATGAATAGTTTTTTCATAAATTATATTGTATTTCTTATTTTTCCTGTAAATGCTTCAAGAAAATGAACCTCAAGGTAGTATGGGTACTTTGATAATAAATTTGCTCTGAACAAGAAGTCAAAGGTTGCTATTTCCAATATCATGGCCCAGTCAGTGCTTCAGCTTTCAAGCAAACAGCAGTCAGAATATGGTTTAATATCACTGGCATGTCATTGAATTTGTTGACTTTGCAGCAGGAGTACAATGCAATACATAATAATAGAGAAACAATTGTGAATTACAGTAAGTGCATATATATATTAAATAGTCAAATTAATTAAGCAGTGCAAAAACAAAAATAATAGAAGTAGTGAGGTAGCGTTTATACTGTGGGTTCAATGTCCATTTAGAAATCAGATGGCAGAGGGGTTGAAGAGGTTCCTGAATCACTGAGTGTGTGTCTTCAGGCTTTGGTATCTCCTTCCTGGAAGTAGCAATGACAACAAGGCATGACCTGAGTGAAGGAGTTCTTTAATAAATGACACCGCCTTTTTAAGGCATCGCTCCTTGAAGATGTCCTGGATACTAGAGAGGCTAGAGCTCATGATGGAGTGGACTAAGTTTACAACTCTCTGCGGCTTTTTTTGATCCTCTACATTAACACCGCCACCCCCAATACCAGGAACAGATGCAGCCAGTTAGATTGCTCTCCATGGTACATCAGAAGAAACTTCCAAGCATTTTTGGTAACATACCAAATCTTCTCAAAGTCCTAAAGAAATATAACTGGTGTCAAGCCTTCTTTGTAGCTGCATCAATATATTGAGACCAGGTTAGATCCTCAGAGATATAGATACCTAGGAACTTGAAAATGCTCACTCTTTCCACTTGCCTCTCAAATCTCTAACAATCTCCATTCTTCTAACTTATCCAATTGCCAGTAATAGTAGCTTCCACAGTAACTAGCTGTAAATAATTTACTGTATGTTCATTGAATTTAAATATCTAATCTTTTCTCATCTAGGTAATGGTTTTAATCTCCATAGCTATATTTTTGCATTAAAATATTTATTATGTGGTTGGATAAAAAGTAACTAGTCTGCTATTTATTAACTTTATGCCTTTCCATCAGCATGAGAATTCTATGGTCATGTCCATGCTTGTACAATTACAATGACCATGAGTTTATTTTACCAGAGTTTAACTCCAAGTGCAGAATCTAATCATCAGTCTAAGTCTATCGGGGTTCTTAAGAGCTCCCTGTGCAAAGTAGTTTCTCATCAAAGAAATGTGATAACATTGCAAAAAAAAGTTGCAAATGCTAGAAACTTGAAATGAAAACAGAAAATCATAAAATTACTCAGCAGATTAGTCAGTGACTGTGGAGAAAAAGGAACCATTAATATTTCAGTCTAATGACTTTGTGACAAAGGTGGGAAAAGTTAAAAAGAAGCATGTTTTACAGTATTGTGCAAAAGTCTTAGTCACCCTAGCTATATATTTCAGCTCTATCTTGGGTACTCGCCTCTATAGTATCTCGGACATCTTGGGTGGATTTTCAGAAAAACCGCGTCCATTACTAAGGACCCCCAACACCCAGGTCATGCCTTTTTCTCACTGTTACCATCAGGAAGGAGGTATAGAAGCCCGAAAGCACACACTCAGCGATTCAGGAACAGCTTCTTTCCCTCTGCCATCTGATTTCTAAATGGGCATTGATCCCATAAACACTACCTTCCTTTTTTAATATTATTTGTTTCTGCACTATCTTAAAACTAACTAATTTATATACATATGTATACTTACTATAATTGACTTTTTTTCTATATTATCATGTATTGCATTGTACTGCTCTCGCTAAGTTAAAAACATTCATGACATAGCCAATGATATTAAACTTGATTTTGATTCTGATGTTCCTAAGACATTAGCAAAATGCTGTATGTTGCTCTGCACATTTCACTGCCACTTAAAACATGTTTGCTATATAATCTTTCCTATTGTACACCTGACATAAGATCATTAAGATAGGTCTGATGCAGGGTCTCAGGCCTGAAGTATTGTTTTTTTTTTAATTTTTCTCCACACATGCATCCTGACCTGCTGAGTTCCTCCAGCATTTTGTGTGTGTTAGAATAGAACTTTCTGACTCCATGGATGGCGACTGACAGCTGAATATTTCCAGCACATGTTGTATACAAGGACGAATTATCTTGGTATTAGAGTAGGGAATCAGTAGAGTTATGCAACACACACAAAATGCTGGACGAACTCAGCAGGGCAGACAGCTTCTATGGAAAAGAGTACAATTGATGTTTTGGGCTGCAACCCTTCAGCAAGACTCGCGTGTTTGGGACTCGTTATGTGTTTCAGTTCGCTAAGATCCAACATTAAAAGTGTCACCATATGAATTGTGGTGCAGAGGCTACTTATCAAATGCTTTCATAAACAGCTCTTCAGAAATTACCTGACCAAAGCAAACCGCTCCATATTATACAGGGAAATTTACATCCAAAGCTAAGGTATCAGAAGCAAGATAAAACAAAGAAACACGAGCACTATAGAGTATCTGTTATGTCCCCTTTGTGGTTTGGGATATACTCAGTCACGGGGAAGGTTTTGGGAGTAAACCCCGAGGGAAAACACTGAAGGGGGAGTCCCTAAGGCAATCTTAATGCTTTATTGGTTACTCCTGGGACACCATTGGTGCCATATTGCATTGGTCTCTGCAGTTTATTTGGATTTATCATGTGCATGTAGAGGGGGAGCCTACTGCATGGGCAACAACTTTTTCTCCATGTCATTCTGCTCTGACTTGTGCACCATGTACACAACATCCATAGTCAACCTCACCCAACGGGAGGGCTCACTTGGGATGTTACAAAGTAATTTGTAGCCAGATAAATACTATTTGAAGTGTTTTCATGTAGCAATGCAAAAAAGATAATGATGAAAATGCCCAAAGCAAAGTCTGAAACAGCAAGAAGAAAATGACAATATCATCTTCTTTCTGAATGTAGGTTGAAGGATAATTCTTCGATCCTTCTTCAAAAATGGTGCCATTGTGTTTTAAAACATAGAATAGTATAGCACAAAAATTAGTGCTTTGGCCACAATGTCTGTGTTGAGCACAACACAAATTACAGACAGACAGACAGACAGCCATACTTTATTGATCCCAAGGGAAATTGGGTTTCGTTATAGTTGCACCAACCAATAATAGAGTAGAAATGTAGCAAAATAAAACCAGAAATAATTAAATGATAATAAGTAAATTATGCAGAGTGGAAATAAGTCCAGGACCAGCCTACTGGCTCAGAGTGTCCGATACTCCGAGGGAGGAGTTGTAGAGTTTGATGGCCACAGGCAGGAATGACTTCCTATGCCGCTCAGTGTTGCATCTCGGTGGAATGAGTGGAATGTACTCCCGTGCCTAACCAGTACATTATGGAGTGGATGGGAGACATTGTCCAAGATGGCATGCTACTTGGACAGCATCCTCTTTGCAGACACCACCGTCAAAGAGTCTAGTTCCACACCCACAACATCACTGGCCTTGTGAATGAGTTTGTTGATTCTGATGCTGTCTGCTACCCTCAGCCTGCTGCCCCAGCACACAACAGCAAACATGATAGTACTGTCCACCACAGACTCGTAGAACATCCTCAGCATTGTCCAGCAGATGTTAAAGGACCTCAGTCTCCTCAGGAAATAGAGATGGCTCTGACCCTTCTTGTAGACAGCCTCAGTGTTCTTTGACCAGCCCAGTTTATTGTCAATTTGTATCCCTAGGTACTTGTAATCCTCCACCAGGTCCACAGTGACCCCTTGGATGGAAACGGGTCACCTGTGCCTTGGCCCTCCTCAGGTCCACCACCAGCTCCTTAGTTTTTTTCACATTAAGCTGCAGATGATTCTGCTCATACCATGTGACAAAGTTTCCCACCGTAGCTCCGTACTCTGCCTCATCTCCCTTGCTGAAGCATCCAACTATGGCAGAGTCATCAGAAAACTTCTGAAGATGGCAAGACTCTGTGCAGTAGTTGAAGTCTGAGGTGTAGATGGTGAAGAGAAAGGGAGACCGGACAGTACCCTGTGGAGCCCCAGTGCTGCTGACCACTCTGTCTGACACACAGTGTTGCAAGCGCACGTACTGTGGTCTGCCAGTCAGGTAATCAATAATCCATGACACCAGGGAAGCATCCACCTGCATCACTGTCAGCTTCTCACCCAGCAGAGCAGGGCGGATGGTGTTGAACGCACTGGAAAAGTCAAAAAACATGACCCACACAGTGCTCGCTGGCTTGTCCAGTTGGGCATAGGCACGGTTCAGCAGGTAGACGATGGAATCCTCAACTCCTAGTCAGGGCTGATAGGCGAACTGGAGAGGGTCTTAGTATGGCCTAACCATAGGCCGGAGCTGCTCTAGAACAAGTCTGTCCAGAGTCTTCATGATGTGGGAGTTCAATGCCACCAGTCTGTAGTCATTGGAGCCACTGGGGCGCGGCGTCTTCGGTACACGGACAAGGCAGGACGTCTTCCACAGCACAGGAACCCTCTGGAGACTCAGGCTCAGGTTGAAGACATGGTGAAGTACCCCACATAGCTGGGGGTCACAGGCTTAAATTAAATGAAATTTCTACCTGTACATGTTCCATATCCCTCCGTTCCCTGCATCTTCATGTGTCTATCTAAAAGCCTCTTAAATGCCACTACAGTGCCAGTTACCACCACTACCACTGGCAGCTTGTTCCAGCCATCTACTACTTTGTGTTAAAGAAATACCCCACACATCTTTTTTTTTAACTCACTCCCTTTCACATTCAATACATGTTTTGATATATCTGACTTATCTACATTGGGATATAGATTTTTACTTCCTGATCTATCTATTCCGTACTTATTGCCATTATACCGTTGGTGTCTAAGGCAACGATGAAGGTTCTCCATCTCTGGTGGTGTTCAGGGGTGCATTCACTGAGCTAGTAGCGTCCTATCGGTTTTCTCTACAGTCAGTCATGCAAGTCTCAGGTGGGAGAATCGGGAATACCATCGCACTCAATGATTATTCATTGCTATTTCTGTAACATTCTGTAATTGCTATTTCTATATCTCTTCTGTTTTCCCAGTCAGGTTTGTGAGCGCTGAGCTGAACTCCCAAATCTGGAGAAATGGTGGACTGTTCTTAGTCTGGCCTCTACCCTTTAACCTGCTTGGCATGGGTAATCCTATAAAGAGCCAAAGCCTTATAAGCTCATCAGGCCAGTGCTTATGCCAGTTTCTGTGGCGTGAAGTGACTGTGAGTACGAATCTCCTCACACCAGATAGGACAACAGTCTATCGCGAGGTTAACCCCATTTTGCCAGTACCCATTTTCAGCTGGGTGGGCTGAAGCAATATGTGGTTAAGTGCCTTGCTCAAGGACAGAACACGCTGCATCGGCTTGGACTCGTGCTCACAACCTTCAGATCACTAGTCCAACACCTTAACCACTTGGCCACACGCCACATATCCATGTTTCTAATTATTTTATAAATTCCTATCAGGTCTCCCTCAGCTGTCAGCCCTCCAGAGAAGACAAGCTTGTCCAAATTCTGCTTATATCTCACACGCTCTAATCCAGGCATCATCCTAGTAAGCGTCTTCTATACCTACTTGCAAAGAATCTATATAATTCCTTTAATGAGACAAACAGAATTATACACAAAAATACAGGAGCAGCCTCATTAAAGTTTTAAACACAAGAAATTCCGTAGGTGCTGGAAATCCAAAGCAACACATACAAGATACAAGAACAGGTCAAGCAGTAAGTATGGAAATAAATAAACAGTCAATGTTTTAGGATGAGACCCTTCCTCAGGACTGGCAATGAAGGGGGAAGTTGCCAGAATAAGTAAAATAAAGTTTCATATAGCAGCAGTATGACTTCCTTACTCTTATATTCAATGTCCCTACCAATGAAGGCAAGAATGTCATATGTCTCCTTTACCACCCCATTGTCTTACACAGCCACTCTCAGGGAGATATGGATTTGAATTCCAAGATCCTTCTGTACATCAGTGCTGTTAAGGATCCTACCATTAACTGCTCACTCTCCCCTTACATTTGACCTCCAGAAGTGCAAAACCTTAAACCTGTCTGTACTAAACTCCTTCACACTATATGCTCCCCCTCAAAGAGAAGATTCTCATTCTAAAGTTCGATTCATTGGCTTGGTGATTAAGGAAATCAACAGTGGACTCACTATTGTTCAGTAGAAAAAGAAAATATATTTTACAATAATCTGTCAGATTAACAACCACACCATTTTTTCACAGCTACCATTGGGTAGGAGTTAAAGAAGCCTGAAGTCCCACACACAATCTTCAAGAACAACTCCTTCCATTCAACCATTCAGTTTTTGAACCAAGCAGCAAAATCCTAATCACCACCACAGCTGTGCAACAACATGACCATTCTGATTACTTGGCACAAAAAAAATGACATTTTTGTGCTAGCTGTATTACTTTCTCATAAAAATTGTGTGTAGTTTAAGTGAAAGTTATGATAGCTGCTTATATGATGCAAAACATCTGTGGTGCTACTGCAGGTATGTTTCTCAGTCTGAAAAAGATTCACTGCACAAATGTCAGGGAGATGAGAGATTTTTCCTATCAAGAGAGATTCCCCTTAAAATTAAATCAGATTTTGAGTGTTGATGATTTTTCCCACTGTATATTCAGGGTTTTAGCAACTTATATATCATTTGAGTCCTACTGCAGGTCAGTGTCGACCGTGGATGCTGTGTCCCAACTGTCTACATGATTCGCAAGCTAAGGTGTAAGCATGCAGGGCAGTATGATATGGACAGCAAGCTGTTGCCCATGCAGCAGGCTCTACCCCTCCACACAGCTGATGAATCTAAAGTAATGGCAGATACTAATACAGTTCAGACCAGCAGCATTGCAGCAGTCAACGTTGAACTCACTGCAGGACTACTTTAGGGACTCAACCTTCAGACATTTCCCTCGGGATTTACTCCTGAAGCCTCCTCCACAAGTGGGTATAGTTGTGAGGCAGAGGAGGCTTGAGGTCAGAGTTTTCCTTCTCCAAGGCTGATGAGCCCTAACTATCTGAAGCAACAGGTCTTAAGGCATCAGTAACCCAACTTTGCCCCTTCTCCTGTCAGTAGAAACAGTTCCAATGGGCTTAGTAGCAAACACACATGTGAAGACCAGAAGCTGGCCATGGTTGACAGAGACTATTTAAGATGGATGCCATTGGGACTATTTAATAAGTAGTAGGAGTTTATCCCACTACCACCCCGGCTATAAAAACCTTAAGGAAACTCAGCAATATATATTCCTTTTCTGTTGAATGCCAATTTACTCTTGCCAAGATCAACTTCAGTTCTGAAATGTAGAAAGATCAAGTAAAGCAAGGAAATTGTCCCTAGTGACTTGGCAGATATTTGTTTCCTTATCTAACAGTAGGAGCTAAAGCAAATTTGCTAGTCATTAGTGTTTCCAAAAATGTACAGTACCCAAATTATCTGCTTTCTTTAACCTTCCAAAGTGATTCTACTTGCAAAAGAATCTCACTGGCTGTAAAGTGGTTAAGTTGTGAGAAGTGATACATAAATGTAAGTCTTTTGTTGTGGAGTCAGAGTTACCAGTAATGATGACAGTAAATTTTCTTTCCTGAAGTTTGTATGTTAATAAAATCTTTATTTCCAAGTTTTCTACGTTTGAGATTCACAGTTAATTCCCAAGAACTGCAGTAGTATGAATTCATAACTCTGGATCAATGGTTACTTAGTGTTTAATATCACTATGCCACCATGCCACCTTGAACTGCAGGTGCATTTTTGCATTAAGCTGAAGACAACACTCAAACCATAGAATTGACAGCCTGACTTTGAACTTACCCCCACTGTGTGTTTGAAGATGTTTCACTATTGTCAGAGAGCAGTGTATGCCCCTGACTATACCCATGCCTCTGTTGTAACTGCAGTGCTGTGTGACCCCATCCTGGCCAGGTTCTCTGTAGCTGCAAACAGTTGAGTGCCAGTTTATGACTCTGACCAGGAGATCATCTCCAAATGCCTGACACTTCTTTTGCTTGAAACAGCAATATAGCTGGCAGCATGAAGTTAATAAATAAATTTCTGGTGCATCGTGGAAAGTGAATAAATGATTGGATTAGATTAGAGCAGGTGAACCCAAGGGTAATTACATCCTCTTTTTGCAGTTTTGCTTCAAAGGAAATTTATTATCCAAGTACTGCATATGTCACCATATACTAACTACCTTGAGATTCATTTTCCTGCAGACATTCATAGTAGAAAATAAAAAATACAATAGAATCAATTAAAACTGAATACAAACACTGACTAACAGCCCATGTTCAAAAGACAGACAGACAGGTGAATACTTTGAAAGGGAATCCATGGGGTGTAGAATCAGTTCAATGTTGAGGTGAGTGAAGTTAACCACACTGGTTCAGGAACCAGCTGGCTGAACAGTAATAACTTTTCCTGAACCTGGTGCTCTGGGCCCTGAGGCTCTTGTACCTCCATCACAATGGTGTCAGCAAGAAGCGAGCATGGCCTGGAAGGTGGGAGTACCTTGATGATGGATGCTGCTTTCTTGAGGCAAAGCTCCTTGTAAACGTCCTTGATGATGCAAAGGGCTTTGCTTGGGATCCAACAGCTTTTGTCAACCATTCCAATCTGAGCAATGGTATTTCCATACCAAGCTGTGAGTAGGTGACATTGCTATTTGTTAGAAGATGTGTTCAGGTGGAAGATGGTGAACAGTACTAAGGTTAAGATGAGGAAGAATTGAGATGTATGTATTTAGAAATACAGCACAGAAAAGGCCCTTCCAGCCATTCAAAACTTGCCGCCCCGCAACTTCTGACAGCTCCAATTTAAACACTGGCCTAATCACAGGACAAGTTACAATGACCAATTAACCAACTACCCAGGATGTTTTCTGACTGTGGAAGAAAACCAAAGTAGCCGAGGAAAACACACACATTCCATCGGGAGGATGTACAAACGCCTTAAAGAGAATGCTGGGATTGAACTCTGATGTCCCAAGCTGTAATGTCGTGCTAACCTCTACGATACTGTGATGACCCAGTTTCTGTATGTCCAGATAACAGCAGAGCAGCAGAAAAAAAAGCTGGAACTTGAAGGAGGGAGTGTAGGCAGCTACTAAGTTGGAACACAAGAAGACATGGCTGCAACTTTGACCATGGGCTGCTGAAATCACATTTGAAGCCCACACATTTCAGTCAGCCCACTCTAAATGGAATTACAGGCTTACATATGCAATATTCCCACTACTTCATTTCAACAAGCAAATTATTATACACCCACGGCAGATCTATAAATTTTAAATCGAAGACAATATGGTATAACTTTTATTTGTGATTCTGACACTGTGATCACTGCAGTGATTTATTTTATACATTGTTATTCAGGACTATTTTTATCAGTATGATAACTAAAATGTAACTACTTTTCTACTTAGCAACTTTCAACCCTTTAAACCAGATGTTACTAGATGATAGTTGAAAGTTCAAATTTATTATTGAAGTACATTAATCACTATATACAACCCTGAGATTCATTTTCTTGAGGGCATACTCAGTAAATCTATAAAATAATGACCAAAACAGAATCAAAGGAAGACCTCACCAACTCGGGCATTCAAGCAGAGTGCAGAACACAACAGATGCAAAAAGAAATAACAATAATAAATAAACAATATGTATTATTTATTGCCTATTTTCAATTATTTATTGTTATTTGCATTTTAGCTTTCCTGGTTGAACAAGTATCCAGCTTATACAGAAAAAACACCTGTCACATTTAATTCCAAATTAAGAAACTCAGAAGTAGTAACAAAACAGTCATAAAAGAATAATTATATTAATAGTTACAAATTAAGCTGTTGACTAGTGTTAAGGATCCAGCCTGAACACTGGCTCAAAGGGGCTCTGCTGATAGCTCTGACCACAACAGCCCTTAAATTCTACCTTCTTTCACCTGGCCATGTAGGCTTTGAACCAGCCCCTTCCCTAATTGGACTCTCGCCAATTACCCACTTATCTCCTCAATAGCACCCATCTGTTTCTGTTCTCGCTCATTACCCGGTCCACTTAAACCCTGCCTCAATTCACACTCTCTGCCTCTTTGTCCCAGTCCTGCACTGAGTTGTTCCAGCCTGCTAGAGTGACTACTGCCAATGGAAATTGTTGAATTCTGTGTTTCAGGATTCTGCCTGTTTGGAACCTGATTCTTGCCTGAAGCACCTGTAATCATCTGCCCTTGCTGGACAGCCTTTCCCGGGTAAGACCTCTGCCTGCCATTCCAGCTTTGTACCTGCCTTCTGGTGTTGAAAGATTGTTGCCCCTGTGGCTGCTAATAAAATCCTGGTAAAATAACATTCATTGGTCTGCACTTGAGTCCTACCACAACTGGCCCCTCCTGACAACTAGAATGAACCATAATTTGGATAACTTTGAGGGTTTGTTGGAATACAGCTGGAATTTAATTAATTTAAACAACATGAGGTACTCTTCAGACTTGCATTTCAAATCTTCATCATGCATGTCATGATTAAGCTTGCTAGGTGCCTGGTACTCACATGTGCAATAATCTCATAATGTTGGCATATTCTGTGTTAACCATGAGCTTGAATATGAAAATTCTACTCCTATCTGGTCTAAAATAAAATGTGGTAGTCTAAAAATAAAAAGTGCTGAAACTCTGAAATGAAAACAGAAGATGCAGGGGAAAAGCTCAGCAGGTCAGACAGCATCTGTGGAGAGAGAAACAGGGCCAGTTAATTCAGATCTGGAATTCTTCATGGAAGCTGAGTTTGCTTAGCATTTTCTGTTTTAATTAAAAACCAGGTTTGTTTTTGGTTAGGTAAAGGGAACCCAACCTTATGCTACTACTGCAGAATTTGTGGTATCACAAGACCATAAAATCTAGGAGTGGAATTAGATCAATCGAGTCTGCTCCACTATTTCATTATGGCTGATCCATTTCCCTCTCAGCCCCAATCTCCTGCATTCTACCCATAATCTTCTACACCCTGACTAATCAAGAACCTATCACCCTCTGCCATAAATTCAGCCAATGACAGCTGCATGTAGCAACAAATTCCACAGATTCACCACCCACTGGCTAAAAAATTCCTCATCTCTATTTTAAATGGACATCTCTCTTTTCTGAGGTTGTGCCCACTGGACCTTGGTGGGCCCACTACTGGGAACAGTCTCTCCATATCCATTCTATCTAGGCCTTTCCACATTTAATAGTTTTCAATGAGACCTCCGCTCATTCTTCGAAATTCCAGCAATTACAGGGCCAGAGACATCAAACACCCGTCTTATGACAAGACTTTCATTCCTGGAATCATTTTCATGAATCTCCTTACATTGAACACTCTCCAATGTAATTAGAGCCAATTCAACCCTGACCTGAATCTTCCCTGATTCGGGACTTGATTTCTTTCACTGTCTGATAGGGATTTTGTACACTTTCCGCATTACTACGTGAGTTTCCTCCAGGTGCTCCATTTTCCTCCCACTTTCTAAAGTCATACAATTAGAGTCAGGTTTAGTGAGTTCAGAGTGTGGAAGTGCAGTGACACTTGAGGTTGTCCTTTGCATAGTCCCAGAACTCTGTGGGTTATTGACACAAATGATGCATTTCATTGTACACTTTAGTGTATGAATAAAGCTAATCTTTAATCTGTCCACACATGGGCTTTCTCTGGGTAGTCCAGTTTTCCTCCACATCCCAAAGACAGTAGAACTGGAAATGGTTTCAAAAGGCTTTTGATAAGGTCCCACACAGGAGATTAGTGTGCAAACTTAAAGTACGTGGTATTGGGGGGGGTATGGTATTGATGTGGATAGAGAATTGGTTGGCAGACAGGAAACAAAGAGTGGGAAAAAACGGGACCTTTTCAGAATGACAGGCAATGACTATTGAGGTACTGCAAGGCTCAGTGCTGGGACCCCAGTTGTTTACAACTTATATTAATGATTTAGATGAGGGAATTAAATGCAGCATCTCCAAGTTTGCGGATCACACAAAGCTGGGCGGTGGAATCATTTACAGTATATATTTTACAACAGTTTTGCTTTCTGAAGTGCACCTCACACATATCTGTATTGAAATTCATTTGCCACTCCTTCAACCACTTTCTTAGTTGTTTTAGATACCCCCTATGTATTCTATAATAGCCAAATTCACTATCAACAACACCACTCAATTTTGAGTTATCCACAAATTTACTGACAAATTCTTGTGCATTTGTATCCAAATCACTTACATAACTGACTAATTTCAAGGTTCCTATCACTAATCCCTGTGGCACATCCCTAATCATCAGCCTCCATTCTGATAAACAACCTTCAGCCACTACCCTCTGCTTCCCAGCACTCAGCCAATATTGAATCCACCAACTTGCTCTTCATGGATTCCATCGGAGTTAACCTTCCAGACCAGACAACTACATGGGATCTTGGTATAGGCCTTGCAAGAGTCCAAATAGATCTACTGCCATACCCTCGCCTCATCTTTTAGTTACCGCTTACAAAAAAATCTATAAAAGTTTGATCAAGTATGATCCATCATCAGGGACCCCCACCTCCCAGGATGTGCCCTGATATCACTGCTGCCATCAGGAAGAATGAACAGGAGCCTCAGGACTCTCACCACCAGCTTCAGGAACAGTTATTACCCTTTGGTCTGCAGGCTCTTGAACAAAAGGGAATTAATTCATTCAGCTTCACTTGACCCATCGTTGAAATGTTCCCACAGCCTATGGACTCATTTTCAGGGACTTCTTATCTCCTGTTCTCAATATTTATAATCCTGGAGTTTTACCAGCCCCTGGCTTGTCCTTGCTGTCCTTCTGAAACAACTCAACAACATTATTCATTTTCAGGTCTTCAGGAACTTCACCAATGGCTAATGATGAAGAAAAGCACTGCACCAAATTGGAAAGGTCAAGTACAGACTGAATCGAGATGGTGTATCTTGCAGCAGGGTCATGATCAGAGAGTGAGGATTGACCCACTGTCCGGCAAATTTAAGCGCGGGCCAGCTTGAAAAAGTCAGGGCCAGAGACAAGGCACATTCATACAGTTTAGGTTAGGTTTAGTGAATTTTGAGCATGCTACGTTGGCCCTAGAAGCACAGCAATATTCGAGGTAACCCCCAGCCAAGTCCTTGGACTGTGTGGATCATTGACACAAATGACGTGTTTACTCCAGGCTTTAATGTACAAATAAAGTTCATCTTTAATCTGTGACCACATGGGTTTAACTCTGGGTGGTCCAGTTTTCTTCCAAATCCCAAAGACATCGGAATTGGAATTGACATAGAACGTGGTGGCATTAGTGGTCAGCCTGCTGCTCTGCCAGGTTTATTTATGTCTGCACTGAACCTGCAACTAACATGTTCCTGGATTGGCTTTGGATTCACTTCCCCAAAGTTCAGTTCTGAGTATTATTTGCTTATTTTTACTGCTTGCAAAATTTGTTTCCCCTCCCCCCTCCAACATATCGAGTGTTTGACGGTCCTTTTTTTAAATTGGGTTTCAACAGGTTTCTTTCTATTATGGCTGCCTGTAGGAAACAAATCTCAAAGTTGTATATAACGTACATAATTTGATAATGCACTTGTAACTGTCAAGGGCCTTTGGAATTTCTTCTGCAGCCTCCCGCAGAGTCCAAGAATGCACTCAGTCAGGCCCTGGAGACTGGCCCATCTTAAAGCACTGAAAGGCTGCAAGTGTCTGGTGATGTGAATATCCTCCAAAGCATCAACACCTCTTTAATCTATTGAGCAACAATGATTTTCTCCTCAGTAAACACCTAGAGGAAGCATTCATTAAAAGTAAAAAAAATTGTTTTGAATAATGTGAAGCTGACCAATTATCGCAATGCCAACGTGCTATAGAAAATGGCATAATTGCCGATTTTTTTTTTATTACTGGCTAATAAAAGCGAGAAGTGACATACAGATTACTCTCTCTAATTACTTTTCACTTACTTTCTGTGGAAAATTGTGGTAAACTGTCGTTGCAAATGAAGAAGAGGCAAGGCTGACAAGGGTTGAGGCATGCAGGTGCAATGCAAAGTCTGAACAAGATCAAGGCATGGTTGAGGCACAGTCGAGATGGAGTCAGAATAGGAGTAAGTGGGTCGAAGAAAAGTTAGAGCAGAGGAGTTCTGGAGCCTATCCACCTAAACCAAGAGTGAGGTTGGATCGATCTAAGCACTGGGCCGATTTGGAAAGGTTGGGTAAGGACGGAATTTGGCAGCGGAGTCCAGGCCCAGATCATATCAACGCAGCGGGGCCTGGGTCCTAATGCTGGGGATGACCTAATGTTTGGACAATTAAACACTACGCTAAATGGACTGAAAAGGCAGGGTGTCAGGACTGAAGGCAAGGGTCAGGCGGTCACTGCTCCGCAACATTTATTCTGCTTTTCTCGGCATTGAGGATGAGGCTGTGTCCTGCTCCAGGCTTCATGTCTGTGAGCTTTGTGATCATTTCCCCTGCTGTGTAATGAACTGAAACCAAGGCTATGGGCCTACGCTGGCTGCTCCAGGCTTTGTGTCTGTGAGCTTTGTGATCATTTCCCCTGCTGTGTAATGAACTGAAACCAAGGCTATGGGCCTACGCTGGCTGCTCCAGGCTTTGTGTCTGTGAGCTTTGTGATCATTTCCCCTGCTGTGTAATGAACTGAAACCAAGGCTATGGGCCTACGCTGGCTGCTCCAGGCTTTGAGTTTATGGACTCAATTTCTTGCTAAATGCTGTTACTTGCTTTTATTGTTTAGACCATAGGACCATAAGACATAGGAGCAGAAGTAGGCCATTCAGACAATCGAGTCTGCTCCGCAATTCAGTCATGGCTTTATCCAGTTCTTCCAGTCATGCCCACTCCCCTGCCTTCTCCCCATACTCGTTGATGCCCTGGCTAATCAAGAACCTATCTATCTCTGCCTTAAATACACCCAATGACTTGGCCTCCATAGCCGTTCATGGCAACAAACTCCACAAATTTATCACCCACTGACTGAAGTAATTTCTCCACATCCCTGTTCTAAATGGACGTCCTTCAATCCTGAAGTCATGCCCTCTTGTCCTAGACTCTCCTACTATAGAAAATAACTTTTCTACATTTAATCTGTTCAGGCCTTTTAACAATAGAAATGTTTCTACGAGATCCCCCTTCATTCTCCTGAACTCCAGGGAATATAGCCCAAGAGCTGCCTGACGTTCTTCATACGGTAACCCTTTCATTCCCGGAATCATTCTGTATCTCACTGTGGCCGATGTGAGGAGAACCCTGTGCAGGGTCAATCCATGGAAGGCTGCTGGACCAGATGATATTCCTGGCAGAGTGCTTAGAGGATGCGCAAACCAGCTAGCAGATGTCCTCACTGACATCTTCAACATTTCCCTGATCAGCGCCACCGTTCAAAAGTGCTTCAAGGCTGCCACCATTGTTCCTGCGCTGAAGAAGATTCCAGTGTCTTTCCTCAATGGCCCACTATCCCGTTGCACTCACATCCATCATCATGAAGTGTTTGGAGAAGTTTGTTATGAGGCACATCAAGACCCTGTTGCCCCCCCTCACTGGACCCCCTGCAGTTTGCGTACCGTCCCAACCGCTCAACAGATGATGCCATTGCCATCACCCTCCACCTGGCCCTAACCCACCCGGACAAAAAAGACACGTACGTTCGAATGCTGTTCATAGACTTCAGTTCAACATTCAACACAATCATCCCTCAGATACTGATTGGAAAGCTGAGCCTACTGGACTTGAACACCTCCCTCTGCAACTGGATCCTAGACTTCCTGACTGGGAGAGCTCAGTCAGTCCAGATCAGGAGCAGCATCTCCAACACCATCACACTGATCACAGGGGACCCCCCCAGGGCTATATGCTCAGTCCACTGCTGTTCACTCTGCTGACCCACGACTGTACTGCAAAACACAGCTCAAATCACAACATCAAGTTTGCTGATGACACGACCATAGTGGGTCTCATCAGCAAGAATGATGAGTCAGCATACAGAGAGGAGGTGCAGCGGCTAACGGACTGGTGCAGAGCCAACAACCTGTCTCTGAATGTGAACAAGACTAAAGAGATGGTTGTTGACTTCAGGAGGGCAGGGAGAGAACACTCTCTGCTGAACATCGACGGCTCCTTGGTAGAGATCGTTAAGAGCACCAAATTTCTTGGTGTTCACCTGGCAGAGAATCTCAACTGGTCCATGAACATCAGCTCTATAGCAAAGAAAGCCCGACAGAGTCTCTACTTTCTGCGAAGGCTGAGGAAAGTCCATCTCCCACTCCCCATCCTCATCACATTCTACAGGGGTTGTATTGAGAGCATACTGAGCAGCTGCATCACTGCCTGGTTCAGAATCTGCACCATCTTGGATCGCAAGACCCTGCAGCAGATAGTGAGGTCAGCTGAGAAGATCATCGGGGTCTCTCTTCCTGCCATTACAGACACTTACACCACACTTTGCATCCACAAAGCAAACAGCATTATGAAGGACCCCATGCACCCCTCATACTAACTCTTCTCCCTCCTGCCATCTGGGAAAAGGCACTGAAGCATTCGGGCTCTCATGACCAGACTATGTAACAGTTTCTTCCCCCAAGCTATCAGACTCCTCACTACCCAAAGCCTGGACAGACACCAACTTACTGCCCTCTACTGTGCCTATTGTCTTGTTTACTATTCATTGGAATGCCTGCACTGTTTTGTGCCCTTTATGCAGTCTTAGGTAATTCTGTAGTCTAGTGTAGTCTTTTGTGTTTTATGTAATTCAGTGTAGTTGTTGTATTGTTTTGGGTAGCACCATGGTCCTGAAAAATGTTGTCTCATTTTTACTGTGAACTGTGCCAGCAATTATGGTCGAAATGACAATAAAAAATGACTTGAACTTGACTTGAATCTTCTCTGAACCCTCTCCAATGTCAGTATATCCTTTCTAAAATAAGGAGCCCAAAGCTGCACACAATACTCCAAGTGTGGTCTCACGAGTGCCTTATAGAGCCCCAACATCATATCCCTGCTCTTATATTCTATACCTCTAGAAATGAATACCAACATTGCATTCACCTTCTTCACCACCAAATCAACCTGGAGGTTAACTTTTAGGGTATCCAGCACAAGGACTCCCAAGTCCCTTTACATCTCTGCATTTTGAATTCTCTCCCCATCTAAATAATAGTCTGCCCCCTTATTTCTTCCACCAAAGTGCATGATCATACACTTTCCAACATTGTATTTTATTTGCCACTTCTTTGCCCATTCCCCTCAACTATCTAAGCCTTTCTGCAGGTTGTTTCCTCAAAACTACCCACTCCTCTACCTATCTTTCTATCATTGGAAAATTTAGCCTCAAATCCATTAATCCCATAGTCCAAGTCATTGACATACATTGTAAAAAGCAACGGTTCCAACACCGACCCCTGTGGAACTTCACTGGTAACTGGCAGCCAGCCAGCATAGGATCCCTTTATTTCCACACTCTGTTTTCTGCCAATCAGCCAATGCTCTACCCATGCTAGTAACTCTCCTGTAATTCCAGGGGCTGTTATCTTGCTAAGCAGCCTCACCGTGCAGCACCATTTTTGCATGATTTGTGTTCCCTGCCCCCACTGTCGCACATTGGGGTTGGTCTTTTTTTTTAAATTGGGTTATTTTGGGTTTCCTTGTTTTTGTCTGCTTATAGGCAGATGAAGCTCAAGGTTGTATAATTTATACATATTTTGAACTCTCCCCGAACAATTGAGCATTGAAAATCATTAGTTTTTTTGGTGCATTTAAAAAGAAACTCCCTAGGGGTCACAAATTAGTTAACATCTTGCCCTGATCCTAGCTCTCACCTTTTGTGCCTTATTAATCTCTAGTCAATACAATCAAGGCTATTTTCATTTGTTCAGGAAAGGTATAGAATGTGTGACAGATGATGGATGCATGAAAAAGAATCAGAATCGGAATCAGACTTTAATCGCCAAGTACCTGTGCACATACAAGGAATTTACTTCCGGCAGATGTTGTCTCTGCTCATAACAATAATAATGATGAACATAAATGAAAATGTAGATTATACATACAGGTAGTGCAATCCGAGTAATAGTTAGCCGACAGTTAACCGGCAGTTAACTGTTCAGCAAAGTGACCGCAGTAGGGAAAAAACTTCTCCAGTGCATATTAGTCTTAGTCTGGAGGGATCTGAAGCGCCTAACAGACGGAAGCAGTTCAAACAGTCCGTGCGCAGGATGGGAGGAATCCTTTATGATGTTCCCCGCCCTCTTCTTCAACCTGGAAGAGTACAGGTCCACAATAGAGGGCAGGGAGGCTCCAATGATGCGCTCGGCAGTCCTCACTGTGCGCTGTAGTCTGGTTCTATCCTGCTTGGTGGCGGCTCCAAACCACACAGATGAATTGTCCTGAGGTTGCTCATGCTTTTGCGATGAGAGACCGTCACCAACCAGATAAACAGAGTCAAAGCAGGCACATTTGTTACCCAGTGGGAGAACTGAAGGCCATCTGAGAACCAAGTGAAGGTTCTGACTTCAAACCTCAGCTTTATCTTGCTGCCGTCAGCAAGATATAAAAATAAGCGCTTTCTTGGTTAAAAGATATATAATAGCACTGCAAGTATTTAAGCAGATCCTACTCAGCTTCGGTGATAGTCTTGGGCAGAATACTTCAGGATGAGTTCAATACTCTATACATTCATACAATACTAGTCATTATTCATCTAAAAAGGTAACTCAGAAGATAAACTGCTGAGAGTTTAAAACACTGCTGCCAGTTAATTTGCTGAAAGTTACCTGAAAGAGCAAGAGGAAGAGAACATGTATGGCCAACTCCAGTGTCTCTCACACACACACACACAGAGTCCGTGGTAAAGAAGTCAAATGCAATATTGTCATTTGTTTCAACGGGAATAGAATATAAAGGCAAGGAGATAAATGTTGAGGCTTTATAAGATGCTAGTCAGGCCAGACTTGGAGTATTCTCAACGGTTTTGGGCCCTATATCTCAGAAAGGATGCATTATCATTAGAAAGAGTTCAGAGGAGGTTAAGAAAGATGATTCCAGGAATGAAGTGTTTAAACAGATGAAGAGCTTTTGGCAGCCTTGGGCCTGTACTCACTGGAATTCAGAAGAATGTGTGGAGATCTAATTGAAACCTACTGTATGTTAAGAGGACTAGATAGGATGGATGTGGGGAGGATGTTTCCTATGGGGGGGGGGGGTATCCAAAACTAAAGGGCACAATCTCAATATTGAGGGGTAAGGAGGAAATTTTTAGCCAGAGAGTAGTAGGTCTGTGGAATGCTCTGTCACAGACAGCAGTGGAAGCCAAGTCTGTGGGCAGAAGTTGATAGTTTCCTGATCAGTCAGGTCATCAAAGGATATGGTGAGAAGGCAGGTGTATGGGGTTGAGTTGGATCCAGGATCAGCCATGATGGAATGGTGGCCTAATTCTGCTCCTATGTGTTATGGTCTAACTCAGCAGGTCAGGCAAGCATCTATGGAGAAGAATAAACAGTCAATGATTCAAGCAATGAGCCTTCTGCACGATTGAAAAGGAAGGGGGAAAGAAGCTAGAACAGGAAGATGGAAGGGAGGAGAAAACGTACAAGCTGGAAAGTTTAAACAGATGAAGGAGAAGGTAGGTGGGTGGGAGAGGGGTTATACGGTGAGAAGCTGGGAAATGATAGGTGGAAAAGGTAAAGAGCTGAAAGAGAAGGAATCTGATAGGAGAGGAAAGCAGACCATGGGAGAAAGGATAGGGGGAGGAGTAGAATGGGGAGTGATAGAAACATAGAAAACCTACAGCACAACACAGGCCCTTCGGCCCACAAAGCTGTGCCGAACATGTCGTAGTTTAGAAATTACTTGGGGTTACCGATAGCCCTCTATTTTTCTGAGCTCCATGTACCTGTCCAGGAGTCTCTTAAAAGACCCTATCGTATCCACCTCCACCACCATCTCTGGCAGCCCATTCCACGCACTCACCACTCTGCGTGAAAAACTTATCCCTGCCATCTCCTCTGTACCTACTTCTAAGCACCTTAAAACTGTGCCCTCTTGTGCTAGCTATTTGAGCCCTGGAAAACAGCCTGACTATTCACATGATCAATGACTCTCATCATCTTATACACCTCTAACAGGTCACCTCTCATCCTCCATCGCTCCAAGGGAAAAAGGCTGAGTTCCCCAATCCAGGCAACATCATTGTAAACCTCCTCTGCACACGTTCTATGATTGCCACATCCTTCCTATAGTGAGGCGACCAGAACTGAGCAGAGTACTCCAGGTGAGGTCTGACCAGGGTCCTATACAGCTGCAACATTACCTCTGCCTTCTAGACTCTGTCCCATGATTGATGAAGGCCAATGCACCATACGCCTTCTTAACCACAGAGTCAACCTGCACAGCAACTTTGAGTGTCCTATGGACTCAGACCCCAAGATCCTTCTGATCGTCCGCACTGCCAAGAGTCTTACCATTAATAGACAATAGGTGCAGAAGTAGACCATTTGGCCCTTTGACCCTGCACTGCCATTTTGAGGTCATGGCTGATCATCTACTATCAATACCCAGTTTCTGCCTTGTCCCTATATCCCTTGATTCCCCTATCCATAAGATACCTATATAGCTCCTTCTTGAAAGAATCCAGAGAATTGGCCTCCACGGCCTGCTGAGGCAGTGCATTCCAGACCCCCATAACTCTCTGGGAGAAGACGTTTTTTCTTAACCTTGTCCTAAATGACCTACCCCTTATTCTCAAACCATGCCCTCTGGTACTCCCAGCATCTGGAACATATTTCCTGCCTCTATCTTGTCCAATCCCTTAATAATCTTATATGTTTCAATCAGATCCCCTCTCAATCTCCTTAATTCCAGCGTATACAAGCCCATTCTCTCTAACCTCTCTGCGTAAAACAGTCCGGACATCCCAGGAATTAACTTCGTGAATCTACGCTTCACTTCCTCTACAGCCAGGATGTCCTTCCTTAACCCTGGAGACAAAAGCTGTACACAACACTCCAGGTGTGATCTCACCAGGGGCCTGCACAAATGCAGAAGGATTTCCTTGCTCTTGTACTCAATTCCCTTTGTAATAAAGGCAAACATTCAATTAGCCTTCTTCACTGCCTGCTGCACTTGCTCATTCACCTTCAGTGACTGATGAACAAGGATTCCGAGATCTCTTTGTTTTTCTCCCTTACCCAACTCTGCACCGTTCAGATAATAATCTGCCTTCCTGTTCTTACTCCCAAAGTGGATAACCTCACACTTATTCACATTAAACATCATCTGCCAAGTATCTGCCCACTCACTCAGCCTATCCATGTCACCCTGAATTCTCCTAACATCCTCATCACATGTCACACTGCCATCCAGCTTAGTATCATCAGCAAACTTGCTGATGTTATTCTATATTCTTGCTATATTCTGCTATATTTATGCTATAGATTAATACTATATTCTGTCATCATATTTGACCAACCAAAGTGAACCACCTCACACTTATCTGGGTTGAACTCCACCTGCCACTTCTCAGCCCAGTTTTGCATCCTCTCAATGTCCTGCTGTAACCTCTGACAGCCCTCCACACTATCCACAACCCCCCAACCTTTGTGTCATCAGCAAATTTGCTAACCCATCCCTCCACTTCCTCATCCAGGTCATTTATAAAAAATCACAAAGAGAAGGGGTCCCAGAACCGATCCCTGAGGCACACCACTGGTCACCGACCTCCATGCAGAATATGACCTGTCTATGCCCTCTTTGGGCAAGCCAATTCTGGATCCACAAAGCAATGTCCCCTTAGATCCCCTGCATCCTTACTTCTTCAATAAGCGAATGGAGTACCTTATCAAATGCCTTGCTGAAATGCATATACACCACATCTACTGCTCTTCCTTCATCAATGTGCTTAGTTACATCCTCAAGAATTTCAATCTGGCTCGTAAGACAAAACCTGCCTTTCACAAAGCCATGCTGACTATTCCTAATTATATTATGCATTTCGAAATGTTTATAAATCCTGCCTCTCAGGATCTTCTCCATCAAATAACCAACCATTGAAGTAAGACTCACTGATCTATAATTTCCTGGGCTATCTCTACTGCCTTTCTTGAATAATGGAAGAACCTCCACAACCCTCCAATCCTCCAGAACCTCTCCCGCCCCCATTGATGATGCAAAGATTATCACCAGTGGCTCAGCAATTTGCTCCCTCACTTCCCATAGTAGCCTGGGATACATCTGATCCTGGCCCAGTGACTTATCCAACTTGATGCTTTCCAAAAGCTCCAGCACATCTTCTTAATATCTACATGCTCAAGCTTTTCAGTCTGCTGTAAGTCATCCCTACAATCGCCAATATCCTTTCCTGTAGTGAATATGGTAGTACCTCTACTATCTCCTCTGGTTCCATACACACTTTTCCACTGTCCCTTTTGATTGGTCCTATTCTCTCATGTCTTAACCTCTTGCTCTTCACATACTTGTAAAATGACTTGGGGTTTTTTTTGGGGTTTTCCATAATCCTGTCCACCAAGGCCTTCTCATAGCCCCATCTGGCTCTCCTAATTTTATTCTTAAGCTCCTTCTTGCTAGCCTTATAATCGCTATCATTACCTAGTTTTTTGAACCTTTTATAATCTCTTGTTTTCTTCTTGACTAGATCTGCAACAGCCTTTGTACACCACTGTTCCTGTACCCTACCATCGTTTCCCTGTCTCATTGGAACGTACCTATGCAGAATTCCATGTAACTATCCCCTGAACATTTGCCACATTTCTTCTGTAAGAAATTCCCTGAGAACATCTGTCCCCAATTTATGCTTCCAAGTATCTCCCTGATTGCCTCATATTTCCCTTTTCTCCAATTAAACACTTTTCTAAACTTGTGTGTTCCTATCTCACTCCAATGCTACGGTAAAGTAGATAGAATTGTGATCACTACCTCCAAAATGCTCTCCCACTGAGAGATCTGACACCTGACCAGGTTCATTTCCTAATACCAGATCAAGTACAGCCTTCTCTTGTAGGCATATCTACATATTGTGTCAAGAAACCTTCTTGAACATACCTAACAAACTCCACCCCATCTAAACCCCTTGCTCTAGAGACATGCTAATAGATATATGGGAAACTAAAATCTCCCACCACAACAACCCTGTTATTATTAAACCTTTTTAGAATCTGTCTCCCTATCTGCTGCTTAATGTTCCTGTAACTATTGGGTGGTCCTTAAAAAAAACACCCAGTAGAGTTATTGACCCCTTCCTGTTCCTAACTTTCACCAACAGAGACTCTGTAGACAATCCTTCTGTGTCTTGCTTCTTTTCTGTAGCTGTAACACTATCTCTGGTCAACAGTGCTTCACCCCCACCTCCTTTGCCTCCCTGCCTGTCCTTTATGAAACATCTAAAGCCTGGCATGCTGAGTAAACATTCCTGCCCCTGAACCATCAAAGCCTCTGCAAAGGCCACACTATCATAGCTCCAAGTTCTGATCCGCACTCTAAGCTCATCCGCTTTCTCAAACCATCAGTCTGAGTGCGTCCCTTCTCTATCTCCTGCATATCCTCCCTCTTGCACTGTTTCCAAGCTTTCTCTATTTGTGAGCCAACTGCCTCTTCCTCTGTCTCTGCAGTTTGGTTCCCACCTCCCAGCAGTTCTAGTTTAAAACTCTCCCCAATAGCCTTAGCAAACCTCCCCACTAGGATATTGGTCTCCCTGGGATTCAAGTGATAGGCTGGTGAGGAGAAGAGAAGAGGTATGAGGGAAGCCAGAGTGGGGAATGGAAAAAAGGGGAAGCAGATATTGACAGCTCCTGTTGTGATTGGTGGTGATATAGCTTTCCTTTCAGAAAACTAACCAAAATAGGCTACGCCATGTTCTTTGCAAATGTGACATTTGAAGAGGTCTATATTATTGAATTACAAATGATGACTTACCCATTGAATATCTGGCTATTACATTAGGAAGCCATGGGGCTGAGAACTCCGCCTGACTTTATGGTTCCAAGGTTTGTAATCTGTCTTCAGTTTACTAAATAAACCTTTTGATAATAAATATAGAGAAGGCCGTTGCTTGCTGCAGTGGCAATGTTCTCACAAACTCCTAATTCTTTTCTTTTGTACACAGATTCAACATATAGGGCAGCACAGAAGAATAGCAGTCAATGTAATGCTTTACAGTATCAGCGACCCAGGTTGTGTGTACGGAGTTTCTGCATTCTCCTTGTGAATGCATGGGTTTCCCCCGGGTGCATCCTTTTTCTCCATCATCCCAAAGACATACGGGTTAGTAGTCATATGGATGCAATTCGGCACCATGGACTCATTAGACCAGTAGGACCAGTTACCGAGTTGTATCTCTAAATAAAAAATAAGTTAAATATTTCAGCTGGGCAGAGTTATCAATTTTACCCAATGTTTCAATGACAAACTCTGCCATCTTCATCAGGGATAATGCCTGGGCATGTCTAGTCTGCTGGTATTAATACCCCGTGGTCCATCTCTCTTGATTGGTTAGTCCTCATCCAATCAGGTTTCTTGGCATCAGGTTTAATCAATCAGAAGGGATGGATGATGTGAGTATAAATACCTCTGGACTGGAAATGCCTAGGTATCATCCCTGATGAAGATGGCAGAGTTTGTCGTCGAAACATCAGTTAAAAATTGATACCTGTACCTGCCTGGATGGTTAAGAAGAGTTTATTCATCATATACACCAGGAAAGCAATAGATCCTTTTTCAAATAAAATATTGGTTTTAGTCTTGATAATTAAATCATTACTTCATGTATTTTATTGAGTATGATCATTTTCAGAAGTTTTCACAGAATATGTGCTGGTTGTATAACGTTATATGCAACAGTCAAAGTATGTCACCATATACTGCTTGAGATTCATTTTCTTGTAGGTATTTATGTCTGAAAGGCTTGAGTCACTTGAAAGTAACTACTGTAACTTGTTCTGTCTAACTTAGATCATTTGTTTAAACTCATGAGTGGGTGGAGGAGAAGGAGTAAGCGGGAAGAGTTTTGTATTCTAGCATTGTCTTGGACCCCTAGATCACCAATGGTTTTTGGGGGTAGACAATAGATTATGTATAATCTCTACAAGCAACTTGAGCAAAAAAGAAATTACAATTCTCTATTTAGCCAGCACATCCATAAAGTGGAGTTAGTTTCTTGATCAGATTCACAGTGGAGAATCATTAAGGTTGCAGAGTCAGAAGGATAACAAATACAGTACTCAAGGTGTTGTATCTAAAGTCGCATAGTATAAGAAATAAGATGGATGATCTTGTTGCGATATTACAGATTGCCATCTCTGAATTGAGAGTGAAGGATAGTTGTAACTGGGAATTGAATGTCCAAGGTTACATGTTATATCAGAGGGGAAGGAAGGTAGGCTCTACTGGTAAAGAATGGCATCAAATCGGTAGAAAGATGTGACATAGGATTGGAAGACATTGAAACCTTGTGGGTTGATTAAGAAACTGCAGGGATAAAAGGACGTTGATGGCAGTTATATACAGGCCTCCCAACAGTGGCTGGGATGTGGACCACAGGTTGCAACAGGAAATAGAAAAGGCAAGTCAAAAGGGCAATATTATGGTAGCCATGGTAGATTTTAACATGCAAGTCAATTGGGAAAATTCGGTTGTTAATGGATCTCAACAGAGTGAGTTCATTGAATGCCTAAGAGATACATTTTTAGAGCAGTTTATTATTGAATCTACCAGGGGATCAGCTACACTGGATTGGGTATTATGTAATGAACTGGAGGCAATTAGGAAGCTCAAGGTAAAAGAACCTTAGGAACCAGTGATTACAACGTGATTGAGTTCAACTTGAAATTTGACAGGCAGAAAGTAAAGTTTGATGTAGCGGTATTTCAGTGGAGTAAGGGAAATTACAGTGGTATGAGAGAGGAATTGGCCAAGGTAATTTGGAAGGAGCTGCTGGCAAGGATGTCAGCAGAGCAGCAATGGTGTGCATTTCTGGGAAAAATGAGGAAGGTGCAGAACATGCGTATTCCAAAAATGAAGAAATACTCAAATGGTAAAATAGTACAATTCTATGGTTATATTAAATTGGATATATACATGGATGGGAGAGGTCTGGAGGGTAATGGACTGGGTGCAGGTCAATGGGACTAGTGGAATGAAGTTTCGGCACAGACTAGAAGAGCTGAATGGCCTGTTTTCTGTGCTGTAGTATTCTATGGTTCTATGGTACAACCCTGCCTGACATGGAAATCAAAGCTATTGTAATAGCAAAAGAAAGGGCATATATCAAAGCAAAAAATAGCAAGAAGATAGAGGATTTGGAAGTATTTAAAAACCTACAGAGAGCAACTAAAAAAAATCATGAGAAGGGAAAGGATGAAATAGGAAAGCAAGCTAACAAATAATATCAAAGTGGATTGTACAAGTTTTTTCAAGTATGTTAAAAATAAAAGGGAAATGAGAGTGGATATAGGACTGCTAAAAATGAGGCAGGAGAAATGATAATGAGGGACGAGGAGATGGCTGATGAACTAAGTGAGTATTTTGTGTTAGTTTTCACTGTGGTAGACACTAGCAGTATGCCTGATGGTGTGTGTGAAGGAAGAGAAGTGGGTGCAGTTACTATTACAAGAGAGATGGTGCTCAGAAAGCTGAAAGACCTAAAGGTACATAAGTCACCCGGACCAGAGGAACTGCACCCTAGGGTTCTAAAAGAGATAGCGTTAGAGATTGTGGTCACATTAGAAATGATCTTTCAAAAATCATTAGACTCTGGCATTGTGCCAGAGGGATGGAAAATTGCAAATGTTTCCCCAAGAAAGGAGGAAGGCAACAGAAAGGAAATCATAGACCAGTTAGCCTGACCTCAGTGGTTGGGAAGATGTTGGAATCAATAGTTAAGGATGAGGTGATGGAGTACTTGGTGGCACAGGACAAGATAGTACAAAGTCAGTGTGGTTTCCTTCATGGAAAATCCTGCCTGACGAACCTGCTGGAATTCTTTGAGGAGATTACAAGTAGGACAGATAAAGGGGATGCAGAGGATGTTTTATATTTGGACTTTCAGAAGGCCTTTGATAAGGTGCCACACATGACACTGCTTACATAGTATTACAGAATAGTTACTAACATGGTTACAGCATTGGCTGATTGGTAGGAGGCAGCAAGTGGGAATAAAAGGATACTTTTCTGGTTGTTTGCCAGTGACTAGTGGTGTTCCGCAGGTGTTGGTGCTCGCACCATTTCTTTTTATGCTGTAAATAAATGATTTAGATGATGAAATAGATGGCTTTGTTGCCAGGTTTACAGATGGTACGAAGATTGGTGGAGGGGCAGGTAGTGTTGAGGAAACAGATAGGATGCAGAAGGACTTAGACAGATTAGGAGAATGGGCAAGAAAGTGGCAAATTAAATACGATGTTGGAAAATCCATGGCCATGCACTTCGGTGGTAGAAATAAATCCAGGAATCGGAGATGTAGGGGGACTTGGGAGTCCTTGTGCAGAACACCCTGAAGGTTAACTTGCAGTTTGAAGCAGTGGTGAGGAAGGTAAATGTCATGTTAGCATTCATTTTAAGAGGTGGAGAATACAAGAGCAAGAATGTGATGCAGAGGCTTTATAAGACATTAGTAAGGCCTCATCTTGATTATTGTGAGCAGTTTTGGGCCCCTCATCTCAGAAGAGATGTGCTGCCATTGGAGAAGGTCCAGAGGACGTTGATACAGATGGTCCCAGGAATGAAAGGGTTGTCATACGAGGAACTTTGATGGCTCTGGGTCTGTACTCGCTGGAATTCAGAAGGATGAGGGGGGATCTCATTGAAACCTTTTGAATGTTTAAAGGCCTGGTCAGAATAAATGTGGAAAGGATGTTTCCCATGGTGGGAATATTTAGGACAAGAGGGTGTAGCCTCAGGATGGAGGGTGCCCTTTCAAAAGAGAATTGGGGAAAAATTACTTTAGCCAAGGGGTGGTGAACTCATGGAATTTGTTGCCACATGTAGCTGTGGAGGCCAGGAGATTGGGTGCATTCAAGGCAGAGATTGATAGGTTCTTAATTAGATAGGGCATCAAAGGTTATGGGGAGAAGGCCAGGAACTGGGGTTGAAGAGAAGATGGAAAAGAAGGATCAGCATGATTGAATGGCAGAGCAGACTTGATGGGCTAATTCTGCTCCTTTGTCTTATGGTCTTTATAGGAAAACAATGAAATACAATAGATTTTCTGAAAAACTGTAACTATCAAGGCTGACAAACAATCAATGTGCAAAAGACAAATCATGCAAACAGTCAGCTCCTAGGCCCTCCGTATAACAGCAGAAGTACTGTCTTAATCCAACCATGCAGAAAGCTAAAGACACTAAATCACTAATTCAACAGATGTGCTAAAAGTATGAGCCAAGAAATTAGCATGTTGTATTATTGCTGTTGTTGTCATGACAGCATTATTTATAAGAAACCTTTGTTTGTGAATTGATGCATGACCATTAAGAGTTGCAGAAGTTAGCTATCACCAGTTAAGTGCATTAGTAAAAGCTCATGAAAAGCCTGAGTCTCTTGAAAGTAACTACTGTAACTTGTTCTGCTTAATTTAGATCATTTGTTTAAACTCATGAGTGGGTGGAGGGGAAGGAGTAAAGGGGAAAGGTCTTGTATTCTGGCAATGTCTCAGACCCCTCGATCACCAGTGGCTTTTGATGGTAGACAATAGATTATGCATAATCTCTACAGGCAACTTGGGCAAAAAAAGATGATTACAACGCTCTATTCAGCCAGCACCAGCATCCATAAAGTGGAATGAACTTCTTGATCAGATTCTCCATGGAGAGAATTGCCATTCGGAATTCAATGAAATGCCAATTCCATTATGGGAAGTAGCCGTCCCACTGAGAAATCATAAGGGCCTATCGTCTGATTTAGCTGGTATTCTGGGAAATTGACAATAATTTTTTTCTTCTATTTTCCATTGGCTAATGCAATAACTTCTATCTCATAGAATGTGTTTCTGTTCAGAACATTTCAACTAAGTGTGCATTACCATAATTCATTCAGATGTTTAGCATGCTTCAGCACATGACCTCCACAAACATATGAGTACATAAACAAACTATTATTTTGTTTAATGTTGATCTGATTAGAACTTCAATTCTCTATTTCCAACTCCCTTCACTAGCCAAAGCCAATGTCAGGAAAAAAACTAATTGTACAAAATAATAAAATTCAAGGCTTTAACGCCAAAAAGTTCCTTTCTATTTATGCTTTATTTCATATTAATTTATTTCTTCTGTCTATTTTTTCATCATCATATTTGTTTCTCAACAAATTAACATGGCATTGACTAAAATAATTATTGGATTTAATCTTCAGACATCTGGCTTTAGGCAGTGGAAACCCAGCTTTCTTTTTATGTACTGGAATGTGGTTTCCAGTGCAGAAGATGAAAACTGGGTTTAAATCATAGAACAACACAGCACTGTGCAGGCCCCTTGGCCCACAATACTGTGTCAACCCTTTAACCTTATTCAAGATCATCTAAACCTACCCTAGTGCATAGTCTCCATTTTTCTTTCATCCATATGCCTATCTAAGAGCTTCTTAAATGTCCCTGATGTATCTGTCTCTAACTAACACACACACACACACACACACACACACACACACACCCTTTCCTCCCAGCTTCTTAACGTTATGCCCTTTGAATTAGTCATTTCCTCCCTCAGAAAATGGTGCCAGCTGTCTGCTGTTTCTGAGCCTCTTCTGATCTTGTATACCTCATAACCATTTTCCCATGCAGATTGCAGCATTATCTCTTCTTCATTGATATACAAACTCAAGGATGAACTGAAGTTACCACTAAAATTCAAACTTTAGTCTAAACTCTGCTATTCTTTTATTATAAGCCAGAGACTCAACATACATAAACAGGTTACATGCGTTAGTATGATTTCAAGTAAGAAATATTAAGTTCAGTGTTCACCGTGTGATCAAAGGAAGAAAAGAAATTTCAGTCCCGTAAAACATGAATGAAGAGCATGGAGAGAAAAGGTGGATATTGCTCAGATTCACTGAAAGATAATACTCGAAAATCGAATCCCCATCTTACAGGGAGAATTACTTAAACAGGAAATGAGGGGAATGAAAAGAATAATGGTGTTAAATAATTAAAAAACTGTGAATTAAATTAATTAAAACTGTTCCAACAGTTCTAAGTATGAAGAATATTTGTTGTGGGTTAAAATTAGGTTAAATGTCTCTTCTACACTGATTATGGCACCTGACATTAATCCAGTAAAGTGTACCCTAGAAAGTGAACTAGACCATAAGACCTTTAGATATAGGAGCAGAATTAGGCCATTTGGCCCATCAAGTCTTATCCACCATTTCATCATGACTGATCCATTTTTTCTCTCAGCCCCAATCTCCTGACTTCATGCCCTAACTAATCAAGAAGTTATCAACACTTAGCCTCTGCAGCCAGGATGTGGCAATGAATTCCACAGATTCACCACTGTCTCTAGCTAAAGAAATGCTTCCTCATCTCCATTCTAAAAAGACATTCCTTTATTCTGATACTGGTCTTCAACTCACCCACCATAGGAAAACATCTATTGAGGCCTTTCAACATTCACTAAGTTTCAATGAGATCTCCTCTCATTCTTGTGAATTCCAGTGAATACAGGCCCAAAGCCATCTTACTCTCTTCCTATGACATGCCATTCAATCCTGGGCTCACGTCTGTAAACCTTATTTGAACCCTTTCCAGTGTCAACACATCCTTTCTAAGATAAGGGATCCAGACTGCTGATAATACTCCAAGTGAGCTCTCCCCTGTGTTCAGCATTACATCCTTGCTTTTATGTAGCTCTATTTTGCAGGAGTAAAACAAACACTTAATCATTCCAAAATGACAAATACATTTGCACATTCAATTCCAGCTGGAGGTCACTGTTTTTAGTATTCATCATAATATAGAATCTTTATGGTATCTCACTCACTGAAGTCTTTTCAGTCAGGTTTTAACACCACTGGCAGTCTGCCAACACCCTCCATCATGATTAGCCAAGTTTGAAGATCAACCAATGAAGTTATACATTCACACTAATTAGTGTTTAACTAGCAGATGACAAAATAAAGATTGGACATGAGAGCTAATGTCGATTGGAAGGATTGATTCTCAGGAGTGAATTTGCAGACATTCTCAAAACTTAATAGTAAAATACTTTTCCTTGGTGCATCCACTAACTCTAAAACACTGTGCAGTTTAAGTCACCCTGATGTTTTATGGCATGGTTGTTCTGTTCATATTTGTACCGCAAATCTAATCAGAATAGTTATTGAAGGATGCTGAAGAACCACCAGGTTAAGGAACTGTTATTGCTTTACATTCATCAGCCTCCTGAATCAGGTGGCTAACTTCATTTAACACTACTCTCAACTGATTCTGAGATACAGACTCTCATTCCAATTCCAGCCTCAGTATTTTTTTTAAGCTCAATGTTCAAAGTAAGTTTATTATCAAAGTACACACACAAAATGCTAGTGGTACACAGCAGGCCAGGCAGCATCTATAGGGAGAAGCACTGTCGACGTTTCGGGCCGGACCCTTCTTGGCCCGAAACGTCGACAGTCCTTCTCCCTATAGATGCTGCCTGGCCTGCTGTGTTCCACCAGCATTTTGTGTGTGTTGCTTGAATTTCCAGCATCTGCAGATTTCCTCATGTTTGCTCTTATAATCAAAGTACATATTTGTCACCAAATACTACCCTGAGATTTATCTTCTTGTCAGCATTCACAGTAGAACAAAGAAATACAATGGAATCAATGAAACACTATACTCGAAAACTGACAAGCAAACAAAGTACAAAAGAAAACAAACTGCAAATACAGAAAAAAAACATAATAATAAATACAGTATGTAAATAAATAACACTGAGGACATGAGTTGTAAAGTACTTGAAAATGAGTCCATAGGTTGTGGAACCAATTTAGTGTGGTGAGTGATGTTGTCCACACTGGTTCAGCTGACTGATGATTGATGGTTCAGCAGAACTGATAACTGTTCCTAAACGTTGTGGTGCGGAACTTAAGACTTCTGTACCTCCTTCCCAATAGTAGCAGTGAGAAGAGTGGAATGCCCAGATGTTGAGGGGCCTTGATAATGGACTTTGCTTTCTTATGCAGCACTTGTTGTAGGTGTACTCAATGGTTGGGACATCTATTTATTTGTACAGATTGTCTTCTTCTGCACGATGGTTGTTTATTGAATCTTTGCCTATGTATAGATTTTCATGAAAATCTATTGTATTTCATGTTCTTTCTGCAAAATAAAATCTTAATGTATTATATGGTAACAGAATACATTGTCTGATTATAAATTTACTTTGCTCTTGGAGAATCATCGTTCCAACTACAATGCAAATTATTCCTTGCAAACAGCGATACTACTCTAGGAGAAATCATAGAGTTTCTATGTGTGTGCTGCCTGCTATGCCATTGGCATTTAGGCAGCAATGAAGATCCTCAAACTCTGGTGGTATTCAGAACTTCCTTCATCATGTCAGTAGCTTCCTCTCAGTTTTCACTACTGTCAGTCATGTAACTCCCAGGTGGAGACCCAGGAATACCGCCGCACTCAAATGTGGAAGGATTCTTCATTGCTGTTTTCACAGAACTTTTGGTTTAACAGTCAAGATTGTTAGTGCTGAGCTGAACTCCTGAACCTGGAGGGACAATGGACCACTCTTAGTCTGGCCTTTATCCTTTGATCTGTTTGGCATGGGTGATCCTGCCAACAGCCAAAGCATTAAGAGAACCCTAACCCTTGGCTCTAGCCAGCATAGCTCTCTGGATCATTGAGGCACACAAGCTTGTAAGCCACAATGAGGTTGTGCTCCTCTTGGAGGATCGATGATGAAACTAAATTCCTAATGCTATTCCATATTCCCTTTCCAGCATCTTCAATCAATTTAACAAATCAAATATAAATTCTAGAAAAAAAAACTCATATGATAAGTCAACATCTGAATATACCTACTGAACTTTCTTTGCTTCTGCATGTTTGACAATGTTTTTAATTCCGTGTCAGTAGTACTTAATCACCAGTAAACTTGGATTTGAAAGTAAGTTACTGGATAATTTTGTCAGGCCACTTCATAGACACACAGGATGGAAGTTCTGCAAAAACTGACTAAACTCACGTTTTCCCCTATGGATTGGTCATCTCTTTTGTGTGCCAGAGATTTCAAGTTCAGAAGAACAAGCTTGAAATGAGAGACACTTAATTTTTTGGTTCATTTTAAATGTGTTCATGTTTTCCATCTTGCCTGATGCCAACCTGAAAGTACTTATGTCATCATTAAAACATATATCTGTATATTGTACCTCAACACACATTAATTAAACATCTGGTTATATTGACACCACAAGGATTTGTTAGCACAGTAATCTAGATGACTAAATCAAATAACAACACACGACTTCAAATCTCATCATGGTCGTTAGGAAATTAAATTTCCATTAATTAAAATAGTTATTTAGAACAAAAAGCTATGGGAGACAGCCTGCCAATCAAGACTGGCAGGTATTTGAATCTTGAACCAGAGAAATATGCTTGACTTATGAACACTATATGAAATAACCAAGCAAGCTAGTGGCACCTACAATCTTGGAAAAAGTTAACAAAATGTTCCTCATTGAAATAAGACAATTTTGAACGTTCCTTGAGATAGACACTCAGTGGCCGCTTTATTAGGTACACCCGCTTACTAATGCAAATATTGATTCAACCAATCATTTGGCAGCAACTCAGTGTGTAAAAGCATGCAGACATGGTCAAGAGGTTCAGTTCTTGTTCAGACCAAACATCAGAATGGGGGAAAGAAATGTGATCTAAGTGACTATAACTATTGTTGGTGGCAAATGGGCAGGTTTGAGTGTCTCAGTGTTGGGAACGCGGCCGGATGAACGCAAACGCAGGACGCAGACACTGAAGTACTAGGGGGAGGACAGGATGGGGATGCCATGGCATTTAAGGGTAGAACTGGGGTTCAGGTAGATACAGTGTCAGGCAGACAGAGCGGAGTGGGCTCCCGGAGTTCAGGCAGGCAGAGCGGAGTGGGCTCCCAGAGTTCAGGCAGGCAGAGCGGAGTGGGCTCCCGGAGTTCATGTTCAGGTAGACAGGCTCCCGGGATTCAGGCAGGCAGGCAGGTCTAGGTGGCTAGATAAGCTGGCGGAGAGCCCTCCCTGGTCAGGCCGCATATATCCCGTGTAGAGCCGCCTCCCAAGTGGTAACACCAGAGGCCTGGGCAATACGTGGACCCCTAGGCGGGTGCTGGGCACAATTCCAGGGTACGGGCAGAAGAGGAGGACGGGACAGAGGAGAGTCCTCTCTGGGCGGGCCGCGTATGTCCTGGGTAGGGTCGCCTCCCAGGCAGAAACACCGGAGGCCTGGGCATGATGCGGACCCCTAGGCAGGTGCGGGGCACAATCCCAGGGTTCGGGCGGAAGAGGAGGACGGGGCAGAACCCCCGCCGGGCAGCGGCAGACTGGCCGAGCCTACCCGACGGAGGCAAGGGATAGGAACGGGCAGAACCCCCGCCAGGCAGCGGCAGACTGGCCGGGCCTACCCGACGGAGGCAAGGGATAGGAATGGGCATAGATCCAGGGTGACCAACACAACAGTCATGATAACAGGAAAATCGGGAAAGACCAGCAGACAGCGTGACCGCGTGAACAACACAAACAAGCAGAGAAGCGTGACCAGCGCATGAGAAGAAAGGTGGGGGAGCGGACCAACCTGGCAGTACTGGTACAGGGCAGAGAAGCATGATGAGGGGTAAATCTGAGCCCGGACAGGATAACAGAATGCAGAGAAGAGTTCGGAGCCGGCGGAGAACAGGAAACAGAACAAAACGACCACCCGCCTGGTCCTGGTCCCGGAACCAAGGCCCCTCATAAACACCTGCAGCTCAGTCAGTCACAGGTGTGTCTCCTTGAGCCAGGAGGGTCCCAACTAGTTCACGGGTGACGGGAGGGGCAACTGCAGAACCCGGAGTCCGGAGCCCTCGGACCGGATCAAGACCAGGAATGCGGATTCTGGACCGGACCGGACCCTGACACTCAGAAACTGCTAATCTCCTGAGATTTTCATGCACATGTCTCTGGAGTTAACAGGGAATGGTGTAAAAAAACAAAAAAAAACTCCAGTGGCTGGCATTTCTATGAGTGAAAATGCCTTGTTGATGAGGGAGGTCAGAGGAGAATAGTTAGACCGGTTCAAGCCGACAGGAAGGTGATAGTAACTCAAATAACTACACGTTATAACAGTGGCGTGCAGAAGAGCAGCTCTTTTTGCACAACACATTGAACCTTGAAGGGGACGTGCTACAGCAGCAGAAGATAACAAACATACACTCAGTGGCCACTTTATTATGTGCAAGAGGGTACCAAGTAAAGTGGCCACTGAGTGCATGCATAAGAAAACTCAGTTTCATTTACTTAAACTTAATTTAATTAATTAAATTCAATTAATCCGATGATTTGCCCAATCTGCACAAATCCCTGTCAGACCTCCACACTCACTGACTTTGTTTCATTATGAGCGATCAACTTATTTAAAGATTTCCAAGTGACTGCTGGCACATTGTGCATCATGCCTTGGAGTTTCTCCAAATAAACTCTGCAGATTTTATGGATGTTCAGTGAAATGCTGAAGGTGTTGTAAATGTGATCATTTTAGCCAATTTCCCACCAAAAATAAGCCCCACTGAAATGCAGATGAAATCCAGGATGTCAATGGACATAACAAGCCCACAATATCTCAAAAGAAGTGAAGCCCATTGTGCATTTTATGTCACTGACATAGAACCATTGAGTCATCAGGAGATGCAGCACAAAAGCACTGTCATGGCCTTTTGACCTACCAAATGCCACAATGTGTGCTGGCAATGTCAGAACCCAAGTGCAGAGGTGAGTCAGACTCCCATGAAGATGGCGAGTTGTTTATTCATAAGAATTCCAACAGAACATCGGTAGTTTGGCTGAGCAACACTACAAGCTGTAACATTCTCAAAACTAGGACCCTGAAATTAGTGCTAATCAGGTGTCCATTTAACTGATACAAGTAACACGGAATCCCTGACACTATCAAAATAAACTCAATACATTTAAGCAGAAAGAACCAGGAAACCAAACTACAAGGAGTGAGTCACTCAAGAGAAAATGCAGGGAAATTTGAGCAATTAATGACACTCGTTAAACAACATTTAACCATATCAGGTGCTCGGAAAGCCTTGGAATCCAACGCCCTCCAGCTAACTGCACAGGCCTAAAGAGTTCATTACACCAGGTCTCCTTCAGCCTTGAACTGTCCATTTGCACTGGTTCTGCATAATCCCATGTTTATTCACATTCTTGTCAATACCCTGCTCTCTTCCACAGATTCTACTCCACACCTGCATGGGGTGGCAAGCCTGTGTGTCTTTGCTGCATGAATGGAAACCAATGGACCCATGAGATCACTGGTAGAACCGTGCAAAATCCATGCAGACAGGCTCTGAGATAAAAATTTAATCCAGCACTCTGGTGCTCTACTCAGATGCACCGTGCACCTCCTCTTCTAGATAAAATATTTAAAAATCATTTAAATATTTAAATACAACCTTTCTTTTAAACTGCATGAAGTTAATGCAAATTAAATCTATAAATATGCAGAGAAGTTAAGAAAAAAAATAAAACTTAACACAAGAAGCAAAGACGAGCAGTGACAGAAGAAATGAATCTAGTCCCTTGATTGAATCAGTAAAGCCATGCTCCTTGACATTCAAAGACTTATTCAGCATTTTTTAAAGGTACAAACAACTACCAAAGCACACCAAACCAGTACTTCTGGTTTATCCTTTTGGTAAAAATTATCTTTTCTTAAATGTGCTGCCACTCCACTAGTGTACTGATGATGTAGCTTGTGAATGTTGCAGTGGCAAGAGTTCCAGAGAAGGAACATTGGCAGAGGGGGAGGAATGTCTCTGCCTTTGAAACAATTGCTCATACCCATGCTGCTGTCCCCTGTTTCCAGTAGAAGATTACGATAGGTTAGGCCGTGGTGACAGTTTGGCTGTGTGTTAAAATCTTCTGGACCTCCATGCCTGCAGGTGGCACTATGGAAGTATGGGAAGCACTGCAAGGTCAATTGCCAGTGCCCTTGGCCTCACCTTGCACCCAGAGACTTACCACTGTGTCCAGGAACATGGAATTGCTGCCGTTCACATAAAGCAAGAAACCAAGAGCCTGTTTAACTTTGCAGATGAACATAGAAGAGATCAGGAAAGTTATCGGTCATTCAGTGTATTGCCCCAGATGAGCAGGTTGTATGGTGTGTATTCTCCTATATAGCAGTGACAACATTTGAATGAATTATTGTATGTAAAGATGGTGGGCCACTTTCAAGTTCCCGGGTGTCAAGATCTCTGAGGTCCCAACGAATCAATGCAGCTATAAAAAATGAAAGACAATGGCTATATTAAATTCGGAGTTTGAAAAGATTTGATTTGTCATCTAAAACACTTGAAAACTTCTAACGACTGAATGATGGATCATACTTGTTGGGCCAAATGGCCTAATTCTGTTCCTATGTCTTATGGTCTTATGTACTATGGAGAGCATTCTGATGGGCTGCATTACTGTCTGGTATGGGTGGGAGGGCTACTACTTAGGACCAAAAGAGGGAAGAGAAAGATATTAAATTAGTCAACTCCATCTTGGATACTAGCCTCTGTGACATCCATGACATCTTCAATGATCCATGCCTCAGAAAGGTGCTGTCTAATATTAAGATATTAAGGACACTCATTACCCAGGACATGCCCTTTTCTCACTGATACCATCAGGAAAGAGGTACAGACACCTGAAGGCACACACTCAGCTATTCAGAAACAGATTCTTCCCCTCTGCCATATGATTCCATGAACACTACTTCACTGTTTATATATACACATAATTTTTGATTTGCACTACTCACTGTAGTTGATCTTTTTTTTCTTCTTTCTATGTTAGGCCATAAGATATAGGAGCAAACTTTGGCAATTTAGCTCATCGAGCATGATCCACAATTCAATCATGGCTGTTCCTTTCCCCCTCTCCCCCCACCCCATTCCCTGGTGTTACATACCCGTGGGTATCTTGTGCCAGTCACATGACCATGATGTAGTTGAGGCTATGCTGGGCATGATGTAATGGTCTTGTAATGGTGGAGTGACATAATTTTCCCACCAGTGAGAGGTCATGTGATAGTTTTTTTCAACTGGGTATAAAAGGAGAACCCCTCCCTGTGACATGGGGCAGTTTGTGGTTGAATTCGTTGAATGACTCCATTCTGCTGCGTATTCGATGTTATGATGCAGTTTTGATTTAAAGTGGAGGTTTACTTTCTGCCTTAAATCTCAAAGGTTATTGCCAGCAGTTTTGCTACAATACTGCCAGTTAAAGTGCAGTCAGAGAGTGAAGATTCGTCAAAGTTCAGGAAGCTGAAAGGTCGAGGAAAGTTCATGTCGACGGTGAAGCAGATTCAACCTTTATTTAATCTTCATACAAGGAATTAGTAACTTGTGTCCATGATAACTCTTGTTTTGCCAAAAGAGCAGAGGGTTGGATGCAAAGTTTTGCCAAGGACAGGTCAGTGCTTTTAAGCCCTTTTATTTCTTTCAATCGTAAATCCCTCTGCAAAGCATCAGCAGTAACGTCGCGAAAGAGGATTTAATTACTTCAAGAGAAGTCTGTCCCTTAACTGACTGTGTAAATCATTTTGGACTTTTTGCAATACTACTTTAAAGAACTGAGTTCACATTTCTCGCTTTAAGAACTGTTCGAGTTGCCGTATCGCAGCTGACTTCCGGTTAAGTTAGTCATTTGTTTACTTTTGGGGTTTTTTTTAAGCAGTGTTTAATAAAAGTTTTATTTGTTATAAAAAACCTGTCTCAATTATATATTCATTGTTGCTGCATCATAACACTGGTATTTTCAGTGTAAAATGAAAATTTTTGATGCCTTGTCCAATCAATAGCCTATGAATTTTTGCCTTAAATACACCCAACGACCTGACCTCCACAATTGCCTCTGGTAACAAATTCCACAAATTCACCACCCTCTGGCTAAAGAAATTTCTCTGCATCTCTGTTTTAAATGTACACCTCTCTATCCTGAGGCTGTGCCCTCTTGCTCTAGACTTTTCCACCATGGGAAACATCCTTTCCACATCTATTTGTCTAGGCCTTTCAATCAGATCCCCCTCATTATTCTTCAAAATTCCAGCGAGTACAGACCCAAGCCATTAACCTTTCCTTGTATGATAACCCTTTTGTTCCCAGAATCATCTTTATGAACCGTCTCTGGACCCTCTCCAATGCTAGCACAACTTTTCTTAGTGCCCAAAACTGTTCACAATACTCAATCTGAGGCCTCACCAGTGCCTTATAAAGCCTCAGCATCACATCCCTGCTCTTGTATTCAAGACCTCTTGAAATGAATGCTAACCTGGCATTTGCCTTCCTCACCACTGACTCTACCTGCAAGTTAACCTTTAAGATGTTCTGCACAAAGACACCCAAGTCCCTTTGCATCTCAAATTTTTGGATTTTGTCCCCATTTAGAAAATAGTCTACACATTTATTTCTTCTACCAAAGTGCATGACCATGCATTTTCCAGTGTTGGATTTCATTTGCCACTTTCTTGCCCATTCTCCCAATCAGTCCAAGTCCTTCTGCAGCCTACTTGTTTTCTCAACACTACCAATCTTTGTATTATCTGCAGTCTTGGCAACAAAGCCTTCTATTCCATCATCTAAATCATTGATATACAGCATTAAAAGAAGCGGTCCCAATACCAACACCTGCAGAACACCACTAGTCACTGGCAGCCAACCAGACAAGGGTCCTTTTAGTTCACTCGCTGCCTCCTACCAGTCAGCCAATGCTCTAACCATGTCAGTAACTTTCCTGTAATAACATGGGCTCTTAAGCAGCCTCATGTGTAGCACCTTGTTAAATGCCTTCTGAAAGTCCAAATATATAACATCTACTACATCCCCTTTATCCATCCTACTTGTAATCTCCTCAAGGAATTTCAACAATTATCATGTACTGCTGCTGCCAAATTAACAAATTCCACAACACATTCCAGTGATAGTACACCTGATTCTGATGCATTTCCCTGTAAGTGTTGATCTTTCAATGTACAGTTGACAGATAAAGATAAACTTTATCTACAGCTCTCCAGGTTGTAACAATTTGAGAGAATAACAAATTTGCCTCATTTCAGGCATTTTATCATGAGATGCTGCCATCTAATCTTGAATGTTCCCACTCCTCACAGCCGCTGTCCTATCAAACTTGCTCAGAAGTGTATGTTCCAATAAGTCCACTCACTTAAAATTCATTACTGCAGTCTTTATGTCCAAAATTCAAACAGTTTATAGTCTGAGAATGATCCAACAAATTCATTATTTACAATGCTGAATTAAGAGAGAATTTCAAAACATTAAAGAAATGAAAAGTAAGCTTTTTAAAATTTATTTAATGTTACTGCTTAGTAACAGACCCTTCTGGCCCAACAAATCTAAGATTTCACTCAATGCAACTCAGAAGTTATTCCTCAATCTATAGATTGTCTTTCAAGAACACTGTAACTCATGTTCTTGGCATTTTTTTTGTTAATTTGTATATTTTGTCTTTATCAATTGTTGTTTGTGAGTTTTATTTTTGATTTTTTTTTTGTAAATTCTATTGGATTTCCATTTTTCCTTGTACATGCCCGCAAGAAAATAACTCTCAAGGTAGTATATGGTGATATGACTGCACTTTGTTAAGAAATTTACTTTGACTTTGCTTTTTCTTTCCATTGTGGGAAGAAACCAGAGTACCCTGAGGTAAAAGTCCCTGCTCTTTTCTTGCCAGCTTCAATCATGGAATGCTGAGAGCCACCCAGCTTAGAATAATGAGTACTTCCCCGTTAATCAGATTTTCCAAAGTAACATACACAAATTCCCAGAAGAATTCAGCAATTCAGGCAGCATCTATAGAGGAAAATAAACTTTGAGCATTGGGAAATCATCTGAAGATGCACTTCATTGAATGTTTAAAGCAATTCAAATAGGAAGGGGGAAAGCAGAAAGGTGAGGAGCTATGAGAGTAATGCATGTGGGAGTGGAGTGGATAGGAGGGAAAACATCTGCAAGATGGCCTCCTTGAGATTCGCACCCTCCCAACTGATATGATAAGCCCAGAACTCCAAGCCTGCACTTCTCTAGTGCAGTATATAAGGAAGATGTACCTCTGCCATAAGAAGGCATAAAAGATGCCACAGTCTACAAGAAGATAAACATCAAACTGCAATAGTTAGCACAGCATTGCTTGTTGCTACCCTGAGGTCTTTGCCTCAGGCATCTTCCATACTGCCATGAGGGATATTTGTAACATTAGTTAGTCTACATTTCATGCCTGACTCAAGCAAACCCCTGCTGTTGTGCTTGGAAAAGTAAGTACCTGAATCACCCTTCCAACTGTCAAACTGAAGCAACAGAATATAATTCATGAAACTGCACCGCTTGCAGGAACGAACGTCATAGGCTGCACCTACATCAGGTTGAAGGCTCCACGTTGGAACATCCTGATGAAGCGTCTTGGCCTGAAACTCCAACTCCTTATCCCTTTCCATAGATTGTGCCTGACCTACTGAGTTCCTCCAGGATTTTGTGTTTGTTACTCTGAAGGTTTCACCATTTAACCAGATCTTTTAGAAATCTCAAAAGCTTCATCTGCAGCTCTTGTGTGATTGGTTTCAACTCATCATGTAAATCTGTGTCTATATTCCTTCCAATGTTTTTAGCTTCTGCTAATCACTTATGGGTTTGATCGAGGCACGACTGTGCAAGCACATGAACGTCAGCGAGTTAGACTAGCAGGAAGGATTTAAAAGAAGACAGCTTTATAGAACAGGTGTCAGAGGAGGGGGAGACATAGAAGGAGGGCTTTGGTTCAACAGGGCTTCGGCAATAATGGTTTGAGGTGAAGTAAAGCTACTGGTGAGGAATAGGAAGTATGTCTGTGAGGCCGGTGTTCTGCACTGGGTGTCAGATATGGGAAGTCCGGGAGACTCCTAACCTGGATGGCCATATCTGCATGAGATGTGTCTAGCTGCAACTCCTTAGGGACCAGGTTAGGGAACTAGAGATGCAGCTCAATGACCTTCATCTGGTCATGGAAAGTGAGGAGGTGATAGAGAGGAGAAATAGGCAGGGAGTCACACCGGGACTATGGGAGACAGATAAGTCAAAAGAGGGAAGGGCAAGAGTCAGATACTAGAGAGTATCCCAGTGGCTGTCCCCCTTAACAATAAGCACTCCTGTTTGAGTACTGTTGGAGGAGACAGCCTACCTGGTCACACCACTGGCACAGATTCTGGCCCTGTGGCACAGAAGGGTAGGGAAAGGAAGAGGAAGGCAGTAGTGATAGGGACTCTATAGATAGGGGGTCAGACAGGCGATTCTGTGGATGCAGGAAAGAAACATGGATGGTAGTTTGCCTCCCAGGTGTCAGGGTCCGAGATGTTTCTGATCGCATCCACGATATCTTTAAGTGGGAAGGTGAACAGCCTGAGTTTGTGGTACATATTGGTACCAATGACCTAGGTAGGAAAAAGGAGGAAATCTTGAAAACAGGCTACAGGGAGTTAGCTGAGAAGCAGGACCACAAGGGTAGTAACGTTGGGATTACGGACTGTGTCACATGACAGTGAGAATAGAAATAGAGTGAGGTGGAGGGTAAATGCGTGACTGAGGGATTGGAGCAGTGGGCAGAGATTCAGATTTCTGGATCATTAGGACCTCTTTTGGGGCAGATGTGACCTGTACAAAAAGGATAGATTACAAGGGGTACCAATATCCTGGCAGGGAGGTTTCTAAGGCTAATGGGAAGAGTTTAAGCTAGAATTGCTGGGGGGTGGGAAGCAAATGGAAGATACAGAGGAAGGGGCAGTTCACTCACAAATAGAGGAAACTTCTAGGCAATGTGACAGGCAAGATAGACAGGTGATAGAGAAGGGACACGCTCAGACTGATGGTTTGAGATGTGTCTATTTTAATGCAAGGAGAATCATATAACCATATATATAACTATATAACAATTACAGCACAGAAACAGGCCATCTTGGCCCTTCTAGTCCATGCTGAAAGCTTACTCTCACCTAGTCCCACCGACATTCCGCCCAGAACCCTCCATTCCTTTCCTGTCCATATACCTATCCATTTTTTTAAATGACAAAATCGAACCTGCCTCTACCATTTCTACTGGAAGCTCATTCCACACGGCTACCACTCTCTGAGTAAAGAAGTTCCCCCTTGTGTTACCCCTAAACTTCTGCCCCTTAACTCTCAACTCATGTACTCTTGTTTGAATCTCCCCTACTCTCAATGGAAAAGATCTATCCATGTCAACTCTATCTATTCCCCTCATAATTTTAAATACCTCTCTCAAGTTCCCCCTCAACCTTCTATGCTCCAAAGAATAAAGACCTAACTTGTTCAGCCTTTCTCTGTAATTTAGGTGCTGAAACTCAGGTAACATTCTAGTAAATCTTCTCTGTATTCTCTCTATTTTGTTGACATCTTTCCTATAATTCGGTGACTAGAACTGTACAAAATACTCCAAATTTGGCCTTACCAATGCCTTGTACAATGTTAAGATTACATCCCAACTCCTATACTCAATGCTCTGATTTATAAAGGCCAGCATACCAAAAGCTTTCTTCACCCCCCCACCTACATGAGATTCCGTGAAAGATGTGGATGAACTTAGAGCATGGATCAGTACTTGGTGCTATGATGTTGTGGCAATTACAGAGACTTAGATGGCTCAAGAGCAGGAATGGGTACTTAGAGTGCCCAACTTCAGATGTGTCAGAAAGGACAGGGAGGGAGGCAAAAAATTTGGGGGCATGGCCCTGTTGATCGGAGGTAGTATCACAGCTGCTGAAAAGGAGGAAGTCATGGAAGGTTTGCTGGCTGGTAGTGCAATGGCATCAGTGCTGGACTCCGGAGTGAAGGCTCCTGAGTTCGAATCCAAGTCAGGCCACACCCGAGCACACTTTCCATCCATGCCGGTTTGAGCATCGAGCTAGTCACTCGGCCTTGTTAAAAAAATACAAGGGTTGAGTCAGGAACATTCATATCATGACTAGGTTCATCCGAAAGGAGACAAATCCTGACACCATGCGCCAGACAAGAATGGCTGACTGCCTGGTATGACATGCTAAAAGAAAAAATAATGAAAGGATAAGGGGTGGAAGTTAGGAACAGGAAAGGGTCAATAACTACTGGGTGATTTTTATAGACCTCCCAACAGTAACAGGGACATCGAGGAGCAGATAGAGAGACAGTTTCTGGAAAGGTGTAATAATAACAGGGCTGTCATGATGGGAGATTTTAACTTCTCAAATATTGATTGGTACCTCCCCAGAGCAAGGGGTTTAGATGGGTGAGAGTTTGTAAGATGTGTCCAGGAAGGTTCTCTGACATAATATGTAGATAAGCCTGTAAGAGGAGAGGCTGTACTTGATCTGGTATTGGGAAATGAACCTGGTCAGGTGTCAGGTCTCTCAGTGGGAGAGCATTTTGTAGATAGTGATCATAATTCTATCTCCTTTACCATAGCACTGGAGAGAGATAGGAACAGAAAGGTTAGGAAAGTGTTTAATTGGAGTAAGTTGAAATATGAAGCTATCAGGCAGGAACTTGGAAGTGTAAATTGGGAACAGATGTTCTCAGGGAAATAGACGGCAGAATTGTGGCAAATGTTTAGGGGATATTTGTATGGCGTTCTGCATAGCTACATTCCAATGAGACGGAAAGGATGATAGGGTACAGAAAATGTGGTGAACAAAGGCTGTTGAAAATTTAGTCAAGAAGCAAAGAAAAATATACAAAAGGATCAAAAAACTAGGTAATGATAGAGAGCTAGAACATTATAAGGCTAGCAGGAAGGAGTTTAAGAATGAAATTAGGAGAGCCAGAAGGGGCCATGAGAAGGCCTTGGCAAACAGGATTAAGGAAAACCCCAAGACATTCTACAAGTATGTGAAGAGAAAAAGGATAATATGTAAGACAGTAGGACCAATTAAGTGTGACAGTGGAAAAGTGTGCATGGAACCAGAGGAGATAGCAGAGGTACTGAATGAATACTTTGCTTCAATATTCACTACGGAAAAGGATATGGTGATTGTAGAGATGACTTACAGCGGACTGAAAAGCTTGAGCATATTGACATTAAGAAAAAGGATGTGCTGGAGCTTTTGGAAAGCTTCAAGTTGGATAAGTCTCCGGGACTGGATGAAATGTACCCCAGGCTACTGTGGGAGACAAGGGAGCAGATTGCTGAGCATCTGGCAATGATCTTTGCATCATCAATGAGGGCAGGAAAGGTTCTGGAGAATTTGAGGGTTGCGTATGTTGTTCCCTTATTCAAGAAGGGAAGTAGGGATAGACCAGGAAATTATAGGCCAGGGAGTGGTTGGTAAATTGATGGAGAAACAGAAGAAGAAGGATTTATTAACATTTGGAGAGGCATAATATGATTAGCAATAGTCAGCATGGCTTTGTGAAAAGCAGGTTGTGCCTTACAATCATGATTGAGTTTTTTGAGGATGTGACTGAACACATTGTTGAATGTAGAGCCGTAGATGAAGTGTATATGGATTTCAGCAAGGTATTTGATAAGGTACCCCATTGAAGGTTTATTGAGGAAGTAAGGATGCAGGGGTTCAAAGGGGACATTGCTTTGTGGATCCAGAATTGGCTTGCCCATAGAGGGCAAAGAGTGGTTATAGACAGGTCATATTCTGCATGGAGGTCAGTGAGCAGTGGTGTGCCTCAGGGATCTGTTCTGGGACCCCTTCTCTTTGTGATTTTTATAAATGACCTGGATGAAGAAGTGGAGGGATGGGTTGGTAATTTTGTTGATGAGACAAAGGTTGGGGATGCTGTGAATAGTGTGGACAGCTGTCAGAGGTTATAGCGGGACATTGACAGGATGCAAAATTGGACTGATAAGTGGCAGATGGAGATCAACCCAAATAAGTGTGAGGTGGTTCATTTTGGTAGGTCAAATATGATGACAGAATATAGTCTTAATGGTAAGTCTCTTGGCAATGTGGAGGATCAGAGGCATCTTGGGTTCCAAGTCCACAGGACACTTAAAGCTGCTGCGCAGGTTGACTGTGTAGTTAAGGTGCATTGGCGTTCATCAACCATAGGATTGAGTTTAAGAACAGAGAGGTAATGCTTTATAGGACCCTGGTCAAACCCCACTTGGAGTACTGAGCTCAGCTCTGGTCAACTTATTACGGGAAGGATGTGGAAACTATAGAAAGTGTGAAGAGGAGATTTATAAGGATGTTGTCTGGGTTTGGGAGCGTGCCCTATGAGAATAGGTTGAGTGAACTTGGCCTTTTCTTCTTGGAACAATGGAGGATGAGAGGTGACCTCATAGAGGTGGATAAGTTGATGAGAGGCATTGATCGTGTGGATAGTCAGAGGCCTTTTTCCAGGGCAGAAATGGCTGACACAATAGAGCACAGTTTTAAGCTGCTCTGAAGTAAGTACAGAAGAGATGTCAGGGGTAAGTTTTTTACACAAAGAGTGGTCAGTGTGTGGAATAGGCTGCTGGCGACAGTGGTGGAGGTTGATACAACAGGGTGTTTTAAGGGACTCCTGGATAGGTACATGGAGCTTAGAAAAATAGAGAGCTATGGGTAACCCTGGGTAATTTCTAAAATAAGTACAATTTTGGTACAGCATCATGGGCTGAAGGGCCTGTATTGTGTTGCAGGTTTTCTATGTTTCTATAACTTCATTTTTAATCATACAGAATGAGTGAGAACCAAAGCAACAGGATGAAAGAATTTGGTCATGATGTCTCTCTGGGTTGATTCTTCACTTCATCATTCCCACTCACTAATCCTTTCTTGATGGACAAAACACACCATCATGGGATACACTTTTGAACACAAGAGCTCCTCCTATTGATTTCCTCCTGTTTTCTTCCCTTACCAACTTTCCCAATCATATAATTAGGTCACTGGAGAATCTTTAGGAATTGATATTTGCTTTCCTGTGTCCTTCTGTGCATGACATTGCAGCTGAGTATTTTTGGTTTTGTCATTCTGGCTGAGTACTAGAAGAGATGAGCCAAACTTCTGGTAATGCCCCCAACAGCCCCTCATTCTCTATTTCCTCTCCGATTTTCCTTCTTCTGCCTCATCTCCCTACCTGCTCATTGCCTCCCTCTGGTGCTCCTTCCCCTTTTTCTTTCTTCCATGTACTTCTGTCTCTTTCACTAATCAACTTCCCAGAACTTTACTTCATCCTTTCCCCTCTAGGTTTTACCTATCACCTTGTGGTTCTCTCTCCCCTCCACCCCCTCCCCTACACCTTTTAAATCTGCTCCTCAGCATTTTTTCTCTAGTCCTGCTGAAGGGTTTTGGCCCACTATGTCAATGGTACATTTTTCCATAAATGCTGCCTGGCCTGCTGAGTTCCTCCAGCATTTTGTGTATGTTGCGAGAACCTATAAACCTCCACTTACATGTACCCAATGGCTTGACCTCCACAGCTGTCTGGGGCAATGAATTGTACAGATTTGCCACCTTCTGGTTAAAGAAATCTTCCTCATCTCTGTTCTAAAGTCACTTTGTATTCTGAGGCTGTGCCCTCCAGATTTAGACACCCTTACTATTGGAAACATCCTTGATGCATCATCAATAACTCTCGGAGACGTGAGGCAAGAGATAGGCTTTTATTAGCTGGAAGAGAGAGCACTATAAGCAGCAAGAAACGAACACACAACGTCCTGGAGACAGAGGGAGAAGCAGTGCCTCCAATCACCTTTATATGGGGGTCTGTGGGAGGAACCACAGGAGCAGTCAGCGGGTGGGGGGGGGGGATGGGTGTGTCCAGACAGGTATATGTAGTTCACCACAATCCTCTCAATGTCCACTCAATTAGGCTTTCATTATTTGATATGTTTTTGTGAAATCCCCCCTCATTCTTCTCAACTCCAGCGAGTACAGGCCCAGAGCCATCAAATGTTCCTCATATATTAAACCTTTCATTCTAATAGAGATGGTCTAATTCACTTCTAAAACACTGAGGACTTCCTTCATTAACACCTCAAGAATGGGATTGCAACCCAAGTGGGAAACAATGACTGAGGGTCACACTACTTACCACTGAATATGACAGCTTTGGCCTGCTTCTCTCCTTCAGTATGCTTCAGAAAAATCACAAGCTGTGATTCATTGAGGAACAAACTAAATAAATGAGGCGGCACTGCAGTGGTTAGCACAATGCTTTACAGTACAGGCAACCATGGTTCGAATCCCGCCACTGCCTGTAAGGAGATTGTCCGTTCTCCCCATGACTGCATGGGTTTCCTCTGGGTGCTCCGGTTGACCTCCACAGTCCAAAGACATACCAGTTGGTAGGTTAATTGGTCATTGTAAATTATCCCATGATTAGGCTAGGATTAAATTATGGGAATGCTGGGCACTGTGATTCAAAGGGCTGGAAGGGCCTATTTTGTGTTGTATCTCAATAAAATAAAATGAAGGGAATGGACGGTAGTTATCCTGTGCTCTCCAACCTGTTGCACATCTCATGGTGCATACCTGTGTTCTCATTCATTCCAGCTCGCTCTGTGAGCCCTAGAGCATTAAACCTCCCCTCAGTGTAACACAAGGCTTTATTATGGAGTGGATGTGGTTATTATAAACTTGTTATCTTTAACTTGCCCAGTATTGAAAGTATTAAAGAGTCAGTGGAACAGAATGTTTCATCACATTCTCCACCACTAAAATAAAATCGATGGTGAAAGGCCCTTCCCACTTCATAAAAAGACAGGCTGTGTTAAAGTTATCTACTAGCAAATGTTAAGCTACTTAAAAATAGTTGCTAGCAAATGTTTGATGTCCACTGGTAATGTAAACATTTCATAGTGTATTTCATAGTCCTCCAAAGGGTCTCAGCTGAAAACGTCAACAGTACTTCTTTCCATAGATACTGCCTGACCTACTGAGTTCCTCCAGCATTTTCTGTATGTTGCTGAGATTTCCAGCATCTGTAGATTTTCTTTTGTTTGTGATTTCATAGTTTATGACTAGTTAGTATGGAAAATTAGAGGTATGGCACAATTTCCAGCTTTGTGTGATGAAAAATTGATACATTTTACAATTAAGCAGCTGATTGGGCAATCGCGGTCAGGTGACCAAGCAGTTTGAAAAGCTCAAACAAATAAATAGAGGGGTAGCTCAAGTGGAGCGGCCTGTGGAAAGCGGCTAGTGAGTGAGTGGACCAGTGAAGGAGTGGAGATTTGAGACTCTGACTTGAGAGGCTTCAAAGAGAAGAGGCGGAGGATGAGTTTGTTCCCAGTTAGTCTTTACAATGCCTCCTGAGACGGTGATGTGCCTCTCCTGTGAGATGTGGCAGTCTTGGGGGAACTCCCCTGTCCCGCAGAGTCACATCTGCCAGAAGTGCTTGCGGCTGGGCGGTCTGGAAGACCGTGTGAAGAATCTGGAGCAGCAGCTCGATGACCTTCGACTCATAAAGGAGAATGAGGCAGTCATAGATGAGAGCTACAGGGAGATAGTCACACCTAGGCTGCCGGAAGCAGGTCATTGGGTGACAGTCAGAGGAGGGAAAGTGAAGGTGAGTAGACAGGTAGTGCAGAGCACCTCAGTAGCCATTCCCCTGAATAATAAGTTTACCGTCCTGGATACTCTTGGCGAGGATGACCGACCAGGTGTGAGCCACAGCGGGAGGGCCTCTGGCACTGAGTCTGACCCTGTGGTGCAGAAGGATGGGACGGAGAAGAGGAGAGCTGTCGTCATTAGAGACTCAATAATCAGGGGAGGAGACAGGAGATTTTGGGGACATGAGAAGGACACCCACATAGCTTGTTGCCTCCCAGATGCCAGGGTCCGGGATGTCTCTGACTGGGTGCATGACATCCTGGTACGAGAGTGAAAGCAACCAGAAGTCCTGATACATGTTGATACCAATGACATAGCCAGGAAGAGGGATGAGGTCCTGAAGTGTGAGTTTTGGGAACTAGGCTGAATGCTGAAGAACAGGACCTCAAGGGTGGTGTTCTCAGGATTGCTGCCAGTGCTACGTGATAGTGATGGCAAGAATTGGAGGAGATGGCAGTTGAATGCGTGGCTGAGAACTTGGTGCAGGGGGCAGGATCTGTTCTGGGACTCTACTTTTTTGTGATTTTTCTTAACAACCTGGATGTGTGGGTAGGAGGGTGGGTTTGCAAGTTTGCAGATGACACAAAGGTTGGTGGTGTTGTCGAGTGTAGAGGATTGTCGAAGATTGCAGAGAGACATTGATAGGATGCAGAAGTGGGCTAAGAAGTGGCAGATGGAGTTCAACCCGGAGAAGTGTGAGGTGGTACACTTTGGAAGGACAAACTCCAAGGCAGAGTACAAAGTAAATGGCAGGATACTTGGTAGTGTGGAGGAGCAGAGGGATCTGGGGGTACATGTCCACAGATCCCTGAAAGTTGCCTCACAGGTAGATAGGGTATTTAAGAAAGCTTATGGGGTGTTAGCTTTCATAAGTTGAAGGATAGAGTTTAGGAGAAATGATGTAATGATGCAGCTCTATAAAATTCTGGTTAGGCCACACGGAGTATTGTGTCCAGTTCTGGTCGCCTCACTAAAGGAAGGATGTGGAAGCATTGGAAGGAGTACAGAGATCTACCAGGATGATGCCTGGTTTGGGGAGTATGGATTATGATGAGAGATTAAGGGAGCTAGGGCTTTACTCTTTGGAGAGAAGGAGGATGAGAGGAGACATGATAGAGGTGTACAAGATATTAAGAGGAATAGACAGAGTGGTCAGCCAGCGCCTCTTCCCCACTGCACCACTGCTCAGTACAAGAGGACATGGCTTTAAGGGAAGGGGAGGGAAGTTCAAGAGGAATATTAGAGGAAGGTTTTTCACTCAGAGAGTGGTTGGTGCGTGGAATGCACTGCCTGTGTCAGTGGTGGAGGCAAATACACTAGTGAAGTTTAAGAGACTGCTAGACAGGTATATGGAGGAATTTAAGGTGAGGGGTTTTATGGGAGACAAGGTTTGAGGGTCGGCACAACATTGTGGGCCGAAAGGCCTGTAATGTGTTGTACTATTCTATGTCACATGTTCTTTGTTCTCTGTTAATGGCTCAAGTGCTAAGTCCATAAGACAATAAAACATAGGAGCAGATTCAGACTCATTGAGTCTTCTCTTTTATTCCATCATGGCTGATTTATTATACCCCTCTTCCCCATTCTCCTGCCTTCTCCCCACATAAAGCTCAATACCGTTTCACAAAGCCATTTATGCTTTTGTATACCTCTCTGAGAGGCGTTACTTGAAAGTAATAGGAGTGATTGAATTTTGATTCAAAATGGATAAGAAATTTTCATCCATAGCTACTACAGCATTTTGTCTGCATCTTGTGAGATATCTGGACGTGTGTCTGAATGGTCAATGTGTAGTGGGTTTTAAAATTGCATAATTTTCTGTGCTTGAATTAATAAACTTTTACTTTGTGTTGCATTTATTTCCCAAAAGGACAGAATAATTCTTGCCTATAAATTTTTTATTGATTTGAGCTTGAAGTTCAGATGCAATGTTTGAATTCCAGATTACTCATCTGTTATTGAAATGATTGGTTTTAATGGAAAGAATCGTTGAGTGGATTCTAAGTAGAGAGAAAAAATCACAACAACAGTTTTATATCCTGCAAATAAGTTGAAAATCTCCACCTTTGTCTTCCCAGGTAAGATGAGAATTATGATCGAAGGCAGATTGATGGGGCAGAATACAATAGTCATTTAAGGCTTGTTGAAATGTCTAATATTGCAAAATTCATTGGTTATAGAGTCATAGAAAAGTACGCCCCTTTGGCCCATCCAGTTTCTGTTCAGCCATTTAAACTGCCTATACCACATTGACCTGCTCCAGGACCACAACCCTCCATACGCCTACAATCCATGTACTTCTGTTAAACTGGTATATTCTGTGGCACCCTAAAAGGTCATCACTTTGTTTGCTCCACTGTTGTGAATTGCGTATTCAAAGTTAAACATACCTTGGTTTATCCTTGGTCTTCAATGGCAACATCTTTACTGATTACATTCACCATCAACACCAATGGAAAGACATTCATCCTTGCTGGTCACATACTGGAAATACCATGTCTACTGGTGCTCGTCAGAAACTGTGGTGTGGTACTGGGAGTCCTTGATGATAGATGTTGCTTTTCTGAGAAGTTACCTCTTAATGGTTTGGAGAACGGTACACGTGGCTGCAGGTATTCACCCTCAATAACTATAATTGATTAGGTGCAAGGAGAACCCATATTAATTCCAATTACATTTATTGATGTTATGATGATGTGGCCATTACAGAGACTTGAATGGCTCAGGGGCATGGATAATTACTTCAAATGCTGGGCTTTAGATGTTTCAGAAAGGACAGGGAGGGAGGCAAAAGAGGTGGGGGCATGGCACTGTTGATCAGAGATGGTGTCACAGCTGCAGAAAAGGAGGAAGTCATGGAAAGATTGTCTACGGAGTCTCTATAGGTTGAAGATAGGAACAGCAAGGGGTCAATAACTCTACTGGGTGTTTTTTTATATACTTCCCAATAGTAACAGTGAAATCAAGGAGCAGATAGGGAGACAGATTCTGGAAAGGTGCAATAATAACAGGGTTGTCATGGTGAGAGATTTTAATTTCCCAAGTATTGATTGGCATCTCTCTACAGCAAGGATATGGGTGGAGTTTGTTAGGTATATTCAAGAAGGTGTCTTGACACAATATGTGGATAAACCTGCAAGAGCAGAGGCTGTACTTGATCTGGTATTGGGAAATGAACCTGGTAAGGTGTCAGATCTCTCAGTGGGAGAACATTTTAGAGATAGTGATCACAATTCTATTTCCTTTACCATAGCATTGGAGAGGGATAGGAACAAACAAAATAGGAAAGCATTTAATTGGAATAAGGGGAAATATGAACCTATCAGGCAGGAACTTGGAACCATAAATTGGGAACAGATGTTCTCAGGGAAATGTAGAGAAGAAATGTGGCAAATGTTCAGGGGATATTTGCGTGGACTTCTGCATAAGTATGTTGCAATGAGACAGGGAAAGGATGGCAGGGTACAGAAACCGTGATGTACAAAGGCTGTTGTAAATCTAGTCAAGAAGAAAAGCTTGTGGAAGGTTAAAAAAAAATTAGGTAATGATAGAGATCTTGAAGATCATAAAGCTAGCAGGAAGGAGTTTAATAATGAAATTAAGAGAGCTAAAAGGGGCCATGAGAATGCCTTGGTGAGCAGGATTAAGGAAAACCCCAAGGCATTCTACAAGTATGTGAAGAACAAGAGGATAAGACGTGAGACTATAAGACAAGTCAAGTGTGACAGTGGAAAAGTGTGTATGGAACCAGAAGAGATAGCTGAGGTACTTAATGAATACTTTTCTTCAGTATTTACTACAGAAAAGGATCTTGACGATTGTAGGGATGACTTACAGTGGACTGAAAAGGTTGAGCATATAGACGATGAAAGAGAATGTACTGGAAATTTTGGAAAGCATCAAATTGGATAAGTCTCCAGGACTAGACAAGCTGTACCCCAAACAACCGTGCAAGGTGAGGGAGGAAATTGCTGAGCCTCTGGTGATGATGCGGATAGGAGAGGTTCCGGGGGATTGGAGGGTTGCAGATGTTGTTCCCTTATACAAGAAAGTGAGTAGAGATAGCCCAGGAAATTATAGACTAGTGAGTCTTACTTCAGTGGTCGGTAAGTTGATGGAGAAGATCCTGAGAGGCAGGATTTATGAACATTTGGGGAGGCATAATGTGATTAGGAATAGTTAGCATGGCTTTGTCGAAGGCAGGTCATACTAATCATCATGGTTGAATTTTTTGAGAATGTGACTAAATGCATTGTTGGAGGTAAAGCAGTAGATGTAATGTGCATGGATTTCAGAAAGGCATTTGATAAGGTATCCTTATCAATTGATAAAGTAAGGCATGGGATTCAAAGGGACATTGCTTTGTGGATCCAGAACTGGCTTGCCCATAGAAGGCAAAGTGTAGTTGTAGACAGGTCATATTCTGCATGGAGGTCAGTGACCAATGGTGACTCAGGGATCTGTTCTCCATGAAGTTTATAAATGACCTGGATGAGGAAGTGAGGGGATGGGTTAGTAAATTTGCTGATGACACAAAGGTTGGGGGTATTGTGGATAGTGTGAAGGGTTGTCAGAGGTTACAGTGGGACATGGAGAGGTTGCAAAACTGGGCTGAGAAGTGGCAGATGGAGTTCAAACCAGATAAGTATGAGGTGGTTCCTTTTGGTAGGTCAAATATGATGGCAGATTATAGTATTAATGGTAAGACTTTTGGCAGTGTGGAGGATCAGAGGGATCTTGGAGTCGGAGTCCATAGGACACTCAAAGCTACTGCACAGGCTGACTCTGTGGTTAATAAGGTATACAGTGCATTATTTTTCATCGGTAGTGGGATTGACTTTAGGAGCCAAGAGGTAATGTTACAGCTATATAGAACCCTGGTCAGAACCCACTTGGAGTACTGTCCTCAGTTGTGGTTGCTTCACTACAGGAAGGATGTGGAAACCATAGAAAGGATGCAGAGGAGATTTACAAAGATGTTGCCTGGATTGTGGAGTATGTGTTGAGATTATAGGTGGAGTGAACTTGGCCTTTTGTCCTTGGAAAGGTGACCTGATAGGGGTGTATAAGACGATGAGAGGCATTGATCGTGTGGATAGACGGGATTTTTCCCAGGGCTGAAATGGCTAGCACAAGGGTGCACTGTTTTAAGATACTTGGAAGTAGGTACAAAGGAGATAGCAGGGGTACGGTGGTAGAGATGGATATGATAGGGTGTTTTAAGAGACTCCTGGAGCTTAGAAAAATAGCAATGGCTAATCCTAGGTAATTTCCAAAGGGCCTGTATTGTGCTGTAAGTTTTCTATGTTTCTATATAGAATTGTTGTCAATTCCACACAGACATTCTGTAATTTACAGAATCACAGGGCTTGATGCAAAGTATTATTATATTTTCAGACACACTCATCAACTGCAGGCCCATATAATTTGTGTTCCTTTAAAAAATCACAATGTATTCTTTGAAGTGTTAGTATACAGATCCTAATGTCAGTACATTATTTTTGTGCTTGTCTGCCACCATTGCAGTAAATGAATAGTCACTTTGAAAATCTTGCCTTAGCCCTTGTTTATTTTCACCACATTATACCTTATAAGATAAGGTAATCTTGAAGGTTAAGTTACATGATATCCTTCATAGGATAAGCACTGAGATCATTTCTGAAAAGTCCTTTGCAAAATCACAGTCACATCATTTGGAATGATATTCAGATTGAACTAATTATTGGCAAAATTCAAAGAAAGCCTTAAGAAAATTGGGCACCGTAAAATGATTATTGGTGAATGATAGAATCTGCAGAAGGTGTAAATTGAAAGGAATAAGATAGAATTAGCACAAATAGATACCTGATGGTCAGTGCATTCCTGGTATATCAACAATAATTTCTTTGCCTTAATGTCATCACAGTCTACATCAAAAATGCTGTCATGCCATTTGAGAAAAATCAGCTGTTGCCAACATACATCATACAGCAAAGTTTCAGTGGTGCTATTTCGTATGGCATTCACACTTCTATTGAACTGTGGCCCAGAGGGGCAGATGCAAGTCTGTCCTTTCAGAAGCTCCAACTGGATCAATCTTCACCTGCTATCTCGGCCACAGCCATTCCAATGTGGGTGGTCCTGAGTTGGCATTGCCTGATGGAGTTCTTGAAGCGTACAAGCTTCCACATGTCAACATGGAGGAGGAAAAATTTCACCAACACTTAGAGATGCTTTGCGGGCCGGAGCTGTACACACCAGTGCATAGACTCTGCAGATCTATTGTCTAAATGACTGGTCAGGTAGCATCTGTGGAGGGAAATGAACTTAACATTTTGGGTCTTGGCCCAATAAACTCGCACAATACTTCAACAAGATGCAACTAAAGCAACTGTTCCGATTATGCCTCAGTGCTTGCATATTTCTGCACTTGACCTGGACATCACCCTGCTTCACTGGAAGCCTATTAACTCTTGAAAATTACTAGTGATTGCAATGTATCTGCACTGCTCTCAAATATATCACAAAGGCTGAGCAGCTTGTATATTTCAATGAAATTGGCAACTTCACCTTCATGAGACACAAGAGACCTCAGATGCTGGAATACAAAGCAACAAACAATCCAGGGGAGGAAATTAGCGGGTTGAGCAACATCTTTTCCTCTAACGGGTACTGCCTAACCTGCAGAGTTCCTCCTGCAGATTGTTTGTAGCTTCAGGAGTTTCTGCTTCATCAGGCAAACTGCTTTGGGCCTCTTATCTAAGAAAGGATGAGCTGGCATTGGAAGGTCGAGGTGAGATTCAGGAGAGTGATCGGTTTAATATATGACAGGCATTTGATGTCTCTGGGCCAGTACTCACTGGAGTTAAGAATGAGGAGAATCTTATGGAATATAGAAAGTCCCATATTAATGGTGTGTTCATAAAGAGGATGTTTCCTATAGTGGAGTTTAGGACCAGATGGCACAGAATAGAGTATTCCTTTTAAACAGATAAAAGGAGGAAGATTTTCCACCCCCCCCACCCCCCACCAGAGGGTTCAGTGTCTGGCTTTCACAATTATGTAAGCCTAGCCAATGGATATATTTAAAGCAGAGGTTAATAGGTTGATTGGTTGTCAAAGATTACAGGGAGAAGGTGGGAGAATGGGGTTAAGGAGGATAATAAATCAGCCATGATCAAATAGAGGACCGGACTCAATGGGTTGAATGGTCACATTCTGCTCCTATGTCTTGTGGGCTCATAGTATAACTTGCAATGGCAAGATCGCAGAAGGCTAATGAGCTGAACATTTGTGCTGGAGTGCTCTGTGGCAAGAACTACAATGACACATTGAAAAAGGGACACCATGCTCAGAGGTCCAGCTTGGTTGTATTTGGAAGGTGCATCTTCAGCAAAAAGAACTGCAGGTCTGAAATTTGCTCACTGGTGCTTGTTCAAGGACAATGAGCCCACATTCTAAAAACTGTATAAATGAGAAGTGAGAAAAACCACACAAAATACTGGAAGAACTCAACAGTCCAGGCAGCACCTATGGAAAAAAGCACAGTCAATGTTGAGAAACAATTGACAGTAAGACAACAGCAGAGTTCTTGACCAGATGCTAGATGAGAACCTCAAGTCACTTTTATTGTCATTTCAACCATAACTGCTATGTACAGTACATAGTAAAAATGAGACATTTTTCAGGACCATGGTATTACATGACAGTACAAAAGCTAGACTGAACTATGTAAAAACCAACAGAAAAAACTACACTAGACTACAGACCTACCCAGGACTGCATAAAGTGCACAAAAACAATGCAGGCATTACAATAAATATTAAACAGGACAATAGAGCAGTAAGGTGTTAGTCCAGGCTCTGGGTATTGACTCCAATAGCTTGGGGGAAGAAACTGTTACATAGTCTGGTCATGAAAGCCGGAATGCTTCGGTGCCTTTTCCCAAATGGCAGGAAGGAGTTTGAGGGGTGTGTGGGGTCCTTCGTAATGCTGTTTGCTTTGCGGATGCAGCGTGTAGTGTAAATGTCCATGATGGTGGGAAGAGAGATCCTGATGATTTTCTCAGCTGACCTCACTATCTGCTGCTGGGTCTTTTGATCTGAGATGGTACAATTTCCAAACCAGACAGTGATGCAGCTGCTCAGGATGCTCTCAATACAACACCTGTAGAATGTGATGAGGATGGGGGTGAGAGATGGAATTTTCTGAGTCTTCACAGAAAGTAGAGACGCTGCTGGGCTTTCTTTGCCATGGAGCTGGTGTTGAAGGACCAGGTGAGATTCTCCACCAGGTGCACACCAAGAAATTTGGTGCTCTTTACGATCTCTACCGAGGAGCTGTCAATGTTCAGCGGGGAGTGGTCGCTCCATGCCCTCCTGAAGTCAACAACCATCTCTTTTGTTTTGTTCACATTGAGACAGGTTGTTGGCTCTGCACCAGTCTGTTAGCCACTGCACCTCCTCTGTAAGTTGACTCGTCATTCTTGCTGATGAGACCCACCACAGTTGTGTCATCGGCGAACTTGATGTTGTTTGAGCTGGGTGTTGCAGCACAGTCGGGGTCAGCAGAGTGAACAGCAGTGGACTGAGCACACAGCCCTGGGGGCCCCTGTGCTCATTGTGATGGTGTTGGAGACGCTGCTCCCGATCCAAACTGACTGAGGTCTCCCAGTCAGGAAGTCTAGGATCCAGACGAGATTAGATGGGAATCCCAATGAGTCAGAAATCCTAAACAGTCACATACCAAACGTAAAGGTTCTCAATGTCTACCTTCCCAATGTCAAAAGATTGCTGTCAGTTGCTAACAATATTACAATTTTTAACTTGTTTTAAGAACATCCTTGAATCATTCTCTATCTAGTCATATCTTGCTGTTAAAATGTCCAACTTTAAGGATTAAAACTAGCTTTTTAAAAAAATTTACATGTACTATACATCAAAACATACAGCAAAATATGGCATCTGTGACAATGACCAAGGCAGTCAGAAGTCTTGTGAAGTGGAAGTCAGTCAATCATGGTCCTGGGGGACTATCAATGAAAGGAAGCTGAAAGCTTGCTTATGGATCTTCCAAATTTGAAGAGATAGCTACAGTTCTAATCAGAGATCATTCAGGTATTTCTGTAAAGCACAAGGTTCGCATTATTTCTCAGGTACTAATTTTTAGAATGTGGGTTAATTCTCCTTGTAGCCAGTTCACAAGCACAGACTGTGTTGGGGATATTGACCTGGGAGAGTACATTAATGTTGGATCTTGCCATGGTCTGCAAGCCTTTCTACATGTTTCTGGTAAACAGTCTACATTGTGCTGCTAACTCAGTCTTTAGTGATGCTCACCAGAGTGGAAGTAGTAAGTGAGAGAGGCAGACAGAAACAGACAGAGAGACAGAATAGATGAGAGCAAGAGATGCTTGTTCTGCTTAAACATTGATCATTGGAGCTCTTTTGAAGGTGTATTTATTTTAGTAACATAGAAAACCTACAGCACAATACAGGCCCTCAGGCCTACAAAGTTGTGCCAAACATGTCCCTACCTTAAAATTACAAGGGTTACCCACAGCACTATTTCTCTAAGCTCCACGTACCTGTCCAGGAGTCTCTTAAAAGACCCCATTATATCCACCTCCACCACCATTACTGGCAGCCCATTCCACACATTCACCACTCTGCATAAAAAAAAACTTACCCCCAACATCTCCTGTGCTTACTCCCAAGCACCTTAAACCTGTGCCCCCTTGAGGCAGCCATTTCTGCCCTGGGAAAAAGCTTTGACTATCCACTCAATTAATGCCCCTTATCTTATACACCTCTATCAGGTCACCTCTCATCCTCTGTCACACCAAGGAGAAAAGGCCAAGTTTACTCAACCTGTTTCATAATGCACATTCCCCAATCCAGGCAACATTGAACATAGGTGCAGAAGTAGACCATTCAGCCCCTCGACTCTGCACCACCATTCTGAGATCATGGCTGATCATTCACTATCAATACCCAGTCCCTGCCTTGTCCTCATATCCCTTGATTCCCCTATCCATCAGATATCTATCTAGCTCCTTCCTGAAAGCATCCAGAGAATTGGCCTCCACCGTCTTCCGAGGCAGTGCATTCCACACCTCCACAACTCTGGGAGAAGCTCTTCCTCAACTCTGTTAAATAACTGACCTCTTATTCTCAATCCATGCCTCCAGTACTGGACTCTCCCAACATCTAGAACATATTTCCCGCCTCAATCCTATCAAATCGTTTAATTATCTTAAACGTTTCAATCAGATCCCCTCTCAATATCCTCAATACCAGTGTGTACAAGCCCAATCTCTCTGCGTAAGACAGCCCTGCCATCTCAGGAGTCAACCTAGTGAATCTAAGCTGCACTTCAATTGCCAGAATGTCCTTCCTTAAACCTGGAGACCAAAACTGTACACAATATTCCAGGTGTGGTCTCACCAGGGCCCTGTACAAATGCAAAAGGACATCCTTGCTCTTGTACTCAATTCCCCTTGTAACAAAGGCCAACATTCCATTTGCCCTCTTCACTGCCTGTTGCACTTGCTCATTCACCTTCATTGACTGGTGAACTAGGACTCCTAGGTCTCTTTGCATTTCTCCCTTACCTAACTCTACACTGTTCAGACAATACTCTGCCCTCTTGTTCCTGCTTCCAAGTGGACAACTTCACAATTATTCACATTGAATGACATCTGCCAAGTATCTGCCCACTCACCCAGCCTATCCAAGTCTCCCTGTATTCTCCTAACGTCCTCTTCGCATGTCACACTGCCACCCAGTTTAGTATCGTCAGCGAACTTGCTGATATAGTTTTCAATGCCCTCATCTGAATCGTTGACATAAATCGTAAAGAGCCGTGGTCCCAATATAGAGCCTTGTGGTACCCCACTAGTCACCTCCAGCCAGTCCGAGAAACACCCATTCACTGCTACCTTTGCTTTCTATCTGCCAACCAGTTTTCTATCCATGTTGAAACCCTGCCCCCAATGCCATGAGCTCTGATTTTACTCACCAATCTCCTATGTGGCACCTTATCGAATGCCTTCTGAAAATCTAGGTACACAACATCCACTGGTTTACGCTCGTCTAACATCCTTGTTACACCCTCTAAAAACTCCAACAGATTTGTCAAGCATGATTTGCCCTTGGTAAATCCATGCTGGCTCGGCCTAATCCTATTTCTGCCATCAAGATGTGCCACTATTTCGTCCTTAATAATGGACTCAAGCATCTTCCCCACGACTGACGTTAGGCTAACAGGGCGATAGTTCTGTTTTCTCCTTCCCTCCCTTCTTGAAAAGTGGGATAACATTAGCCACTCTCCAATCTTCAGGAACTGACCCTGAATCTAAGGAACATTGGAAAATGATTACCAATGAATCCGCAATTTCCTGAGCCACCTCTTTTAGAACCCTCGGATGTAGACCATCTGGACCCGGGATTTATTAGCCTTCAGTCCTACCAGTCTACTCATCAGTTTCTTTCCTAATGTCAATCTGTCTCAATTCCTCTGATATCTTATGACCCTGGCCCATCCATACATCTGGGAGATTGCTTGTGTCCTCCCTGGTGAAGACAGATCTAAAGTATGCATTAAATTCTGTTGCCATTTCCCTGTTTCCCATAACAATTTCTCCCAATTCATTCTTCAAGGGGCCAACATTGTTCTTAACTATCTTCTTTCTCTTCACATAGAGAAAAAAGCTTTTGCTATCCCCTTTTATATTCCTGGCTAGACTGAGCTCATACCTGATTTTTTCTCTCCGTATTGCTTTTTTAGTCAAGATCTGCTGTTCCTTAAAACTTTCCCAATCATCTGTATTCCCACTCATCTTAGCCCTGTCATACTTCTTTTTCTTTAATGCTATACAATCTCTGACTTCCTTTGTCAACCACTGTGGCCCTGTTCCCCTCTTTGAATCCTTCTTTCTCATTGGAATGAACTGCTTTTGCATCTTTTGTATTATGCCCAAGAATATCTGCCACTGCTGATCCACTGTCTTTCCTGCCAGGGCATCCGCCCATTTAACTTTGGCCAGCTCTTCCCTCATTGGCTCCGTAGTCTCCTTTATTTAATTGCAACACTGACACCTCTGATCTGCCCTTATCCCTCTCAAATTGTAGATAAAAACTTATCATGTTATGATCACTACTTCCTAATGGCTCCTTTACTTCAAGATCACTTATCAATTCCTGTTCATTGCACATCACCAAGTCCAAAATAGCCTCGTTCCTGGTTGGCTCAAGCACAAGCTGTTCCAAAAATACATCCCTTAGACACTCCACAAACTCCCTAGCCTGGGGTCCAGCACCTACCTGATTCTCCCAGTTCACCTGCATGTTGAAATCTCCCATAACGACTGCATTACCTTTAGCACATGCCAATGTTAACTCCCTAATCAACTTGTACCCAATATCCACACTACTGTTTGGGGGCCTGTACACAACACCCATTAGGGTCTTTTTACCCTTACTGTTCCTCAGCTCAATCCACACAGACTCTACTTCCCCTGTTCCCAAGTCACCTCTTGCTATGGACTGAATCTCATTCGTCACCAACAGGGTCACCCCACCCCCTCTTCCCATATTTCTGTCTCTACGATAGCACGTATACCCTGGTACACTCAATTCCCAGGCCTGATCCCCTTGCAGCCACCTCTCCGTTATCCCAACAATATCGTAGTTCCCCATTTTCATCTGAGCTTCAAGCTCATCTGTCTTATTTCTGACACTACGCGCATTCAAGTATAGAATTCTTAGCCCATTCCTCCTCTCTTTGCTTAAAGCACTGTCTACTGTACCTAACCCAGCTCCTTGAACTTCCATCGGGCTAATTGCACCCTGAATTTTGATGACCTTCTCAAGATTACCCAAACCTTCTACACATTTAACCCCATGCTCCTTCTGACCAACCCTCTGGGTCTGGATCCCTGCCCCCTGCACATCTAGTTTAAACCCCCCTGAGCAGCACTGCCAAACACTCCTGCAAGAATGTTAGTACCCCTCCGGTTCAGATGTAGACCGTCCCTTCGAAACAGATCCCAATGTCCCTGGAACAAAGACCAATTATCCAAAAACCTGAACCCTTCCTTCCTGCACCATGCTCTCAGCCTCGTATTAATGTGCATAATCATTCTATTCTTCGCCTCACTCGCACGTGGCACAGGTAGCAATCCCGAGATTGTCACCCAGGAGGTCCTGCCTTTCAGCTTCACTCCTAACTCCCTGAACTCTAAGCAGGACCCCCTCACTCACCTTACCTACATCATTGGTCCCTACATGGACCACTACATCTGGGTTCATGCCCTCGTTCTCACGAATAGCCTGCACCCAATCTGAGATGTCCCAGACCCTGGCACCAGGGAGGGAACATACCATCCGAGACTCCCGATCTGCCTCACAAAATCTCCTATCTGCCCCCACTAACTATAGAATCCCCTAAAACTATCGCTCTCTTCTCTTCTCCCCTTTCTAGTTGAGGGTTCAACCTCTGTGCCAGAGGCAGGACCACTGCAACTCATTCCTGGTAGGTCATCCCCATCAACAGTATCCAGTACAGTATACTTATTGTTAATGGGAATGGCCCATTAACATCTTTGTAAACGTGAAGTAAACTACAGATGCTGGGGTCAAAGCAACATGTACAAGCTGGAGAAACTCAGCAGGTCAGGCAGCATCCATGGACACGAGCAGTCAACTCATTTGAAGTTGGAGAATTCAATGTTCAAGTCTTCAACTAACAGTAATTCTCTCCTTGTCATAAAGGGGGGCATTGGGAGTGGACCCAAATGTAAGACACAGACACCGAGCTACAATGAACAGGACTAGGCATGAGAAGGAAGCAAGGGAAGTGAAGAAGAAATGATGCTGGACCCTAGACAAGACAAGGTATCCAGGCCTGGGCTAGGACTTGAGGATAGTAGAATCAGAACATGGAACTGGGAACTAGGCCCCTGGGCATGGACTCCAAGCCAGAGACTGGACAAGGACCCAGAATCTGGGTCAACTCAGGCTCAGACTCCAGACCCAGGCAAGGACAAGACATGGCTATAGGATGAGGAGAGGCACAGGACTGGACATGAGACTCATGGACAAGATAAGGAAACCCTAGCACAGAACAAGGGAACCACAGCACCAGTATGGGCAAGGAACTCCTGGGCTAGGCAAGGCACATCAACAAGACAAGAACACAGAACCTAGCTCAAGGGAGAATAGGAACACAGAACCCAGAGCCTAGGTTGAGGGAGAACAGGAACACAGAACCTTGGTCAAAGGAGAGACAAGAACACAGAACAGAGCCAGGACCCTTCCTTGGGTACAGGATGTAGGGCCAGGACTCATTACACAGAACATAAGACAGTTCCCAACTCCAAGTAGCAGCAAAACAGCCAGATCTACCTAGCAAAGGTATGGACACAGACAGTTCCAGGCATAGGCTGCAAGGCAAGATTCCAGAAGGAAGGAAGGGAACAGTCCAACCTCAGAGTAACAGCAATGACAGCCTGACTTACCCAACAGAGGCAAGGACCCAGAGGGACCAATCCCACCATAGGGTAACAACAAGGACAGGATACTACCAAGCTAGCAACCACCCTTGAACCCAGGGCCACTTATATTCCCGGCTTCAAGACGAGAATCAGGTGCCTACTATTAAACCCAAATGAGACAAGGGACAGCCGGAAGACCTGGAGTCTGGAGTCCACGGAATGCGGACTTCACAGACCGGACCATGACAGTACTCCCCTCCCCCCAACCCCCCTTCTATGGGAGCCTCCGGGTGACCTAACAAGTTGTCCCGGATTAACGACGACCTGGATGGGTGGGGAAGGGGCTTCCAATCAGGAGAGAACCCAGGATGATGAAAGTTAGATGACAGTATTTGTGTTGTTGGGTCCATGTATGGCTGGTTCGTTCTGTCATAAGGGGGGCATTGGGAACCCAAATGCAAGACACAGACACTGAGCTACCATGAACAGGACTAGGCATGAGAAGGAAGCAAGGGAAGTGAGGAAGAAAGGACGCTGGACATGACGCAGGCCCGGGACGAGACACCTTCTCCCTTCCCCTATCCTAGCTTCACTCTGCCTCCTCCTCCAGCTGCCTACCACCTCTCTCATGATTCTGCCTTCTTCTACTACACAGTGCTTTCCCCTTACATTCCTTCTTCACCTCTCCTGCCTATCTACTCCCTGCTTCCCCTCCCCCAACCCCTTGATCTTTCCACTTACTGGTTTTTCACCTGGCACCCACCAGCCTTCTCCTTCCTACCCTCCCCCCACTTTCTTTATGGGGCCCCTGCCCCCTCTCTCTTCAGTCCTGACAAAGGGTCTCAGCCCGAAACGTTGACTGCTCGTTTCCACAGATGCTGCCCGACCTGCTGAGTTCCTCCAGCTTGTTGCACGTTTTGCAGCATCCTTGCAAATCTGCTCTGCACTCTTTCTATGGCTTCCACATCTTCTTTGTAGTGAGGCGACAGGAACTGAGCACAGTACTCCAAGTGGGGTCTGACCAGGGTCCTATATAGCAGCAATATTGCCTCTCTGCTCCTAAATTCAATTCAGCGATTGATGAAGGACAATACACCGTATGCCTTCTTAACCACAGAGTCAACCTGCGTAGCTGCTTTGACAGTCCTATGGACTTGGACCCCAAGATCCCTCTGATCCTCCACACTGCTAAAAGTTTTACCATTAATACTATATTCTGCCATCATATTTGACCTACCAAAAAGAACCATTTTACACGTATCTGGGTTGAACTCCATCTGCCACTTCTCAGCCCAGTTTTGTATCCTATCCAATGTCCCACTGTAAACTCTGACAGCCCTCCACACTACCCACAACATCTCCAACCTTTGTGTCATCAGAAAACTTACTAACCCATCCCTCCACTTCCTCATCCAGATCATATATAAAAATCGCAAAGAGTAAGGATTCCAGAACAGATCCCTGAAGCACACCACTGGTCACCGATCTCCATGCAGGTTATGACTGTCTACAACCACACTTTGCCTTCTGTGGGCAAGCCAATTCTGGATCCATAAAGCAATGTCCCCTTGTCTCCTATGCATCCTTACTTTCACAGTAAGCCTTGCATGGGGTACCTTATCAAATGCCTTGCTGAAATCCATATACTCTACATCTACTGCTGTTCCTTCATCAATGTGTTTAGTCATATCCTCAAAAAATTCAATCAGGCTCGTAAGGCACGACCTGCCCTTGACAAAGCCATGCTGACTATTCCTAATCATATTATACCGCTCCAAATGTTCGAAAACCCTGCCTGTCAGGATCTTCTCCATCAACTTTCCAACCACTGAAGTAAAGCTTACTGGTCTATAATTTCCTGGGCTATCTTTACACCCTTTCTTGAATAAAGGAACAACATCCCCAACCCTCCAATTCTCCGGAACCTCTCTCATCCCCATTGATGATGCAAAGATCATTGCCAGAGACTCAGCAATCTCCTCCCTCGCTTCCCATAGTAGCTTGGGGTACATCTCATCCAGTCCTGGTGACTTATTCAACTTGATGCTTTCCTAAAGATCCAGTACATCCTCTTTCTTAATATCTACATGCTCAAGCTTTACAGTCGGCTGCAAGTCAGCACTACAATCACCAAAATCCTTTTCTGAAGCAATAATGAATACTGAAGCAAAGTATTCATTAAATACCCTTGCTATTTCCTCCGGTTCCATACACACTTTCCCACTGTCACACTTGATAGGTCGTATTCTTTCACATCTTATCTTCTTGCTCTTCACACACTTGTACAATGCCTTGGGGTTTTCCTTAATCCTGCCCACCAAGTCCTTCTCATGGCCCGTTCTGGCTCTCCTAATTTCCTTCTTAAGCTCCTTCCTGTTAGCCTTACAATCTTCTAGATCTCTAACATTACCCAGCTCTCTGAACCTTTTGTAAGCTTTTCATTTCTTCTTGACTAGATTGACTACAGCCTTTGTACACCACGGTTCCTGTACCCTACCATAACTTCCCTGTCTCATTGGAACGTACCTATACAGAACTCCACATAAATATTCCCTGAACGTTTACCAGATTTCTTCCGTACCTTTCCCTAAGAGGATCTGTTCCCAATTTATGTTTCCAAGGTAGCCTCCTGATAGCTTCATAATTCCCCTTACTCCAATTAAATGCTTTTCTAACTTATCTGTTCCTATCTCTCTCCTATGCTATTGTAAAGAAGATAGAATTATGATCACTATCTCCAAAATGCTCTCCCACTGAGAGATATGACACCTGACCAGGTTCATTTCCCTATACCAGATCAAGTACAGTCTCTCCTCTTGTAGGCTTATCTACATACTGTGTCAAGAAACCTTCCTGAACACTCCTAACAAACTCCACCCCATCTAAACCCCTTGCTCTAGGGAGATACCAACAATATTCAGGAAATTAAAATATCCCACCACAACAACTATGTTATTATTACACCTTTCCAGGATTGTTTCCCTATCTGCTCCTCGATATCTCTGATATCTCGATTTTCAGCAGAATCTCTTTCCAGCAATTCCAATAATACAATTATCCTGAGGGATTTGAATAGCTAACAAATAGTAACAGCCTTGAGCCACTTTACCTGAGTCCCTGGTAGGATTAGTAGCTATTTACATATTTCTGAGGATCATTCATCTGATCAGTTTATGAGATCATTGTCACAAGCCTTTGACTAAAAGTATCAAAATTCCAGCCTGAGATCGCAATCTTATTAATTGACAATCACCCTCTAATATAAGCTTGTTAGCCATCAGCCTAGGGTGATATTGATTTGAAATTCATCTTGCCATTACAATAATTGTATCTACCGATTAAGTATTAACTGAAAGGAATTTCAGACCTTAACTTCCCCATCACTCTCACTGGTGCTTCTAAAGTTCCTCCCCTCAAAGAAGCTGAACGGAGATTTTGCACTTAAATATGAATTTCCATGGTACTGGAGCAATACTTGTAGTTTGCAGGTCCCTTGAATACTATTCTGTGCGTCACACATCTGGTGGATTTAGCGGTCACATTAAAGAGTACAATGGCAGATAATTTTGCTTCTGCAGCAGCTTCTTTTGTTTCAGCTCATTTCACAGAAGGCTCACCATTATTGAATAATTTATCAAACGGAGATCAGAATTATAAGGGAGGAAGTCAGGCCACAGCGCCTAATGGAAGCTGACAAAGATTGCTTTTTTGGAGTTTAGGTTCCCAAATCACTTTGCTCAATGTTTAAAAAAACTTTTAACAGCAAGCATTTTGAAATTCTGACCACCCTGAGGTTTCCGATACAGATATTATTTATGTTGCTTGCCCCACAGCATTTAATTCAAGAATGTGGCGGATTCTGTATGATCTCCACAGTCTGCAGTGTGTGTCTGTGGAAGGGAAAGCTCTTCTAGGCAAATTTGTTCTGTCAGCAATCTCAGTAAGCAAACCCTGCAGTGCACATCCCAACCCGCCCCCGCAAAACCACTGCACGAGCTGCTCTGGCATTTGAAAGCTTCACATCACTTGCTCTTTTTTATTTATAGACTGTGATTCACCAATGGTGATCTTGAGTGTGGATGATATATAACAGAAATATCAACCTGGCCTCCCGCTTATAAGTTTCTGCCTGTACTCATTTCCATTGACGGAAGCAAAAATCAGGAGAGATGTTCTATGAGTAGTCTGGCAGATACTATTCATCCTATTCATTAACCAATGAGTCATAATCAGTGAACAGTGAAGGACCAGTTCTCCTGGCTGCTCTAGGCCTAGTACACAGGCAGGGCAGGGGCTCTGTACAATGTAAACAGTTTGCCAATTCCCCATCAATTATTTTGTCCTACCAATGTCACTTCCAGGGATGATGTTTTAGAATTGTACTGGCCTTGGAGATGGTTCAAAGAGAATTCACGAGAATAACCCTAGAAATGAAAGGGTTAATGTATGAGGAGTATTTGAGGGTTCGGGGCCTGTACTCTCTGGAGTTTAGAAGATTGAGGCTGGATCTCATTGACATCTATCAAACATTGAAAGTCCTAGATAGAGTGAATGTGGGGAGAATGCTTCCTATATTGGGGGAGTCTAGGACTAGAGAGCACAGACTCAGCATAGAGGGAAGTCCATTTAGAGCATCGATGAAGAGGAATTTCTTAAGCCAGAGGGTAGTGAATTTGTGGAATGCATTGCCACAGATGACAGTGGAGGCCAAGTCATTGGGTGTATTTAAAGTGGTGGTTGATAGGTTCTTACTTTAGTAAGGATGTTAAATGTAATGGGGATAAGGCAAGAGAATGGCATTGAGAGGGATAATAAATTAGCCAAGGTGGAATGGCGGAGTGGACCTAGTGGACCAATTAGCATAATTCTGCTCCTAGGTTTATATTTCAAAGTTCACCATATAAAACACTGAGATACATTTTCTTGCAGGCATACTCCATAAATCAAAAGAATAATAACCATTGCAGAATCAATGAAAGACCTCACCAACTTGAGTATTGACCCAGTGTGCAAAAGATAACAAACTGGGCAAATATAAAAAGAAACAATAAAAATAAATAATCAAGCAATAAATATCTAGAATGTGAGATGAAGAGTCCTTGAAAATGAATCCATTGGCTATGGGAACATTTCAATGATAGGGCAGTGAAGTTACCTCCTTTGGTTCAACAGCTTGGTGGTTGAGAGGTAATAATTAGACCATAAGACATGGGGCCAGACTTAGGCCATTTTGGCCCATCAAGTCTGTTCCACCATTCAATCATGGCTGATTCTTCCCCCCCCCCCCCCTCCTCAGCCCCACTCCCTAGATTGTTTCAGAACCAGTTGATCTGAGTCCTGGGGCTCCTGTACCTTCTTTCTGATGGCAGCAGTGAGAAGAGAGCATGCCCCGTGTCTTATGATCTGATGGCTTTATGATCTTGCGGTTTATGCCTTTTTCCTCATCAATTGCTTTGTCCTACCCACTTTATTACCAGTGTATGTTTTAAAATGAGTCTTATAATTCCACACACCCCATCCCCATCCATTATGCAACTGCTCTTCAGATTATTATTTCTACTGTGATGAATTAGTTCTTTGAGCACCAACATGTTACTCCCTGACCTGATGGCCAAGGAGAGCTGGAGGGACCAGCAGATTATTGTGTGGTTAAAGTATTCTACTGTGTCAGGCCTCTTGTGTACATATCAGGACGAAGGGATAATGCAGCTTTCCCTCATGATTTCCTCTGACTCCTTTTATTGGTCATTTCTGCCAAATGCCAACCAGAACAAGGGGTCATAGGTTAAGAGTGAAAGGAGAAATACTTAAAGGGAATATGAAGGAAATCTTATTCACTCAGAGGGTGGTATGAGTGTGGAAAGAGTGGCCAGCGGAAGTGGGTTCAATTTGGATAGGTACATGGATGGGAGGGGATGGAGGGATATGGTTCGGGTGCAGGTATTTGATACTAGGCTGAAGATCAAGTAGGCATGAACCAGGTGGGCAAAGGACCTATTACAATACTGTAGTACTCTGTAACTATGACTCTATGAACACAAAGAATAATAAGAAGTGTCATGGATAGTCTGGACTGGCAAACCCCAAGCTGAAGAGAACTTTCTAAGGTAATCATTTAGCATGGTGAAACCAAGGTCACAGGCATCAGATCCTGATAGTTTTAATCTGGCTCCATTATAAGTAGGTCCTTGACTTTGTCATTCTCATCAGGTTAGGCAACTAAGAGATTCTCATTGATTCCAGTTTTCCATAATTACCATGTCAAATAAAGATCGTAGAGTCAAGATTACACATTATGGAAGCAGGCCTTTTGGTTTAACTTGTCCTATTTCTCTACATTTGGCCCCTTTCCCTCTAAACCAGGAGTTCCCAATGTTTTTTTCTGTCATGGAACAATACCATTAAGCAAAGAATCCATGGACTCTGGGTTGGGAACCTCTCCTCTAAACCTTTCCTATCCATTTACTTGTCCAAATGTGTTTTAAATGTTATAATTGTACCTGCTTCTACCATTTTCTCTGGTGTCTGCAGCTGCACATCACTTCCCCTCTAACTCTTTCACCTCTTTCCATATAACCATATAACAATTACAGCACAGAAGCAGGCCATCTTGGCCCTTCTAGTCCATGCTGATGCTTACACTCTTACATGCTTACACACTGACGCCTACACACTGGCCCGCACTCAGCCCATAACCCTCCAATCCTTTCCTATCCATATATCTATCCAATTTTACTTTAAATGGCAATACCAAACCTGCCTCTACCACTTCTACTGGAAGCTCATTCCACACAGCTACCACTCTCTGAGTAAAGAAATTCCCCCTCGTGTTACCCTTAAACTTTTGCCCCCTAACTCTCAAATCATGTCCTCTTGTTTGAATCTCCCCTACTCTCAATGGAAAAAGCCTTTCCACGTCAACTTGATCTATCCCCCTCATTATTTTAAATACCTCTATCAAGTTCCCCCTCAACCTTCTATGCTCCAAAGAATAAAGACCTAACTTGTTCAACCTTTCCCTGTAACTTAGGTGCTGAAACCCAAGTAACATTCTGGTAAATCTTCTCTGTACTCTCTCTATTTTGTTGATACCTTTCCTATAATTCAGTGACCAGAACTGTACACAATACTCCAAATTCGGCCTTACCAATGCATTGTACAATTTTAATATTACATCCCAACTCCTTTACTCAATGCTCTGATTTATAAAGGCCAGCATACCAAAAGCTTTCTTCACCCCCCTACATACATGAGATTCCGTGAAAGATGTGGATGAGCTTAGAGCATGGATCAGTACTTGGTGCTATGATGTTGTGGCAATTACAGAGACTTAGATGGCTCAAGAGCAGGAATGGGTATTAGAGTGCCCAGCTTCAGATGTGTCAGAAAGGACAGGGAGGGAGGCAAAAAATTTGGGGGCATGTCCCTGTTGATCGGAGGTGGTATCACAGCTGCTGAAAAGGAGGAAGTCATGGAAGGTTTGCTGGCTGGTAGTGCAACGGCATCAGTGCCGGACTCCAGAGTGAAGGCTCCCGAGTTCGAATCCAAGTCGGGCCACACCCGAGCACACTTTCCATCCATGCCGGTTTGAGCATCGAGCTAGTCACTCGGCCTTGTTAAAAAAATACAAGGGCTGAGTCAGGAAAGTTCATATGTAAGGTGTGGGAAACAAGTAAGAAAGTTATGGAACCTATGACAATTAAAGAGGTGGAAGTACTGGCGCTTTTAAGAAATTTAAAAGTGGATAAATGTCCAGATCCTGACAGGATTTTCCCCAGGACCTTGAGGAAAGTTTGTGTAGAGATAGCAGGAGCTCTGACGGAGATCTTTAAGATGTCATTAGAAACGGGGATTGTGCCGGAGGATTGGCGTATTGCTCATGTGGTTCCGTTGTTTAAAAAGGGTTCTAGAAGTAAGCCTAGCAATTATAGACCTGTCAGTTTGACATCAGTGGTGGGTAAATTAATGGAAAGTATTCTTAGAGATAGTATTAATAATTATCTGGATAGACAGGATCTGATTAGGAGTAGCCAGCATGGATTTGTACGTGGAAGGTCATGTTTGACATGAGTAGTGGTGGATAATTGTTTATCGGGATGGAGGCCGGTGACTAGCGGGGTGCCTCAGGGATCTGCTTTGGGCACAATGTTGTTTGTAATATACATAAATGATCTGGATGATGGGGTGATAAATTGGATTAGTAAGTATGCCAATGATACTAAGGTAGGAGGTGTTGTGGATAATGAGGTGGGTTTTCAAAGCTTGCAGGGAGATTTATGCTGGTTAGAAGAATGGGCTGAATGTTGGCAGATGGAGTTTAATGCTGAGAAGTGTGAGGTTCTACATTTTGGCAGGAATAATCCAAATAGAACATACAGGGTAAATGGTAGGGCATTGAGGAATGCAGTGGAACAGAGAGATCTAGGAATAACAGTGCATAGTTCCCTGAAGGTGGAGTCTCATGTAGATAGGGTGGTGAAGAAGGCTTTTGGAACGCTGGCCTTTATAAATCAGAGCATTGAGTACAGAAGTTGGGATGTAATGTTAAAATTGTACAAGGCATTGGTAAGGCCAAATTTAGAATATTGTGTGCAGTTCTGGTCACCGAATTATAGGAAAGATATCAATAAATTAGAGAGAGTGCAGAGACGATTTACTAGGATGTTACCTGGGTTTCAGCACTTAAGTTACAGGGAAAGGTTGAACAAGTTAGGTCTCTATTCGTTGGAGCGTAGAAGATTGAGGGGGGATTTGATCGAGGTATTTAAAATTTTGAGAGGGATAGATAGAGTTGACGTGAAAAGGCTGTTTCCATTGAGGGTAGGGGAGATTCAAACGAGAGGACATGATCTGAGAGTTAGGGAGCAGAAGTTTAAGGGAAACACGAGGGGGTATTTCTTTACTCAGAGAGTGATAGCTGTGTGGAATGAGCTTCCTGTAGAAGTAGTAGAGGCCAGTTCAGTTGTGTCATTTAAGGTAGAATTGGATAGGTATATGGACAGGAAAGGAGTGGAGGGTTATGGGCTGAGTGCGGGTAGGTGGGACTAGGTGAGATTAAGAGTTTGGCATGGACTAGGAGGGCCGAGATGGCCTGTTTCCGTGCTGTGATTGTTATATGGTTATATGTTATATGGTTATATCGTGACCAGGTTAATCCGAAAGGAGACAAATCCTGACACCACGTGCCAGACAAGAATGGCTGACTGTCTGGTACGACATGCTAAAAGAAAAAATAATGAAAGGATTGGGGGTGGAAGTTAGGAACAGGAAAGGGTCAATAACTTAAACTTAGGCCTTCTGATTTTGGGCTCCACTATCCCTGGAGAAAAGGCTATAGTTTTCTGCCCTCTCAATGTGCCTCATGATTGCATGAATCTTCAGTTTCAAAGAGAACAGTACCAGCCAATCCAATCTCTGGTTATAATTCATAAACTCCTCCTCTGATGCCACAGCCCTTGGCAGTGTCAACAGCAGAATTCCTTATTGGGAACATTAACATAACTTTCTGGATTTCCAGCAGAAGTATATTGTCAGTATCTGAAATGGCTGGCCTGAGACACTCGTCTCATTTATACCTGTGCAAGTGTGCAAGCTTAACAAAGCGCAAGTTGATGAAGGTTGTTAAGAAGGTACATGGTGAGTCAGTCTTCATTAGTCGGAGGATTTATTTCAGAAACCACGAGGTAACGATGCGGCTGTATAAATTCCAGTTAGACCACCCTTGGAACATTGTGTTCAGTTCTGGTTGTGTTGTTATGGGAAGCGTGTAGAAGCTTTAGCAGAGAAGATTTACAAGTATGCTGCTTGCATTAGAGAGCACATTTTATGAAGATAGGCTGAGCAAGCTAGGGCTTTTCACTTCAGCGCGAAGGATGATGAGAGGTAACTTGGGAGAGGTGTACAAGAATAAGAGACATAGCTTGACTGGACAGCCAGAGATCTTGTCCCGAAGGTGGAAATGGCTAAAACAAGTGGGTGTAATTTTAAGGCTGTTGGAGGAAGGTATAGAGGGAATGTTGGAGTTAAGTTTTTTTTACACAGAGAGTGATGAATAGTCGGAATGCCCTGCCAGGAATGGTGGTAGAGGCATTTTGGAAGCTCTTAGCTCTCACCACATGGATGACAGAAAAATGGAGAGCTATGCAGGAGGAAAGGGTCAGATTGATTTTAGAGTAGATAGGAGATCTATTCCACAATTAATCTCATGGCCTCTATTGTACTGTGTTGGAACTGTTAATTTGCTTTCTCCTGCTGGGCTGGGGCAAATGAAGATGCAAGTATTAGCAAAGCAGGCATTTTGTAAGAAAAATCACAGTAATTCCAGATGTTGACTAACATCTAATGTTGACTAACATATTAAGTCTGTGATTGGATTGACTAATTCAAAGATGATGCTGGCATTTCAAAAGTAAAATTACTTTTATTCTGCTGTGTTCTTTGTGAAGTCTCTCTCAGGCTGAAGTGCTTGGAAAATTACATGTGGGTATATTAGCAAGGAATGAAGATCATTCAGCTTAATTTGCTGTTAATCACAGTGAAGTGCACTCACCCAGGAATTCCACTAATGAAAGGAAAACAGAAAATACTGGAGAGGCGCAAAAGGTCAGCCAGTAGTGCATGTGTTTTTTTTTTCTGTTTCTATATCCTACAATGATCCTATATTTCCTGAGGTGGAGGCACATCCTAATTTAAACATAGACTGTGGGAACCTCATCTGCTGTATCTTTTTTAATATTGTAAAGGCACCTGCCTTAACCACTTTCAATGGCAGCTCATTCCTTATACTAACCATCCAATGGATGAAAAAGTTGTTCTTTGGGTTCCTCTGTCCTCTCACCTTAAACCTGTGCCCTCAAGGACTTGATTCCCCAACCTCAGGAGAAAGACTGTGCATTAACTCTATTTAAGCCCTTTATGTTTTTATACACATATAAAATTTCACTCCTCACTCTATACCCTCTCTTGAAAAAGATCTCAGGCTGGCTGAGCTCTCTACCTAACTCAGTCCCTCTAGCATCAACTACAGCTTTGTACATCTCCACTGTACTCGTTGCAGCTGAATAGTATCTTTCCTATCGAAGGAAGGTCAAAACTGGATACACATTTTCAAGTACAACACCTTGTGTGTCTTATGGAATGAAATTTAAATCAAGCCAATTGTTGTCAAAAGTCAAAGAAAGCCTTGAGAAATTTGGCTGTCCCTAGTTCATTGGTGTGTTATAGAGGCTGATGGAGGGGCAATAGAGGGGAAGATGGAAAGAATGAAACTGGAATTAGCATGGATTGGTCAGTGCAACTTAGAAGGTCAAAGGTCTTGTTTCGCTGCTGTATTGTAGTATAACAGACAAATTTCAAGGGTTTAGAAATCTGATGACAGAGAGGGAGATGCTATGTCTGAATCATTGAGTATAGGTCTTCAGGCTCCTGTACCTCTTTGCTGATGGAAGTAATATAAGAAGGCATGTGGAGATGGTGAGGGTCTTAATGATGGATGTCAACTTCTTGAAGTACTGCCTCTTGAAGATGTCCTCAGTGGTGGAGAGGGTTGAGCCTGTGATGGAGCTGGCGGAATCTATAGCCCTCTGCAGCCTCTTTCAAGGCTATGCATTTGTGCCTTCACACCAGGCTGTGATGCAGCCAGTCAACATGCTCTCATCAGACATACATGAAATTCTTAAGTCTTTGGTGACATACCAAATCTACTCTAACTCCTAATGATGTAGAGATGCTGGTGTGCCTTCTTCGTGATTGCTTTGATATATTGGAAAAGGATGGATCTTAGAACAGGAGTTCCCAGCCTTTTTATGCCATGGACACCTACCATTAACTGAGAGGTCCATGGACCTTTATTTGGAAACCCCTGCCTTAGATGTTGGCATTTAAGAACTTGAGCTGCTCACACTTTCCATTACCGACCCCTCATTGAGGACTAATGTGTGTTTTATTGACTTCCCCTTCCTGAAGTCCACAATCAATCATTTGGTCTTGCTGACATTAAGTGCGAAATCTTACATTTAGGAGAAGCATAGGAGAACATCTCATGTCAATGTCAGTTTTGCAAACCAAAACTCTTGAGCAGCCTAGAATGATCCAAAGGGCAGAAAGATGTGAGCTATTCCCTTCATCTCAACAGGGAGAGCAGATGGATTCACAGGCTGGGTTGAAACTGTTAGCTGTTGAAATATCCTTTTTTTGAGTATCTTATTGATAATAGAGAGATTGCAAAGATCCTGTATTCATAACTTCAGTTCAGAAAATGAACTGCTTCAGAACTGAAATATGAGCACAAATTCTGATATTTGTATGTAGGAATAATCCTCAGATGACAGCAGTGTCCCTTGAAATTGAAACTACAGTATAATGAAGGTGTAACATTTTGTGTGCCCCTAACTCACCTAAGACTGCTTCATGGCAGTCATTGTTTGAAGCATAGAGCTCTCAAATGTTTGTCAATCTGAGCTGACACATGTGATGCACAATGATGGATTTCATTAGGGATGCATTCAACACGGGGAAAAGATTAGGCTCACTAATGTTGATCATAAACTGAATATCTGTGCTCATTTTCCATTTGGTGCAGCTTCATCAATAAATGATCATTACTGTAGTGTTTAAAATTGGTTTTGAATTGTGTTGTGCATTGGCTTTGAATCTTAAACAAACTATGGCATTCGCTACCTTCTTTGTTTCTGTTAATTTGTACCTTACACAGTGTACCATTGATATAGTGTTCAATACCTGTCAGGTTGTTGCAGGGAAAGTTTAATTCTGCTTCAACCAGAAGAAATGAGAAGAAAATGCAGATTTACCTAAAAAAAAACACACAGGAGCTTATTGATCTGTACCTTCAATATCTTAATAGAAAATACTGCGGTTGTGTGTAATCATATCTCTACTTGAAATTGTACAGTCAAGCAAGGCCATTTACAGATATAAAGTATAATAATACCAGAATTATCTAAGTTTCATAGCTTCAAAAATATACAGAGCAGGTGCTTAGAATTACAATTTTTGCCCTCTCTTGTCTGGAAATAGAAGCTTTTAATATAATGTTTTGTTTGTTGGTCTCATTTATTTACAACTTCAAGATTTACCAATTTACATTTTGACCTGCCCAGTTTTCCATTATCCTTTATGATTATGAGTTTTATAAGACAGATTCCTTAAAGTAACATCGATCCTACCACTAGGTTCATCAGTTCCCTCTGACAATGCCAACCCCTGTAGATTATTGGCATGACAATTAAGTAGGTTCAGTCTATGTAAGAACACCATTAATGCCCACCAATCTCCTGCAGCTACTGACTCCAGGTCCTGGCATCAGTAAAGGTCAACTGAAATGACCACCCTTATCCACAACTCTATTTGTTTTCGTCTCATTTTCTACATAAGAAGAATAGTCAATCTCAGCCACTGAATCTCGAACATGGATCGGGGAGATTATGTATGGTTGTGAATGGGATGTAAGAATGTTAATTCTAAACAAGTGAGGATGGACAGCACTAAAATACAGACAATCATGCCCATTTCTAAAACATTGCATGCTCATCACAGTCATCCAATACACAGTCGATAAAGCCAGAACACATAGGTGTAGAATTAGGCTTTTCAGCCCATTAAGTCTGCTCCATTTATGATCCATCTGATTTAGTATCTATCTCAACTCTGGTCTCCTGCCTTCGCCCCAAAACCTTTGGTGCCCTGATTAATCAAGGACCTTTCAAGCTTGGTGTTGGGGTGGAACTATGTCTCTAACAATGGAGGTGTAAGCCTGTCCTTCCCTCTGCTAGCTCGCAGGTCACCCTTGGTATGGTGTAGCACCTGTTTAACACCCCCCCGCCCCAGTCCCCCTCCCCTCCTCCCAATCAGTGTCACATGAAGCTATGCGAGCAGGTGGTGGGGCTCGTATGAACAGCTGGTACATATCAAAAGTCCCAGTTATGTGACCATTGATGCCATGCAGACACTCTTTGAAGAATATTGATAATGGGTGAAGTCACACATCTTGTAAAGATACTGCGCAGAAGAAGGTAATGTCAAACCATTTCTTTCAAAATGTTTTCCAAGAATAATCATGGTCATCAAAAGCCCATGATCTCCTATGTCATATGACATGGTACACAACAAAGAAACGATCAACCTCCACCAAAAAAATACCCAATGAAATGGCCTGCACAGCTGGCAATCAATTCCAGATCACCACCCACTGGCTAAAGAAATTTTCTTTTATTTCTGTTGTGAATGGACATCCCTCAATTCTCAAGTTGTGCCTTCCAGTGCTAGACTTCCCCCACTATAGGAATTATACTCTCTTCATCCAATCTGTTTTGGAGTTTCAATACTCACTAGGTTTCAATGAGATCCCCTCCTCCTTTCTCATTTTTCTACACACCAATGAATACAGGCCCCGAGCCATCAAACGCTCCTCATACAGTAACCCTTTCATTCCTAGGATCATTCTCGTGAACCTCCTCTGGACCCTCTCCATGCTAGCACACCCTTTCATTGATGTGATGATCTTTCAAGAATCAATGGATTCTGGCATGATTCCTGAGGATGGGGGAATTGTAAATGTCACTCCACTCTTCAAGAAGGGAGAGAGGCAGAAGGAAATTGTAGGCCAGTTATTCAGACCTCAGTGGTTGGGAAGATGTTGGAGTCAATTGTTAAGGATATGGTTTCAGGGAACTTGGAGGCACATGGCAGAATTGGCCAAAGTCAGTATGGTTTTATTAAGGTAAAATCTTGCCTGACAAACCTGTTAGAATTATTTGTAGAAATAACAAACAGGATAGACGATGGAGAATCAGTGAATGTTGTGTACTTGGATTTTCAGAAGATCTTTGACAAGGATCCACACATGAGGCTGCTTAACAAGTTAACAGACTTGGTATTACAGGTAAGATACTAAGATGGATAGAGCATTGGCTGATTGGCAAGAGGCAAAGAGTAGGGATAAAGGGAGCCTTTTCTTGTTAGCTGCCGATTACTAGTGTTGTTCCACGGTGGTATGTATCGGGACCACTTCTTTTTACATTGTATTTCAGTTATTTGTATGACGGAATTGATGGTTTTGCTTTGTTGCCAGGTTTGCTGATGATACAAAGATAGGTTGTGAAGCATGTAGTGTTGAGGAAGTAGAGAGACTACAAAAGGACTTTAACAGATTAGGAGAATGAGCAAAGTAGTGGCAGATGGAATACAGTGTCGAGAAGTTTATGATCATTTGTTTTGGTAGAAGAAGTAAAAAGTGTTGACTAATTTCTAAATGGAAAGAAAATTCAAAAATGTGGGATGTAAAGAGACTTGGGACCTCCACAAATTCATCGGTTATATTTAAAACAGAGGTTAATAAATTCTTTATAAGTCAGAGCATGAAGGAATATGGAGAGAAAACAGGAGATTGGGGCTGAGAGGGATAATGGATGAGCCACGATGAAATAGCCAAGCAGACTCAATGAGCCAAATGCCCAAATTCTGCTCCTATATCTAATGGTCTAGTGATCTTATAAGGTTCCCAAAACTTCTCGCAATACACAGTGTGGTCTGACTAATGCCCAAGAAGCCTTAGCATTACATCATTGCTTTTGTATTCTTGTACTCTTCAAATGAATGCTGAGATTACATTTGTCTTCCTTACCACCAACTCAACTGGCAAGTTAACCTTTAGGGAATTTCTGCACAAGGACCCCTAAGTCCACTTGTACCTCTGATTTTTGAATTTTCTTTCTGTTTAGAAAATAGTCCAATAGTACACACCTTTATTCCTTCTGCCAAAGAGCAGGACAATGTAGCTCCCTACACTGTATTCCATTCACCACTTCTTTGCCCCATGTCTAAGTTCTCCTGCAGATACCCTGCTTCCTTAATACTACCTGCCCCTACCTATCTTCATATGATCTGCAAATGTGGCTGCAAAGCCATTATATCCTTCATCCAAATCATTGACAAATAACATGATAAGAAATGGTCCCTACACCAACCCCTTTGAAACACCAATAGTCACTAACAGCCACACAGAAAAGGCCCCTTTTGTTCCTTCTCTTTGCCTCCTGCCAGTCAGCCAATCTTCTATCCATGCTGGCATCTTTCCTATAACACCATGGGGTCCTTTCTTGTTAGGTAGGCTCACGTGTGGTACCTTGTCCAAGGTTTCCTGAAAATTCAAATAAACAACATCCATTGACTCTCCTTTGTCTATCCTGCCTGTTATTTACTCAAAGAATTCCAACAGATTTGGCTGGCAAGATTTTCCCTTAAGGAAACCATGCTGACTTTGGCCTATTTTGTCAAGTGCTTCTAGATACCCCAAAATCTCATCTTTAATAATAATAAACTCCATCATATCTCAAACCACTGAATTCAGGCTAACTGGCTTATAATATCCTTTCTTCTGTCTCCTTCCCCTCTTTTTTTTTAGGCTGATGAAGTATCTCAGCCTTTCCATCTTTAATATCTTTATTTTTCCCTTTCAGGGTACTTTTGAAGACCCTGACCTGGAGTTACATGCTGACTTCGGTTCTTTGCAGGAATGGAACCCATATTTGTGATTTCAGGACTGGCCATCGTTTGGCACGCAAAGGGTTTGGCCTGAGAGTCCGGCTCAGATTTGGAAGCCTAAGATCTCGGGGCTCTGGAGACAGGCGGATCGAGGGTCGGTGTCACGGCAGGAGACCTGTGTGTCGTCAGGGGAGTTGGAAAATCTATTGCTGTGTGCCCAAAGATCCGGGATCTTTGAGATCTTTGGAAACAGAGCTTCGAAAAAGCGATGTAATGGACTTTTAACATCATAAGCCACCAAGTTGTTTGTTAGGTCTCCCTGCTCACTGGGAAAAACAGAGACACATCATTCTCCCTTTTTATAGTGAGAGAGAGCCTGTGGTATGTCGAATGCTGGATGAAACGAGAAGTCTTTGGGGTAATTGCAAGTCTGTGTCTTTGCTATTGCTTTGCTTATGCCTGAGTATTTGGTGGTGAGTCTTGGTGCATTTTTTGTGCTGGTGGGTAGAAGAGTATTGTTGCTTGCTGCCACTTACGCACGGGAGGGAGGGGAGCTGTGGGGGGACTTGGAGATCTTACATTCACTGTTGTTCTTTGGGGTACTCATCTGTTTTCATTGATGTTTGCAAAAAAAAAAAGCATTTCAGGATATATATTGTATACATTTCGCTGACAGTAAATTGGAACTTCAAACCTTTGAAATATCAGCTGTTTACTCTTTTGCATAAATGCTGCCTGGCCTACTGAGGTCCTCCAGCATTTTGTGTGTGTTGGTAAAAATATCCTTGAAGCTTAAGGTTCATACACCTGCTTGTAGTTTGTATTATCTCTGTTAGGTAGATCCTGTACCTAATAAAATGGCTACTGAGTGTTTCTCCTACTTTCTGCTCTTCACAGGGATGGCAATCTACATGACACCCTTGTCCATTCATCCCTCTGCACTGATCCTGCCACATAGCCTTACGAACAGAACAAGTGCTACACTTGCCCTTATAGCTGCTCCTGCACTGCCATTCAAGGCCCCAGAAAGTCTTTCTGGGGAGGCAACAGTTCATCTATCAGTCTGTTGGGATCATATACTGTATCTGGTGCTCCCAGTGTGGCCTCCTGTATATCAGTGAGACCGGATGTAGACTGGGGGACTGCTTCACCAAGCACCTACACTCTGTCTGCCACAAACACAAAAAGCGGGATCCCCCACTGATCTGCCCATTTTAATTCTACTTCCCAATCCCATTTCCCTCTCTCACCTTATCCCCTTACCTGCCCAACACCTCTGGTGCTCCTCCCCTTTTTATTTCTTCAATGGCCTTATGTCCTCTCCAGTCAGATTCCCGCATCTCCAGCACTTTATCTCTTTCACCAATTGACTTCCTAGCTCTTTACTTTTCTGCTTCCCCTCTACTGGTTTCACCTTTGAACTACTACCTTGTATTTCTTCCTTCCCTCCCCCCATCTTCTTGCTTTGACCTCATCTGTTTTTCTCCAGTCTTGGTGAAGGGTTTAGCCTGAAACGTTGACTGTTCTATAGATGCTGCTTGGCCTGCTGAGTTCCTCTAACATTTTATGTGAGTGTTGTTTGGATTTCCAGTATCTGCAGATTTTTCTCTTGTTTGTCATTGTGTGCATCTTTGTGGTCTGCTGCTGTTGTAGTCCATCCACATCAAGGTTCAACATAGTTTGCATTCAGAGTTGCTCTTCTGCACACCACTGTTGTAACACGTGGTTCTTTGAGTTACTGTCACCTTCCTGTCAGCTTGCACCAATCTGGACATTTTCCTTTGACTTCTCTCATTAGGAAGGCATTTTCATCCACAGAACTTCCACTCACTAGATGCTTATTGTTCCTCGCCCATTCTCTGTAAACTCTAGAGACTGCTGTGCATGAGAATTCCAGGAGATCGCCAGTTTCTAATATACTCAAACCACCCTATCTGGCACTAACAATTATTCAAAGTCACTGAGGTCACATACCTTCCTCATTCTGATGTTTGGTTTGAACAACAATTGAACCTCTTGACCATGTCTGCATGCTTTTATGCGTTGAGTTGCTGTCACATCAAGTTCAAGTTCAAGGTTATTGTCAACTGACCATACATATATACAATCAAATGAGGCAGTGCACCCACAAATCATATATCACACACAAAGCTTAAAACAAAATGCTACCGCAAATAAGTTAATGAAATATAATTCAAAGTGCACGGGTAAACAGTAAACAGTTAAAACCTCACTATCCAAGTGCATAGACATCAGTGCTTGCAAGGATACTCATTAATTTCAAAGCGCAGGGGATGTAGTTGTTACTCAATCTGGCTAAGCTAGACCTAATGCTCCTGTACCTCTTTCCTGGTGATAGTGGGTCAAAGAGATTGTGGGACAGGGCGGTAGGGATCCTCAACAATGCTTTGATCCCTTCGTAACATAATTGGCCGATTACAAACATGCGGTAACGAGTAGGTGTATACACAGTATATATAGCGGCCATTAAATGTATGCTGTATTCTGACTAACTTCTGCAACCTTACTCTTAGTCCCTTTTTAAGGAGATGTTCACTGGTACATTTCCACCATAGTGTATTGATTTCTGTAGCCAGTTTGGCAGTGGCTTCTGAGCTCATAGTCAGCAGCTATTTCGGTGCAAACAACCTACACTTAATTCCTTTTAATGGCTTATAGGCTTTCAGCTTTTCAGATCTAGTTGCTGATGATTATTGCTGTTTCTAGTTATTTACTTAACTTAAATGTTCTAGTTCCATTTTTATTCATGTTGTATTACAAAAGGGAAATGTGTTTTATTATTTTAAATTATTTCTTATCTGGTTATTTATGGAACTTCAAATACATTATGCTGTATATTAGGTTTTGATGATCTTTGTTAGGGTTCAGAAATTCGCTATCATTGTTCTGCACTAATTTTTTAAAAAAAGATTGCATTTCATCATTTTAAAAGACACAGATTAATGAAAAATGCAAAAATATGAATGATGTTTCAAATGTTAAATAAGAAATTGGATTGTACTCTGTAGTTCACATTTTGATGTGTTTCTGGTTTCAGGACTCACTTGTTCTGGTTGCTATTTTGGATGATTTTGAAATCAAGGTGGCCTGCAGATAATGAACACAGAGCTGAACTAAATATGACTGGACATTTTCAATTTTGTATTTTACATTCTGAGTTTTTTTGCTCTTTTTATCGTTGTCCTTTGCACAATTTGTTTCTTTTTATGTGTTGGGGGGATCAATGTTTATTCTTTGAATGGATTCCATGGTTTATTTTGTGGCTGTCTGTGAAGAAGACAAATCTCAGGGTTGTATACTGCATACATACTTTGATAATAAATCTACATTGGATTTTTGAATCTTTAATCACACCCCATCATGGCCCCACTCAATAGCTGCAATAAGTGTGCAAATGATACTTCGTCAGCGTCTCTTGGCAAATGATTGCTACTCTCTTTGGAAGTCCTTGTCACGGTACTCATCACAGTAATTCTAGCTGGCATTCCTTGTGGTAGACACCATGCAAAGAAGGCACAGATGCAGATACAAGGGCAGTCAGCTACATTATAATATACCTGTACACAATTACCAAGCCAAATTTTGAACTTATTAAGAATGATAATATGGATGTTTCTTAACTCATTTTTCTACAGAAATAAAGTTTTTTCATTAACTTGTGGATAAGAACATGGAAAGGAAAAGGTATTAAAGGCCATGGTCCAGGTGCAGCTCAATGGGATTAGGGAAAATAATAGTTTGGCATGGACTGGATGAACCACAGAGCGGATGGCCACCAGGTGCATCTGTGTAGAGGAATGGGCAGTTGTTGTGGCCTGATGAGTTACATAGGAATATAAAAAATAGGAGCAGAAGTAGACCATCTAGCCCATCACTATCTCTTTAGTGACAGTGATTTTATTGAGGTCCTCACCTCCCATTTTGTCCATAACATCATTCTTTGGCATGTTAGACATGTCCTCCACCATGAAGACCAACACAAAAGAGTCGTGCAATGCCTCAGCCGTTTCCTTATCACCCAATATCAATTTCCCCTTCTTGTCTTCCAAGGGACCTACGTTGACTTTAGCCACCTTCTTCCACGTTATATATTTATAAAACCTTTTACTATCTGTTTTTATATTTTGTGTTAATTTACTTTCATACTCTATTTTTCCTTTCCTTATTTCTCATTTAGTTGTTCTCTGTTGCTTTTTAAAGTTTTCCCAATCCTCCGGTCTCCCACTACTCTTTGCGACTTCATACACATGAGCTTTTAATTGGATGCTATCTTTTAGTTCCTTAGTTATCCAAGGCATGCTCTCCCCACACTTACTGTCCTTACTTTTGACTGGAATATACTTTTGTTGAGCACTGTGAAAAATCTCTTTGAATGTATTCCACTGTTCCTCACTGTCCTATCAAACAGCCTGTGCTCCCAATCCACATTAACCAACTCCTCCCTCATCCCATTGTAGACTCCCTTGTTCAAGCATAATACACTAGTTTTAGATCTAACTATTTCATCCTCTGTCTGTTTGCAAAATTCAATCATACTGTGATCACTCTTTCCAAGAGGATCCCTGACTACAAGATTGTTAATCTTACCTGTCTCATTGCAAAAACCAGATCTAAAATAGTATTTTCCCTTGTAGGTTCACTAACATGCTGGTCAAGAAAGCCAACATGGATGCATGATATGAAGTCCTCCTCAAGACTTCCTGGACCAACCTGATTCACCCAATCCATGTGGAAGTTAAACTCCCCCAAGACAACTGCTGTTCCATTCTTACAGGCTTCAGTTATTTCTTGGTTAATCGCCTCTGCCACTGCAATATTTTCTACAAGATATTTATGTGTAAGAAATTTCTAAGACTATATGTCAACTAAAAAACAAATAATCCTCAGGACATTCCTGATGAGGTTACAAAAATTACCAGATAGGAACAGCCTTGTCTTCCATATCTGGAAGGGAGATCATGACAGGAAAACATAGACATGTAGGCAAGTCTTCACAATGGTCCTTCTCAACCATCTCACTCCAGTACCCAAATTATTGCTTGATCATGACCTTCACCAGGAGAAATCTTCAAGAGATATCAAGAAAACCAACCTGAAACATTCACGCAGCCCCTTTCTGTACAGATGCTGCTGATACACTGAAAGCACTTAACATTTTCTGTTTGTTAATCTGAATGGAATCTGGGCACTATCAGAAAGCAACACAGTATAATTATCTGGTTTCAAATTTTTTAATCAATCTGGAGCAAATAAAATGGCAGTAATACATTTTAATTCTCTGTTGGATTCTTGAGCAACACACACGAAGTGCCAGAGGAACTCAGTTGGTCAAACGGCATCAATAGAGAGGACTAAGTTGTTAATGTTTCAGTCTAAGACCCTTCAACAGGTCTCCAATATCTCAAGTTAGAGACTTTAATGTTCAACATATGGGAAATTTATTTACAAACTATGGAAACACAATAATAAAGTCAATGAGTAATGCAATACAGAAATAGGCAATCCTGTCCACTATGCCTATGCCAAAATCTTTACTCATCCGATTCCCCAACCCTTTAAATATCTTGGAAATTCAAGCGTTCAGCTAGATTCAAAGTTCAAGAAGTAAATTTATTATCCAAGTAGATATACGTCACAATATACAACCCTGAGATTCATTTCCTTGAGGATTTAAGTGTTGTGAGGATTTCTGCCTCCAACATCCTTATTGGTAGTGCAACAGATTCCAAAAAATATTCTGGTTGAAGAAAAAAAATCCTTCATCATATTCTTACTAAACGTCCAACATTTTACCGTGAACCCATGCCCTCTGTTTTCAAACATTTCTGCTATGAGAAGAACAAAATCTTACTATCTATTTTATCAATGTCCTTTACAATAATAGTCAATATAGGTTCAGTCTGCAGACCAGTCACACCACCCCTAATTGGGTGAGATTGAACTGCAGAGTGTGCTAAGGAGATTCACCAGGTTATTAACACAGATGGCACATTTCAATTATGTGGAGAAACTGGATAGGCTGGATTTATTTTGCATGAAGCAAAGGAGACTAAGTGAAGACCTGAATGAACCATTTAAGTCTTCACTCAGTTTCCTTTGCTTCATGAACCATTCAGGTCTTCACTCAGTCTCCTTTGCTTCATGCAAAATAAAACCAGCCTGTCCAGTTTCTACACATAACTGAAATGTGCCATCTGTGTTAATAACCTGGTGAATCTCCTTAGCACACTCTGCAGTTCAATCTCACCCAACTTGGAGTGGTGTGACTGGTCTGCAGACTGAACTTCAGCTTTGGCTTAATGGTGCGACTTCTTGGTTGGCATGGCTGTAATGAAACCCAGTTTCCCTCAGGATCAATAAAGTATGTCTGTCTGTCTAATCAATGCTTCATTAAGTTGTACCGAAACTTCTCTACACATTGTCAAACGTCCAACACCTAATAAAGTCATATATCCTCTTTACCTACTTAACCATCTATACTCCCTGAGCTTCCACCTATACAATTTTGTCCTAGTCCTTTTATTCCTCTGAAAATGTTTCATCTGATAATTATCAAAATTTATTCTTATTTGCCATTGCTTTGACCTCATTATTTGGTATTGCTGGAGGAAAAGACTTTATTCTGGAGACACCATTGCTTTGTCTACTTTACCAATTGCTCAGTACTGTATTCAAGCCTAAGACTACATGCTTGCCCTGAGATGGTAGGAAGGTAGGAAGGGAGTTTGTTTTGCTGTTGATCTTTTGACAGTGGTGTTCTGTTCAGTTCAACATTCTGGACGCACTACATTGGTGCCTGAATATGTTGCGACACTTATGGACTGCCCCCGACACATACTTGGGTGTGGGTTGTTAATGCAACCAACTCTCCGCATTTCACTGTATGTTTTGATGTATATACGATAAATAAATCAGAATCTATTACAGACATGGTTAGAGCATTGGGTGATTGGTCAGAGCCAGCAAGTGGGGTTAAAAGGATCACTTCTGGTTGGCTGCCAGTGATTAGTGGTGCTCTGCAGGAGTCGGTGTTGGGACCACTTATTTTTATGCTGTATATCAATGATTAAGATGATGGAATAGAAGCTTTTCTTGCCAAGTTCACAGATGATACAAAGATTGGTGGAGAGGCAGGTAGTGTTGAGGAAACAGATTGGCTGCAGAAGGACTTAGACAGATTAGGAGAGTGAGCAAGAAGGCAGCAAATGAAATACAATATTGTAAAATGCATAGTCATGCACTTTGGTAATAGAATAAAATACGCAGGCTATTTTCTAAATGGGGAGAAAAACCAAAAATGTAAGATGCAAAGGGATGTGGGAATTCTTTTTGCAGAATACTCTGAAGGTTAACTTGCAGGTAAAGTTGGTGGTGAGGAAGGCAAATGCAATGTTAGCATCTATTTCAAGAGGTCTAGAACACAAGAACAGGGATGAGATGTTGAGGCTTTAGTAGGCTCTGGAAATGCCTCAGCATGTGTATTGTAAACAGTTATGGGCTCCTCATATGAGAAAAGATGTGCTAGCAATGGAAAGGGTTCAGAACAGGTGCACAAGGATGATTCCGGTAATGAAAGAGTTACCATATGAGGAACATTTGATAGCTTTGGATTTATACTTGTTGAAATTTAGAAGGATAATGGGGGTGGGGGGGGGGGGGCGATCTCATTGAAACCTTCCGAATGGTTGAAAGGCCTAGACTGAGTAGCTGTGGAAAGGATGTTTCTCATGATGAGGAAGTCTAGGACAAGAGGGCATGGCCTCAGGATAGAGGGTTCTCCATTTAAAACAGAGATGCAGAGAAATTTCTTTAGCCAGAGGGTAGTGAACTTGTGGAATTTGTAACCACAGTCAGCTGTGGAAGCCAGGTCAGTGGGTATATTTAAGGCAGAGATTGATATATTCTTGATTGGACACTTGATTGGATTACCACATGTTCTGGACACTGATTAGTTTGGGACTGATTAATCCAGCCCAATACAGGGACACTCAGACAAACTATTCAGTTTTTGTTCTCAGACCCTTAACGGTCTGATTTCTTTCATTCAAACAATATGCGTCCATTAACTCAGTGTTCAGCATACCCTCAAAAATTAATTAGGTAATTTAATGGCCACTGCTTATTCATTATTCCCTCAATGTCCTGACACAGAAAGAGAAAAGTTGTTATTTGACCTGACAGCCATTCATTTATTGTCTTGCAAAATCAAAAATACCACAGGTTCAATGCAATATTATCCTATGACTCTATAAACTGCAAGGGCCCGGTTTCAATATCTTAGGTAAATCACTAATCACAATAAAGGATCTTTCACCATCAGCTTCTGCCTACTAATTAAATACTGAAATCTGACATGCCTCCATTATTATAATAGATGACTGAGATTGTGTGAATCACACAAACAATCTACAGTATCACGAAATAAATAGAAGCACTAATATTAAGTTTTAAGACCTTTAGTTTTGTATCACTTCTTATCATTAGTCTACTTAGGAAGGAAAGACAAAAAAAATGTTTTTTTTGTGCTTTCTGTGTTTTTGTTTTTCTTACCAAACAATCAGTTTCTTTGTCATTTATTCCCAAGTAGACTGGAAACTCCATTTATTTGGATTTATCCAATGATCAGTTATAGGACCGCTAATCAATGCGTCCACCTCACTCACCCACTATAATTTTCAACCAAGTCTCCTGATGTTGCAGTTTTAATTTGATCTCTCCAGTCTTCCTAGGTGTGGTTTCTGCAGGTTTCTGTAATGTGATAATAATCCATCTTGGTCTAGAATTTGTACTATATACAGAACCCTATATTAAGATCAAATTGTACATTGATTTTAAAAACTCTTTATTCCCTCTTGGTGCTGGGAAATGGTCATGATATTGTATGATTCATTTTGTTCACATAAAACATCAACTGTAAACATAAGAATATAAGAAGTAGGAGCAGGAGTAGACCATGTGGCCCATTGAGCCTACTACTCTGCCATTCAATAAGATCATGGTTGATCTGACCATGGACTCATCTCCACCTGCCTGCATTTTCCCCATAACGCTTAATTCCCCTACTATGCAAAAATCTACCCAACTTTGCCACTCAATTGAATTTCTAAGCCCTAATGTTCCACTCCATATAGAGGGGATTTTAAAGCTCTGCTCAGTCCTTTCTTCTTCTACTTGGCAGTTCCTCAAGTTCGAAGATAGCTCATGTTGTTGTGTTTTCTGAGCTACTCCTGAAAGATAAAGATAGCAGCTTTGAAATGCAATACACGATGATAATTGCCTCAAAAAAAATCTATTTGGCTCACTCTCAGTAATGCATCTGTATGCAACAGCTACTAGGAATGATCACCACCCTGTTCTAATTGTAAAAATGAGATTTCTTCTCCATAACAACATTATCCATTCTGTTGTGTAGAATGACCATTTGGTTAATGGGAGAGCCTTAGAACAAATAGAGCAGGCTCAAAGTTAGCATACATAAGCAGCAGTAGAAAGGTATGCACTGCACCACAGTTTGTAACCCTGTCGTCTACCGTGCGTATCACCCAATTCATGCCTGGTTCAATAAGATGTAGGACAGACTACCTCATTTGCTACAAGCCTAATTAACTGAACTCCATTGTCTTACACTGTACCTCTTGAGCAGTCAGCCCTATGCAGTGGGCCAGCAGTCTGCACTTTTTATTTTCAGAGCTGTTTGTTTGCAAAGCTTTCCTTTCAACATCAGACTGATTATTGCTTGCAACTTACATTTAAAACTGAAGACTAACTCCAGTTTGTGACATGAAGCTAAAATAAAGAATATTGTTTGGAAATTTAACATATTCAAAAACAACTCTGTTCTCTAGAAGTGTCAGCTGCTGTTAGAAAGCAGAGTTTAGCAAAACAATCCTCCTCCACGCCCTGGATGGTAAATATGCATCACTATTACTTCCTTGTCTACGAATCTGTAGCAAGATTCAGCTCCTGATACCTATTGTTTCAATGGTGGGTTCTCTCTTCTCTACCCATGAGGAAATACTTTCAGATGGCAAAGTAGTTTAATCACAGTTAGACAAATAGCTCTCAACACACTTATAACACCCAAAGAGGAATTCTGATATATCCCAACCATTGATAAATCAGCTCTGCCTGTGACCATATATGATGCTCTAAGTGACATAAACCCATTGTTTTACGTTTGGCTGAAGCAGGCAAGAGGTCTGATGGTCAGCTCACTTTTCTAACCGTACCTTTGGAACCGCCAGCTCCATTGTGCTCCAGGAGCCTGTGCCCTGTAAACAACGTTGCTTGCAAAGCTGTATTTCAAAGGTTCAATTTAATGTCATAAAAATATGTACAATGCAAACCCTGAAATGCTTTTCCTTTGCAAAACATCCACGAAAACAGAGAAATGCCCCAAAGAATGAAGGATTGTTAAATGTGAGAACCCCAATGTGACCCTTCCCGCATGTAAGGGGCAGCAAGGCCACATTACCCCCCTCCCCATCCCTCTCCGGTAATCAAAAGCGCACCGGTTACTGAGTACAACCCTGAGCACAGACCTTGCAGTTACCCCAAAGACAACCACATTTCAACTGGCACTTGGAAATCCACAGGATCTCTTTCTCCCTAATTGCAGTCCCTTCATTGCTACTGAGACTAAATCCATGATGAACAGGAGTATCTTCTCTGCATCGGTTGCAGCATTTCATGGGGACTCATCACCAACTTCCCAAGTGCAATTAGGTCCGCAGAATAAATACAGACCTGAATTAGTAATAAAGACACCATCAGAATGAAGTTGATAAGATCTTTGCTTTTCCAGCTTCTGGTTACCTAGATAGTCTTTTCCATTGGGAATGCACATTGTAAAAGTGGATTTCTTTGCTTACTACCATCATTATTTTAAATAACAAAAAAAATATGCTTGCCTAAATGTTCGAAACTCACTTTTATTCGGCAACATTCTGCCCTGTCAGTTTGGGAAAATTACCCCTTTGAGGTTAACACTGAATGCCATTTTCTTTCTTTCTTTCTTTCTAAATCTTTTTATTAATATTAATAATATGGACAGAGTACAGATGATATATTGATAAAGAAATTACCAACATACACATTCCATTACATATGAAAAAAAAACATACATAATAGTTACAATATAAATGAGTTTACCAAGACATAAGCCATAAGATATATGTATGGACATAGTAAATCTAAATATTTCATAATGTATAATATAAAAAAAACAGAAAAAAGAAAGAAAAAAAAACAAAAAATGGAGACCATTTATTCAACATTTTCATATGATGTAATATGACCCTTTGCCAAGTACATTTGATTTCCCAGCTTTTAGCTTATGTATTTTGAGAGGACCGGAAGTGACGGCATTGATGAATACTTATTTTTGTGAGATATTATAAACAGCCCACTTTTTTTTTTCCTTCTCTTTTGTTTGTTTTTTTTTCTTTTATATTACTTATTAGCTATAGTTATTAGATTAGATTAGTTAGTTCTGCATTTTCTTTATACTTCTGTTGCTAAGTGCCTGATTTCATAAAGATGAATGCATCTCTTACTGCTGTGATAGATAATGAAGTCTCTAAGTAGTGATATGAAAGAAATTGGGATTAGAAAAATTAAGTAATAACCTTTTTTCCATTTGTACCATTTTGATAAAAATCATTTTGCTGGTTTTGCAATGACTACAGGTTAATACGCTATCAGTATTTCCTTAAATATAGAACATTGTGGAAAAAAATTAAGATATTTTTCTCAAATTTGTGGGTTATTTGTTATGTCATTAACTTGCAAAAATCTTAATTAACTTGCTCTTTTTACACCATAAGACCAGAAGACATAGGAGCAGAGTTAGGCCAATTGGCCCATCAAGTCTGCTCCCCCAATACATCATGGTTGATATTTTAATCTCTCTTAACTCCATACCCCTGCCTTCTTCCAGCAACCTTTGAAGTCCTTACTAATCAAAAACCTAACAATCTTTTCTTTAAATATTATCAATGACTTGGCCTCCACAGTCATCTCTGGCAATGAATTGCAGATTCACCGCTCTTTGGCAAAAGAAATTCCTCCTCATTGCTGTTCTAAAGGAACGTCTTTGCATTCTGAGGTTGTTACCTCTGGTCCTAGATTTGCCCTCCATAGAAAACATCTTTTCCAAATCCACTCTGTCCAGGCCTTTCAATATCCGATAGGTTTCAATGAGATCCCCCCTCACTTTTCCTGCAGTTTCAAAGTTATCATCATTTATTGGCAAGAGAAATAGAATTACAGTACATTAAAATAGACTGTGACATAGATGCATGAGAACATAACAAAATCTTCATGACAAAATCATAACAAATCTAAAAGGATAAAGATTCCTTTCCTTCATGGCTATTTTACTTAGAAATATATTTTGCATACATTCCCCCAGGGAATGCCCTAATAAATCAACTCCTGAGAAGATAAAGCTGTTCAAAATGAATTCCAGATTTTGACTTGTACTATATTGAAATTCTTCAAGAGGACAATAACCTTGTCGTGGTTTGGAGCCTCAATGATGTGGAGAGCTATGCTGGCTGGAGTCAGGGCTTTATTCTTTATCTTCTGGTAGGTTTTCCTATGCCAGACAAGTTGATAGTTCCCTGATCAGTCAGGGCATCAAAGGATATGGCAAGAAAGCAGATGTTTGGGATTGAGTGGGATCTGGAATCGGCCACGATAGAATGGTGGAGCAGACTCAATGGGCTGAGTGGCTTAACTCTTCTCCTGTGTATTGTAGTCTTATAGTCTAAGTAGTCTAAGAGAGGTCCTCCAATTCTCCAGGCTCAGGGGTTCAGCTCAGGGCTAACAACTCTGACTGGTAAATTGAAATTGTTATGGAAACAGCAATGAAGAATCCTTCTAGATCTGAGTGCAATGGTATTTCTGAGTCTCCGCCTGGGTCTTGCATGACTGGTGGTGGTGAAAACCAAGAGGAAGCTAATGACATGATGAAAGAAGCCCTGAACATTGGCAGAGGGGGAGGATCTTCAGTGTTGCTCTAAATGCCAGCGTCATAACAGGCAGTAAGTAAATATACTGAAATATCCAGATTTCCATTTAACATTTCAAAATAGGGTTTTAACCTGTGAGCTACTGAAGGTACTTTGATGAATCTGACAGGAAAGGAATTATGATCCTCCATTCTGTCTTTGATCATCTGGATCTCTGTAGAAAGCAGGGCCCTATCAGAGGGTTCAGCCTTATCAATTTCAACTTTATATCCAGTTATGGACTTTGATACAAAGGCAATTTCATAGATAAAATTTTTAAAAATGATAGAATAAAATAATTGGCATAAAGTTATTTTCTATAGCTTGCAATTTTAGGCTTAATGGATGCTAATTCATGACAAAATAGTGTTGCAGCAGATGCCATTATTAAAAACAGAGGATGCACAGGTATTATGTACTGAAGGTATAGGGGATAGACAGATGGTTATGCGGTAATGTGTGAATGCAACACTGCTTTGATGTCTCTGCTATCAAACTGGAGTTCAATGCTCCCACTGATGCCCTTTGTTAGCCTTGCACAGTTGAACATATGTTCAACAGCGGGAAAGGAACTTAATGCATTTCCCGATCCACCAATGATACTTAGAGGCATTATTGATGTCATTTATATTAATTGAGTTCCAATAGCTGTTGATATGAAAGTACAAGTGTCTGGTATTTTCTCGTGTTTTTTAAAGATCCTTAAATCTGAATGAACTGGTGTGGAAGGTTTTGAAGGATAAGTTAGTATCAGAATCAGAGTCAGGTTTAATACCACTGGCACATGTTGTGAAATTTGTTGTTATGCAGCAGCAGTACATTGCAATACATAGTAATAAAAACAGTAAGTTACAGCCATAGGTATGTATATATATGTTTTAAAAGTTAAGTTAAATAAGTAGTGCAAAAAAAAAGGTAGTTCATGGGTTCAATGTCTATTCAGAAATCTGGTGGCAGAGAGAAAGAAGTTATACCTGAATCACGGAGTGTGAGTTTTCAGACTCCTGTACCTCCTCCCTGATGGGCACGTCCTGGGTAAAGAAGTTCCTGAATGATAAATGACATCTTTTTGAGGCATCGCTCCTTGAAGATGTCTTGGATGCTTAATGCATTTTAAGAGGTGTTTGGATAGGCACGTAGATATAAGGAGGATGGAGGGATATGGACATGATGTAGGTAGAAGGGATTAGTGTTGGGGTGTTTTTGATTTGCTGTTTAGCTGTTTTGTCACAACACGGTGGGCCGAATGGCCAGTTCCTGTGCTGTACTGTTCTATGTTCTATGCTGGGTAGACTAGTGCCCATGGTGGAGCTGGCTGAGTTTACAACTTTCTGCAGTTTATGTCAGTCCTGAGCAGTGCCCCCTCCCATACCAGCTGGTGGTGCCCTCCGTAGTACGCCTGTAGAAATTTGTGAGTGTTACCATCTTAAGGATTCTGCGCACACTGGCTGTGACTGGATTAGCTGATATTCCGCATTCTATGTATATATCATAACACTGTTTAGCCAGGATACAAAAATAAGGGAAAGAGAGGAAGAAAGGAAGAAAGAAAGAAAGAAAAGAAAGAAAGAAAGAAAGAAAGACAGACAGACTTTATTTATCACATGTACCATCGAAACATAGAGTGAAGTACATTGTTTGTGTTGTGGATGTACTGAAGGCAGCTTGCAAGTGTCACTATGCTTCAGACATAGCATGCCTACAATCCCACAAGTTATTAACCCTCACTGTAACTTGCATGACTTTGGAATGTGGGAGAAAACCTGGCTTTGTGCTCCTCCACGCCATTTCCACCTTAATGGCTGGAGACTACTGGTCTTCAGTGGAGGTAATTACAGAGATTTGAGCTACTCTGATTGCACAACACTGGTGATATCTACAGCAGACTATGCGTGCCAGCTGCAAAGTTAGTGCACAGGAGAAGCAGCAAGGCTAGAATTACCAATGCTGTCATCCTGAGAGAAGACAGCAGATCTCAGGTCACTGTCACTGCTGTGACTCGGTTGACTTAGCAGGTCAAGGTAGATAGAGGCACAGAGCACTACAGCACAGGTACAGGCCTTTCAGCCCATCTAACCCATGACGAACTATTATTCTGCCTGATCCCATCTGGACACGGACCATAGCCCTCCATACCCAACCCGTCCAAGTACATATCTAAACTTCTCTTAACTGCTGAAATCGAGTCCACATCCACCACTTCCTCTGGCAATTCATACCACACTCACAGCACCCCCCGAATCAGGTTTCTCTTCAGGTTCCCCTTAAACATTTCACCTTTCCTCCTAAACCTATGACTTTTATTCCTAGACTCACCCAACTTCAGTGCTTACATTACTCCTATCTATCCCCTCGTAACACCTGGAGCGATGTGACCATGGCAACTACCTTTAACAGTTACATGCACTGCTCCGATGGCAGAGTATGAAGGGGTAAGTTTAGCTTGCAAGGTAGAAGACTGCTGCTGAAATCCTGCTAGAATTCAGATGTTGCAACATTTCTGGGTCCACAATGGAGTCGCCCATTGTTTCCGTGTTGTACAGGGTAAGACCCAAGCTTTTCAAAAAGTCCTGTGCAAAATCCTTCATTCTTCATAATGATTCATTTAGGCGTTTCTTACTGGATTCTCAAGAAGTTCAGTGTTTCCTGCAGGCTGCATCATCAGAGAGTTGATCTAAATCTTGTGCTACAGAAATTATGTCCAACCACTCCCACTGTGAAAATGGTTTCTCAGCTGCTCTTATTGACTATCCTGGCTGCAGGTTGCACGTCTTCCCTGTTTCGAACTGTGCTCATCACAATGCAAACTATCCTATCAATTATCTGATAACTGAGCTGGTGTCTTCACTTCAATTTGCAGGAGTGTTCATTTTTCTCTACTGTCTTCGCTCTTCCAACTCTTGCTCCATCATATCACCTTGCCGTTGTAATCCTTGATGATCTGAAATGAAAAGGGGACAAGCGTGAAGTTCTGAGTGCAAGTATATGAGATAGGTTTCTATGTCATCAAGAACCGACTGTGGAATGTGGGAGACATGGCATGAGAGAAGGGGGATCAGGTTATGAGGATTTTGTCACCTATTATTTTCAGAAGGCTTTTGATAAGGTCCCACATAGGAGATTGGTGGGTAAAATCAAAGCTCAGGGCATTGGGGGGGGGGAAGACATTGACATGGATAGAAAACGGGTTGGCAGATAGAAAGCAAAGGGTAGTGGTGAATGGGTGTTTCTCGGAATGGCAGGTGGTGACTAGTGGGATGCCACAGGGCTCGGTATTGGGATCACAGCTGTTTAAAATTTACGTCAACGATTTGGATGAAGGCATTGAAAATAACATTAGCAAATTTGCTGATGATACTAAGCTGGGTGGCAGTGTGACATGTGATGAGGATGTTAGGAGAATTCAGGATGACTTGGATAGGCTGGGTGAGTGGGCAGATACTTGGCAGATGACGTTTAATGTGAATAAGTGTGAGGTTATCCTCTTTGGGAGTAAGAACAGGAAGGCAGATTATTATCTGAACGGTGTAGAGTTAGGTAAGGGTGAAATACAAAGAGATCTAGGAGTCCTTGTTCATCAGTCACTGAAGGTGAATGAGCAAGTGCAGCAGGCAGTGAAGAAGGCTAATGGAATGTTGGCCTTTATTACAAAGGGAATTGAGTACAAGAGCAAAGAAATCCTCTTGCATTTGTACAGAGCCCTGGTGAGACCACACCTGGAGTATTGGTCTCCAGGGTCAAGGAAGGACATCCTAGCTGTAGAGGAAGTGCAGTGTAGATTCATGAGGTTAATTCCTGGGATGTCTGGACTGTCTTACGCAGAGAGGTTAGAGAGACTGGGCTTGTACACGCTGAAATTAAAGAGATTGAGAGGGGATCTGATTGAAACATATAAGATTATTAAGGGATTGGACAAGATAGAGGCAGGAAATATGTTCCAGATGCTGGGAGAGTCCAGTACCAGAGGGCATGGTTTGAGAATAAGGGGTAGGTCATTTAGGACAGAGTTAAAGAAGAACTTCTTCTCTCAGAGAGTTGTGGGGGTCTGGAATGCACTGCCTCGGAAGGTAGTGGAGGCCAATTCTCTGGATGCTTTCAAGAAGGAGCTAGGTAGGTATTTTATGGATAGGGGAATCAAGGGATATGGGGACAAGGCAGGAACCAGGTATTGATAGTAGTTGATCAGCCATGATCTCAAAATGGCGGTGCAGGCTCGAGGGGCCGAATGGTCTACTTCTGCACCTATTGTCTATTTCACCAACAGAGTTCAAAGCATCATATCTGAATCAATGCATTCAACAAGCTTATTGTACATGTTGATTTGAACACAGGATCTTCAGTGTACTTTGTGTTTGATATCTGAATCAATATCAGGTTTATTATCACTGACATATGTCATGAAATTTGTTGTTTTGCCATAGCGGTACAGTGTAATACATTAAAAAAGCTATGTATAAAATTAGCGTATATACTGCCTTTCCATGACCATGAATGTTTGTGGCAAATTTTTCTGCAGAGGTGCTGCCTTCTGAGCAGGGGCTTTACAAGTGACCCCAGCCATTATCAGTACTCTTCAGAGATTGCCTAACTGGCATCTGTGGTCGCATAACCAGGACTTGTGATATGCACCAGCTGCTGATACGACCGTCCATCACCTGCTCCCATGGCATTACATGACCCTGATTGGGTGGCTAAGCTGGTGCTACACTTTGCCAAGGGTGATCTGCAGGCTAGCAGGGAGAAGGAGCCACCTGGCCACTGTTAAATTAAAGTAAATTACTTGTGCAAAGACAGAACAAAAATAGTGAAGTAGAGTTCATGAGTTCATTGTCCATTCAGAAATCTGATGACAAAGGGAAAAGAGAGGTTCCTAAAATGTTGAGTGTGTGTCTTCAGGCTCCTGTACCTCCTCCCTAATGGTAGTAATAAGAAGAAGTCATGTCCTGGCCTGTGGGAGTTTTTAATGATGGATGCCAACTTCTTGAGGCATCATCTTTTGAAAATGTTTTCAATAGATAGTTGGGGGGCTAGTGCCCATTACGGTGATAGCTGACTTTACATCCCTCTGCAGCTTTTTCCAGTCTTGGGCAATGGCCCCTCATTCTAGTCAGTAATGCAGCCAGTTAGAATGCTCTCCACAGTATTTCTGTAGAAATTTGCTACAATCTTTGGTGATGTACCGAAGCTCCTCAAGCTCCTGATGAAATATAGCCATGATCTTGCAAGGATATCCCTGTTCTTTTGTTCTGATGATGACACTTCCTGGAGTTTCACACTGCTCTAATACATCCGTTAGGTGGTGCTGCAGTTGTGGAGATGGGCAAGAGTTTGGGTGGTGGGGAGGGGGTCATGGGCCGTGAGTGTATAGCTGAAAATACTTTATGCTTAGCATCACAGATAATAGTTTAATGAAGCATAAGCTTGTCAAGTTTGCTTAGATGCGGCAAGTTGCTTCTAAGGAAAAACTCAAAAGGATTGGTCATTGGGCAAGCAATATATAAAACTGAATGATTCATCAATTAGATATTATCTAGTTGTGTGTTTCACATAAAAACAGGCCAGTATAATTTTTGGTGCATGAATGTCTTACACCATAATGATTATCTGATTCAAATGTCTTGGCTAATTGAGCGTCCTAATTATATCTAAATCAGCATGCCATGTATTAATTGATAACCCACTCTCTTTGCATTTTAATAAAGTGTCTTTGTTTTATCTAACTGTGTTCAGGCATCTATTTGAACTAATCAGGTTTTGCTCTTGATGAAGATTAAAAGGATATACGTAATTCAATTCAGTGTGAGAATACATTCAGTATATTATTTTCTTGCTACACATACATGGGAATTGAATGAAAAGCACATTAGGCTCACTCAGCATGTCTTCCTTATCAAAGAGTAGTTTGTTTCGTGAGCTCTTATGTTTAAAAAAGGTGAAGTCAGTCAGATATCCATCCAATGAACCATCTTTTAAAACAAATAAATTACCAGTGAGGGACAAAGTAATTACTAGTGAGAGGAAGATAAAAAAATACAGCTGCATGGATAATTCACTCCATTGTAATTTTTTTCCAGAGCTGTGATGAATCTTTCTCAGCCTTAAGGGTTATGCTTCATGGTCCACAAAAATCACAGTGTAGAGCACTTGTAAAAATTGATCCATTTTGACACCCATGGAAACATATTGACTCACCAAGTATCCACATCATCTTATGAAAATCTCAAATATTATCTCATGCTTAGATTTCTGTGCTTTGCAATGTTCAGGTTTAATTACATTTGTGTCTACAACTCTGAGCCGTTCACATTTTCAAAGACCAAATTATTTTTCTGCACCGTGCAGTTTTGCTGCTGTGATTTTTTTCATTTATTGATTCCCTGCTATCGTGCAATTTTGTTCAGTCATATTCAGATTTATTTAATACATGAACATTGAACCATACAATGAAATGAGTTGTTTGCATGAACGACCAGCAAAGCCAAGGATGTGTTGCAAGCGTCACCACACAGTCTGATGCCGAAGTAGCATGCCCACAGTGCTCTGGAGAACAACGCAAGCAGCAACAATAACAGAACAGAACATGACAAGAACAGTAAAATAAACTCCCTTTCCATTCCTCCTGTCCACCCACCAGCCCTCTCACAGCCAGACAGCCCTCCAACCCCAGAAAAATCTGCCTCCAGGCCAACAGTCCTTGTTCCCAGATTCTCAGATTTGCAGACATTGGGCCTTGAACTTTGGACCATCCCAGGATGCAATCATTGGTTTAAACTTCGGGCTCACATGAACCTCTGATCTGGGTGATTCTGGCCCTTGTGACTCCTTCAGATTCTCATGGCTCCTTTGGGCTTTTGGTCTGGACTTCAGCCTTCTGCTTTGTCCACTGAACTTCACTGGCTTTGACCTTTGGGTGGGCCTCTACTTCCAAACTCGCATGAACCTTGACTTCTGGACTCACACTGAACTCGGACTGCAGTGACCTGGGGATAATAGGTCCTAAAGAATCCTGCCCATTCCTGAGGCTTGCTGCCCTGGGACTTGTCTCCATCCTTGCGATTGTTGTTCTCCATCCTGGGGATCACTGAACCCTTCAGTATCTATGACGACTTCCAGGATCGCTGATGTTCAACCGTGGAGCATTTTGACCTAGACTCGAACTTCCGCCCAGACTTTTCATTTGAAATTCCCCTCATCGCTGTACCTGAACACTAACCTGGCCACTAAATCCCCTTCTGTCCCCAAAACCATTGCAATAAACCTAAAAGAACAACAAAATCAACAGAGACTTCAGCCCATCGCCATTTTGCCCAGAATCATTTACAGCTGCCATTTAATTTCTTTCCCACGATGTCAACATACCACCATTTGGATTATTAGTGAGTATCCAGAGCCTATTCTGCTGCAAATGGCAGATTACCCTCACCATTGAGCCTCAACTTACCCATAATGCATTGAGATACATTATCCAGCAGTGGTTGTTAGCTTGGGATCTAAATAAGGAACTAGATATCAAATTAGAAATCTTCTATCAACTAAAATTTAAGATGTTACAGTCCTGGGAAAGAGATAATGAGCACAATGAGTTGGGGAATTATGGCTGTTATTTTAAGATCCAAAGGTTTTTCCTTCTGAGTCAATAAAAAAACCTCCCATAGTTGTTTGCTCAAAGTATAACAAACTTTGTTATAGATAGGAATTATCTTGTCCTCTTGATAGCTGGTGATTTATCATTCTCTATTTTTATGTTGTCTTGGTGATAAGGATGGTTCATTCTCAATTTAACTACAATCAGCATACAATTTTAATATAACAACTCTGGAGAATCTAATCTATCACTTACTTCATCATCCCACAAAGTGACCTGTTGGCTTCTTTAGCCAATGAACTGTCAAAATCCTACAGAAGGTTATATATCATATACTGACAATATTCAAATTCAGATTTATTTATTTCATGTACCTCAAAACATACAGTGAAATGTGTCATAGAGTCATAGGAAATTACAGCACAGAAACAGGCCCTTTGGCCCATCTAGTCCATGCCAGACCATTTAAACTGCCTACTCCCATTAACCTGCACCCAAACCATAGCTCTCTATACCCTGGCCATCCATGTATCTATTCAAACTTCTCTGAAATGATTAAATTTAGCTCGTATACGCCACTTGTACCGGCAGTTTGGTCCACACTCTCACGACCCTCTGAGTGAAGAAGTTTCCCTTCATGTTCCCCGTAAACTTTTCATCTTTAACCCTTAACACGTGACCTCTATTGTACTCCCATCCAACCTCAGTGGAAAAATTCTGCTTGCATTTATCCTATTGATACCCCTCAAAACTTTGTATACCTCTATCAAATCTCACCTCAATTTTCTATGTTCCAAGGAATAAAATCCTACCTTATTGCTCAGGTCCTCTAAACCTGTCAACATCCTTGTAAATTTTCTTTGTACTCTTTCAACCTTGGCCAACTGGTGGCGTAGTGGCATCAGCTTTGGAATGAAGGCTCCTGAGTTCGAATCCAGCCGGCCCCCTTGCATGCTTTCCATCCATGCTGAGTTGAGTGTTGAGCTAACAACTCAACCTTGTAAAAATAAGAAAGCCTGCTAAAAAAAAAGCCGTCACAACAGCGTCCTGATTACTCCACTCAGAGTTAAGGACTTCCTTCTTTCTTCAACCTTATTAACATCTTTCCTGTAGGCAGGTGACCAAAATCACACGCAATGCTCCAAATTAGGCCTCACCTTCAGTAGGTTTCTATATATGCATTTAATGTCAGAGAAATGTATTCAGTATACTGTACATGCTGAAATCCTTTTCTTCGCAGACATCCACAAAAACAGAGGGGTGCCCAAGGAATGAATGACAGTTAAAATGTTAGAAACCCAAAGCCCTCACCCCCAACTCACCCTCCCACGTACAAGCAACAGTAAGGTAACAACACCCACCCACCCTCACCAGCAAAAAAGCATCAGCACCCTCCAATGAGCACTCACATGCAGCAAAGCATCGATAAACACATAGACTTGCAGTACCCCAAAGTTACTCGTTCAACTGATAATTCAACATACAACTGGCTCTCTCCCTCTCAATAATAAGGGAAAAAGAGGTGTCCCCGTTTCACAGAGAGAGGGGAGACATAACAAACAACTCATTGGTTTACCATGTTAAAAAGTCTCTTGCGTTGCTGTTTCCAAGCTCTGCGCCCAGAGAGTTGGCACCAAAAAGGCACAGTTCTCCAGGCATACAACCCCCAGCAGTTGACCCACTGTTCCTGATTTTTCCTGTTCTCTCGTGACACTTCAGTCAGTGAGAAGGGCATCAGCCTAGAATGGAGGCTCAGAGCCATGAAATCCCAGAACACTGAAGGCAAACTTGGGATATCAAAAAGCAGCCGGTTGTGAAGCCCTGAGAGTGGGTCCCATTCCTGCAAAGAACTGAAGTCAGAGTCTAACTCCAAGTCCAGGTATTCAAATGAAACCGGCACACCCTGAAAAGGGGAGAAAAGAGATATCAAAGATAAAAATAAAGCTGCTTCCAAAGATGCAAACAAAGGAGTCACCATTTCGCGCCATCTTAGCTTTTCCCCACCTTAAACAACTTCAACATAACATCCCGTCTTCTGTATTCAATTCATTGATTTGAGGACCAATGTGACAATATGTTATTTGTGTTAACAACCAGTACACCCAAGGATGTACTGGAAGCACACATGTCACCACACATTTCAGCATAGACATTGCAGGGCAATAATACTCAGCAGAACAACGCAGGACATGACAAAACAGAACACACCAAGCAACAGGGAACCAAGCCTGGTCTCCACCTCTCTGCTATCCACCCACACACATTCACAGACCTCTAACCTCAGAACAAGCTGTCTGCAGCCTCCAGACTCCAGTGGACTTGTAGGTTCGCACTTGTGTTCCCCCCCTTCCCCGACGCAGTCACGGAGATTCACAGACCCGTGTCTCCAGCCATGTGGCCTTGAATCTGGAACTTCTGTTTGCCCTTCAGACTTCAAAGTTCAAAAGTTCAAAGTAAGTTTACTGTCAAAGTACATATATGAGGGGTGAGTGATAAGCTTGTGGCCTAAGGTAGAAGGAGTCAATTTTAGAAAACCTAGCACATTTATTTTTCAATCAATGAGTTAATAACTCATCTCCTTCTACCTTAGGCCACAATCTTATCAATCACCCCTGCTGTGGACACTTCCTGGAAGTCTAAGATCCGTATGCTCCACAACCGCTGGACTAAGTGTGTACATGTAGGAGGGGACTACGTTGAAAGATCAATGTGCTAGGGGTTTCTAAAATTGACTCCTTCTACCTTAGGTCATGAACTTATGAATCACCCCTCGTATGTCATCATATACAACCCTGAGGTTAATTGACTTGCAGTTATGCTCATTAATCTTAAGAACCATAATAGAATCAGTGAAAGATCTCACCTAACAAGGCGGACAAACAACCAATGTGCAAAAGACCATTAGATATAGGAGCAGAATTAGGCCATTTGGCCCATCAAGTCTTCTCCACCATTTCATCATAGCCGATCCGAGATTCCTCTCAGCCCCAATGTCCTGCCTTCTCAGAATCAGCATCAGGTTTATTATTACTGGCTTGTGTCATGAAAATTGTTAACTTGGCAGCTGCAGTACAATACAATACTGCAATACATGATAATATAGAAAGGAAAATAGATAAATAAATAAATCGATTACAATAAGTACAAACACCATTTGTATATATTCATATATTGAATAGATTAAAAATAGTGCAAAACAGAAATAATATGTATTAAAAAGTGGGTTCAATGTCCATTTAGGAATCATATGGAAGAGGGGAAGTAATTGTTCCTGAATCACAGAGTGTGTGCCTTCAGGCTTCTGTACCATGTTCCTGATGGTAACAATGAAAAGAGGACATGCCCTGAGCGATGGAGGTTCTTAATAGTGGATGTTGCCTTCCCAAGACACTGTTCCTTGAAGATGTCTTGGAGCTGGTACCCAAGATGGAGCTGACTAATGTTACAACTTTCTGTAGCGTCTTTCGGTCCTGTGCAGTAGCTCGCTCCCTCCCGTACCAGACAATGAAGCAGCCCGTCAAAATGCTCTCCACAGACAAACACAATCTCTTCACACTCCTAATGAAATACGGCAGCTGTCTTGGCTTATTTATAGAAGCATCGATATGTTGGGATCAGGTTAGATTCTCAGAGGTCTTGATATCCAGGAACATGAAATTGCTCACTCCCTCCTCTTCTGATCCTTCTATGAGGATTGGTTCATGTTTCCTCATCTTACCCTTCCTGAAGGCCACAATCTGCTCTTTGATCTTACTGACATTGAGTGCAAGGTTGATGCTGCGACACCACTTAAATGGTTAGTGTATCTCACTCCTGTACAACTCCTCATCTTCATCTAAGATTCTGCTAACAATGGTTGCATCACCAGCAAATTTATTGATGACATTTCAGTTATACCTAGCTGCACAGTTGTGGGTATAGAGAAAGTAGAGCAGTGGGCTAAGCACACACTCCTGAGGTGCACCAGTGTTGATCATCAGCAAGGAGAAGATATTATCACCCATCAGCAGAAATTGTGCTGTCCTAGTTAGGAAGTTGAGGACCAAATTGCAGAGGCTCTCTTCTTGCCCATCATACCTGCCTAATCAAGAATCTATCAACCTCTGCCTTAAATATAAATAAAGAGTTGGCCTGCACAGCTGCCTGTAGGAAAGAATTTCATTTATTCTCCACTCTGTGGCAAAAAATATTCCTCCTTATCTCTGCTCTAAAGGGACTCCCCTCTCTTCTGAGGCTGTGTCCTCTGGTCCTAGACTTTCTCACCATGGGAAACATTCTTTGCATATCCACTCTATCGAGGCCTTTCATCATTTGATAGGTTTCAATGAGGTTACCCCTTATTCTTCTGCATTCCAGTGGATACAGGCCCAGAGGCATCTAAAGCTCTTCATGTGACAAGCCATTCAATCCTGGAATTATTTTTATGAACCTCCTTTGAACCCTCTCCAGTTTCAGCACATCCTTTCTAAGATGAGGGACCCAAACCTGCTCTCAATACTCCAAGAGAGACCTCACCAGTGCATTATAATGTTTCAACATTACATCCTTGCTTTTATATTCTACTCCTCTTGAATTGATTGCTAACATTGCATTTGCCTCCCTCACCACAGATTCAGCATACAAATTAACCTTTAGCAAATCCTGTACAAGGACTCCCAAGTCCCTTTGCACCTCAGTGTTTTGTATTTTCTCTCCAGTTGGAAAAGAGTCAACCTTTTCATTTACTCTGCCAAAGTGCATGACCATAAATTTCCTGACACTGTATTCCATCTGCCATTTCTTTGATCATTCTCCAAATCTGTTTCAGTCCTTTCATAGCCTCACTACTTCCTCAAAACTACCTGCCCCTCCACCTACCTTCATAACATCTGCAAACCCAGCAACAAAGCCATCAATTCCATTATCCAAATCATTGACATATAATGTAAAAAGAATTGGCCCCAAAACAGACCCCCATGAAACACCACTACAGCTGTGAAGCCAGTCAGAAAAGGTTCCCTTTATTACTTTGCCTCCTGCCAATCAGCCACTGCTTTATCCGTGCTTGATTTTTTTCCTGTAATACCATGGGCACAAGGCTGTTAAGCAGCTTCATCAGCTTCACTCCATGTGGTATCAAGAAACGGCTGAAAGTACTGGATACTGTGAAGGCTATGGGCCCAGACAAAATCCCAGCAATAATCCTGAAGGATTACACTCCAGAGCTTGTTGCACCTCTAGCCAAGTTGTTCCAGTACAGCTACAACACGGGCAATGTGGAAAATTACACAAGAAATAGGCAGTTTAACCCAGCCAATTACTGTCCTATTAGTCTGCTCTCAATCATCAGCAAAATAACGGAACGGGTCATCAACAGTGCTATTACGCAGCACTTAATCAGCAATAACCAGCTTACGGATGCCTAGATTGGGTTTCATCAAAGCCACTCAGCTCCTGATCTCATCACCTCCTTGGTCCAAATATGGATGAAAGAGCTCAATACCAGAGGTGAGATGAGAGTGATAACCCTCAACCTCAAAGCAGCATTTGATCGAGTATGGCATCAAGGTACCCTAGCTAAAATGGAGATAATGGGAATCACTGTGGAAAGTGACCAGTGAAGGAGTGGAGATTTGAGGCTTTGACTCGAGAGGCTTCGACGAGAAGAGGCGGAGGACAAGCTTCACTCCAAGTGAGGTAAGGCCAGGTAAGTTTCTTTCAAAGGAGAAAGATTCAAAAGTTAAGGCAAATATTGGGTAGGTCATGGCAGCTGAGATCGGCCCCATGGTTTGTTCATCCTGCAGCATGTGGGAAATCAGGGATACTTCCAGTGTCTCTGACAGCTATGTGTGCAGGAAGTGTGTCCAACTGCAGCTTCTGGCAGACCACATTGAGTGTCTGGAGCTGCAATTGGATTCATATTGGAGCATCCGCGAAGCTGAGAAAGTCGTGAATAGCACGTTCAGTGAGTTGGCCACACCGCAGGTAAAGGCTACACAGGCAGAAAGGGAAGGGGTGGCCACTAGACAGCGTAGCAGTAGGCAGGTAGTGCAGGAGTCCCCTGAGGTCATCTCCCTCCTAAACAGATGTACTGTTTTGGATACTGTTGGGGGAGATGTCTCATCGGGGAAGGCAGCAGCAGCCGAGTTCATTGCACCATGGGTGACTCTGCGGCACAGGGGGGAAGGAAAAGGCATGGGAGGGCTATAGTGATAGGGGATTCGATTGTAAGGGGAATAGATAGGCGCTTCTGTGGCCGCAAACGAGACTCCAGGATGGTATGTTGCCTCCCTGGTGCAAGGGTCAAGGATGTCTCTGAGTGGCTGCAGGACATTCTGGAATGGGAGGGTGAACAGCCAGTGGTTGTGGTGCACATAGGTACCAACGATATAGGTAAAAAACGGGATGAAGTCCTACAAGGTGAATTTAGGGAGTTATGATTAAACTAAAAAGTAGGACCACAAAGGTAATAATCTCTGGATTACTACCAGTGCCACGTGCTAGTCAGAGTAGAAATAGGAGGATATTTCAGATGAATACGTGGCTTGAAAAATGGTGCAAGGGGGAGGGATTCCAATTTCTGGGGCATTGGAATCAGTTCTGGGGGAGGTGGGACCGGTATAAACAGGACGGTCTGCTGGACTGGAACTGGACTGGAACCAATGTCCTAGGGGAAGCGTTTGCTACTGCTGTTCAGGAGGCTTTAAACTAATGTGGCAGGGGGATGGGAACAAGTGCAGAGAGACAGAAAGGTTTAAAATGAGGGTAGAAGCAAAAAGTAGTAAGGTGAAAAGTAAAAGTGGCAGGCAGGCAAATCCAGGGCAAAAAGCAAAAAGAGCCACTTTTCAACATAATTGTATAAGGGCTAAACGTGTTGTAAAAACAAGCCTGAAGGCTTTGTGTGTCAATGCCAGAAGCATTTGTAACAAGGTGGATGAATTGAATGTGCAGATAGTAATTAATGAATATGATATAGTTGGGATCACAAAGACATGGCTCCAGGGTGACCAAGGATGGGAGCTCAACATCCAGGGATATTCAATATTCAGGAGGGATAGACAGGAAAGAAAAGGAGGTGGGGTAGCATTGCTGGTTAGAGAGGAGATTAACGCAGTAGAAAGGAAAGTCATTAGCCTGGAGGATGTGGAATCGATATGGGTAGAGCTGCATAACACTAAGGGGCAGAAAACGCTGGTGAAAGTTGTGTACAGGCCACCTAACTGTAGTAGTGAGGTTGGGGATGGCATTAAACAGGAAATTAGAAATGCGTGGAATAAAGGAACAGTAGTTATAACGGGTGACTTCAATCTACGTATAGATTGGGTGAACCAAATTGTTAAGTGTGCTGAGGAAGAGGATTTCCTGGAATGTATGCGGGATGGTTTTCTGAACCAACATGTTGAGGAACCAACTAGAGAGCAGGCCATTCTAGGTTGGGTAATGAGCAATGAGGAATGGTTAGTTAGCAATCTTGTCGTGCGAGGCCCCTTGGGTAAGAGTGACCATAATATGGTGGAATGCTTCATTAAGATGGAGAGTGACATAGTTAATTCAGAAACAAAGGTTCTGAACTTAAAGAAGGGTAACTTTGAAAGTATGAGACGTGAATTAGCTAAGATAGACTGGCAAATGATACTTAAAGGGTTGACGGTGGATATGCAACGGCAAGCATTTAAAGATTGCATGGATGAACTACAACAATTGTTCATCCCAATTTGGCAAAAGAATAAACCAGGGACAGTAGTGCACCCGTGGCTGACAAGGGAAATTAGGGATAGTATCAAGTCCAAAGAAGAAAGATATAAATTAGCAAAAAAAAAGCAGCACACCTGAGGACTGGGAGAGATTCTGAGACCAGCAGAGGAGGACAAAGGGCTTAATTAAGAAAGGGAAAAAAGATTATGAGAGAAAGCTGGCAGAGAACATAAAAACTGACTGTAAAAGCTTTTATAGATACGTTAAAGGAAAAAGATTGGTCAAGACAAATGTAGGTCCTTTACAGTCAGAAACAGGTGAATTGATCATAGGGAACAAAGACATGGCAGACCAATTGAATAACTACTTTGGTTCTGTCTTCACTAAGGAGGATATAAATAATCTTCCGGAAATAGTAAGGGACCGATGGTCTGGTGAGATGGAGGAACTGAGGGAAATACATGTTAATAGAGATGTGGTGTTTGGTTAATTGAAGGGATTAAAGGCAGATAAATCCCCAGAGCCAGATGGTCTGCATCCCAGAGTGCTTAAGGAAGTAGCCCAAGAAATAGTGGATGCATTAGTGATAATTTTTCAAAACTCCTTAGATTCTAGATTAGTTCCTGAGGATTGGAGGGTGGCTAATGTAACCCCAATTTTTAAAAAAGGAGGGAGAGAGAAACCAGGGGATTATAGACTGGTTAGTCTGACATCGGTGGTGGGGAAAATGCTAGAGTCGGTTATCAAAGATGTGATAACACCACATTTGGAAAGAGGTGAAATCATCGGATAAAGCCAGCATGGATTTGTGAAAGGAAAATCATGTCTGACGAATCTTATAGAATTTTTTGAAGATGTAACTAGTAGAGTGGATAGGGGAGAGCCAGTGGATGTGGTATATTTAGATTTTCAAAAGGCTTTTGAAAAGATCCCACACAGGAGATTAGTGTGCAAACTTAAAGCACACAGTATTGGGGGTATGGCATTGATGTGGATAGAGAATTGGTTGGCAGACAGGAAGCAAAGAGTGGGAGTAAACGGGACCTTTTCAGAATAGCAGGCAGTGACTAGTGGGGTACCGCAAGGCTCAGTGCTGGGACCCCAGTTGTTTACAATATATATTAATGATTTAGATGAGGGAATTAAATGCAGCATCTCCAGGTTTGTGGATGACACGAAGCTGGGCGGCGGTGTTAGCTGTGAGGAGGATGCTAAGAGGATGCAGGGTGACTTGGATAGGTTAGGTGAATGGGCAAATTCATGGCAGATGCAATTTAATGTGGATAAGTGTGAGGTCATCCACTTTGGTTGCAAGAACAGGAAAACAGATTATTATCTGAACGATGGCCGATTAGGAAAAGGGGAGATGCAAAGAGACCTGCGTGTCATTGTATACCAGTCATTGAAGGTGGGCATGCAGGTACAGCAGGCGGTGAAAAAGGCAAATGGTATGTTGGCATTCATAGCAAAAGGATTTGAGTACAGGAGCAGGGAGGTTCAAGGCCTTACTGCGGTTGGACAAGGCCTTGGTGAGACCGCACCTAGAATATTGTGTGCAGTTTTGGTCCCCTAATCTGAGGAAAGACATTCTTACCATAGAGGGAGTACAGAGAAGGTTCACCAGATTGATTCCTGGGATGGCAGGACTTTCATATGAAGAAAGTCTGGATCAACTAGGCTTATACTCACTGGAATTTGGAAGATTGAGGGGGGATCTTATTGAAGCGTATAAAATTCTAAAGGGATTGGACAGGCTAGATGCAGGAAGATTGTTTCCGATGTTGGGGAAGTCCAGAACAAGGGGTCACAGTTTAAGGATAAAGGGGAAGCTTTTTAGGACCGAGATGAGGGAAAACTTCTTCACACAGAGAGTGGTGAATCTGTGGAATTCTCTGCCACAGGAAACAGTTGAGGCCGGTTCATTGGCTATATTTAAGAGGAAGTTAGATGTGGCTAAAGGGATCAGGGGCTATGGAGAGAAAGCAGGTACAGGGTTCTAAGTAGGATGATCAGCCATGATCATACTGAATGGCGGTACAGGCTGGAAGGGCAAATGGCCTACTCCTGCACCTATTTAGTATGTTTCTATGTTTCTAATTAGGGGAAAGACCCTTCACGGGTTGGAATCATACCTGGCACAAAGGAAGATGGTTGTGGTTGGAGGTCAATCATCTCACCTTCAGGACACCACTGCAAGAGTTCCTCAGGGAAGTGTCCAAGAACCAACCATCTTCAGCTGCTTCATCAATGACCTTCCTTCCATCATAAGGTCAGAAGTGGAGATGTTTGCAGATGACTGTACAATGTTCTACACCATTCATGACTCCTCAGATAGTGAAGCAGTTCATACCCACATGCAGCAGGACCCGGACTATATCTAGACTTGGGCTGACAAGTGGCAAGTAACATTCGATCCACGCAAGCGCCAGGCAATGACCATCTCCAACAAGAGAAGCCTGTGGTGAACTACATATACCTGTCTGGACACACCCCCCCACCCCCCCCTGACTGCTCCTGTGGCTCCTCCCACAGACCCCGGTATAAACGCGATTGGAGCCTGAGCCCCGGCCTCAGTCTCCAGGATGTAGTGTGGTGGTTAATTGCTGCTTGTTCTTTCTTCCAGCCTATATCTCGCCTCATGTCTCCGAGAGTTATTGATCGTGCATCAAGGCTCTAACCATCATCCCTTGACATTCAGTGACATCACCACCACTGAATCCCTTACTATCAACATCCTGGTGTTACCATGGACAGGAAATTGAACTGATCTAGCCATATAAACACTGTGTCTACCAGAGCAAGTCAAAGACTAGGAATCCTGCAGAGTGTACCTCACCTCCTGACTCCACAAAGCCTCCCCACCATCCACAAGGGTCAAGGGTGTAATGGAATACTCACCACTCGCTTGGATGAGGGCAGCTCCATCAACACTCAAGAATCTTGACACCATCCAGTACAAGGCAGCCCATTTGATTGGTACCCCTTCCACAAGCACCCAATCCCTCCACCGTCGACGAACAGTTGCAGCAGTGTGTGCTATCTACAAGATGCACTCCAACCAAAGTTCCTAAGGCAGCACCTTCCATACCCACAAACACTACCATCTAGAACGATAAGAACAGCAGATACCTGGGAACACTACCATTTTGAAAACCCCCTCTAAATCAATCACCATCCTGACTTGGAAACTTTCTTCATTGTCGGTGAGTCAAAATCATGGATTCCCTCCCTACTGTGGGTGTACCTGCACCTGAGGGACCGCAACAGTTCAAGAAGGCAGCTCATCACCATGTTCTCAAGTGCAACTAGGGATGGACGGACAATAAATGCTGGCTTAGCTGGCAACACCCACTTCCCATAAATGAATAAATAAAAAAAAAATGTGTGGCACCTTGATAAGGGCCTTTTGAATATCCAAGCACACAACATGAACCAATTCTCCTTTGTCGAACTACTAGTTATTTCTTCAAAGAATTCCAGCAGATTTGTCAGATGAGATTTTCCCTTCAGGAAACTACACTTTGTACATTGACTGTGGCCTACTTAAGCCCGTACCCCGAAATATCCTGAGAGCTCATCCTTAATAATCGACTCCAATTCTCCCAAACTATTGAGGTCAGACTATCTGGCCTATAGTTTTGTTTCTTCTGTCTCTCTCTCTCTTCTTGAAGAGTGGAGTGACATTTACAATTTTCCAGAACTATTTCAGAATCTAGTAATTCTTGAAGGATCATTACTAATGCTTCCACAATATTTTCATCTATCTCTTTCAGCACACTAGGTTGATTACCATATGTCCTGGAGACTTATTTACCTTCAGACCTTTCAGTTTCCCAAGAACCTTCTATCTAGTAATAATAACTTCACATACTTCATGCCCCCTGACACCTGGAACTTCCACCATACTGCTAGTGTCTTCTGCTGTGAACACTGATGAAAAATACTTATTTGGTTTGTCTATCATTTCCTTATCCTCCATGTCTATCTTTCCAGCATCATTTTCCATTGTCTGATATCCATTCTTGCCTCTCTTTCACACTTTATGTATCTGAGGAAACTTATGGTTTCCTCTTTAATATTACTGGCTAGTTTAAGTTTGTATCCCTGCAAGCGCAAATGCTACACCTGTCCCCACACCTCCCCCCTTACCACCATTCCGGGCCCCAGACAGTCCTTCCAGGTGAGGCAACACTTCACCTGCGAGTCTGCTGGAGTCATCTATTGCATCCAATTCTCCCAGTGCGGCCTCCTCTACATCAACGAGACCTGACACAGATTGGGGGACCACTTAATAATAAACAGGACCTCCCAGTTGCCATCCACTTCAACTCTGCCTCTCATTCCCATCTAGATATGTCCATACATGGCCTCTTCGACTGCCATGATGAGGCCAAACTCAGGTTGGAGGAGCAATACCTCATCTACGGTCTGGGTAGCCGCCAGCCTGGTGGTATGAACATTGAATTCTCCAATTTCCAGTAATTCCCTCCCCCTCCACCTTCCCCTATCCCAGGTCCCTTTCTGCTTCTCTCCCCTTTCAACTTTCTGCTTCTTTATCTCTACAGTTCTTTCATGCTTATCCCCTCCCCTCCCCCCTTTATCTTCCCTCTGATTGGTTTTCCACCTGGCGCCTCTAGTCCCTACCCCACCCCCCCATCTCTATTAGAGGGCTTCAGCCCTCTCTTCCTCCCCATTCCTGATGTAGGGTCTCGGCCCGAAACGTTGGCTACTCTTTTCTCACGGATGTTGCCTGACCTGCTGAGTTCTTCCAGTGTTGTGTACGTATTCTTTGATCCATAGCATCTGCAGTTGTATTTTTGTGTTTAAGTTTGTATTCCATCTTTAACTTTCTCAATCACTTTTTAGTTGCCTTCTGTTGGTGTTTAAAAGCTTCCCAATCCTCTAACTTCCAAATAATTTTTGCTCTATTATATACCATCTCTTCAGCCTTTTTGTTAGCCATGGTTGTGTCATCTTGCCTTTAGAATACTTCTTCCTCTTTGGGATGTATATTTCCTGTGCCTTCCAAATTGCTTCCAGAAATTCCAGCCATTGCTGCTCTACTATGACCCTGTTGGTGTTCTTTTCCAATCAATTCTCGCCAACTCTTCTCTCATGCCTCTGTAATTCCCTCTACTCCACTGTAGTACTGATAGATCTGACTTTAACTTCTCCTTCTCAAGTTTCAGGATGATAACAAACTGTGCAAATACAAAAGATAAATAAACAATAAATATTGGGAACATGAGATCTTTGAAAGTGAGTCCATAGATTGCAGGAACAGTTCAGCGATATTGTCTCAGTTATCCCTATGGTTCAAGAGCCCAATGGTTAAGGTGTAGTAACTGCTGCTAAAGCTGGTCATGTGGGACCTGAGTTTCCTGTATCTTCTTCCTGATGGTAGCAGTGAGAAGAGAGCATGTCCTGGGTGGTGGTGGGGAGGGGAGAGGGGGGTCCCTGAAGATGGATGCTACTTTCCTGTGACAGCACTGTGTGTAGATGCGCTCGATGTAGAGGAGGGCTTTACCCATGATAGACTGGGTCATAGCCAATGTTATCCGTTAGATTTTCTATTCAAGGGCATTGGTATTTCCATAACAGGCTGTGATTCAACCAGTCAATATACCTCCATCACGCATCTATAGAGGTTTGTCAAATAATTAGATATCATGCCGAATATTCACAAATTTCTAAGGAAGTAGAGGCAGTGTCATAATTTTTTCATAATTGCAGTTATGTGCTGGGCCTCTGAAATGATAACACCAAGGAATTTTAAATTACTGACCCTCTCCATCTTTAATCTCCCACTGAGGACTGCCTCATAGACCTCCAGTTTCCACCTCCTGGTCAATAATCAGGTCCTTGGTCTTGTTTGCTTTGAGTGAGAGGATGGCACCAATCAGCCATATTTTTAATATCCCTCCTACATGCTGATGCAACCAATGGCAGTGATGGTGATGTATCAACAAACTTTAATCTGGACCTCCAGTTGACTTTTGTGCTTCAGTCCAGATCCCTGATTGACTTTCAATCTTTGATTTTCAGTATCGACCTAGACTCACATGATAATGAATGGGTCCCTCATTGAGGGCACAAACTCCAGGGCTCAAACACCAGAATTGCTAGGCCTTGCAGAATTCCAGTCTTGCATATGACAGGACCCCAAATATGTTTTTATAACAACACACAGAAAATGCTGGAGCAACTAAGCAAGTCAGGTAGCATCTAGAAAGGTATAAACAGTCGATGTTTCAGGTCAAGTCCCTTCATCAGCTAGGGAGAAAAAGAGGAAGAAGCCAGAATAAGAAAACGGGGTTGAGGGAATAAGCACAAGCTGGCTGGATAAGTGGAACCAGGTGGGGGGTGTAGGGGAGAGGAAATGAAATAGCTGGGAGGTGATAGGTGGAAGAGGTAAAGGGCTGAAGAATCTAACAGGAAAGGACAGTGGACAATAAGAGAAAGGAAAAGAGTGAGTTGATGGGTGGGTGAGGTGGAAAGAAGGAGTGAGAGGGGAACTGGAATAGGGAATGGTAAATGAGAAAAGTGGAGGGGGGGAGGGAAGTACTGGAAGTTAGAGAAATTGATGTTCATGCCATTAATTTGGAGGCTTCCCAAATGGAATATAAGCTGTTGCTTCTCTAATCGAAGTGTGGCCTCATTGTGGCAGCAGAGAAGGCCGTGGACTGACATGTTGGAATAGGAATGTGAAGTGGAATTGAATTTTTTTTATATAATAGGCTTAATTCAACACAATTACAATAGTGTGAAATGGAAGATACATCTCTAGAGTATGTGAGTGTAGATCACATGGTCTCTCATTACAAATATAGCAGGCCTTCATTTTTATTTTGATTTCTTTCCCCTTTCTTTCCAGTCCCACTCTCCTCAAGTTAGAAAGCTGGCAACTCCCTTCAAGCATACCAAGTCCAATGCAGTGCTGGAAAACTAACTGGTACCCTGAAGTTTAATATCATAGTGGGGTAATCACTTGTCTGGTTGAACATGAGTCACCTTTGCATGAGTATGTCAAATCATAACCAATGGCTGTGAAATAGAAGATGTATTCAGTTCTGTCAATTGCCTTGTGTGTCATTTTAGTTAAATTTTATTTTATGGAGAGATATAGCACAGCTCAGCAAGCCCACACCACCCACTACATCCATGTGACAATTAACCTATTAAACTGTACAACTTTGGAAAGCAAGATGAAACCAGCACACCCAGAGGAAACCCACGTGGTCATGAGGAGAATGTACAGACAGCGGTAGAATTGAACCCTGGTTGTCACAGCAACCATGTTACTGTACCGTACTTTTATATTACCTGCAGTCATAAAGGAGTCGTTTCAAGGATCTCTACCTTTCCCAGAAATGTACTTTTAATTTTCTGCCTCCCTTAGGACATCTAAAAACATTGCCATGGAAAGTTCTATAGGAAGTGTAAATTATATGTGTGATCTAGAGAGAAGCACAAACTTGAATGGCTTCTTATCTAAATTACAAGTTTGGATTTGTAGCAATACAGTGACTCCAAAAGTAATTTAATGCTAATAATTATTTAATACTGTTAATTACATCTGTACCTCATTTTCTTTAATTACAGAATTTGTGCCTGTTGTACACACCAGCCTGAACCACATCGAAGCTTTCATTACGATCCATATATTATGTCAAATAAATTAGCTTTGTTCATTCACTCATGCTGTGCTTGTGTCAATTCCTTGATGTCTTCAAGATAAGATGCAAGCTAATTGGTAACTCTTGTTAGATGTGACATATATTTCAAAGGCAGCGAGCGGTGATCTCTACTAATTGAGTTGTTTTAAAGTAGGGGTGACCCTCAGCTAAAATTATAATTCAGCATGTCCATTTTCCTTGCACATATTTGATTGCACTTTTCAAAAGGCAAACCTAATTATACTTCAATTTTGCTGCAGATCATGAATATATTTCCTACTTGAAATTCTCTGAGATGAACCATTATCTCAATTTCCATGTTATAGGCAGTAAATTTCAAAAGGTAATTTATGCTATTTGTATTGAATTCATATTTTAAACATACTTAAATATTGTTTTTCAGTTGCTCTATTGTTGAAAGGAAAAGGCAGCAACAAATTTTAAATAAAAATCTCATAGGATATTCATGAATTGACTCTATCCTTGAAAAGCAGGCACAATTTTCTTAAAGACAACACATAAAATAAATCAATAAAAAAATCCTCAGTAACACAACCATAATGAGATGATCAGCTACCTTCCTTGTTGGTCAAGTTTGGTAGCCTCAATCCGGGTCACATTTCTGAAGACATAATCCTCCTTTTATTAAGATTTGTTGGTGTTGCTTCTGCTGCGTCAAATCATTGAAAAGCATTATCTTGAATTTCAGAATCAGAATCAATTGCGATTTACAGCCAATGAGACAGCTGTATTTACCCCAAGCAATACACATAAAATGCTGGAGGAACTTGGCAGTCCAGGCAGCATCTATGGAAAAAAGTACACTTGACACTTTGGAGCGAGACCCTTCATCAGGACCTCGTTAAGTTCTTATGAAAGGCCTCGACCTGAAGTGTCGACTATTTACTTTTTTCCATAGATTCTGCCTGGCCTGCTGAGTTCCTCCAGCATTTTGTGTGTATTACTTGGGGTAAATACAGCTGTCTCATTGGCTGTGGATTTCAAGCATCTGCAGATTTTCTCTTGCTGCTTTTACTCCTATTACCCCTTCTCTTCTCCACGCCTGTCTGTCACCTCTGTCTGGTGCATCTCCTCCTTCCCATTCTCCCATAGTCCGCCCATCTCTTCTATCAGATTACTTACACATTTGCCCTTGCCTTTTCCTCCTATCACTTCCCCAGTATTCTCATCATCCCCATTCACTCACCTTCCCTCCCCCGCCTCACTTCACCTATCACTTGCCAGTTTGTACTCCTTCCCCTCCCTGCACCTTCTTATTCGAGATCCGTCCCCTTTCCTTTTCAGTCCTGATAACCCAGAATGTCGACAGTTGACTCTCTTCCATAGATGCTACCTGACGTTCTGACTTGTTGCAGAACATTGCTCCAGAGTGTGTGTTGCTTTGGATTTCCAGCATCTGCAGAATTGCTTGTGTTTATGATTAGCTGCTTTGACTGGTTTGATACAATGTTTTCAATGACTTTTCCATACTTAAGTTTATAGTTCTTTTAGTTTGTGACAGAAACTGCCCCTTACTTTTTGTTTCTTCTATGATATGTTAAGAGGTATTGGCATTTCTTGCATCAGAATCATTTTTAATATCACTGGCATGTGGCAAATATTGTGAAATACGTTGCATTGTGGCCACAGTATGGCACAATATGTAAGTGAAACTATAAATTTCAATAATAAATATGAAATATGTACAATTAGATAAGTTGTGCAAAGAGAGAGCAGATAAAGGAAAACCTATGATTCGTGTACATAGCTTCCTTGTCCATTCAAGACTTAGATGGTGGAGGGGAAACAGCTGTTTCTAAAAGGTTGAGTGTGTATCTTCGGGCTTCTGTACCTCTTCTTTGATGATATCAATGGGAAGAGGGAATGTCTTGTGTGACTGAGGTCCTTAATGATGGATGGCATCACCTTTGGAAACTATCTTCGATGTTGGGAGCAGCTAGTGTCCATGATGGAGCTGGCTGAGTTTTCAAATTTCTGCAGATTATATTGATCTTGCGCAGTGGCCCCACAATACCAAATGGTAATGTAACCAGTTACAATGTTCTCCATTGTATATCTGTAGAAGTTTGTGAGAAAAGGTAGTTTCAACTGGGAGATGACAACAGACAGACAGACATACTTTATTGATCCTGAGGGAAATTGGGTTTCGTTACAGCTGCACCAACCAAGGATAGTGTAGAAATATAGCAATATAAAGCCATACATAATTAAATAATAATAAGTTAATTATGCCAAGTGGAAATAAGTCCAGGACCAGCCTATTGGCTCAGGGTGTCTGACACTCCAAGGAAGGAGTTGTAAAGTTTGATGGCCACAGGTAGGAATGACTTCCTATGACGCTCAGTGTTAAATCTCGGTGGAATGAGTCTCTGGCTGAATGTACTCCTGTGCCTAACCAGTACATTGTGGAGTGGATGGGACAAATATGAGCACTGTTAAACTAAAGAGTTGGTGTTCACAAACAAGAGAAAACCTGCAGATGCTGGACGTCGAAGCAAAGGGATTAGTTGTTGTTCACTTCACAGTTTGAGCTACATGCACCTTAACTTATTTCTTCCACAGAAATGTGAACATTAACAGATATTCCTCAGCATTCAGAACTTCCTGGGATTCTCACTCAAGTGCATGATAATGGCTTCCAAATCTTTCCACGTGCACATACTGCACCTCCATGGTCTTAGAGAAGGCTGGCACAGAAATCATAGACCAAAGGGCCTATACTGTACTGTAGTGTTCTATGTCATGGTAACAATGATGGAAATCCAAACTGTATCTACAGTATGTCTGCACTTGCTACCACAAAGAAACTTTTTATGTCAATATATGGAAGTGTCACAAGGTTTTATACTTCTTGCAGAAGTGACCTCAATGGCAAAAAACTTTGAGGAAAGTGGCTAAAATGGAGCTTCCAGGATGTTTATTTTCTCATTGTGGTTAATTCCTAAAGGGGACCTACTGCAGGCAGCACCACTCATGTTGATGTTGCCTGTGGACCAAAGTGCACAACTAAGGACAGAAGCCTCATGATCCCTAAAGTTTGGATCTTGTGTTAGGGTCCAGTCTGGAGCCCACCTTCCGGGTCTTGCTCCAGTCCGCAGACTCCGGAATCCAGGCCTTGCAGCCAGCCCTCTTGTCACACGGAGCCATTGGATCATCTTGGCTTAAGGAGGTGCACCTGTTGCCTATTAGGGGGCAGGTGTTTATAAGGGGCTCGAGGACTGAGCCTAGTTTGGGGAGGGGGGGTTGTTCTGCTCTCTGACCTGGCCCTGTCCAGGTTTGTCTTGTTTTCCTGCTTCTCTTGTGTGTGCTGGTCCTGCTGTTCTGCTGTATTTGGCTTGTCTTGCCTCTATTGGGTAAGCCAGGCTGTTGCTGTTACCCCTTGGGTGGTTCTGTCCCTTCCTGTCCCTTGCCTCTGCTGGGGAAACCAGGCTGTCTGCTGTTGCCTGGTGGGGGGACTTGGTCCCCTTCCTACCCCTCACCTCAGATGGGTTGTGCCCTTCACCTGCCCAGGGGTCTGTGCCTTGCCCAGGCCTCTGTGTTCCTGCCTGGGAGGTGGCCCTGCCCAGGAGTTATGTGCCTGCCCCAGGGGGCTCTTCTGCCTGCCATGAACTCTGGGATCCTCCTGCCTTGCCTGAACTCTGGTATCCTGCTCTGCCTGCCTTGCTGGAACTCTGGGATCCTGCCCTGCCTGCCTGAACTTGGGGATCAGGCCCTGCCTGCTTTACCCCTTGCATGCCATGGCATCCCCATCCTGTCCTACCCCTAGTACTTTAGTGCCTGTGTCCTGCATTTGGGTCCATTCCATGTCTGTTCCTGACATCTTGAGCCTCAACCAGAGAGGGATTGGATAGATTAGTTTTACTTGTCACATGCATATTGAAACATTGATAAATATAATGAAATGCCTCATTTGTCTCAATGAAATTTTTGAGGAAAGATTTCTTTAGCCAGAGGGTGGTGAATCTGTGGAATTCATTGTCACAGATGGCTGTGGAAACCAAGCCATTGGGTATACTTAAAGCAGAGATTGATAGGGCCTTTGTTTATCATGTCATCAAAGATCACAGGGAGAAGGAAGGAAAATGGGGTTGGCAGGATACAGCTTAGCCATGATGAAATGGTGGAGCAGACTCGATGGGCCAAATGGCATGAATCTGCTCCTTGTTTTATGACCTCATGGTCTCATATACCAGCACAGTTCGAAGATTGAGCTGCTTGGAGAAGCCTATAAGTGTTGCTGCACTTCGTGCACCAACATAGGATGCCCCCAAATCAGCAAGCTTAACCCTAACAGTGCATGTTTGAAATGTGGGAGGAAACTGGACCACCCAGAGGAAACCTACATAGATATGAGAAGAATGTACGAAACTTCTTACCAACAGCGGTGGGAATCGAATACCCATCAGTGATTGCTGGTGCTGTAACGTGTTGTGCTAACTTACTCTACTGAGCTTCCCCACCATTCAGAGTAGGCTGCTGATGCCACCCTAACTTCCATATGTGGCTTGACTAAGGGAAAATTTCAGTCTCCGATCACCTACCTTGCCAGCAGTTGCTCCTTGAGCAGGTGCTGAGAAGACTGTGAAATGAAAATAGAGAAAGAGAAGATTACGACTGGCAATGGTTGGCTGAAATACACTGGCTCAATATTTATCCTGCTCCTTTTGTGCTATGAAACAAGGTCTTTCACTTTCAATGAATATATCTCGGTCGATATCAGGGACTTCAACAGCCTCAGTCATTGTGAGTAGCATTAATTATTACTCTATGATGGTCATATGATCCTTGACCATAAGTTTTGTCAGAAATACTTAGAGCTGAATGTTATGTCCCTCTTGTTCAACTTACGGGAACACGAATTTTCGTATGAATCAAGTTTCCTTTCCCATTGATTGGTGGTTGTCCATTTTGTCAGGAAACCACTGTGGGAGAATTTTTAAAGAGGAAAGTCCATTGAACTTGGGCAGTTCCACTCTCTCAACTTCAGAAGTCCGGGTGCAGTGGTATGGATAAGTGTCACAAATGGGAATCGCCCTTGGTTGCAGTAGATGACCATGACAGCTTCAATGCCTTGTCATGCCCTTCACTCCCCAGAGTATTGCAATATCGCCTTCCTAACCATTGGATCTCACTGTAAATCTTACAGAGCTAACTTTACATGCTAGGCCAGGCATGTCCCCATCTCTGAGTTATGAGGCCGCTGCCTATCTTAACTGGTTTAACCTGTCTGTTGAAACATTCTACTGGGATGTGGCTGTTATTGCATGCAAACAGCTACTCGGAGCCACAGATGAGAGCTGAGTGCCTGGTGGGGTCTAGTGTGAGAAAGCTGCCCCAGAATGGACTTGACAAGCCCCTTCACCAGATGTGCTACCCCTCCCTGGATGCCCCTTACACCCCATAAAATAGCCTTACTGATTACTTTCCAGAATACAATGCACCATGCCATTTACTATTTGCAGTGAAGCTATAAGCAACAAGTTGGTAATAACCACAATACCAAAGCTTTCAGTAAGAAGCAAAGTGTGTCATATTTTGAAATCACAAGCACAAGAAAGTCTGCAGATGCTGGAAATACAAAGCACTGTACACAAAACTCTGAAGAAATTTAGCAGCATCTGTGGAGAAGAATAAACAGCTGACATTTCAGGTCAGGACATTTCTTTGGAGCTGAGAAGTATGGGGGGAGGGGGGATAAGGTGCTAGAATAAAAATGTGGAGGGAGGGGAAGATGGACTAACTGGAAGGTGATGGGTGAAGCCCAGTGAGTGGGAAAGGTCAAAGTCTTGAGGGGAAAAAAGCCTTTTGAGATGAGAATGGACCATAGAAGAAAGCGAAGGAAGAGGGGACCTGGAGGAAGTAATAGCCAGGTGTGAAGAAGTAAAAGGTCAGAGTGGGGAAAGTGGGTGTGGGGTGAAATTGTTTACCAGAAGGAGAAATCCATATGCATACCATCATGTTGGAAGGTACCCAGACAGAATATAAGATGTTGCTCCTCCACACTGAGGGTGGCCTCATCTTGGAACGAGGAGGCCATGGATTGATATGTTGGAATGGGAGTGGGAATCAGAATTAAAACCAGGTGATCAGGAAGTTCCACTTGCGATGAATGGAGCACAGGTGGTTGACATATTTTCCTTCTTGCATGTTGAACAGAAGTAAGGCAGGTGTTTGACTTTTTAATGCTCGTGAGATGATAAATTAAAGAAGACATTATGCATCCTGACTGCCCTGCACGTTCAGATGGAATAATATAAATTATATTTTATAACAATAACATAAATTACATTTGATTGAAAGAGCTGCCCATTCCTTGCTTGTTTGACTAAATTGATGATTTGTGTTTTGACAATTCCACTGAACAAAATGTCTTACAGTCAGTGAACAGAAATGTTCTTTTCCTCTGGCTGTATCTAGGCATGATTACTTATGAAGAAAATAGAGCAATGTCAGAATGCTATTTTCAATGTAATCTCTTATCATCACCTCATGAAGAATGCAGATTTAGTCCCTTCCAGATAAAAATTGATATTTTCTTTAATATTCTCATTCAAAGCCATGGTTATCCTGTGATAGAGAATTAACCCTTAACCTCCTGCTCTACTAGAAAGTTATTGTGATGGATATTCACTTACAGAGCCTGAGAAGCTTATTGCTAACCTCAGCTTTCTATTATAACATAATTTTTCCAAAGGGTCAGAGTTATTCCTGACAAAGTTACACTTCTAAAAGATTTTCCTTGCTCAACTTCTTATATATAAGAACAAGTCTCCTGTTATTAATGTAAATTGTAAGCCGTAATCAATTTGAAGTTAAAAGGACACTGGGGCTGTCTGCTAGGAGATATGGTTTGCTAAGTGAAGTGACCACGAGTCGTCTTATCTGCACTAACCAAATGAAAGACAATGGGACTATTTAAATGACTTGCATTAAGCCAGGGAACTACAGCCAAGTTATTTGCACCATTGACTTCCAAAACTTTGAGGCCATCATCATCATTACGTGCTGTGTTTGTATGACATGTGCAAGCATGGTCCTCCATTTGCTTTAACCTGAAAAGTTCTAACATCCTTTCAAAGCTTTTACCTATCTTTCCCTTGATATAACTCAATGAATATTATGCGCTCTTGACTATGACTTTTTCTGTCATCGATTTTTCCCATCACCACAAAATGTTCAAGCTTCTCTTACATATGTCAGAAATTCCAACTGGTGTTTCCTGATTAATGTTGCTTCCCTAGTGCCAGGATCCATGGATAGTGTCCATGACATTCTCAAGGGGAAGAGTGAGCAGCCAGAAGTCTTGATCACATATTGGCACCAATGATGTAAGTATACAAAGTGAAGGGCGTAAAGAGAGATTATAAAGAGTAGAAAGCTGACAAACAGGACCTCCATGGTAGTAATCTCTGGATTGTTGCCTGGTTCAGGTGAAGGTAAGAATAGGTTGATTTGGCAGTGAATGTGCGGCTGAGGAGCTGGTGCAGGAGGCAGGGGTTCAGATTTCTGGATCATTGGGATCTCTTCTGGGGAAGGTATGACCCATACAAAAAGGATGGGTTACACCTAAACGTGAGGGGATCCAATATGCTTATGGACAAATTGGCTAGAGTTGTTCGGGTGGGTTTGGCAGGGGAATGGGAACTGCAGTGATAGTGCTGAAGATGAGGTAGTTGGTTTACAATGTGTAGTGAGACTCCTAGCAAAGAGAGGCTGATGACAGGGCAAAACTGCAGTCAACAGGATGAGTTACAGTATAATGGAAAAGGTGGATTAAGTTGAAAAAGTTGAATACAGTACTAAAGGTGTTATTTGAATGCTGGCAGTAAACAGAATAAGATCAATGAATTGAAGCACAGTTACAGTTTGGCAGGTATGATGTTGTAGGCATCACTGAATCATAACTGAAAGAAGATTATAGCTAGAAGCTTAATGCCCAAGGATACACATTGTATTGATAGAACAAGCAGGAAGGCAAAGGGGTGGCATGGGTCTGTTGGTAAAAATTAAATTAAATCAGGTCAATGTTTGTTAAATCGTTGTGGAGAGAGCTAAGGAACTGCAAGGGTAAGGAAATCCTGATGGGAGTTATATACGTTCCCCCAAACAGTAGTAAAGATATGCATACAAGTTACAACAAGAGATAAAATCAGCATGCCTAAAGGGCAATGTTACAATCGTCATGGGGTATTTCAATATGCAGGCAAGTTGGGAAAACCTGCAGGATTCCAAGAGGGAGAATTTGTAGAATGCCTATGAGATGGCTTTTTAGAGCAGCCCATGGTTGAGCCCCCTAGGGGATCAGCTACTCTGGACTGGATGTTGTGCAATCGATTAGAGAGCTGAAATTAAAAGAACACTTAGGAAAAAGTGATCATAATATGATCAAATTCACCCTGAAGTTTGAGAAGGAACAGCTAAATTCAGATGTATTAGAATTAAAGTGGAGTAAAGGAAATTGCACAGGCATGAGAGAGGAGTTGTCTAGAACTGACTGGAAAAAACACTGGCAGGGATGGCAGAGCAGCAATTTCAGGAAGCAATTTGGAAGGCACAGGATAACTATGTTCCAAAGAAGAATTTTTCTAAAAGCAAGCTAACACAACCATGGCTAACAAGTGAGGTCAAAGCCTACATAAAAGCCAAATAGAGGGTACATAATAGAGCAAAAATTATTGAGAAGCTTTTAAATACCAATAGAAAGCAACCAAAAAGTTATTAAGAAGGTAGAGATGGAATATGAAAGTGAGCTAGCTAATAACACTAAAGAAGATACTGAAAGTTTCTTCAGTTACAAAGTGTAAAAGAAAAGTGAGAGTAGATATTGGTCTATTGGAAAATGATGCTGGAGAAGTAGTAATGAAGAATAAGGAAATGGCAGATAAACTGAATAAGTATTTTGCATCAGTCTTCAGGGAAGATACTAGCAGCTTGGTTGAAGTTCTAGCCGGCAGGGGTCATGAAGTGTGTGAAGTTACTTCCTTGGAAACTGAAAGGTCTGAAGGTAGATAAGTTAGCTGGACAAGATGGTGTACACCCCAGGGCTCTAAAAGAGGCAACTGAGAGATTGTGGAGGAAATAGTAATGATCTTTCAAGCATCACCAGATTTTCAATGGTTTTGCAAATCTGGAAAATTGCAACTGTCACTTCAAGAAGGATATTATAGGCTAATTTGTCTGTCCTCAGTGGTCGGAAAGATTTTGGAGTCAATTATTAAGGATGTGGTTTCAGGGTACCTGGAGGCACATGATAAAATGGCTGTAGTCAGCATAGCTTCCTCAGGGGAAAAATCTTGTCTGACAAATCTGTTGGAATTATTTGAAGAAATAACAAGCAGGATAGACAAAGGAGAATTGGTTGATGTTGTGTACTTGGATTTTCAGAAGGCCTTTGACAAGGTGCCACACATGAGAATGCTTCACAAGCTATGAACTAAGTACGGCAGGAAGGATTCTAGCATGGATAAAGCAGGGCAGCTAGCAAAGTGTAAGTTTTTTCTGGTTGGCTGCCAGTGACTAGTGGTATTCCATATGGTTTCTGTTGGGACCGATTCTCTTTGTTACATGTCAATGATGTGGATGATAGAATTGATGGCTTAATTTCAAAGTTTGCAGATATGAAGATATGTGGAGGTTTGAGGAAAGAGGCTACAGAAAGTCTCAGACAGTTTAGGAGAATGGGCAAAGAGGAGGGAGATGGAATACAGTGTTGGGAAGTGTATGATCATGCACTTTGGTAGAAGAAGTGAAAGGGTTGACTATTTTCTAAATGGAGAGAAAATACAAAAATCTGAGGTGCAAAGGGATTTGGGAGTCCTTGAGCAGGATTCCCTAACGGTTAATTTGCAGGTTGAGTCTGTGGTAAGGAAGGCAAATGCAATGTTAGTATTCATTTCAAGAGGACTCAAATATAAAAACAAGGATGGAATGTTGAGATATTATAAAGAACTGGCAAGGCCTCATTTGGAATATTGTGAGCAGGTTTGGGCGTCTTAGGGAGGATGTGCTGAATCTGAAGAGGGTTCAAAGGAGATTCATGAAAATGATTCAGCATTGAATGGTTTTTCATATGAAGAGTGGTTGATGTCTCTGTGCCTGTATTCAATGGAATTTAGAAGAATGAGGGGTGACATAATTGAAATCTATTGAATGGTGAAAGACCTTGATAGAGTGGATGTAAAAGGAAGTTTCCTTAAGACGATGAGAGATCTAGTAGAAAACATTATAAATATTAGAAAGCTTTGGCAATTGTTAGGAATGACAATGATTACAGAAAGAGCAACTAGAGTTCATTCCCCAGTCTTCAGTTTGCACGATGGATTACTTGTTCATCTACACTCATTGGTATGTTCTTTTTGTTTGTACAAATTGTTCCTATGTTTTAAAATCCTTTACAAGTCTTTTGTAATTCAGAAGTCTTCTATACATCCGGAATCTTCTGTGAGTGTTAAAAGTGTGAGGACTATTTGTCTAAATATAAATGTTTCATTAAAAATGAAATAAACTTTTTAAAACTACTTTGTTATCTGGAAGTATCTCCTCGCTTGGGAGAGGAAACCCATCACTAAAATAGTGGGTTTTGGCAGCTACACCTTGCCACAGAGACTAGAATGGGAAGCAAGATAGACCTTGAGAAGTATGTGATGTGGATACAAAATAATTGCTCTGCAGTAAGGGTAGCTGTGGATACAGTACCTATATTGGATAGGGGTTAAAATCTTCTTTTGAGTTTAGAACCTTGCAGGCAGGGAACCCAATATTATGTTCTACCTACACTGCACTTTCTCTGTAGCTGTTGAAATTCTTCTGCATTCTGTTATTGTTTTGCCTTGCAGCACCTCAATGTACTAACCAATAGGCAAGACAGCTTTTCCATTAACTTCATTCATTGTATACAGTTATAAACAATAAAGAATTAGATAAAAAATAATGCTATAGATTAAAGTACAGATATGGAATAAAAATGCACGAATCAAAATTCTTTGGACACATGTGAAGAGAGACATGAGAACATTTAGTTACAACTGGAAAGTTGGAAGGAAAAAGAAGCAGAGGCAGGCAGAGAACGAAAATGATAGATGGATTAACATCACGGTTAGAAACGGGGAGGCAACAACTACAATTCAGAGGGTCAGGGACCATGATAGATGGAGAGACATGATTGCCTACACTGCACAGCAAAGCACCTGAACAACAAGAAGCATAAACACCATCAAGTATCTCCAATGCATTAGAAGTGTTTACAGTGCAGTGCAGCAACGGGATTAATAGATAGAGGGTAGTGGAGGAGCTAACTAGAATAATTGATGAGATTAACTGCCTGGGGAAAAAAATTTTTAAGATGGTATGGAATGTTACTGATCCAAGAAAAATCTAACATCAAGGCATTTCCCTTTATGTTCTGCCCTGTTCAATGGTTGATATTCATTTGGAGCAGATACTTGGAATTGGAATTAGTAAGCAAACTAGGAGCTGAATGCCTTCAAAAGCACGGAGGTGCATATCGATTTCACGAGAAATGTATCCATCCAATCATCATCATCAACAACTCTGCAGTTAGCACCTCCTTGGCATTCAGCTTTCTGGGCATCATTATTTCACAGGACCTCAGGTGGGAGAACCAGCTTTCCTTCATTAACAAAAAAGACTTGGCAACACACTTCCTCGAGTTGCGTGATAAGATCCAGTCAACACTGTAGCTTGTGCTGCAAGAGTTGTTCCCATGACACATACACAGAGGCAACTATTACTCGCTCAGTAATAACACAGCATTAGACCTATCTAAAATTCATCAGTCTTCCAGAGGAAAGTGTTGACTGCGATGTAGCTCTGCAAACTAGTACACTCTCCATAAAGTCTATTGGACCGTATGAGAGGAATAATAAATCAGCCATGATTAAATAGCACAATAGACGATATGATGTTATTCTGTTCATATGCCTTACAGTGTTTTATGACTACAAGACCATAAGATATAGAAGTAGGCCATTTAATCATGGCCGATCCATTTTCCTTCTCAGTTCCAGTCTCTTGCCTTTTCCACATATCCCTTCATGCCCTGACTAATCAAGAATCTATCAACCTCTGCCTGTAGTATATGCAATGACTTGGCATCCACAGCCGCCTGTGGCAATGAATTCCAGATTCACCACTCTCTGGCTAAAGAAATTCCTCCTCATCTCTGTTCTAAAGGGATGCTCTTGTATGCTGAGGCCATATCCTCTGGTCTTTGACTTCCCTGCTATCGAAACAGCCTCTCCATGTCCACTGTAAGCTGGCCTTTCAATATTCAATGGTCTTCAATGAGATCCCACCCCATTCTTCTAAAGTCCAGTGAAAATAGGCCCAGCATCATCAAAGTGTCCTCATATGTTAACCCTTTAAGGGTAGGAATAAATTGTGAGCAACATGCTAAAACTGGACAAAGCTGTTTCAAAAAGCTGTATGGAGAGGAGTCATAGTTCAGGCTCTTGTCTATCATGGATAGAAAGGTTGGGGCTTGCATTAAGACATCAAGAACAACATGCTTATGTATAGTGCAGTACGATGCAACTGTCTTAATGCAAGCTCCAACCTTGGGTACCTGAAACTTTTGCACAGTACTATATTTGTCAACAGGGAGCAGTGAATGAGTTTGTAAACCAGGCAGGAGCAAAGGATGTTGGGAATGGTGAGGGTGGAGTGCAGCGGGGGGGGGGGGCGTTGAAAGACAGGTGGCAGAGCAGGAGTAGCAGGGGTGGGGTCGGGCGCGGATGCAGACACACCAGGCCTTGAGACACCAGGCAAGGTCGTTTGATTCCAAACAATCAGTTCATTGATCATTACAGTATGACTCTCTGGTACACTGCTCCCTCCTCTCTTACTTCCACTTTTCCCAACCTTGATTCCCCTCTCCCTGCCTCCGACACACTCTCAACCACAACAGAGAGCATTATCAGAATCAGGTTTATCATCACTCACATGTCATGAATATGTTTTTTGTGGCAGCAGTACAATGCAATGCATGAAATTATTACAGTACTGTGCAAAGTTCTTAGGCACCCTAGCTACGTATATGTGCCTAAGAATTTTGCACTGTACTAGATATGAAGGATAAGTAATGTGCTGATATTAAGCAAATGGTCTCTTATGAAAATATTGATTGAAAGTTCTGCTTTGTATGCATTCGAAATTCTAATGCATAGAGCATTTTTTAAAATTAAAATTAAAACCCATAGCTGGACGCTGAAATCACACGAACAAGGTCACAATAGCAATTCTGTTTGATTCCTGCAAAAGGCTGGGTGGACACAATTTAAAGTTCCATTGCAACTCCCAGCGTGCACTTTAACTCCAGTGCCACCTCCCCCCCTCGCCTGACTTCTCTTGCTCAAAAATCAGTGGAAATCAAGAGGTCCCTTGCTGGGAGAGTGAAAACCCCAGACATCCGATGATTGGAGTCCAGCCTGCTACTTGCGCGCACACTAATTCCATGGTCAGGAAAGGGAGCCATTAGCCATAATTGTATGGAAGCACTGAGAATACAACTTCAGGAATTGCTGATCTATTTACTTCTACTGCTTTTTGCAAAGTACAATAGTTTGTAATCATGCCTGTGTTACTGCTACCTACATTTCAAAGAAACGAGGGAATTCTTTATTGAATATTTACACTGTGGTAGAAACACAGAACAGCCATTACCTGCAGAGAGCAACATACATATTTAACAATGTTAGTTAAAGTTATACAAAACAGAATTATAATTGAAACAAAGAACTTGCAAAATAAACTTAGGCAATGGAATTTTAAAACTTTTCAAAGCATCTTCCTACATATAGATTACGTTTGTGTACAAAAGTACTATCAATGCAGAGGCGTAAGCAAAATGAAAACATTTTCTTCCCAAGGTTGTTGAATAAGAAAATTTACAAAGATGTTGTTGTGTCCTATATGGAACAAGGTTGTGAGTAAATACAAGAAAGTCTGCGAATGCTGGAAGTCCAGAGCAAAACACACAATGCAGGAGGAACTCAGCAGGTCAGACAGCGACTGTGAAAATGAATAGATAGTTGATGTTTCGGTCTGAGAACCTTGTTCAAGACTGAGAAGGAAGTGGGGAGATGCGAGAATAAAAAGGTGAGGTGATGGGAAAGAGGCTAGCTTGGCAGATGACAGGTGAAGCCAGGTGGGTGGGTCAGGGGCTGGAGAAGAAAGAATCTCAGGAGAGGAGAGCTGACCATTGAAGAAAAATACGGAGAAGAGAGACCCAGCGGGAAGTAATAGGCAGTTGAAAAGAGATTAAAGGTCAGAGGGGAGAATAAACGAATGGGAGGAAGGGGTGGTGGAAATTGTTTATCAAAAGAATAAATCAATATTCATGTCATCAAATTGAATGGTACCCAAATGGAATATAAGATGTTGCTCCTCCACCCTAAGAGTGGTCTCATCCTGGCATAAGAGGAGGCCATGGACCGAATTGTCAGAACAGAAAAGAGAATAGGAATGAAAATGCTTGGCAACCAGGAAGTCCCATTTGTGGCAGATAGTTGAGAGGTGCTCGACAAAGCGATCATAGCAGTTTACGATGGGTCTCGCCAATGTAGAAGACGGCGCAGATTCATCGTGAAAAGTGGCAGATTTAATGGCAAACTGATAAGGCAACATTTTCATCCAGTCAGTGGTCAATATATACAGTGAGTGCCAGAGGAAATGGTTGAAACACTTACACGAGGTATATTTAAAGTTCAGGATGATAGATTCTTAACGTCTTAGAGTCATAGAGAAGTACAAAACAGAAACTGGCCCTTAGCCCCATCTAGTCCATGCCAGATCCATTTAATCTGCCTTCTCCCATCAATCTGCACCGAGACCATAACCTATCCATATACCTATCCAAACTTCTCTTAAACATTGAAATCGAGCTCACATGCACCAACCACTGGAGCTGGCAGCTCATTCCACACTTCCACGACCCTCTGATTGAAGAAAGCTCCTCTCATGCTCACCTTAAACTTCTCAGATTTCACTCTTAACCCATGACCTCTGGTTGTAGTCCCACCCAACTGAGTGGAAAAAGTCTACTTGCATTTACCCTGTCTATACCTCTCATAATTTTGTATACCTCTATCAAATCTCCTCTCAATGTTCTATGTTCTAAAAAAATACAGTTCTAATCTATTGAATCGTTCCTTATAACTCAGGTCCTCCAGGCCCAGCAACATCTTTGTATATTTTCTCTGTATTCTTCCAACTTTATATCTTTCCTGTAGGTAGGTGAACAAAACTGTATCTAATTCTTCAAATTAGGCCTCACCAATGTCTTATACAACATCATTATAACATCCCATCTCCTGTATTCAGTACATTCATTTATGAAAACTCATGTGCCAAAAGATTTCTTTACAACCCTAACCACCTGTGATGCCACTTTCATTGAATTATGGACCTGTATTCCCAGATCTCTTTGTTCTACCACACTCCTCAAAGCCCTACTGTTCACTGTGTAAGACCTACCCTAGTTGGTCCTACTGAAGTGCAACACCTTGCACCTACCTGCATTAAATTCCAACTGCCATTTTCCAGCCCATTTGTCCAGCTAATGCAGATCCCTCTGCAAGCCATGATAGCTTTCCTCACTGATCACTACACCCCCAGTTTTGGTGTCACCTGTAAATTTGTTGATATAGTTAACCATATTTTCATCCAGGTCATTGATATAGGTGACAAAAAGCAAAAGACCCAGCACCGATCCCTGTGGCACACCACTAGTCACAGGCCTCCAGTCAGAACGGAGCCCTCGACTACCACCCTCTGGCTTCTCCCACAAAGTCAATGTCTTTGCATCTCCTGTTTTCTCTTAACCATGGCCTCAATATCTCTTGAAAACCAAAGTTCCCGGCACCTGCTATCTTCATCTTTCATTCTGACAGACACATATAAGCTTTGCACTCTCAAAATTTTGTTTTGAAGAAGAGCTTTGCCTAAAAAGGTGACAGAGAAATAACTTGATTATTAAGGGTGCCAAAGGTTGCGGGGAGAAGGCAAGGGAACGGGGTTTGGGGGGTGTAATAAGTCAGTCTTAATTGTATAGCGGACTTGATGTACCAAATGGTTTAATTCTTCTCCATGTCTTATGGTCACATGGCACATTGACAACAATGTAAAAACCTTGGACAGGTACATGCATAGGAAAGGTTTAGAGCAGGGGTCGGCAACCTGTACCACTGAAAGAGCCATTTGGACCCGTTTCCCACAGAAAACAAAACACTGGGAGCCACAATAGCCGTTTGACATTTAAAATGAAATAACACTGCATACAACGTTTTTTTTTGCCTTTATGCTATGTATCAGCAAACTATAATGTGTTGCATTTATGAAATTGATGAACTCCTGCAGAGAAAATGAAACTACATTTCTGCATGCAACAACACATTTTGAACTCCGAAAAAAAGATGTTGGGTTGAAGGCTACTTTTAAGTAAAATACTCAATGTCTATTTGAGTCCTTCCTGAATTTATGAAAAATGCCGAACTTAAATTGTCCGCCAGCAGCAAACCAAAAATAACGTCAGCCAGCTGTCAACCTGAAAAATAAAAGGACTATTTCACTGAACAATGAAAAAATATGAATATACGTAAAATAGTAGGCAATTAAAATATTTATCATACTTGGTTAATGGGATTTCTGCTCTTGGACCTCAGCGCACAGCGTCTGCACATCAGGGCTGTATGACATCACCTTCATCTTTACAAAGAATCGCAAGCTGTCATCTGTGAGGCGTGCGCGGTTTGTTTTTAATAACGTTCATGTTGGAGAACACCTGCTCACATACATATGTGGATCCAAAGATCCACAGGACTCCAAGCGCATACTTTTTAATGTTTACATAAATGTCGGGGATAGCATTCCATGTTTCATACACAAGTTTGTCCGGTTTGAGGAGGTTTTATGATTCTGAACAAGAACAGCCTTCTGACGGGCAACATCTTCAAGGTCTGCTGTCAAGCGTCTAAACTTGGACATCCATATGTCTTTGTCAGCTATGTCGGCCAGTTCCAGGTTGACTCACACCTGCCAATGCAGTCGTATTCAGTAGGGGTGAATCGATGCTTAGGGGAGTGACGGGGAAGGATAATGTGTTTTTTTCCTCTCTGAACTCACAGAAGCATTTCCAAAATGATGTTTGCATTGCGATGATTGCAGAATGTAAATACTCCGAATTTATCATGTCGTGAGCTTGTTTGAACTCTCTCAAATTGGGGAAGTGAGACAATGTGCCTTTCTGTAAATTTCTGGCAAGCACTGTCAACTTGCGCTCGAATGCCAAAACATCCTCCAACATGTGCAGGGCTGTGCGTCCTTTCCCCTGAAGAGCTGTGTTCAGTGTGTTCAGGTGCGCTGTCATGTCTACCATGAAGTGTAGCTTTCCAGCCACTCTGGCTGTTCCAGCTCAGGAAAGGTGAGCCCTTTGCTGCCCAGGAAAGTTTTCACTTCTTCCAGACACGCGACAAAGCGTTTCAGCACCTCCCCTCTGGACAGCCACCGGACTTTGTTGTGTAGCAGGAGATCAGAATATGCGCTTTCCAGCTAGTCCAGTAACAAACGAAATTGACGGTGATTTAAACTTTTTGCCATTATTTTATTGACAATCTGAATGACAACATCCATTACTTCTGTGCATTCCGGAGGAAATGTTTGAACATCTTGGTGCAAGATGCAGTGAAAAGTCAGCAGCTTTCTGTCCAGCGACTTCTGCAGTAAAGCCACAAATCCCTTGTGCGCTCCTGTCATACTTGGTGCCCCATCAGTAGCTACTGACACCCGGTGGGTGGTCTTTATTCCTTTGTCTCTTAAACAATTCAAGACAGCCTCACAGATGTCCTTCCCCCGTGTTTGGCCTTTTAGAGGTATCAACTCAATCATTTCTTCCTGTGGCCCGGCAGAGTTTACATACCGGCAGAACAGCGCTATTTGTTCAATATCACCTTTGTCTTTAGACTCGTTACAGGCAATCGAGTAGGCCACAGCTGAATTGATGTCTTTAATTTGCTGTCTTGTGATGTCTTCTGCCATTTTTATCTTTCTGTCTTTGACAGTCTTTGCAGAGAGGGGCATATCCCTGATTTTCTGCACAATTTCACTCTTGTTTTTAAAGTCCGTGAATAGATGTTCTGAAATCTTAATGAAAGATTATTTTATATTTTCACCATCTGTAAACTACTTCCTGAGCCTGACTATTTCCTGAGCGGCAACAAAACTAGCATATGCAGTTGATTTTCCAGACTTCATCCACTTCTTGAAATTATTTTTGCTCAGACCAACCTTCCGCATCAGTTCCGAAATGGCTTTTTTTTCTCTCATTTCCATCCAGATATTTTTGTGCAAAGGCTGCGTGTTTATTCTGGAAAGGTCTTGAGACATTTGACTTTTTGTTGTTTGCTAGTTTCTCATTGCATATTAAGCATACCGGTAAACCAGTCTCGTCAGCAGTGAAAGCAAATGATCCTGCCCATGTATCATTAAACGTTTTGTTTTCTTCAGTCACTTTTCTTTTTTTAGAATTCTCCATAGTTAGCCTACCTTGGATCAAAAAATTAAAGAAATCGCGCACTGGCGGGTGTCAGGCTTTGGCAGTGGTGACGTATATTAATAGAGACAAAAAACACGTTTTATTTAGATTGTACAAGATCACCATAATCTTCAAATTTAGAATTACATTTCAAAAACTAACAAACTAACATAAAATACATTTTAATTAAATACCCATCATTTATTTCCCAAAGCCACAGGGAGCCGCAGCACAGAGATGAAAGAGACGCATGCGGCTCCTGAGCCGCGGGTTGCCGACCCCTGGTTTAGAGTGATTGTTATGTATCCCATAACTGGATAACTTACCAGCAAAGATAGAGAGGTCCATTGGAGTCTGATGGCACTATTTTTGAACGTTTGTATTTATAAAGGGGGGCACAAAAGTAAGGTTAATACAAACATTCAGAACGTATACATCGGCAAAACTCAATCTAAAGCACGGGTATAGCAATAATCATCATTAAGAAATCATCTCGACTGTTGTCTAGGGGATAGTATATTGTCCGTTGGAAATATAAAAGTCACTCAGAAGTCTGCAGGCATCAGTCTTTTTGGGGAATCACTGGGTTTCACGTGTTTTAGAGAGATTGAGAAGAAACGGAAAAACTTGCCCGGATCTTTGACAAAGCAACTCCGTTGAATCAGGGGAGTGTTGTTTTCCTGTTATTAGTTCGAAGTCCTTCTTGGTATCATCAGCCACCCGCTCCCCAGGCAAAGGAGTTATGGAGCGCACGTGGCTTTTGAATGGCTTCCAGCTATCACGGGAGCGTTGAGCGATCGAGTCCTTCTGGTGCATCGCTGGGGTACCGCCTTCTGCAGTCCCCTTTTATCTTGACTTGCAGAGTTGTAGATGTCCATCAAAGTAGGGTGACGCTATCCCCACCCCCACATTGCCCGAGGGTGTCCATATCCGTGCAAGCTGTCACGTAGCAGGGTCATGCACTTAGCACAGGTGTCTCTAAGAGCAATGGCCAAAACCGTTACATTGTCTCTCATTTTCCTGGGTCCGAGACCCGAATTAATAGAGCTCTTGCGATTCTCCGGAAGGAGGGGGCTACTCCCGCCCTTTTGGCCCCTCAGAGCTGTGGTACATTCATAACAGGATATGGACCAAACATGACCAAATGGGACTAGCTTAGATATCTTAGGTGTCTTAGCTTGCATGGTCTAGATGGTCAAAGTTCCTGTTTCCTTGCTGTTTGGATCTAGGACTCTATGACTGTGTACCCAGGAAAGAATGCTGGACATTAAAGAAAGTCTAAGATTCACATTTTGTAAACAAGAAAGCCTGCAGATGCTGGAAATCCAAAGCAGCAAACACAAAATGCTGGAGCCATGGTCGCATAGTAGTTAGCACAATGCTTTCCAAACCAGGTGACCTGCCACTGCTTGCAAAGAATATAATCATTTCCCCCCGTAACCACGTGGAGTTCCTCCAGGTTCTCCAGTTTCCTCCTACAGTCCAAAGACATACAGGTTGGTAAGTTAATTGGTGATTACAATTTTCCCATGGTTAGGCTAAGATTAAATCAGGGGGTTTCTGGGTGGCATGACTTGAAAGGTTGGAAGGGCCTATATTGCACTGTACCTCAATTTTAAAAACTCAGCAGTCAGGCAGCATCTATGGAAATGAATAAACAGATTGTGTTTCAGGCTGAAACCCTTCTTCAGGACCAGAGGGGTCTTGGCTTGGTTCTCATTCTCATTTCTCATTTCATTCCTATTTTACTCAGCGTTCAGTGCAACTAATACTTTTTCCAATAACAAAGATAATTAAAAAGATAGGCATCAAGCTGTGTATGCTCAAGTTAAATCAAGTAAACAGCTGTTCATCATACAAAATGAAATCACTGTGGGTTCCAGAAATCCGAAATGAAAATAGAAAGAACTGGAAATACTTAATTGGTCAGACGGCATCCGTGGAGAGAGAGAAACAGAGTTAATGAGTTAGATCACACTTACAGCTGCCCAGCAAATGTGTAGAGAATACACATCATTCAATTTGAAACTCCACATCCTTGCTTCAACCATCTGCTCTATCCCTAGACACATTATTCAATCTAGAACATTCCTAAAGTAATGAGCAGAGAGACTAATTACATTTGCATTTGATCCCTCAGCTTATGGGTCACATCTGACTATTAACACAGTAAATAAAGACAAGTGATCTGTTTGCTTTTATTTATATTTTAATCAATATCAATATACTAATTAGATTAATTAATTTAATCTCTAAGTGAACTGATGGTTTCTATTGTTTTAATTGACATTTAATTAATTATTTAAATGTGCAACTGTTTCTAAACCAGAAATGTTTGGAGACAATGGCAATACTTCAGCAGGACAAGACATCAGAAGCCACTGTTGGTTATGAATGGGGAGGAACTCTGTTTGTGGGGCATTCTAGGATCAGAGGACACAGCCTCAGAACTGAAGGACTTCCCTTTAGAACAGAGAAAATGAGAAATCTCCTAAGCCAGAAGATGTTGAATCTGTTGAATTTATTGCCACAAACAGCTGTAAAAGGCCATGTGGTTGGATATATTTAAAGCAGAGGTTGATAGGTTCTTGATTAGTAAGGGTATCAAAGGTTACAGAGAGAAAGCAGGAGAATGGGGTTAAGAGAGACAATAAAACAGACATAATAGAAATGGCAGAGCAGACTTGATGTGCTGAATGACCCGATTCTGCTTTTGTGTTTTATGGTCTTGGGGTCCTTGACACCTATCTGCCAATTGCAGTAGATTTGGAATGGCAGAGATACTGGGGGTTGTGACCATTGGGTTGGGGGTGTGGGGCAAGGGAAAGTGCTTGGAGGTCACCAGGAGCCACACAGCTACAGAAAGTGGAGTGAGCGCCCAGCACAGCTTCAGAGTTGTGGTACAAGCACTGATCAATAAGATCTGGCCCACAGCTTCAGCTTAAAGACCTTTCATCAGAGCTTGGCAAAGTTGGAGATAAAAACATTAAGGATGCAGCCAAACCACAGAACAAGAGTTCCACGATAGGGTGGAGGCCAGAAGAGCTGAAGTGACAAGAACAAAGGGAAAGAGGTTAATAAAGGGCACAATAAAGACCTATAAGAGTGATACAGAATATATGTAAAAGAGAAATTAATGCCTAAAATCATTAATGGTAAATAAAGTTCAAAGTTCACTTTATTATCAAAGTATGTGTACTTTATACAACTTTGAGATTTGTCTCCTTACCGCAGCCACAAAATAAAGAACCCCAATAGAACCCACTAAAAGCAAAAGATGTTGGTCAAACACCCAGGGTACAGAGGGTGGAAGAAGGAAGGGTGTAACCTCATTGAAACCTGTTGAATGTTGGAAAGCCTTGATAGATTGAGTGTAGGGAGGATGTTTCCTGTGGAATGGGAATCTAACACCAGAGGACAGAGCCTTAAAAAAGACAGTTGTCCTTTTAGAATGGAGATGAAGAGGAATTTCTTTAGCCAGAAACTGTTGAACCTATGGAATTCATTGCCATAGGTAACTGTGGAAGCCAATTCATTGGGTATATTTAAGGTAGAGGTTGATAGATTATTGATTATTCAAGGCATGAAGAGATACAGGGAGAAGGCAGGAGATTGGAGCTGAGAGGGAAAATGGATAGGCCATGATAAAATGGTGGAGCAGACTTAATGGGCTAACTGGCCTAATTCTACTTCTGTATCTTATGGTCTTCTGGCCCTACCTGGCTTCACTTATCACCTTCTAGCTCACCTCCTTCCCCCTTCCCCCACATCTTCATTCTTTTCAGCCCTGAAAGAGGATCTCAGCCTGAAATGTGCACTGTTTGTTCATTGCCAGTCCTGCTGAGTTCCTCCAGCATTTTGTACACGTCAAATCACAAACCAGAGAAAATCTGCAGATGCTGGAAATCCCAGCAACACACACAAAATGCTGGAGGAACTCAGCAGGCCAGGCAGCTTCTGTGTAAAAGAGTTTTGGGCCAAGACCTTTTGGCAGGACTCTTGAGATTTTGTGAATGTGGATTTCCAGCATCTGCAGACTTTCTTGTATTTGCAATGTTCTAAAAGGGCCTATGACCCCTAAATAGACTCATTGCATGATTCATTTGATTATGCTTGCTAAGCATACAGGTACGGCGTGTCAAACAGCGAACACAAATACTTCACAGCAGTACATGTATCCAAATGTGAGGAAGGACTGGTGATCCATTGCCAGTCTGGTGGAGGTACAACATGGAGAGAAACCTACAGGTGGTGCAGGTTTCCCTGAGTCTGCTGATCTTCTCTTGGTTATTTGAAGGTGCTGGTTACTCATTTGGACCAAGATGTCGGAGTAGCCCAAGTGAATAGCTCTGACACAACAAGTCATGCGGATGAAGGAAATCTGGACAACAAAAACCTGAAATGCTGGAGGAATTCAGCAGGTTAGACGTCATCTATGGAGGGAAATGAACAGCAGGCATTTCAGGCTGAGACCATTCATCCAGACTTTATCAGAGGAAGAGTCTTAGTCTGTAAGGTCAACTGTTTATTTCCCTCCATTGATTCTGCCTGACTTGTTGAGTTCCTCCAGCATTTGCTCCTGTTGTATTATTCAGGTGGATAACTGCAGTATATACTGTAGAAGTATACTCACATATAACCAGGTTTGAAATTGTCAGTAAAAACAAAATGTCAGAAGAATTGTATGGACAAATCAGCGTCTTTGGAGATAAAGGAGTGGCTAACATTTCAGGTTAGGATCCTGCAATGAAACTTAACCTCCATTGGGAATGTTCAATAATTATGCACAAGTGTAGGTAAAATTTACATATACATACAGAATATGTTAAATTTTTGATTTCAGGAACACTTATGCACATAAGATTGACCTGATACGTGGTTTCGTTCTGGAATTTCGACAATGCTTTTTCTTCCATGAATGCTGCTTGACCTACTGAGAAAACCATAAGAACATCCGATATTAGAGCAGGATTGGGCCACTCAGTCCATTGTGTCTGTTCACCATTCCATTATGACTAATTTATTATCCCTTTCAAGCCCATTCTCCCACCTTCTCCCCTTACTAATCAAGAGCCTATAAAGCTCCACTTTGAATAGATCTAATGATGCCCTCCTGTATCCATCTCTGGCAATGAATTCCACAGATTCACCATTCTCCAGCTAAAGAAATTCTTCCTCTTCTCTCTTCTATAAGGACATCCTTCTAATCTGAGTCCCTGCCCTCTGGTCTTCATCTTCTCCATTACAGGGAACATTCTCTCCACATCTACTTTGGGCCTTCCAATATTCAAAAGGATTCTGTAAGATACCTCCTCTGCTAGTTTGTTTATAGCTCTGATTTCTAGCAATGGCAGTCTCTTTTGCGACTCACAAAGCACTGAGCGAACTCAGTGGGCAAGGCAGCATCTATGGAGGGAAATGTACAGTTGACATTTTGGAACAAGACCCTTCTCTTGAAACCTCCATTCATTTTTTGTCCCCTTTGAAATTGTCAAACTGAGCTTGCTGTCGTTTTGCTGCCCGGATTCCTAAAGAGGGACACCTAAGTCACCACATTCAACAGAGAGGAAAGCAGTTATTTGTTTGCCATGATAGGTACGTGCGTGGGAGGTGTATGGAAGGCAATCGTCCAGGTGTAAGTCAGTGGGACGGGGAAGGATAACAGTTCAGCACAAGCCAGGTAGACTGAAGGGCCTGTTTCTGTGTTGCAGTGCTCTATGGCTCTCATCCTGTACACTTCCACCAGGATGCCTCTCCGTATCCCCTGCTCTCAGGGAAACAGACCCAGCCTATCCAGTGACTTTATGACTATGATAAAACTGATCTTTTTTTCAAGACAATATAACTGTCAAACACCGTTGTTAATATCATTAAATTATTTTCTGAGGACAACAACTCAATGAGGTATAGCTGTAAACTGCCCTGGAGATGCACCCAATCAAGTGATGATACCTTTTCTGAATAGTGGAAGAATCTCCAAGTGCAGGTCAAGTATATATCATGTATGTCTGCTTCTAGAGTACACCTGTGTGCACGTATCTAGATATGTGCCATCAGTGTGTCTGATGTCAACTTCAGCTAGCTGCAGAGAGACAAGCACAAAGACTGATGTACTAGTGCTCTGCTGAGGGAGTACTCCATTGTGAACTAGCTGCATTTCAGTACACTATTACATTGAAGCCCCTTTGGCTCAAAGGACCCATAATCAGCAGAGGAATTGTCCCTGGCACACTGTAACAATTCACTATCAAAACCTTTTTTTAAAAAAACAAGATATTTGAACATCAGCAAATTACATTTTTTGGAGCTGGTTTGTGGCAAATTAAATTTCCGCTCTCCAGAAAGTGAGAAGGTATTGACAAGAGTTAAGGGAGCTTGCAAAGATAAAGATTAGCTTTATTTATCACCTGTGCGTTGAAACATACAGTGAAGTGCATTGTTTGTGTCAAATCAAATCAGTGCTGGGCAGCTCACAAGTTTTGTTACTCTTCTGGCGCCAACACTGCGTAGTTAGGACTCACTTCCTCTAATCATATGTCATTGGAGTGTGGGAGGAAACTGAAGCACCCGGTGGATACCGAGGCTGCCATGGGAAAAATGTCCAATATCCTTACATTGCCATAAAGAAAATTGATAGCAATGGGTTTAGCAAGTGAGGTCTCACTGGGAAGATTTTACAGAGGCTGAAGGAAAGCATGATGGTGGAATCAGCAAGGACTGGATCATGGAGCAGGAAGAGTGCAAGGTAGCAAAAGAACATGAAAGCTCCAGTCAAACAGTTTTGCTCGAATACTATCCGATGCAGCTCTGACCATGTCCTTTACTTATCAACATAAAACCTCCCGTGCCAATGAATGTATCAGTTACCTGATCTACTCCAGGTCCTTAATAATGTAGAGCTCATAGTCTGATGATATTCAATCCTGTAACAGATGCTTTCATTTGTTCTGCATCCTGCTTTCTTTCTATTTTACTTGCTCTTATTCTCCTTATTATTTTTCAGAACAAAACCAGATATTTCTCATATTGTTCCACCTCTTTCTTTCAATAAGAGAGACATTTAAGAGACTTTTTTTGTTCTAGAAAGAGGGACATTTCAAAGTTCAAAGAATATATATGTCATCATATACAACCCTGAGATTCATTCTCTTGTGGGCATACTTAATAAACCCATAGATTAGTAACCATAACAGAATCAATGAAGACTACCCAACCAGGGTGTTCAACAAATTGCAGAAGACAACATGTGCAAATAAAGAAATTATAATATTAAATAAATAAATGAATGAATGAATGAATGAATGAATGAATGAATGAATAAATAAGCAATAAATATTGAGACCATGAGGTGAAAAGTCCTTGAAAGTGAGTCCATTGGTTGGGGGAACATTTCAATGATGGAACAATAAATTCAAATGACGTTAGCCCCTTGGTTCAAGGGCTTGATGGTTGAGGGGTAGTAAGTGTTCCTAAACCTGGTGGTGTGATCCTAAGGCTCTTGTACCTTCTTCCTGATGGCTGTGGCGAGAAGAGAACATGTCCTGGATGGTGGGGAACCTGATGATGGATGCTGCTTTTTACATTTAAGAGACTGTTAGACAAGCATATGGGTGAAACAATTATGGAGGGCTGTGTGGGAGGGGAGGGTTAGATTGATCTCAGAGTATGTTAAAGGGTCAGCTCAACATCTTGGGCCAAAGTGCTTGTATTGTGCTATACTTTTCTATGTGGTTAGGCTTGGATTCATACTTCATTTCCTTCTAATTTCAGCTATACGTCTGCTTTATGCTTTCACACCCACTGTCAGCTTTGTTCATTTTTGAGTATTGTCTAGTTCTTCAGTTTATTCTGTTTATTTTGCCTTCTTTTACTTTTCTTGCATTGAGTTTCCATACTTACAAGATATCTAATTTTCTCTCAGTTTGTTTCATGTTTTGTCATTGTTATACTTGCATCAGCAACTTGAACAAACCAGTGTTGATGCTGGTCACCACATGGATTGTTATCCTTGTATGACATGTCCTCCGATCAATCCAAAAATAACCTTTCACAAAGTCGAAGAGACGTATTTGATCCTTTATTGGTTACTAGCAAAACATACAATCCTGAACCAACGTAGGTTATGAAACTAGAACTAGCGATATTAAACATACTTAAGTGGTTATCAAAAGATACTGACATTTGTCGGTTTCCAGCTCTAACACTCCCCAGAACAAATACTTTTAACTAAATAACTAAACCCTTTAGTTATTTAGTTGAATAACTAAACCCTTTGCTTTTAACACATCCCCACCCCTGTCCACGAAAATAGTTACCATAATAAACGCACAACACAGAATACAATGCAAATGAATAACAGGAGCATGGCTCCTACATTACTGAAATAAAAGAGCCCTGAGACTTCTTTATTAATCTAACATGTCTTAGAACATCAGCATACCTGATCACATTGTCTGATACCATCTTGGGTATAATGATGTGAAGTGCTCACTTAAAACCTTATTCACTTCCTTTGTCTCCAGGCATAACCTCCCTTCTTTATCCTTGAGTATTCCTACCCTTTCTCTAGTTAACTCCTGTTTTTAATGTGAATATAAAATGCCATGAGATTCTCTTTAATCGTAATTGCCAAGAATGTTTCTTTATTATTGTTTTAATTAATTTGATGCATTGAATGCATTAAACTGAATGCATTTTAATTAATTTTAAGCAGTTTTTTAAATCTAAGTTCATTTCATCTGTTTTAACATGTTGAATATTGGAAGCAGTTATAATTGATGAGCTGTCAAATCAAGTCAAGTCAAGTCAACTTTTATTGTCATTTCGACCATAACTGCTGGTACAGTGCATAGTAAAATTGAGACAACAGTGTTACATGACACAGTACAAAAACACTAGACTGAACTACTTAATAAAAAAAAACACAGAGAAAGCTACACTAGACTACAGACCTACACAGGACTGCATAAAGTGCACAAAAAACAGTGCAGGCATTACAATAAATAATAAACAGGACAGTAGGGCAGTAAGGTGTCAGTCCAGGCTTCAGTTATTGAGGAGTCTGATAGCTTGGGGGAAGAAACTGTTACATAGTCTGGTCGTGAGAGCCTGAATGCTTTGGTGCCTTTTCCCAGATGGCAGGAGGGAGAAGAGTTTATATGAGGAGTGCGAGGGGTCCTTCATAATGCTGTTTGCTTTGCGGATGCAGCATGTAGTGTAAATGTCCGTAATGGCGGGAAGAGAGACCCCAATGATCTTCTCAGCTGACCTCACTATCTGCTACAGGGTCTTATGATCCAAGATGGTGCAATTTCCGAACCAGGCAGTGATGCAGCTGCTCAGGATATTCTCAATACAACCCTTGTAGAATGTGATGAGGATGGGGGGTGGGAGATGGACTTTCCTCAGACTTCGCAGAAAGTAGAGATGCTGTTGGGCTTTTTTTGCTATGGAGCTGGTGTTGAGGGACAAGGTGAGATTCTCCGCCAGGTGAACACCAAGAAATTTGGTGTTCTTAACAATCTCTACCGAGGAGCCGTCGATGTTCAATGGGGAGTGGTCGCTCCGTGCCTTCCTGAAGTCAACAACTATCTCTTTTGTTTTGTTCACATTAAGAGACAGGTTGTTGGCTCTGCACCAGTCTGTTAGCCGCTGCACCTCCTCTCTGTAAGCTGACTAGTCGTTCTTACTGATGAGACTCACCACGGTCGTGTCATCGGTGAACTTGATGATGTGGTTTGAGCTGTGTGTTGCAGCACAGTCGTGGCTCAGCGGAGTGAACAGCAGTGGACTGAGCATACAGCCCTGGAGAGCCCTGGGAATTGTGTTGGAGATGCTGCTCCCAATCTGGACTGACTGAGGTCTCCCAGTCAGGAAGTCTAGGATCCAGTTGCAGAGGGAGGTGTTCAGGCCCAGTAGGCTCAGCTTTCCAATCACTTTCTGAGGGATGATTGTGTTGAATGATGAACTGAAGTCTATGAACAGCATCAGAATGTATGTGTCTTTTTTGTCCAATTGGGTTAGGGCCAGGTGGAGGGTGATGGCAATGACATCATCTGTTGAGCAGTTGGGACAATATGCGAACATCTGCTAGCTCGTCTGCACGTCCTCTGAGCACTCTAACAGGAATATTGTCTGGTCCAGCAGCCTTCCATGGGTTGACCCTGCACAGGTTCTTCTCACGTCGTCCACGGAGAGACGCAGCGCCTGGTCATTTGTAGGAGGGGTGGACTTCCTCACTGCCACGTCATTTTCTGCCTCAAACCAGGCATAGAGGTTATTCAGTGCATTTGGGAGGGAGGCATCACCAGCACAGTCGGGTGATGTTGTCTTGTAAATGGTGATGTCCTGGATGCCCTTCCACATGCGTGTCGATGCCCTTCCGCGTGTCGACGCTGTCCTGGAAGTGACTGTGGATTAGCTGGGCATGTGCACGTTTTGCCCCTCTGATGTCTCGGGACAGTTTGGCCCTTGCTGTTGTTAGAGCTGCCTTGTCACCTGCTCTGAAGGCGGAGTCGCGGGACCTCAGCAATGCACGCACCTCTGTGGTCATCCATGGGTTCTGGTTGGCACGTATAGTGATGGTCCTGGACAGAACAACATCATCAATGCACTTTCTGATGTAGCTGGTCAATGATGCTGTGTACTCCTCTAAAATGTCATCAATACGATGCTGAGGGTGTACCCTCAGATCTGACTACCTGAGTGACAGTTCTACCTTGGAAAAGGGCGAGGGAGTGGAAGCAACATGGCTGCTTCCATCAGTACCACAGCAGATAAGTGTGGCTGTAGGATTAGCATGGGGCCATGTGTTGGTGACAAGTTTGGCTAAGCACAAACCAGTCTAATGTCTTGTCCAAAAGATGGCACCTCTGGCAGTTTAGCATTCCCTCAGCTATATACTGGAATACCTAGCTGGACTGACTGGAGGGAAGACGTCACATTAGTCGTGGGATTGAGTACAAGAGCCGTGAGGCAAGGTTGCAGCTCTATAAAACATTTGTTAGACCATGCTTGGAATATTTGGGTCATCTCATTATGGGAAGGATGTGGAAGCTTTAAAAAGGGTGCAGAGAACATTTATCAAGATGCTGCCTGGACTAGAGGCCATGAAGATGACCTGAGTAAATTAGGTCATCTCTCAATAGAGTGAAGGAGGATGAGAAGTGGCTTGACAGAGTGGACAACCAAAGACTTTTTCCCAGGGTGGAAATAGATAATGCAAGGCAGCATACAGTAATTTTAAGATGATTGGAGGAAGATATAGGAATGTCAGAGTTACAATTTTCACACAAATATTGGCGGTGCATGGACTGTGTGCTTTGGGTGATGGTAAAGACAATTGCATTTGGGGCATATAAGAAATTTATATATGCTGAGTCTCTGGCGATGATCTTTGCATCATCAATGTGGACAGGAGAGGTTCCAGACGACTGGAGGTTTGCGGATGTTGTTCCTGATGCACCATCAATAACTCTCGAGGACGAGAGGCGAATGATAGGCTTTTATTAGTTGCAAGAAACCATGATTAGTAGCAAGAGACCACCACACAACATCCTGGAGACTGAGGGAAGAGCAGTGCCTCCAATCGCCTTTATACTGGAGTCTGTGGGAGGAGCCACAGGAGCAGTCAGCAGGGGGCGTGTCCAGTCAGGCAAATGTAGTTCACCACAGTTCCCTTATTCAAGAAAGGGAGTAGAGATAGCCCAGGAAATTATAGACCAGTGAGTCTTACTTCAGTGGTTAGTAAGTTGATGGAGAAGATCCTGAGAGGCAGGATTTATGAACATTTGGAGAGGTATAATATGATTAGGAATAGTTAGCATAGCTTTGTGAAAGGCAGGTTGTGCCTTACGAGCCTGACTAAATATTTTGAGGATGTGACTAAACACATTGATGAAGGTAGGGCAGTAGATTTAGTGTATGTGGATTTCAGTGAGACATTTGATAAGGTATCCCATGCAAGGCTTATTTAGAATGTAAAGAAGCATAGGATCCAAGAGGATATTGCTTTATGGATCCAGAAATGGCTTGCCCACAGAAGGCAACCATTAACCCTTACATACTGTTCATATTCTATACTCTCACAATATGGTCTGGGTCAACTTTGACTCGGCCCAAGAATCCCCTGATAACAAGTGTCCATACCAAATTTTGAACCGCAGATCTATTTAGAATGTATAAATAGCCTATCTGACATCGATAAATGTGTGATTAAACCTTAATTAATGTTTCAGAGATCTAAAATCCATTTCAATAGATACAGGACAAATTTGACCTAGAGCAGCCTCAATGTACAAAAATTTGTAGCACATGTACAAAAGTATAAAATTTTTAAATATTTTCATTTTTGTGCAATTTGGGTCACTTTACGAAAACTCATCAAATTTTGGCCAAAAAAATGGCATTTAGGGTGTTTTTACTGCTGTCAAATGTCAAAATGAATCAAATTTGAGCTGAACAGTATGTAAGGGCTAAAGATAGTGTGGAGGGCTGTCAGATGTTACAGCGGGACATTGATAGGATGCAAAACTGGGCGGAGAAGCGGCAGATGGAGTTCAACCCAGATAAGCGTGAGGTGGTTCATTTTGATAGATCAAATATGATGACAGAATATAGCACTAATGGCAAGACTCTTGGAAGTGTGGAGGATGAGAGGGATCTTGGAGTCTGAGTCTATAAGACACTCAAAGTTGCTATGCAGGTTGACTCTGTGGTTAAGAAGGCATACGGAGCATTGGCCTTCATCAATCATGGGACTGAGTTTAAAAGCTGAGAGGTAATGTTGCAGTTATGTAGGACCCTGGTCAGACTCCACTTGGAGTACTGCGCTCATTTGTGGTCACCTCACTACAGGAAGGATGTGGAAACCATAAAAAGGGTGCAGACAAGATTTACAAGGATGTTGTCTGGATTGAGGAACATGGTTGAGTGAACTTGGCCTTTCCTCCTTGGAGAGATGGAGGATGAGAGGTGACCTGATAGTGGTGTACAAGATAGTGAGAGGCATTGATCGTGTGGATAGTCACCGGCTTTTTCCCAGGGCTGAAATGGCTGCCACAAGAGGACAAAGTTTTCAGGTGCTTGGAAGTAGGTACAGCTGAATCGTCAGGGGTAAGTTTTTTTATGCAGAGAGTGGTGAGTGTGTGGAATGAGCTGCCTGTGATGGTGGTGGAGGTGGATACGATAGAATAGGTACACGGAGCTCAGCAAAATAGAGGACTATTGGTAGTCCTAGGTAATTTCTAAATTAAGGACATGTTCGGCAGAGTTTTGTGGGCCGAAGGGCCTGTATAGTGCTGTATGTTTTCTATGTTTTTATAGGCACATGGATGATAGAAAAATGGAGAGCTATGTAGGAGGGAAGGGTTAGATTCATCTTAGACAAGCACACACAAAATGGTGGAGGGATTCAGCAAGCCAGCCAGCATCAGTGGAAAAAAGTGCAGACGATGTTTCAGGACAAAACCCTTCGGCAGGACTCAGTCTTGATTTTAGAATAGGTTAAGACATCACGGGTCAAAAGTCTTGTACAGTGCTGTAACGTTCTCTGTTCTTAGTAGGTACAGGAGTGGAACCCGATGTGTTGTTCTGCTGCGGTAACCCATCCATTTCAAGGTTTGACATATTGCGCATGCAGTGATTCTCTTTTGCACACCACTGTTGTAACATGTGGCCATTTGAGTTACTGTTGCATTCCCATCAGCTTGAACCAGTCTGAACATTTTCCTCTCATTAACAGGGCATTTTCATGCCATGTTTGCATAGTGGTTAGCGTGACGTTAGCTTGCTGCATTCCGGAGTTTGGAGTTCAATTCCGGTGTCATTCTGTGAGGAATCAGTACATCCTCCCCATGTAATGCAAGTGTTTTCCCAGGTGGTCCAGTTTTCTCCCACAGGTCAAAGGCATCCTGGGTAGATTCACTAGTCATTGTAAATTGTCACGTGATTAGGTTAGGGTTAAATGGGTTTGTTGAGGGATGCTGGGATGGCATGGCTCAGAACGCTGCCTCTCACTGGATATTTTTTCATTCTTGCACCATTCTCTGTAAGCTCCAGAGACTGTTGTACGTGAAAATCCCAGGTGATCAGAGATACCCAAACCACACTGTTAGGCACCAACAATCATTCCATGGTCAATCAGAATCACGATCAGGTTTATTATCACTGGCATGTGACGTGAAATTTGTTAACTTAGCAGCAGTTCAAAGCAGTGCATAATATAGAAGAAAAAAACACAAAATATAATAATAAAAATAATAAATAAATCAATCAATCAATTACAGTGTACATATATTGACTAGATTAAAAATCATGCAAATAACAGAAATTCTATATATTTAAAAAAGTGAGGTACCATTTAAGAATCGGATGGCAGAGGAAAAGAAGCTGTTCCTGAATCACTGAGTGTGCCCCTTCAGGCTTCTGTATCTCCTACCTGATGGTAACAGTGAGAAAACGCCATGCCCTGGGTGCTGGAGGTCCTTAATAATGGATGCTGCTTTTCTGAGACACTGTTCTTTGAAGATATCCCGAGTACTTTGTAGGCTAGTAGCCAAGATGGAGCTGACTAAATTTACAACCCTTTGCAGCTTCTTTCAGTCCTGTGCAGTATCCCCTCCCCTTCCCCCATACAGACAGTGATGCAACCTGTCAGAATTCTCTCCATGGTACATCTATAGAAGTTTTAGTGTGTATTTGTCAACATACCAAATCTCTTCAAACTCCTAATGAAGTATAGTCACTGTCTTACCTTCTTTATAACTGCATTGATATGTTGGGACCAGGTTAGATCCTCAGAGATCTTGACACCCAGGAATTTGAAATTGCTCACTCTCGCCACTTCTGATCCCTCTGTGAGAATTGGTATGTATTCCTTTATCTTTCCCTTCCGGAAGTCCACAATCAGTTCTTTCAGCTTACCAACATTGAGTGCCAAATTGTTGCTGTGACAGCACTCCACTAGTTGGCATATCTCAGTCCTGTACACTCTCTCATCACCACCTGAGATCCTACCAACAGTGGTTGTATCTTCAGCAAATTTGTAGATGGTATTTGAGCAATGCCTAGCCACACAGTCATAGGTATATAGAGATTAGAGCTGTGGGCTAAGCAGTATTGATCGTCAGCAAAGAGGAGATGTAATCACCAATCTACACAGATTGTGGTCTTCTGGTTAGGAAGTCGAGGAGCCAATTGCAGCATGAGGTAGAGAGACCTAGGTTCTGCAACTTCTCAATCAGGAGTGTGGGAATGATGGTGTTAAATACTGAGCTATAGTCAATGAACAGCATCCTGACATAAGTGTTTGTGTCATCTGGGTGGTCTAAAACAGTTGATGAGCCATTTAGATCACATCTCAAACCCATTCTGATGTTTGGTTTGAACAACAACTGAACCTCTTGCCACATGATTGAATGATTAGAGATTTGCTTTAACAAGTGTAACTAATAAAGTGGCCATTGTCTGCATATTCCATGTTATATTTAGCCTTCCAGTCACGTCATGTGACTTATCATGCCTATGCCTGCCCTGCCATTAGACTTCTCTTCCTTTGATATTTGACTCAACCTTACTCCAACTATGAACCTATTCTGTGACCCAATCCCCCATGAAATTGATTTAATATCTTGCCAACAGCACAAGTAAATCTGTCAGCAAGGATTTTGGACCTTTTCCAGTGCAGGTGCAACCCATCCTGCATGTAGGTTATAATGGTCCTAGATGTATTCCTCAAAGACCCAAAAGTGTTTTCAAAGATGGCAGACATTTAGTGGACCAAATGAGCTCCTTCTTTGTCAAAAGAATTTACAAGGAAAGAAAAAATACGAGATTGAGATAGATCCCAGTCTTGTTGAAGTACAGGAACAGCTTGGCTTGATATGTGGTTAGATCAGAGTCACAAGTCAGCAGTATTGCAGTTGGATATTGCTTGAACTTGCAGTCAGTTTGATAATGATCTCCCTGCGCCTAATGTCCCAAATCAGAGCAGGGAAGAAACTATTGTGACTCTGCTACTCAAGGAGCATTGACATTGATTTCTCGCCAACACACTTCTAATTTAAGCCTGTCTCACTGGTTCACTTTTGTGATAGTTCGACCTTATAATTTTTATAAGTATTACTTCTGCTTAACCTTTTCTCATTGTGATAGAATTTGATAAGCCAGTGACAAAATCAAACTTTAAATAAACCTTGCTTTCAGACAGCACCAGTTTAGAAAATAATTTCAGGATATTTCAGAATCAGGTCTTCTTGCACCTGAGGTAAGTGAAACAAATCAATCCCTCAGTATGGCTTGTAGTCCTTTCCTTCCACCACAAGCATTATGCCTTATTTAGAAAATTCATAATTCAATGAGAATTACTGCCACTATACACCTACTCATCACTGTTGGCCAGAAATAACTTCAGACTACACATCAATAAATTCAAATGAATGAATGACTGCAGAAGTAGACAAACCAATTGTTTTTGTTCTTGCCATGTGTTTGAAGGAATAAAGGCTGCCATTTTGTGAAGCTGCTCTGTAGCCTCCATCTTGTGAATTGGTACAGAATGGATTCCTGCTCTGAGATAATCTAATCAGAGCAATTGAATGTGGACACAATGAGTTTCTTTTATTGAACCTGAGATCATTCTTAGATAAGCTGTGTATTGTGTACAATGGAAAGTTGCAGAAGTAATATCATTATTTTGGTCCAGTGTCTGAGTGAACTGGTTTGACTGGTTTGAACCAGAGTTGAAGAGGATGAAAGAAAGAGGAACTAGTACTTTCCCAGTGTATACACCCTATCCTCGTTATATGCGTCTTCTCATTATGCGGATTCACAGTTATGTGAGGAACCTATTTCTACCAATGCCTCCTTATATGCGTACAGTTATGCGAAAAGTACTGCTTTCCCACCAATACAATTCATGTGCGCACACCTCACAGTCTCATTCCCACCAGCTTCGCATCGGTTTTGGCAAGGTGTGGATGTGCAATCTTGCACTCAAACTTTTGTCGGTTTTACCTACGGTGTAGTGATTTTGTGCTTGAAATATTTAACTATGCCTCTGCAGCATCAGATGTCATGTCCTGGGCCATCAGCCGAGCGGCAGAGAACCGCCTTAATACTTGAAAAAAATTGGAATTTATAAACAGTGCAGCATCAGGTAAAGTTAACACAGCTCTGGGACGCTACTGCCAGGAGCAGAATCTTGCCTTTTGAGTTTTTTTGTTGCTTGACAATGTGCCAGCCCATCCTAAACATTTGGACAGCATTCGTCCTAACATAACAGTGTGTCTCCTGCCGCCTAACACAACATCGCTGACTCAACCACTTGACCAAGGTGTGATCCACATTTAAAAACTATCTCAGATGCTGCAAGCAACAGATGATTTTGAAAATCCCAGGAGTTTCCCAACGGTGAGGGAATGGTGGAAGTCGGAACACTTGGCACAAATGGTGATGGACATGGACTCAAGTTTAGAACGGAGTCAGGATTTTAGTCGTTCCCTGCCATCAACCCTTCTTCCCTACAAACAAATTTATGCTGAGGAGCAAAATGCTGCCAAGCAAACAACCCTCACCACTTTCTTATCTCCTGCTGCCGGCAGATCTAAGAGTTCTGTGAGTCTTCCTTCACCCCTTGCTGTGCTTGATATGATCCTGACGACCCACAACCGTCCACCTTATCCATGTAAAACTGCCCAACACCACAACAACCACTCTTCTCCCAGAGTGAACACACCTGCCACTGTTGGTGAGTACTGTACATCCTAGTATGTTAACTTTCAATGATTTATTACATTGAATATTACCTTAAATTGATGAAATATAATAGAAATGTTGCCTTGTGGTACTGCTTTTGTGTTGGATTGGTATGAAAATGTGAATAAATTACAGATAAAACATATTTAGGGAGCCCTCTGGAACACATCCCTATTTTCTCCTTTCAAATAATTATTCACATTATGCATCGACTGCGAGGAACGTATCCCCAGCATATAAGGAGGATAGGGTATATAATGAATAAACTCGTCTCTGGCTTCCAGGTTGGTACAGGTATCAAGTTTAACCAACAATTCAAAGACATGTTCTCCCATCTCCATCAGGGATGATTCCTGGGCATATTTAATTAAGTGTTATTTATACCCCTGTCATCAGTTCCTAACAACTAGGAGGAAAACGTCACTGCCACCTGTCTTCCCTATATTTCCATGGTTTCTGGAAGGATTGCCAATATCCTGAAGAAATACCGGATTAATACAACATACAAACACATAAGGAAGCACAAATCACGGCTTATGCGGATTAAACATGACCTGGAACTTAGGTTAGCATTTACAGGATTCCCCATGAATTCAGAGCAGCATACATTGACCAGATGGGACGCACGGTGGAAACCCACATCAAGAAGCACAGGAGGTGTATCTGTTTGGGTTACCTGGAGAAATTGGTGGTAAGAGAACACTGCATTTGCAATGGCCGTAGGATTGACAATGACAACACAAAATTGCTGTGCCGCACCAATAGCTTTTGGGACCAGCTGGTGAGAGAAGACATTGAAATAAAACTGGAGGAAAAATATTTTGGCAAAGATGAAAGTCTCGCTGTAAGTAAGAACTGAAATCCAATTGTAAACAAGGTGGGAGAGCAGAAAGCTGTTTGGATTAGGAATAACCAGTCAGGAGGAACAGATGACGGTGGTAAATACCACTGGACCAGATATGCCCAGGCTTCATTCCTGATAAAGATGGGAGAATTTGTCATTGAAACATTGTTTAAAATTGACGCCTATATCTAGCTGGAAGCCCGAGAAGAGTTTATTCATAGAACAAAATACATCACTTAAGGCATGAAATTGTGTAGCTCTTGGACTACATCCAATGGGAATTCCCTATAGGCCCGCCAATGACACTGAAATGCAACATTTGCACTGGTAAGGAAACAATATAAAAGCAGAGGCTTTGAATGCAAAACAGTGACAACTCTCTAGAGACCAACCATCATGGATGTGGAGTAGCCCATGGCCACACGAAGATTAGATCAGGACCACTGGAAACACATGACCAGGATAGACTTCTTTTCTGGGTATTACCATTTCTATTCTTTGACTGTTCATGGAGGGTCAGGAAAACTTAGCAGGTGTGCACACAGGTATTCAGTTGTGCAGATTCACGTGCTCTCCAATGAGACAATAAAGGTATTTGTCAGTAATTACAGATTCCCTCTGTGCCTCTCGGATCGTTATTACTCCTTGTAACACCACCAATGAGATCTGGTCAGAATTTTGCACAAGATTATAGAGTTGACCTGCTAAAAGATAGAGGATCACTTACAGGGTTAGGAGCCAACATGTAATTTGTGCCTCATCCAAGTGTCTGCAAGCGATTTCACATCAAGCGGATGGATTATTTTTTTCCAATGGCTTGCCGCTGGATCTTAGAAAGTGTAAGTTGCATTTTCCTCTAATGAGCAGAGATAATGCATGAGATGCATTTAAACCACTGGAGGTTTGTATGAAGGATTGCCAATGGCAACAAGTAATGTTCACCAGGCTGACAAGATATACACTGAGGTATGCATTCTTAGATTATTTACCTTGTAAATGGGACATTAGGGTATTCCTACGATGTACCTTCCTGTAACATCAGCAGATACATCTGGTTCCAATTCACCCGGGTGTTGCATACAAATATAAGCCTGGCAGCAGTGCTATCCTCTGGGGGCAGTTCACTCGAGATAAACAAACAAGGACGACTTCCTTGTGCCCCACTTTATCTTACCTGCAAACTTAACTTCTCAGCAATCAAATAATATGAAGCACCAGTAGTGTAATACTTGTTTCACAAATTATACTAGAAGTTAATCTTATGTAAAATATTTTAGTATTTGTTAATTTATGTGTAGTAATATTGCTTCATGTATTATGAGTTATATATACTCTGTAGTGCACCTTGATCCAGAGGAATGTTGTTTCATTTGGTGATATACATGTATATGATTGAATGACTTGTACTTGAAATTGAATAACTTGATAGCAATATTATTTTATCATTTAGCTACAAAATATCCTTAGGATTTGCACATTTGGTTTCCTTACATTTCAAATTTATGTTTCCCTGGTCTTAATAAAAATTAAGGAGTATCTTACTTAACCTTGTATTTACAGTACATTCATTGGCCACTTCATTAGGTACGCCTGCTTATTGAATTGAATTGAATGATCTTTATTATCATTGTACATTGGTAGAATGAAACTCTGTTTGGCTTCCTCTCAGGCAATCAAACAAAGCGGTAGATAAAAACAAGATGGTAATAGAAAAATGGTATTAAATAGCTAAGTAGCAGAAAATAAATTACAGCAGCACCAGAATGTCACAATAATGCAGCAAGTGACGTTAGTGCAAGTATTTGAGTCCTTGTGTGTGCTCACAGTTTCAGTCATTGTTCTGTGGAGTGGTGTGATGGAGGCCACAGCTCTGGGGTAGAAGCTGTTTCTCCGTCTGTTTGTTCTGGTTTTTAGTGTCCTGAAACTTTTGCTGGACGGAAGCAGGTCAAACAGAGAGTGGCCAGGGTATGTGGTGTCTCTGATTATGCTGATTGCTTTCTTCCTGAGTCTGCTGGAACAGATAGTGTCCAGTCCTGGGAGCTCCCTCCTGACAATTCGCAATATCTGATAGCAAATATCTGATCAGCCAATTGTATGGCAACAGCTCAGTGCATAACAGCATTCAGGCATGCTCAGGAGGTTCAGTTATTCAGACCAATGTTAGAATGGGGAAGAAATTTGATGTTAGTGACTTTGACTGTAGAATGTTTGTTGGTGCCAGGATGATTTTAATTTTGCAGAAACTACTAATCTCTGGGATTTTCACACACAACAGTCCCTAGACAGGGCAAAACAAATAGAACATTCAGTGTAAATAAAACTGCCATCAGAGGAGAATGGCCAGGCTGGTAGAAGATGATAGGAAGATGAACGTGATTCAAATAGCCATATGCAACACAGAGAGGCTGCGCAGGAGAACCTGCAGTTCTCCAGGAACAAATCAATGCTGTACATAGAAGACAAGCTGCTTCCCACGGACTGAGAGATTAGGCTCATCAGCAGTCTGCAGTCCTGCGTGAGCAGAGAGATGACGCTGAGAAGGAAAGTGAAGGCAGACACTCTTGATTCAGCCAGATCTGCACAGAGTCTAGAGACAGAGTGGATGTTGTCTGAGTTTGAGCAGACAGTTTCAGCACCATTTTCCCAGAGCTTTGACAGATTATCTGTTATCCCATGTCAGAAAATTGCTGTGCCCTTCAATAATCAATAATTCACCTTCTACCATGGTCTCTTATTCCTTATGCACCCTATATTTATCTGTGTCCCACAGTCAGCCATCCTAGACCGTTACTTCAAATTGTCTGGAGCCCTGCTTTTTAGGGCTTCTTGTGAGTCACTACAGACAACTGTGTGACCACGAGGAGGAGGGAAGCATCAGTTTTGAGCAGGGGATTCCAACCAGGGGTTCATGGACCCTTTGCTTAATGGTATTAGTCCATGGCATAAAAAAAAGTTGGGAATCCCTAGTTTAGAGGTTGGCTTGAAGTCAGTATTGATTGTTGCGCAGGAAATGAAAAGGATCAGTTCACTGCAGTGCATCACAGGCATGAAATAAGTGAAACAGATGCTTCCCTCCCCCCACCAAAGCTGCCATGAGTGTGACCTCTAATAAGGAATCAACTGACATCGCAAGATTCTTCTCTTCCTTGGTCTCATCTTCCTGCACTTATAATGGAAGCCTCTCAGAGAGTAAATCTGTGAGAGGCTGGAGAACATACAAGAGCTTTCACAGTGGAAGGAAACATCAGCTCAGGCCTTCCTCTTCTCTCCAGGCCTTGTTTAATGCACAGGATTAAGAGATTAAGAGATACCTAATGTCTGATCCTAGTTGTTGGGGTGTGGCCTAGTGGGCAAGGCATCAGACTAGTAACCTGAAGGTCACTGGTTCGATCCTCAGCTGAGGCAGCGTGTTTGTGTCCTTGAGCAAAGCACTTAACAACACATTGCTCTGCGACGTCACCGGTGCCAAGCTGCATGGGTCCTAGTGCCCTTCCCTTGGACAACATCGGTGGCGTGGAGAGGGGAAGGCCTGCAGCTTGGGCAACTGCCAGTCTCCCATACAACCCTGCCCAGGCCTGTGCCCTGGACTCTCGAGGACTCTCGAGACCGACGGAAGCCACCACCACGTAGTACCTAGTAGGGTGGTATCAATCAGAAGTGATTGACTAAGCAGAAAAGAGTGGCACTGCAATGACCACATCAGCTAGGTAAAACAAAGTCCCCAAAGCTGAACAACACCTCCACCCCTCCACTGCCCAACATCACTACATACGCATCACCTAGAATCACTTTATGTACATATTATCAGTCCATGTACACAACATTGTGTCTTTATAGGTCCGATTCCTGTGGCTGCCTGTAAGGTGTTTGTATCTTCTCCCCATGAAACCACGTGGGTTTCCTCCAGGTGTTCTGACTTCCTCACACATTCCAAAGAAGCATAGTTATTGTTATGGTTAGTAATGAGCACACTATTGTGCTTAATCAAAGTCTCTGGAGTGACACCAAAACTGATGATATAGAAATTTTTATTGATTACACCAAGCAGGCATCGTTCTGGAGACCTTCTTAGTACCGGCTCACAAACCCAAAGATGCATCACATTTTTGCATCTTTAAGATCAAAGGTAACAATAGCAGAGTACAATTTCAATAGTTAAAATGACATTGGTTCCTTTTATATTTTGGGTTTACAATACTTTCTTTGAATTGCATATCTATAGTGACAGATGCTCTGAATGTTCAAACACCTTTGTCACAAAGTAATTCACACAAGTTGACTAAAAGCTTCTGGGACATGAGGGCTGTCTCTGAGTACACAAATATCATGTACACAAAATCTATTGATTGCCTACATCTGTGACCATGCTTTGTATGCTAGTTGTCAACATCTGTCTGGTCTGTCAGCTTGAACTCAGTCCCAATGGTGCAAATAACTTAGCCATGTTGCCTGCTTTGACGTAAACCCACAACCAAATTGTCATAACGCTTGGCTATTGCATATGCAATCTCCTAGTCTGTGGAGCAGCCTGCACTTTTAACTTCAATTTACCACTTGCAGTTTACAAAAAAAACTGGAGGTTAATTGCAAACTTCCTGAACTTATTTACACTTACAATAAGAACTGAAGCCTGATTTTGTTTTAATTAATATCTGCTATTTCACGTCACTCCAGAATATCCCCTAATACATACAATGTTGGTGTCAGAAGCGTGATAATACTTGCAGCACACAGAAAATGCTGGTGGAACGCAGCTGGCGTCCTGACGAAGGGTCTCAGCCTGAAATGTCAGCAGCGCTTCTCCCTATAGATGCTGCCTGGCCTGCTGCGTTCCACCAGCATTTTAAGTGTGTTGCTTGAATTTCCAGCATCTGCAGATGTCCTCGTGTTTGCGATAATACTTGCAGGCTGCCCAAGCACAATCGTCGATGATTTAATTTCAGGCAAATATGCATTTCACTGTATGTTTTGATGAACATGTGACAAATAAAACTAATCTTTGATCTCTTTAGTCTTTAATTAATTAATTAATTTAGAACTACAGCAGGGAACATCGTGCAGCCCTCTGCTACATGTTTAATGCACAGAGGGCATATTATACACAGAAAGAAGATTGAATTGGCATCATGAAAAGAAAAGCTGCTGGACATACAGTAGAACATGTAACATGGAACATAGAACTTTACAGCACAGTATGGACCTTTGGCCCACAAAATTGTGCTGACAGTATGCAAATCTACTGCACGATCAATCTAACCCTTCCTTCTTACGCAGCCCATATTCTTCCATTTTTGTTGTATGGATTGCCCTGTTGCATCGGCCTCTACTATCACCCCTGATTATGTTTCAGACAACTACCACTCTCTCTGTGAAAAAATACATCGGTGGAGAGAGAAGCAGTTATCCTTTCAAAGCAATGACCTTTCATCAGAATTTGGAAAAGTTAGAAGGTCAAGTTATATTTTATGATGAAGAAGGGGAGAGAGGAAATATTGCCAATGATTATGCAATTTATATTCCTACTCCTTCTCATATAATTCAGATCTAGAAAACAAGTCAGTGAACAGGCTCACTGTCCTTTTCAGTTAGTTGGATTTAAAAGGCAAATCTGCTGACTTAGGAACATGTCACAAGACAGTTATGAAATCAGCTGCCAACCATTGAGCTCCCTGTGTATGTTCACAGCAGCATGGAGCATTTGTTATAGCATTTAACTGCTAAGCAACTGATTCAATGGGTGTCTCAGTGATCATACCTCTGGCAACATTTCATCACTGGAAGCTTCATGCTTGACATTGTCAACAGCTGAAGAAGGGTTGGGAATCAAAGTACAGGAAGCAGTGAAATACAGAACTAGAAAAGGTCTGAATACCCAAGATTAAGGAGTAGAAATAGGCTATTTGGACCATTAAGTCTGCTCCACTATTTTACAATGCCTGATTTATTAACACCCTCAACACCACTCTCCTGTCTTCTCCCTGTAGACTCTGACACCCTAACTAATCAAGATCCTATCAACCTCAAATTTAAATATACCCAGTGATTTGGCTTCCACAGCTGTCTATAGTAATGAATTCCACAGATCCATCACCCACTAAGTAAAGAGGAAGGAAGGACAAAATGAGTCTGTGTCATGGTCCTGGCTAGAATTTCCCACCTTTTCCCTTTCCTCCCTAATTGGTCCTTAATCCCCACACTTGATTCCCAGTCTTTCCCAATTCCTCTCAATCACCAGCACCTGGTTTCCATTAGCCACCGGATGATAAGACCCTGACAGCTCCAGTCAGTCCTGGTCTCAATTCTACACTTGCTATGGAGATTCTGCCTCCATGTCAGAGTCCTGCACTTGGGTTCATTTTTTTCCTGCCAAGACCCTGTAACAGTCTGATGTGGGAACAGAAATCTGTTGAATCTAGAATACAGTAAGTTAATAGTAGGCTGGAAAATCTTTTCAACTTCCTTGTGGTATTCTTTTTGACAAGGTTAAACTGGATGGAATTTCAAAGCATACACACTGGAGCTTATGTTATTGCATTAATTACAGACAATGCTTATTCCAGTGAGTGTTCAAAGTAAATTGATTATCAATGTGTTTATATGTCACTGTTTCCTACTGTGAGATTTATTTTCTTGCAGGCATTCACAGTAGGGAAAAAATAAATACAATAGAAGCAATGAAAAACAACATGTAAAGACTGGCAAACAACAAATGTGAGAAGACCAACTGTGCAAATACAAAAAATGAAATAATTATGAATAAATACATAAATAATACTGAGAACATGAGTTGTAGATTTCTTGAAAGTCAGTCTATAGGTTGTAGAATCAATTCAGTGTTGAAGTGAGTGAAGTTATCCAAGCATTCTTTTGCACTTAAGTTGTTAAGCAGATATTTGGAAAAAATATTTTAACTTGGCACTTGTGAGAACTAAATTTTAGATTAATTATTCAGCTTAAATACACTAACATGTTAAACAAACATCATGTGGATGCAAAACAAATTAATTGTATAATGAAATTAGAAGAGGTCAAACAGCATTTCTCCATCAACACATAAAATCTTGTGTAGCTAAGATTTTTAAACATTTTCATGAATCGGTGGTTGCATTCTCTACTCATTCTAAGCATCCAAGGCTGACACTATAGTACCATAAGCTATAGGAGAAAAATTAAGCTATTTGGCCCATTGACTGTGGTCCACCATTCCATCATGGCTGATTTATTATCTCTCCCAACCCTATTCAACTGCCTTCTTCCCGTAACCTTTGACACCCCGACTAATCAAGAATCTATCAACCTCCACTTTAAATTGAATTGACCTCCTCTGACTCAGGTGGCAATGAGTTTCACAGATTTTCTACCCTCCAGCTAACAAAATTCCTCCTCATTTCCATTCTACAAGGATGTCCCTCTGAGTCTGTGCCCTCTGGTCCACTCATCCACTATAGGAAACTTACTCCCCACATCCATTGTCTAGGCCTGTCAATATTTGGTATGTTTCAATAAGATACCACCCCCCCCCCACAATTCTTCTAAAGCCCAGTAAGTACAGGCTCAGAGCCATCAAACACTCCTCATGCTAACATATTAACCCTTTCACTCCCGGGATCATTCTTGTGAACCAGCTCTGGGTCCTCTCCAATACCAGTGCACCCCTTCTTAAAAATGGATGCCCAGAACTGCTCACAATACTCCAAGTGTGGTCTGACTAGTGCCTTATAAAGCTTTGACTGACAAAGACCTACGGAGTCTTTGATTGTTAGATTGATGTACTTTCATGGTGAGCTCCTATTGCCACTTTTTCACAAAATCATGGAGCACTCCCAACACTTTGGCCAATGTTCTTGCAATAAAAAAATGCTATCGCAGCCAATTATAACTCATGCATTAATGATGCTTTCTGGAACCCTGCTGCATCTAAATTAGCTGACACATTTGCCCAAGTTCCTTTCAAACATAATTCAATATGTGCAGCATGCTCTAAGATGACTTGAGGGTTTGAAATATGTTACATAAATGCCAGTTCCATAGAGACAGTATGGAAATCTTGAACAATATCCAAATTTTAGCTTGAACTCCTGGAAATTTAGACTTTAATTTCACAAATGCATGTGGCACAAGGTGAAAAGCTTTACAAAATTCACTGTGAACGCATTTGATAGCCTTCAATCTTAACAAGGCATAAGTTGCTGCAAATGGTCCTTATCAGCAGTAGATCTCGCTATTCCCGATTACTCTTGTCAGATTTCTGTGCAATTTTTATTCTTGCTTAGGAATCTTACACTAAAACGAGGCCATGACCATTATGAATGTACCTCTAGGAGGATACAGCTATTCTGGAACATTAACAATATTTTTTTCTACTAAAAGAAGGACGTGGATACTATAGAGAGAGAGCAGAGGAGATTTCCAAGGATGTTGCCTGGATTTACAAGGAGTTCTCCTAGATAACATTAGCTGCACCAGGTGCTTAGCTGCTACTCCTGAGAGAATGTATTAAGGAAATGAGGCTGCAGCTCAATACCCTTCGACTCACACGGGAGAATGAGGAGGTGATCGACAGGAGCTACAGGGACTGCTATGAGAAGGAGAGGAAATGCACAGCCAGTGCAGAGAACACCTGTGGTCATTCCCCTCAGTAATAAGTATACAACTTTAGATACCATTGAGGGAGGCAATCTACCAGTGGGCAGCTACAGTGACTGAGTCTCTGGCACTAAGTCTGGTGCTGTGGTTCAGAAGAGCAGAGAGGTAAAGATGTGCAGTGTTGATAGGAGATTCTTTAGTCAGAGGAACAGTGACAAGGTTTTGTGAGCTCAAAAGAGACACCCAGATGGTACGTTAACTTCCTGGTGCCAAGATCAGGAATGTCTTGGATCATGTCCATAGCATTCTCAAGGCAGCCAGAAGTTTTTGTATAGATTGGCATCAATGACATAGGTAGGCAGGATAAGAAGGTCCTGAAGAGAGGTTTTATGGAGCTAGGTAGAAAGCTGTGCAAGAGGATTGCTGCCTGTGCCATGTACCGGTGAGGGTAAGAATTGGATGATTCAGCAGGTGGATGCATGACTGAAGAACTGGTGCAAGGAGCAGGGGCTCAAACTTATGGATCATTTTGATCTCTTCTGGGGAAGGTATGACCTGTACAAAAGGGACAGGTTATACCTGAACCCGAGAGGGGCCAATATCCTTGCAGGCAGGTTGGCTATAGTTGTTCAGAGGGGTTAAACTAATTTGGCAGGGGAAGGAGAACCGGATTGATAGTTTTGAAGATGAGGTAGTTGATAAACAGGGGCAATGTGCTGTGAGACTTACAGCAAGGAGCGGCTCATGAAAGATCAAAATTACAGGCAACAGGATGAGTTGCAATGTAAAAGGTGGACAACACTAAAAAGATGATTGCAGGGCTAAAGGTGTCATACCTAAATGCGTGCAGTTTACAGAATAAGGTCAATGAACACGTAGCACAGTTACGGCTTGGCAAGGATGATGTTGTAAGCATCACTGAATCATGGCTGAAAGAAGATTATAGCAGGGATCTTAATGTCCAAGGATGCAGATTGTACCATCAGGATAGGCAGGAAGGCAGAGGATGTGGCATAGTTCTGCTGGCTAAAAAATGAAATTATGTCATTAGGATTGGAAGGTGCATAATCAATGTGAATAAAGCAGCTCATGGTTGAACCCACTAGGGGATAAGTTATCCTGGATCGGGTGTTGTGCAATGAATCAGAATTGATTAGAGAGCTTAAGGAAAAAGAACTAAAGGCTGAGTGATAATAAAATGATTAAATTCACCCTGAAATTTGAGAAGGAGAAACTAAAGTCAGTTGTATCAGTATAATAGAGGAATAAAGGAAATTACAGAGGCATGAGAGAGGAACTTGGAAAAGATTGGAAAAGAACACTGGCATAGATGAAAGCAGAACAGCAATGGCTGAAATTCTGCAAGCAATTCAGAAGGCACAAGATAAATACATCCCAAAGAGGAAGAAGTATTCTAAAGGCAAGATGACACAGCCATGGCTGACAAGGGAAGTCAAAGCCAACATAAAAGCCAAAGAGAGGGCATATAATAGAGTAAAAATTAGTGGGAAGTTAGAGGATTGGGTTTTGAAATAGCAACAGAAGGCAAATAAAAAGTCATTAGGAATGTAAAGATGGAATATGAAAGTAAGCTAACCAATAATATTAAGAAGATACCAGAAGTTTCTTCAGGTACATAAAGTGCAAAAGAGAGATGAAAATAGATATTGGAACACTGGAAAGTGATGCTGGAGAGGTAGTAATGGAGACAAGGAAATGGTAGATGAACTGAATAAGTATTTTGCCTCGGTCTTAACACTGGAAGACACAAGCAGTATGATAGAAATTCTTGGTATCAGGGACCATGAAGTGTGTGAAGTTGCCATAACTAGAGAGAACGTTTGGGAAACTAAAAGGTTTGAAGTTAGATAAATCACCTGGACCAGAAGATGTATACAACAGGGTTCTGAAAGAGGTGGCTGAAGAGATTGTGGAGGCATTAGTAATGATCTTTCAAGAATCACCTGATTCTTGAGTGGTTCCAGAAGAATGGAAAATTGCAAATGCCACTCCACTCTTGAAGAAGGAAAAGAGACAGAAGAAAGCAAATCAGTGGTTGGGAAGATGTTGGGGTCGATTACTAAGGATGTGGTTTCAAGGTTCTTGGAGGCACATAATAAGATAGGCTGTAGTCAGCATGGCTTCACCAAGGAACATCTTGCTTGACTGATCTGTTGGAGTTTTTGAAGAAATAACAAGCAGGCTAGACAAAAGAAATTCGATTGATGGTCTGCATTTGGATTTTCAGAAGACCTTTGACTTAGTGCTACACATGAGGCTGCTTAACAAGCTACACGCTCATGACTTTACAGGAAAAATTCTGGCATCGATAAAGCAGGGCTGATTGGCAGGAGTTAAAGAGTGGGAATAAAGGGAGCCTTTACTGGTTGGCTGACAGTTTTCCACGGGGGTCTGTGCTGGGACTGATTCTTTTTCACATTATATGGTAATGATTTGGATGATGAAGTTGATGGCTTTGTTACAAAGTTTGCAGACAATACAAAGGAGGAGCAGGAAGTTTTGAGGAAACAGAGAGGCTACAGAAAGACTTAGATTAGGAGAATGGGCAAAAAAGTGGCAGATGCAACATCATGTTGGGAAGTGTATGGTCATGCACTTTGGTAGAAGAAATGAAAGGGTTGACTATTTTCTAAATGTGTTATGGTCCGGTCCGGAGCCCGCATTCTGGGTCTTGATCCAGTCCATGGACTCCAGGTCTTGCAGCCATCCCTCCTTTTACCCTTAGGCCCAAATAAGATCATCTTGGCTTAAGGAGGTGCACCTGATGCCTGTTGGCTGGCAGGTAAATATAAGGGGCTCTGGGACTGACTCTAGTTGGGGGTTGTCTTGTTTGACTGTCTATCCTGGCTTGGAATACCCACTGTTAATCAACTAGTTCTGTATGTCTGTTCTTGGAGTCATCCTGGACTGAGCTCCCTTCTGATCTGTTGCCTCTGTTGGGTAAACAGGCTGGACTGTTGTTACCTGGTGGGGGATTCTGTCCCTTTTGTACCCCTCTCTTCTGATGGGTTGTGCCCTGCACCTACCCATGTGCCCTGTGACCTGCCCAGGCCCCTGTGTTCCTGCCTGGGAGACTGGGCCCTGCCCAGAAGTTATGTGGCCCACCCAGGGGACTATCCTCCCAACATTCTTTGTCCCATAGACCTCTCCTCTGGCCTAGCCAAGATCCTGCCTTGCCATGAACTATCTCTGAACCCCAGGATCACATTTGAATGCAATGTCTCTCATGCACACCATGGTCTCCCCATCTGTTCTATCCTTTAGTTGTTCCTGTCCTGCCCCTAGTACTTCAGTGCCTGTGTCCTGCATTTGGGTCCAGTCTCCATGTCCCCTTGTGACAAAATGGGGAGAAAATACAAAAATCTGAGGTGCAAAGGGATTTGGGAATCCTTGTGCAGGATTCCCTAAAGGTGAATATGTAGTTTGAATCTGTGGTGAGGAAGGCAAATGCAATATTAGCATTTATTTCAAGAGGATTTGAATATAAAAGCAAGAATGTAATGTTATAGAATATTATATAATAATATATAATTATAGAATATTGGTGAAGCCTCACTTAGAGAATTGAGCAGTTTTGGGTCCTTCATCTTGGAAAGGATGTGCTAACATTGGAGAAAGTTCAAAGGATGTTTACAAAAATAATTCCAGGATTAAATGGCTTGTAATATGAAGTCCATTTGATGGCCTGGGCCTGGGCCTGCATTCACTGGAATTCAGAAGAATGGAGGGGTGACCTGATTGAAACCTATTGAATGGTGAAAGGCCTTGATACAGTATGAAGTTGTTTCCTACGGTGGGAGAGTCTAAGACCATATGACACAGCTTCAGAATAGAATGGTGTTCTTTTAGAATGGAAATAAGGAGGAATTTCTTTAGCCAGTGAGGAGTGAATCTGTGAAATTCATTGCCTCAGACAGCTGTGTATATTTAAGGTAGAGGTTGATAGATTCTTGATTGGTCAGGGCAAGAAGGGATATGGGGTTAAAACAGGAGACCAGGACTGAGAGGAGAAAATGGATCAACCATTATGAAATGGTGGAGCAGACGTAATAAGCTAAATAGCCTAACTTTGCTTCTATATATTACAGTCTAAATCCCTTTTTTGCTTAGATCAGATTTTAGCTGAATATTTGGCACAGATTTTGCCAAGACTACAGCACTGAATGTTTCTCAAAGTTGCTGCTATCTTTTAAAACCTTTGAGAATACTGCGATCCTAAACACACTGGGCAGGCTCTAGTGATTCATTTTAATTTTGTCCACAATCGTTGCCTGATTTGTTGAGTATCTCAAGAATTCTGTTTTTTATCTCAGATTCCCAGAATCTTCAGTGTTTTTTTGATGTGTTTCAGTTGCATCACTTGAGGCACCATTGCCAAGGAAGAGGTCACTGCTGGAGTTCCATGTTCAATTGATGTTACCGGATCAGACTTCTGAATGCCAAGGTAAGTTAAGGGAAGTGAGAAATCTATAGACTCACTTTCAAGCACTCTGAAATTCAGGTTCTCAGTTGTACTAATCTATATATCTTTCTATTTAATTTTTTATTCATTTTATCTTCCTTTGCACGTTGTGTTAGTCTTTGTGCATAGATTTCTTTTTTAATTCTGTTGACTTTCTCTTTTCTATTGCGAATGTCTGCAAGAAAATGAATCTTGAGGTAGCATATGGTGACACATACATTCAACTTTGAATACAGGCCGTGAGTAGGGATGGTAGGCCAACTCGGAAAACAGGCTCTTGATTATGGTTGAATAACCAGAGAAGTTGTTTGGAGTCATTTTTTTGCATAATTGTGCTATGTCACAGATGAATGGAGCCCACGAATATAGCTCCATTTTCCTCATAGTCCTTTATAATAGCCCATCTGGTCTAAATAAAACCTGCATTATCATTAGGTTTTTACAACAGCTTAGCTGTTTCAAACGATGATCAATCTTTTTTTTAAAAGTGCTCTGCATTTGCTTCACAGTTCTCCTTCTGCTTTGCAACTACTCTAACAGAGCGGTCCAGGACATGAACAAGTCATACTAATTTTCTATATGATGTCATCTGCTGAAGCAAGGAAAATATCATCCATAGGACCTATTGTCAGATATTCTACAAGTACCTTTATTAAAATATGTACAATATATACATCTCTGAGATCTGTCTCCTTCTGGGAAGTCACAAAACAAAAAACCTCAATAGAACCCATTTTTTAAAAAAACTGTCAAACATCCAATGTGCAGGGGAAAAAAACAAATCTTGCAAACAATAAAAGCAAGCAACTGACATTAAGAACTGAAGTACACAAAAGTGAGTCTGCAGCCACAAAATCAGTCGTCATTGCAGCTGATCCAGGAGCCCATTAGTTGCAGGCCACAGCCTGAGTTCAGTGCAAACATGAGTAAGCCTTGCAGAGCAACGAGCTGACCTGGCCCGTCCATCCCTCATCTTCAGCCCTGACACCCTTATCTTTTCAATCTGGCCCAGCGCTGAAATTATCCAAACCTCGGGTTGTTCCTCACTCATGAACCCAGGCCCTGCCACTTCGATTCAGCCCGGCGCTTAAATCAGTCAAACCTTGGGCCTTCCCTCGCAATCAGTTTCCAGGCCCTGCTGCCTCAAATCAGCCTCGCCTCACCTCACCTCAACTCAGCCGCATTGAATTGCCTCCAAGTCCTCTCCAATAATGGCCAAACATAGGCCTGTTCCTGACTTTTGGGCTTGGGGACCACCACCTCAATCTCGCCTATACGCACCATACCACAATCTACTGCATCTTCAAAATCAGTTTCCCCCACAAAAGTGCTAGGTCATGCAGGTGGTTCAAAAGCTCGACTCTGAAAGTAAAGTTACAGACTTGATTACACTGATCAATTACCAGAAAAATGTGAGTAATAAAGTAGTTAGCAGTTTGATTTTTTTTTTGTTTGACACCGGCAAGTAGTTGCTGTGCTTCACCAGCACTATCTTAAACTGGAAAGAAGAAAAAAAAATCGGTATTCTCTTGCTGAACTTGCAGAATCTACCTATTGTGGTTGCATCAGTCATTATTCTCATTATAGTGTATGCTGGGCTGATTGATCAGGAGAATGATGTTGTTGGTCATACTAACACTCAGGTTTCTGGCATCCTGCCCAACTAAAGTGAAGCTGCACAAAGCTTCTATGTTTATAATGAGCTAATGGCTTGATCTTTCCAAGCTCTGTCAGCACAGCGACTGAGTAGGTTCCTGTGACTCTGAATTCCAGAATTTGGAGTTAATTTGCATTTGGAAGAGAAGCACTAAGTTCAATCGCTTAATAGATTTGTATTCTTAATCTGATACTTCTGCTCAGCCAAGTCTGATATTTTAGCTGTCTGGGGTTCAAAGAAGACCCTCTAAACCTGTACCATTCATGCTGGTCAGATGGGAGTTGAGATTAGACATCAATAACTAAGAGATACAGAAGCCTGAAGATACCCAGTCAACATTTTAAGAACAGCTTCCCCTCTGCCATCAGATTTCTGAATAGTCCATGAAAATGCTGTTTTTCTCAGTATTTTCTTAGTGTAATTGAAAATAATTGTTTTGCACAAAACAACACATTTTAATGACATATGTCAGTGATAATAAAAAACATTTTAAATTTATAATCCATCATTTTTTTTTGTCCTGTCTGTGTTCTTTCCTAATGGGCTCTATTCTCAGGGATTTCATTCTGTGGTGTACATTAAGAGCTTGAAAGTATGTCAAGGGGTGGGAGGAGGGTGGATTTCTGTTTCCTTTTCCAAAGTTTACTTTATAAAATGAATGTCATTTTGAAATGCTTTTCTTTTGCCTAGCATTGTTTCATCCCTGAAGCCATTAAGACTTCATTTCCTCCTTTTTGCTAATTAGAGTGCAGAATGCTTCAATAATATTTCCGAGACAGAAGAGGTACTGCAGAGAATAGGTATCCGATCACACAAAGCAGAAGCAATGCCAAGTTCTGGATTTACATACTTTATTCCAGCAGGCACAATCATTTATAAGACAAATATATCCCAAGACTCTTCATGAATCATTATCCAATGAAGAACTGCAGCTAGTATAGATGAGGAAATTTTCCAGAATATGGCCCAAGCTACTATCAGAGGTATGATGTAAGGACATTTTTGAGGAGGAAGAGAACCATAATTACATAAAAATCCAGAAGTACAATTCCAGAATGTAAGACTTTGGTTGCAGAGAACCCAACTTTGCAGGGATTAAGTTCAAATATCAGTAAAGAAAAATGAAGTATCACTCATGATGTCATAACCTTTTAACCTGCTCTAAGATCAACCTAGGCCTTCCCCATCTCCATTTTCCTTTCATCCATGTGCCTACCTCTGACATCTCCCCTACATTTAGCTCAAAATTATATGCTCTGCCCTTGGAAAAAGATGCTGGTTATCCATCTGATCAATGCCTTTTATCATCTTATACACCTCTATCAAGTCACCTCTCATCCTCAATCACTCCGAAGAGAAAAGCCCTTGATCACTGAATATTTCCTCATAATAAATATTCTCTAATCAGATACCATCCTGGCAAATCTCCTTTGCATCCTCTCTAAAACTTCCATATCCTTCCTAAATGGCTTCTTAATAATCCTATTGGCTTGTGTGGCAACTTGTGGGGTTTGTGGACAAGGACCACCAAGATCCCTCTTCCAACATACCGTTTAGAATCCTGCCTTTAGCCCTGTACACATAGGAATCTTGGAGGGTCTTGATATCCCAAGAAATTACAATGGTAGGGGAAAGATGAAGTCCCAGTATGACAGTCTTAAAAGCAATCTTTTGCGTAAACAGGAGGAATGCAGGTCAGCAGGGAGTGTCTGAAGGGTGAAAGTGAACAGAATGTGAGCCTGGTATTGGTCAACAGGCTAAGGGTAATGATTGAACAAAGACTTGGGGCCTGGTTCAAGTTATAAGATGATTAGCAGTTCAGCATGGCAGGTTAACAGATTTGAAAGTTCAGATTCAAATTCATTGAACTACCACATGTATATCAGAACATACAGTGAAATGCATCATTTGCATTAACAACAAACACAACCCAAGAATATGCTAGGAGCATACTACAGTTCTGCCATACATTCCAGCACCAACCTAGAACACCTGCAATGTTGAGCAGAATTACACAAGATCACTACAGCACAATAGCAGCAAAACAACAATGCATGAAAAGCTATTTAGAGAGTTGCAAAAATCAAAGGGGCTAATTAAAATTGAACCGGAAATAGACACTGAGAGTGGGAAATTAAGCCCACTCATTTTGGGGGTCAAATATAAGACCAAGGTGTGAGCACGTTAGTTCAGAGGTATGATTTCCCTAATAAATGTTTATTGTCTTTTTTCAGGATGTGGATATTGCAGACAAGCTCCGCATAATTTGACCATCATTAACTGCCTGTGATAAAGTGGGGGTGAATGACTACAGTTCTTTTGGTTCTTAGTGAATAAGTTTCATGACAAAACTGGTGATGGCACCTTCCAACACTGATTATCAAGAGTGAATTTTGACTCCAATCAACACTGGTACTACCAGAATTCTACAATGATGGTCTACACCAGCAATACAATCCTAATCAAATTTCCATATCTGCAATTAAATTTCCAATTTCTCACTCAATGACAATTGACTGCCACAGGTTTACTTACTGCCCATTGCACTGCAGGCACTTAGGGCAACAAAGAAGCTCCTCCATCTTCATTGCTGTTTCCATAACAATTTTCTTTGACCAGTCAAGGTTGTTAGCTCTGAACTGAATTCCCGAACTTGGAAGAGCGGTAGACTACTCTTAGCCTGGCCTCTATCCTTTTCCCTGTTTAGCATTGGTGACCCTACCAAGATTCAAAGCTCAAGACCCTGACTCCAGTCAACATAGTTCTCTAGGTCATTGAGGCATGCAAGCTTCCAAACCTAATGACAAGGTTGAGGTCCTCTTGGAGAAGTTTCATGACAAAACTGGCAATAACTTCTTCCAACTCTCTGCTGATTATTAAGAATGAATTGTGAAATTTGACAACACTGGTAACACCAGAACTCCACAATGATACTCCATGCCAGCATTAAATTCCCAATTAAATTTCTAGATGTGCAATTACATTTCTATGTTTTCCCACATTGGCAATTGACTGCTCCAGAAAAATTACATTATTACCATGACAGTCAGGTGTCCTACCCTTGTTTCAATGCATATCTGACCTTGATGAATGATCCTTCAGTGTTTAAAGATATCTTTTGAGTTGTGCTTGAGAGTGCTAATGTGAAATCTATAAACCAAAGGAGAACAAAAATATAATTGTGTACATACTTTTTCAAGGACATAAAGGTATAGGAAAAACAAGATTCTCATATACAGACTCTTCTATCTGGACAGTGTTGGTTTTATTTTATTATTGAACAATAAATATGATTGCTGTATGACTTATCTTTTTTTCTGGGCACTCAAAGTATTAATTCATGAGCAAGATGGCCATAAAGCTAAAATATTTCTCTACCTTGAGCATTACACTTTAAATAAATTTCTGCTGTTTGACTTACCGTTGTAATGTAAAGTGCTCAGATATAATAATATCTACCTTGTGTCACCTAATTGACAATAGGTGTATATATGAACAGAAAATTCATCTCCTTCCAATCCAATCCCTATTTCAGAATGCTTCCCCTGTGGAAAGATGGAAGAGCATAGGACTTGAGAGGCAAGAGCTTTCATCTCCTCTTAATGTGCATGGCATTACCAATGTAACTTCAATGTAACTTCTAGGTGAAGATGGTGGAAGATAGGAAAGTATCTGAACGTAACACTGACAACACCAAGCTCTCAAAACCCACCCTTCTTTGAGTTCAATTGGATGTCCTGCCTCTGAGACTAACCTAGTCCAACCACGCTGATGCCATGGCCAAGAAAGCCCACAAGCATCTCCATTTCCTCTTTTGGCAGATCACTTTGACCTCATCAATTTTAATTGATGCACCATAGAAAGAATCCTATCTCTATGCGTCATGGATAGTTTGGCATCTGCTCTGTGACTAAGAAACTGCAGAGAGCTGTGGGCTTAGTTCAGCACATCATAGAAACCAGTCTCCCCTCCAGGCACTATGCCATGGTAAAGTCTGCTCATTATGTGCTGATTCGTATGACATACAGTAGGTGAACATGGTCTTTCCACGACCATGATTGGTCATGGTAAAGTTTTCTGCAGAATTAGTTTCCCATTGCCTTCTTCTGGGTAGTTTACAAGATGGATCACCCCTGCCATTATCAATACTCTTAAAAGATTGTCTGCCTGGTGTCAGTGGTCGCCCAGCCAGGACTTGTGCAATGCACCAGTTGCTCATACAACCATCCACCACCTGGTCCCATGGCTTCACAAGACCCTGAGGAGGTAAGCAGATTCTACACCTTACCTAAGGGTAGTGAAGGGAAGGATTGATTTACACCTCCTTTGGCAGGAACGTATGTCTATCCTGTCACCTTGCTATGGTAAAGTAGCCAGCATTACCAAAGACTCCACGACTCCACTCAACCTCGACATTCCCTCTTCTTCCCCCCCTCCCCCCCATCAGGCAAAAGCTTAAAAGCACACACCACCAGGCTCAAGTCAGCTTCTCTCCTGCTGTAGAAAACTACCCAATATTTCCTTAATACAATGAATGGACTCTTGACCTCACATTCTACCTGCTCTTTATTGTCTACAGGCACAGCAACTTTTTTGTAACTATAATACTTTATTCTGCACTCTTATTGTTTTACCTTGTACTATCCCAAGGAGCTGTTGTAATGAATTGAATCTATATGAACGGAATGCAAGACAAGTTTTTCACTGTATCTCAGAACCAAACCTGGTTTATTATCACAGATACATGTTGTAAAAATCACTTTGTGGCAACAGTACAGTGCAAGGGGTGAAAATTATCATGTTACAAATCTAAGTGAAAACTAATTAATCAGAATGTTTGATATAGAAATGTTAACTGTGTCTGCGTTCAACAAACTTGACTAACTCTTTTCAAGGGTATTGTAACATGGAAAGTCAATAGGCAGTGCATGTGATGCAGTCTCTGTGTATTTTAGCTAGGCTTTTCAGATTCAGATTTGGATTCAGTTTATTGTCATTTAGAAACCACAAATGCAAATGCAGTTAAAAAATGAGACAACATTCCCCCAGAATGATATCACAAAAGCATATGACAAAACAGACTACACCAGAAAATCCACATAATGTTTGGCAATCCCCAATCCAGAGTCCGGAGAGGCTGCTGCGTATTAATATCGCGCTACTGTCTTAGCGTGTTTCCTTTGGGACAAGCTAGTCAAAAGAAGTGTAAGGCTGTGGAATCTAAGAGAGACTTGCAAATTGATTCACAAAATAGTACCATAGGGTTCAAGGTCCTTTGCTATTTATTGTGCCTATTCATGATTTAGAATCAAATGTAGAGAGCATGAAAAGGAAGTTTATGGATGATGTCAGAATTGTCTGCGTCATTGTGAGTGAGGAAGGGAACTTGTGACTGCAGCAAGATATAGATGGCCCGGTGAGCTCAGCCAGAAAGTGGCAAATGGAGCACAATCGAGGTGTATATTTGAAAGGGCAATGAGACGGCAGAATTCTCAGTAAATAGCAGGATATAGAAGGAGCGCCTTACACCTCTTTTGGTAGAGACACAACCTTACCCTGCCATCCAGGCCTTTCAGCTGACAGAGTCTGTTTCAGTCGCAGAGCATTCATCTTTACACCAATTGTCCCATTTACTTCCTCCACATTCTACCACTCATCAGCGCACAGGAATAACTTCCAGATAATTCATCCACCAACCCAGATATTTTTAAGATGGTGGAAGAAACTGGAGTAGCTGGAAGACACCCACAAAGTCAGAGGAACAGCGCAAACAGACAGCACCAGAAATTAGGACTGAACCTGGATCACGAGAGCTGTAATGTAGCAGCTCTATGAGCGGAGCCACTGTGCCACCTTTTTCACAAAGCTACATACCTTCGGTATTTGACGTTGGAGAGAGTTCAAAGGAGGTTCACGAAAATGATTCCGGGATTGAAAGGCTTGTCATATGAGGAGCATCTGTTGGCTCTGGGCCTCTACTCACTGGGATTCAGAAAAATGAGGGGTGACCTCATTGAAACCTAATGACTTTTGGAAGGCTTTGATAGAGTGGATGTGAAGAGGATGATTCCTGTGATGGGTGAATCTAAGACCAGAGGATCCAGCTTCAGAATAGATCGATATCCATTTAGAATGGAGATGAGGAGGAATTTACTTAGCCAGTGAGCAGTGAGTCTGTGGCATACATTGCCACAGGCAGCTGTGGAGACCAAGTCATTGGGTATATTTCAGGCAGAGGTTGATAGATTCATGATTAGTCAGGGCATGTAGGGATTCAGAGAGAAGGAAAGCTATTGAGGTTGAGAGGGAAAATGCATCAGCCGTGATGAAACAGTGAAGCAGACCTAATGGGCCAAATGGCCTAATTCTGCTGCTGTATCATATGGTCTTATGGTCTCATTTACTGACTGGGGAGGTCTTCATAAAAATGCACATTCTGAGTGATAACTTTTTCACTTTTTATTAACATGTCATAACAGGTCTTAAGTAGATTAAGGAATATTTTTATAGAATTGAAAAATAATGGTTACACTGCATAACAGAGTACATCTGTGATCATGCAAATTATTTAGTCAGAAACTGGAAATTTTTCCAATATTATTCAAATAGTACTCAACAGAGGATATTGTATCCAAGAAATTGCCTTTATCTGTTATGTATCTATCAAAGGTTTAAAGGAACATGCAATTGGATTCTGGGTCTTTATAAAGAGCTAGAAAAACAGCAAATTACAAGTATTGGTCAGCCCAACTTAGACTGTAAAGAGTCAATGCTATTAAAGATTTACTTTAAATATGGATCATTCAAAGCCATCCAAATCCAGTATTCTTGTTTTGTGGATATTAAAGTATCCTGAATTGATACCTGCTGTTACAAACCCCATAACTGGGTGTCTTACCAGCAAAGATAGGAGTATCCGTTGAAGTCTGATGATGCTATTTTTAACAGTATTTATTAGTAAAGAAACACAAAAATAATATCAATGCAAATATACAGATAATATATGTTATCAATACTAAACCTAAAAGTGCGGGTATAATAATAATCAATAAGAAATAAGCTCCAACATTGTCTAGGGGATAATGAATTGTCCGATGGAAATATAAAGTTCCGCTCAGTTCATGCAGACTGCAGTAGTTGTTTGCGGTGTTGCAATGGTTGGAGAGAGAGAAAGAGAGAGAGAGAATAACAGCTATTTAACTTGCCAACTTTCCTTTTACGATCTGGACCCATCGATACGTTGTTGCTGTGGCCATTCGCGGATGACCACTCCGTCCTTTAGCTAGACTGTTCCGTGGAGGACTCGTCACCCAGGCAAGGGTGGACACACACACAAACCCCACCAGTCTCTTAGCGTCTCTCCTGGTGAATCTGAGGGGTGTTTCCCCAGACCCTACTTTTATCCCCACTCACGGGGTCTCAGATATCAATCAGGTTGGGATGATGCAATCCCTCAACTACACCACTCTGGTTGCCCCCTGAGGGGTTTCAATGAATAGAATAGTACTCAATACATGATTCCTTCTCCAAGAGACAATAATAGTAATCTCTCTCTTTGTCAATAGGAGATATTCCAACCTGTGCTGTGCCTCTCTCTCATAAATTTGTATGAGCTGTTTATCTCTCTCATTTCCTTTGATAACAGCTTCAGAATAGTAGCGATTTGCTATTCTCCAAAGGGGGGGGTGCTTTGGCGATTCTGTACCCTTCTGCCCATCAGGATTGCTCCTCATTCATAACACCCCCATCCTTCTAAGAATTTTTACCACAGGGAAAAAATAACTAATACAGAGTCTTACAGAATCTCAGAATCTAACACAATACAAAAGAGTTTTTCACTACAGAGTAATACAGTTATACATTCAATTTAGCATCTAAACATTTAGCGATTACATTGTCACTTCCTTTAATATCTTAATATCATATTTATTTATTAATTTTTAGAAAATTACAAGAATAAAAGAGATGATGAAATAGTGAGAAAAATAATATTAACCCTCCCCCTCCCCTTAACCAACCCCCCTTAACCTTTATCTAAAGAAAGAAAAAAAAGGAAGAGAAAGATTGCCTGGATATCGGAGGATCCCCATATACTCCATAGAGTTCAAAATAATTTTAATATTTATTTTTACTTTCCCCAATTACTTTATATTTTTTTCTTCGAAGGACCTATGTAAGTATGGGAGCCAAATTTTCAAAAATATATCATTTTCATTTCTTAAATTATATGTAATTTTTTCAAGTGAAATACAACTATTTCATTATTCCAACAATTCATAGTTAAATATAAATCAGATTTCCAAGTAATTGCGGTAACTTTTTTGGCTACTGCCAATGCAATTTTTATAATTTTTTTCTGATATTTATTCAATTTAAGTTTCAGTATTGTCCCTTCAACGTCTCCTAATAAAAATAATACTGGACTATTTGGGAGTTGTACTCCAGTAATTTGTTCTAATACAAGTCTTAGATTTATCCAAACTGGTTGAATTTTAAAACAAGACCAAGTAGAATGTAAAAAAGTACCAATTTCTTGATTACATCAAAAACATTGGTCAGACATATTTGAATTTAATCTATTTATTTTCTGTGATGTTATATATAATTGATGTAAAAAATTATATTGTATTAATCTAAGTCAAACATTTATTGTATTTCTCATACTATCAGAACATAATCTTGACCAGTTTTTTCCATCAATTTTAACATTCAAATCAGATTCCCATTTTTGTCTTGATTTATGAATTCCTGATTTAATTGTCTGTTGTTTTATCTAATTATACATACAAGATGTAATTTTTTTTTAATTTTTCCATTTTGAATTAATATTTCTATTTCACTAGGTTTTGGCATCAACATTGTTTGTCCCAGCTTTTCTCGTAAATAAGCCTTTAATTGAAAATAACAGAAAAGAGTGTTAGTTGATATTTTATATTTATTTTTTAATTGATCAAACAATAACAATATACCTCCTTCAAAAAAATCACCTATATATTTAATCCCCTTTTGGAACCAATTATGTAAAAGTTTATTATCCATTGTAAAAGGAATAAGTCTATACCTGAACTATTTTGAAGATTTTGATCTATTTCTTCTCTTCGGTATTCACTAAGGAGAATGATATTGAATTGTGTAAGGTGTGGGAAACAAGTAAGGAAGTTATGGAACCTATGACAATTAAAGAGGTGGAAGTACTGGCGCCTTTAGGAAATTTAAAAGTGGATAAATCTCCAGGTCCTGACAGGATATTCCCCAGGACCTTGAGGGAAGTTTGTGTAGAGATAGCAGGAGCTCTGACGGAGATCTTTAATATGTCATTAGAAACGGGGATTGTGCCGGAGGATTGGCGTATTGCTCATGTGGTTCCATTGTTTACAAAGGGTTCTAGAAGTAAACCTAGCAATTATAGACCTGTCAGTTTGACATCAGTGGTGGGTAAATTAATGGAAAGTATTCTTAGAGATAGTATTAATAATTATCTGGATAGACAGGATCTGATTAGGAGTAGCCAGCATGGATTTGTACGTGGAAGGTCTTGTTTGACAAACCTTATTGAATTTTTTGAAGAAGTTACGAGGAATGTTGACGAGGGTAAGGCAGTGGATGTAGTCTATATGGACTTCAGCAAAGCCTTTGACAAAGTTCCACATAGAAGATTAGTTAAGATGGTTCAGTTGTTAGGTATTAATGCTGGAGTAATAAAATGGATTCAACAGTGGCTAGATGGGAGATGCCAGAGAGTAGTGATGGATAATTGTTTATCGGGATGGAGGCCGGTGACTAGCGGGGTGCTTCAGGGATCTGTTTTGGGCCCAATGTTGTTTGTAATATACATAAATGATCTGGATGATGGGGTGGTAAATTGGATTAGTATGTATGCCGATGATACTAAGGTAGGAGGTGTTGTGGATAATGAGGTGGGTTTTCAAAGCTTGCAGGGAGATTTATGCTGGTTAGAAGAATGGGCTGAATGTTGGCAGATGGAGTTTAATGCTGAGAAGTGTGAGGTTCTATATTTTGGCAGGAATAATCCAAATAGAACATACAGGGTAAATGGTAGGGCATTGAGGAATGCAGTGGAACAGAGAGATCTAGGAATAACAGTGCATTGTTCCCTGAAGGTGGAGTCTCATGTAGATAGGGTGGTGAGGAAGGCTTTTGGAACGCTGGCCTTTATAAATCAGAGCATTGAGTACAGCAGTTGGAATGTAATGTTAAAATTGTACAAGGCATTGGTAAGGCCAAATTTGGAATATTGTGTACAGTTCTGGTCACCGAATTATAGGAAAGATATCAATAAATTAGAGAGAGTGCAGAGACGATTTACTAGGATGTTACCTGGGTTTCAGCACTTAAGTTACAGAGAAAGGTTGAACAAGTTAGGTCTCTATTCAGTGGAGTGTAGAAGGTTGAGGGGGGATTTGATCGAGGTATTTAAAATTTTGAGAGGGATAGATAGAGTTGACGTGAATAGGCTGGTTCCATTCAGAGTAGGGGAGATTCAAACGAGAGGACATGATTTGAGAGTTAGAGGGCAAAAGTTTAAGGGAAACACGAGGGGGCATTTCTTTACTCAGAGAGTGATGGCTGTGTAGAATGAGCTTCCTGTAGAAGTAGTAGAGGCCAGTTCAGTTGTGTCATTTAAGGTAAAATTGGATAGGTATATGGACAGGAAAGGAGTGGAGGGTTATGGGCTGAGTGCGGGTAGGTGGGACTAGGTGAGATTAAGAGTTCGGCATGGACTAGGAGGGCCGAGATGGCCTGTTTCTGTGCTGTGATTGTTATAAGGTTATATGGTTATATAAATTTCCTCCTGGCTAAGGGTAGGTCTACCTCCTCTCCTTTACTCTCTTTCACCTCCCTATTCTCCGTTTTACCATCCCCTAACCCCTCTTGGTACAGGGTCAGTAAAAACGTCTCAGCCAAATCGATACTGGACTGATTTGAACTGGTCTCTTTCTCAGCTGCCTTTCTCGACATGCTGCGAGTGATCGCACATGCGGGATAGATCTTGGAACCTAGGAGCAGGTCCTCAACACTTACAGGTTGGCTCGTCAGCTTCACAGCTGAACACACATCACCACCTGCTAAATCATCACCAAGAAGGACATCCACACCAGCTCTTGGGAATTCCGATTGCACCCCTATTTCAACTGGTCCAGATACCAGATCACAATTTATAATGATCCCATGAAGAGGAACAGCTTCTGTCCCTTTTCCTATGCCTCTCAAAACTACCTCTCCAGTCTCAGGACCAAAATCTAGTACCTTACTGAGAATCAGTGACTGCTCAGCTCCAGTATCTCTCCAGATCCGCACTGGAATTGGGGTTTCCCCCTCTTTCACAGACACGGTCCCTTCTGAAATAAATTTCTCATGCCTCTCTCATATTTTATCTACCTAGGGCTTTCTCGTCAATTTGCTGATCAACACAATACACCCTGTAGGGACTGCTGCTTTCCCCTATCCTGTCTCCTTCCTCAGAGCAAAGCACTTAGATGCAATATGACCCACCTTTCCACAATTAAAACAGGTCAAGCGAGGAACCCTCCTGCCATCTTGACTTTCTTCCTCCTTACTTTTACCCCTAGCTCCCGGCTGAATTTCTACCTTAGCCAGCAGGCTTTCTCTACTGTCCCTACAGTCTTTCTGGTAACTCTTATTCGAGGAAAACTTTGTCTTGTGGGTTAGGACATATTCATCTGCAAACCTGGCAAATTCGGATATGGACTTATTCGGCTTCTCATTCAAATACATCCGGATATCATCCGAAATACAACCTTTAAATTCCTCAATCAGAACCAACTCCCTGAAACACCAAAAATCCTCTTCCACCCTTTCTGCTGTACACCAACGATCCAAGAGCACACCCTTCTCATAGGCAAACTCTGCATACGTCTGATTCCACACTTTCTTTAAATCTCTGAACTTTTGTCTATATGCTTCAGGTACCAATTTGTAGGCCTGAAGATTGGCCTGTTTTACTTCCTCATAATTCTCATACACCTCCTCCTCCATGGCCAATGCCGCATATGCCCGTTGTGCCTTCCCTTTTAACAAACATTGTAACAACTCCACCCACTGATCTCTGGGCCACTTCTGATTCACTGCCACCTTTTTCAAAATGCAAGAAATAACTATCAACATCCGTCTCCTCGAACAGAGGTACTAACCTAAACTCCCTACTAACATTAAACCTCTCCTCTTGGTCCGCCCCTTGGACCCTTCTCTCGTGCTTTAACTTCTCCATGTCCAGCTCATGCTGCCTCTGTTTCTCCTTCTCCCTTTCAGCTCTTTCATGCTCCCCCTGCTTTTCAGCTCTTTCCTTCTCCTTTTCAGCTGCTTCCAGATGTTTTAACTTAATTTCATGTTCCAACCTTAATTTGTCCAACTCTAACTGAGCCATCCCAATAGCTGGTACCTTTTCAGGAATATTTTCCAATACCTCAGCTGGAAACACATTCTTTTCAATATAATACTGAGTTATGGCCCTCCGCATCTTCCACTTTTTCATTGACGACCTCATCTCTGCGAGATTTAGTCCTTCTGCAATATTTACCAAGTCCGTCTTTGTGGCTTCCTCTAGCGCCTTCAAAGTCGGGTTTTGTGTAAATTCGTCTACGTCCATCTTTGCTGGTTTCCCGTCTGGCTACCCATGCAACCAGATCCAAGTCTGGACTTAAAAGCCTGATTCACTGGCCCTCCAATTTGGCACCAAATCCGGGACAAATCCCCAGGTTTTTACAAACCCTGTAACTGGGTGCCTTACCAGCAAAGATAGGAGTATCTGTTGAAGTCTGATGATACTATTTTAATAGTATTTATTAGTAAAAATACACAAAAATAATATCAATGCAAATATACAGATAATATACATCATCAATACTAAACCCAAAAGTGCGGGTATAATAATAATCAATAAGAAATAAGCTCTATCATTGTCTAGGGGATAATGAATTGTCCGATGGAAATATAAAGTTCCGTTCAGTTCATGCAGACTGCAGTAGTTGTTGTTCGCTGTGTTGCAATTGTTGGAAAGAGAGAAAGAGAGAGAGAATAACAGCTATTTAACTTGCCGACTTTCCTTTTACGATCTGGACCCGTCAATGCATTGTTGCTGTGGCCATTCACGGATGACTACTCCGTCCTTTAGCTAGACCGTTCCGTGGAGGACTTGTCACCCAGGCAAGGGTGGACACACACACACAAGCCCCACCAGTCTCGTAGCGTCTCTCCTGGTGCGTCTGAGGGGTGTTCCCCAGACCCTACTTTTATCCCCACTCATGGGGTCTCAGATATCAATCAGGTTGGGATGATGCAATCCCTCAACTACACCACTCTGGTTGCCCCCTGAGGGGTTTCAATGAATAGAATAGTACTCAATACAGGATTCCTTCTCCAAGAGACAATAGCAGTAATCTCTCTCTTTGTCAATAGGAGACATTCCAACCTGTGCTGTGCTTCTCTCTCATAAATTTGTATGAGCTGTTTATCTCTCTCATTTCCTTTGCTAACAGCATCGAAATAGTAGCGATTTGCGATTCTCCAAAAGGGGGGGGGGGGGGCATTGGCGATTCTGTACCCTTCTGCCCATCAGAGTTGCTCCTCATTCGTAACATTACTAAATTAACAGATTGTTAATAGAACAACAAGTATGAGAGTTTATGTGCTTTCCCTAATTCAATAGATCAAGAATAGCTGTGGAAAGCCCATGGGTACAAAGTGCTTATCTTGCACTAAACCATTTTATAAACAATTTACTTATTAAAATGAAAAACAAATAAATCGGTACCTGAACAAATATTCCTAATGTACAGACAATCCTATTTCTGTCACACTTGTTGTGATTGACGGTAACATGGCTAAAGAAACTGGAGCAGACCACATACATGGTAACTGCTCAAATGACGTTGAATCTTGGCTCAGCTGTCAATGGAGTCTCTTAGTTTACAGTGACGGGTTGATGTTGTCGGATGCACTTTATCTGTTTTATTCTTGCTTTGTGCTCAGCATGAAATGTTTTTGGGCAGGATTCTAATTGTCAAACCTCCTGGGATTTTCTTAAAAGGGAGCAGCACTTGAATCCTCCGGGGTATGTAACATATTGCAAGTCAGTTTGCAGAAAGCATACAGAAACCCCAGAAAATAATGAAGTTATTATATTTGACAACTGGTTGTTCACTGCTAGGTCACTAGCAAGAAGTCTGCTGCACAGTAATGTTCATGAGCAACACACTATATTTTCTGTCTTCTCACATAGGTTATTAAGCTATTAAAATGCTGATTCAGTAATTTGATTAATGTGGAATTGTGTTCTGTTGTATTAAACTTTGTAAAAATGTCAGATGAAAGACTGAACAATTCCAAGTGACACTTTAACTCATGGTGAGCTCGCAGAATGTAAGATGTCTGTACAAGTTAAACATTGTAGATATGTTAAATGTTTGCTGATAGCCTCTGAATTCTTTCTTGGCTCCAAGGCACCAGAGGCATGAAAACAAAAGACCAGTCCTACAGAAGGGTCTCGGCCTGAAACGTTGACTATACTCTTTTCCATTGATGCTGCTGATGCACCATCAATAACTCTCCAAGACGTGAGGCGAGATATAGGCTTTTATTGGCTGGAAGAAAGAACAAGCAGCAATTGACCGCCACGCTACATCCCGGAGACTGAGAGGCCGGGCTCAGGCGCCAATCACCTTTATACCGGGGTCTGTGGGAGGAGCCACAGGAACAGTCAGCGGGGGGGGGGGTGCGTGTCCAGACAGGTATATGTAGTTCACCACAGCTGCCCAGTCTGCTGAGTTCCTCCAGCATTTTGTGTGTATCTGTCTCTGCATGTGTCACCGTGCCTGTGGATTGAACTACTAATTATTGAGCCGCCCTTTGCTTGATTCTTGGGACTTCACCTAAACCAAGAAATCACAATTGATTGGTGCCTAGGACAGACACAGAGCAGTTTCACGAGTCGGAATTCGGAGTTCACCTGACAGCTTCAACAATCAAGTGGAGACTAAGAATCATCAGCCCTGAAGTCTTTGTGGAAATCTTTGTAACTTGCTAGGTAGTTGATGCACCATCAATTACTCTTGGAGACGTGAGGCGAGATACAGGCTTTTATCGGCTGGAAGAAAGAACAAGCAGCAATTGACCACCACACTGGATCCTGGAGACTGAGGCCGGGGCAGAGTCCCCAATCGCCTTTATACCGGGATCCGTGGGAGGACCCACGGTCAGTGGGAGGAGCCACAGGAGCAGTCAGCGGGGGGGCGTGTCCAGACAGGTATATGTAGTTCACCACAGTAGTATTTAGTGTGGTTTGTTTGTGTTTTCTGCTTTATGATAATAGATTAGGCTTAAGATCCTCTCGTGTGCTTGTACACTTATTACCACATCTCCTGGACACTCAAATTGATTTGGGTCTTGTGGGTCTGATCGACCCAGCCCATTACACTAATTCTATTTTGTCTTATAAAGAATTGAACTGAATTGACTTTATTTCTTACATTTTTCACATACATGAGGAGTAAAAATCTTTACAGTGTATCTCCATCTAAATGTGCAATGTGCAATCATAGTAATTCATAATAAATAAAACAGTCAATGTAACATAACTCAAATCAGCGTGCATTAATCAGTCTGATGGCCTGGTGGAAATCTGTCTCGGAGTCTGTTGATCCTGGCTTTTATGCTGTGGTACTGTTTCCCGGATGGTAGCAGCTGGAATAGATTGTGGTTGGGGTGACTCAGGTCCCCAATGATCCTACGGGCCCTTTTTACACATCTGTCCTTGTAAATGTCCTGAATCATAGGAAATTCACAACTGCAGATGCACTGGGCTGTCCACACCACTCTCTGCAGAGTCCTGTGATTAAGGGAGGTATAGTTCCCAAGCCAGGCAGTGATGCAGCCAATCAGGATATACTTTCAGTTAACATCATTATTTTTATCTTTTCCTGAACTTTGTTAGATAACTTGGACCTCAATGGCATCATTGAAAATTCTGGCTTTAGTGTGAAATCATGATATCTAATTTATACTAATTTATTGACTAAAAATAACATGTGGAATTTTACCCTTATAGAACATATTGGGGTACTATCTCTGAACTACAAGATATGCTTAAAGCTGAAGTAATTGTTACTGTCCCCCCTTCTTTTTCCTGTCCTCCTTCTGCATGATTAGAAACTTATTGAAAGAGTACACCATATCGAAGCAGACTTATAACCTCATTACGACTGAACAGAGCTGTGAGAGCTGGGTATTGTGCTTCAAGCAGGAGCAGAAATTGAATTGCTCCACCTTTATGTCGAAAATAAATCAGGTGGGACTAACAAATCACCAAGCAATATCCTTGGGAGAGCCATCTTAAGCAGATAAGGCTGAGGACTTGCAACTCTACTGGACAGACCAATCTCGAGTAATCTGATAAAGGCTGTTCTTCATGGCTTTTCCTTTCCAATGTTACAAAGGAAGGTAAGATAAAACACTGACACAAAATATACAGTGTTTCTTAGAGCTCGTAGAACCCTAACAATAGCCAAACAAAGGGCCTCCTGATCTCACAGACTACAGGCTGAGGCCTACTGACTCATCAGAAAAGCAGCCTGCTCTAGTCTCTATTTGGTTAGTGGAGATATCAGTTCTTCGCCCACACCACTGGCAATCTCCTTTCATCTGTCTACATACTGAACAATGACAATCAGTTTGAATTTGCTCAGAATTATATAGCATTTACAACACTAAAACCTCATTCAGTCAAACCGATCTTGTGCCAGAGCTTGCACTCCATGGGAGCCATTTTATTTAATCAAGGCTATTATGATATCCTGCCAGTCTTTCTATCTTATGTGCTAGCCTAGTCTTCAATTAAGGTCATGTCAGCGACTCCAAGTGGTTGCAGACTCCACGTATTAACTACTTCTTATTTGGAACAGTGAACCTATTAATAACTATCTTATGTTTATGATCACAAGTAAAAACATCTTAACAACAATTAGTTCCACTAAATGAATCAGAATCAGATTTACTATCACTGACATATGTCATGAAATCTGTTGTTTTGTGGCAGCAAGACATAATAAATGCTATAAATTAGAAAAATAACTAAATGAACAAATAGAACAAAAGTGGAATAGTGAGGTAGTGCTCATGAGTTCATGGACCATTCAGAAATCTGATGTTGGGAGGGGCAAAGCATTTCCTAAAACTTCACACGTGGGTCTTCAGGATCCTGTGCCTCCTCCTGAAGCTAGCTAAATGACGTTTTCATCATTTTAAAAACTGCTGTCTTCCCTGAAGAATAGAATGTTACTCTCAAGTAGAAGCCCACAATCCACTAATAAATTACCTCATGATAATCTTAACAAATGCACACACTGGTAAGATTAATATCTTTTTCCATCCCACACCTCATTGACACTCTTCAGCTAGGTGTGCAACTTTACTGCTATAATAAGTCTTGATTTTGGGAGGGGTCTTACGAAGCAACATTTGTAATATGGGTTGGGCTAAGTGCACTGCTCTCAAAAGAAATGAGCTGTAGTTGCCCAACATCAAGGCACAAATGAGGATGTGGAAGCTTTAGAGAGAATACAGAGGAGATTGAGCAGGATTCTTAGAAAGAACATGTCTTATGAGAAAAGTTTAAGCTGGCTTGGGTTTTTTTTCTTTACAGTGAAGGAGAATGTGAGGTGACTTGATAGAGATGTGTAAGATGAGGCCTGGCTATGTGGGAGGGAAGGGTTACAATTCTCTGTGGTGAGGAAGGCAAATGCAATGTTAGCATTCTTTTCAAGAAGAACCATAGAACCATAGAACGTTACAACACAGAAACAGGCCTTTTGGCCCTTCTTGGCTGTGTCGAACCATTTTTCTGCCTAGTCCCACTTTGACCTGCACCAGGACCATATCCCTCCACACACTTCTCATCCATGTACTGATCCAAGTTTTTCTTAAATATTAAAAATGAGCCCGCATTCACCACTTCATCTGACAGCTCATTCCACACTCCCACCACTCTGTGTGTGAAGAAGCCCCCCTCATGGTCCCTTTAAACTTTTCCCCCTTCACCCTTAACCCATGTCCTCTGTTTTTTTTTCTCCCCTAGCCTCAGTGGAAAAAGCCTGCTTGCATTCACTCCATCTATACCCATCATAATTTTATACACCTCTATCAAATCTCCCCTCATTCTTCTACGCTCCAGGGAATAAAGTCCTAACCTATTCAACTTTCTCTGTAACTCAGTTTCTCAAGTCCCGGCAACATCCTTGTAAACCTTCTCTGCACTCGTTCAACCTTATTAATATCCTTCCTGTAATTCGGTGACAAAAACTGCACACAATACTCCAAATTCAGCCTCAGTAATGCCTTATACAACCTCACCATAACATTCCAACTCTTATACTTAATACTTTGATTTATAAAGGCCAATGTACCAAAAGCTCTCTTTATGACTCTATCTACCTGTGACGCCAGCTTTAGGGAATTATGTATCTGTATTCCCAGATCCCTCTGTTCTACTGCACTCTGCAGTGCCCTACCATTTACCTTGTGTGTTCTATCTTCCAAAGTGCAACACCTCACAGTTCTCTGTATTAAATTCCATCTGCCATTTTTCAGCCCATTTTTTCAGCTGGTCCAAATCCCTCTGCAAGCTTTGAAAAACTTCCTCACTGTCCACTACACCTCCAATCTTTGTATCATCAGCAAATTTGCTGATCCAATTTACCACATTATCATCCAGATCATTGATATAGATTACAAATAACAATGGACCCAACACTGATCCCTGTGACACACCACAGGACTATAATATAAAAGCAAGGATCTAACGTTGAGGGATTCACTCGGAGTATTCATTGCAGTTTTAGGCTCTCATCTGAGAAAGAATGTGCTAAAACTGAGAGGGTTCAAAAGAGGTTCATAAATTGGATTTCAGGATTGAATGGCTTGTCACATGAAGAGCATTTGGTGGCTCTGGGCTTGCATTCACTGGAATTCAGAAGAATGAGAAATGACCTAATTGAAACCTATCGAATGGTGAAATGGCCTTGTTAGAGCGGATGTGGAGAGGATATTTCCTATAGTGGGAAAGTCTAGGACCAGAGGACACAGCCTCAGAATAGAAAGGAATCCTGTTACAGCAGAGATCAGGAGGAATTTCTTCAGCCAGACAGTGGAATTATTTGCCACAGGCAGCTGTGGACACCTGGCCTTTATGTATATTTAAAGCAAAGTTTGACAGAGTCTTGATTGGTCAGAGCATGAAGGGATACAGTGAGAAGGCAGGAGATCAGGGCCGAGAGAAAAACTGAATAGCCATGATGAAATGGCAGAGCATACTCGATGACCCAAATGGGTAAATTTTGCTCCTATATTATGGTCCTAATCGGGCTGGTGAGGCTTGTCAGACTTGGACGGCAGCAGACTAGGAGTAGTTCAGAATCTAAAACATAGCACAACAAGTTGACAATATCAACAAAGTCCCTGAAATATACCCAGAAACAGAAATATTCTCCGTCATTTTGTACATCTGACAATCATTGTGGAATTTTGACATATATTAAAATCATTTTATTTATTTATTTGTTTATTTATTTATTTATTGATATATAGTGTGGAATAGGCCCTCCCGGCCCTTCAAGTCAGCAATCCCTCAGTTTAATCATGGGACAATTTACAATATAATTTCATTTACAAACTTGTATGCCTTTGGACTGTGGCACAGAGCACCCAGAGGAAACCCACGTGGTCACAGGGAGAACATACAAACTCCTTACAGGCAGCAGCAGGAATTGAACCCAGGCCACTAGTGCTGTGAAGTGTTGTGCAAACCACTATGCTAACATGCTGCTCTAAAGTCCTTCATGAAAGAATCTGATAAAACCCCAGTCTAATTACAAGCTAACCCCACCGATCTCCTTAAAAAGTGTGTGGGCAAGAGCTGCCTGACCCACACAGAGAGTGAAATAGTTATCTTTGTTCGTATTTCAATTGTGCAGATATAATGTTTTTTTTCTGATTCTCCATTGGACGTGACCAAAATAATGTGACTTATTATTTTGTTTGTTAGTATAAACCAGTTGTTGTGTTAATGTTAAAGTTGTGTCATCAAATTAGTTGATGATTGCTTTTAATTAGGACACAGTAGAATAACTGATTAAATGTAATGTACAAAAGAACCTTGTAATCAGCACAGTAAATGGTTTTTAGCTCTAGTGGATTAATTTAATTTTGAAGAACTGAAAAGAACTTGCTTTGACAACAAGTCTGATGCCCCAAAACACTGAAATTATCAAAATGTATCACTAAAAGATATGTATATATATATCAAGGCAAGACTTTGTACTTTGTATGGTGGAGTCACAGCCAGTAAAAGGATTTGGAGAACAACCAATGATTTGTTGACCGTGACAAGTATTGTCTGCATTAAATGCATGAGATAGTTTGCGGATGCTGGAAATCTAAAACAGCACACTCAAAATGATGGAGGAACTCTGCAGGTCAGGCAGCTTCTACGGAAACGAGTAAGCAGTCAATGTTTCGAGAAGCTGCCAGAGGAAAAAGGTGGGTGGGGTAGGGAACGAGGAAAGCTAGAAGGTGATAGGTGAAACCAGGTGGGTTGGAAAGATAAAGGGCTGGAGAGGAAGGAATTGATAGGAGGGGAGAGTGGACCATAAGAGAAAGGGAAGGAGAAGGGGACTCATGGGGAGCTGTCTCTACTTCCTGAGAAGACTGAGGTCTTTTAACATCTACTGGACGATGCTGAGGATGTTCTACAAGTCTGTGGTGGCCAGTGCTATCATGTTTGCTGTTGTGTGCTGGGGCAGCAGGCTGAGGGTAGCAGACACCAACAGAATCAACAAACTCATTCGTAAGGCCAGTGTTGTTGTGGGGGTGGAACTGGACTCTCTGATGGTGGTGTCTGAAAAAAGGATGCTGTCCAAGTTGTATGCCATCTTGGACAATGACTCCCATCCACTCCATAATGTACTGGTTAGACACAAGAGTACATTCAGCCAGAGACTCGTTTCACCTAGATGAAACGCTGAGCATCATAGGAAGTCATTCCTGCCTGTGGCCATCAAACTTTACAACTCCTCCCTCGGATGGTCAGACACCCTGAGCCAATAGGCTTGTCCTGGACTTATTTCCACTTGGCATGATTAACTTATTATTATTTAATTATTTATGGTTTTATTTTGCTATATTTCTTCAGTACTCTTGGTTGGTGCGGCTGTAACGAAACCTAATTTCCCTTGGGATCAATAAAGTATGTCTGTCTGTCTGTCTGTCTGATAGGCAGGTGAGAAGTAGTAAGAAGTCAGTGTGGGGAATAGAAGAGGGAGGGGACGCAGAAATAAAATATACCAGAAAGTGTAATTGACAGTCCTGCCATCAGGTTGGAGGCTACCCAGAAGGAATATTGGGAGACCACTTCACCAAGCACCACCAGAAAAAGCAAGAACTTCCAGTAGCCTCCCATTTCAATTCTACCTCCCATTCCCACTCTGACACGTCAATCCATGTCCTCCTCTAAAGCCGCAATAAGGCCACACTTAGATTGGAGGAGTAACATTTTACATTCTGTTTTGTTAGCCTCCAACCTGATGGCATGAACATCGATTTCTCGAACTTCCAATCATTGCCCCTCCACTTCTCCTTCACCGTTCCCCATTCCCATTTCCCTCTCTCACCTTATCTCTTAACCTGCCCATCACCTCCCTCTGGTGGTCCACGCCTTCCCTTTCTTCCATGGTTTTCGATCCTCTCCTATTAGATTCCCCCTTCTGCATACCTTTATCTCTTTCACCAATTGACTTCCCAGATCTTTACTGCACCCTGCCCACTCTCCCATTTCACTTACTACCTTGTACCTCTTCCCCTCCTCCCACATCATACTCAGCCTTCTGAACTGTTTTTTTCTAATCCTAATGAAGGGTCTTGACCCAAGTTGTCAACTGTTTACTCTTCTCCATAGATGCTACCTGGCCTACTGAGTTCTTTCAGCATTTTGTGTGAGACAGAGTAACATCTGCATTGCATAAGGACCATGTAAAGCCGCCTAGAATCAAGCACCCCCACCCCTGGACCTACAGTCATACCATCAGTGGTAACTTCTCGGTTGACAACACCTGGATATCTGGAGATCTATCCTGGGACCAACATATTGATGCATTTACCAAGAAGGCATGTCAGCAGCTATACTTCAGCAGGTATTTCAGGATATTTTATATGGCTCCAAAGCTGTCTTCACATGTGGGAGGTTAGTGTCCAGGATAAAGCAGGCTGAGTAACAGGTTGTGGTGAACTATGTGCCTGTCTGGACACGCCCCCTGCTGACTGCTCCTGTGGCTCCTCCCACAGGCCCCTGTATAAAGGCGATCTGAGGCCTGACGCTCGGCCTCAGTCTCCAGGACATAGGATGATAGACACTCACTCCTGGTTCCTTCTTCCAGTCAATAAAAGCCGATATCTCGCCTTACGTCTCAGTGTGAGTTATTGATGGTGCATCAATTTTATTGACTGGAAGTTTTAAAACAGGGAAACCGTTTTGCGTCCGGACCGGTTGGATTTGGACCTTCAAGACCCTGATGCAGCTCTCGCTTTTGAACACTGGCTTGCATGCTTCCAATCGTACTTGGAGGAGGTTCGTGCAACTGAACCCGCCATTATGCACAGAATTCTACTCTCGAGGGTCACCCCCAAAGTTTACTCCATTATCCGGGACCTGCCGACCTACGATGGGGCACTGGACGCCCTCAAAAGACAGTACCTGCGGCCAGTGAACACCGTCTACGCAAGACATCGTTTAGCTACCCGGCAACAGCGGCCTGGCGAATCGTGCGCTGAGTTTCTCCGAGCACTACAGACGCTCGTCCGAGCTTGTGACTGCAAGACGCTCACGGCAGAACAGCATGCGGAGCTGCTGGTGCGAGACACCTTTGTGACGGGACTGAGGTCAGTGTACATGCGCCAGCGACTGCTGGAAAATGCAGACTTTATCTTACGCTCGGCGATAGAGAAGGCCAACGCTATGGAAGCGGCTTTGCATAATGCTGACGCTGTCCAGTCGCGCGATTCCCCGCCGGTTCCGTGGACACCTCAGACCCCGCCACCGCCGGCTCCCGGGAGCAAATTCGCCTTACGTCTCAGTGTGAGTTATTGATGGTGGTGCATCACAGGTTCATTTTATTTATTCATTCATGTGCTGAGTGATACACATGGAGTAGGCCCTTCTGACCCTTTGAGCAACACCACCCCAGCAACCCCCAGCAAATCCAATTAATGCTAATTTAATCATGAGGCAATTTACAACGACCAGTTCACCTACCCATACATCTTTCAACAATGGGAGGAAACGAGAGGACCCGGGGAAAACCCAGGCACTCCCCGGGGAGGACATACAGAGACTCCTTGCAGAGCAGTACAAGAGTTTTAGTCAGAACTCCAGAAAGCCCAGAGCTGTAATAGCGTCGCAGTAACCGCTACGCTACCATGGTGCCCATGGAAGTGTCGCGGTCAGCGAAATGCTATTACAAATGGACTCAATATTGACCTGCTGATGTACTGCAGCAAGGCGTGATATGGAGCTCCTCCACAGTTAGTGCACCATTTCAGACTCCGTAACTAATTGAGATTTTTCTTTTCCCAGTAAGAATCCCCTCCAGAATTGAGACATTTTGCTGTAATCCGTTCTTCACGTTCAATATATTGTGCCACATCTTAATCCAGTCCGTTACTGTTGAGTTGAGCTTCATACCTCAATGCTCAGCCCCCTCTCTCTGAGCAATCCTAATATCTCGAGCTAATATGATATTATCGTAATTTGTTCATTTGGCATCAGTTAATTAAGTAAACTTGCAATAAAGGGCAAGTTTTATTTAGATACTTCTGTAAGGATGCTGCTTAACATTAAAATTGTCTAGAACCCAATTTAAAAAAGAAAGACCAAAACCATTGCGCAGAGAAAGAGAAACATAAGACACAATCCTGCTGCCAGTAGAAAAGCAAGTGTCAGCATTCCGAATCAGATTTCATCCTTAGACACGCTCCCTGGAGCAGCCGGAGTAGGCCCGAGCCTCGTTCTCAGCAGTACAGCAGCTGGAGCAGTTCACCACCGAGAGATGAATGATCACCATGGGGCAGCAAGCGAAATCAGCCTGACACTCATCCTTTCCAGTCTATCTAGACCGGCATTTAAGTTGTCCAGGCAATTTAAATTTAGCAAACCTTCTTAGATGCAGAGCATCACTACTATCAGCACAAGGGTAAAAGAGCCTGAAGTCCTACACTGAGTGTTCAAGGAACAGTTCCTTCTCCTTTGCAAGCAGATTTCTGAGGAGTTTGTGATGTACTGCAGCAAGGCGTGACACCATGGACACCATCTCTTTGTTACATTTCTGTGCTATTTATTTATATACTTTGTACTGTAACTGATAGTACAGTAATTTGTTATTCCTGCATTGCACTGCTACTGCAAAACAACAAATTCTGCACCTAACGCCAGTGACAATAAACCTGATTCTGATTCTGCGCGCATTCCTTACTAATAGGAATTAGCCTTCAGCTAAACTACATGCATGGTAGAACAAATTTACAAGTCTGAATCCCATTAGAGTAGTGGCAACTGATCAAGGTAGCGCTTGTCCTAACGGCTAACAAACACAACTTCTTGCTTGAAAAGAAACAAGAGAACAAGGCTCTATAAACAGATAAACATAATTTAATTGGTCACTTGGATACCCTGAGAACACAAGTAACAGATTCACATACATGACATTACAATGCACAGTAGTTACACGGAATTTTAATCTCTCAAGTTCTATTCATTTTTTTTTTACATTGCATTTGATGTAGTATTTCCAAACTGTAACTTTAATGTGTTATTATTCAAAGAGGAAGAGGAAGAATTATTTGGCTTAAGGGGAAGATTACTGGAAGGTGAAATACTGCACATGCTTGTTCCTTCAAAAGTTCAAAGTAACTTTATTATCAAATTGCATGTATATACTGTACTACATTGTGATTTGTTTTCCTACAGGCATTTACAGAAAAATAAGGAAATACAATAGAATTTATTATGATTCACAATCCAGATGAAAAATTAACTAGATTTGGCACACCCATAGGTTCACATGAACCCTTGGATAACTTTTGAATCAAAGTGGAAAGTATCCCTTGCCCCATCATTAAAATGTTTCTACGTTTCCTGAGAAAGATCTCGGCCTGAAACATGGTCTTTACTCTTTTCCATGGATGCTGCCTAGCCTGCTGAGTTTCTCCAGCATTCTGTGAGTGTTGCTTGAATTTCCAGCACCTACAGACTTCATTTGTTTGTGTTTGGCCCACAACCAATGTTCCCAATTTCAACGACTCTTCATCTCATGTTCTCAATATTTACTGCTTATTTATTCATTATTATGGTTTCTTCCTTTCTGTATTTGCACAGTTTATTTTCTTCTGCACTCTGGCTGAATGCCCAAGTTAGGCATTCTTTCATTAATTCTGTCATTATATAGATTTATTGAATATGCCCACAAGAAAATGAATCTCAGGGTTGTATATGATGACATATATGCACTTTGATCATAAATTTGCTTTGAACTATTCCTCTTCCATTGATCTTCCCCTAAAGCCAATTAATTCTTCCTCTTTCAAAGATCAAAGTAAATTTATGATCAAAGTACATGTATGTCACCTTATACAATCCTGAGATTGATTTTCTTATGGGCATTCACAGTAAATGCCAAGAAACAAAATAGAATCAATGAAAAATCACACACAACAAAGACAACCAAATATCCAATGTTCAAAAGACAACAAACTGTGCAAATCCAGAAAGATAAAACAACAAAATAAGACGAATTAAAAAATAATAAATACTTGGAGAGTCATTGAAAGTGAGTCTACAGGTCACAACCTGCAGATGGCCTATGCCTGTGCACTGATTTACACCTGTATAGCTATTTAGATGTTGTGATTTTCCACCGTCTTCTTTCCTCAGACTCTTGCTGCACCAATCCCCTTCATCTTCGGTTTCTCTTTCTGGTTTGCAGCTGTGCTGTTCACTTCAGATTGGACACCATACTCCTTGTGTTTGCCTTGCACTAACCACACTGCACTGAAAAGGTATCACTAAACTTAAAGTCTATGTAAGCCTATTATCAAAGTATTTCTCTTGCAGGCATTTACGGGAAACTAACAAAATACAAAAAAAAAATGCAAAACTGTACATAAAAAGACTGACAACAATCAATATGCAACAGAAAACAAATTGTGCAAAATAAGAAAGACAAATAAATAATACTGAGACCGTGAGTTGTAGAGTCCTTGGAAGTGTACCTGCAGGTTATGGAATCAGTTCAGAGTTGAGGTGAGTGACATTTTCCACACTGGTACAGGAGCCTGATGGTAAATAGTTGTTTCTAAATCCGGTGGGACCTAAGGCTCCTGCACCTCCTGCCCTTTGGTAGAAGTGAGAAGAGAACATAGCCTAGATGGGGGGGGGGGTCCTGGATGGTGGGTGCTGCTTTCTTATGCCAACACCTCTTGTAAATGTGCTTATTGGTGGAGAGGACGTTGCCTGGAATAGACTAGTCTGCATCCACCTCCTATTGTAGACTCCTGTCACTGGTGTTGGTGGAACCAGTCAGAATACCCTCTACTGTGCATCTCTAGAAGTGTGTCAAGGTTTAGATGACAGGCCGAATCTAGGCAAACTTTACCATTAACACTGTGCGTACCTCTGTATATAGGAGGTATTTGGCTTTGACTTTGGACTTCGTTCATTGACACTCATTCTAATTCCAAGTTTATTTAGTTCAATATATTCAAGAACTGCACAAGCACGGATGTCAGGGTCTTCTTTAGAGCATCTCTGAGCTTGTCTATTTGCCACAGTGATCCAGTACAAGTTTTTTCTATGCAGTTTATTTTTCCCAGTTCTCTGTTCTCTTCATAAACAGTTCTACTCTGCCTGAACTACGGCAGCTTGACAGGAACTCTGGTCCACTAACTTCCTGTGGCAAGTGTCTCCTTTCAGAGAGCATGGATCAGACTGCACTTGGAGTACTGTGAGCAGTTTTGGATCCCTTATTTAAAACAGAACGTGCTGGCATTGGAGAGGATTACAAAAATGATGGGAATGAAAGAGTTGACTAACAGTATGAGGAGTATTTTATGGCTCTCTTGAAGGACGAGGGGGATCTCATTGAAACTTATTGAACATTGGAAAGCCCAGATAGAATGGATGTGGGGGAGTCTAGGACCCCCTATAGTGGGGGAGTCTAGGACCAAAGCTCAGAATACAAGAACATCCCTTTAGGACAGAGAAGAAGAGGAATATTTTTTGCCATAAGATGGTGAATCTGTGGCAAATTTGGCCATGGAGAACAAGTTTTTGGGTATATTAAGGCAGAGTTTGATAGTTTCTTGATTCATAAAGATGTCAAAGGTTACGTGGAGAAGGCAGGAGAATGGGGTTAAGAGGGAAAATAAATCAGCCATGATGTAATGGTGGAGCAGACACAATGGACCGAATGGCATAATTCTGCACCTGGTATATGTCATGGTTTCATTTAAAGTTACTTTTAAAGAGCATTCAGCATATTTAAATTAGTAAAGAAGTTGTATTTAGGATTTTAGTAGGTCTGTTGACTTCATGAGTCTGATGCATCAGAAAGTTTAACATATTTAACACTCCATCCAACTCACACTTTGTCAAACCCATCTGTTCACAAGGGTTTACATCCTGCCAAGTTATCAGCTGCAGCTCAGTAAGGAAGACTTTGACACGAATGCCAAGGAGATGTTCACTATAGAAATGGTAACAATGCTGTTTAAAAATCTGCTCTGCAGAGTGTGACAAGCAGTGTTTCACTGATAAAAGCTTGTTTGATTGACAGCTGTTAAACATTAGTTTATTGCTCTGATGCAAATGGTTTTCAGTTGTTTTTTTACGTAGTGTAAGAAGTTTGGCATTTGATAAGACAACTTAATGAAACAACAGGGAAAAGTTATAGCAAGGAGCAAAACACAATTCCAGTTGATTCTACTGCAAATCCTATAAGACAATAAGGCCATAAGACTTATTTTGTGACATTCTGTATGTCACAGTTCCCTTGGAGATGTTGGACTGCATAATGAGAGAAAGATTTCAAAAGAAGTAAGCAGGATATTTGGCAAATTCTGTATGCCACTTTCTCTTAGAGGCATTGGATTGTGAATTAATTAGGCATTTGGAAAGGGCTAATAAAAAGAAATTAGATTTAAGGGAGCTGCCATTGTGGGAGTGGTCCAGTGTTAGAGTGGGTAGTTCAGGCTTTAGATCATAAAGGCGGAGACACTTGGAAATGAAATAATGAATTGTAAAATGGAAATGCTCGTGTTCTGGAAATGGACTTGCTTCAACCATAACTTGTAGATAAAACTTGACAATAACAATATCTACATCAGGGTGTTGTTTATTGATTACAGCTCAGTGTTCCACACCATCAGTACTGATCAACACGCTCCAAAATCTAAGCCTCTGTACCTCCCACTGCAGCTGGTTCAGCGACATCCTCATTGGGAGACGACAGTCAGTACAGGTCAGAAATAACATCTCCTCCTCACTGACAATCAACACTGGAGCACCTCAAGGATGTGTGCTTAACCCATTCTTCTACTCTCTCTGCACCCATGCCTATTTAACACAGCATGCTCAAATGCCATCTATAAGTTTGCCAATGGTCAATCTGTTGTTGGTAGAATTTCATATGGTGATGAGGAGGTATACAGGAGTAAGATAGTTCAGCTGGTTAAGTGGTGTTAAAACAATTTCATACCAGGTTTCCAGTAAGATGGCAGCACAAGAACAGTGGCCACTCAAGATCTAATCAAAAGTGTATTTGTTTGTTTTGTTTATCTTTTTCACAATTGCAAGTACTGCTGGAACATCATGTATTTGGGGACTATCCACCAGTCAGTTGCTCGATAGTGAAGGGGCTGGATTTCTTGCGTAACTTTGTTGTGGTGTTGCCTGGACTTCTTGTGTACCATTGTACCAAAAGATGCGCAGTGCAAATGATTTTCTTGGATATTGTTATTGTGATCATTAGAACCTGTTGGACATTGATAACATAGAATACTGAAGTGTGGTTTACTGGTTGAGTGTGGAGACTGATGGCAGGGGAACTGCATTGCCTTGGTTGTGGTGAGGACTAGTTCCACGCAGTTGTCTAGGGGTGGAGATACTGGAGGTAGTGTAGGAGAGAGCAGGGGCCTCTGTGAGACTGTACTGGGTTGGAGGCTGGCCCCTAACATCAGTGCTGCCATCTGGTGTTTGCTCTGTGCAGCCCTCTGCTTGGTACAGGACAACATTCAATCAATCAAAAGTCATGCCACTCAGGGACTTGGCTATATTATTATCCTTTTTCTTTATGACTGCATGTTTTTTCTGAAATCGTATCCATGTGCTATGTACAGTGTGCTGTGTGCAGTTGGTAATGCGTTTTGCACCTTGGCCCCAGAGGAATGCTGTCCCTGTTTGGCTATATTCAAAGATGGTTGAATGATAACTAAATCTGAACTTGAACAATCTTGCCCTCAGCATCAGCAAGAGCTAGGAATTGATTGCAGCCTTCAGAAAGGGGAAGTCGTGGGAACAAGTATCGATGGATCAGCAGTGGAAAGAGTGAGCAGTTTCAAATTCCTAGTATCAACATCTCTGAAGATCTAGCTAAGACCCAACATATGGATGCAATTACAAATAGTCAGTGACTATATTCCATTAGGAGTTTGAGGAGACTTGGTATATCATCAAAGATTCAAGTAAATTTCCACATGGAGAGCCTTCTGAAAAGTCACATCACCTTCTGTAGATGCCTCTGCATGGGATCATAAAAAGCTGCAAGAACTTGCAAATTCAGCCAGCTACATCATGGCACTAGCCTCGCCAGCATCAAGGACGTCTTAACAAGGTGATGTCTCAAAAAGTCAATATGCAACCTTGAGGACTCTATCACCCAGGATATGCTTTCTTCTCAGTGTTACCTTCAAAGAGGAAGTACAGGAGCCTGAAGACATACAACCAACATTTTAGGAACAACATCTTCCCCTCTGAAATCTGATTTCTGAACGGACAATGAATCCATGTACACTATCTCACTATTTTTACTCTCTTTTCGCACTACTAATTTAACTTAATTTATATGTAGAATTGAACTGAATTGACTTTATTTCTTATATCCTTCACATACATGAGGAGTAAAAATCTTTATGTTACATCTCCATTTAAATATGCTATCACTGCAACTTATGATAAATTATAATAAAGAGAACAGTCGATGCAACATAGAAATACCCTAAGTCTGCGTGAGGTAATCAGTCTGATGGCCTGGTGGAAGAGCATGTTGGTCCTGGCTTTAATGCTGCGGTACTGTTTTCTGGATGGTAGATTGTGGTTGGGGTGACTCAGGTCTCCCGTGATCCTTTGTCTTTGTAAATGTCCAGAATCATGGGAAGTTCACAACTACAGATGTGCTGGGCTGTCCATACCACTCTCTGTAGAATCCTTTGATTCAGGGAGGTACAGTTCCAATACCAGACAGTAATGCAGCCAGTCAGGATGCTCTCGATTGTGCCCCTGTAGAAATGTGCCCCTGTACTTCTTGTTGTAGCTTATAGTTCTTTTATTATGTATTGCACTGTACTGCTACTGCAAAACAACAAATTTAATGACATATGCAAGTGATACTAAATCTGATTCTATTTTCTGATTCTCCTCCAAAAGGACCACAACCTTGTTGTGATTTGGAGGCTTGCATGCCTCAGTGACCTGGAGAGCTATGTTGGCTGGAGCGATGGCCTTGTGCTTTGGCTTTTGGAATGGTCAACCATGCCAAACAGGCCAATGGCTAGAGGCCAGACTAAGAGTGGTCCACCGGTCCTCCAGGTTCAGGGGTTCAGCTCAGGGCTAACACCCCCCACTAATAAAACAAGATGGTTATGCAAAGAGCAATGAAGAATTCCTCTACATCTGAATATGATGGTATTCTGAGTCTTCACCCAGAACTTGCATAACTAACAGTAGTGAAAACTGAGAGGAAGCTACTGATGTGATGAAGGAATCCGTGAACACCACTAGAGATGGAGGACCTTTATTGCTGCCTTAAACACCAGCTGCGTAATGGTCAGTAATTAAGTAAGTGATTCTGATTCTAAAATGTTAGCAACTTTAAAGGGCCATATAAATCTTCAAGCCCTTGTGAAATCACATGTAGCCAATAAGAATCAGTTAAAATTTAACTGTAAGAACCTTTCTTTGAAGGACAGATAGCAGTTGTTGAGAACCCATGTGGCAATACTACACCTTTAGTTTTTTTCAGGATGCTTCTGATAGGCACCTGTTCATGCCCTCACCGAAATACAACCTGCGTAATAGATACCACAAGTGAGGTGCTCACATCCAAAGGCATTTGTGAAACGCAAACAGACAAGCACAGAGTTGCTCCAGAAGCTGAGAAATCTTATGCAACACACACAAAGTGCTGGAGGAACTCGACTGGTCTGTTAACATCTTTAGAGGGAAATAAGCAGTCAGCATTTCAGCTGAGACCCTTCACCGGGACAGGAAAAGGAAGGAGAACAAGCACTACTGCAGAAGAAGCAGTTTGACAGAGGAGCACCAGAGAAATAAACTTTATGGTAGAGGTTAAAGATCAAGGTTAACTGTATTCGCTACATACATTTACATGTACAGTATTAGGAATTTGCCCTGGTGTGTTGGTCAGGGTGTGACATGCAACAAAACACAACAATCAACAATGATAAGAATGTAAAATTAATGTATAAAAATAAATTTGGAAGTTAAAGTATGGACATGGAATAAAATGTGCCTAAATCAGATATCCAGAATCTATGCTATTATCCAAATAATGAATCATAGCTGTGAAAACATTCCCTTGAAGTGAATGTAAGTTACAATTCTGTCTATTTAAATGAACTCTCTCTGCTAACAAGTGTCACAAATTTTAGTCACAATTTGGTGTAATGAAGTCATCCTGCACGGATATGGCCTTTCATTCCACACTGATCAATGAATAACCCCCTTTACCAAGCCTACATCCATTCCTCGTGTTCTCCTTACACTTCCCCATGGTTGTACACTCACTTAGACATTGTGGGTGATTTATAGTGGCCAATTTTAGTAAAAAAAATTGAATTGACTTCATCACTTATATCCTTCATATACACGAGGAGTAAAAACCATTACGTTATGTCTTCTTTCAAATGTGCAATGTACAATTATTGTAATTTATAATAAATATTATGTACAACGGGATAGTCAATATAACATAGAAATACAGTTGCGTCAGCATGAATTAAGCAGTCTGATGGCCTGGTGGAAGAAGCTGTCCCGGATGCTGTTGGTCCTGGCCTTCATGCTGTGGTACCATTTCCCAGATCATAGCAGATGGAACAGTTTGTGGTTGGGGTGACTCAGGGTCCCAATGATCCTTCAGGCCCTTTTTACACACCTGTCTTTGTAAATGTCCTGAAGTTCACATCTACAGATGTGCTGGGCTGTCTGTACCACTCTCTGGAGAGTCCTGTGATTGAAGGAAGTACAGTTCTGATCCCAGGCGGCGATGTAGCCAGTCAGGATGCTCTCAATTGTGCCCCTGTAGAAATTTCTTAGAATTTGGGAGGGCAATACCAAACTCCTTCAACCATCTGAGGTGAAAGAGGTTCTGTTGTGAGATCCTCAGTGACGTTTATGCAGAGGAACTTAAAGCTGTTCACCATCTCAACCCCAGATCCTTTGATGTCTTTTGGGTTTAGCCTGTCTCCATTCCTCCTGTAGTGCACAACCAGCTCCTTTGTATTTGTGACGTTGAGGGAGAGGTTGATTTCTTGATGGCACTGTGTCAGGGTGATGATTTCCTCTCTGTACGCTGCCTCATTATTATCTAGGCCGATTAGTGTAGTGTTGTCAGCAAATTTAATTAACAGATTGGATCCATGGGTGGCGACACTATCATGGGTATACAGAGAGTAAAGGAGGGGGCTTAGTACACAGCCCTGAGAGGCACCTGTGCTGAGGGTTGGAGGCATAGAGGGGAGGGAGACCACTCTTACCACCTACCGGCAATCTGACAGGAAGTCCAGGATCCAGCTTCAAAAGGCAGGGTGAAGGCTGAGGTCTCTGAGCTTCTTGTTGAGCCTGGAGGGAATTACGGTGTTGAATGCTGAACTGTAGTCCAAGAACAGCATTCTCACACAAGCATCCCTCTTTTCCAGATGTGTGATGATGGTGTGTAGAGCTGTGTCTATTGCATCATCTGTCTGTTGGTTGTGTCAGTAGGCGAATTGTAGGGGGGTCCAGTGTAGACGGCAGCCTGCTGTAGATGTAATCCTTGACCAGCCTCGCAAAGCATTTGCTTATTATTGAGGTGAGTGCAACAGGATGCCAGTCGTTCAGACAGGTTACTTCGGTCTTTTATTTTTGGGATGTGGTGGGATGTTGAAGTACCCAGAAGAGACACATGGCTAAACTCCACATGAACAGTACCAGGAGGTATGATCCGGGTTACACACACAAAACGCTGCAGGAACTCAGCAGGCCAGGCAGCATCTATGGTAAAGAGTAAACAACTGATGTTTCAGGCTGAGACCCTTCATCAGGACTGGAGAAAAAAGATGAGAAGTCAGAATAAAAAGGTGGAGGAGGGGAGGAAGAAATACAAGGTATTTGGTGATAGGTGAGGGGGGAGGGATGAAGTAAAGAGCAGGGAAGTCGATTGGTGAAAGAGATAAAGAGATGGAGAAGACAGGAGGCCATGGAAGAAAGGGAAGGGGAGGAGCACCAGAGGGAAGTGATGGGCAGATATGTTGAGTGAGGGTAATAGGAATGAGGAAGGGTAAATGGCGGGTTGGGAAATTACCAGATGTTCAAGAAATCAACGTTCATGCCACCAGGTTGGAGGCTACTATTGGAGTATAAAAGTTGAAATCGTTTGCTGTGTAACCAAAACTATGTAGTCAGCTTTGAAACTTGCTATTTGCTATGCATGTATCCAATTTAGTAGGAGAATGAAATCTTAAGAATGTAGAAAACAATGGTGTGATAATGAGAGGTAGCTAAGAGATGTAGATTAGAACAGGATTAAGTCAATGGGTAGAAACAATAGTGGCGGATGTACGTGTGATACGCAACTATAGACGGATTGGATATGCTAATGCAACTAAACCAGGAGATTGCTATAAAAAATGTTATGTCCAAGGTGGGCAATCAGCGACTAGCTCAATGAATGTCTCAGCTTTGACTTGCAAATTAAAGTTTAACCCTTCTTGAAGAATCTTCTGCGTCCTCTGGTCATTTGTGGGGCACGAGAAACCACGACACTACCCAGATGGAATATAAGATGTTGCTCCTCCAACCTGAGTGTGGCTTCATTGAGGCAGAAGAGGAGGCTATGGACTGACATGTTGGATTGATCCAGGTTACTAGATCTGTGCCACTGTGCTGGCCATCTCTTCAGATTGCATTTTCTGGGTGTTTGTATTTCAAGTAAACATCTATTACTAATACATGAACAGCTTCTCACAAAATCAGCTTTTGATTCATCAGCAGAAACCATCTTACGTTTTGTTATGCTGCAGTGGTTCTCTAATCACTGAACAGATTACGTATCTCCAATACTTTCAGTTATCATTATATTCTGATTATATAAACATCATTCTTCAAATTGTCACAGAAGAAAACAAGATTTACCTCCCTGAATATATAATGTCTTCTATACTTCTAAGAGACAGTATGTCTTCTGCATTACCATATAGTTATCAGCTATGTAATCACGACTAATCTGCTAAAATACAGTACTGGTAGAAATCAGTGATGTTCATTTAAATGTATTATTTTTGTTATATTATACACAAGCTTGTTGCTTGTCAGAGCCTAGCATAATCATCCCACAGCAATTTACAGAATGTAACAACTAATATGTCTAGGAGTTTGTATTGTATTTACATAAGATGCATCCATCTGAATTACTTAATGGAATAAATGGAGTGTAACAGATCTTTGGGATATTGTGATGTTATGTTGAAGTTGTATAAGACATTGGTGAGATAAGACATTGTATAAGACATTGGTGAAGTTGTATAAGACATTACATTGAAATTTGTAATATTACATGCATTTCTGGTTACCCAAATACAAGAAAGATATCAGTAAGATTGAAAGAGAGAATTTACAAGTATGTTGCTGGGACTTGAGGATCTGAGTTATAGGGAAAAGTTCAATAGATTAGGACTTCATTCCCTGAAGCGTAGGAGAATGAGGAAAGATAGAGGTTTTGACAGAGTAAATGTAAGCAGACTTTTTTCCAATCACAAACAATGGAAAACTGCAGATGCTGGAAATCCAAGCAATATGCACAAACCTCAGCAGGCCAGAGGGCATCTATGGAAACGTGTACAGTTGATGTTTTGGAACAAGGCTCTTCATCAGGTCCTGAGGTTGGGTGGGACAAAAACTAAAGGTCATAGATTAGGGGTGAAAGGTGAAATGCTTGAGGGAAACATGAGGGGATCTTCTTCACTCTGAATGTGGTTGAAATTTGGAATGAGCTGCCGGATAAAGTGGTGGGATGGGTGTTATTGGGTTCCACTGTTTTTTAATACTTTTTATAGATATTAGATGAATTAATGTAAAACTAAAGTCATAGATTAATCATAATTTGTACTTTTTTAACAAACTCATGAATTTTTTTCACAGTATGTGATTGTTCAACCCCACTTACTGGCAGAAAGCGGTACAGCAGTTACACAACGCTTTATCACTTTTCTCATTGTTCATTGGACAAGTGTCAGCACATTACCCATGTGATGTAATTGTGCAACTGGTGATTGGCTTATTTTTATCTAAGGAATTTTCTCTTCATCTTGACTATAAAAGTGATGAATTTTTCAGAGGTGCCATCTTCTCCCTCAACTCTTTGTCTTCATCTTTACTTTTTATTTTCACCTTCTACATCTTTGCTTTTCACTGAAACTCTGCTTTGCTTAGTATTTGCATATTTGTTTAAATTTTAAAATAAATAATCATTAAGAATTAAAATTCCTCACCATTCTTGACCCTCAGAGGAACTCTGATTAGAAAAACAACAGAGATCCAACAGGGTCGATTTCAACATTTAAGAGAAATTTGAATAGGAACATGAATGGGAAGGGTATAGTGGGCTATGGTACAGGTGCAGGTGAATGCAACAAAGCAGAATAATAGTTTGACACAGACTAGATGGGCCAAAGGGCCTGCTTCTGTGCTGTAGTGTTCCATTCACTGACTTCGATGACGTTGAGAATGTCCTCCATTTTGTCAATCTTTGAAATTATGGGGGAAATCTACTTCAGGGTCTGTAATGTAATTCCAATAGTTAGGGATTGAAAATTGATTAGGAAGCTAGCTTCCAATTCCTAACAGAGGTTAGAAGCAACAGATTGTTGAAGTAGACATTATAAAGTAAACATACTATTGGAGTACTGTGTGTTTACTTCTGGTCATTATAGAAAGGATAAGGAAGGGTATAGAGAGAGTGCAGAGGAGATTTACCAGGATTCTGCCTGAATTAGAGAGTATGTCTTAATCAGAAAGTTTGAGCGAGCTGGGGTTTATTCTTTGGAGCCAAAACCATACGACATAGAAGTACAAATAGACCACTCGGCCCATCGAGTCTGCTCTGTCATTTCATTCTGGCTGAAATATTATCCTTCTCAACTCCATTCTGCCTTTTCCATGTAACTTTTAAAACCCTGATTAATCAAGAACCTATCAACCTTCGCTTTAAATATACTCAACGACTGGGTCTCCACGGCTGTCTGAGGTAATGGAGGGCTATGTGAGTGCAAAGGGTTAGATAGTCTTGAGTAGGTGAAAAGGTTGCATAACATCACGGACTGAGTGGTCTGTACGGTGATTTTGTGACCCATTTTGTATACCCAGCCAAGGGGAATCACAGGCTCCATTTTGAACTTCCAAATTTGAGGTGGTATAAGGCAGGTGGCAACATGGTGGACTCTGCCCGACTCAGCCTGAAGTTTTCACCGAATCCCCCACACCCTCCTGCAGCTGCATGTGACTTTAGTAGCTCGGAGGTGCCAGCCTACCTGGATGTTAGGAAGTCACGTGATGAAAACCATAAGTGAAAAATTCCCACCTGAAAAATATGCTAATGGCAGTTCAAATGGTTTCAAATAGTTAAAATCAACAATTGTATGAACAAGTATATTATTGGCCATAAACAAAAGGCATTCTGCAAATGCTGAACATTTTGAGGAACATGCACAAAATGCTGGAGGAACTCAGCAATTCAGACAGCATCTATGAAGTGGAATAAACAGTTACCATTTCAGAATGGGACCTTTCATCAGGACTGGAATCAATAGGCTGGTCCTGGACTTATTAATCTTGGCATGATTAACTTATTATTATTTAATTATTTATGGTTTTATATTGCTATATTTCTACACTATTCTTGGTTGGTGTGACTGTAACGAAACCCAATTTCCCTCGAGATCAATAAAGTATGTCTGTCTGTCTGGAAAGGAAGGGGTATAAGCTAGAATAAGAAGGTGGGAGGTCAGGGAAGGAATAAAAGCTGGCAAGTGATAGGTAAAACCAAGTAAAGGGAGAAGATAGATAGGTGGGGGAGTGCAGAATTAAATAAGGAGCCGGGAGATGATAAGTGAAACTGCTTTCACACTATTTAGTGTTAATACCAGATATGAACTTTGAGGTAATGCTAAGTCCTGGACTTCAATATGTGAATGCCTTAGTGTGACCTCCCTTTCCTGTGCCCTACTTTTTTTATTTGTCAACCATTTCAAATGTGGTGTTCCTCTCTTCTCCATCGTCACCACACAGATTAACCCATCAACAACTCCGTGCCTGCTGCTTGGCATTGAGGCTTGGAGGAAGCATGTCCTGGAGTTGGAGGACTGACTGTGCAGATGAGGAAGGAAAAGGGCTTGTTCTGCTGTTGCTGTTTTGTTGCTGTTGGCTTGCTGTTGTTGCTTGGGTTGTTTTGCTGAATACCTTGGGCATGCTATGTCACCACCAAAATGTGTGGCAATGTCAGGAGGGAGGCACAGAAGCCTGAAAGTACACACTCAGTGATTCAGGAACAGCTTCTTCACTGCTGCCATTCAATTTCTAAAAGGACATTGAACCCATGAACAGTACCTCACTACTTTTTTATTTCTGTTTTTGTTTTGCAATACTTATTTTAAACTAACTGTGTAATATATATACCTGATGTAACTCAGTCTTTTTCTCTATATTTATTTATCATGTACTTGATTGAACTGCTGCCATAAAGTGGAAAAAAATTGCAGTAAATGCCATATTAAATATTAAATTTCATTCAGCTTCTGATCCAGATACTTGCGGGCTGCCAACAGCACGTGAGTAGGTTGAGTTGGTTGTTAATGCAAACAATACATTTCACAGTATGTTTTGATGTACATGTGATGAGAAATTGAATCTGATTCTGAATCTGAGTTGGTTACTAATGTGTTTTGTTTGTGAACAGTGCTTCATATTGGTCTCTGTACCATCAATACTATCCTGAGACTATTTTAATGGGAAAGTAATTTTTTTTTTAAAAAAACTCCTCATGCCTCTCTTGGCCATGATAACTTCTCTTATTGTACAACTGAGGTTCCCCCATTGGATTTTTTTTATATAGCTGCAGCCTAGATTGTGCATTTGCAATTGCAAATTAAAATAGAAAAGGCTGGTGCCTTCATCCATATGATTCATAGAGGTCCTGAACTCTTACATTTGGGTCCAGGTGGAGTAGGTTAACTGAGAGTGACAATCCAGAACAATATCCTGTTTTGCTGAACAAGCAGATGGCAATAACACAAGGAAAAGGAATGGGCATTCATCTTCAGTGGCATTGCAAAGCCAGTGAGAATTAATCAAAGCGTATTTAACAACACAGTTGAATTCCATTCTTCATGAAGTTTGCACATAAGGTGAGGTAAACGGAAATGACTTAATATTACATGTTATATGTTACAGTCAAAGGACATTTTCTCCCCAAATGTTACACTAGTATAAATTGTTTGTAAAGCAAAAATTGAATTAAATATGTGGTTTAAAAACTCAAAATAGCTCTCAGAAATACAGATAGGAGTGGCACGGACTACAATATAGCTTAGCAGTTAGAATAACGCTACTACAGTGCCAATGACCCAGATATCAATTCCACCACTCTCTGTAAAGAAATTATATGTTCTCCCTGTCATCATATGGGTTTCCTCTGGGTGTTCCGGTTTCCTCCCACATTCCAAAAAACCTACCGATTAGATTAATTGGTCATAGTAAATTGTCCCATGATTGGGTTAGGGTTAAATAAGCGGGTTGCTGGGCATGTGCAGTTCGTCAGGCTTGGTGGGGTAGGTTTGTCCTGCACTGTATCCCTAAATAAAATCAACATTTTAAATTGAGTCTTTATGAAAGACCCTGTTATTTTTAAATAATGTAAATATTTAGTATAAATATTAATTTTATTTAATTAAATGATCAATTTGGTTTAATTTCTGTCAGAAATCTCAAAGCAACTGGTTTTGGCAGAACTGACAGTTCCGTGAGAAGACCGGATTGAGGAGGCATCTGAACTTAAGAAAGACAAATACCAGGAACTGGTAGAGCAGTGCCAGAAACAGGGTGGAGGACATGATGGGAGCCTGTAGAGGTGTTGATAGCTGCTCGCTCTGTAGAGCCTAACTCTGTCCTTGGCATTATTGGGGTCGTAAAGAAAGGAGCCATAGAGGATGCTGAATGGATCTTCGGATGGCTATGGATCTAAAGGTGTGACCCATGGACCAATGCTGCTAGGACACAAGCCAGGGCAACAACACTGGTTGGATCACCTGGGCAAGAGCGCCTGATGTTGAAGAATTCGCAACATTCGATGATACCAGGTTGCGTCACTGATGATGTGTCCCAGCACATCCTAGAAGGCATCGATGCATCACTCACTTGAAACAACAAAATATAGGTTACATTTCAATGGCACTTCTGTTCTGAACTGCTTCTTCCTATTGGAATGAATGAGCTCACTACGTTAGCACAAGGTTAATCAGCTGCAGAAATGAGCAAATTTCCCTCCCTATGTGCTGGGAAGATTGCAGAGTTTTATAGTCCCTCATTTGACTCCAGTAACAGCCAAGTAGGAGTTAACCCAAGACCAATGATCATCTGGTCAGAAGATTGGGACTATTGCCTTCAGTATGAGTTCTGAATACCCATTCAGTTAATAGAATATAGATCATAGAACATTACTGGCTCTTTGGCTCACAATGTTCGGCTGACATTTTAAACCACATTAAGATCAATCTAACTCTTCCCCTCATTATATCCCTCAATTTTACTATCAATCATATGCTTACCTAAGAGTTTCTTAAATGTCTCTAATATATCCACCTCAGCCATTAACCAAGTAGTTACACACACCCACCATGTCCATCACTTTTGTAAGATACTCAGGCAATGCAATTATGACTTATCTTTTACTAATTTTCAGCTCATCATCTATAAAACAACAGGTTCTTCTTTTTAGGTGCCCCGTTTTACCAGTAACTGTCCTTACTTTAACAAAATGTATTTGAAAGGCTCTATGCTTAAGTTATGTGTCAAAATTCCATGATGATTGCCAGATGTACAAAATGACAGAGAATGTATCTGTTTGTGGGTATACTTCAGCAATGTTGTTGATATTGTCAACTCATTCCTCTTGTCTTCACCTACTGTCCCATGAGCCTCCACATCCAACATAACATCCTCTGCAATTTCTGCTATCTCCAAAGGGATCCTAACAGTGAACAGATCTTTACTTCTCTCCCTCTCTACTTTCCACAGGGAATACTCCCTCCACGATTCCCACGTCCATTTGTCCCTCCCCACTAATCTCCCGCCCAGCACTTATCCAAAAGCAGCTTAAGTGCTATACCTGCCCATTCACCTCCATTCAGGGCCCCAAACAGTCCTTCCAACTGCAGCAACCTTTTACCTGCGGAACTGCTGGGTCTTCTATTGTTCCAGTGCTCCCAGTTCAGCCTTCTCTTTACTGGTGAGACCCATTGTAAATGGGGGGCCGCTTCATTAAGAACCCCTATCCATTGGCCAAATGCAGAACTTCCTGGAGGCCAAGCATTTTTCCTCCCCCTCCCCTCTTCCTCTATTCCCCACACTGGTTTTTACCTGCCTATCACTTCTCCCTGAGTCTGCTCCTCCTTCCCTTTCTCCTACGGTCCTCTCTCCTCTCCTATCAGATCAACGTTTCCTCTCAGGTGTGCACGTGCACACATCTTTTTCTAATAACACACAAAAGAATTTAAACTGGGCATAAAAGGTTGTCACCCTCTACCTCATTGGCCTGTTAAGTATATTTCACGACCGTACACAATCACAGTTCCCTTTCCGGTTTCTAATGCAGACAGTGTTGACAACATAGAGTTTGCAATGATCAGTCTGCAGATTTTGAACTGGCTTATTTATACAGTTTTTATTAAAGAAATTATTGATTCATTATCTCAAATTCCAAAGAAGCAAAGGGCATGAAGTGCGAAATAACTGCTAGTTCATTTAAAGCAGAATGGCTTATGGTCAGCTTCAGGTTTACTTCCACTTAAAAATTCAGAGTGCACATATTGTCACTGGGCAAAAAAAAAATTGTATAGCACAAGATTTTTGGGCATGCTGATCATTACAAATTACAGGGAACATTGTATTAGATCCCTCCTCCTCCAGCCTTTCCCACCCACCTGGCTTCTCCTTCCAGCTAGCCACCCTCTCCATCCCCTACCTTTTTATTCTGGCATCTCAGCATCTTCAGTCTTCCTCACCTTTATGTTATTTTCTGCGATTGTTTAGATTTTCAGCTAATCTTAGTCTGCTGCGTACTTTTTGTTCACTCTTGTTGAACCCATTGATTCTTTAGATAAATCAACACCATACCTAGGATTATGGGAACCAAAAGCAATACATCTAGGGTACGCTCTTTGAAATTGAAGGAAGTTTAGAGACCAACAACTAGAAGTGTTCCACTCAGTGTGAAGTGACCAGTCTGACTTCTGGTAAACTGAGTTTTAAGTTTTATAATATTTCTTACACACTATGATCTGCATTGTCCAGAGCCAGTTTTGCATTAAATCATCTGAATGATTCAGATCGTTAAATCATCTGAATCCATGAATATCATGGAAATTTACTTCATAATCAGAAGCAGAGTTAAATTTTATCATCAACACAATAGATCCTGCAGATCCTGAGGAAAGGTTTCAGCCTGAAATGTCAGCTCTTTATTTCTCTTCATAGATGCTGCCTGAACTATTGAGTTTTTCTAGCATTTTCTGTGCCTTAAATCAGGTTTATTATCACTAGCATACGGTGTGAAATTTATTCATTGTGCCAACAGTACAGTACAATACATAAATATATATTTACAATGAGAAAGATATAATAAAAAAGATAAATAATAGTGCAAAAAAGAGCAAAAATACTAAGGTGATATTCGTGGGTTCATGTACCATTCCAGAGGGAAATAAGCTGTTCCTAAAACATTGAGTGTGTGTGTGTATACAGGTGTCCCTGCTTTACGAAAGTTCACTTTACGCCACTTCGCTTTTATGAAAGACCTACATTAGTACCTGTTTTCGCTAATCAAAAGAAATCTGAAGCGGATTTTCACTTTTACAGAGAAAGGCGCCCGCTTTAAACTTGTGTTTACCCCGAGAAAGACTACCATGACTGCGAAGCCTTGCGCAGGCAGGTGTGTGCGCATGCGTGTACGTGCCTATTTTTATCTACAGATCGGTTTTGGCTAAACCTTCCCAATTCTGGTAAGTGGAACTATACTGTACATACATTATTTCTACTTTATATAGGCTGTGCATTTATCATATCATTCCTGCTTTTACTACATGTTAGTTTTATTTTAGGCTTTATGTGCTATTTGGTATGATTTGGTAGGTTATATTTTGGGTTTGAGAACGCTCAAAAATATTTCCCATATATATTAATGGCAATTACTTCATCGCTTTACGCCATTTCGGCTTATGAAAGGTTTCATAGGAACGCTCTACTTTCGGATAGCGGGGGAAATCTGTATTCAGGCTCCTGTACCTCCACCCTGGTGATAACAGGTCATGAGAAGGGGCCATGTCCTCGATGGTGGGGGTTCATCATGATGAATGCCACCTTTTGAGGCTTATCAAATGGAAATAGAAGATGCAAATGGGTGACAGTTTGTCTTAAACTTTACATGAGCAAGCAAAGTCAAAAGTCCTTCCACTCACTCTGCAACTACTTCGCGTTTCCAAAAAATGTTAGTAAAAATATCTCTGGCAGTCTTTGAACAGTAACATATATTTATCAGGATAGGATTTACTGTGAATAATTGAGACTGTTGTTGTGTGGGGGTTGCTGAAATGGTTTGTACATTCATTTACAGAAGACATCAATTAAGAAAGAAATGCATTCCCCTAATATCAGACAAATATTATTAAAGTCATTAATACACCTAAAAGTGCACAAGACACAGAAATGTTTTGTGCTTGATACAATACAAGTTATTTCTGCAAGTTTTCAATGAAGTGGAAAACTCAGATCTTTCTGCAGTCACATTTGAATCTGAGAAGTTTTGATGCAAACTCCTTCTCCAGAGTTATGTCGTGATTTGGCAAAGATACCAAAATCAGAAAAGTGACCCACGATTTAGTCCGTGAGCCAGCAGGGTTGGTCGGTACCATCTGAGTGGAATAACGCTCATAGTGATTTTTGACAAGGTCTACATCTCTAGAGTTAGAAAATATGTGATAGCATTGCACCAGTGGTAGTTTTATGTATGCTGTCATGCATTTTATAACACTACCCTAAAATAAACATTTCTGAAAAGTGGCCAATATAGAGTACTACATATATATTCAACCTTGTGGTACTTTGTCATCAGTGATCCCTCAACATTGAAATTTGTCACAATGATAGCTGAGTTCAAGCACTTTTCATCAAATGTTCTTATAAAATTCTACATTGAAAACTATGTCATTGCTGGCACTCACAGTACAGTGCTATAATTTGGTAGAGTGAATCATTTCATTTTTAGAAAAATATTGCCTGTTGTTTATTTTGGGAATGTCAGGAATACCCTAGGATACATATAATCACATGGATTTGTAGAGAACTTATTCAGGAATTCAAATAAGTAATCACTTTTTGTATATATTCCATATTGCCATCAGTACAACAGTAACTGTTACCCCTCCAACCAAAAAAGGTTAACAACCTCATCTGGAGAGATTACTGAAGTTTTATCAATGTCATGCACAGGCACGTGAGGAGGCCTGGGAAGGAGGGAAGATATAAAAAGGAGAGACTGAGTGAGGTAGTTCTCTTTTGGAAGAGGACAGCGATGCTTTGAGAGGAAGTGCGGCGGCGGCCATTTTCAAATTGTCCAATTGCATCTCAGATCGGAGTTCTGAGAGGCAGGACTGCGCAGGCGCGTGAGGAGGCCTGGGAAGGAGGGAAGATATAAAAAGAACGCAGCCTTAAGAAGCGGGCAGCGGAGTGTGCTGGGAGCAGAGTGTAGGGCTTGGGCTCAGAGGGCTTAGGCAGAAGAGGGCACAATAGGCTTATCTTTTAGTTCTTGTTATTTTCCAGTTATTCGGGAAGTATGAGTGTGAGAGCAGCTTGTTGTTCTCGGTGTCGGATTTGGGAGGTCCTGGAGTCTCCGAGCCTCCCGGACGTCCACATCTGCGCCAGGTGCGCCGAACTGCAGCTCCTAAGGGACTGAGTTAGGGAACTGGAGCTGCAGCTCGATGACCTTCGCCTGGTCAGGGAGAGTGAGGAGGTGATAGAGAGGAGTTACAGGCAGGTGGTCACTCCGGGGCTACGGGAGGCAGATAGGTGGGTTACAGTCAGGAAGGGGAAGAGGCAGGTACTAGAGAGTACCCCAGTGGCTGTACCCCTTGACAATAAGTACTCATGTTTGAGTACTGTTGGGGGGGACAGCCTACCTGGTGGAAGTGACAGTGGCCGGGCCTCTGGCACAGAGGACGGCCCTATAGCTCAGAAGGGTAGGAATAGAAGAAAGAGGGCCATAGTAATAGGGGACTCAATAGTCAGGGGTTCAGACAGGCGGTTCTGTGGAGGTGATCGGGAGTCCCGGATGGTAATTTGCCTCCCTGGTGACAGGGTTCGGGATGTTTCTGATCGTGTCCAAGATATCCTGAAGAGGGAGGGTGAGGAGCCAGAGGTCGTGGTACATGTAGGTATCAATGACTTAGGTAGGAAAGGGGAAGAGGTCCTGAAACGAGAGTATAGGGAGTTAGGAAGGCAGTTAAGAAGAAGGACCGCAAAGGTAGTAATCTTGAGATTACTGCCTGTGCCACACGACAGTGAGAGTAGGAATAGAATTAGGTGGAGGATGAATGCGTGGCTGTGGGATTGGAGCAGGGGGCAGGGATTCAACTTTCTGGATCATTGGGACCTCTTCTGGGGCAGGCGTGGCCTGTTCAAGAAGGACGGGTTAAACTTGAATCCTGGGGGGACCAATATCCTAGCGGGGAGGTTTGCTAGGGCTACAGGGCAGACTTTAAACTAGTGAGATGGGGGGGCGGGAATCAATTTGAGGAAACTATGGGAGAGGAGGTTAGTTCACCAGTAGAGCAAGTAAATAGACAGAGTGTGAGGGAGGAAAGGCAGGTGATAGAGAAGGGATGCGCTCAGCCCGAAGATGTAGGGGAGAAGAAAGAAAAGGATAATAAATTTGAATGCATTGTTAGGGATGAAAAGAGAGGAGGAGGTGGAGAGTATCTTAAATGTATCTATTTTAATGCTAGGAGCATTGTAAGAAAGGTGGATGAGCTTAAAGCGTGGATTGATACCTGGAATTATGATGTTGTAGCTATTAGTGAAACATGGTTGCAGGAAGGGTGTGATTGGCAACTAAATATTCCTGGATTTAGTTGCTTCAGGTGTGATAGAGTAGGAGGAGCCAGAGGAGGAGGTGTTGCATTGCTTGTCCGAGAAAATCTTATGGCGGTGCTTTGGAAGGATAGATTAGAGAGCTCCTCAAGGGAGACTATTTGGGTGGAATTGAGGAATGCGAAAGGTGTAGTAACACTGATAGGAGTGTATTATAGGCCACCTAATGGGGAGCATGAGTTGGAAGAGCAAATGTGTAAGGAGATAGCAGGTATTTGTAGTAAACACAAGGTGGTGATTGTGGGAGATTTTAATTTTCCACACGTTGAGTGGGAAGCTCATTCTGTAAAAGAACTGGATGGTTTAGAGTTTGTGAAATGTGTGCAGGATAGTTTTTTGCAACAATACATAGAAGTACCGACTAGAGATGGGGCAGTGTTGGATCTCCTGTTAGAGAATGCGATAGGTCAGTTGACAGATGTATGTGTTGGGGAGCACTTCAGGTCCAGTGATCACAATAGCATTAGCTTCAATATAATTATGAAGAAGGACAGGACTGGACATAGAGTTGAGATTTTTGATTGGAGAAAGGCTAACTTTGAGGAGATGCGAAGGGATTTAGAGAGAGTGGATTGGGTCAAGTTGTTTTATGGGAAGGGTGTAATAGAGAAATGGAGGTCATTTAAGGGTGAAATTATGAGGGTACAGAATCTTTATGTTCCTGTTAGGTTGAAAGGAAAGGTTAAAGGTTTGAAAGCACCATGGTTTTCAAGGGATATTAGAAATTTGGTTTGGAAAAAGAGGGATGTCTATAATAGATATAGGCAGCATGGAGTAAAGGAATTGCTCGAGGAATATAAAGAACGTAAAAGGAATCTTAAGAAAGAGATTAGAAAAGCTAAAAGAAGAGATGAGGTTGATTTGGCAAATAAGGTGAAAGTAAATTCAAAAGGTTTCTACAGTTATATTAAAAGAAGCAAGAGGATAGTGAGGGATAAAATTGGCCCCTTAGAGAATCAGAGTGGTTAGCTATGTGTGAAGCCGAGGGAGATGGGAGGGATTTTGAACGATTTCTTCTCTTCGGTATTCACTAAGGAGAAGGATTTTGAATTGTGTAAGGTATGGGAAACAAGTAAGGAAGTTATGGAACCTATGACAATTAAAGAGGTGGAAGTACCGGCGCTTTTAAGAAATTTAAAAGTGGATAAATCTCCAGGTCCTGACAGGATATTCCCCAGGACCTTGAGGGAAGTTTGTGTAGAGATAGCAGGAGCTCTGACGGAGATCTTTAAGATGTCATTAGAAACGGGGATTGTGCCGGAGGATTGGCGTATTGCACATGTGGTTCCATTGTTTAAAAAGGGTTCTAGAAGAAAGCCTAGCAATTATAGACCTGTCAGTTTGACATCAGTGGTGGGTAAATTAATGGAAAGTATTCTTAGAGATAGTATTAATAATTATCTGGATAGACAGGATCTGATTAGGAGTAGCCAGCATGGATTTGTACGTGGAAGGTCTTGTTTGACAAACCTTATTGAATCTTTTGAAGAAGTTACGAGGAATGTTGACGAGGGTAAGGCAGTGGATGTAGTCTATATGGACTTCAGCAAAGCCTTTGACAAAGTTCCACATAGAAGGTTAGTTAAGATGGTTCAGTTGTTAGGTATTAATGCTGGAGTAATAAAATGGATTCAACAGTGGCTAGATGGGAGATGCCAGAGAGTAGTGATGGATAATTGTTTATCGGGATGGAGGCCGGTGACTAGCGGGGTGCTTCAGGGATCTGTTTTGGGCCCAATGTTGTTTGTAATATACATAAATGATCTGGATGATGGGGTGGTAAATTGGATTAGTATGTATGCCGATGATACTAAGGTAGGAGGTGTTGTGGATAATGAGGTGGGTTTTCAAAGCTTGCAGGGAGATTTATGCTGGTTAGAAGAATGGGCTGAATGTTGGCAGATGGAGTTTAATGCTGAGAAGTGTGAGGTTCTATATTTTGGCAGGAATAATCCAAATAGAACATACAGGGTAAATGGTAGGGCATTGAGGAATGCTGAGGAACAGAGAGATCTAGGAATCACAGTGCATAGTTCCCTGAAGGTGGAGTCTCATGTAGATAGGGTGGTGAAGAAGGCTTTTGGAACGCTGGCCTTTATAAATCAAAGCATTGAGTACAGAAGTTGGAATGTAATGTTAAAATTGTACAAGGCATTGGTAAGGCCAAATTTAGAATATTGTGTGCAGTTCTGGTCACCGAATTATAGGAAAGATATCAATAAATTAGAGAGAGTGCAGAGACGATTTACTAGGATGTTACCTGGGTTTCAGCACTTAAGTTACAGAGAAAGGTTGAACAAGTTAGGTCTCTATTCATTGGAGCGTAGAAGGTTGAGGGGGGATTTAATCGAGGTATTTAAAATTTTGAGAGGGATAGATAGAGTTGACGTGAAAAGGCTGTTTCCATTGAGGGTAGGGGAGATTCAAACGAGAGGACATGATTTGAGAGTTAGGGGGCAGAAGTTTAAGGGAAATACGAGGGGGTATTTCTTTACTCAGAGAGTGATAGCTGTGTGGAATGAGCTTCCTGTAGAAGTAGTAGAGGCCAGGTCAGTTGTGTCATTTAAGGTAGAATTGGATAGGTATATGGACAGGAAAGGAGTGGAGGGTTATGGGCTGAGTGCAGGTAGGTGGGACTAGGTGAGATTATGAGTTCGGCACGGACTAGGAGGGCCGAGATGGCCTGTTTCCGTGCTGTGATTGTTATATGGTTATATGATATCTTCCAAATTGTTGTATCAAATCAAAACAATCTTAAGCTTTTGTCATATCAAATAGAATATCAGCACAATAATTCAAATGTGGGGTTCTACCTGGCCATGACCTAGGCCCCATTTGATTGTAAAATGAATATATTTAATCAAAGTCTGCTTTCAATACTTTGTTTTCCATACTTTCATAACCTATTAATAGTCATAATAATTTTCCAAGTCTTCCAAATCTTCCATACCTTCACTTGAACTTTCCACGCTCTCTGAGGTGGATGCCTGGTTCTCACAGTCTGCCAGTCTACACATGTCAATACACCTGAGGCCATTTGCAACACATATACATCTTGGGAGTGAACATTTTTTTAGACAGTTACAGGCCAGAAGATCCAGGATGGCATTGGGTGCTGGCTGGCCTTCCATCCTATGCACCACCATTGGTTCAGCTTCCTCTTCTCTCTCCATCTTCAATCCTCTTCCAATAGGGCTTGGCACTTGTGGGTCCTTCTCCAAACATCTTCTCCATTTACCAGCCTGATAGCTGGCTCGCTGAGCATGTTTTGTTAAGCAGTCCTTGCATGGTGGGAGTTGCTGACTTTCAATTTCACCTATTTTAGCACAGAAAAGTTGATGCCTGAGCTCATTGACCTTGGTGGTCGATGCTTTTGGGGCATACAGGAGACATGTAAGTGCCTCCAGTTTGTCCATCAGTTCTGAGGAGAGGTCCCATTCCCGACCCAACTCTAAGAATGTGTCCTGAGTTTCCCTGTTGCTGGTCAGAAGTTTTAGGGCACTTGTCTTCCTTTTGCCTGCAAAAGTGCTTACAGTGTCACATCCTGTGCAACCCGATGAGAGCCCTACAAATGTCTATGCCAACAGTGCAGCAACCTTTCTGATGTCTACTATGCCTTGTACAGGTTCTAGTACCACACTTCTGGAACAATGGAGCCTCAATTTTGTCACAAAATGCTAAAGACATGATAAGGACATTTGTGTCTTCTGAGCACGTCACTACAGATTGGTATCCCTCTCTTGTGGCATGGAGAAGTAGGCGGCCATCTGCTTCTTCTTGTTGACACTGAAGAACTGACACCTCCTCACTGGCTTGAGATGTGATTCTGTAACATTTGTTATTCACAGTTGCATACAGAATCTTCTTCTGTAGCTTTGCTCTGTACTCCGCCTTCCTCCATTCATGGACTATGAAGCTAATGAGACTATTTTTGTTACTGACTTTGGTCAGGAAGTTCTTCCACTGCCTCACCATCTGTGTGCCTGTGATACCTTGCAACTCATGACCAGTCTCTTCACCCCAAAGAGATCTTTCACTATTCTTGATAAAGTTCTCCATGTATGTGTCAAAAACAACATCTATTCTGCTACTCTGACTGGCTTCCCTCAGAGTCATACCCAGAATTGGTTGCCTTGGCCCTCGGAACTTTGAGTTCCCTCTGTAGAACTGGACTTTCCAAGACAACATCCCTTAATGATGCACTTTCAGGAACAATTAACAATTTTTCTTTGTCGTCTAGAAATATATCTACAAAATTGCCTAACTCAGATTCCAGTTTCTTATGAATGCATTTCCTTGTAGAATCTTTCAGGATTGTAACTCCACCAGATAGCATGAAAGATTCAAGTTTCATGATCAAAGAAGTGACCTGTACAATCATCTTGTTGGGTATGATATCAGTTCTGATATCCACAGAAAGCTATCACCGCTGCAACGTTATCACATATTTTCTAGCACTAGGGGTGTATACCTTTCCAAAAATCACTACAAGAATTATTCTCCCCAGATGGTACTGTTGGCCCAAATTTGGGGTCCTTGCTCATGGACTAATTATGTTTGTTGTAGAGATACTTGAGATGAATTGTGATATCAAAGCAAAGACAAATGTTTTACCATTTCATCTGAAGTGTTTATTAAAATCACAATACTCTACAGCAGGATTTCCCAAACTTTTTTGATGCCATAGACCCCTACCATTAACTAAGAGGTTCGTAGACCCCAGGTTGGGAACTCCTACTCTACAGAAACAAAATGCTGAGGCAAATCAAATTCCCAAAGCTGATCTCATGCACAGGTGATGGCCTGAAATTGAGTTATATACCTAGATGAGAGTCTCGCCAATGAGGCTTGTCCGTGGCAGCTAAATCCCAAATAATAAAAGCATGAGGAAAACTTGCAAACAAAATTTTGCAATTTGGGTACTTTTAGAAAATTTAAAGTTGAACTTCCAACCATGTTTTTTTTGTGAAGGATGCAATTCTGAGATACTGCAGCAGAGAATAGCATTCTTTACAAAGGCTGAATCCTGCCAACTATGCTAATTGAGAGAGCAAACTAAAAGGCCACATGAAGATAGCATTTAAAATAATGGGTGATTTATTAACAAATCAGTGCACCAGTAGACCAGTCGAAGCTGATCTACCCGAAAATTCTCAGTTGACAAGACTACCAGTAAAACTACATTCTGCTAATAGAATGGTGCCTATCGGAAGTAACAGAATAGGTTCTGATTGCAAAATAGAATGAATACCCACAGTTCTAACAGTAAATCTAATTTTGTATTATAACATTCAGTGCATGCTTAAATGTAATTAATGAAGCTCCTGAAATGTGTGTGTCATCACTGCTGCATTCAATGTTCCTTTACCTTTTTCCATCTATCACCCACAGCTTCACACACCTTGACCCCCTTCCCCACCCACCTAACTTCACCTATCACCTTCCAGTTTTTATTCTTTCCTCTCCCCTCCACCTTCTTAGTCTGGTCTCTTTCTCCTTCATTTCCAGTCCTGGTAAAGGGGCTTGGCCTGAAATGGCGATCGTTTATTCCTTTCCATGAATGCTGCTTGACCTGCTAAGTTCCTGCAACATTTTGTACATTTTGCTCTGGATTTCCAAGATCTGCAGAATCCCTTGTGTTTATGTATTCCCGGGTCCCTCTGTTTTATGGCATACCTCGGAGTTCTACTATTCACTCTGCAAGTCCTATTCTGTCAACATCTCACACTGGATTGCATTAAATTCCATCTGCCATTTTACAGCTTATTATCCCAGCTGGTCAAGATGACACACCAAGATCACTGCCACACCCCCAATCTTGGTGCATTCCACAAACCTATAGATCCAGTTTATCACATTATCATCAAAGTCAGTAACAAAGATGATAAACAAAAATAGACCGAGCACTGATCCCTACAGTTGCTTCCCCTGTTCTGCAGGTCTACTTGTACAACTTGTTACAAATAAGACCATAAGATATAGCAGCAGAATTAGACCATTTGGCCCATCGAGTCTGCTCCCCCATTTCATCATAGGTGATCCATTTCCCTCTCAGCCCCAGTTTCAAGAATTTCCAACTCTGAGTTTCCAACTCAGACGGGCGATGGATAATCACCTTCAAAGCCAATGCCCCAAGTGTCAAGGGCATCTCAAAATAATGAGCACCTTGGCATATGGCAGGTAGTGATATGAATTGATCTGCAAAAGGTTCATTCCAATGAATTCCACAGCTGTAGGAACTCCCTGGTAAAAATCCTTGAATTTAAGCCAATGAACAGGTAGACCAGTCCAAAATACATAAGGTGAAACAGCCAATGAAGTTAGTGCCAGAGTGGCAGTGTAGCATAGCAGTCCTTGTGATGCTTCACAGTGCTAGAAAATACCAATCGGTGTTTGATTCTCATTGGCGTCTGTGAGGAATTTTATACTCTCTCTTGTCTACGTGGGTTTCTTCTGGGTGCTCCGCTTTCCGTTCACATCAAAGATATTCAGTTATGATTAGTGAGTTGTGTGCAAGGTTTGTTGGCATCAGATGTGTAGCAACACTTGCGGGCAGCCCCCGAGTACTATCCTTGTACTGTATTGTTTGTTGACACAAAATGACACTTTTCACTGTATGTTTCAATGTACATTTGACAAATACAGCTAATTTATATCTTTACAAGAAACTCATTTCAAAAGTAAATGTATTATCAAAGTACATATATGTCACCATATACTACCCTGAGAGTCATTTTCTTGCAGGCATTCGCAGTAGAACAAGGTGGTTGTAGAATACACCTTCTTGGTATGTCTTCAGTGATGAACCTGGGGTCGTAGGATGTTTTGGGTCTTTAATCATCAGGCACCCTCGCCCAGGCGACCCAGTCGGGGGTGTCCAAGTGGCGTGCCAATCCGTAGATCCGCCCTCCAGATCCACAGCCACCTCAAGGCCTTTTCAGCAGCCTCCAGAATGTTCTTGTTGGCTCTTCTGCACTGTAGTCCTTTCACTCCGAGGAGTTTAAGAGTCCGCTGTAATGAATGGCCAGCAAAGCCCCGGCCCCCAACTTCGACTGGCTCACAGCGACCTCTCCAGCCACTGCTCCAGCGTTCTGCAGCAGGATCTGCTGGAGCAATGAAAAATGACCCTGAATATCAACGTGCAAAAGGAAGAGAGCTATTCAAACGCAAAAAGAAAACAAAAATAATGTAAATAAACAATACTGATAACATGAATTGTAGAGTCCTTGAAAGTGAGTCCATAAATTGTGGAATCAGTTCAGTGGTGTGGTTAGTGAAGCCATACTGGGCCAGGAGCTGATGGTTCAAGGGTTTAGCTCTGTTCACAGCAATCAGATATCATCAAAGGTTCAAAGATAGTATTTAATGTCAGAGAAGTGCATACAAGATACATTCTGAAATGCTTTTTCTTCGCAACCATCCACGAAACCAGAGGAGTGCCCCAAAGAATGAATGACAGTTAAATGTTAGAACCCTGAAGTCCTCCCCCTCCCATCTCCCCTCCCTCCTGCATGTAAGCGGCAGCAATATAAACATACTAAAGGTGGAAATAGAGCTGTTTCTGAAGATGCAAGCAAAGGAGTCATCGTTTAGCTCCATCACCACTCTGCACTGCCTTCTTTGGTGCCACACTGCATTGGTCAAGCAATCAATCTGGCAAACATCATCTTAGTTGTCCATATACCTTGTGTTTAAGGCATCATGTTATTAAAGACTTTTTGGGGGTGTGGATGGTGGTGGGTGTGGTTACATTGAGATGTTTCCTTCCACCTGCTCATGTTCATCAATGTTTCATTGGAGTCTCTCCCTCAAAGGCTGCCATTGTAAGTAGAGGAAGGAGCAAAAAGCATAAGAAGTCTCTTGAGACAGCACTTGACTCCACACTGAAGGTCAAGCACATTCATCACAAGAATTACACAACAGTTCTGCCATCTGTCGCAGTTATTTCACACTTCTGTTAGCGCAGCAGTCCTCTCCATTAGGAAGGCATCTCTCATGAGCCAGCAATAATTTAGGTTAACTTCAAATCAGTTGCCTTGCAATGAATGACACTCAGTAAGTGAGATGTTACTAGGTGTGAAATAATGTCAACAATTGTCAAACCAACAGGATTTCTCAATGCACTGACACATGTTGCCTGTCCTAAAGTGCAATGCATTCCATTGCTCCTTGTATGGTGTAAATCATCAGCAGAAATGCTAAATCAAGTTTTCTCCAAGCAAAGAATGCACCCTCACTGTAAGTTCAGTAATAGTCCTTTTTAAAAGTAAAAACAAACTACAGTCCTCTGCACTACAGTATTTGGAGATTGGAAATCTGTCCTTACAGAATTAAGAATCTCTACAAAAATTTTTTGAGATACAGAATAAAAGTTTGCTGTCACAAATGAAGGTTCCAATTTGTATTTTTATTTTCCTCAAAACTTCAAACCTTGCAGCATAAACAATAATTAATATATTGAGCAACACACACAAAGTGTCACGAGGTGGGGACAAGGACGCTGGGAGAGGAGCCACAAGCAGGACACAAACACGTCTTTTTTAGGTACAATAAAATAACGTTTATTACTTGCTACACAGAAAATTGGGAAATCAAGGGGGACAAAGGAACATTAACCTCAGATTAGGGGACTAGGGACTTGGATCGCCGCGGACCTGGAACTTGGAAACTGGGAACTGGGATCGCCGTGGCCATGTCTTGGACAGTGGGAACATGGACAGCCACGGCCCTGGGACCTTTCCCCTGGGGAGTGGGACCACCGCGGACCTTGGACTAGGAGACTAGGACCTTGATTCACCACAGCCAGAAAACATGGACCCCATGGATCGCCGCAGCCAGAAATGTGGACACCATAGATCGCCACAGCCAGAAATATGGACACCATGGCTTGTCGTGGCGACGGCGACTTGCTAAGGCTTCTTAACACTCTTGCCTCGAACAGCTAAAGCTTATAAGCTGCCAGTTCGGGTCAAGAGTAGATCACCTTAATTGCCAGCTCAAGGGACACATGTGTGGTGAACTACATATACCTGTCTGGACACCCCCCCTGCTGACTGCTCCTGTGGCTCCTCCCACTGACCCCTGTATAAAGGCGATCAAGGCCTGAGCCCGGCCTCTCAGTCTCCAGCATGTAGTATGGTGGTCAATCACCGCTTCTTTCTTCTTCCAGTCAATAAAAGCTGATATCTCGCCTTTACGTCTCAGAGTGAGTTATTGATGGTGCATCAACGTGAAACAGAATTGGAAGGGAACAAAGAGTCAATGGTCTGGATCATAAAGCAACCTAACTAAATTTAAAGGGGAACAGATCCGGACCATGATACAAAGTGCTACATGAACTCAGCAGGTCAGGCCACATCTATGGAAATGAATGAACTGTCAATGTTTTAGGCTGCGAACCTTCATCAGAACTGCAAAGGAAGGGGAAGAGGACATGATAGACGGTGATAGGTCGAGCCAGATGGGTAGGGGAAGAGAGAATGAAGTAAGAAGCTGGGAAGTGATAAATGAAAATGGCAAAGGGCTGGAGAAGAAGGAATCTGATAAGAGAGGAGAATGGAACATGGGAGAAAGGGAAGAAAGAGAAGCACCAGGGAAAGGTGATAGGCAGGTAAGAAGAGTTTCTTCCCAGCTCTTTACTTCACCTCCTTCCCATCTCCTAATATAGAAACATAGAAAATAGGTGCAGGAGTAGGCCATTTGGCCCTTTGAGCCTGCACCGCCATTCAGTATGATCATGGCTGATCATCCAACTCAGAACCCTGTACCTGCTTTCTCTCCATACCCCCGATCCCTTTAGCCACAAGGGCCATATCTAACTTCCTCTTAAATATAGCCAATGAACCGACCTCAACTGTTTCCAGTGGCAGAGAATTCCACAGATTTACCACTCTCTGTGTGAAGAAGTTTTTCCTCATCTCAGTCCTAAAAGGCTTCCCCTTTATCCTTAAACTGTGACCCCCTCGTTCTCGACTTCCCCAACATTGGAAACAATCTTCCTGCATCTAGCCTGTCCAATCCCTTTAGAATTTTATATGTTTCAATAAGATCCCCCCTCAATCTTCTAAATTCCACTGAGTGTAAGCCTAGTCGATTCATATGAAAGTCCTGCCATCCCAGGAATCAATCTGGTGAACATTCTTTGTACTCGCTCTATGGCAAGAATGTCTTTCCTCAGATTAGGGGACCAAAACTGCACACAATATTCTAGGTGCGGTCTCACCAAGGCCTTGTACAACCGCAGTAGAACCTCCCTGCTCCTGTACTCAAATCGTTTTGCTATGAATGCCAACATACCATTTGCCTTTTTCACCGCCTGCTGTACCTGCATGCCCACCTTCAATGACTGGTGTACAATGACACCCAGGTCTCGTTGCATCTCCCCTTTTCCCATTTGGCCACCGTTCAGATAATAATCTGTTTTCCTGTTCTTGCAACCAAAGTGGATAACCTCACATTTATCCACATTAAATTGCATCTGCCATGAATTTGCCCACTCACCTAACCTATCCAAGTCACCCTGCATCCACTTAGCATCCTCCTCACAGCTAACACCACCGCCCAGCTTCATGTCATCCACAAACTTGGAGATGCTGCATTTAATTCCCTCGTCTAAATCATTAATATATATTGTAAACAACTGGGGTCCCAGCACTGAGCCTTGCGGTACCCCACTAGTCACTGCCTGCCATTCTGAAAAGGTCCGTTTACTCCCACTCTTTGCTTCCTGTCTGCCAACCAATTCTCTATCCACATCAATACCATACCCCCAATACCATGTGCTTTAAGTTTGCACACTAATCTCCTGTGTGGGACCTTGTCAAAAGCCTTTTGAAAATCTAAATATATCACATCCACTGGCCCTCCCCTATCCACTCTACTAGTTACATCTTCAAAAAATTCTATAAGATTCGTCAGACATGATTTTCCTTTCACAAATCCATGCTGACTTTGTCCGATGATTTCACCTCTTTCCAAACATGCTGTTATCACATCTTTGACAACCGATCTAGCATTTTCCCCACCACTGATGTCAGGCTCACCAGTCTATAATTTCCCGGTTTTTCTCTCCCTCCTTTTCTAAAAAGTGGGGTTACATTAGCCACCCTCCAATCCTCAGGAATTAATCCAGAATCTAAGGAGTTTTTAAAAATTATCACTAATGCATCTACTATTTCTTGGGTTACTTCTTTAAGCACTCTGGGATGCAGACCATCTGGCCTCCTGGTTTCAACTATCACGTTGTGCTTCTTCCTCACCACCCCCACCTTTTAAAACTGACTTCCTTTTTCTTTCCAGTCCTGAAGAAGGGTTTTGGCCCTGAAATATTGACTGTTTACTCTTTCCCATAGATGCTGCCTCTAGAATTCTGTGTGTGTGCTTTGGATTTCTAGCTTTGGCAGATTTTGTCATGTTTGGTAAATATATACATGCTTCAGACTTCTGCACAGCACCACATTGGTTCAATATTGGGTCAAGGGAAATGTGATGTGACAGCAAGGCAAATGGAGGTGTTTGACCAAATGTTTTTGTATTGGTTTATTGTCACATAGGAAGATTCAGTAAGAGGCTTGCCTTGCATACTGTTTGTACAAATTGCCTCCTTGCTCAGTGCATTGAGGCAATACAAGATAAAATAAAAGCAATGCAAAATGAAGTGTGTAATCTACCAATGGAATGAAGTGCAGTGAAATGATCAAGTGCAAGAACATAACAAAGTAGGTAGTGAGGTTGAGTCCATTTTACCATACAAAAGTCTGATGACAGTCCTTGAGCCTAGTGGGACATGCTTTTATATCTTCTGTCCAATGCGATAAGGCAGAAGAGAGAATTGCCAGGGTGGGTGAGATCTATGATTATTTTGAATGTTATAGGAATAATAGAATTATGTAGATAGTGAGTACTAATCAAAAGAAACCCAGTGTTCAAAAACGCTGCTCACAATTTAACTTCCACTGGTACTTTAAGGCCATTCAAACAAAAAATCAATGGGTGTGGGACATTCAGATTCTGTGCCACAGGGAGAAGACAATAAATTTAATGGTCATGTTAATTGGCCCTCATTAAAATGCTCATGATTAGACCAGTGAAGGCATTAAGTGACAGTCGCTTAACAAATGACAGACATATTAACATATTGTTAAAGACAGATTTATTTTATTTAGATATACAATGTGGTCCAGTGAGCCATGCTGCCAAGCAACCCACCTATTTAACCCTAGCCTAATTACAGAACCATTTGTAATGACAAATTAACCTACTTCAGTACATCTTGGGACTGTGGGATGAATTCAGAGCACCTGGAGATTATGGGGAAAACATGCAAACTCCTTGCATACAGTGCCAAAACTGAACTTTGAGCTCTGATGCCCTGAGCTGTAATTGGGTTCCACTAACCGCTACGCCCTATCTCTGCCACCTTATATATTCAATTCAGGACACATCCATTTTTTCATTTGATTCTGTCCTGCTGAAGGGTCTCGGCCTGAAATGTCGACTGTTTACTCATTTCAATAGATGCTGCCTGACCTGCTGAGTTCCTCCAACATTTTGTGTGTGTTGCATGAATTTCCAGCATCTGCAGATTGGCGCTTGTTTTTGGACATCTTTTCACTATTTGTACATCTAGAGAGCCATCCCTCAACACTGCAATTAAAGCAGTATATTTTCGGTGACTGGAGTTTTATGCTCAGAACCTTCAGACTAGAATTTGAATATTCAAAAGGATTCTAATCATTTGTGATGTGTTCCCAATATTAATATATATTCTTCAAAAATCTACTCATCTGAACTCAAGTTCTTTCGATCCACTGAAACTATAGTTAATTGCTTAATGTTGACTTTGAGCTAAACATGACTGTGCAGTTCTCATTAAGATTTCGACTCCCTGTAAACTATATGTATAGTGGAAGCCACAACTCATCTGTCACTAAGGCACTAACCCATGTACATTTCATGCCATCTGTCTGCCACCAGATTGGATAATATCAGCCTTTTCTTGGCCACTATCTGCAGTTCTATTTCCATAAAGTTATGTCCATCCTGAACTCTGCTGTACCTGTCATGACATGTGATTGGTTCTGTGCATCTATCACGTCTGTTCTTGCTGACTTAATTACACACAGGGTTAAAAATAAAAACATTTCTGTACTATACAGCTCTATGATTCAATGATTCAGCAGTCCTTAAATCCAGAGACAGCCTTGTCCATCTCTACATATATATAATCCCACAAAACCCCCATTATTTGCCAATTTCGACCTTTTGAACAGCCCTGAATTGGAAATTCTTTAATATTAACATTGATGTTCATGCGATCGACTGCTGAACTCTTCATTCTGGAGTCCAGTCCCTAAACCTCTCTAGCCCTATTATTTGTGAACAAATACAAAAAAAAATTCTTTTTATTTCAAACCAATTTTTATGAACTGGGCTAATATCTTTTTTATATTCCTCGCTGCCCATTGTTAGAAACAATAATTAGAGAGAAAAAATTGCTGGCCTTTAGTGCTGTTGCTCAATTCATGGCTGATTCTTTTAAAATATACTACTATAAACTTTCTTGATATTAAAGGCTTTAGTGCTAAAGATTGCATATATATGTTTTCAAATCATAAGAATGCGACAATCCACAGATGTTGGAAATCCAAAGCAACACACACAAAATGCTAAAGGAACTCAGCAGGTCAGGCAGCATCTATTGAAATGAATAAATAGTCAGACTGAAGAAGGATTTCAGCCCAATGTTGACAGTTTATTTATTTCCACAGATGCTGCCTGTTCTACTGAGTTCCTTCAGCATTTTGCATGTGGTGCTTCATGTTTTCAAATGTTTGCATTCAAAGCCAATGAACCTACAGTATGAAAGATCTATTGAATAATTCCAGCTGAAGGGAAGCAAATTCAAGCAGGGAAATTACCATGAAAAAAATTGAAACGATAATTAAGGACAAGAGATTCTACAAAAGCTGGAAATCCGGAGCAACAAATCCAAAATGCTGGAGTAACTCAGCAAATCAGTGGCATCTATGGAGGAGAATTAACAGTCGACATTTTTGACCGAGACTCTTCATCTCAGCCAATTTTTAGGAGCAATAATAGAGAAAAATGGTTGCTGGCTCTCAGTGCTGTTCCTGTATTCAATAAGTTCAAGGCTGATTCTTTTTAATTATACTCCTGTGATGTTTCATGAGATTAAAGACATCAGTACTAAAGAAAGTGTATTTATGTTTTTGATTGCTTGCATTCCAAACGAATTAACAGAGTTTGAAAGATCTAGCGGAAAACACTGAAAACTGTCCCGATAATGTGTCTTGGCTTGAAGCATAGACTATTAATTCCCCTTCATGGATGCTGCCTGACTTGCTGGGTTTGAATGATAATTCAGCACTGTTCCACTGGACAGGCGGGGACGAAGTTGTTGCCTGCAGCTAAGAAATTTCCCTCTCTCTTAGATGTGCCAAATATGTGGGATGATGAGTCCAGTCCGATATATATTTCATCTGTGACATACAAACAATCATGAAATAGTGAGAGAGATAAACTAGTGCTGCAGTTATTTCTACGTAATAAAACTCTGATAATCCAGTACCTTTGGGACTTTTGTGGTTCCAGACCAGCAGATTTTATGGTCTATTAATACCCCAGACAGCTGCACGACCCACATGGGGCTGATGGGAAAAGACAACATGAACAGCAATATACACTTACAAGCAGGTGGTGTGAGATTGCTACTCAATCACACTTCTTTAGTGTGGTCTGCAGAGTTTAAAGGGAGGGAACACTGTGATTACTGGAGGTGCTGAGTTTATTCCGCATAATACTACATTTCAAACAGCAATGAATGAGGACAGGCTTTACTACCTCCTCTTGTGGCTTCATAAATGTGGATGATTTGCTAAGAGACATAGATCAAGTGGTTAGCCAGAGAATTTTTACCAGAGTATGAAAATGGCTAATACTAGGGGGGCATAATTTTAAGGTGATTGGAGGAAAGTATAGAAACGACGTCAGAGTTATTTCTTTTACACAGAACGGTGGATGCACGGAACATGCTTTCAGAGGCTGTGGCAGAGGGAGACACATTAGGGATTTTTAAGAGGCTATAGGTGAACACATTGAAGGAAGAAAGATGGAGGGCTAGGTAGGAGGGAGTGCTTAGAATAGGTCTTCTGTTCATTATGTGCTGTGTCATATGATGTAGGCAGACAATAGTCTTTCGATGACCATGAATATTTCTGGCAATTTTTCTACAGGTAACGCCCTGGTTAAGATTTTTACTGCTACACTGTAGGTATTTCATTTGAGCAGTTCCGTAAAAAATAGTGTGTTGGGCTTTTAGCGTGCTTGGGGTCTCAGCTAAAGATAAGGAGCTATGGATGTTCAACCTAAGAAAGTTGTATTAGCCAATCAAGATGGTGGAATTGCGGAAAGGTTCTAGAGAAAGCTGGAAAGAGGGGAGATTTATGACGGCCACTGGTGGGATCCGTGGTCCTTTTGGCGGGAGCTGCAAAGTCGGCTGGAGGGAAGATGGCTGAGGATGCCATGGGACGGAGAGTCCTCATTGCAAAGGGCGCTTTGTGTAGATGAAGGTCTCCAAGGAGGAAGGGCCAAGACTCCCAAGAAGGAGCCCGTTTGTTCTAGATGGATTTCAAGCGATGTTCAGGATGTGGTGTGTGCTTTCATGCAGATCGTGGGCCCAGTGCGTGAGTAAAAAGACAACCTCAGCATGAGGCCCGGCGATGTGCACATTTTGACTGGTTTTAACTGTGATGGGCCTTTTTTTCCCTTTTTCTTTTACCTACTAACTGTTCAATAAAGCTGAAACTTGTAAAAACACTTTCTTTATCATTTTATTGCTTGCTGACTGACAGTTGTGAAAAGGCAGCAGTTATGCAGCATTCGCTCAAACCAAGGTTCCCTTAATTGGAAAATCTCGACTTTTCTGTTCAGTTGAACCCCAAATCGTACTGACCCGAGATGCCTATTTATGAAATGTGGCCTTTTCACCGCTGAGTCCTGTGGCTGTTAGCAGCGCTGACTATAAGCCAAGTTTCCATACATGCGTTGTGAGGAGGCAGCAGATAGAAGTGGTTTGCCATTGCCTTCTTCTGGGCAGTGCCCTTACAAGACAGGAGGCCCCAGCCATTATCAATACGCTTCAGAAATTGTCTGCCTGGCGTCTGGGGTAAAATAACCAGGACTTATGAACTGCGCCAACTGCTCATATGGCCACCCACCAGCTACTTCCATGGTTTCACATGATCCTGATCAATGTGGAGGCAAAGCAGGCACTACACCTTGCCCAAGGGTGACCTGCAAGATAGCAAAGGGAAGGAGTGCCTTTCATCGTCTTTGGTAGAAACATAGCTCCAACCCATCACCTGAGGCTCTGGAGTAAGGTCAAGGAGATTAGGGTCGGTTAAAAATTCGGCACAACGTTATGGGTTGCAGAGCCTGTATTGTGCTGTAGTGTTCTATGTTCTGTGTTATGTTACTACCATCAGAGAGGAAGTACAAGAGTCTGAAGACCCAGACTCAACAGTTTCTTCCCCTCCACCATCAGATTGCTGAAACATGTATGAATCCATGATCACTACCTCACTATTCTCTCTCACTATATATTTATTTAAAATTTTTTATTAAAACTTACATAATTTTTAAGTCTTGCACTGTACTGCTGTCACAAAACAGCACATTTCACCATGTACCTCAGCAGAAGTAAACCTGATTCTGAAGACGAAGCCCAAACATTCTCTGAACACACTGGGGGAGGAAGTCCAGTCCGCCAGATATATAACAAGGCAGCAGCAGGAACATGTATCACAGAAACCACAACACTTATCGGCATACCACTCTCTCTTGCAAAACAGGGTGCTGTACATCTAGATATAGACATTGTTAATCAGTGGAGGAAAAGTGCACCTTGAGAATTATGAGAAGAACTATGTTCACTAAAGGCAACCATCTACCACCACTCTCTGGCTTCTTCCACAAAGCCAAAGCCTAATCCAATTTGCTACCACATCTTGAATGCCAAGTGACTGAGACTTCTTGACCATGTGGGACATTCCTTCATGTTGTCCATGTAGACAACATCCACTGCCTTGCCCTCATCAACCTTCCTGGTAACTTCCTCAAAAAACTGTATAAGATTTGTTAGACACAACTTGCCACCCACAAAGCCATGTTGTCTATCCCTAATCAGTCACTGTCTATCCAAATAATTATATGTCTCGTCCTTTAGAATATCTTCCAATAACTTTCTCACTACTGATATCAGGCTCACCGGCCTATAATTTCATGACTTATTCTCAGAGCCTTTCTTAAACAATGGAAGAATGTTAACTCTCCTCCAATCCTCCGACACCTCACCTGTAGCTAATGACATTTTAAATTTCTCTGCTAGGGTCCCTGCAATTTCTGCACTAGCTTCCCAAAGGGTCCAAAAAATACTCCTTGTCAGGCCCTTGGGATTTATCGACCGTAATTAAGAAAACTTCCCTGAAAACATTTGACAAATTCTTTCCCATCTACTTCTTTCCACAGTATGGGAGTCCCATTCAATATGTCAAGAGTTAATATCACCTACTATCACAATTTTATGTTTCTTGCAATAGTTTGCGACCTCTCTACAAATTTGCTCCTCTAAATCCCGGGGCCTATTGGGTGGTCTATAATATAATCCCATAAATGTGATCATACCTTTCTTATTCTTCAGTTCTACCCATAAAGCCTCACCAGCCGAGCTCTCCAGTCTGTCTTGTCTGAGCACTGCCGTGACATTTTCCGTGACAAGTAATCCTTCCCACTTTGTCACATCTAAAACAACAGAATCCCTGAACAATGATCTGTCTGACCTGCCCCTCCTGCAATCAAATCTTATTAATGACTACAATGTCATAATTCCTCATGCTGATCCATGCCTTAGGCTCATCCACCTTTCCTACAGTACTCACAGTCAGACTTAACTACCTTCAGACCTTTCAACTTCCAATGTAATGTCTAAATTGGGCTCAGGCTTTTGTTACGCCATGGACCAACATGCAAGGGGTCCAAGTGCCCCAGGTTAGAAACCCCTGGTCTAAATGGTAATACGACTAGTTAGAACCTGACCCTATCACTGCAAGTTTATTTGGAGCAAATACAACGATTATACAAAAAGAATCCTAACTCCAATAATGCGTCCCAGTTGCAGTCAGTCGGACACAAAGAAAATAGAACAAAATAAACAAGCACTTTACTCTTCAAGAGAATGTAATCTACATCGAATTTTAATGGTCACCATGTTATATTGAAATCCTTGAAATATAATGGTATTAACATATAGGAGCTAATAATAGGAGGGAAAAAATTTATAATAATTTCCTGCACAATACTCATTAAATGACTGAACAGTAAAAACCAAGTACAGCGTGAACTTTCTGAGATGAAATACTCTATTCCATAAATTCAGTAATCCGCTGACTAACAATGTTCAAAGGAATTTATGAATATGTGAATCAAGGCTACCATTTTAAATAGCTATGGGCCACAAGCCTTTTCAAATTGGTTCCTTGGGATTATGTGAAATTCAACCTTTAGCTGATGGCAAGGCAATAAAGAGATGTTAAACTCTCCCCCCTTTTGCTCACAGGCACAAACATCTTCATTTTGTGCTCTCTTAAAGCTCAGAGATGTGCTTTGGTATATAAACAGCTTCGAGAAGGCCAATTTACCAGCAGAACTGACAATAAAGGAACAAAAAGACCTCACTCTGGAGCAGGGCAACTGAGCAGCTCAAGAACACCACCAGATCAATTGTCGGAAAAGGATCTCAATGGAATCAGCTGCAAACCACTCCTCTGTGAAGGCGATGGTTGCCAAGTAAATCATATGATCAGATACTGGCAGGAATGTTGAAGGCAAACATCAAGGTGAGAAATGCAAACACATCTGGCAAAAATGTAAGCACATGAGATTCTGCAGATGCTGGAACTCCAGAGCAACACACACAGAATCTTGGAGGAACTCAACAAGTTAGGCAATTTCTTCCCCTTTTTCTTTCCGGCCCTGATGAAGGGTCTCGGGCGGAAATATCAACTGTGTTTAATAATTTCTGTAGAAGCTGCCTGGCTTGCTGAGTTGCTGCAGCATTTTGTGTGTGTTGCTCTGGTAAAAGTATTTTCCTTTGATAGGGACTACCATAGAGGTTCCTGTGAAAGTCCAAATGAATGTTTAATAATTAACGTTAGTCGAAGGCAGATTGACTGACTGCCCTGTTGTTTACCAAGTATTTACTACAGATACAATAAAAATGAAATAATGAACTTTTGAAAAATTAAACTCAATGGAATAAACAATGCAAATCTTTGATCCTTTTGGTGGTGTCCTGGCAGAGACGAGATATAATGGGTATAGTTGATGGCAATGTTCGTGCAGAGAGCAAATTGGGCTCAGGCTTTTGTTATGCCATGGACCAACGTGCAAGGGGTCCAAGTGCCCCATGTTAGAAACCCCTGGTCTAAATGGTAATACGACTAGTTAGAACCTGACCCTATCACTGCCAGTTTATTTAGTGCAGATACAACGATAATACAAAAAGAATCCTAACTCCAATAATGCGTCCCAGTTGCAGTCAGTCGGACATGAAGAAAATAGAACAAAGTAAACAAGCACTTTACTCTTCAAGAGAACATAATCTACATCGAATTTTAATGGTCACTACGTTATATTGAAATCCTTGAAATATAATGGTATTAACATATAGTAGCTAATAAAAGGAGGGAAAAAATATATAATAATTTCCTGCACAATACTCATTAAATGACTGAACAGTAAAAACCAAGTACAGCGTGAACTTTCTGAGATGAACTACTCTATTCCATAAATTCAGTAATCCGCTCACTAACAATGTTCAAAGGAATTTATGAATGTGTGAATCAAGGCTACCATTTTAAATAGCTATGGGCCACAAGCCTTTTGAAATTGGTTCCTTGGGATTATGTAAAATTCTGTTTACCATGCCATTTTGTTGATAGATTAATGAGAAAAGTTAGAAAGAACAAACAAAGAGGCATATAAACATTGAGAAATGCAGGTCAGAGTTGTTGCCTAAACCAGATATCGGAAGAAAAATGTCTGAAGTATCTGGCAATCTCAGCGATGTCTGTAAAGAAAGATAGCAATGGAATCAGTAGACCTGTCTCCCTCTCTTCTCGCTACTACCATTGGATGTGAGGTGCAGGAGTCTGGGGTTCCAAACCGCCAGGGTAGAGAACAGTTGTTGCTCTGCAGCCATCAGGCTCCTGGACAGGCTTCACTCACTTCAGCACTGACCTGACCCCACAACCTGTAGACTCACTTTGAGGGACTCTGCAGCTCAGCAGCTGTGTATTATTATTTTTATTTTTTTAGCAATTTGCACAATCTGTACTCTTTTGCACATTAGATATTTGTCGGTTCTGGTTGTGTCTGGTTTTTCATGGATTCTAATGTATTTCTTTGGTTTTCTGGGTACCTGCAAGAAGACAAATCTCAAGGTTGTATATGGTATATATTCCTTGATAATTAATTTGAACCCTGAACTTTGAACACTTGGCTAAACTTATAGTATAACTGATACAATCAGAAAATAAGGATTATCTAACCTTGTTCAATTCAATATTAAATCTGGAAGGCTACAATCTGCCTAGATGATGAATAAGACACAATTCTTCAAGACTACATTGGGTGCCATTGGATCAGTGCATTGGGCCACAGAAAGGCACGTCAGAGAGAGAGTGGGATGGAAAATGAAACCGACAGGCTCAGACTCACCTCTGCAACCTGCCTGAAGGTACTCCGTAAAGCACTCACCCAATCTGTGTTGGAATTGGGTTAAGAAAATCACTGCATCATCTCAAAGAATTGATGGTGTCCCCACACAATGGGGAAGTATGAGTTAAAAGCAAGTCATTCCATCTCCTGTGGTGCCTGAGGAAAGATCTGAGAGCAGGAAATAATTGATGGAGATCTAAAATAGTTACTATCAAAGGGAATACACCTTTCAGAAGTTTGAAAGAAGGAAAGAAAAGACCTATTTTTGAGTAACGAGTGCAGTTTTGGTCACCTAACTGCAGGAAAGATGTCAAAATGGTTGAAAGCCTACAGCAAAAATTTACAAGGAGGTTGCCAGATCTGAGTTATAGGGAAAGGTTGAATGGGTTAGGACATTATTCCCTGAAGCACAGAGGAATGAAGGGAGATCTGATAGAGGAACACAAAGTTATGCGATAACTTGTTAAAAAGCCTTCTGAAAGTCTAAGTAAATGATATCAACCGCTCTATTATCTTAAATTTTAGCTGCCTCTTCATAGAACTCCAGCATATTAGTAAAACACGATTTCCCTTTTCTGAACCCATGCTAGCTTTCTGCTAACACACCTGTTCTTATCATCTGCTGTTCCATCTCATTCTTTATTATTGTTTACATTATCTTAACTACAATACACATTAAGCTTACTGGTCTATAGTTAACTGGGTCAGTGCAGTCACCCTTCTTACATACCGGGGCAACGATAACCCATTTTCAGTCAACAATCTTAACTGACATTTGAAAAATAAATGTTAGGGGTCTGTATATATTAAATCACAGACCTCCTTAAATACCCATGGATATATGAGAGGCATAGATGGAGTGGACAGAAAATATCTGATTCCCAGGGTTGAAATGTCTAATACCAGTGGACATGCATTGAAGGTGAGTGGAGGTAGGTTCAAAGGGGACATGAGGGGAAAGATTTTAGTCAGAGAGTCGCGGATACCTGGAATGCACTTCCTGGTATGGTGGTAGGAACAAGTAATACATTAGAGGCTTTAAGAGATTTGGATAGGCACATGGAAGATGGAGGGATATGGACATGGTGTAGGTAGGAGGGATTCGTGTGTGGCTGTTTATGATTTGCTTTGTAGCTAGGCAGAATTGCCTGTTCCTGTGTTATACTGTCCTATGTTCTAATAAATTTACTTTGGACTTTGAACATTGGGAATATGAGGGGGAACATTGTGGTTTCTAAATCAGAATCAGAATCAGAATCAGACTTTAATCGCCAAGTACCTGTGCACATACAAGGAATTTACTTCCGGTAGATGTTGTCTCTCTGCTCATAACAATAATGATGATAAATATAAATGAAAATATAGATTATACATACAAGTAGTGCAATCCAAGTAATAGTTAACCGGCAGTTAACTGTTCAGCAAAGTGACCGCAGTAAGGAAAAAACTTCTCCAGTGCCTATTAGTCTTAGTCTGGAGGGATCTGAAGCGCCTACCAGACGGAAGCAGTTCAAACAGTCCGTGCGCAGGATGGAAGGAACCCTTTATGATGTTCCCTGCCCTCTTCTTCAACCTGGAAGAGTACAGGTCCACACTGAATCTTATTCACTCAGAGGATATTGTGAGCGTGGAACAAGCTGAGAATGGAAGTGGTAGATTCAGGTTTGATTTCAACATTTAAGAGAAGTTTGGATAGGTATGTGGATGTGAGGAAAATGGAGGGCTATAATCTGAGTGCAGATAGATGGAACTAGGTAGAATAGTATATGGTATGGACTGGATGGGCCAAGTGGCTGCTTGTGAAATCCTATTGGAAATAGATAAAATGATGAAGGCTGATTCAGTGAATGCAGTAGCTAATGAGGTAGAAGGTGAGGAACTGGGAACTATGTACTTGTTCTTAATGGGAGGATTTGGGCAGAGTGCAGAGGAATGGGAATTAGATAAAACGTAGCCAAGAACTCTTCCAATTATGACTGCTTGAAAGATAAGGTGAAGGAGGAAGAAGACATCTTTGAGACAACTGTGTGGAAATCCCTTTATCAGAGCAGGTACAACAAAGATGGTGTAAATATGAGAGCTGACTGGAGGCTCCCAGATGGCAAGGTGAGCAAAGATTTAGTCAGGATTGCTTTTGCAGGCTTATGAATTAATTACTGATTAATTCATTCCTCAAACTTCTCAATGAAAGAATGTTACTTATCCATATGAAAGATTAAAAAAAGGAATTTACTGTTTTCTTTCAAATATATTTCTATTGAATAGATTTTTATTTTATATAATTTGAGTTGCATTCAAATCATTCAGCATTTTTAATTAATGAATTCCAATGAAAAATATACATTTTTTTGTTAGCTGGAGACACAAGAAAAATTGGAGATGCTGGAAATTTGCAGCAGCACATACAAAATGCTGGACGAATTCAGCATGTCCGGGCTCATCTATAGATTGTTATGTGCCATGTCATATGACATAAGTAATCATGGTCTTTCCATGACCATGACTGTTCTTGGCAAACATTTCTACCAAAGTGCTTTGCCATTGCCTTCTTCTGGGTAGTTTCTTGACAGGATGAGTGACCCTAATAATTATCAATACTCTCCAGAGATTGGCGTCAGTGGTCACTTAACCAGGACTTATGATATGCACCAGCTGCTCATATGACCATCCAGCACCTGCACGCATGGTTTCATGTGACCCTGATCGCAATGGGGTAGTTAAGCAGGTTCTATGCCTCTTCCAAGCATGATCTGCAGGCTAGCGGAGGGAAGGAGCATTTTACAACTCCTTTGGTAGAGACACATATCCAGCCTACCACTCAGTACATCTATCTAGAGAAATAAACGATCAACATTATAGGCTTGAACCCTCCATCAGGACTGCAATAGCAGGGATCACAGGTGGCGGGGTGGGGGGGGGGGTCCAGTGAGAGAGATCTCACAGAACTCCCATGGAAGGAAGGAAGAAAGCTTCTTCAGGGTAGGCATCATGATCATGTGGCAGCTAGCATAACACTCTACACTGTCAGTGATCACCAGAGTCCAAGACCTGTATTGTCTGTAAGGAGTTTGTACATTATCTCCATGACCATGTGGCTTTCCTCCCCTATAGTCCAAATATGGAATATAAGAACATAAGGTATAGGAGCAGCACTAGGCCATTTGGCCCATTGAGTCTGCTCCGCCATTTCATCATGGCTGATCCAATTTTCCTCTCAGCACCAATTTCCTGCCTTCACCACCCCTCGTATTCCTTTATACCTGTGTACTCCAGAATCTATCAACCTTTGGCTTAGATATACCTAATGATTTGGGTTGTATATTGTTAGTAAGTTGTGGGCATGCTATGCGGGCTTCAGAGGCATGACGACACTTGCAGTCAGCTCCCAGCACGGTCTAGAGTCCTGTTGATTGTCGAAGCATATGATCCATTTTGTTGTACATTTCAATATTTCAAAGCACATGTGAAAAATAAAGCTAATCTATACCTTAAAGAGACATATTTTCCTTACATTGTAAACAATACAGAAGTACAGCTGGATTGTGGTATGAATACATTCTGGATGTCCAGATCAATTATTATTAACAGGTTGGATATGTCCCCGAGTTACACTTAGTGTCATTTTACATCAGCATGTGAGTCTGCATGTGCAATGAGAACTGATACAGGGATACCGCCTTTCACAGCTAGATGAAGCTATCATTCAACAGATCCTGAGAATATATTTGTTGTCCAACCCTTCAAGTCATAACGAGAGCTTAAATTTGTTTCTGCAGTGTGTAAATATTAGATTTATTTCATATATTTGCTTCTTGTGTTTTAAGATGTACATTTATATCCATTGAATTGGTAAATTTGCTGACAATACCTGAATATAAAATCTACCAGACAATTTTATGTATCATATTCGTAAAGCAAAAATGTTGAGGCTAAATGACTCCGCCAACAGAATGAGTAAGAAGAATGGCCCTTCTGGCACCATGCTGTATTAAAATAGATTGCTCCTGCTTCTATTGTTTGTATTTCTAAAAGCTGATAGATTTAGTTGTCTTGACGATGAGGTCATGAAGGATGAAGAAACGTTATTTGGATTCTCCAGTAAATGTTTCAATTTTTACTTGTCTCTGAACATAACAAAGACTAGATGAGAACTAAAATATGAATTCCAGCTTCACTTCTGATACTCAGACCTGGCCTGATTCTGCAGGGGGTTCTGGAAAATTGGAGGCATGATAATGATTTCACATGGGCCCTTCTAGGCAATGTTTCCTTAATGATTTGGAAATACACTCAATGGACATTTTATTGGGTACACTTGTACATCCAATGTGGTCCAAATTAGCAGCACATTGGGATGCAGTGACCATTTTGTCTCTGGGTGCAATAGTTTATCCATGTTCTATATGTATTTGTTAAATTATCTTCATAAGTTATCATGTGTTATATATACTGCTGTGGTTTACATCCTAATCTGAAGAAACATTGTCTTGTTTCTATATACATTATATGGTCATATACATTATATGCATGTCAATAAACTTGACTTCACTTGACCTGGCTTGTTAATGCAAATATCTAATCGGCCAATCATGTGGCAGTAACTCAATGCATAAAAGCATGCAGACTTGGTCAAGAGGATCAGTTGTTGTTCAGAACAAACATCAGAATGGTGAAGAAATGTGATCTAAATAACTTTAACCGTGGAATGTCCATACGGGTGGTTTGAGTATCTCAGAAACAGCTGATCTCCTGAGATTTTCACACACAACAGTCTCTAGGGTTTACAGAGAATGGAGCAGAAAAAAACAAAAAAAAATCCAGTGAGCTAAGTTTCTGTGGGCAAAAATGCTTTGTTATTGAGAGCTGTCAGAGGAATGGCCGGATTGGTTTGAGCTGACAGAAGGGTAACAGTTATGCAAGTAACCACCTATAACAACAGCGGTGTGCAAAAGAGCATCTCTAACTGCATAGTACATTGAATCTCAAAGTGGATGGGCTACAGCAGCAGAACACCATATCAGGTTCAACTCTTGTACCTAATAAAGTGGCCTCTGAGTGTGTTATTAGGCATTCAAGCACAGGAGTAGTTAGAATAGTCTGGGTATGTGGCCTGCTCCTGAAATCACAACAGCCAAAAGACACAGGGCAGCACTGTAGTGCATTGATTAGGACAAAGTTTTATATTGGCAGCAACCCGGGTTCAAGTCCTGCTACTGACTGAAAGGAGTTTGTACATTCTCCCCGTGACAGCATTGGTTTCCTCCATGTACTGGTTGGTAGGTTAATTGGCCATTGCAAATTGTCCTGTTATTAGCTAGGGTTAAATCAGGGGCTGCTGGTCAGTGCAGCACGAAGGCCTTTTTATAGATGCTTTATAGATACTTAATTGATTCCAAAGGAAATTACAGAGTCAAATAATAGAAGAGAAGTAAGAAAGGATCAAAGTAAGTTACCTCAAAAATGAAATGTACAAGATTTAAAAGTCAAAGATTATAAGATCACTTCCCTGGCTATAGGTTGACTCATCACAGAGCTGATTGCTGATAGTAAGAATGACCTCATATAGCACTCTTTGGAGCAGTGCAGTTGTCTTAGTCTATTGCTAAAAGTGCTCCTCTGTTCAGCCAAGGTGGCATGCAGAGGGTGAGAAACATTGTCCAGAATTGTCAGGATTTTCCATAGGGTGCCTTGTTCTACCACAGCCTCCATTGTGTCCAGTTTGACTCCTGTAACAGAGCCAGCCTGTCTGATCCGTTTATTGAGCCTATTGGCATCACATATGTTGATGTCCTTGCCCCAGAAACCAGCATATAGAAGACTGTACTGGTGACAACAGGCAGGTAGAACATGTGAAGGAGAGGCCTGCATACTCCAAAGAATTTCTATCTTTTCAGGAAGTAGAAGCAACTTCTGTACAGTCATCCAGGTGCACCCCCCAGGTACTTGTAGGTCCTCACCATACCCACATCCTCAACATCAATAGTAAAAGAAGAGCAGTTCAGGCTTAGTCTTCTTAAAGTCCTCTTCTGCTCTGTATCACAATAAATAAATAATCAACAGAGACCTGAATGCCACTGTAAGGCCTGGTTATCAACCTGAGCATTGTGGTTATCTTTTAAAATACTTCAGTTACGTTAAGATATTTTATCTCTGGAAGATCTTCATCAGCCATGAACTTAGATGGAAGTAAATGTATTTGCATTGAATAGATGTTTTCATTTTATAAAAGCAACATGCATAAAATGCTGGAGGAGCTCTGCCAGCCAGGCAGCACCTATGTAAAAGAGTGCAGTTGATGTTTTGGGCTGAGAACCTTTGTCAGGACCGGTGAAGGGTCTTGGCCCAAAATATCGTTGGTTGAACCTTTTCCGTAGATGCTGCTTGTCTACTGAGTTCCTCCAGTGTCTTGGATTTCCAGCACCTGCAGTTTGTCTCGTTTTTAATTTTATATGATTTGAGAAACATTCAAATCATTCTGCTTTTTTACTTAAGGAATCCCAATGACAGAGATTATTTTCAAGAGCTGGAGATACAAGCGAGACTGTAGAAACTGAAGGTCTGCAGCAACACACAAAATGCAGGTGGAACTCAGCAGGTTAGGCAACTTCTATGGAGAGAAGAGAACAGTTGATGTTTCAGGTGAGACCCTTCATCAGGACTGGAGCAGCAGAAATCAAAATGAACATTAACAGAGTGCTAGGGCAAGCAACTAGGAAGGCAATCATTATATGTTTTACATAGAGGCCACATTTGGAAATACCTTGGGTCTCCCAACCTAAGGAAAGATGGACTTGTAATAAAGGAAGTGAAGTGAAGTTACATCAACACAGACAAAATGCTGAGAGAACTCTGCAAGTCAGGCAGGACCTACAGAGGGAAATGAACAGTCGACCTCTTGGGCCAAGGCTCTTCATTAAGACTTGAGGGAAGATTTCATAGAGGTATACAAAATTAAGAGGAATATAGATATGGTATAGATAGGCTTTTACTACTGAGGTTGGGTGGAACTACAACTGGAAGTCATGGGTTAAGGGTGAAAGGTGAAAAGTTTAAGGGAACATGAGAGGATACTTCTTCACTTGGAGGATTGTGATAGTGTGGAACGAGCTGCCAGCACAAGTGGTGCATGTAAGCTCGATTTCAATGTTTTAAGTAAGTTTGGATAGGTACATGGATGGTAGGAGTATGGAGGACTCTGGCTTCAGGTCAATGGCAGTAGGCAGCTTAAATGGTTCGGCGTGGACTAGGTAGGCTGAAGGGCCTTTCTATGACTCTATGACTTTATGAAAGGAAGGGAGGAGAAGCCAGACTGTGAGGCTAAGCACATATTTGAGTTTGCTGACAACACCACTGTCTCTGGCCAAATCACAGGTGGTGACAAATCACCATGCAGCAGGGCTGACTGAAAATCTGGCTGAATGGTGCCACAACAACAGCCTCTCACTCAATAGCAACAGGACCAAGGAGTTGATGATTAACCACAAGAGGAAGAATCCAAAGGTCGATGAGCCAGTCCTCATTGGGGGATCAAAGGTAGAGAGGGTCAGCAACCTTAAATTCTTTGGCATTATCAGTTCATTTCAGAGGAATTGTCCTGGGTCCAGCACATAAGTGCCAGTGCAAGGAAAGCACAGCAGGGCCTCTACTTTCTCAGGAGTTTGCAAAGATTTGGCATTATATCTGAAACTTTGACAAACTTTTAGATCTGTGTGAAGGAGAGTATACTGACGTAACATCTCGGTCTGGTTTAGAAACGCCAATGCCTTTGAACGGAATGGCCTGGCCTACAAAAAATAGTGCATACAGCCCAGTTCATCATGGGTAAAGCCCTTCCCACCCTTTGAGCACATCTACAAGGAGTGTTTTCACAAGAAAGCAGTATCTCTGTTTTATGGTTTTATGTCAATGACCTTTCATCCAAACTTAGAAACACAGAAACTTCTAAAACAATCTGAAATGTTTCTTTCTCCATAAATGCTGGCTGACTTCAGGACAGAATGCAGTGTTTGACTAATTGTTATAATTTCGGATTTAGTATTTTTAGTTGGTGAAATATTATTGACTGTTTTCTTCTCTGTAACTTTGCTTAATGACATATTTGTGAACAATATATTTGCGTTCAATAACAAGTTCTAATCCAGTTGTCATTTTTAACAAACTTTTACCTGTGTACCTGTTTAATATTTCCTGCTCAATTATAAAATACCACACATCCATCTACATTAACATCCATCTGTCATTCGTTGCTTCAGTGATCCAAATCCACTTGAATGCAATAAATCTCCCTTCTGCACAACATCTGGCTGCGTGGTTCAGTGTCAGCAGCAAATTTTAACATATTACAACGGTGCTTTCCTGTGTGCATAACATACAGGAAACTCTGCAGATTTCTACCAGTCCTTCAATTCAGATACTCCTTTTATCACCACCCTCTACTTTCCATTCCCTGCATTGTTTTCAATCCAGACCGCTAACTTGTTCTAACTTTGTGACCTACCGAAGTTTCCACTTGATTTAATTTCAGGTAATGATCAGGATAAGGTGAATGGACATTATAGGTGGAGTTGAAAAGATCTTTCAGATCCTCTCGATTCTATTTTATAGAGTCATAGAATCATAGAGCAGTATAACACAGATAAATTACCTTCAGCCCATCTAGACCCTGCCAAACTATTACTCTGCCTAGTCCCATATTCTTGCACCTGGACCATGGCTACCCATTCCCCTTCCTCTATGTGCTGTACCTATCCAAATTTATTTTAATTGTTGAAACCAAACCTGCATCCATCACTTCCACTGGCAGCTTGTTCCACACTCTCACAACCCTCTGATTGAAAAAATTGCCTTCATGTTCCCCTTAAACATTTTACTTTTCACCCTTATCCCGTAACTTCTAGATCTAATCTCAAACAACTTCAGTGGGAAAATCCTTCCTGAGTTTACCTTATCTACATTCAGCCCTCGTAATTTTGTATATCTCAACTAAATTTCCTCTCATTCTCCTATGCTTCAAGGACTAAAGTCCTAAATGTTCTCCAACTTAAACGCTGGTGAGCTGAAGTTGAAAATGTGCAACCTTCAAAAATTATGCAATTTAGGTCACTATCCAGAATAAAGTTATACCCATCCCCTGTTGCATGTTCTTTCACAGATCTGGCATGAGACATGATCTACAGTTCACCACTGGGATGCATAAAATGTGACACTTTTTTCTAATCACTGCTGAAATAAACAGTAATGAATAACACGCACTCGGTAAAGATGGATTGGAATAATTCAATTGAAGACAGCCAACAGAGATATAGATAAAGATACAGATTACATTGAGAAGAAATGGTTTTAGGTCAACACTCTTCTTTGGGATACACTGTAAATCTTGCTTCTGTCCAACATATTATTTGTTTAATACCAATGACATCCTACCAGATGAAATTGAAGTGTCACATGCATTTCAGTATGAATGCTAACATTTATCATTTCTACATCCAGTCAAGCTGATTCTTGAAACATTTTACAGGCTATTCTAGCAGCTGTATCTATTGTTTATGCAAATCCTGTGACCTAAATTTATGTAATTTCTCCTTTCAAAAGGTATACTCCCAAATCTAGCAACAAAACCAAAATCTGTGCATGGTTCCATTATCACTCATTCTTCAAGGTATCTTACAGAATTTGAAAGGGTTGAAAAAACTGAGGTGGTTTTAATAGCACAGCACCATCTCAATGCTAGTCTTGATTGAATTTAAGCTTCTCTTTCCAATGAAGCTCTTTAGAAGTTTTCTCCTTTGCACAGTAAGATCATTGAACTTTTCCCATTCTATTCTGGTCTGCTGACATTACCCACGATTCAAAATTCTCATCATCAACTTGCTAACCTTGAGGCATTTTCATGTATAGAACATTACAGCACAGTTCAGGGCTTTTGGATCATGTTACACACAAAGTACTGGTGGAACACAACAGGCCAGGCAGCATTTTGTGTGTGTTGTTTGAATTTCCAGCATCTGCAGATCTCCTCATGTTTGCTTTTTGGATCATGTTGTTGTGCTGACCTTTTATCCTGCTCTAAGATCAATCTAACTGTTCCATCTCATATACCACACCCCCCCCCCCAAACATCTTTCTAGTGTTCATGTTCTATCAAAGAGTCTCTTAAATGTCTTCAATATATAGTTTAATTTTTTTTCTTGTATTAACCATTTCCAATTGGGAAAATATCTCTGGTTGTTCACTCAGTCACTTCTTATCTTCCTTCATTCCAAAGGGAAAAGCCCTAGCTTACTCAACCGTAAGAATATAAGGACATAAGAAATAGGAGCAGGAGTAGCCCTTCTACTTCATTGAGCCTGCTCCGCCATTCAAATAAGATCATAGCTGATCTGGCAATAGACTCATCTCCACCTACCAGCTCCATCAAACTGTCTTTTCCCCATAACCCTTAATTCCCCTACTATGCAAAAATCTATCCAATCTTGTCTTAAATATATTTACTGAAGTAGTCTCCACTACGTCATTGAGCAGAAAATTCCACAGATTCACCACTCTCTTGGAAAAACAGTTCCTCCTCATCTCCATCCTAAACCTACTCCCCCGAATCTTGAGACTATGTCCCCTAGTTCTAATCTCAATTACCAGTGGAAACAACTTTCCTACCTCTATCTTATTTATCCCTTTCATAATTTTATATGGTTCTATAAAATCTCCTCTCATTCTTCTGAATTCCAGCAAGTACAGTCCCAGGCAACTCAATCTCTCCTCATAGTCTAACCTCCTCGTCTCTGGAATTAAACTGGTGAGCCTCCTCTGCGCCATCTCCAAATCCAGTATATCCCTCCTCAAGTAAGGTGACCAGAGCTGCACACAGTACTCCAGGTGTGGCCTCACCAGTACCCTGAACAGCTGCAGCATAACCTCCCCGCTGTTAAATTCAATCCCTCTAGCAATGAAGGCCAGCATTCCATTTGCTTCTTGATAGCCTGCTGCACCTGCAAACCAAACTTTTGTGATTCATGCACAAGCACTCCCATGACCCTCTGCACAGCAACATGCTGCATTGTTTTTTACAATCTAAATAATAATCTGCTCTTTGTGAACTTATCTGCACAAGACGTGCGTTCCAATTGAGGAGGTATCCTCGTAAAACTCTATACCCTCTCTGAAGCTTCCACTTCCTTCCTATAACGAGTTGATAAGAACTGAACACAATATTCCAAGTGGGCCTAAACATGAGTTTTATAGAGCTGCAACATTACCTCATGGCACTTGACATGGAGTAATTCGGTAAAATTTGCTTCATGAAGTTTTGCTTGTTGGGGATTTTTTAAACAACACTCTATTTGTTCCCATTATTCTTCAGCCCTTTAAAAACATTTTCAGACCTTTTTAGTATGATTGGCACCGTATTTATATGTTTTGACATAATGTTTATATTTTAATACATTAAAGATCTGTTAACATGCAAGAACACTTTAAGGCACAGAAATCTCCATCCCCTGTTAACTTAAATCAGTACATACAACATGATGCCTCCATACACTGGAAAATGTAGTGAAGTGACTTGTGGAGAAATAAGGGTAATTTTGCAAGTGAAAAGAGGCCAGAATACAGATTCACATTACATCTCGGTGTATGCTCTTTGCATTGCAGGTCACATCCATTTATGCCATATCTGCTGCATTCAAATTTTCTGCATCAAAGTCATAGTGTATTACAGCATGGATGTAATACTTTAAACCTTTTAATACCTTCTGATGATTTTTAAACCAAAAAGTTCATGCTGGTCATGGTTCTCACCCAGCTGATCCCAAGTTCCTGCATTAGGCCCATACCCCACTATATTCTGGAGATATGCAATATAGCAAATAATCATTTCAACAGCAGCCTGTTTTCATATTTGAAAATGGATTGGAAATTGAATTTAAAATGCAGCTTGGAAGAATGGTCTTCCTGAGCTGAATTTTAGAGTAAAATACAGGTGGGGGAATATACAGTTGTCTACATATGTCTACATATGCAAGCAACATCCCTTTGCATGAATATGACTCAGACACCACAGTAATTAACACTCATTTTGGGTAAATCTAAACCTGTGCCTTATAGTTTGCACGCAACTACCCTGGGGCGAAGACTGCTACCATCCACCTTATTTGTGCCCCTTGTAATTGCAAACACTTACATAACATCTTCTTTCATTCTGCAACATTTCAAAGAATGAAGATCTAACCTGGTCAATCTAACCCTATAGATTTGTCCCTCAAGTCATGGCTGTGTATTTGGAAATTTTGTCTGCATCTTTTGCAGTTTCACCAAGTCTTTCCCATAACAGGTTGACCAAACCTGTGCACAGTACTCTCAATATGGCCTTGACAACCACTTATCCAACTCCAACATGAAGTCCAAACCCAGTGCCCTGAAGGTCAGTATGCTAAACTCCATTTTCACCAGAATATCTACCTGAAAACAGCTTTCAATGAACTATGCACTTGTGCTCTTGGGTTCCTCTGTTTCTTTACACTCCCTAGTGCCCTACCATTCACGTTTGTCGTTGAGCCTACTAGTGGATCAGCTATACTGCATCAGATATTATGTAATGAACCAGAGGCAATGAGGGAGCTTAAGGTAAACGAGCACATAGGAGCCATAGATCATAATATGATCTGAAATTTGTGTAGGGCTCTCAGTACCAGTAACTGTGGTGTTAACTGTTCAGGCTAACAAAATGGCTTCTCTGTATTGTTCTAATGAAATGGCTTCTCTGTAACGTTACTTAATGCTGTAATGGGATTCTGTGTCTGGAACGTTTGGGTTATAACTGTAGATAAGGGGGGAACTAACCAATGGAGAATTGTTATGCTATCTTGTATCTGTGAGTTGAGCAGGAGTTCACGATCTTTTGCGGGAGGCAAGCAAGGAGGACGGACATGTGAGGAGCGGACAGCGGTTCCAGGGCGGTGGATACTGGAGTCCGACGGTTCAGATGGTGGTCGAAGGCTTGGAAGGTCATTGTGGATGGAACTGGAGACGTCAGCTCCGAAGTATTATAATATTATATGTACATACTGATAAACTTACTGATTTGGTGACTTTAGGTTATCTGTTTCTACTAACCCATCACTAAGAAATAATTATAAAGTTGCAATTATTTACTCGCCTTTGGTGTATTATCTGATATTTGTGTTGTGGGCATGTACTGGGGGGTGGGGGCATTACACCATATTTACACTGAAGTATTGCACTATTGGCGGGTTTCATCCTAGGCAAACGGGGGGGGGGGGGTAAATTGGGGACATGATGCTACATTTGACAGGGAGAAAATAAAGTCTGATGTAGCAGTATTTCAGTGGAGTAAAGGAAATTACAGTGATATCAGAGAGTTGTTGGCCAAAGTCAACTGGAAGGAGCCGTTGGCAGGGGTGACAGCCGACCAGCAACGGCATGAATTTCTGGAAAAAAATGAGGAAGGTGCAGGATAGATGTATTCCAGAAACTAAGAAATACTCAAATGGCAAAACAGCACAACTTCTGACAAGGGAAGTCAAAACTAATATAGACGTAAAAGAGCAGGCACACAACAAAGCTAAAATTAATGGGAAGATAGAGGATTGGGAAGCTTTTAAAAACCTACAGAAAGCAACTAAAAGAATCATTAGAAGAGAAAAGATGAAATATGAAAGCAAGCTAGCAAACAATATCAAAGTGGATAGTAAAAGCTTTTTCAAGTATGTGAAAAATAGAAGAGAAATGAGAGTGGATACCAGACCGCTAGAAAATGAAGCAGGAGAAATAATAATGAGGGACAAGGAGATGGCAGATGAACTAAATTAGTATTTTGCATCAGTCTTCACTGTAGAAAACACTAGCAGTGTGCCAGACGTTGTAGGGAATGAGGGAAGAGAAGTGAGTGCAGTTACTATTACAAGAGAGAAAGTGATCAAAAAGCTGGAAGACCTAAGGGTACATAAGTTACCTGGACCAGGTGAACTGCACCCTAGGGCTCTGAAAGGGTAGCATCAGAGATTGTGGAAGTATTAGTAATGATTTTCCAAAAATCTTTGGAGTCTGGCATGGTGCCAGAGGACTGAAAAACTGCACAAATCGCTCTATTTTTTAAGAAAGGAGGAAGGAAGACAGCAGAAAGGAAATTAAAGATCAGCTAGTCTGTCTTCAGTGGTTGGGAAGATGTTGGAGTCAATAGTTAAGGATGAGGTTACGGAGTGCTTAGTGACCCAGGACAAGATAGGACAAAATCAGCATGGTTTCGTTAAGCAAAAATCTTTCCTAATAAACCTGTTGTAATTTTTTGAGGAAATTACAAGTAGGATAGATAAAGGGCATGCAGTGGATATTAGAACATAAGATAATAAGACCATAAGACATAGGAGCAGAATTAGGCCATTTGGACCATTGACTCTGTTCCATCATTCAATCATAGCTAATTCTTTTTCCTTTCCTCCTCAACCCCAGCTCCCGCCCTTCTCCCTGTAACCTTTGATGTCATGGCCAATCAAGAACCTATCAAACTCTGACTTAAATACACCCAACGATTGGCCTCCACAGCTGCATGTGGCAACAAATTCACCATCCTTTGGCTAAAGAAATTTCTCCACATCTCTGTTTTGAAAGGGCACCCTATATCCTGAGGGAGTGCCCTCTTGTCTTAGACTCTCCCACCATAGGAAATATCCTTTGACCATCTACTCTGTCTAGGCCTTTTAACATTTGAAAGGTTTCAATGAGATTTCCCCTCATCTTTCTGAATTCCAGCAAGTACAGACCCAGAGCCATCAAATGCTCCTCGTATGATAACCCTTACATTCCTGAAATCATCCTTGTGAACTTCCTCTGGTCCCTCTCCAATGCCAGCACATCTTTTCTAAGATGAGGGGTCCAAAACTATTCACAATACTCAAGGTGAAGCCTCACCAGTGCCTTATAAAGCCTCAGAATCACATCCTTGCTTTTGTGTTCTAGACCTCTTGAAATGAATGCTTAACATGGCACTTTCCTTCCTCACCACTGACTGGACCTGCAAATTAACCTTTAGGGTGTTCTGCACAAGGACTCCCATGTTCCTTTGCATCTCAGATTTTTGGATTTTCTCTGTTTAGAAAATTGTCCGCACATTTATTTCTACTACCAAAGTGCATGACCGTGCATTTTCTAATATTGTATCTCATTTGCCACTTTCTTGCCCATTCTCCGAATCTATCTGAGTCCTTCTGCATCCTGCCTGTTTCCTCAACACTACCTACCCTCCACCAATCTTCATATCATCTGCAAAATTGGCAACAAAGCCATCTATTCCATCATCTAATTCATTTATATGCAGCATAAAAAGAAGCAGCTCCAACACGGACCCTCCCCTACAAAACACCATTAGTCACTGGCAGCCAGCCAGAAAAGGATCCATTTATTCTCATTTGCTGCCTTCTCCCAATCTGGCCTGGGTAACTTTTGTACTTTTAGGTCTTTTAGCTTTTTGAGCACCTCCTCGCTTGTAATAGCAACTGCACGCACTTCTCTTCCTTCACACACTACAATATTAGACATATTGTCAGTGTCTTTCACAGTGAAGACTGATGCAAAATACTCATTTATTTCATCAGTCATCTGTTTGTTCCCTGTTACTGTTTCTCCTGCCTCATTTTCTAGAGGTTCTATGTCCACTCTCATTTCTCTTTTATTTTTAACATACTTGAAAAAACTTTTACTATCCTCTTTACTATCCATTTGCTAACTTGCTTTCATATTTCATCTTATCCCTTCTAATAATTTTTTTAGTTGCTCTCTGTAGGTTTTTAAAAACTTCCCATTTCTCTAACTTCCCACTAATTTTTGCTTTGTTGTATGCCCTTTCTTTTGCTTTCACAATAGCTTTGACTTCCCTTGTCAGCCACTGTTGTACTATTTTACCATTTGTATATTTCTTCATTTTTTTGGAAAACGTATGTCCTGCACCTTCCTCATTTTCCCCAGAAATGCACACCATTGCTGCTCTGCTGACATCCCTGCCAGCAGCCCCTTCCAATTTACTTTGGTCAATTCTTCTGTCATACTACTGTAATTTCCCTTACTCCACTGAAATGCTGCTACATCAGGTTTTACTTTCTCCTATCAAATTTCAGGTTGAAAATCATATTGTGATCACTGGTTCTTAAGGGTTCTTTTACCTTAAGCTCCCTAATCACCTCTGGTTCATTACATAACACTCAATCCAGTATTAGCTGATCCCCTAGTAGACAAACTGTTCTAAAAAGCCATCTCTTAGGCATTCAACAATCTCAGTCTCTTGAAATCAATTACCAACCCCATTTTCCCAATCGACCTGCATGTTAAAATCTCCCATGACTACTATAACATTGCCTCTTTGACTCCCCTTTTCTATTTCCTGTTGCAACCTGCGGACCACTTCCCAGCCACTGTTGGGAAACCTGTATATTAATGATATAGATAATGGAATAGATGGCTCTGTTGCTAAATTTGAAGATGATACAAAAGATTGGTGGAACAGCAGGTAGTGTTGCAGAAGGACTTAGAAAGATTAGGAGAATGGGCGAGAAAGTACAATGTTGGAAAATGCGTTATGCACTTTGATAGTAGAAATAACTGTGCAGGCTATTTTTTAAATGGGAGAAAACCCCAAAATCTGAGATACAAAGGGACTTGGGAGACCTTGTGTGAAATACACTAAAAGATAACTTGAACGTTGAGTCAGTGGTGACTCGGTAGGTTAAGTCAAGGACAATAGGGCACAGCCTCAGGATAGCGGGGCATGTATTTAAAACAGAGATGTGGAGAAACTTCTTCAGCCAGAGGGTGGTGAATTTGTGGAATTAGTTACCACATGTAGCTGTTGAGGCCAAGTTGTTGGGTGTATTTAAGGCAGTGATTGATAGGTTCTTCATTGGACATGGCATCAAAGGTTACAGGGAGAAGACTGGGAGTGGGGCTGAGGAGGGGAAAAAAGGATCAGCCATGATTGAATGGTGGAGCAGATTCAATGGGCTAAATGGCCTAATTCTGCTCATATATCTTATGAACTCCAAAGACTAACACATTTATCCTGCTCAGTGATAAGGCAGACACTGATATCCCCTGAAAGATCTTTCTAGTTTTTAACAGGCAATCACAATTGCAAAATTTCGTACATAGGAAAGCTTTATATTGTTATCCCCTGATGTTCAAACAAAAGACTTGAAGTATATGAGAGAAAACACATCTGGTAGAAAATACAAGAGTCTCGGGACTCACACCACCAGGTTCAAGAGCAGTTACTACCCCTTAACCAACTCGTGAACAAAAGTGCATAACTACACTCACCTATTGAGATTTCCCATAACTAATGTTCTCACATTAAGGACTCTTTTAATAGAATAGAATAGTACAGCACATTACAGGCTCTTTGGCCCACAATGTTATGCTGACCCTCAAACCCTGCCACACATATAACCCCCCAACTTAAATTCATCCATGTACTTGTCTAGTAGTCTCTTAAACTTCACTAGTGTGTGTGCCTTCACCACTGACTCAGGCAGTGCATTCCACGCACCAACCACTCTCTGAGTGAAAAACCTTCCTCTAATATCCCCCTTGAACTTCCCTCCACTTAACTTAAAGCCATGTCCTCTTGTACTGAGCAGTGGTGCCCTGGGGAAGAGGTGTTGGCTGTCCACTCTGTCTATTCCTCTTAATATATTGTACACCTCTATCATGTCTCCTCTCATCCTCCTTCTCTCCAAAGAGTAAAACCCTAGCTCCCTTAATCTCTGATCATAATCCATACTCTCTAAACTAGGCAGCATCCTGGTAAATCTCCTCTGTACTCTTTCCAATGCTTCCACATCCTCCCTGTAGTGAGGTGACCAGAACTGGACACAGTACTCCAAGTGTGGCCTAACTAGAGTTTTATAGAGCTGCATCATTACATCGCGTCTCCTAAACTCTATCCCTCGACTTATGAAAGCTAACACCCCATAAGCTTTCTTAACTACCCTATCTACCTGTGAGGCAACTTTCAGGGATCTGTGGACATGTACCCCCAGATCCCTCTGCTCCTCCACACTACCAAGTATCCTGCCATTTACTTTGTACTCTGCCTTGGAGTTTGTCCTTCCAAAGTGTACCACCTCACATTTCTCTGGGTTGAACTCCATCTGCCTCTTCTCAGCCCACTTCTGCATCCTATCAATGTCTCTCTGCAATCTTCGACAATCCCCTACACTATCGACAACACCGCCAACCTTTGTGTCATCTGCAAACTTGCAAACCCACCCTCCTACCCCCACATCCAGGTTGTTAAGAAAAATCACAAAAAAGTAGAAGTCCCAGAACAGATCCTTGTGGGACACCACTAGTCACAACCCTTCAATATGAATGTACACCCTCCACCATGACCCGCTGCCTTCTGCAGGCAAGCCAATTCTGAATCCACCTGGCCAAACTTCCCTGGATCCCATGCCTTCTGACTTTCTGAATAAGCCTACCAAGTGGAACCTTGTCAAATGCCTTACTAAAATCCATGTAAACCACATCCACTGCACTACCCACATCTATATGCCTGGTCACTTCCTCAAAGAACTCTATCAGGCTTGTTAGTCATGTTCTACCCTTCACAAAGCCATGCTGACTGTCCCTGATCAGGCCATGATTCTCTAAATGCCCATAGATCCTATCTCTAAGAATCTTTTCCAACAGCTTTCCCACCACAGACGTAAGGCTCACTGGTCTATAATTACCCGGACTATCCCTGCTACCTTTTTTGAACAAGGGGACAACATTCGCCTCCCTCCAATCCTCCAGTACCATTCCTGTGGACAATGAGGACATAAAGATCCTAGCCAGAGGCTCAGCAATCTCTTCCCTCGCCTTGTGGAGAAAACTGGGGAATATTCCGTAAGGCCCCAGGGACTTATCTGTCCTAATGTATTTTAACAACACCAACACCTCCTCTCCCTTAATATCAACATGCTCCAGAACATCATCCTCACTCATATTGTCCTCACTGTCATCAAGTTCCCTCTCATTGGTGAATACCGAAGAGAAGTATTCATTGAGGACCTCTCTCACTTCCACAGCCTCCAGGCACGTCTTCCCACTTTTATCTCTAATCGGTCCTACCTTTACTCCTGTCATCCTTTTGTTCTTCACATAATTGAAGAATGCCTTGGGGTTTTCCTTTACCCTACTTGCCAAGGCCTTCTCATGCCCCCTTCTTGCACTTCTCAGCCCCTTCTTAAGCTCCTTTCTTGCTACCCTATATTCCTCAATAGACCCATTTGATCCTTGCTTCCTAAACCTCATGTATGTTGTCTTCTTCCACCTGACTAGATTTTCAACTCCACTTGTCACCCATGGTTCCTTCACACTACCATTCTTTATCTTCCTCACTGGGACAAATTTATCTCTAACATCCTACAAGATATCCCTAAGCATCGACCACATGTCCATAGTATATTTCCCTGGAAAAACATCATCCCAATTCACACCCACAAGTTCTAGCCTTATAGCCTCATAATTTGCCCTTCCTCAATTAAAAATTTTCCTGTCCTCTCTGATTCTATCCTTTTCCATGATAATGCTAAAGGTCAGGGAGCGGTGATCACTGTCCCCCAGATGTTCACCCACTGACAGATCTGTGACCTGACCCGTTTTGTTACCTAATACTAGATCTAGTATGGCATTCCCCCTAGTCGGCCTGTCAACATACTGTGTCAGGAATCCATCCTGGACACACTTAACAAATTCTGCCCCATCCAAACCCTTGGAACTAATCAAGTGCCTATCAATATTAGGGGAATTAAAGTCACCCATGATAACAACCCTGTTATTTTTGCACCTTTCCAAATCTGCCTCCCAATCTGCTCCTCGGTATCTCTGCTGCTACCAGGGGGCCTACAGAATACCCCCCCAGTAGAGTAACTGCTCCCTTCCTGTTCCTGACTTCCACCCATATTGACTCAAAAGAGGATCCAGCTACATTACCCACCCTTTCTGCAGCTGTAATAGTATCCCTGACTAGTATCTTTATCATGGTATTTCATGCTCTCATTATTTATTGATATTTATTTTGCATTTGCACTGTTTGTTGTGTTCTATGCAATGCTCACTCTTTTATTGATCCTTTTATAGTTAGGTTCTATAAATTTGCTGAGTACTTCTGCAGGAAAAAGAATCTCAAGCTTGTAACTGGTGACAGGTGTGTAATATCTGATAATAATTTTTACTTTGAGCTTTGAACTTTGAACATAAGTTATTACACAGAGCAAGTTTTTCTTATTTTTTAAATACTTTGTATATTACTGTTGTGTGGTTAATATTTAAGTAATATTGTAAATATATTGTTTAATTAAGCATTTTTGTTCATTAGTACTGGGTATATGTACAAAAAATTGAATTGCATAGATCATCACACTACCACGTGATACGTGCGCACCTCGATTAAAGTAAACTCGAACTTGGATTTACATTTCAGACTCCTTTTCAGTCTTCCTTTGAATTAGTTTGATGTTTTGAAGTTACAAAACTTAAGAAAAATATTATGATGTATTTCTTGATTTTGTTGCAATTGGTTGCTATGATGCTGAAGATGACCTAAGAATAAGACAATCTTGAAAAATAAGATGACTATTGTTAAAATGTGGTAATATATTTAATCACACAATCCCAATAATAAGTTTGAAACAGTGTTTATGTGACTTGGAAGAAAAGCATTGTTTTTTATTATGTAAGAGCAGAATTTACAAACAGAACAATTATGATTTTAAATTGGAGATGAAATTATTTTCACGGTATTTTTGAGAAGAAAACATTGGACAAAGAAAGGGAAACAAGTGTTAGAGTTTAAAGCCAGCAGTTCAGTCAAAGGGTAAGTTTAGGGTTACACAAATGTTTAATCCACTTGGTTAGCTTTATTTTTTTTTGGTAATTTCATTGTATTTTAGAGTTATTTCTCTTTTTCCTGAATGCTAGCTTGTTGTTCCATTTGAAGCACTGATGTTCTAGAATCTTGTTTAGGGTTTTCTTCTGATGTAAGATCAATAACCTCATGTAACAGATAATGGAGGGTTTGAGGTCAGCACCACAAATCTGCTCGCTTCTGCCCTCTATTGTTTTAATATTACCTACACGAAAGCTATCAGGACTGCACACTCCAGTTGGTTCACTCTACCCGAGACCTGCGATACCCAAATTATTTTCTTGGTTGTCTTGAATGCAACCAAACAGAAATTGACCATCTTTCTACAGACTGCAAGTTAACCTTTCAATATTACAATATTTGTAATTTATTAAATTGTATTTATTCTTTTTTATTATTAAGCTTCTTTTATAAAAAAGATTTAAAATTAAGCACTCACTGAAAAAGTTTAGCTTAATTTGTTTATATCATGTATATCAAAACATTGAAGTATCCATCATTTGCATCAATGGCAAACACAATCTGAGGATTATGTAAAGAGAGCAAGAGTGGATCTCAGACCACTGGAAAATGACACTGGAGAGGTAGTAATGAAACGGCTGATGAACTTAGTATTTTGCATCAGTCTTCACTGTGAAAGACACTAGCAGTGTAGTGGAAGTTTCAGGAGTCAGGGGTCATGAAATGTGTGAAGTTACCATAACTAGAGAGAAGATTCTGGGGAAACTGAAAAGTCTGGGCAGTTAAGTCACTTGGACCAGATGTTGTACACACACCAGGGTTCCAAAAGAGGTGGCTAAAGAGATGTTTTATATCAATGATTTGAATGATGAAATTGGGACTTTGTTGCAAAGTTTGCAGATGGTATGAAGATGGGTGGAGGGGTAGGTAGTTTTGAGGAAGTCGAGAGGGTACAGAAGGACTTAGACCGATTAGGAGAATGGGCAAAAAAGTGGCAGATAGAATATAGTACATGAGTATGCATTTTGGTTGAAGAAATGAAAAGGTTGAGTATTTTCTAAATGGAGAGAAAATACAAAACACTGAGCCACAAAGGGACTTGGGAGTCCTTATGCAGGATTTCCTAAAGGTTGAGTCTGTGGTGAGGAAGGGGAATTCATTTCAAAAGCGCTAAAATATAAAAGCAAGGATGCCATGTTGAGACTTTATAAAGCACTGGTGAGGCTTCACCAGGGAGCAAGTTTGAGCTCCTTAACTTAGACAGGATATTTGGAAACTGGAGAGGATTGAAAGAAGGTTTACGGAAACGATTCCAGGATTGAATGGCTTGTCATATGAAGAGTGTTTTTTGGCTCTGGGCCTGTATGCACTGGAATTCGGAAGAATGAGGGGTGACTTTATTGAAACCTATCGAATGGTGAATGCCCTTGATACAGTGGATGTGGAGAGGATGCTTCCAATAATGGAAGAATCTATGACCAGAGGACACAGCCTCAAAATAGACAGGTGTCCGTCTAGAATGGAGATGTGAAGGAATTTCTTTAGCCAGAGAGTGGCGAATCTGTGGAATTCTTTGCCAAAGGCAGCTGTGGAGGCCAAGTATTTATGTATATTTGAGGCAGAGGTTGATAGATTTTTGGTTGATCAGGGCATGAAGGAATGTGGGGAGGAGGTAGGAGATCGGGGTTGCGAGGAAAATTGGTTCAGCCGGAATGAAATGGCACAGCAGACTTGATGGACAGATGGCCTTATTCTACTCCTATACCTTACGGTCTTATGATATGCTGGGGACAGCCAGCAAGTGTTGCCATGCTTTTGGCGCCAATTTAGCTTGCCCCTTACTTGCTAAGTGTAACCTACACATCTTTGGAATGTTGGAGAAACCCATGCAGTTTTAGGGAGAAGATATCCTAGCAAACAGTAAGGATTTGAACCTGAGTTGCTGACACTGTGAAGTATTACAGTAATCACTATGCTACTGTATGCCCCATGGTAAGAACGTGCACTTCAAAAATCTGCCTTGTGTCTACTCATTATATCCTATACTCCTGATAATCAAAAAATGATCTGTGCTTTTAAGTACTTTTTATTTGTGTCTGCATTTTATATTAATTTCAGGAAAATGTTCTTATTGCCATCCTGACTGGGGAGCGTCCAACCTGATTGCATGATCATCGATTTCTCAAACTTCCAATAATTGTCCTCCCCTCCTCTTCTTCATTATTCCCCAGTCCTGTTTCCCTCTCACACCTTCTCTCTTCACCTGCCCATCACCTCCCTCTGGTGCTGCTCCCCCTTCCCTTTCTTCCATGGTCTTCTGGCATCTCCTATCAGATGTCCTCTTTTCCAGCCCTTTATCTCTTTCACCAATCAACTTTCCAGCTCTTTGCTTTACCCCTCCCTCTCTTGCAGTTTCACCTGTCACAGGCCACCTCCCCCCCACCTTCCTAATCTGGCTTCTCCCTTTCCTTTCCAGTCCCGATGAAGGGTCTTGGACTGAAATGTTGACTGTTACTTATTCCCATAGATGCAGCCTGGCCTGCTGAGCTCCCCCAGCATTTTGTGCGTGTTGCTTTGGACTTCCAGCATCTGCAGATTTTCTCATGTCAGTACGAATTCTGTTTTTCACTTTATTTTATTAGGTCCAAAGAAATCTCATAAAGTCCTCTAGATGGATCCATACACCACATATTTTCCACTGTTAACATTCCCATTAAAGAAAGAAGGTTTGTGTGATATCCTGATGGGAATTAATGAACCTAGCTTTGAACTGTTGAGCAAGCAGCCACCTAAAGGTATTACTCCTCAGATGCTGGTTTCAGAAAAGCACAGTTAATATACCCCAGTTTATCACCAGCTGTGTTTAATCCTGAACTGAGTGACAAATAAATTTCATGCAGAGATCGGTAATCATTAACACCATGCAAGTGCAAACTGTTGGTTCAATCCTGACAGTCAAGATTATCCATCGTGGCTGAATGTTTTATTATGTGACTTTACAACACATGGAGTAAAAATTACATTGCATCTGCTAAAAGATCAATCTGTTGCAGATTAATTACTTAAGATGTTTTGGCAACCCTAGGGCCCATATGTCCAAGGATAAATTAGCTCATTTTTACTCTCATATAAGTCCTATTTGTGATAGATGTCATTCTGAAATTGTGTCTTTAACTCACATGTTTTGGTCGTATTCATTTTTGGAGAAATATTGGAAAGATATTTTTGATATTATTTCTGCGGTTTTGAATATTGATTTACAACCTCATCCTATTACCGCAATTTTTGGTTTACCAATGTTAGATTCACTGCATTTATCTTCTTCAGCCCGTCGAATGATTGCATTTCTAACTCTGATGGCTAGAAGATCTATATTGTTGAATTGGAAAGAAATTGATCCTCCCACTGTATTTAATTGGTTCTCTCAAACTATGTTATGTTTAAATTTAGAAAAAATTAGAAGTGGTACTTTTGAGACCTATTAAATTTGAAAAGTTATGAAGACCATTTATTCAACATTTTCATATGATGTAATATGACCTGTGCCAAGTTCATTTGATTTCCCAGTTTTCAGCTTATGTATTTTGAGAGGACCGGAAGTGACGGCATTGATGAATACTTATTTTTGTGAGATATTATAAGCAGCCCGTTTTTTTTTTCCTTCTTTTTTGTTTTTTTTATTTTATATTACTTATTAGTTATAGTTATTAGATTAGATTAGCTAGTTCTGCATTATATAATTTTTTTTGTTTTTTTTCTTTCTTTTTTCTGTTTTTTTTATATTATACATTATGAAATATTTAGATTTACTATGTCCATACATATATCTTATGGCTTATGTCTTGGTAAACTCATTTATATTGTAACTATTATGTATGTTTTTTTTTCATATGTAATGGAATGTGTATGTAATTTCATTATCAATATATCATCTGTATTCTGTCCATATTACTAATATTAATAAAAAGATTTAGAAAGATGTTTTGGCAACCCGATATTTCAGATACCGCAGAATTTTAAAAAGGAAGGATATAGTGTCAAGATTTTATAAAGCGCTGGTGAGGCCTCACTTGAAGTATTGTGAGCAGTATCGGGCCCCTTATCTTAGACAAGACATTCTGAAACTGAAGGTCATTCAAAGGAGGTTCATAAAAATGATTCCAGGATTGAATGGCTTATAATACGAAGAGTATCTGATGGCTCTGGGCCAGTATTCACTAGAATTCAGAAGGATGATGGGTGTTTTAAATGAAACCTATAAAATGGTAAAAGGTCTTGATAGAGTAGATATGGAGAAGATGTCTCCTATGGTGGGAGAGTCTAAGACTAGAGGATACAGCCTCAAAATAGAGGGGCATTGCTTTAGAGTGGTGCTAAGGAGGAATCACTTTAGCCAGAGAGTGGTGAATCAGTGGAATTCTTTGTCACAGACAGCTATGGAGGCCAAGTCTTTACGTATATTTAAGGCAAAGGTTGATAGCTTGATTAGTCAGGGCATGAAGAGATATGGGGAAAAGGCAAGAGTTTGGGGCTGAGAGGAAAATTGGATCAGCCATGATGAAATGATAGAACAGACTTGATGAACCAAATGGCCTAATTTGGTCCTAAATGTTATAGTCTTATGGTCTTAAAAAGGTGACATCATTCATGACAGACCCCACCATGGCCTAATTCTGCTCTTATATCTTATGGTCTGACTGACTTTCCGGTTACAACATGATTACTTCTCTCTATTCTAAGCAACATTGCATTAAGCTGAGAGCAATTCTGCAATAAGGTAAAAAAAACAAGTCATAGTTTAGTGGCCAGTCATCAGCATTTAGGGTTCAATTCCCACCACTGTCTGTAAGGAGTTTGTACGTTTTGCCCATGACCACATGGGCTTCCTTCAGTTTCCTTCCACTTTCCAAAGATGCTTGTGTTAGGATTAGTAAGTTTTGTGCATGCTATGTTGGTGCTGGAAACTTTGCAACCTTGCAGTCTACTCCAGCACAAATTCGGACTGTGTTTGTAGTTGACCCAAAAGATAGATTTCATTATAATGAAATGTGACAAATAAAACTAATCTCTTCAATCTTATTTTTAAGCAGTGATGCATACTTCAAGCAAATGTTAATCAATCAGTTTGATATACATATGTATGAATACATGATGAGAGTAATTCAAAAGAGGTATATTTAGAAGCATTGTACATTCCTTGCTGAACACCGCCATGGTTTATCACTGCCATTTTTGCAACACTGAACATCATAGAAAGTCATTCCTGCCTGTGGCCATCAAATTTTACAACTCCTCCCTCGGAGTGTCAGACACCCTGAGCCAATAGACTGGTCCTGGACTTATTTCCACTTGGCATAATTTACATTATTATTTAATTATTTATGGTTTTATATTGCTATATTTCTACACTATTCTTGGTTGGTGCGACTGTAACAAAACCCAATTTCCCTCGGGATCAATAAAGTATGTCTATCTGTCTAATGGGGTCTTTCACCCACATAAAACATCATACATTAAAGTTGATACCTAAATTGATCATAGATTTTACTACATCACCCACTTGATTCTCCATCCCAAATCCAGCAAATCTGTGTTTTTTGGATTGGTATCAATTCAGTCACATTGTGGAGCACTGGGTAAAGTTGACAATTCAGTGAACAAAATCTGTAAGAATCAGGGAACTTTAGCTATAATTCACAACGTGAGTTAGAACTAGCTTTAATGCTTTGTAGTTTCAAACGGTAAAAAAATGTTACTTGAAGAAAAATCTTGAGTGGAAAATCACTTTTACTCACAAAAACCAACAAGGACACTCTGATTGACCAGGACTTTAAAACTCACCTACCAAGCTCCTGGCTAAATTTCCCCAGGCCCTGACGCACACTTTCTGGGCCATACAATCCAATTACAGCTCTACATTTTAACAGCACTTATCTTGTCTAACATATAAATATTAATAATCATAATTTGATATCTGATCTAACAAAATGAATTCCTGAACTGTATTATGTATTTCAAGGAAAACCTGGACAACAGTCTCCAGTGGACAAAGGAAAACAAATATGTTCAGCTGCTCCTCAAGTGCCATGTCATCATCCCCATAATGAACTACTGCCCTAATAGATCCATTTCTGATGGCATCAGAGCTATTAACGTTGCCTCACCTACAACTGTTCAATAGATCATTAACCTTGACATTGTAGTATGATTGCTTCCCCAATTATACAAATGTATATTACTAGAGTAGAATATGTTTTGCATTTGAAATTATGCAAGAATAAAGGATTAACTTCATTCACCATATACTGTACAGTACATTTACATGCATTACAAATTTGCAGTGGTGTATTGGTCAGGGTGCAGCATGCAACAAAAAACATACAACAATTAAAAAGAATTATATAAAGTTTGAGGTTAAAGTACGGATTTGGAAGAAAATGTTCTTAAATACATGATATAAATAGCAGCATGTAATGTAAACAGTATTACAAAAAGTGGTTTAAAGTATACACAATACAGTGAATATAGTGCAGTGATGGGGGTAATAGATGGGGGATTCTAACTGGAATGGCAAGAAACTTTTCTGATGGAAGTAACTTTAAAGGTGACATTACTTTTTTTGCTTTAATAGCTCTCTATTTCAAAAGGAAATAGAAAAGGCATGTACGTTTGTAATAAGGGCAATGTTACAATAGTCATGGGGGATTTCAATATGCAGGTAGATTAGGAAAATCAGATTGGTGCTGCATCCCAAGAGAGGGAATTTGTAGAAAGCCTATGCAATAGCTTTTTAGAGCATCTTGTGGTTGAGCTCAACAGGGGGAAGGCAATTCTACATTGGATGTTATGTTATGAACGAGACTTGATTCTGAAAGATTCTTTGTTCTGCATTATTTGAATAATGTCTTTCTCATTGGTTAACTCTTGTCTACAAATTTAATGGAATTTTCAGTTATCTGCATCGTACAAAGTGGCTGCTCCATGCTGGGCTACTCCTTCTTTGAACTTAATCCTTTTGTCTCTCCCTTCACTTGATAACCCTCTATCACCATTTGCTTCAATATTCCTTTGTTTAAAGTTCAAAATTCAAAGTAAATTTATTAACAAAGTACATATGTCACCATATACATACTACCCTGAGATTTTTTTCTTGCAGACATATTCAATAAGTCTATAATAGAATAATTTCCAAAATAGAATCAGTGAAAGAAAACACCATCTTATGCACTCAACCAGTGTGCAAAAGACCACAAAACTGTGCAAATACAAAAAGAAAGAAATACTAATAATGAATAAATAAAGTATCAAGAACATGAGATGAAACGTCCTTCAAAGTGAGCCGATAAGTTGTGGAAACCTTTTAAAGATGGGGCAAGTGAAGTTGAGTGAAGTTATCACTTCTGGTTCAACAACTTGATGGTTGATGGGTTGTAACTGTTCCAGAACCTGGTGGTGTGGGTTCTGAGGCTCTTGTACCTTCTCCTTGATGGCAGCAGTGAGAAGAGTGCATGTCGAGTGTGTTGGGGGTTGCTGATGAGGGATGCTGCTTTCCTGCAGCACTCCACGTAGGTGTGCTCAATGGTGGAAAGGACGATACCCATAATAGACCATATGCACTAATTTTTGTAGGATCTTCCATTCAAGGGCATTGGTGTTTCCATATCAGGCTGTGATGCAGTCCATCAATATACTCTTCACCTCACAGCAATAGAAGTTTGTCAAAGGTTTAGATGTCATCTTGAATCTTCTCAAGCTCCTAAGGAAATAGAAGTTCTGTTGTGCTTTCTTTGTAGTTGTGCTTATGTGCTGGGCCCAGGACAGATCCTCTGAAATTATAGCATCAAGGATATTAAAGTTGCTGACCCTCTCCACCTCTGATCCTCAACCAACACTTCATAAAGCAATAGTGATGCAACAAGTTTTATGCCTCTTTCCTGACTTCTGAAAAAACCTTGGATTAAAACATCAGAAACCAACAATGCATACAGGTCCTGTAATAATGGTAGTCTTCAGCCGATTACCTTTTTTGCTGTAGTTTTGTATATTGTGAGAGGTTGTTGCACCGAGCCAGGATGATGTAAGGATGCTCTGTATTAAGACAGTGGGCTTTATTGCTGCAACACTAGGAGTAAATTTATTTTATTTATTTAAAACAGAACAGGCCCATCTGGCCCAAAGACCCACACTGCCTAGCAAACCACCTACTTAATCCTTGCCTAATCACAGGACAATCTAAAATGACCTACTAATCAATACATCTTTGGAGCGCAGGGAAAAGCCTGGACAAAACCCATACTCTGACGGAAGGATGTACAAACATTTTTTTTTAAATTGTGATACAGCATGGAACAGGCCCCTCCATCTCTTTGAGCCACCCTGCCTAGCTACTCCTGATTTAACCTTCGCCTAATCACATGACACCCAAATTCCTTACAAACAACAGCGGAACATCTTACAGACGGTGTTGGAGTTGAACTCCAAACTCGGATGTGAGGGGTAAATTTTTTTACTCAGAGTGTAGCGGATACCTGGAATCTGCTGCCTGGTATGGTGGGTAGAGGCAAATACATTAGAGGCTTCTTCTCTCTATCCCTCTCTCTCAATATGAAATTGCCCATTGAACCAAAGGATGCATATTGAACCTAGGTATCTGACAGTCATAATGAAGTTTATTTTCAAACAGCTCCAAATACCTGAGTGGTGCAGGAATACATGTTTTACTCACTAGCAAAATTAACTCTGTTGATTGATGCATCCTTCAATGCTTAGGTGCAATCAACTATGCCCAGGACTCTGATAAACTTGAAATTCCATACATTTTTATAACATGATCAGATGTTTTTTACTGCCCTCCTGGAGAAATGAATGAATATGTCAGTCCTGACGAGCACTGCATCAGTCATCTCATGAACATCGACAGAGAATGAGGAACCTTGACTAATGTACCTCTAGGGTCTGGAAGGGCTCAATGGTCAAAGTAGTTAATGACTACTGCAACTTCAAGAACTACAGACAAAGCATTTTGGAGTCAAAGAGGATGCAGCTTCATCTGTAGTCAGCAATTCACATATATAGTAATTACTTCTCTATTGTGCCTAAATGGCCTTATATGCAGCTTCACAGTCACAGCTAGTGAGTTCATTTGAGCACTGAGTAGTCGGTCCTCGGGGAGCAGCCTCCTTTTTATTGATCCTTTCTTATGCTCCTGCTTCATTGATATGAAGTGCCTCTCTTTAGGCAATGCCATCATTGCTGGGTGAGATACAAATAAAATTCTGTGAATCTTTTTTAACCAAGGCATTGAAATGTCCATTGCATCAGTTGCAGAACTGTTTTGTTTCATCTTGATAATTAATATAAATTCCATTTTAAAATACTGAACGTTATTTAATTTGTCAGAGCAATGTTTTATTTCCTCCCCTGTTAATTGGCTCATGTGGTGTTTTAAGTTCACTATCAAAGGATTTTACTGCTTAATTAGAGCTGAATTTGGAGTAAGTGCAGAGACACACTTAACTACCTGGAAATACATTGAACTGATGGATGCTTCTTGACAATATGTGAGTGTTACTAAGACTAAAACATGCATTCAAAATGGTTGCTCTAAAACATGCATTCAAGTTGCTTGTTCCACATCCAGAGAGCCCTCGTACAAATTGATAGGGGTGGTAAGGTCTAAGTTGTGTTGGTGCTCCATTAGCCAGGACACCGAGTTTAAGAGCTGTGAGATAATACCGCACTTCTTTCATACCCTGGTTACACAACAGTTGGAATATTGAATTCAGTTCTAGTCGCTACACGATAGGAAGATTGCAGAAGAACAGGGTGCAGAGGAGATTTACCAGAATGCTGGTGAGCATGTCTTAGGAGGATGTGAAGTGGAGTGAATTATGATGTGTAAAGGCTTGTTAGAGATGTATAAGATGATAAGAAGTGTACTCTCAGTTGCCATTTTATTAAGAACACCTGTACAACTGTTCAATAATGTAAAATTCTAATCAGCCAATCACGTTGCAGCAATTGAGCAAATAAGAACATGCAGACATGGTCAAGGGGTTCAGTTTCTGTTCAGACCAAACATCAAAATGGGGAAGAATAAAGCGATCTACATGACTATGATTGTGGAATGATTGTTGGTACTGGACCGGGTCAGTTTGCGTATCTCAGAAACTGCTGATCTCCTGGGGTTTTCACACACAACAGTCTCCAGAGTGTAAAGAGAAAGGTGAGTGAGTGGCAGTTCTGTACTTGAAAAAACGTTGTTAATGAGAGAGGTCAGAGGATAATAGCCAGACTGGTTCAAGCTGACAGGAAGACGACACTAAGTTAAGTAACCATGTGTTAGAAACGATGGTGTGCAGAAGAGCATCTTTGACTTCGCTGCTTGTCGAGCCTTGAAGTAGATGGACTACAGTAGCAGAAGACCACAAGCAGACACTCAGTGGTCACTTTATTAGGTACAACAGATAATAAAGTGGCCACTGAGCGTAGATCGAGTGGATAGCCAGAGATGTTTTCCCAGGGAGGTAAAGGCTTAGATGTGGGGACGTAACTTAAGGTGATTGGAGGAAACTATAGGGAGGGTTGGCAGTGGGAACATTTCACACAGACAGTGGTGGATGAGAGGAGCATGCTGCCAGGGGTTATGGTCGAGGCAGATCAACCAAGGAATCTCTTAGAAAGGCACATGGATGATAGAAAAGTAGAAGAGAAGGAGGGAAGGGTTAGATTAACCTTAGATTAGAAGGTTGGCACAATATTGTGTGATGAAGAACTTGTGCTATGCTGTGATATTCTATGTTCATTACTTAAGTAACAAGCATATCATATATTCTTCAAGAGGAGCCCAGCCTTGTCATGGTTTGCAGGCCTGCATGCCTCAGTGACTTGGAGAGCTATGCTGGTTGGAGTCAGAGCTTTATGTTTTGGCTTCTGGTAGGGTCACTCATGCCAAACAGATCAAAGGGTAGAGGCCTGACTAAGAGAGGTCCACTGGTCCTCCAGGTTTGGGGGTCGAAGTTCAGGGCTAGTAAAACAAAATTGTTACTGAAACAGCAATGTTGAATCCTGCATCTGAGTGCAATGATATTCCCGGGTCTCCACCGCTGCTTGCCTGATTGACAGTATGAAGAACCAAGAGGAAACCATTGACTTGATGAAGAAAGCCCAGAGATGGAGGACCTTTGTTGCTGGCATAAAAAGTGTGTACTGCGTATGTTAATCAAAATGGCTTCTTTGTTTTGTTAGAGTAGGAACGCTTCTTTGTTATGATAAGTGCTTTCTCTCGCAGTTTGTTTAGCTTTAGAATTTCTGATAATGAGGATTGTATTCATTTGTTAACCTATGGGGGGGATGTTATTTTGTCTTGTGGGTCTGGGAGTGGGGTTTTCACAGTCTTTTCGGGGAGTCTGGAAGGAGACGCCGAGGAAGGTGGACGTGCGTTGCACTGCTCGGTCGACCACCGGGGTGGTCCCAGGTGCGAGGACGTGGAGGTCGGAGGAAAGTTATGAGGGGTCGAATGGTTCGATGGTTGAGCTCCAACAATGTGCACTAAACTGACTGAACTTTGATAAGTTGGCGCCTTTTATTTTCTTTTCTTTCATATATATTGTATTGTTAGTACTCATCTAGTCTTAGTAAAACCTTTAAAGTATATTCCATAACGGTATGTGGTGTGAGTTTGATATTGTGTGTGTGATGCCACATTAACTTGATTCCCACAGAACCTGCATATACGGGCGGTGGGGTTGGTGAGTTGGTGGGATTGGGGTTGGACATTTTTCCCCCGAGACATATACCAGACTGTTGGGTAAGTGTTACAAGTGTAATTATTTTTTGGTATATTTTTGGCTTGGGAAGTGCAAACTGCAAGCAAGCAGTCCCTATCAATGATAGGACACCATAATATAGGTAAAATGTCTCAAAACATTTGAGCATAATCACATGATACATAAGCTTAAATGCCACATCGGGGGGAGGGGGGGCCTTAGTACTGATGAAGACAAAGTTAGCGAATAGATTTTCTTCAAGGAATAACTTCTTAAAGAAGTTCATGTATAGGGAAGCAATCAGGTTTAGAGGGAAATATTGAATTGAATCAACTTTATTTCTTACATCCTTCACAAGCACGAGGAGTAAAAATCTTTACGTTATGTCCCCATCTAAATGTGTGCAAAGTGCAATCATAGTAATTTATAATAATTTATAATAAATAGAACAGTCAATGTAATATGGAGTACTCTCAAGTCAGCGTGAGTTTATCAGTCTGATGGCCTGGTGGAAGAAGCTGTCCCCGGAGCCTGTCGGTCCTGGCTTTTATGCTGCAGTACCGCTTCCCAGATGGTAGCAGCTGGAATAGATTGTGGTTGGGTCCCCATTGAACCTCCGGGCCCTTTTTGCACACCTGTCCTTATCCTGAATCTTGGGGAGTTCACAACCACAGATGCGCTGGGCTGTCTGCATCACTCTCTGCAGAGTCCTGTCATTAAGGGAAGTATTATCTGGAGCCATAGGATTTGGTTGCTAGCGCTGGAGTGAATAGTTCTGCGATGAGAGAATTTAAAGAGCACAGTAATCCCTATGGGTGGAGGCAGATGGGGAAAGGTTGAATAGGTTAGCACTTCATTCCCTAGAGCACAGAGAAGTGAAGGGAGATTTGACAGAAGTATGCAAATTTATGAGGGGTAGATAAAGGCAAGCAGGCTTTTTCCACTGAGGTTGTGTGAGTCTAGAAATAGAGATCATAGGTTAAGGATGAAACGTGAAATGTTTAAGGGAAACATGATGGAAATCCCTTCATTCAGAGGATGCTGAGAGTGTAAGGTGAGCTGTCACATGAAGTGCTGGATGTGAGCTCATTTTCACCAGTCAAAAGTAATTTGTATAGGTAAATGGACGGGAGCACTTTGGAAGTTGCTGGAATTAAACGAAGTAATAGTTCAGCATGGGCAAAATGGGCTGAAGGGCCTGTTTCTGTGCTGTAGTGTTCTGTGACACAGGACATCTGTGGAGAGATTTGGCAACAAGGAGGGAAATTTAAAAAATTCTATGTTGCATTACAAGGACCCACCGTTCATCGAAGAAGCTGATTGATTGTAGGTGGATGGTTTGGTGTAAATTAGGTGCAAGGAATGACAATTTTGGATGACCTCAATTTAAAAGAGAACATAATGAAGGAGGTGACCCCAGTATACCTTGAAATAGTCAACTCTAGAAGTAAAAAGGTATGATGAGCAGAAAATATACTGTGATTAAGGCAACGGAAATATACTGTCCTAATAATCACTTATGTCTGAGATCCAAACATCACCTCAGGGTTAAAGATGAAAATAGGTTTGCAAATTTGTTGGTTTCATTTCAGTGACAGAGATTGAACTGAATCAATGGCAAGGGCATAGGGCTTCAAGAACAAGTTCAATTATCATTCAAGCAAACATGATTACAGCCGAACAAAACAGTATTCGATATAAAATGATGGTTTATAAACTATATGAACTATCACTTGAAAATTTTTGGATCTACCTTACACATGCTTAAATTAATCCATTCATTTATTAATGTACTTTAAATAAGTTATTCTGCAAAGAACACTTTACTCATTAAATCAATCTTAATTAATTAGAATGTGTACATCTACAAAAAGTAGGCGATGATATTAGTCAAGAAGATAATGGTTCCAGTTGTCATATCATACTTCAAGTAAAAATAAAGAAAGCAAAGGTCAGCACTTTGAGGTTTATATTATAGGGCACAAATAATCCACTCAACTGAAGAGCCGCAATGAAGGGTGGCAGACCTGAATCACTAATAGTTTCTATTCAGAGATGTTGCCTGACCTGCTCAGTGTTCCTGGCAATTTCTGTTTTAATCACAGCACAAAACTGCTGCTTAATTGTGGCCCAGCTTTCCATCACAATCGTTTATTCCACGTCAAATCCAAGAACAGAGCATGGCATTCATTCGAAAGGTTAGCATTCATTTTGAGAGGACCAGAGCATAAAAACAAGAATGTAATGCTGAGGCTTTTTAAGGCATTGGTCAGACCGCACTTGGACTGTTGTTGACATACCAGTCTAAGAAAGGATGTGCTGGCATTGAAGGGGGTCCATAGGGGGTACCCGAGAATAAACCCCAGAATGAAAGGGTTAAGGTACAGAGAGTATTTGATGGTTCTGGGCTTGTACTCATTGAAGTTTAGAAGAATGAAGGAGGAGAGATTTCATTGAAACCTACTGAACATTAAAAGGACTAGATAGATCCTTCATCAGAACTGCAAAGAATTGGAGGTATTATCACATTTTACGGGTGTAGGTGGGGGGGGGGGATATAGTTTTGGTCCTCTTATCGAAGAAAAGGAAAATAGTAACACTGAAGGCAAAGTGAAGGAAATTACTTCCCGTAGAAGAGTGTAGTCCAATCAAGAGAGGCTGGATAGTTTAGATTTGCATAATTTGGAGTTTAGTAAAATAGCCTTTTTCAAGCAATTAAAGAAGACTTAGAAGGATAAATATTAAGATAGTCTTGCTAATGGAAGAGTCACAAACAAGGAGACATAGCTGTAAAATAAGGGGTTGATCATTCAAAGCTAAGCTGTATAGAAATGTCTTCTCTCAGAATAGCAATCTTTACACCTAGAGCAGGGATGGGCAAACTTTTTGACTTGTGGGCCACAAAGGGTTATAAAATTTGACAGGGGGGCCGGACCAGGAGCAGATGGATGGAGTGTTTTGGTAATACAGCTCATAAGAGAAAATAAAATATCATGGGATATGTAGAAAACATGTGCTTTAATTTCAATTGAAAATGAACAAATGCATTACAACAAAATATCTGTCTTTGAAGTCCCATGGTATTTAGCTATTTATTGAAATGACTTTTAAAACACTGAAAATTAAATGAATAAAATACAGCTTTATTTAATCGTAACAGTTATTATTTTAAAGCACTGAAAATTCTGTTATCCTTCAAGATATTATCATCATCACTCTCCTCCTGCCTGTCTTTATTTCAAAAACGGTAGGAGATGCAGGTCTACTTGTCCTGTTCCTTCTTATTCAATTTTCCCCTGTGCCAAAACTCAGCAACGACCAGCACAATGACAGAACAGTGACAGCGCACCAGTATGCGAAGCGCGTTATTTGATCTGGAGCGCATTTTTTATTTTGAGAACGTACATGCACCTGCGCACTACTCATGTCCATCACTTAACAGAAATGACATGTAACATGTAAGGCCTATTGAAAAAAATATTTTCAAATGCATTTTTTACATAACACAACGAAGAAACTTATTTTTAATTTCAGTGGGAACAGTGTTGTTGGTCTCCCTTTTTAGCCAGCGCATCAAAGTCTGGATTTAGTTTTGTTGTGGCGATTCTCAGGATGGATCTGAGGTGTTGGTCAGTTATCTTGGATCTGTGGCTGGCTTTGTTGATGTTCATGACGCTGAACGCCTGTTCACACAATTAGGTCGAGCCGAACAAAGAGTAAAACGCAAATGTGGAGTAATACGCTGCACCTCAACAAAGGTCAATGTGTAGCGGTGTGCTACATGCAGCGCTAAAATTACGACACGGAGTCGGTAACTGCAGTCGAAGAAAAAAAACTTTATTCAAAATCCCCAGCCTCACTTTTAAGCCTCCCTCAACCTGCCCCCCGTGGCGCAGAGGCTCCAAAACTCTGTGCTAGCAAATCCCCGCAGGCTATCTCCCTTAGCCGGAACGCTGGCTAATTGTGAGCCGGTTCGGATGTGCCAGGACATGGGTCGCCACAAATGTATATAGAGTATGTCATCTATTGGGAAAACGCCAGAATTGCGGGGAAAAAACGTTAACAAGGTTTATTAATATAATTTCATCAAGTTCTGTGGGCCGGATTAAAAAGCTTAACAGGCTGCATATGGCCCGCGGGCCGTAGTTTGCCCATGCCTGTCCTAGAGGATGGTGGAGGCCAGATCATATAAAAAATGTAAACTCTACCCACTTTATTAGATAACTTCTGTACCCGATAAAGTGGCAACTGTGCATTTGTTCATGGTCTTTTGCTGCTGTAGCTTGTTCACTTAAGCTTCAACATGCTGTGCATTCAGAGATTTCCTCTGTACAATACTGTCGTACCGCATGGTTATTTGAGTTACTGTCACCTCAGCCTGAACCAGTTGGGTCATTGTCCTCTGAATTCTCTCATTAACAAGGCATTTTTGCGCTCAGAATTGCTGCTCACTGGATTTTTTTATGTTTTTCGCACCATTCTCTGTAAACTGTTGTGTGTGAAAATCCCACGAGATTAGCAGTTTCTGAGATATTCAAACCACACCAATTGACACCAGATGTCATGTTAGGGCATATTATGGAGTTATGGTATATAGCAAATATTAATTTCAACAGCAACCTGTTTTCAGACCTGAACATGGACCATAGATTGAATTTAAAATGGACCCCAGAACAATAGTCTTCCTAGAGCTGCAGAGTGGGGTTGATTGCAAACCATTCACCTGAGGTGTCTAAATATGCATGAATATGACTTAGAAACCACAGTAGTTAGCATTCATTTTTGGGTGTATTGATGGGCTGATCCAGGTATTTGAAAAATTACACTTAACTCTAAAGTAGCATTGTGAAGGCATTGCAACTATAGAAATTATCCTGTTACCTTTGTTCTTTAGCATATAAAATATGATGTAATATTGCATCAGAAGGGCTCTTCTTCCAGAAGTGTCTCAAGTATGATGCCGACTTGTTCTGCTGAATAAAGATTTCCATATCTCACCATTTCAGTGTCTCCCGGTGACCTCGTTCACAGTCACAACAAATCATTCCACGGTCAAAGTCAATTAGATCACGTTGATCATTCCCCATTCTGATGCTCAATCTGAACAAGTGACTGCTTGACCAGGTCTGCAGATTTTATGCATTGAATTGTTACCGCACGATTGGCTAATTTGTTATTTGCATGAACATGCAGTTGTATTAAAGTGGTTACTGAGTTTATGTGGGTGGGGATGGAGAAATACTTGAATGATCAAAGAATGGAGAATGATGGGGAATGGATATCAAGTAGCTGAGTTCAGCATAGATCAACCATGACCCTTGTCACGATATGCGCTGGCAACATTCAAATCCAAGTGCAGAGGACAGACTCTGATGTCGAGACGGCAATGGGAGTTTATTTACAATAATGCCAAAAGAACATTGATGGCTCAGCTGAGCAATACCGCGAGAGGTAATATTCTCAAAACTAGGAAGCTGCAATTAGCGCTAATCAAGCATCTGCTTAAATAATACAAGCAACAGGGAACCCATGAGCCTACCAAAACAAACATAACCAAATAAGAAAGACAGAAGGAACTCCAAATGATCAAACGACTGCTATTAAGCATGATTAATCAATTCAGGTCCTAGAAAAATGTCAGAGCCCAGTGATCTCTGGCACCCTACGTAAGTCTGAAAAAGTGATCACAACTACATTGAATGGTGGGTCAGGCTTGTGGGCCCTTATGGAACACTCCTGCTCATATTTTCTTGTGTAAAAAATATTTATTTTCTGACTCTCCCTTGTAATTTGTTTGTGTTACAATAACATTAAGAAATTGGTGCATAAGAATGAAAAGAGAATCTCCTGGACATATTGCATAATTTATCAGAACTATCAATAAAGTATACTTTTTCTGGATAGAAAAAGATTATACTCTGCCATCTAAAGTATCAGCCATCCAAAGGATCATTATGGTCTGAGTGGCAAATAAATTGCTGCTGTTAATCAAAAAGGTTTTTCACCACTCTGAAGGGTAACATTTCATTTAACAATGCCTGTTACCAGCAGCCAAATGAACAAACATAAGCTGGCCATCGCAATGAAGCCACACTCAGCTTTCAATGGATGTGGTGGACTGCGATCAACTGACTATAGTGAAATGCAGAATTTGAAATATAAACAGGAAAAGTTGAAATAAACCTCAGCTAGTCAGGCAGAGAGTAACAACATTAGCATAACAAGTCAATGATTTTGCATCAGAATGGGGGAAAGTTTGAGATCAGAATAATTGTAACTTGTAGACTAATAGGAAAGAGTGGGAAAGAACAAAACCCATTAATCATTAGTCAGCGAAGACAAGCAGAGACTGGCTAACAAAAATGAAATGGATGACAGAATTAATAAAGGCTTGGGAATTGTTTTGTAAGATATCACTTACAATTCACAAGCCTTACTCTGCTGTTCCAACCTTTTATCTCAGTTCTCTATTATTTCCCTAACTAGCATTTTCTCTTATTTCATTTTTCATTTTTTTTCTCAGAAGTTGGAGAGAGATGAAATGCAAAATCACCAACAGAAGAGAGGAAATAAAAGAAAGTGAGATACAAGGTTAGGATGGCTGATTGACTGAAATTGTTCAATTCAACAATGCATTTGAAAAGCAGTGACATAACTACACAGGAATATCAGGTGCTGTTCCTCAAATGTTATTGGGAACTTGGTTGGCAGTAGTGGAACTTACTGCCTGTTATGCCTCTGGTGTTTAGGGCAGCAATGAAGGTCCTCCATCTCAGGTGGTGTTCTGGACTTCCTTCATTGTGTCAGTAGCTTCCTCTCAGTTTTCACTACTGTCAGTCATGTAAATCCTGGGTGAAGACTGAGGAATACCATTGCACTCAGATATAGAAGGATTCATCATTGCGGTTTCTGTAACAATTTTGTTTTTATAGTCAATGTTGTTAGCTTGAGCTGAACCCCTGAACCTCTCCCATCAAAAGCATGAAAATATGTATCACCAGGCTCAAGGACAACTTCTGTTCCACCATTATAAAGCTATTGAAAAGTTCTTTGCTGCAATAAATTGGATTCTTGACCTCACAATCTACCTCGTTAAAATCTCATTATGATCTTGCACCTTACTGTTTACCTGCATTACAACTCTTACACTTTATTCTGCATTGGTATTGTTTTAGCTTGTTCTACCTCAATGCACTGTGTAATGATCTGATCTGTATGAGCAGAATGCAAGACAAGTTTTTCATTGTATCTCGGCATATCTGATAATGATAAACCAATTCCAATTCCAAATCCAATTTGCTTTCCCGAATATAGAGGAGAATATACTGGGAGCAAAAAATGCAATACACAAAGAGGAAGGATTAAATTGTTTCTTTCATTGGCAGAAATTTCATTCAGAAAGTCAGGAGGCATGGGATCCAGAAAAATTTGGCTATGTGGATAAAGAATTGGCTTGTTAAAGAAAGCACAGAATAGTACAGATTGGAGCGACTGGGCTTGTATACACTGGAATTTAGAAGGATGAGAGGTGATCTGATTGAAACATATAAGATTATTAAAGGATTGGACACGCGAGAGGCAGGAAACATGTTCCCGATGTTGGGGGAGTCCAGAACCAGAGGCCACAGTTTAAGAATAAGGGGTAGGCCATTTAAAACGAGTTGAGGAAAAACTTTTTCACCCAGAGAGTTGTAGATCTGAGCAATGCTCTGCCTCAGAAGGCAGTGAAGGCCAATTCTCTGGATGCTTTCAAGAAAGAGTTAGACAGCAATAGCTTTTTTGGCTACTGCCAGTGCAATTTTTATAAATTCTTTCTGATACTTATTTAGTTTGAGTTTCGGTTTTATCCCTTCAATATCACCTAGTAAAAATAATATTGGATTATGAAGAAATTGTGTTCCTGTAATTTGTTCCAGTAAAAGTCTTAAATTTGTCCAAAAAGGTTGAATTTTAGAGCAAGACCATGTCGAATGTAAAAAAGTACCAGTTTCCTGGTTACATCGGAAACACTGATCCGATCCAATCGGATACACATTTAAGTATAGATTCTTGGAAGAAAGAAATCTATGGTTGTATTCCATTAGAAAAAATTACTTATAATTTAAGAGATAAATATGAAACATTTTTGAAAATTTGGAGCCCTTATTTACAAAAGACAGGATTAAATATATAGATGCTCTGAAGATGAAACAATTGGTTATTAGGGGAAAGAAATAAATATACATATTAAAGTTATTATGAATTCCATGGAGCATGTGGAGATCTTCCAACAACCAGGCATTCTTTCTTTCTTTCTTTCTTTTTTTTTCTATAGGGTAGTTAGGGGGGAGGGGTTAAGGGGAGGGGGTATGGGTTATATACATTGTTTTTTCATACTTTGTAATCATTTAAAAATGCAATAAAAAAAGTTTAAAAAAAAAAGAAAGAGTTAGACAGAGCTCTTAAAGATAGCGGAGTCAAGGGATATGGGAAGAAGGCAGGAACGGGGTACTGATTGTGGATGATCTGCCATGATCACATTGAATGGCAGTGCTGGCTCGAAGGGCAAAATGGCCTACTCGTGCACCTATTGTCTATTGTCTATAGTAGGTGGAGAGAATTCTGCCTAGGAATCGGTGACCAGTAATGTTCCGCAGGGATCTGTTCTGGAACCCCTTCCCTTGTGATTTGCATAAATGACTTGGATGAGCAAGTGGAAAGGTGGGTTAGTATCTTTGCAGATGACATGAAGGTCGGTAGAGTTGTGGGTAGTGTGGAGGGTGTTGTAGGTTGATAATGATCATTGACAGGATGCAGAACTGGGCTGAGAAGTGGCAGGTGGAGTTCAACCCTGAAAAGTGGGAAGTGATTCATCTTGGAAGCTCGAATTTGAAGGCAGAATATATAGTTAATAGCAGTGTGAAGCAACAGAAGGATCTTGGGGTCCATAGATTTCCTCAAAGTTCCCACACGGGTTCAAAGGTTCAAAGGTCCAATTTAATTTCAGAGAAATGTATACAATATACATCCTGAAATGCTTTTTCTTTGCAAGCATCCACGAAAAACAGGGGAGTGCCCCAAAGAATGAATGACAGATAAACGTAAGAACCACAAAGTCCCCTCGGCTCCCCCCCTCCCGCGCGTAAGCAGCAATGAGCAGCAATCCCCCCTCCCCCCATCGACAAAAAAAGCAAGCATCGGCGCCGCCACCGAGCACTCAGAGTGAGCAAACAATTGCAAGGACACAGACTTGCAGTTACCCCAAAGACTTCACGTTTCACCCGGCATTCGACATCCCACAGGTTCTCCCTCTCCCTAATAAAGGAGAAAAAGGCATCTCCATTTTTCACCAGCGAGCGGGGAAGCACAACAAGCAGCTCGCTAGTTTATGGTATTAATACTCTGTTATGTCGCTCTTTCCGAACTCTGCCCAAAGGTTGATAGGGTTGTTAACAAGATGTACGTTACTAGGGGGATTGAGTTCAAGAGCCATGACGTAATATTGCAGCTCTATAAAATCCTGCTGAGACCACACTTGGAATATTGTCTTCATTTCTGAGTTGCCTTGTTATTGGAAGGATGTGGAAGGTTTAGAGAGGGTGCAGAAAAGATTTAACATGAGTAAATCTGCAGATGCTGGAAATTCAAACAACACACAAAATAAATGCTGGTGGAACATAGCAGGCCAGGTAGCATCTATTAGGAGAAGCACTGTCGATGTTTCGGGCTGAGACCCTTCATCAGGACTAACTGAAAGGAGAGATACTAAGAGATTTGAAAGTAGTGGGGGGAGGGGGAAATGCGAAATGATAGGAGAAGACCGGAGGGGGTGGGATGAAGCTAAAAGCAGGAAAGGTGATTGGTAAAAGTGATACAGAGCTGGAGAAGGGAAAGGATCATGGGACGGGAGGCCTCGGGAGAAAAAAAGTGGGGGAAGGAAGCACCAGAGGAAGATGGAGAACAGGCAGAGTGATGGGCAGAGAGAGGGAAAAAAACCCCAAAAAAACAGAAAAAAACAACTAAATATGTCAGAGATGGAGTAAGAAGGGGAGGAGAGGCATTAACGGAAGTTAGAGAAGTCAATGTTCATGCCATCAGGTTGGAGGCTACCTAGTCGGTATATAAGGTGTTGTTCCTCCAACCTGAGTTTGGATTTATTTTGACAATAGAGGAGGCCATGGATAGACATATCAGAATGGGAATGGGACATGGAATTAAAATGTGTGACCACTGGGAGATCCTGCTTCTCTGGCGGACCGAGCGTAGGTGTTCAGCGAAATGGTCCCAGTCTGCGTCGGGTCTCACCAATAAATAAAAGGCCACACCGGGAGAACCGGACGCAGTATACCACACCAGCCAACTCACAGGTGAAGTGTCGCCTCACCTGGAAGGACTGTCTGGGGCCCTGAATGGTGGTGTGGGAGGAAGTGTAAGGGCAGGTGTAGCACTTGTTCCGTTTACAAAGATAAGTGCCAGGAGGGAGATCGGTGGGAAGGGATGGGGGGGAACGAGTGGACAAGGGAGTCATGTAGGGAGCGATCCCTGCGGAAAGCAGAAAGGGGGGTGAGGGAAAGATGAGCTTGGTAGTGGGATCCCGCTGGAGGTGGCGGAAGTTACGGAGAATTATACATTGGACCCGGAGGCTGGTGGGGTGGTAGGTGAGGACAAGGGAAACCCTATCCCAAGCGGGGTGGCGGGCGGATGGGGTGAGGGCAGATGTGCGGGAAATGGGAGAGATGTATTTGAGAGCAGAGTTGATAGTGAAAGAAGGGAAGCCCCTTTGTTTAAAAAAGGAAGACAAGGCCAGGTCATCACATGCTGCGATTGTGCCACCTGTCTCCCCTTCTCCCACCACCACTCTGCAATCCCCTCTCCCTCAGATCCCATCGTCAGCTCCTGGGCCCTCAGAGGCTCCACCTTCCTCTCACCCCAACCCTTCCCTCTCCACTGACAGTACCAGCCTCCCTCCCTCCTCGGATCACATCTCTTATCCGTGCTGGATCTTTACCATTCCCTCCAACCTTCAACTCTCTGAAGCAGAGCGCTCTGTCCTCAGTAAGGGCCTCAGCTTTGTCCCTCTTCGCCCACACCTCAGTGAGTTCTGCGTATGCCATGACGCTGAACTCTTCTTCCACCAGATCCGTCTCCGAGCTTACTTCTTTGACAAGGACTCTCCTACCCCCACCAATGACCCCTTCTCCCGTCTTCAACCCTCCTCCTCTTCATGGACACCCCTGGTCTTCTACCTGCTCTGGATCTCTTTATTGCTAATTGCAGACAGGACATCAACCGTCTCGATTTCACCACACCCTGTTCCAATTCCAACCTCACTCCTTCCGAATGCTCTGCTCTCCGCTCCCTCCGCACCAATCCCAACCTCACTATAAAACCAGCTGATAAGGGGGGAGCTATTGTTGTCTGGCGTACTGAACTCTACCTGGCCAAGGCACAGCGACAACTCTCAGATACCTCCTCTTATTTGCCCCTTGATCATGACCCCACTAAGGAGCACCAGGTCATTGTCTCCTATACCATCACCAACCTTATCAGCTCTGGGGATCTCCCATCCACTGCCACCAACCTCATAGTTCCCATACCCCGCACTTCCCGTTTCTACCTCCTACCCAAGGTGCACAAACCTGCCTGTCCAGGTAGACCTATTGTCTCAGTTTGCTCCTGCCCCACCAAACTAATTTCTGCATACCTTGACACTGTCTTATCCCCCCCCCCGTTCAATCTCTTCCCACCTATGTTCGTGACATTTCTCACGCTTCGAATTTTTTCAATGATCTTAAGTTCCCTGGCCCCCACCGCCTTATTTTCACCGTGGACGTCCAGTCCCTATATACCTCCATCCCCCACCAGGATGGTCTCAAAGCTCTTTGCTTCTTTTTGGATTCCAGACCTAACCAATTCCCCTCTACCACCACTCTCCTCTGTCTAGCGGAATTAATTCTTACTCTCAATAATCTCTCCTTTGCCTCCTCCCATTTCCTCCAAACCAAGGGTGTAGCCATAGGCACCCTTATGGGTCCCAGTTATGCTTGCCTTTTTGTTGGCTTTGTGGAACAGTCCATGTTCCAACTCTATACGGGTATCCATCCCCCCTTTTCCTTTGCTACATCGACGACTGCATTGGCGCTGCCTCCTGCATGCATGTTGAGCTCGTTGACTTCATTGACTTTGTCTCCAACTTTCACCCTGCCCTCAAATTTACCTGGTCAATTTCTGACACCTCCCTCCCCTTTCTTGATCTTTCTGTCTCCATCTCTGGAGACGGCTTATCTATTGATATCTACTATAAGCCTACAGATTCCCACAGCTACCTGGACTGTTCCTCTTCCTACCCTGTCTCTTGCAAAAATGCTATCCCCTTCTCACAATTCCTCCATCTCCACCACATCTGCTCTCAGGATGAGGCTTTTCCTTCCAGGACGAAGGAGATGTCTTCCTTTCTTAAACAAAGGGGCTTCCCTTCTTCCACCATCAACTCTGCTCTCAAACGTATCTCTCCCATTTCCCGCACATCTGCCCTCACCTCATCCGCCTGCCACCCCACTCGGGATAGGGTTCCCCTTGTTAGATTGATCTTACAGTAGGTTAAAAGATCTGCACAACTTCATGGACTGAAGGACCTGTACTGTGCTGTAATGTTCTATGTTCTATAAGTGTTTGAGGAGTTGGATTGAAGAAGGAGGAGGTGAAACCATTACATGCAATTGTGCCACATGGGAAGGAGTGGGCGGAGAAGACAAAATAAAGGTAAGTGCTACGAGGTGGAGAAAGTTGCTCAGGTTTTCTGCATTTTGGATGTGAACATGGACTGAGGACCCTAGTCTTACAAATTTTTGCATGCTGTGTTTTTTTTGCCCGATCTTTCTCATTTTTTTTGTGTGCAGAGGAAAAGGACTTGGGGGTTAATGATTGTGCCGCTGTTCTTTTCTTTCTTGTTTTTGTGGCTATCTGAAGAAGAAGAATTTCAGCATTGTATACTTTGATAATTAATGAACATTTGAACCTTTGAAGTGCTATGAAGGAAACAGTTCCTTCAGAATGCAGAAAGTGGAGGGAATGAAAAGGTGCATCTGGTGGTAGCATCCTATTAAAGGTGCATGGAATGACAGAAAATGAGCATTGAGGATAGAGGCTGCTTGGTGGGAGTTGAAAACAAGGGGATCTGTATCCAAAGGGTCTTGGCCCAAAACATCGACTGTACTCTTTTCCATTGATACTGATTGGTCTGTTGAATTCCCCCAGAAGTCTATGTGTGTTGCTTGGACCAGTATCCTTCCTCTGACAGTAAGAAGAAGAGCAGAGGGAAGGAATTTTTATTGGTTCATTTAAGGATCACATACACTTCAGTGTATTAATCCATTTAGCCATATCCTTATAAGATCTCCCTTTGTCAATAAATTTTGAATTTGCTATTAAAAGTTACTACGTCACCCATTTGAGACCCTCCGTTATCAGGGTTGACCATCAATATTGTGTCCCAGTGATCTATGTGATCTGCCACCCAGGGAAGTACACACAGATGTTCTGTCGGAAACCTAGAATGCTGAAAGAACTCAGCAAGTCAGACATCACCTCTAGGAGGAAATAAACAGCCAACATTTCCAGTCAAGACCTTCACCAGCACTAGAAAGAATGGGGGATAAAGACAGAATAAGAAGATAGGGAATTAGTACAAGCTGGGAGGTGATAGGTGAGACCAGGTGAGGGGAAGGCGAGTGGGTGGAAGAAGGGAGATGATAGGAGGACGATGTAAAGGGTTGAAGAATCTCATAGGTGAGGAGAGTGGTCTGTGAGAGAAAGAAAAGGAGGAGAGGAAACAAAGGGAATCGAGGAGCAGGTGAGGAGAAGAGAAGGACAAGGGAGAAGACAGAATAGGGAAGGTAAGAAGAGACAAGGAGAAGGGGGTTTAAATTATGGGATGCTATAGAAATCGATGTTCATGTCACGAAGTTGGATGCCACCCAATGAGGCGTTGCTCCACCAACAGAGTGGCCTCATTGCAGCAGTAGAGGAGCCTATGGACTGACATGTCAGAATGAGAATAGATGTAGAATTAAAATGGGTGGCCATCAAGAAATCACGCTTGTTGTGGCAGATGGAGTGAAGGTGCTCGATAAAACATTTCATCCATTTCCTGATCCCCTTACATACCACACTCAAATCAAAAACTGCTCATCTATACTGACAAATTTCTATAGATCCACAACTAGTTGCATCATGGCCTGGTATGGAAACGCACATGCCCAGAAATAGGTAAGGATGCAAAAAGTGGTGGTTACGGCCCAGCCAAACACAGCAAAAGCACTCACCATCACTGAGTACACTTCCAAGGAGCAGTGCCACAGAAAGCAGCATCCATCATTAAAGAAACCCACCATTCAGGCCATACTCTGTACTCACTTGTATCGTAAGTCAGGATGTGCAGGAGCCTTAGAACCCGCTCCACCCCCCACCGGGTTCTTGAACAGCTATTTCCTACAAACACCAGGCATTGCACCAGTCATCAATCATTACACCCCTGGACTGATTGTACAACTTACGGACTCTGCTTCAATGTCTCTTTACAACTCATTCATAGGATTTTTCTTTATTAATTAGTTTCTTTTGAATATTGATTATTTGGCACTTTTTCAACGTCTATGTATTCTTTTTTATAAATTCTATCGTTTTTTTATCTGAAAATAAATTTTAAGGTAGTACAGTACTGTGCAAAAGTCTTAGGCACGTTTATATAGCTAGGAGCTTTTGCAAAGTACTGTAGTAATTTTATGTATTGCACTGTAATGCTGCCACAAAAAAACACAAATTTCCTGACATATGCGATTTCAATAGATTCAATAGGTTCAATAGGTGCACTTAATGTCAGAGAAATTTTTAAAATATACATCCTGAAATGTTTTTTTCTGTGCAAACATCCACAAAAAACAGAGGAGTGCCCCAAAGAATAAATGGCATGTAAACGTTAGAACCACAAAGTCACCCCCCAACTCCCCCCTCCCACACACAAGCAGCAGAGAGGCAATGACCCCCTCCACCACCCCCACCAGCAAAAAGGTATCAGCACCCTTCATTGAGCACTCAGGCGCGCAGGAAGTATCAATAAAGATACAGACTTGCAGTAGCCAAAAGACTACTCGTTAACCCAGTAATTCAACATTCCACAGGCTCTCTCCCTCCCTAATAAGGGAGAAGAGGTGTCCCTGTTTCACAGCGAGAGGGGAGACATGACAAACAACTCGCTGACTTACAATGTTAGAAGTCTGTTGCGTGGCTTTTTTCCGAGCTCTGCGCCCAGAGAGTCAGCATCTCTCTGGGCACACAACCCACAGCAGCTAACCTGCTGCTCCTGATGTTCCGTGCTGTCCTGCAACGCTTAAGTCAGGGGCACCGGCCTATGATCAGCGTGTCTCCAAAGCCATGAAACTCCTGCTCCGTGAAGGCGCACTAGTCATACAGGCCACATTCTGACCCTAATAAGGGTCTCTTTTGTGGACTGAGAGTGGGAAAGGGGCAGGAAGAGGGGAGTCATGATTAGGAAAGGGGGAAGGGAGATGAGAGGGAGCAGGAAGCACCAGAGAGACATTACCTAATGATCAATAAACCAATTGTTTGGAATCAAGTGATCTTGCTTCATGTCTCAGGGATGGGAATGGCTGCACCCACACCATTCCCCCCTCACTGACACTCCTCTGCCACCAGTCTCTTACCCCTCCCACAGTGCTCCATCCTTGCCATTCCCAACTTTCTTTGCTCTGACCAAATTTCTAAACTCACACTCCCCTTCATGTTGACAAATACAGTACTGTACAAAAGTCTTGGATATGAGCATAAGACGTTTGCACAGTACTGTGTATGGTAATGTGTACTGTACATACTTTGATAATAATGTTCCTTAGAACCTTGAAATATGAGCTATCCTTTGATTCTTCCTTCTGTCATCCTGAGTTATTGACTCTCTAGTTCTATTTATTTTTGATGATTAACTAAAAGTGATCATATTTAATATTTTATGTAGTGAAACCAGCTTATTTCAAGTCATCCAGAAGTTAACACCAGTCTTATTGACACCTGTTCACACAAGTGAGTTCCAATAATATTATTAAATTGAGAAGTCCAACAAACATAAATAAGTTTGTTGTTGCAAACAGCAGAACTTGTTTATCTTTTATCCACTCCTTGTAATTACTGTTTTTATCCGTCTTGTGTGTTTATGACACCATTCATTACATAACTCTGTAGAGGTATATGGTTATCATATCAAGTAATTTTTGAGCATTTTCTGACTTACATACAGACATTTGAAAAATCAGAACTATTTGTTACCTGGTGATATATTGTACTGTCATTTCTTAAATAAAGTATTGTTTGAGGCAGAGGTACAGCAGTAGTGAAAGCGGTAATTGGTAATGGATGCTGCTGAAATCATTGCTTCAGTGTTATTTTCCAGATCAGTAACTCTCAATTGAAACAAATTCCTGTGTACCATTGGAAACCTCCCAGGATGCATTGTTAACATTCAAAAATGTAAATGCCTTGACGTAATCCCGTCACAAAACCTGTGTGGGTATATATCAGTGTCATTTTAAGACAACAGCTTTGTTCAATAATTCACAGGTGATGAATTTCTTTCCTGTTTCTGTCATTTACAGCAGTGCTTAAATGGGGGACATTTGTTCATTTTGACAGGTGTGTCAGATGGTGAGAATCTCCACCGTATAAATAGAAATAGCCCTTTAGAGCTTTTATTCTTCTGCTGAAAGCACCACCCACTGAATTAGCATTCATCTAAATCAAGGCCAGTGGTATTGCAGAGCTGAATTTCTTGGTCTTGCATTCCAATTTTTCCCTAGGTAGTTTAGAACATAGAACACAGAACAGACCCTTTGGAGGGCTTGGATCATCTAATCTACTTTAAGATCAATCCCACATAGCCTTCCATTTCTCTATCATCCATGTGTCTATCTAAGGGTCTTTTAAATGTCCCAAATGTTTCTGATTCTACCACCAACCAAGGCAGCGCTTTCCATACACCCATCACCCTCTGTGTAGAAAAACAAACTACGCAGGTTAAAAAAAATCAAGCTCTGTAATATCCTCTGTACTTTCCTTCAATCACTTTAAAATTATCTTCTCTTGTGGCCATTCCCGGGCTGAGGAAAAAGGTGCTGTCTGTCCAACTTATCTCTGCCTCTTATATCTATACTTCTATCAAGACGACTCTAATCTTTCCTTGCTCCATAAGGATCGAGACTTCTACAGCATCAGCTACAAAAGGCTAGAGATGGGGGCTGATAGTGTGCAGTGAGCTTAAAAGCCTGTAACCTGGAAATAATTTCAATACATTTTAGTTTGCGATATTGAGTGTTTTACGTGCCTGCAGTGAGTAAAGCTAAGAAGAGGGATTGGTAAGATTAAGTCGGCAGAAGTTCTCTGCTCTGGAGAGGAGAAAATCTGATGAAGTACCTTTAAAATAAGATTGAATTGGTTGGAGGAGGATGATCGATGAATCCACAAGCAACATAAAATCTAACCGCTCAGAAAGGGAATTCAGGAGAGCTCCTTTGCACAGAGCAATAAGAACTTGGAATTCAGTGCCAAATAGAAAGATTAAAGAAGAAAAAAAAATCCTTGATGCATTTTAATTGAGCTTGTGTAAAGAAAAGTAGCGTAATATAAAAGGGCAGAGTGAAAAGAGAGAAAAAGAGCAAGAGAAAGTGTACAGATTAAAGCCCAATTGCTTGACCAGTGGGGCCAAGTTGCCCATCCCTGTGTTATAAATAAAGGAGTCAAGAGCATTTACGAAGATACTCTCCAGCAACTACTTCATTTGTGCACCTTTTGTGGTCTGTTGAATGTAATCTATCCTTGACACCTAATCTCAATCTTCATCTGTTTGTTTTCTCAAAGGATTTCTCCAAATTACAAGTTTACTGTTTAATGGTATGTCATCCCTCTTTACTCTTACATGGATCACAATTACTGATACATTGTAGAATGTCAGCCTTTCACAAGTGTACCCTTATAAGTGGCCACTTTATTAGGTACATACCTTCTGTTCCTAATAAAGTGGCCACTGAGTGTAGGTTCATGGTCTTCTGCTGTTCTAGCCCATCCACTTCAAGGTTCAACATTTTGTGCATTCAGAGATGCTCTTCTGCACATCACAATTGCAATGCGAGCATATTTCAGTTACCTTTGCCTTTCTGTCAACTTAACTTCGCCATGGAGGGTTGGGCATGGGGCTAGCAAACCCATCCCTTAAAAACGCATGCCACAAAAACTCCAACTTCTTTTCTGGGAGAGGAAGAATACACCAAGAAGATGGACTATGCCCAGGGACAATTTGAAAGACTGACCAACAACAGACAGCTCTGTCAAGCAGATATTGTTGGCTTATGCCCTAGTCGGGGTGATAGGCTTATTAGGTAAGTCCTGTTGTCATGAACCAGTCTGGCCATTCTTCTCTGACGTCTCTCATTAACAAGGCATTTTCACCCACAGAACTGTCACTCACTGGATGTTTGTATTTTTTTTGCACCATATTTTGCACATTTTGTAATCTATTCAATGTATGTATACTGTAATTGATTTACTTATTTACTTATTATTATTTTTTATTTTATTTATTTTTTTCTCTTCTATATTATGTATTACATTGAACTGCTGCTAAGTTAACAAATTTCATGTCACATGCCGGTGATAATAAACCTGATTCTGATCCTGATTCATTCTATTGTACGTGAAAATCCCAAGCAATCAGCAGTTTCTGAGATACTCAAACCACACCATCTAGCATCAACAGTCAGGCAATGGTTAAAGTCACTTAGATCACATTTCCTACCCATTCTGGAGTTTTGTGTGAACAACTGAATCTCTTGACTGCATGTTTTAATGCACTGAGTTGCAGCCATGTGATTGGCTGATTAGATCTTTGCATAAAGGACCAGGTATATTGATGAACCTAATTAAGTCCTATTGTAAAGTTAAAAAGTGTTCACATTGCACTTTCTCTTTTGCAACACTGTTCTTGCACATACCAAGCCTTTCCTTGGAGATTGATTCCTCATGCTGTACAAAAAGCTTTATGTATCTCCAAGTCTGAAATGGCTCACTGAAGGGATGGTTGGGGATAAGTGTGAGTAAAGATGAGGGTGGCATGGTAGCATCGTGGTTAGCAACATCGCTTGGCAGTCAACTCCTGCTTCTGTCTAAAAGGAGCTGGGACATTTTTCCAGTGACTGTGCATGGGTTTTCACTGAGTGATGGAGTCTCCCCCTACATTCCAAAATCATACAGTCAGAGTTTGTGAGCTGTGGGCATGCTCTGTCATTGCCAGAAGCTTGGAGAGATCTGTGTGCTACCCTAGGACAATCTTCGGACTAGTCTTTGAAGCAAAAATGGCGCATTTCACTGGATATTTTGATGTTTCAATGTACCTGTGATGAATAAGCTAATCTTTCTTTCTTTCATACATTGTGTTGCTGCCATAGGAGATGGCAGCTGAAAGCCAACTGTTTCTGTGTTTTGGACATGTTGCTTCACGATTTGCAGGATAACTGATTAAACAGCAGTGAACATTTCTGAATGCCCTGAGACATAATGGCCCCCATGGATTGAAAGCTGATTTGCAAGCTGTAATCACTTCTCTGCCATTTTGCAATCAGGAGGAGAAGGAATTGATTGGATAATGACAGATTGCTAACTAGTGATGTGTCACTGATACCATTGAAGCCGCTACTCAAGTGATTAGTGGTTAAACATTTATGTGAGTGCAAAACCAAACAATTTTCAAACAGTACTTGGCATGCAATGATTACTTTTTAACACTTCTGTTGTTGGATTCACCCGATTGCAGAAAATTGATTCATTGTCATTAATATTGTGAATAATCCTTTGTTTTTTCTCTAGTTACCTTATTCATTACATTTTTATATTATGTATTTGGACAATGCAAACTTGTTCCAATATAAAGCAACTGCAAGAACTAGATGTGTGATCTGATTGCTGTGGACTACATTTGACCCGATATTTTCTATTTTTATGCAATTCAAGTGACTGTTGCTTCATGCTATTTCTCCAGAATACCATATTTAGCATGTGGCACCGGCAATCATACAACCCTTCTGTAAACTCGAACCTCAGAGTTCCAAATTCCTGAAGTGATGGTTTTGATCAAGAAGAAATATGGGATGAGCATCAGTAGTATCATGTGACAGTGAGTAAGAAAATTTATTCTGTGCCGCAGCCTCAGAATAGAGGGATGTCCATTTAGAACAGAGCTTAGTACGAATCTCTTTAGCCGAAGAGCGGTGCATCTGTGAAATTCATTGCAACAAGTGGCCCTGGAGGCCAAGTCATTTGGTATATTTAGGGCAGAGGTTGACAGATTCTTGAATAGTCAGGGCAGAAAAAGATACATGGATAAGGCAAGATAGGGGCTGAAAGGGAAAATGGATCAGGCATGATGAAATGGTCAAGCTCTTGATGGGCCAAATGGCCTAATTCTGCTCCTATATTTTAAGGTCTAATGGTGTAAATGTACCCATGTCACTGCACTTCTGTGTTGCTACATTACAAAGGGTTGCATGTTAGCGTAGTGTGTGATGTAACATTTTTACAGTACCAGGGACGTGAGTACAATTCCCGGTGCTGTATGTATGGAGTTTGTACATTCTCACCATGGCAGCGTGAGTTTCCTCTGTATGCTGCAGTCTGCTCCCATATTCCAAAGAAAGACACAAGCCCAAGAGATACTACAGACACTGGAAATCCAAAGCAATTCACACAAAATGCTGGAAGAACTCAGCATGTCAGGTACTCCTATGGAAAGGCAGAAACAAGCAATGTTTCAGGCCAAGACCTTTCATTAGGACCGGAAAGGAAAGGGGAAGAAGCCAGAGTATGAATGCAGGGAGGAGGTGAAGGAGGACAAGCTAGAAAGTGATAGGTGAAGCCAGGTAGGTGGGGGATGAAGTGAGAAGCTGGGAGATGATAGGTGGAAGATGTTAAGGGCTGAAGAAGAAGGAATCTGATGAGAGAGAAGAGTGGACTATGGAAGGAGGAGGGCCACCAGGGGGAGGTGAAAGACAAATAAGAAGTGATAAGAGGAGAGCTAGAGTGAGGAATAAAAGAAAAGGGAAGGGTGAGGGAAAAAATATAAAACCATAGAACATTACAGCACAGAAACAGGCCTTTTGGCCCTTCTTGGCTGTGCCGAACCATTTTTCTGCCTAGTCCCACTGATCTGCACCTGGAACATATCCCTCTGTACACCTCTCATCCATGTACCTATTCAAGTTTTTCATAAATGTCAAAAGTGAGCCCACATTCACCACTTCATCTGGCAGCACATTCCACCCTCCCACCACTCTCTGTGTGAAGAAGCCCCCCTAATTTTTCCTTTAAACTTTTCCCCCTTCACCCTTAACCCATGACCTCTGTTTTTTTTCTCCCCTGGCCTCAGCGGAAAAAGCCTGCTTGCGTTCACCTTATCTATACCCATCATAATTTTATACACCTCTATCAGGTCACCCCTCATTTTCCTACACTCCAGGGAATAAAGTCCTAACCTATTCAACCTTTCTCTGTAACTTAGTTTCTCAAGTCCCGGCAACATCCTTGTAAACCTTCTCTGCACTCTTTCAACTGTATTAATATCCTTCCTGTAATTAGGTGACCAAAACTTCACACAATACTCCAAATTCGGTCTCACCAATGTCTTATACAGCCTCACCATTACATTCCAACTCTTATACTCAATACTTTGACTTATAAAGGCCAATATACCAAAAGCTCTTTTTACTACCCTGTCTACTTGTAACATCACTTTTAGGGGATTATGTATCTGTACTCCCAGATCCCTCTGTTCTACTGCACTCTTCAGTGTCCTACCATTTACCTTGTATGTTCTACCTTGGTTTGACCTTCCGAAGTGCAATACCGCACACTTGTCTGCATTAAACTCCATCTGCCATTTTTCTGCCCATTCCTCTAATTGGTCCAAATCCCTCTGCAAGCTTTGAAAACCTTCCTCACTGTCCACTACACCTCGAATCTTTGTATCATCAGCAAATTTGCTGATCCAATTTGCCACATTACCATCCAGATCATTGGCACTGCCATTCATTGGGATCATGGCTGATCATCCACAATCAGTACTCTGGTCCTGACTTCTCCCCATATCCCTTGACTCCGCTATCTTTAAGAGCTCTATCTAACTCTTTCTTGAAAGCATCCAGAGAATTGGCCTCCGCTGCCTTCTGAGGCAGAGCATTCCACAGATCCACAACTCTCTGGGTGAAAGAGTTTTTCCTCAACTCCGTTCAAAATGGCCTACCCCTTATTCTTAAACTGTGGCCTCTGGTTCTGGAATCTCCCAACATTGGGAACATTTTTTCCTGCTTATAGCATGTCCCATCCCTTAATAATCTTATATGTTTCAATCAGATCCCCTCTCATCCTTCTAAATTCCAGTGTATACAAGCACAGTCTCTCCAATGTTTCAACATATGACAGTCCTGCCATCCTGGGAATTAACTTTGTGAACCTACGCTGCACTCCCTCAATAGCGAGAATGTCCTTCCTCGAATTTGGAGACCAAAACTGAACACAATACTCCAGGTGGGGTCTCACCAGGGCCCTGTACAGCTGCAGAAGGACCGCTTTGCTCCTATACTTAACTCTCCTTGCTATGAAGGCCAACATGCCATTAGCTTTCTTCACTGCCTGCTGTACCTGCATACTTACTTTCAGTGACTGATGAACAAGGACACCTAGATCTCATTGTACTTCCCATTTTCCTAACTTGGCACCATTCAGATAGTAATATGCCTTCCTGTTCTTGCCACCAGTGGATAACCTCACATTTATCCACATTAAACTGCATCTGCCGCACATCTGCCCACTCACCCAAACTGTCCAAGTCACCCTGCATTCTCCTTACATCCTCCTCATATTTCACACTACTACCCAGCTTTGTGTCATCTGCAAATTTGCTAATGTTACTTTAATCCCTTCATCTAAATCATTAATGTATATTGTAAGTAGCTGCGGTCCCAGCACCGAGCCTTGCAGTACCCCACAAGTCACTGCCTGCCATTCTGAAAAGGACCCATTAACCCCTACTCTTTGTTTCCTGTCTGCCAACCAATTTTCTATTCATGTGAGTATCCTACCCCCAATACCATGTGCTTTAATTTTGCCCACTAATCTCCTATGTGGGACCTTATCAAAGCCTTTCTAAAAGTCCAGGTACACTACATCCACTGGCTCTCCCTTGTCTATTTTCACAGTTACATCCTCAAAAAATTCCAGAAGATAAGTCAAGCATGATTTCCCCTTCATAAATCCATGCTGACTCGGACTGATCCTGTTACTGCTATCCAAATGTGCCGCTATTTCATCTTTTTTAATTGATCCAGCATCTTTCCCACCACTGATGTCAGGCTAACTGGTCTATAATTCCCTGTTTTCTCTCTCCTTCCTTTCATAAAAGTGGGATAACATTAGTTATCCTCCAATCCTCAAGAACTAATCCTGAATCTATAGAACATTGGAAAATGATTACCAATGCGTCCACGACTTCTGGAGCCACCTCCTTATGTACCCTGGGATGCAGACTAGTAGGCAATAGACAATAGACAATAGGTGCAGAAGTAGACCATTTGGCCCCTCGAGCCTGCACTGCCATTCTGAGATCATGGCTGATCATCAATTATCAATACCCAGTTCCTGCCCTGTCCCCATATCCCTTGATTCCCCTATCCATCAGATACCTATCTAGCTCCTTGGGAAGCTCCTTAGGCCTTGGGGATTTATCAGCCTTCAGTCCCATCAGTCTACCCAACACCATTTTCTGTCTAATGTGAATTTCCTTTAGTTCCTCCGTTACCCTAGCTCCTCTGGCCACTATTACATCTGGGAGATTGTCTGTGTCCTCCCTAGTGAAGACAGATCCAAAGTAGCTATTCAACCCGTCTGCCATTTCCTTATTCCCCATAATAAATTCACCTGTTTCTGCCTTCAAGGGCCCAACTTTGGTCTTAACTAATTTTCCTCTTCACATACCTAAAGAAGCTTTTACTATCCTCCTTTATATTCTCTGCTAGCTTACCTTCATACCTAATCTTTTCTCCCTGTATTGCTTTTTTAGTAATTTTCTGTTGCTCTTTAAAAGTTTCCCAATCCTCTGGCTTCCCACTCTTCTTTGCTATGTTATACTTCTTCTCTTTTATTTTTATACTGTCCTTGACTTCCCTTGTCAGCCACGGTTGCCCCTTACTCCCTTAGAATCTTTCTTCCTCTTTGGAATGAACTGATCCTGCACCCAAAAATACCTACCATTGTTGTTCCACTGTTATCCCTGTGAGGGTATCCTTCCAGTCAACTTTGGCTAGCTCTTCCCTCATGACTTCATAGTCCCCTTTGTTCAACTGTAATACTGACACTACCAATTTTCCCTTCTCCCTCGCAAATTGTAGATTAAAACTTATCATATTATGGTCACTACCTCCTAATGGCTCCTTTACCTTGAGTTCCCTTATCAAATCCAGTTCATTACACAATACTACATCCAGAATTGCCTTCTCCCTGGTAGGCTCCAGTACCAGCTGCTCTAAGAATCCATCTCGGAGGCACTTCACAAACTCCCTTTCTTGGGGTCCAGTACCATTCTGATTCTCCCAGTCTACCTGCATGTTGAAATCCCCCATTACAACTGTAGTATTACCTTTGCAACATGCCAATTTTAGCTCTTGATTCAACTTGCATCCTATATCCAGGCTACTATTTAGGGGCCTGTAGATAACTCCCATTAGGGTCTTTTTGCCGTTACAATTTCTCAGTTCTATCCATACTGACTCTACATCTCCTGATTCTATGTCACCCCTCACAAGGGACTGAATTTCATTCCTCACCAGCAAAGCCACCCCACCTCTTCTGCTCACCTGTCTGCCCTTTTGATAGGATGTATATCCTTGAATATTCACTTCCCAGCACTGGTCCTCTTGCAGCCCTGTCTCTGTAATTACTGCAACATCATACTTACTAACTTCCAACTGAGCTTCAAGCTCATCCACGATATTTCTTATATTTTGTGCATTCATATATAATACTTTTAATCCATTACTCCCCTCGCTTCTCACATCAGTCCCTATTACACTTGGCCAAACTCTCTGATCTCTTCTTGAGCTTTCTGCCCCATCATTTCTGTTGTCTTTCTTAACTTTTCTTATTCTTTCTTTCCCTTCAACTCCATCCTTATATTTCCAGTTCATATCCTCCCCCCACTTATTAGTTTAAACACACCTGTTTGGCAGTGGCAAACCTGACTGCCAGAATGCTGGTCCCCCGCCTGTTAAGGTGCAACCCGTCCCTTTTGTACAATTCATCCTTACCCCAAAACAGATCCCAGTGGTCTAAGAATCTACATCCCTGCTTGCCGCACCAGGTCCTCAGCCACACGTTGACCTTTCTTATAAATAGTTTTAAAATGAATCAAAGTATTAATTTAATAAAAGCACAAAATGCTGGCAGAACTCAGCAGGCCAGACAGCATGTATGGGAGGACGTAGTGATGACGTTTCTGGCCGAAACCCTTCATCAGGAGGGTTTCTCCTCCTGCTGAGTTCTGCTAGCATTTTGTGTTTTTATTTATTTCCAGCATCTGCACATTCACTTGTGTTGCCAAAGTATTAATTTACTTAGTTTTGACATGAAAGGGGTAAATCATCCCGTGAAAAGAAATAAGGTTTTCGCCTATATTAAAAAACTTAAGGTACCAACTGTTCTTCTTCAAGAAACCCATGTATGTAAGTGTGACAATTCACACCTTTTTAATCAATGGAGTGGGTCTCATTTCTATTCCTTGTTTCAGGCCAAATCCAGAAGGGTTTTGATCCTTATATATAATAAAGTTCCCTTTGTTCAACATAAAGTAATTTCTGATACTAATGGGCATTTTGTTATAGTATCAGGGAAACTGAATAACAAACTAATGGTACTTGTCAATGTGTATGCTCCAAATATACAAACGTTTGTAGATCATCCAGGTTTCTTTGAGTGTTTTTTTTTCCATTTCTGTCAGATCTAAGTCTGTACTCATTGGTGATGGGTGGAGACTTTAATTGTTGCTTAGATCCAGTTTTAGATCATTCATCCTCTAAATCAATGAATCCAAATAAATCAGCTGTGTTTATTAAATCTTTTTTAATAAAATGTGGTATTGTTGATGCTTGGCATTTTTTTTCATCCAGTGGACAAGGAATATTCGTTTTTCTGTCATGTCCATCATACATGTTCCAGGATTGATTGTTTTTTATTGAATTCCAAATGATTCCATCAGTTCCATCCTGTGAATATAAAGAGAGTGCTGTCTCAGATCAAACTCCTGCATTCCTGTCTTTAAATCTCCCTGGTCTTCATCAAACAAATTGGTTTTGGAGATTTAATCTAACTTTGTTATCTGATAAAGAGTTTTTATCAGACAAATTACTTTTTTTTTGAAAGGAATATGTTAGAGGAGACTCCTAGTTTTATCAGATGGGATGCCTTTAAGGCGCATATTAGAGAACAAATTGTTTCTTATTCTGCAAGCATTAAGTAAAAAGCTAATAAAGAGAGAAGTGATTTAGCTAATCAACTGCAACAATTAGACCAATAGTATGTCTTGGCTCCAGAACCCACCTTATATAAAAGACATGTTGGAACTAAAACTAAATATGTTCTCCTTTCAAGTTATCCAATTAAAACCCAACTCCTAAAAGATAAAAGTCAATTTTGTATTCATGGAGATAAAACAGGTAAATTATTGGCTGATCAGGTTAAAACTTCTATAGCTAAACAGCAGATTAAAGAAATATGCAAAGCTAATGGTAATAGGACAACTGATCATTTAGAAATAAATGATACTTTTAAAGAATTTTACTCTAAACTCTATAGTTCTGAATCTTCTAAGGATAACACTGTAATGGACAATTTTTTAGACCAACTGAATATTCCTACAATCTCTGCTGATGACAGAAAGTTGTTGGAACAACTTATTTCTTTTGAGAAAATTGTTGAAGCTGTACGCTCATCGCATTTAAGGAAAGCTTCGGGTCCAAATGGATTTTCTGGAGAATTTTACAAGATCTTTTCCTCACTGCTTATACCTCATTTATGTTCAGTTTTTTCAAATTAATTTAAGTTGGGCAGACTCCCTCAATCTTTTTATGAGGCTTCTACTTTGCTTATTCTTAAAAAGCATAAGGATCCAACTGAATGCTCTTCTTATAGACCAATTTCTTTACTTAATATTGATCCTATCTAAAGGTTGGCCCTTAGGATTGAAAATATTTTACCATCTGTTAATACTGATAACCAAACTGTATTTATTAAAAATCGATATTCTCACTTTAATATTCGTCAGTTATTAATTGTTATTTATTCTCCTTCTAACATGATATCAGAATGTGTGGTACCCCTAAATGCTGAGAAAGTTTTTGACAGTGTTGAATAGAATTATTTATTTAAAACTTTAGAAAAATTCAATTTTAGACCCATTTTCATTCAATGGATTAAATTACTTTATTTAGCTCCTTCTGCTAGGGTTAACACTAATTTTCATAATTCCAAACCATTTAACATTTAACATGGCACTAGACAAGGCTGTCCATTGAGCCCTTTGCTTTTTGATCTCGCCTTAGTACCTTTAGCCACTGCCTTTCAAGAATTTAATTATATCACTGGTATTTTTAGGAGAGACACTATTCACAAAGCCTCGCTGTACACTAATGGTTTGCTGCTATTTATTTCTAATGTTGAGACTTCGTTACCCCATGTGCTTTCTTTACTCTCCTATTTTAGCTGGTTCTCAGGTTATAAATTAAACCTACATAAAAGTGAACTTTTCCCTTTGAATAATTTGATACCAACAAATTCTAATCTTTCTTTTAAAATTGTAAGAAACCAGTTTGCCTACTTAGGTGTGACAATCATTAAAAACTATAACTGTTTATTTAAAGAAAAATTTCTTACCCTATTGAATCACATAGAAAGGATACTATCAAATTGGTCACCTCTTTCGTTATCACTGATTGGTTGAATTAACTCTATCAAAATGAATATATTACCTAAATTTATATATCTTTTTCAGGCATTGCCTGTATTTATTCCTAAATCTTTTTTTGATTCTCTTGACTCCATTATATCTTTGTATATATGGAAGAATAAACATTCTAGATTAAATAAAATTCAACTTCAGAAAGATAAAAATAATGAAGGATTAGCCTTACCAAACTTTAGTTTTTATTATTGGGCAGTTAGCAGAAGAAATCTTACACTTTGATTATATTGTAGCGGTGTGCTACAAGCAGCGCTAAAATTACGACACGGAGTCGGTAACTGCAGTCGAAGGAAAAACTTTTTTCGAAAACTTCAGCCTCACTTTTAAGCCTCTGTCAACCGGCCCCCCATGGCGAAGAGGCTCCAAAGCTCTGTGCTCACAAACCCCCGTAGGCTATCTAATTGTGAGTCGGTTCGGATACGCTAGGAAATGAGGCGCTACATAACCCCCCCCCAGAACCGGCGATACACCCCCCAATGTCCACAGCCTGGGCCAGAACCTGCTTGGGAGGTCGGCCTCTGCGCCGAGGCGCCGGAAACTCGGCCGGTTGCGCCAGGTCCACATGGGCCGGCTTGAGGCGGTCCACCGTGAAAACCTCCTCCTTCCCCCCAACGTCCAGCACAAACGTGGACCCGTTGTTCCGGAGCACCGTAAACGGCCCCTCGTATGGCCGCTGCAGCGGTGGCCGATGCCCGCCCCTTCGTACAAACACAAACCTACAGTTCCGTAGGTCTTTGGGTACGCAGGTCGGGTGCCGCCCATGCTGTGAAGTGGGTATGGGGGCCAGGTTACCGAGCTTCTCGCGAAGTCTGCCCAGGACTGCAGCGGGTTCTTCCTCTTGCCCCCTCGGGGCTGGTAGGAACTCCCCGGGGACGGCCAGGGGCGCGCCGTATACCAACTCGGCCGACGAGGCGTGCAGGTCGTCCTTGGGCGCTGTGCGGATGCCGAGAAGGACCCAGGGAAGCTCGTCCGCCCAGTTGGCTCCTCGCAGGCGGGCCATGAGGGCCGACTTCAGGTGACGGTGGAAACGCTCCATTAGCCAGTTCGACTGTGGGTGGTAGGCAGTGGTGTGGTGCAGCTGAGTCCCCAAAAGGCTGGCCATAGCTGACCACAGGCTGGAGGTGAACTGGGCGCCTCTGTCGGAGGTAATGTGGGCTGGTACACCAAAGCGGGATATCCAGGTGGCGAGCAGGGCTCGGGCGCAAGATTCGGAGGTGGTGTCGGTGAGCGGGACCGCCTCTGGCCATCTTGTGAACCGGTCCACGATAGTCAGGAGGTAACGCGCTCCGCGCGACACTGGCAGGGGGCCCACGATATCCACATGAATGTGGTCGAAACGCCGGTGGGCGGGATGGAACTGCTGCAGTGGGGCTTTGGTGTACCGCTGAACCTTGGCCGTCTGGCAGTGCATGCACGTTCTGTCCCATTCACTGACCTGTTTGCGGAGACCGTGCCAAACGAACCTGCTGGAAACCAGCCGGACAGTTGTCCGGATGGAGGGATGCGCCAAGTTATGAATGGAGTCGAAAACACGTCGCCGCCAGGCTGCGGGGACGACCGGACGGGGCTGGTCGGTGGCGACGTCACAGAGTAGGGTCCTCTCACCTGGGCCCACGGGGAGGTCCTGGAGCTGCAAACCAGAGACTGCAGTCCTGTAACTCGGAATCTCCTCATCTACCTGCTGTGCCTCTGCCAGTGCCTCAAAGTCTACCCCTTGGGAAAGGGCATGAACGGTAGGGCGAGAGAGCGCATCCGCCACGACATTGTCCTTACCCGAGACGTGCCGGACATCCGTTGTGTATTCAGAGATGTAGGACAGGTGGCGTTGCTGGCGGGATGACCAGGGGTCGGATGCTTTCGTAAACGCAAAGGTAAGCGGTTTGTGGTCCGTGAACGCGGTGAAGGGCCGACCTTCTAGGAAGTACCTGAAATGCCGGATTGCCAGGTAGAGCGCCAACAGTTCCCGGTCAAAAGCACTGTACTTGAGCTCGGGTGGCCGCAGGTGTTTGCTGAAAAACGCCAGGGGTTGCCAGCGACCTGCGATGAGCTGCTCCAGCACCCCACCGACTGCCGTATTTGATGCGTCCACTGTGAGGGCGGTAGGGGTGTCCATTCTGGGATGTACTAGCATTGCGGCGTCAGCCAAAGCTTCCTTCGTTTGAACGAAAGCGGCGGCGGACTCCTCGTCCCAGGTAATGTCCTTGCTCGGACCCGACATCAGGGCGAACAGGGGGCGCATGATCCGGGCAGCTGAAGGGAGGAAGCGGCGGTAGAAATTGACCATACCTACGAATTCCTGAAGGCCTTTGATCGTGGTGGGTCGGGGGAAGTGGCGGACCGCATCTACCTTAGCGGGCAGAGGGGCTGCCCCGTCTTTAGTAATCCTGTGGCCCAGGAAGTCAATGGTATCAAGTCCGAACTGGCATTTGGCAGGGTTGATTGTAAGACCGTACTCACTCAGTCAGGCGCAGAGTTGACGGAGGTGGGACAGATGCTCCGGACGACTGCCGCTGGCTATGAGGATGTCATCCAAATAGATGAACGCGAAGTCCAGGTCCCGTCCCACCGCGTCCATTAACCGCTGGAACGTCTGTGCGGCATTCTTCAGGCCGAACGGCATGCGGAGGAACTCGAAGAGGCCAAACGGGGTGATGAGAGCCGTTTTGGGGACGTCGTCAGGATGCATCGGGATTTGATGGTACCCTCGGACAAGGTTGACCTTGGAGAAGATCCGGGCGCCGTGCAGGTTTGCCGCAAAGTCCTGAATGTGCGGCACAGGGTAGCGGTCCGGTGTGGTAGCCTCGTTCAGCCTGCGGTAGTCGCCGCACGGTCTCCAGCCCCCCGTCGCTTTGGGCACCATGTGCAGGGGGGAAGCCCAGGGGCTGTCGGACCGCCGGATGATCCCCAATTCCTCCATTCTCTGGAACTCCTCCTTCGCCAGTCGGAGCTTGTCCGGGGGAAGCCGCCGAGCACGGGCATGGAGGGGTGGTCCCTGTGTCGGGATGTGGTGCTGTACGCCGTGCCTGGGCATGGCTGCTGTGAACTGCGGTGCCAGAACCGATGGGAACTCCGCCAGGACCCTGGTGAAGTCGTTGTCGGACAGCGTGATGGAGCCGAGGTGAGGGGCTGGCAACTGGGCCGCGCCCAGGGAGAACGTCTGAAAGGTCTCGGTGTGTACCAGTCTCTTCCTGGGCAGGTCAACCAGCAGGCTGTGAGCTCGCAAAAAATCCGCACCCAGAAGCGGTTGGGCTACGGCTGCCAGTGTGAAGTCCCACGTGAACTGGCTGGGGCCGAACAGTAGCTGCACCTGACGGGTGCCATAGGTCCTTACTGTGCTGCCATTCACGGCCCTCAGGGGGGGACCCGGTGCCCTGCTGCGGGTGTCGTAACTCGTCGGAGGTAAAACGCTGATCTCAGCCCCAGTATCGACCAAAAACCGGCGTCCCGACCTTCTATCCCACACATACAGGAGGCTATCCCGATGGCCAGCCGCCGTAGCCATCAGCGGCGGCTGGCCCTGGCGTTTCCCGGGAACTTGCAGGGCGGGCGGCAACGGCGGGCTTCTGCGCCCCACCGCTGGTGGTAGAAGCACCAGTGGTCATTGGGCCGGGGGTTAGCGGGCTCTGCGGCCGGGCCTGGACTGGTTTGCTGCCGGGAGCGTGGCTGGGAGATCTGTGCGATGGACGCCCCGCTCACCTTTTTGGCGTTCCACAGCAAGTCCGCCCGGGCTGCCACCTTCCGGGGGTCACTGAAATCCGCGTCGGACAGCAGCAGGCGTATGTCCTCGGGCAGCTGCTCCAGGAATGCCTGCTCAAACATGAGGCCTGTGTGTCCCTTGGCCAGAGACAACATCTCATTCATTAAAGCCGATGGAGGTCTGTCGCCCAAGCCATCCAGGTGCAGTAAACGGGCAGCCCGCTCGCGCCGTGAGAGTCCGAAAGTCCTGAGGAGCAGGGCTTTGAATTCCGTGTACTTGCCGTCTGCCGGGGGCGACTGTACGAACTCCGCGACCTGGGCAGCTGTGTCCTGGTCGAGGGAGCCCACCACGTAGTAGTAGCGGGTGTCTTCTGAGGTGATCCGGCGAACGTGGAATTGGGCTTCGGCTTGCTGGAACCATAGGTCCGGGCGCTGTGTCCAGAAACCCGGCAGTTACAACGAAACCGCATGAACAGAGGCGGCGTCGGTCATTTCTGGTCCAAAAATCGTTTGGACCGTCGGGGTCACCAATTGTAGCGGTGTGCTACAAGCAGCGCTAAAATTACGACACGGAGTCGGTAACTGCAGTCGAAGGAAAAACTTTTTTCGAAAACTTCAGCCTCACTTTTAAGCCTCTGTCAACCGGCCCCCCATGGCGAAGAGGCTCCAAAGCTCTGTGCTCGCAAACCCCCGTAGGCTATCTAATTGTGAGTCGGTTCGGATACGCTAGGAAATGAGGCGCTACAATATTACATTAATCATGAGGATTGCCCAATGTGGATTTTTTTAGAAGCTAACTCTGTTAATATATTTTTTATTATTTCTCTTCTTGGATCCTCACTTCCTTTGTCTCTAAGTAAATTAACTGATAATCTGGTAGTTAAACACACTATGAGAATTTGGATACAATTCCAAAAATACATTGGCTTACTGAGATTTTCTCTTTCGAGTTCCATTTTTCTAATTATTTTTTTAAACCCTCTATGATTGATGTGGCTTTTAAAGAATGGGATTGATTAGGTATTAAATGCTTTCGGGACTTGCTTGTACAGAGAAGTCTCTTTTCGTTTGAACTGTCAACTAAATATTGTTTACCCAAAACTCATTTTTTCAATACCGACAAATAAGAGCTTTTTTACGGTCTCAAATAAGTACATTTCCTAAAAGTCCTGATAAGAATCAACTAATTTTTAATTTGAAACCTTTTTATAATGGATCTATATCTAATATTTATAATATGCTGTTGGGAATGAGAAGTGTTCCTTTAGATAAAATTAAAAATCTTTGGGAACAAGATTTACAGACTTCAATTTCTGGGGAAACTTGGAATCATTTTTTTTAATGGGTTAACACTTCATTGTTATGTGCCCTCCACTCTTTCCTACAATTTAAAATGGTCCATAGGGCCCATATGACAAAGAATAAGAGAATAAGTTGTCTCGTTTTTATTTAGATATATCTCCATATTGTGATAAATGTAATAATGGAGAAGCAGAAGCTTCACTCATTCACATGTTTTGGATATGTCAGAGTATTGGACAGAAGTATTTCAAACTTTCTTGATACTTTTTCAAGTACACATTAAGCCTAATCCTTTGACCGCTTTATTTGGTATTGTTGGAGGAAAGGATTCAGAACAAGAAGGCAGCGGGAAGACATTTTAAGTTCTCGGGGTGCAGGCTCGTGATGTCAGCCAGTTGAGTGCAAACAGTTTAAAAAGAGGGCAGCCATATCCAGCGGGCAACGGAGTGAGAGGCAGCGGAGTGAAAGGGCTTTGGCTCCACGGGCTTCGGCGGTAACGGGACGAGGTGAGGCAGTTGTTGATTGTAAAAGGAGGTAGTGTGTGTGTGAGGCCCGTTTTCTGTGGTTGGTGTCAGATGTGGGAGGTCCTGGAGTCTCCCAGCATCCCGGACGGCCACATCTGCACCCGGTGCATTGAGATACATTTTCTAAGGGACCATGTTAGGGAACTGGAGCTGCAGCTCGATGACATTCGTCTGGTCAGGGAGAGTGAGAAGGAGATAGAGAGGAGTTAGAGGTAGGTGGTCACTCTGGAGCCACGGGGGACAGAGAAATGGGTCACAGTCAGGAGAGGGAAGGGCAAGAGTCAGGTACTAGGGAGCCCCCTGTGGCTGTACCCCTTGACAATGTTTAAGTATTGTTGGAGGGGACAGCCCACCTGGAGGAAGCAACAGTGGCCGTGCCTCTGGCACAGAGTTTGGCCCTGTGGCTCAGAATGGTAGGGAAAGGACGAGGAAGGCAGTAGTGGACTCTATAGTCAGGAGTTCTCTATAGTCAGGGGACTCTATAGTCAGGGGTTCTGACAGGCGATTCTGTGGACGCAGGAAAGAAACTCAGATGGTAGTTTGCCTCCCAGGTGCCAGGGTCCAGGATGTTTCTGATCGCGTCCAAGATATCCTGCAGTGGGAGGGAGAACAGCCAGAGGTCGTGGTACATATTGATGCAAATGACATAGGTAGGAAAAGGGAAGAAGTCCTAAAAAAAGACTACAAGGAGTTAGGAAGGAAGTTGAGAAGCAGGACCGCAAAGGTAGTAATCTTGGGATTACTGCCTGTGCCACGCAACAGTGAGAACAGGAATAGAATGAGGTGGAGGATAAATGCGTGGCTGGGGGATTGGAGCAGGGGGCAGGGGTTCAGATTTTTCAATCATTGGGACCTCCTTTGGGGCAGATGTGACCTGTACAAAAAGTACGGGTTGCACTTGAATCCCAGGGGGACCAATATTCTGGTGGGCAGGTTTGATAGAGCTGTTGGGGAGGTTTTAAACTAGTTTGGCAGGGGGGTGGGAATCAGAATGTGAGTGCAGGGATTAAGCTAGAAGGACAAGGCCATGATGCTAAGAGTTCTGAGTTGATGAGGAAAGACAGGCAGGGGACAGAACATAACTGTAGCCAGTTAAAGGGGTTGAAATGTGTCTGTTTCAATGATAGGAGGATTAGGAACAAGGATGAACTTCGCACATGGATTAGTACGTGGAACTATGGTATTGTGGCCGTTACTGAAACTTGGCTGGAGGAAGGGCAGGACTGGATGATGCAGGTCCCAGGGTTCGGGTGTTTTAAAAGGAATAGGATGGGAGGTAGAAAAGGGGGGGAATGGCATTGCTGGTCAGGGATAGTATCACGGCATAGAAAGGGAGGACCCTGCAGAAGGAGTGTCACGGAGTCAGTCTGGGTGGAAGTCAAAAATAGGAAGGGATCAATCACTATGCTGGGAGTAGTCTATAGGCCCCCAAATAGGCCTTCGGACACCGAGGAGCAGAAAAGCAGGCAGATTTTAGAATGGAGCAGGAAATACAGGGTAGTAGTTATGGGTGATTTCAACTTCCCTCATATTGACTGGCACCTCCTGAGTGCAAGGGGGATAGATGGGACTGAATTTGTCAGGTGTGTTCAGAAAGGATTCCTGACACAGTATGTGGACCGGCTGATGAGAGGAGAGGCTATACTGGATAATGAACCTGGTCAGGTGACAGAAATCTTGGTGGGGGAGCATTTTGGTGAGAGTGACCACAACTCCCTTAGCTTCAGCATAGCTATGGAAAGGGATAAAATCAGACAAAATGGTGAAGTGCTTAACTGGGGAAGGGCTAACGTTGAAGGGATGAGGCAGGAACTAGCGAGAGTAAATTGGAAACAGATGTTCAAAGAGGAAAGCACAGAAGTAACGTGGGAGACGTTTAGAGACCACTTGAGCTGGGTTCAGGATAGGTTTGTTCCACTGAGGCAAGGAAAAAATGGTAGGAAAAGGGAACCGTGGCTGACGAAACACGTGAGGCAACTCGTCAAGAGGAAAAAGGAAGCATATATTAGATATAAGAAGCAGGAAGTAGGAGGGGCTCATGAGAAACATAGGGTAGCCAGGAAGGAGCTAAAGAAAGGCCTTAGGAGAGCTGAAAGGAGGCATGAGAAGGCCTTGCCATGCAGGATTAAGGAGAACCCAAGACATTCGATGCGTATGTGAAGAACAGGAGGATGACGAGAACGCAGGTGGGACCGCTAAAGGATAAAGAGGGCAACATGTGCCTGGAGGCAGAGGAGGTTGGGGAGGTCCTAAATGAATACTTTGCTTCAGTATTCACAAGTAAAAAGGATCTTGATCAGGATGAGGTCGAAGTAGAGCAGGCCTGTGTGCTGGACAATGTGGAGATTAGGGAAGAAGAAGTGCTGGATCTTCTTAAAAACATTAAGATTGATAAATCCCCAGGGCCGGTTATGATACACCCCAGGTTGTTGTGGGAATTGAGAGAAGAGATCACAGGAGCATTAGCCATGATCTTTGAATCCTCTTTGGCTGCAGGGGAAATGCCGGAGGACTGGAAAATGGCAAATGTAGTTCCTTTGTTTACGAAAGGTAATAGGGAGAAACCTGGGAACTATAGACTGGTGAGTCTTATGTCAGTGGTATGCAAACTACTGGAAAGGATTCTTAAGGATAGGATCTACGAGCATTTGGAGAAGTACAATCTACTCATGGATAGTCAACATGGCTTTGTGAAGGGAAGATCGTGCCTCACAAGCCTAATTGAGTGTTTTAAAGAGGTAACAAAAGAAATTGATGAGGGCAGGGCAGTGGATGTGGTCTACATGGACTTTAGCAAAGCATTTGACAAGGTCCCTCATGAGAGACTCATCCAGAAAGTCATGAGGCACGGGATAAGTGGAACCTTGGCTGTTTGGATAGAAAAAATTGGCTTAAAGGAAGAAAGCAAAGGGTAGTTATGGAAGGAATATATTCTGCCTGAAGGTCGGTGACTAATGGAGTCCTGCAGGGATCTGTCCTGGGACCCCTGCTATTTGTGATTTTTATAAATGACCTGGATGTAGAGGCGGAAGGATGGGTGAGTAAGTTTGCGGATGACACGAAGATTGGAGGAGTTGTGGATGGAGCAGTAGGTTGTTGAAGGTTACAAGAGGATATAGATAGGCTGCAGAGTTGGGCAGAAAAATGGCAGATGGAGTTTGGTCCAGACACGTGTGAGGTGACACATTTTGGAAGGACAAACCAGAAGGCTGAGTACAGGATTAATGGTCAGTTACTTAAGAGTGTGGAAGAACAAAGGGACCTTGGGGTTCAAATCCATACATCCCTCAAGTTAGTTGCGCAGGTTGATAGGGTAGTTAAGAAAGCCTATGGGATGATAGGCTTCATTAACAGAGGGATTGAGTTCAAGAGTAGAGAGGTCATGTTGCAACTCTACAAATCTCTGGTGAGACCGCACTTAGAGTATTGTGTTCAGTTCTGGTCACCTCATTATAGGAAAGATGTGGAAGCTATTGAGAGGGTGCAGAGGAGATTTACCAGGATGTTGCCTGGATTGGAGCACAAGTCATATGAAGCAAGGTTAGCAGAGCTGGAGTGTAGAAGAATGAGGGGGGACTTGATAGAGGTCTACAAGATTATGGGAGGCATAGATGGGGTGGATAGTCAGTACCTGTTTCCCAGGGCTCCAATAACAAACACCAGAGGGCATATGTACAAAATTAAGGGAGGGAAGTTTAAGGGAGACATCAGAGGTAAGTTTTTTACACAGAGGGCTGTGAGTGCCTGGAATGACTTGCAAGGCATGGTGGTGGAGGCTAAAACATTAGGGATATTTAAGAGCCTCTTGGACAGGCACATGGATGAAAGAAAAATGGAGGGTTATGGGGTTGTGTGGGTTTAGTACTTTTTTTAAGGATTATATGGGTCGGCACAACATGGAGTCCTGAAGGGCCTGTACTGTGATGTAGTGTCTTATGGTTCTATGGTTTTATGATATTATTTTGGAGCCATCTGACTTACACATTTTGGCTTTTATTTCTCTCATGGCCAGAAGGACGCTCTTGCTTAAGTAGGAAGATGCAGCCCCTCCTATGTTCGCTCAACGGTTAGGTAATGTGATGTCATGTTTAAATTTAGAGAAGATTTGATGTTCAATCTCTGAATCTAGTCAAGGCTTTCAAATATTGTGGGGTCCTTCTTTGAATTATTTTCAAAACCTTTGATTTGCTTTTAAAGCACAGATGATGACTAATAATTTTTGTTTTCCTTTTTTCCTTTACTAATCAGCTTCGGTCTTGGTAGTGGGTTAGATTTTTTTACATAATAAAATTGCTACACTTCAATGTTATGAATTAACTAATCCGTATGAACATAGGGTAAGGATTCATTATATGTGATTTAGTATAATGTATTGATTTTTTTTCTTGTACTCTGTATTCTTATATGTAAATTAATAAAAATATTGGAAAGAGAGAAATCAATGTTCATGCCATCAGTTTGGAGGCTACCAAAAGATGACGGATAGGTTAGTGGGATAATTGGGTGGCACGAGCATGTTGGGCTAGAAGGGCTCTTTATCATTTTATATGTCTAAATAAACAAAATAATTAAAATAAAAGAAATTCCTTTCTATAAAACAGGTTGCATTCACAATTATATGTTTCTGTTAAGAGCACTACCAAACTCTGAACAATTAATTCTTGCAGCATTCATGGTTTGAGAAAGACCTGAAAAACTGAAGCGTGAATGACTTTAGAGAATAGTTGAGAGAAGAAATTGGGAGAGAGCATGCAAGGGTCAAAGATCTTTTACATAAACCAACTTTCTGTTTCTGGACCTTCCAGGACAGCAGCGACACACTGCGCATGTGGAAGGGCATTCAGGACATCACCAACTACAGGACAACGTCACCTGACTGTGCAGGTGTTGCCTTCCTCCTAGATGCGCTGAACAACTTCTATGCTCACTTTGAGGCGGAAAATGACATGGTGGCGAGGAACTCTACCCCTCCTCCAAATGACCGGGTGCTGTGTCTCACAGTGGCCGACGTGAGGAGAACCCTGTGGTGGGTCAACCCACGGAAGGCTGCTGGACCAGACAATATTCCTGGCAGAGTTCTCAGAGTATGTGCATATCAGCTAGCAGATGTTCACACTGACATCTTCAACATCTCCCTGAGCAGTGCCGTCGTTCCAACGTGCTTGAAGGCCACCACCATCATCCCCGTGCTGAAGCAGTCTTCAGTGTCCCGCCTCAATGACTACAGTCACATCCATCATCATTAAGTGTTTCGAGAGGCTCGTCATGAGGTACATCAAGACCCTGCTGCCCCCCTCACCGGATCCCCTGCAGTTCACGTACTGTCCCAACCATTCAACAGACGATGCCATTGCCATCACCCTCCACCTGGTCTTAACCCACCTGGACAAAAAAGACACGTATGTTCGAATGCTGTTCATAGACTTCAGTTCATCATTCAACACAATCATCCCTCAGAAATTCATTGGAAAGCTGAGCCTACTGGGCCTGAACACCTCCCTCTGCAACTGGATCCTAGACTTCCTGACTGGGAGACCCCCAACACCATCACACTGAGCACGGGGGCCCCCCAGGGCTGTGTGCTCAGACCACTGCTGTTCACTCTGTTGACCCATGACTGTGTTGCAACACACAGCTCAAACCACATCATCAAGTTTGCCAATGACACAACCGTGGTAGGTCTCATCAGCAAGAGTGACGAGTCAGCTTGCACAGAAGAGGTTCAGCGGCTAACGGACTGGTGAACAAAACAAAGGAGATGGTTGTTGACTTTAGGAGAGCACGGAGTGACCACTCCCTGCTGAACATTGACCGCTCCTCGGTAGAGATTGTTAAGAGCACCAAATTTCTCGGTGTTCACCTGGCGGAGAATCTCACCTGGTCCCTAAGCACAAGCTCCATAGCAAAGAAAGGCCAACAGCGTCTCTACTTTCTGTGAAGGCTGAGGAAAGTCCATCTCCCACCCCCCATCCTCATCACATTCTACAGGGGTTGTATTAAGAGCAGCCTGAGCAGCTGCATCACTGCCTGGTTTGGAAATTGCACCATCTCGGATCACTATAGATAGCAGATAGTGAGGTCAGCTGAGAAGATCATCAGTTCTCTCTTCCTGCCATTACAGACACTTATACCACACGCTGCATCCACAAAGCAAACAGCATTATGAAGGACCCCACACACCCCTCATACAAACTCTTCTCCCTCCTGCCATCTGGGAAAAGGCACCAAAGCATTTGGGCTGTTATGACCAGACTATGTATCAGCTTAATTCCCCAAGCCATCAGACTCCTCAATACCCTGAGTCTGGACTGACACCAACTTACTGCCCTCTACTATGGCTGTTGTTTTGTTTATTATTTATTGTAATGCCTGCGCTGTTTTGTGCACTTTATGCAGGTCTGTAGTCCAGTGTAATTTTTTTGTGTTGTTGTACGTAGTTTAGTGTAGTTTTTGTATTGTTTCATGTAGCACCATGATCCTGAAAAACGTTGTCTCATTTTTACTATGTACTTTATCAGCAATAAAATGACAATAAAAAGTGACTTGAAACCAACTTCAAACTCCCAATGAACCAAAGAAAGTGTGTGCTTAATGTGGATTTGGAGGATTGGTTTGGAGGATTGGTTTGGGTATTTGAATTGACCATCTCTGAAATATAACCATCATACAAGTCTGTCCTGTTTGTGGAACTGCCTGTAATTCAGAGAACTGTTTTTTTTTTTAATGCATCCACAGTATGTAGCTCAGGGATTTGATTCATTCCTTCTTCTCAGATCTTGAGCTGATAGTTGAAAACCTCAAGCCTGGATCATATTCTTTGGTTCACTCAGCAAAGATGATTTAGCAAATTAAGGCATTGCATTACCTGGGGTTGGTGACCTAGATTTTGTGGAGAACCTTTTGGGAGTTAATCCACCTAACTGATGTGTTAACTCATCAATTATATCCTGAGGAATATAAAGATCGAAGGAAAGAGCTCAAACAAAGGATTAGGAAGACTGATAAGGGACAATAAATGCACTTGGCAAGTAGTATTTAAAAGATTCATTAGCAACTCTCTCACCTAGGCTCATATACAAAATCTGGCTCATTAGCTAACTCAGCTAACAACCACGTGACTCAACAGTGAGAAGTCCACCTTGCATAAGCAACACATGTCTAAGATGCATCTGATTTGGGTTCAACCAAACAGGAAAGTTGGGATGTTCTGATTAAGGAACATCGATTATAGTGAATGCTCTGTAAATACTGCCCTATAACAGTTATCATTCGCCAGGAAATGACAGATCGTACACCAGCATAAAATACAAGGAAATATATTTACCAGTTTTCCAAACATTTAACAGAAAAAGCAATAAGGTCTCTCCTTCAAGAGGCATTATGGGAGCATCTTCTCTTGTGTTTCGCTCTGCACCTTGGGCCAAAAGCCCCAAACCAGACTACTGTACAAATGCAATGTGTCCTGTTAGTAAGCTTCAAACCATTAAAATAAAGAAAAACTTCACAGCATAGCAGTAGAAATCTTAATCAGGGTATTTCACTTACATTAACACCAAGAGGATAACTAAGGAAAGTGAGGAAGAGGGGACTACTCGAGGAAATATCAGGGATTTGATGCTTGGAATCAGATTGTAAAATTGCTTCATACTGGTGGCCACCAAATAGAAAGAACTGGAAGACAGAGAGATTACTGTGGGGCTTGCTAATGTGCTGGGGCATTTAGAGGTCAACAGGAGGTGACATTGGTTCTTCAGAAGAGCAACAAGCAGGATATCCTCAGGGTCTGGTGGAAAATATCTTAGGTTTTTGAAAGAGGTAAGAGATGAGATTGCTGGAGCTTTGAAGATCTTTGTGTCCTCTAGCCACAGGTGAGGTCCCAGATGGCTGGAGAGAAGACAATAGTGTTCCTTTGCTCAACAAGGAAAATAGGGATAATCCAAGAAATTACAGGCTGGTTAGCTTCTTATCAATGGGAGAGAAGCTACTGAGGAGGATTCTTAGAGATAGGATTTAAGAACATCTGGGAAAGCTAGGTCTCATTAGGTACAGTCAGCTTGGATTTATGCAGGGGAGGTCATGTCATACAAACTTAGTGTTTCTGCTGAGGTGACAAAGGTGACTGATGAGGGCAGTAGATGATGTAAACGTAGAAGACTGAGGATAGTAGCTGAAGGGACTTATTTGAGCTGGAGGTCTGTAATTAGTGGGGTTCCGCAAGGATCTGTGCTGGACCTCTGCTATGATGTATATAGATGGCCTGATGAAAATGTAGATAGGTGGGTTAGTAAATTTGAAGATTATACCATGATTGACAGTTGTGTATAGTGTAGAAGACTGGCAGAAAATACAGCATGATACAAATCAGTTGCAGGTATGGGTTGAGAAATGGCAGATAGAGTTTAACCCTGAGGTGCTATGCTCCAGCAGGGCAAGTGCAAGGAGACAGTGCACTGTAAAGGACAACAGTGTTGCTGAGCAAAGAGATAGATACATAGAAGCATAGAAAACCTACAGCATATTCAAGCCCTTTGGCCCACAAAGTTATGCTGAAAATGTCCCTACCTTAGAAATTACTAGGCTTATCCATAGCCCTCCATTTTTCTAAGCTCCATGTACCTATCTGAGAGTCTCATAAAAGACCCCATCATATCCGCCTCCACCACCGTTGCTGGCAGCCCATTCCATGCACTCACCTCTCTCTGAGTAAAAAACTTACCCCTGACATCTCCTCCGTACCTACTCCTCAGCACCTTAAACCTTAAACTATTTCATCCCCGGGAAAAAGCCTCTGACTATCCACTTGATCAATGATTCTCATCATCTTATACACCTCTGTCAGGTCACCTCTCTTCCTCCTTTGCTCCAAGGAGAAAAGGCCGAGTTCACTCAACCTAACCTCATAAGGCATTCTCCCCAGTCCAGTCAACATCCTTAAAAATAGTGTTTACGATATACAAACTCTGGTTAGGCCACACTTGGAGTACTGTGTCCAGTTCTGCTCGCCTCACTATAGGAAGGATGTGGAAGCATTGGAAAGGGTACAGAGGAGATTTACCAGGATGTTTCCTGGTTTACAGAGTATGATTATGATCAGAGATTAAGGGAGCTAGGGTTTTACTCTTTGGAGAGAAGAAGGATGAGAGGAGAAATGATAGAGGTGTACAAGATATTAAGAGGAATAGCCAGATTGGACAGCTAGCGCCTCTTCCCCAGGGCACCACTGCTCAGTACAAGAGGACGTGGCTTTAAGGTAAGGGGAGGGAAGTTCAAGGGGGATATTAGAGGAAGGTTTTTCACTCAGAGAGTCGTTGGTGCGTGGAATGCACTGCCTGAGTCAGTGGTGGAGGCAGATATACTAGTGAAGTTTAAGAGACTACTAGACAGGTATATGGAGGAATTTAAACTGGGGGGTGGCAGGGTTTGAGGGTTGGCACAACATTGTGGGCCGAAGAGCCGGTAATGTGCTGTACTATTCAACGTTCTATGTTCTAAATCTCCCTGTAGATCTTGGGATCCACGTTCATTGGTCCTTGAAAGTGGCTAGTGAGGCTAGTAGGGAAATAAGGTAGTTAAGACTGATGGAATGCTTGTTTTTATTAGTCAAGGCATTGAGTTCAAAAGTCAGGAGACTATGTTGCAACTTTATAAGCCTCTGGTTAGGCCACATCTGGAGTATGCTGCCTGGATTAGAGGGCATGTGCTATCACGAGACATTGGATAAATGTGGGTTGTTTTCTTTGGAGAGCTGGAGGCTGAGGGAAGATCTGATTAAGGTTTACAATATTATGAGAGCATAGACAGAGTGGACAGAGAGTATCTGTTTCGCAGGATTGTATTGTTTTTAATACCAGAGGGCATGCATTGAAGCTGAGAGGGTGTAAGTTCAGGGGAAGGTTGATGTGAGGGGTAAGCTTTTACTCAGAGAGTTGTGGATACTGGGAATGTGCTGCCTGGTACAGTGGCTGAGCAAATACATCCCAGGCTTTTAATGGATGTGCACGTGGATCTGGGGACGATAGAGGGATATGGACATTGTGTTAGTAGGAGGGAATAGTTTTTAGGTATATTTGATTTGCTTTTTAGCTGTTCAGTATAACATTGTGAGATGAATGACCTGTACCTGCATTGTACTGTTCGATATTCTATGGCTAATCCTTGGCTTCATTATTCGGGAGAAAGGAATTCTAACACATTAGCTTATCAGTCCTAAATTCTAGGCTGTTCGTATCTGGGCAAAGAACCGAATCTGTTACTGGAACGCAAATTTCCTCCTGCGTGTAGTAGTCGAGGTACATCCTCTTAGTCGCCAACACAGCAAAGCTGCAGCATTAGAAAAAGACGAGCTTGCCGTGTGGCTGGTTAGAGCCCCGCATGAGGTGTGGCCATTGGCTAGGTTGGATACCCTCACGACGAGTTGCCGTGGTCTGGGTTGAAGTCTCCAGGTTGGTGCCCGCAAGAAGCACCCAAGAAAGTTCAGGAAGTGTGTTATTAAAAAAAGGAATTCTGAAATGTATGTACGTATGTGTGTGTACGCCTTGATTGTGTATGTGTGAATCGTGGTCTGGAAGCCCTCAGTCCTGAACCGAACCGCTTATTGACTCCGGTAGCGTGCATGTTTGTACCACAGATTATTAAGTATGTTGAAGTGTGTCTGTGAGTGTGAGCATCTGCAGACATGTCAATAGAGGAAGGAAAATGTGAGAAGACTGCAGGGTGTTCTGTGTTTGTTTAATGTCCATGTGAAATGCAGAAACAGTTAGATGAATCCTGTGAAAAGCAGAAAAGTGAACATAAGTTAAAGAAGACACTGAAAGAACAAGCAAAGTATAAAACTACCTCAGTGTTCGGAAATAAAAATCAGCACCAAAATGTGAGGACGAACTAAATGCTGTATCTCCGCCTTCCCCAGTCATGTTCCCAACAAAGCCCATGTTAAGTGATGCCTCTTGAATACTTGGTGAGGCAGGTGTCAGCTGCTGCCCTGCCACAGGTGGCAGTTCGCGATAGCACTACAGGAGAAGGGAGGTGGAGGGCTTCAAAGGGGATGTGTGAAATGTTAACCTAAATGTACATTGAACTGATCTACTAGGAGCCCACAAGAAAATATTTCCCTCGCACAGTAGGGTTCGCATTAAAATGAGGTGTCCGACAGGAGAAAACTATGTTCATATATATGTAGAACGAGTCCGTAAATATTTTCAAAAGTATTTCAGATCAATTTTACAAATGGGGACACCCATTTTAATAGATATTATTGTAAATAAGAGCCAGCTGGTGATGTAGTGGCATCAGCGCTGGTCTTCGGGGCAAGTGGTCCCGAGTTCGGATCCAGCCGGCTCCTGTTAAGAACTGGTGATCTCTTTAACAAAAACTCACCCGGCAGAAGGCAATGGCAAACCACTGCTGTAACTTGCCTAGTAAGCAATTTCCCAATATGTCAGAGTGGCGTGGAGAGAAATCGTCCGCTACCTGGAAATAATTCCAGAACCAATCTACATTATTGTAAATAAATTGCAATCTATGTTAAAGTTAAAAACATGTACTGTTACTTGTGTGAGATGAGAAAGTTAAGTAAAATTGCAAGTGTTGTACAATATCGCCAAAAACAATTACAGCATCAAGGGATTAAAGCTGTTACGGGGAATTTGGACAATACTTGTGTGAGACTTCCCAGCTGCTCCACTATAGCTTCTGGGCAGTATTGGAGTATTTGTTATAAAGCTATTGCGATAACTATCCTATACAATTTGAATATTATTTTAACTTGTAGTTTTGTTTCATATTTAACAAACTTGACAGTGACCAAATTTTGGCTAATCCTTACCAGATTAACTTCTACATAAAATTTCACTGTTAACTTCATTTTTAACATGACCTGTTTTATACACATATGGCTCAGGTGACCCATCTGTGACTGTCAGTTTTTGTTTTGAAAAGCATACTTGCTTCAATAGTGCTTTTCTAAATGTATGTGTTTTACAGTTCATTGATCCAACAAGTAAGGAAATGGGACGGTGGACTCTAGGTAAACATGGAGTTGCCGAGAGGACAGCCTGGCCTCTGGGCTCGAAGATGCCCTCAGGCCGAGGCAACTTTGATAAGTTTTGCCTCCACTACTACCAACGTCATAGACTGCACAGTTGAATTTAAACAATCTGTTAAAGATCTTGTACAATTTTAATTCTGCCCGTTGAAAAATGCCTCCTGATGTATGCCCGCATATAACTTCTTTAATTGTTTTCCTTCCGATCTGATACTGGGAAAAAAAAGGAACCAGTCCTGATGAAGGGTCTCAGCTCGAAATGTTGAGTCTACTTTACTTGGGGAAAGTAAAAATAAAAATTAAAATTATTTTGTACTCCATGGAGCATGTGGGGATCCTCCGATATCCAGGCAATCTTTTTCTTTTTTCTTTCTTTCTTTCTTTCTTTCTTTCTTTCTTTCTTTCTTTCTTTCTTTCTTTCTTTCTTTCTTTCTTTTTCTTTAGATAAGGGTTAAGGGGGGAAGGGTTAAGGGGAGGGGGAGGGTCAATATTATTTTTTTTTCTCTTTTCACTATTTTATCATTACATTTATTCTTTGTAATTTTCTAAAAAATTAATAAATAAATAAAAAGAAATGTTGAGTCTTCTTTACTCTATTCCATAGATGCTTCCTGGCCTGCTGGGTTCCTCCAGCATTTTGTGTGTTTTGCCTGGATTAACAGCATCTGGAGATTTCCTCTTGTTTGTTTTTGTTTATTTCAGTGTATATGTGGTGTGTGCACGTCATGTAACAGATGAAGCAGTGCAGCTACCTTCCCCACTGTTCTGCTCAAGCAGCTGAATCTTCTTGCTGAGCAAAATCCTGCATCCCTTCAGCTGGTGAATGGAATCTCATTATGCCTCAGGAGCAGCACATAGCAATAGGTAATTGTGGAAAAGACATAGGTTTCTCACCTCTTCAGGACTTTGATAGAACACTGTGAACTAACTATGAACTTCTCCCGCTTTTCAATTTACTTACTGCAATTGCTTTTATAACCTATGCGGCTCATACTAATGGGAAGGATGAAATAACTAGAGGGAACAAATGAGATGACTCCTTTGCAAAGGCAGGAACAGCAGATCTTTATGGCCATGTAGCACTCTAATGTGATCAGGCTGCCAACACTTTCCGAGTTCTTTGATGAACTTCTACAACTACAGCGTGATGTGTCAGAGGCTGAAAGGACTTTACGGACTAAATAACACTATGTGCTAAACTATAAAGGACGATGGGTATAATCAACAATAAGAGATTCTCGACCGTAGCAGGAAAAGCAACAGCACTGTGTGATTTGCCAGAGACCTAATCCTGAAGGACACTGTCAGATCTGCTGCAGCTGGGTCCTTCTGCTGAATTAATTTGTGCATCTTCAAATGGACTTTAGGTAGCTACCTAGATGTTTGAGCTATAATTGTGCACTTGTTATTTTGTTTGCTATTTCCTTGGGTAGAAACTGATTCAATTCGGAGAAATTATGCTGTAACTGTTGATAATTACTGTTATGAGAATGTATTCCTAGGTTTGGGATTCCCAAGAAAATCTAAAATGAGAACAGATAAAGTTATATGAGTTAGACCAGAAGACCATAAGATATAGGAACAGAATTAGGCCATTTTCCCATCGAGTCTATTCTGCCATTTTATCATGGCTAATCCATCTTTCCTCTCAGCCCCAATCTCCTGCCTTCTCCCAATATCCATTCATGCCCTGACTAATCAAGAATCGAAGATGAGGGGGTTAAACTATGAGGAAAGATGGAGTCACCTGGGACTGTAACTGCTGGAATTCAGGAGACCTTATAGAAACATATAAAATTATGAAAGGGATAAATGAGATAGAGACAGGAAAGTTGTTCCATTGGTAGTTGAGATTAGAACTAGGGGACATAGCTTCCAGATTTCGGGGAGTAAATTTAGGATGGAGATGAAGAGGAACTGCCTTTCTCAGGAGGAAGCTGTGGAATTCTCAGTCCAATGAAGCAGTGGAGTCTACCTCAATAAATATATTTAAGACAAGGTTGGATAGATTTTTGCTTAGTCGGGAAATTAAGGGTTATGGGGAAAAGGCAGGTAAGTGGAAATGAGTCTATGTTCAGATAAACCATGATCTTATTGAATAGCGGAGCAAGCTTGCTGGGTGAGATGGCCTACTCCTGCTCCTGTTTGTCATGCTCTAATGTTCTTATGAACCTATCAACTTCTGCCTTAAATATGCCCAATGACTTGCCATATTTGGCCGCATGTGGAAACAAATTCCATAGATTCACCATTCTCAGGTTAAGGTTAAAGAAAACCCCTCACCTCCATTCTAGAACTCTATTCTGAGGCAGTCTTCTGGTCTTAGACTCCCCCACCATGGGAAACATCTTCTCTACATCCACTCTGTCGAGGACTTTCAACATTCCAAAGATTTCAGTGCAGTCACCCCTTATTCTTCTGATTGCTATTAATGAATGCATCATTTCACATGCCCTTACCATCCTCAATTTTATGGGACAACTGAAAGACAGAACAGGGTTTTAGAAAGCAGGTTAGCTAAATTGTGCGACAAGATCTCCCTAGATCAGGGGTTCCCAACTTGGTATCCATAGACCTCTTGCTTAATGGTTTTAGTCCATGGCACAAAAAAGATTGGGAAACTCTGTGTCAGTACTTCCAGCTTTTTGTGTGTATTCCCCCAACCATCAGTCTGTGGTTTTGTATTGCCATGTGCTCTTGTTTGTTTCCATGCCCCATGTGCTCCTGTCCCCACTCCTGTTCTACTCCAGCCCCTGTATTATTGAGTACCCCGCCTCTCACCTGTTTCTCATTACTACCTCTTTTGCTGCCACTCTGTATCATTGTGCTCCACCTATCATCTGCCTCTCCATTTATTGCTCAGTGTATTTCAGTCCTGTATTTTCACCTGTTTTTTGCCAGATTGTGCCAGTGAATTTTCTTGAGTCTTTCCAGCATTTGTATCTGTATTCTGAATATTGACTCTGCCTGTTTCCTGATTCTGGTTTTTGGATATCTCTGGATGTTTTGATCTCTGCCTGAACTTTGACACTGTCTTTATTTGTACCTTGGGATTTGTTACTCAATTAATATCACTGTGTGCACTGGGTCTGCGATTGGATCTCTGCTCCAGCGCCCTGACACTCTGCTCTAGTTTCTCACCTCTTTGGAATTCCACTAAGCATGGTGACTTAAATATAAACCACCTTCTGCTTTTCAATTACTTACTGCAATTACTAATTGCTGTTATAAACTATGAAGCTCATACTAATAGATAAGATGAAAAATTTCCCAGCTAGTAGGTCTGACACTTTATAGTTAGCAAGGTCTTCTGGGTTTCCTATTGATGGGAACCTTTAAGAGCTTTTGACAGTGCTAAACAACATGCAAACACGAGGAAATCTGCAGACGCTGGAAATTCAAACAACACACACAAAATGCTGGTGGAAAGCAGCAGGCCAGACAGCATCTATAAGGAGAAGCGCTGTCGACGTTTCTGGCTGGGACCCTTCATCAGGACTAATTGAAAGGAACGATAGTAAGAGATTTGAAAGTAGGAGGGGGAGGGGGAAATGTAAAATGATAGGAGAAGACCAGAGGGGGTGGGGTGAAGCTGAGAGCCAGAAAGGTGATAGGCAAAAGGGATACAGAGCTGGAGAAGGGAAAGGATCATGGGACGGGAGGCCGAGGGAGAAAGAAAGGGGTGGGGGGAGCACCAGAGGGAGATGGAGAACAGGCAGAGTGATGGGCAGAAAGAGAGAAAGAAAGGAGGGGGGGAAACACTAAATATATCAAGGACAGAGTGTAGGTGTTCAGCGAAACTGTCTCCTGGAACACCTACGTTCTGTCCGTTAGAGAAAGCAGGATCTCCCAGTGGCCACACATTTTAATTCCACATCCCATTCCCATTCTTATTTGTCTATCCACGGCCTCCTCTATTGTCAAGATGAAGCCACACTTGGGTTGGAGGAACAACACCTTATATACCGGCTGGGTGGCCTCCAACCTGATGGCATGAACATTGACTTCTCTGACTTCCATTAATGCCCCTCCTCCCTTTCTTACCCCATCCTTGATATATTTAGTGTTTTCCCCCCTCCTTTTCTTTCCTGTCTCTTTCTGCCCAACACTCTGCCTGTTCTCCATCTCCCTCTGGTGCTCCCCTCCCCCTTTCTCCCTAAGCCTCCCGTCCCATGATCCTTTCCTTTCTCCAGCTCTGTATCACTTTCGCCAATCACCTTTCCAGCTCTTAGCTTCACCCCACCCCCTCCAGTCTTCTATCATTTTACATTTTCCCCTCCCCCTCCTACTTTCAAATCTCTTACTATCGTTCCTTTCAGTCAGTCCTGATGAAGGGTCTCAGCCCGAAACGTCGACAGTGCTTCTCCTTATAGATGCTGTCTGGCCTGCTGTGTTCCACCAGCATTTGTGTGTGAATATTGCAACATGCTTTTGCTTATAGTATGGATATCCATTGTTAGGCTGTATTCTGGAGTTAAGGTATATTGCAAATATTAATCCAGCAGCAGCCAATCTTCAGATTTGAATGTGGATTGCAGATCGGATGTAAAATGCAACTGTTATCTTTGATGCTGCAGACTGGGATTGTTCACTTGAGATGTCTGCACATGCATGAATGCAGTTAGAGAGACAAAGGGGGTTAACATTCATTTTGGGTGTCTGGAGTGTTGAGAGTGGTTGAAAATTATATTAGAACATTAGAAAGTTTTTGACAAGAACAGGGCATTTGGCCCAAGAAAGCTTGCCAAATTCCTATTCAAAAAATGTGTTAAAATAACTAATGAGATTAGATTTGCGAGTCTTTACTCTCAATGACACAGCCTGGTGTCCACAATTCACTGCATTAAGAAATGCTTCCTGATGTTAGCCTGAAATCTCCCTTTAACCAGTCTCCACCTATGGCCCCGTGTCCTTGATGATAGATTAATTTTGAAGTAGCAGCTGCATCCACCTTACCCTTAATGATCTTGAACACTTCTATCATGTCTCCTTTCATACTACATCTACTTATGCTAAAAAGATTTAATTATTTTAATCTTTCTTCATAGCCTGACACTGCGGACATGGAATGAGTCTAGTTGCCCTTCTCTGAACCATTTCCAGTGCCTTCACGTTCCTCACAAAATATGGAGACCAAAATTGTACACAGTACTCAAGGTGTGGCCTCACATGCACATTATACAGCTTAAGGAGTATGTCTATGACCTTGAACTACACTGGGTGCATTATATAGCTCAAAATTCTTATCAGCCATCCTAATCACTTCTATGCATTGTCCAGATACTGATAGTGATGAGTCTATTAAGACATCTAAATCCCTCTCATAGAGTGCATTTTCTAACTCAAGACCCCAATAGTATACATGTATCTTAATATTTCTACATCCTACATGCAATACTTTGTTTACTTAAGTTAAATTTCATCTGCTATTAATCTGCCCAAATCTGGATTTTGTTTAGATCTAACTATATTGATTCTTGCTGTCTGAATGTTATCAGCCTGTTCCCCCCCCCCCACTAATTTTGTGTTATCTACAAACTTTACTGGCTTATTTGTTATTTCCTTACCGAAATAATTAATGTAAATTAAAAACAACAGTGGTCCCAAAACAGATTCATGCTGAACCCCACTTTTAACACCTTCCAGGTATGAAAATGATCCTCTCAATAGAAATTTTTCTTTTTGAGCCAATTCTGCACCCAGTCGCACACCTTACCTGGAATCTCTATCCCCTGTAATTTGATTATTAATCTCTTCTGGGTACCTTGTCAAAAGCCTTCTGAAAGTCCAATTAAATTATATCAACTGCTCTATAGTTAAAATAAATTTTAGTCCCCTCTTTATAGAACTCCAGCATATTAGTAAAACATGATTTCCCCTTTCTAAACTCATGCTGGCTTTCTGTAACATTCCTGTTCTTATTATCTGCTGTTCCATTTCATTATAGAAATATAGAAACCTAGAAACGTAGAAAACCTACAGCACAATACAGGCCCTTCAGTCCACAAAGTTGTGCCAAACATGTCCCTACCTTAGAAATTACTAGTTTTACCTATAGCCCTCTATTTTTCTAAGCTCCATGTACCTTTCCAGAAGTCTCTTAAAAGACCCTATCACATCCGCCTCCACCACCGTTGTCGGCAGCCCATTCCATGCACTCACCACTGAGTAAAAAAACTTACCCCTGACAACTCCTCTGTACCTATTCCCTAGCACCTTAAACCTCTGTTCTCTTGCGGCAACCATTTCAGTCCTGGGAAAAAGCCTCTGACTATCCACACGATCAATGCCTCTCATCATCTTATCCACCTCTATCAGGTCACCTCTCATCCTCTGTCACTCCAAGGAGAAAAGGCCGAGTTCGCTCAACCTATTCTCATAAGCCATGCTTCCCAAACCAGGCAATATCCTTGTAAATCTCCTCTGCACCATTTTTATTGCTTCCACATCCTTCCTGTAGAGAGGCGAGCAGAACTGAGCACAGTACTCCAAGTGGGGTCTGACCAGGGTCTTATATAGCTGCAACATTACCTTTCAGCTCCTAAATTCAATTCCACAATTAATGAAGGCCAATACTCCATATGCCTTCTTAACCACTATATTTTGGCATCATATTTGACCTACAAAAATGAACCATTTCACACTTACCTGGGTTGAACTCCATCTGCCACCTCAGCCCATCCTATCAATGTCTCGCTGTAACCTCTGACAGCCCTCCACACTATCCATAACCTTTATGTTATCAGCAAATATACTAACCCATCCCTCCACTTCCTCATCCAGGTCATTTATAAAAATCATGAAGAGTAAGGGTCCCAGAACAGATCCCTTAGGCACTCCACTGGTGACTGACCTCCGTGCAGAATACTACCCGTCTACAACCATTTTTTGCCTTCTGTGGGCAAGCCAGTTCTGGATCCACAAAGCAATGTTCCCTTGGATCCCATGCCTCCTTACTTTCTCAATAAGCCTTGCATGAGGTACCTTATCAAAATACCTTGCTGAAATCCATATACACTACATCTACTGCTCTGCATTCATCAATGTGTTTAGTCACATCCTCAAAAAATTCAAACAGGCTCATAAGGCATGACCTACCCTTGACCATTCTAACTATTCCTAATCATATTATACCTCTCCAAATGTTCATAAATCCTACCTGTCAGCATCTTCTCCATCAACTTACCAACCACTGAGGTAAGAATCGCTGGTTTATAACTTCCGGGCTATCTCCCTTCCCTTTCTTGAATAAAAAAACAATATCCTCAACCCTCCAATCCTCTGGAACTTCTCCCGTTCCCACTGATGGTGCAAAGATCATCACCAGAGGCTCAGCAATCTTCTTCCTTGCCTCCCCACAGTAGCCTGGGGTACTTCTCATCCAGTCCCAGTGACTTATCCAACTTGATGCTTTCCAAAAGCTTAATCCTCTTTCTTAATATCTTAATGCTCAAGATTTTCAATCTGCTGCAAGTCATCACTACAATCACCAAGATCCTTTTGCATAGTGAATACTGAAGTAAAGTATTCATTAAGTACCTCTGCTATTTCCTCTGGTTCCATACACACTTTCCCACTGTCACATTTGATAGTTCCTATCCTTTCTTGTCTTATCCTTTTGCTCATCACATACTTGTAGAATGTCTTGGGGTTTTCCTTAATCCTGCCCACCAAGGCCTTCTCATGGCCCGTTCTGGCTCTCCTTATTTCCTCCTTAAGCTCCTTACTATTAGCCTTATAATCTTCTAGATCTCTAACATTACCAAGCTCTCTGAACCTTTTGTACATTTTTCTTTTCTTCTTGACTAGATTTATTACAGCCTTTGTACACCATGGTTCCTGTACCTTCCATGTCTCATTGGGGAACATACCTATGCAGAACACCACACAAATATCCCCTGAACATTTGCCACATTTCTTCAGTGCTTTTCCCTGAGAACATCTGTTTCCAATTTAAGCTTCCAATTTCCTGCATGATAGCCTCATAATTCCCCTTACTCCAATTACTTGCTTTTCTAACTTGTCTGTTCCTATCTCTCTCCAAAGCTGTTATAAAGGAGATAGAATTACGATTGCTATCTCCAAAATGCTCTCCCACTGAGAGATCTGGCATCTGACCAGGTTCATTTATTATTGTTTCCTTTATCTTACTTACAATGCACGTTAAGCTTACTGTTCTATAGTTACCAGGGTCAGTGTGGTCACCCTTCTTATTAGTGGGACAACGTTAGCCCATTTACGGTGTTTGGGATTTCACCAATCTTCACTGACTTTTGAAAAATGCAAGTTAGGAATTTCTGTATATAATCCCAGACCTCCTTAAGTACCCTTGAACATATGAGAGGCATAGATAGATTAGACAGAGAGTACCTGTTCCCCAGGGTTGAAATGTCTAATACCAGTGGGCATGCAGAGGAGATAGGTTCAAAGGGGATGTGAGAGGTAAGTTTTTTATTTAGAGTTGTGGATGCCTGTTATCATGGTAGAAGCAAATACATTACAGGTTTTAAAGAAATTTGGATTGGCACGTAAGGAGGATGGAGGGAAATGGACATGGTGTAAGTAGGAGGGAGTAGTGTTTGGGTGTTCTTGATTTGCTTTGTACCTGATTCAGCACAACATTGTGAGCCAAATGGCCTGTTCCTTTGCACTGTACTGTAACAAATTTACTTTGAAATTTGGGCATTGAAAACATGAGGAGGAACTTGTTCACTCAGAGGCTGTTGTGCGTGTGAAATGAGCTGAGACCGGGTTTGATGTCAACATCTAAGAGAGGTTGTACAGCAGCTGATAGGAAAACACTTCAGCGGGTCATCTCTAGCGCACAGAAGATCATCGGGACACAGCTCCCAGCCCTGGAGAACACCTACAGCTCAAGCTGCCTAAGGAAAGCTACAAGCATCTGTAAGGACAATACACACCCATGGAGTCATCCATTTGAACCTCTTCCATCTGGCAGATGCTATAAGATTTTCTATGCCTGCACTTTCAGACTGAAAAATAGCTTTTTCCCCAAACCTATAATTGCTCTGAACCAATCGATCAAGCATCATCCATAAATTTGTTATATTGCTACTTTTAATACTGGTTTTATGGCTGTCATGCATCTGAGTTGTGCTTTTGGACTGCCGGACATTGCTTGTACTGGCTGGTTACTTGATTTTATTTATTGTTTATTTATTTTATTTGTTGTTTTATAGCATTGAGTATGAGAGTTGCAAACTCATTTTCGCTGTATTGGTGCATGACAAATTGTACAATGCAATGACAATAAACATATTTCAATTTCAATTTCAAGTTCAGATAGGTAAATGAATGGGAGGAGAATGGTGGCATAAAATCTGGCATGGACTAGATGGGCCAAAAGGCCTGTGCTGTAGTGCTGTATGATTCAATGTGTCTGCTGGTGAAAAAAGACAAAGTGATGAAGGCTGATTCAATGAATGCAGTGGCTAATGAGCTAGAAGGTGAGGAACTGAGGAAATATGTACTTGGTCTTAATGGGAGGATTTGGGCAGCGTGCAGAGGTATGGGAGTTAGATAAAACATAGCCAAGAACTCTTCCAATTATGGTTGCCATAGTCACCATGGTTTCCTCAAGGGGAAATCTTGTCTGACAAATCTGTGGGAATTATTTGAAGAAGTAACAAGCAAGATAGACAAAGGAGAATTGGTAGATGTTGTGCACTTGAATTTTCAGAAGGCCTTTGACAACGTGCCACGAATGAGGCTGCTTAACAAGCTAAGAGCCCATGGTATTACAAGAAAGATTATAACATGGATAAAGCAGTGGCTGACTGGCAGGAGGCAAAGAGTGGGATGCCTGTGACTAGAGGTGTTCCATTGCAGTCTGTGTTGGGACCAATTCTTCTTACATTATATGTCACTGATTTGGATGATAATCTTGATAGCTTTGTTATAAAGTTTACAGTTGATATGAAAATAGGTAGAGGAGCACATACAGTAGTTTAGAGGAAGGAAAGAGGCTACATAAGGACTTAGGCAGATTAGGAGAATGGGCAAAGAAGTAGCAGATGGAAAACTGTTAGGAAGTGTATGGCCATACACTTTGAAAGAAGAAATTAAAGGATTGACTATTTTCTAAATGGAGAGAAAATACAAAAAAATATACAACAAAAAATACAAAGGGACCTGGGAGATTCAGAGTCACAGAGTTTCAGAGACTCAGTGCTTCTAAAATAAAAAGAATTATGATGTCCTCGACAGGTCAGAGGAAGGAGTGTGGAAATTGTGGTAAGGCAAGGATAGCATAGGGCAGTTGGAGTCAAGCAAGCTTGAAGTGAGACCGCTGGAGACACCTCTATATACTACGACTAGATAGGCTGGTGTGACTGCTCCAGTGTGTACTGATGACAAATGAGAGAGGCCTCTGAGGTGAGAATTCTCTAGGAATCCATTGTATCAGAAGGATAAGACAGTAGGCAGAGGTGGTGGTGTGGCTCTGCTTGTAAAGACTAGCATCAAATCAACAGAAAGATGTGACATAGGGTCAGAAGATGTTGAATCCTTGTGGGTTGAGTTAAGAAACTAGAAGGGTAAAAGACCCTGATGACAGTTATATACAGGCCTTCTAACAGTAGCTGGGATGTGGATCACATATTACAACAGGAAATAGAAAAGGCATGTCAAAAGGGCAATGGGAAATTTTAACATTGTGAAAATCAGGTTGGTAATGGATCTCAAGAGAGTGAGTTTGTTGAATGTCTATGAGATGGCTTTTTAGAGCAGTTTGTTGTTGAGCCTACTAAGGAATCAGCTATACTGGAATGGGTCTTATGTAATGAATCAGAAGCGATTAGGGAGCTTAAAGTAAAAGAGCCCTTAGAGCCAGTGATCACAATATGATTGAGTTCAACTCTAGGGTTCTGAAAGAGGTAGAAATAGAGATTGTGTAGGCATTAGCATTTGACTCTGGCATAGTGCCAGAGGACTGGGAAATTGCAAATGTCACTCCCCAAATTTAAGAAAGGAGAAAGGAAGCAGAAAGGAAATTATAGACCAGTTAGCCTGACCTTTGTGGTTGGGAAGGTGTTGGTGTCAATTGTTAAGGATGAGGTTACAGAGTACTTGGTGACACAGGGCAAGTAAGTGACAAAGTCAACATGGTTTCCTTCAGGGAAAACCTTGCCTGACAAACATGTTGGAATTATTTGAGAAGATTACAAGTAGGATTGATAAAGGGGATGAGGTGGATGTGTGTTTTTTAGACTTTCAGAAAACCTTTGACAAGTTTCCACACATGATGCTGCTTACTAAGTTAAAAGCCCATGGTATTACAGGAAAGTTACTGGCACGGTTTGAGCATTGGCTGATTGGCAGTGAGTGGGAATAAACGTTCCTTGCCTGGTAGGCTGCCAGTGACCAGCGGAGTTCCGCAGGGGTGGGTGTTGGGACCACTACTTTTCATACTGTATATCAATGATTTAGGTGATGGAATAGATGGCTTAGTTGCCAAGTTTGCAAATGATATGAAGATTGATGGAGGGGCAGGTAGTGTTGAGGAAACAGGTTGGCTGCAGAAAGACTTGAGCAAGAATGAGCAAGAAAGTGGGAAATGAAATACAATGCTGGACAAAGCGTGGTCATGCACTTCTATAGTAGAAATAAGTGTGCAGATTATTTTCTAGACAGGGAGAAAATCCATAACTCTGAGATGCAGAGTAACTTGGGAGTCCTAAAAGTTAACTTGCAGGTTGAGTTGTCGGTGAGGAAGGGAAATGCAATGTTAGCATTCATTGCAAGAGGTCTTGAATACAAGAGCAGGGATGTAATTCTGAGGCTTCATAAGGTACTGGTGAGGCCGTACCTTGAGTATTGTGAACAATTTTGGACTCCTCACCTTGGAAAAGTTGTGCTGGCATTGGAGATGGTCCAGAGCTGCTTCACAAAAGTGATTCTGGAAATGAAAGGATTATCATACGAGTAATGTTTGATAGTCCTAGGTCTGTACTTGCTGGAATTTAAACGGATGATGGGGGAATCCCACTGAAATCTTTTGAATGTTGAAATGCCTGGACAGGGTAGATGTGGAAAGGATGTTTCCCATGGTGGGGAAGTATAGGACAAGAGGGCACAGCCTCAGGATAGAGAGGTGTCTAATAAAACAGAGAGGTGGAGATATTTCTTTAGCCAAAGGGTGTAAATTTGTTACCATAGGCAGCTGTGGAGGCCAGATTGTTGGATATATTTAAGACAGAGATTGATATTTTCTTGATTGGACATGGCATCAAATGCTACAGGGAGAAGGTAAAGGAATGGGGTTGAGGAGGGGATAAAAGGATCAGCCATGATTAAATAGCGGAGCAGACTCAAATGTGCCCAAAGGCCTAATTCTGCTCCTATGTCTTATGATCTTATGGTCTTATGGAGAAGTCTTTTTAAAATGTGATGTCCCTTTACACAATAGGGGTGCCAGAGACAGACGAGATAATGATAACGGAAGGATGTGAAACATTCCCAATAACTAACGCTCAGTTGTTTTTACTAACTTCAAAAAGTATCATCAGCTGTCCACTTGAAGATTCGACTGACTTTAAAACCTCCATTGTGAATGGTGATGTGATTGATCTTGCGAGTTAGGAATTCAAACATATACAATGATCAATATCCATAACTGATCAGCCAACTCTATAGAAAAGTAACAGTTTTCTGTTCATACTTACGAACGGTATGAGTGACAGGGGCCTATGCTGTTCTCCTTGTGCCCATGTAAAATAAAAGGAATGCTTAAGTTGTAAGAGTGCAATTGTTTTGGGCCCAGTTATTTTAGGGTTCTTAGTTGTATTATTTTATTATCGATGATGATAGTTACTTCAACACAACTTTTGCAGCAAGGCACTGATTTTGAGGGCAGAATGAGAATACAGAGTTCCAGAAATACTTCACTACCTGCGGTATGGAACAAGCCTGAGTAAGCTGTCCTAGTTTCGGCTTGACTGAGCAACAGGGTCTCCATTCATTTCAATAGTAGAAACAGTTGCGACTGAAAAATTAAGACAGTAATTTTTTTTTTAGTCAAATTTATTTTAGGTTTAAAAGTTTTGTAGAGTCAATGAGTCATATAACACTACAGCATAGAAACTAGGCCCTTCTGCCCATCTAGTCCATGGTGAACTATTATTGTGCCTAGTCCTGTTGACCTACACCTGGAATATAGCACTCCATAGCCCTCCAACCCATGTACTTATTAAAACTTCTCTTAAATGGTGAAATTGATCCTCATCCACCACTTCCACTAGCAGCTTGTTCCACACTCTCACCACCCTCTGACTGAAGAAGTTCTCCCTCATGTCCCCTTGAACTTTTCACCTTTCACCCTTAACCCATGACATTAGTTATACTCCCACTCAACCTCAGTGGAAAGAGCCTGTTTGCATTTTCCCTATTTATACCCCTCATAATTTTCTGTGCCTTCCCATATCCTGCAAGGGGAGCATTCCACTATCCTGTTTGGCATACCCACTGCTCTAAATGTACAATACGAAAGAAAGAATAAATATAAAAAAAAAACAAATCCGACGTCTCACTTCACCGAAGCCTCGATGAGCCAAAGCCTCACCTTCCCACCCTAACACTAGTCCACTAACACAATGGCCACTCCCAAGGTGGCCAGTCCACTTAAAATCAACTTCTTTTTATTGGCCCTCGCCAAGTACCTAATTATGCACAATCTGATGGCTCCTCGGGAACTGTGACGCTCCAGATGTCCTGATTGCCCCCACTTGATTCTTTTAAACTCTCTCTCTCTCTGCAGAACCTGATGTCTCCTTGGGACTGTGGTGCACAAATGTTCTTTCAGGCAGCTTAGTGATGTTCTGCACCCCAGAATTCTCCTTGTATCATGGGCACAAAGTCTATAGTATCTAAGCACAGTCATGGTATTGATGGATTGTGTATGGAAGTTAATGACACTTGAATTACAGAGGTCAGGGAAGACTTTCTTCATTGGATAGCATCAGGTATAGGCAACTCCATTTGGACATAGAGTGGCTGCTTTCAATAGTGGACGAGTCTAGGACTCTGCTGAAGTCCACGGGGGGAAAGACAGACTTCTTTAGGTTTTGCAGCTTCTAGACTAGGAAATCTGCCTCTGGGATTTTATTAAGTTAGCCTTCCTGTGTGATTAATGGCCTCACTTCACTTAATGGGAAGAATAGAAATCCACAAATGGGTTTTATGGCCTTTTTATTTGACATGTGATTTAAAGGCACTTAATTATTTTAAGTAAGTCGGACTGTCTTTTTGACCCAACAGGTCCATGCTGGCTGCATCCTCTCTTCTGGTCCCAATGTCCACATTTGGCCCATAACCTGCTAAGCTTCTCTCTACCATGTACCTGTCCAAATGCCCCTTAAATATTGCAATTGTACCTGCTTTAACTACCTCCTCTAGCAACTCACTCCAGGTACTCACTACCTGCTGTGTAATGAGGTCGTCTGTTGGGTCACATCTTATCTGGTATCCGTGCTGTCTTGTTTTCAACTCTCTATCACTGGGGAAAATGACGATATGCATCCACTTTATCCATATCCCTCACGGTTTTATATATTTCTGTGATGTCACTCCTCAGTCTCCTGTATTCCAAAGAATAAAGATCCAGCATGGTCAACCTCTCCCTATAACTTTAGCCCTTTCGTCCAGTCAGCATCCTTGTAAATCTCTTCTGCAACCTCTCCAGCTTGACAATAAATTTCCTATATCAGGATGGACAACATTGGACACAGAATTCCACGTGCAGTCTCAGCAATAACTAAAATAACAAAATGCTGGCGGTATTTCCTGCTCTATTTCTTATTGTGGCTTCAGCGCCAATCCGTATAGCCCTGATGAAGGTTATTGGCCCAAAGCATCCACTGTTTATTACCCTCCATAGATGCTGCATAATCTGCTGAATACTTTTAGCATTTTGTGTGTGTTGCTTAAGATCAACATGTCAACATGGCTTTGTGAAGGGAAGATCGTGCCTCAGAAGCCTGATTGAGTTTTTTGAAGAGGTAACAAAAGAAATTGATGAAGGTAGGGCAGTGGATGTGGTTTACATGGACTTTATCAAAGCATTTGACAAGGTCCCTCATGAGAGACTCATCCAGAAAGTCGTGAGGCATGGTTAAGTGGAACGTTGGCTGTTTGGATAAAAAAATGACTTAAAGGAAGAAAGCAGAGGGTAGTTGTGGAAGTAAGGTATTCTCCCTGGAGGTCGGTGACCAGTGGAGTGCCACAGGGATCTGTTCTGGGACCCGTGCTATTTGTGATTTTTATAAATGACCTGGATGTAGAGGAAGAAGGATGGATGAGTAAGTTTGCGGATGACATGTAGATTGGAGGAGTTGTGGATGGAGCTGTAAGTTATCAAAGGTTACAAGAGGATATAGATAGGCTGCAGAGTTGGGCAGAAAAATGGCAGATGGTCCAGACAAGTGTGAGGTGATGCATTTGGAAGGACAAACCAGAAGACTGAGTACAGGATTAATGGTCAGTTACTTAAGAGTGTGGATGAACAAAGGGACCTTGGGGTTCAAACCATACATCCCTCAAGGTCGCTGCACAGGTTGAAAGGATAGTTAAGAAGGCCTGTGGGATGCCAGGCTTCATTAACAGGGGGATTGAGTTCAAGAGTAGAGAGGTCATGTTGCAAATCTACAAATCACAGGTGAGACCGCACTTAGAGTATTGTGTTCAGTTCTGGTCACCTCATTATAGGAAGGATGTGGAAACTATGGAGAGGGTGCAGAGGAGATTTACCAGGATGTTGCCTGGATTGGAGAACAAGTCATATGAAGCAAGGTTAGCAGAGCTGGGACTTTTCTCTTTGGAGCATAGAAGAATAAGAGGAGATTTGATAGAGGTCTACAAGATTATGAGAGGCATAGATAGGGTGGATAGTCGGTACCTGTTTCCCAGGGCACCAATGGCAAACATCAGAGGGCATATGTACAAAATTAAGGGAGGGAAGTTTAGGGGAGACATCAGGGGTAAGTTTTTTACACAGAGGGTTGTGAGTGCCTGGAATGACTTGCCAGGGATGGTGGTGGAGGCTAAAACATTAGGGATATTTAAGAGCCTCTTGGACAGGCACATGATTGAAAGAAAAATGGAGGGTTATGGGGTAGTGTGGGTTTAGTACTTTTTTAAGGATTATATGGGTTGGCACAACATGGAGGGCTGAAGGGCCTGTACAGTGCAGTAGTGTTCTATGGTTCTATCTCTTTGCAATTCACTGTAACCTGCTTCACTATGAATAAAAACCACTGATTTAGTATAATCAGAAGACTTCTACCCCTAAATTATTCATATAAATTGTGATAATGGAGGTCTTATCAGTGTCTTATGGGTCACCCCACAAGTTCCAGGCCTCCAGTCATAGAATCACCCTTCAACCATCACCTACTGCTTCATAACAACGAGCCAATTCCGAGTCAATGTTGCTAGTTCCCCCTCAATCCCGACCAATCTTCCAGACTCCTAATCTTTTAGACCAATCTTCCATGTGGGATCTTATCACAGGCTTTATTAAACTCCATATAGAAACCATCTGCTACCCTACTTATACCCTTTGTTACCTCTTGGAAAACTGGAAAGTTTCATTTGACATCACCTCCCACACAATATTCCCAATCAAGCCTTGACTAACCAAATGAAGGAAGATCTTATCCTTCAGAATTCCCTCCAAATAACATCTCTACAATTGAAGTCAGGTTCACACTACCTGTCTTGAAAAATAGAATAACTTTAGCCAGCCTCCAGTGCATAAGACCATAAGTGATAAGACAAGAATTAGGCCACTCAGCCCATCTGAGTCTGAGTCTGCTCCAACAGCTCATCATGGCAGATCCATTTTCCCTCTCAACCCCATTCTCCTACCTTCTCTCTATAACCCTTCATGCCTTGACTAATCAAGAACCTATCTACCTTTGTCTTAAATACACCTAATGGCCCGGCCTCCACAGTGTGCTGGGACAACAAATTCACCACCCCCCGGCTAAAGAAATTACTCCTTATCTCTGTTCTAAATTGACATCCCTCTGTTCTTGGGGTGTGCCCTCTGGTCCTAATAGGAAGTGTCCTCTACACATATACTCTATCTAAACCTTTCAACATTCGATAGGTTACAATGAAATCCTTCCTCACTTCAGCAAATACCTGTACTAGAGTCATAAAAACTTCTCAAATGTTAATCCATTAATTCCCGTCTTCATTCTCGTGAACCTCCCCTAAACCCTCTCTAACGTCAACAATTCTTTCTTATATAATACCCTGGTTAAAATTTCTGCTGCTATGCTGTAGGTATTTCACTTTAGCAATTTTCTGCAAAAGCGGTGTGTCCTGCATGGAATTTTTTGGTTTCGGCTAGAGATAAGACGCCAGTTGTTCAACTTAGGAATGTTGTGCCAGCCAATCAGGATAGAGGGATCAGAAGGGAGTTCTAGAGAGAGTCGGGCAGAGAGAGTTTTGTGATATATAGTAGTCTGGTTTGGGGTCTGTTGGCAGGAGGTGCAGAGAGGGACAGAAGAGATGATGCCACAGAATGCTATTAGTAGAGTTTCCTTTGCAAGAAGTGCTTTGTGAAGATGAATGACTCCAAGCAGGAATGACGATACTCCTGAGAGAGAGAGAGAGCCAGTTTGCTCAACATGGTCTTCGAGGGGAGTTTGAATATGTGGTGGGTGCGTTTACGCAGACCATGACACCAGCGTGTGTGGTGAACTACATACACCTGTCTGGACACGCCCCCTGCTGACTGTTCCTGTGGCTCCTCCCTCTGACCCCTGTATAAAGGCGATCAAGGCCTGAGCCCAGCCTCTCAGTCTCCAGGATGTAGTATGGTGGTCACTCACTGCTTGTTCCTTCTTCCAGTCAATAAAAGCCGATATCTCGCCTTACGTCTCAGAGTGAGTTATTGATGTGCATCAGCGTGCAAGAGATATACCCTGGAGTACTCCATTGGTTATGTACACATTTTACTGTAATTGGCCCTTTTCTTTTCTTTTCCTGTTAACTGTTTGATAAAGCTGAAATTAGCAAATACACTCTCTTTATAATTTTATGCAGCGTACGATCTGTTATTTCTTGCCGACTGACAATTGTGTGTGGGCCGTATTTCCACAGCATTCGCTCAAATTCAGTTTTCTTTAATCGGAACAGCATGACTTTCCTGTTTGGTTGAACCCCAAGTCATACCAACTCTAGACATATTGCTTATAGAGGTGGCCTTCTCACTGTTGAGTCATGTGGCTGCTGGTGAGTTAGCTATTGAATCAAGTTTGCCTATGATCCTGCTGAGAGGGTTACACTTAGAAAGTGGGCTCAAAACGGCTCACAACACTCCAAGTGAGGACTCAACAGTGCCTTATAAAACCTACATTCTTGCATTTATATTCCAGTCCTCCTTCAATGAATGCTAACATTACATTTGCCTTCCTCACCACCAACTCAACTGTATGCTAACTTTTAGGGATATCTATGGGTGAGGTGCTGGAGGATTGGAGGATAGCTCATGTTGTTCTGTTGTTTAAAAAAGGCTCTAAAAGTAATCCAGGAAATTATAGGCTGGTAAATTTGACGGCGGTAGTAGGTAAATTATTGGAAGGACTACTAAGAGATAGGATCTACATGTATTTGGATAGACAGGGACTTATTAGGGAGAGTCAACATGGCTTTGTGCATGGTAGGTCATGTTTAACCAAACTATTAGAGTTTTTTTGAGGGGTTTATCAGGAAAGTGGATGAAGGGAAGGCAATGAATGTTGTCTGCATGGACTTCAGTAAAGCCTTTGACAAGGTCCCACATGGGAGGTTAGTTAGGAAGATTCAGTCACTAGGTATACATGGTGAGATAGTAAATTGGATTAGACATTGGCTCAATGGGAGAAGTCAGAGAGTGGTAGTGGAGGATTGCTTCTCTGACTGGAGGCCTGTGACTAGTGGTGTACCACAGGGATCTGTGTTGGGTCCATTTTTATTTGTCATCTATATCAATGATCTGAATGATAATGTGGTAAATTGGATCAGCAAATTTGCTAATGATACAAAGATTGGAGTTATGGTGGACAGTGAGGGATTTGGATCAGCTGGAAAAATGGGCCGAAAAATAGCGGATGGAGTTTAATATAGACAAGTGTGAGGTATTGCACTTTGGAAGGACAAACCAAGGTAGAACATACAAGATAAATGGTAGGGCACTGAGGAGTGCAGTAGAACAGAGGGATCTGGGAATACAGATACAAAATTCCCTAGAAGTGGTTGTCACAAGTAGATAGGGTAGTAAAGAGAGCTTTTGGTACATTGGCCTTTATAAATCAAAGTATTGAGTATAAGAGTTGCGATGTTATGGTGTGGTTGTATAAGGCATTGGTGAGGCTGAATTTGGAGTATTGTGTGCAGTTTTGGTCACCGAATTACAGGAAGGATATTAATAAGGCTGAAAGAGTGCAGAGAAGGTTTACAAGGATGTTGCCAGGACTTGAGAAACTGAGTTACAGAGAAAAGGTTGAATAGGTTAGGACTTTATTCCCTGAAGCGTAAAAGAATGGGGGGAGATTTGATAGAGGTATATTAAATTATGATGGGTGTAGATAGAGTGAATGCAAGCAGACTTTTTCCACTGAGGCTAGGGGAGAAAAAAAAACAGAGGACATGGGTTAAGGGAGGAGGGGGAAAAGTTTAGAGGGGACATTAGGGGTGGCTTCTTCACACAGGGCGTGGTGGGAGTGTGGAATGAGCTGCCAGATGAAGTGGTAAATGCGGGCTCACTTATAACATTTGAGAAAAACTTGGACAGGTACATGGATGAGATGGGTTTGGAGGGATATGGTCCAGGTGCAGGTCAGTGGGACTAGGCAGAAAAATGGTTTGGCACAGCCAAGAAGGGCCAAAAGGCTTGTTTCTGTGCTGTAATGTTCTATGGTTTATGGATTACTGTTTGAGGACTCCCAATTCCCTTTGCACCTCAGTTTTAAATTTCCTGCCCGTTTAGAAAGCAGTCTGTGTTTTTGTTCCTTCTACCAAACTGCATGTCCATACATTTCCCTACATTGTATTACATCTGTCGTTCCTTTCTCCATTCTCTTAATCTGTCTAAATTTTTCTGTAGCCTCTCCACTTCCTCAAAACTATCTTCCCCTCCACCTATCTCTGTATCTCCATAAACCTGGCCACAAGGACATCAATTCCATCATCCAAATCATTGACATATAACATTAAAAAAGAGCAGTCCCTGCAGAACACCACTAGTCACTGGCAGTCAGCCATAAAAGGCTTCCTTTGTTTCCACTCTTTGTCACCTACTAATCAGCCAGTCCTCTATCTGTGCTAATATCGTTCCTGTAATACCATGGCACCTTATCTTGTTAAGTAGCCTCATGTGTGACTCCTTGTCAAAAGCATTCTGAAAATCCAAGTACACTGATATCCCTTTGCTTACCCCACTTGTTATTTGCCCAAAAATTTCCAACAGATTTTTCAGGCAAGATTTCCCTTAAGGAAATCTTGCCGATTTTGGTCTATTCTATAATATTCCTCCAAGTACCCGGAGACCTCATCTTTAACAATCCACTTCAACTCTTTCGCACCTACTAACCTGGCCTCTCTCCCTTCTTGAAGAGTGGAGTCCTGCAGAACCATGCAAGAATCTATTGATTCTTGAAAGACCATTCCTAATACTTCCACTATTACTTTAGCTACCTCATTCAGAACCCTGCGGTGTAGTCCATCTGATATAGGTGACTTATCTACCTTCAAATTTTCAGCTTCCCAAGCACCTTCTCCTTAGTAATACAACTTGAACTCACTTCTGTCCTCTGACTCTCTTGAACTTCCGGCATACTGCTAGTGTCTTCCACAGTGAACACAGATGCAAAACTTACGTAACACTTACCCAACAGGCTGGTATATGTCTAGGGGAAAAGGAGATCCAGCCACACACCAATCCCACTTCCCGTACACGCAGGTGCTGTGAGAATCGAGTTTATGCCTCGTGCCCGCCCACAGTATCAAACCCACAACAAATACCGTTATGAAATACACTTTAAAGAGTTTACTAAAATGAAGAGTATTTGGTAATACAATATATATGCAAGGGAAACAAACAAAACAACAAGGCGCCAACTTATCAAAGTTTAGTCAGTTTAGTGCATATCGTTGGAGCTCAAACATCGAACCATTCAACCCCTCATCGCTTGCCTCCAACCTCCATGTCTTCGCACCTAGGACCACGCCCAGTGGTCTTCCGAGCAGTGCAGTGCACGTCCACCTTCCTCGACGTCTTCCTCTCGCTCTCTCCCAAGAGCCCACGTAAATCCCCTCTCCTAAGTTCCCAGCCTCACAAGACAAAATAACATTCCCCATTGGTTAACAAATGAATACAATTACCATATCAACAAATATAAAGCAAAACAACTGCAAGAGAAACACTTATCAAAGAAGCATTCCTACTCTTAACAAACCAAAAAAACCCATTTTGAGTAACATACACAGGACATTGTACACTTACATTTAGTTGTCCACCATTTCCTTGTCCTTCATTGCTCTATTACATGCATTATCCTTTGCTTTTATGGTGTTTTTGACTTCCCTTATCAGCCATGGTTCCAGCATCCTGCCTTTCAAACACTTCTTCTCCTTTGGGATGTATCTATCCTGTGCCTTCCAAATTTCTCCCAGAAACTCCAGCCATCACTATTCTGCCATCACCCCTGTTAATGTTTCCTTCCAATCAACTTTGGCCAGCTCCTCTCTCACACCTCAATAATTCCCTTTACTCCAATGTGATATTAAGGTATCAAACCTGTCAAATCGCAGGATGAATTTTATCATATTTCATTCACTCCTAAGGGTTCCTTTACCTTAAGGTCCCTAATCAAATCCAGTTCATTATACAGCACCTAATCCAGAATTGCCTTTCCCCAAGTGGGCACAACCTCAAGCTGTTGCAAAAAATCCTTTTATCGGCATTCTACAAATTACACCTCTTGGTATCCAGCACCAACCTGATTTTCCCATGTGGCCTGGATATTGAAATCTCTGATAACTATCGTAACATTGCCCTTTTGACATGTACTTTCTATCTCCCATTTCAATTTGTAGCCCATGTCCTGGCTACTATTTAAAGGCCTGTATGTAACTCCCATCAGGGTGTATTTACCTTTGCAGTTTCTTAACTCTACCGACAAGGAGTCTACAATTTCTGATCCTATAACACCTCCTTCTAAGGATTAGAAGTAATTTTTAACCAACCGAGCCACGCCATCCCCTCTGCCTCCCTGTCTGTCTTTTTGAAACAAGGTGTAACCTTGGAGGTTAAGCATCTGACTGTGTTCTCCTTTCACTTATGACTCAGTGATGCCCACAGTGTCATGAACGCCAATCTCTAAATGCGCTACAAGATTATTTACCTTATTCCCTATACTGCAGTCCTATGGAACGTCACCAGCAGCTAATGATGAAGCAAATATCTCTACAATGCAGTCTGTTAATGTACTTCTGTTTTTGAAGCATTTTAAAGGAGAAAGGGAAAAAAAAGCATCCCAGAGAAATTGCTGCCTTTATTCTGATGAAATGCTTCCATAGGAACATTTTCATTTGGAGGACGTTGACTTAATTCTCTTCTGTTTTCTATTTCAAAGAACATAGAACATAGACTCTAGGGCCTTCCATTGGCAGGGATTGGCCATAGATGTTGTGTGACAACTGTCTATGTGATATGCAAGTCAAGACACAAATAAGCTGCTGCCCATGCAGCAGGATCCCCCTCTCCAGGCAGCTGATGTATCCAAAGGAATGGTAGAGACTGATACAGGTTGACATCAGCGATATCGCAGGAGTTACCAGTCAACATTGAACTCAACATAAAAGTGCCTTAGGGACATTGGCTCCAGATTTTCCCTTGGAGTTTACTCCCGAAGCCTTACCCATGAGTGGGTATAGCTGCAAGGCAGCAGGGGTTTGAGATCAGAGTTTTCCTTCTCCTGGATGAGCTGCCAACCACAGCTGACAAGCCCCATCTGCCGAAAACGACTGGTTTTAAGGTGCCAGCAACACATTTTTGCTCCTTCTCCTGTCAAAGGTACAGCACAGTATAGGCCCTTCAGCCCACAATGTTGTGCTGACCATTTAACCTTCTCCAAGGTCAATTTAACCCTTTGCTCCTACATAACCATGCATTTTTCTACCATCCATGTGTTTACTCAAGAGTCTCTTAGATGATGCTAATGTACCTACCTCCACTGCGTTCCTTGTCAGTGCAATCCATATACTCATTGCTGTTGTATAAGTTTTTATTTATTTTTAATTTATTTTGAGATATTACGTGGAACAGGCCCTTCTGGCCCAATAATTTGCACTGGCCAGCAACACACCTATTTAACCCTAGCTGAGCCACAGAACAATTTACAATGAGCAATGAACCTCTTGACCAACAGGTCTTTGGAATGTGCGAGGGAACTGGGAACCAAATGACACATTCATGGGAAGAAAGTGCAAACTCTTTACAGACCATGTCGGACCTGAACACCAAACTCCAATCCCCCAAGCTGCAATGGTGTCACACTCACCACCCTACCTCTGACAACACCCCCCCCCCCAATACTTCCCTGCAATCATCTTAAAAATGATGCCCCTGTGTATTAGTCATTTCTACCCTGAGAAATAGTCTCTGGATTTCCACTCAATCTGTGCCTCCTATCATCCTGTACACTTTTATCAAGTCATCTCTCATTCTTCTTTGCTCCAAAGTGAAAAGCCATACCCATCTATCCAAGGCTAATGGAATGTTGGCCTTTATTACAAAGGGAATTGAGTACAAGAGCAAGGAAATCCTTTTGCATTTGTACAGGGCCCTGGTGAGACCACACCTGGAGTATTGTGTACAGTTTTGGTCTCCAGGGTTAAGGAAAGACATCCTAGTTGTAGAGGAAGTGCAGCGTAGATTCACAAAGTTAATTCCTGGGATGTCCGGACTGTCTTATGCAGACAGGTTAGAGAGACTGGGCTTGTACACGCTGGAATTAAGGAGATTGAGAGGGGATCTGATTGCAACATATAAGATAATTAAAGGATTTGATAGGATTGAGGCAGGAAATATGTTCCAGATGCTGGGAGAGTCCCGTACCAGAGGGCATGGTTTGAGAATAAGGGGTAGGTCATTTAGGACAGGGTTAAGGAAAAACTTCTTCTCCCAGAGAGTTGTGGGGGTGTGGAATGCACTGCCTTGGAAGGCAGTGGAGGCCAATTCTCTGGATGCTTTCAAGAAGGAGCTAGATAGATATCTGATGGATAGGGGAATCAAGGGATATGAGGACAAGACAGGAACCGGATATTGATAGTAGATGATCAGCCATGATCTCAGAATGGTGGTGGAGGCTCAAAGGGCCGAATGGTCTACTTCTGCACCTATTGTCTATTGTCATCTTCATATGGCCTATCCTCATAAAACCTATCCTCTTAAGCCTCCTAGCAGAAGAAAAGACACGATCCAAAAGGGTCACCAAAGTCTCTGTCCCAACAATAACTTTTTCCAAGGACACGGACTGCAGCAGGTGGGACACTAAGTAATATAATTACTAGCTAATTAGTTATAAAATTGCCCAGATGCCACCACATCGCTTCAAGGATATTTCAGAAATCAGATTTTTACAGTCAATGAGATACATAGCAGGAAATAAAAATAACAGGTTTGGAAAGCCAGGTAGTGATGGTACAGCAATCGAACTAATTGGACCTTAAAGGTAATTAATGTGTCCTTTGCAGAATTGGAAATAATTGGAAGTTACAAGTTTGGAAATATGAATTGATTGCCCTGCTGAAAGGTTGTCGGTTTAAAATGCCAAATAGTCATTACACGGAGAGCAGTGAGTACCTGGAATGAGCTGACAGAGGGAGTGATAGAGGAGGGTATCTTTGCAACACTTAAAAGGCATTTAGATAAGAACATGAGGGGGTGACTTGTAAAGTTATGGGCTGATTGCAGACAACTGGGACTAGCAGGACTGGTGCTGAGTTCAGCATAGATCACAATTGGGCCAAAGGGTCTTTTTCTGTGTTGTATTTTTCTATCATTTAATGACCCCATTTGTGCTGCTTCATTGGTTGAATATTTTCAATGTTTTCATGTTTAAAATCAAAAGAGCAGAATGAGTCCATTGGAGAGTATACCATGGCACTGAAAATCCTTTCAATACATCATGGCTTCAAGAAGTTACTTGAAAGAGGTGAGCTGGTGTCAATTAATTGATGAGAAATTACTCAGTGCACCAGAGATGACTTTTAAGAAAGCCTCTGTGGAGAAGGCAGCATTAAGTGCTTAAGAGTTCCATCTATCCCAACTAGGCAATCCTATGGTGTCAGAGCAGTTAGTATAGTGCTATTACTGCATCGACAATCCAGGTTCAATTCCTCTGCGGTCTGTGACCACGTGTATTTCCTCCAGGTGCTCTAACATCCTCCCACATTCCAAAGACATGCGGGTTAGTAGATTAATTGGTCACATGGATGTAATTAGGTGGTGTGAGCTTGTTGGGCTGGGAGTGCCTGCTATTGTGCTAAATCTCTAAATAAGATATAAAATATAAATTGTCACAGAGATGTTCCACAAAATCTAGGATGGGTCACTTTAACGCCTGTGAATGATTTAGTTGCACATGGGGTGGCTGATGGGTGGGCAGTCACATTCCATTAAATAAGCTGCATTCACAACAACATAAATAAACACACATTTTTAAAAGAAGGAACACTATTAGATCAAAAAAGGAAGACAAAGTCTATTTTAGAAAAGGTGATTAAAGAGGTCATTCTGCTGCTAAACTCTAGTAATTTGGTTGGTCTAGATGGTTAAAGGAAAGTAGATAGTTTTGAACCAGATGTGGGACTTCATGCTTCTGGTAGCTGTAAGAAGGTGGTGGTGTGGATCTTTGATGATCAAGGGTTCCCAATAGAGTCTAAGGACCCGTTGCTTAATAGTATTGGTCCATGGCACAAAACAGGTTGAAAACCCCTGTTGATGATGAATGTGCACTTCTTGAGGCAGTGCTTCATGTTGTTGCTATTGACAGTAGGGAAGGATTTGCCTGCGATATATTGAGTAGAGCTCACTAGACTCTGCACTTCTTGCATTCCTCTACATTTGAACTGCTCTACTAGACCGTAATGCAATCAATTAGGATACCTCAAATAGTACATTTGTGGAAGTTTGTTAGAGTGTTTAGTGACAAGGCAAACCTCCTCAACCTCCTAACAAGGCAAAGATGCTGGCCTACTTTCCTCAAGATTGCTTCAATATTCTGGGTCCAGGACAGTTAAGTTAAATTTAATTGTCATTTAAAAACTAAAAGAAACAATATTTCTCGAGGGTTAAGGTACAAAACACAGCGATAAAGTCACTCATGCATATATAGACAGGGAGACAGAGAGACAGCAAACATTGACAGGTCATCTGACAGGATGCAAGTAAAAGCCTTACCTGACGCAGGTCCCCCTCCCAGTACTCATCATCATTAGCCAGGAATATAAAAGGGGATAGCAAAAGCTTTTTTAGCTATGTGAAGAGAAAGAAGATAGTTAAGAACAATGTTGGCCCCATGAAGAATGAATTGGGAGAAATTGTTATGGGAAACAGAGAAATGGCAACAGAATTTAATGCGTACTTTAGATCTGTCTTCACCAGGGAGGACACAAGCAATCTCCCAGATGTATGGATGGGCCAGGGTCATAAGATATCAGAGGAATTGAGACAGATTGACATTAGGAAAGAAACTGATGAGTAGACTGGTAGGACTGAAGGCTAATAAATCCCCGGGTCCAGATGGTCTGCATCCAAGGGTTCTAAAAGAGGTGGCTCAGGAAATTGCAGATGCATTGGTAATCATTTTCCAATGTTCCTTAGATTCAGGATCAGTTCCTGAAGATTGGAGAGTGGCTAATGTTATCCCACTTTTCAAGAATGGAGGGAAGGAGAAAACAGAGAACTATCGCCCTGTTAGCCTAACGTCAGTCGTGGGAAAGAAGCTTGAGTCCATTATTAAGGACGAAATAGTGGCACATCTTGATGGCAGTAATAGAATTAGGCCAAGCCAGCATGGATTTACCAAAGGCAAATCATGCTTGACTAATCTGTTGGAGTTTTTTGAGGGTGTAACAGGGATGTTAGACGAGGGTAAGCCAATGGATGTTGTGTACCTAGATTTTCAGAAGGCATTCGATAAGGTGCCACATAGGAGATTGGTGAGTAAAATCAGAGCTCATGGCATTGGGGGCAGGGTTTCAACAAGGATAGAAAACTGGTTGGCAGATAGAAAGCAAAGGGTAGCAGTGAATGGGTGTTTCTCGGACTGGCTGGAGGTGACTAGTGGGGTACCACAGGGCTCTGTATTGGGACCACAGCTCTTTACGATTTATGTCAACGATTTAGATGAGGGCATTGAAAACTATATCAGCAAGTTTGTTGACGATACTAAACTGGGTGGCAGTGTGACATGAGAAGAGGATGTTAGGAGAATACAGGGAGACTTGGATAGGCTGGGTGAGTGGGCAGATACTTGGCAGATGTCATTCAATGTGAATAAATGTGAAGTTATCCACTTTGGAAGCAGGAACAAGAGGGCAGAGTATTGTCTGAACAGTGTAGAGTTAGGTAAGGGAGAAATGCAAAGAGACCTAGGAGTCCTAGTTCACCAGTCAATGAAGGTGAATGAGCAAGTGCAACAGGCAGTGAAGAGGGCAAATGGAATGTTGGCCTTTATTACAAGGGGAATTGAGTACAAGAGCAAGGATGTCCTTTTGCATTTGTACAGGGCCCTGGTGAGACCACACCTGGAATATTGTGTACAGTTTTCGTCTCCAGGTTTGAGGAAGGACATTCTGGCAATTGAGGAAGTGCAGCGTAGATTCACTAGGTTGATTCCTGGGATGGCAGGGCTGTCTTACGCAGAGAGATTGGCGAGATTGGGCATGTACACACTGGAATTGAGGAGATTGAGAGGGGATCTGATTGAAATGTTTAAGATAATTAAAGGATTTGATAGGATTGAGGCAGAAAATATGTTCCAGATGTTGGGAGAGTCCAGTACCAGAGGGCATGGATTGAGAATAAGAGGTCAGTTATTTAAAACAGAGTTGAGGAAGAACTTCTTCTCCCAGAGAGTTGTGGAGGTGTAGAATGCACTGCCTCAGAAGACGGTGGAGGCCAATTCTCTGGATGCTTTCAAGAAGGAGCTAGATAGATATCTGATGGATAGGGGAATCAAGGGATATGGGGACAAGGCAGGGACTGGGTATTGATAGTGAATGATCAGCCATGATCGCGGAATGGCGGTGCAGACTCGAGGGGCCGAATGGTCTACTTCTGCACCTATTGTCTATTGTCTATCTGCCATATCATATGACATAGGTGATCATGACAGTTCTTGGCAATTTTTTTCTGCTGAGTGTTTTGCCATTGCCTTCTTCTGGGCAGCATCTTTACAAATCAGGTGATCCTAGCTATTATCAATACTCTTCAGGGATTGTCTGCCTGGTGTCAGTGGTCACGCAACCAGGACTTGTGAAATGCACCAGCTACTCCTATGACCATCCACCACTGCTCCCATGGCTTCACATGACCCTGATCGGAGGGTGGGGCTAAACAGGTGCTACACATTGCCCAAGGGTGACCTGCAGGTAGCAGAGGGAAGGAGTGCCTTTGGTAGAGATGTATCTCCACACCACCAGCCATTTCCAGCACTGCAAAGGCCCATATGGCCCAGGAGTGACTAAAGATGATTGATCATGGCGACTTGGTCAATATTCTTTTGCAATGGTCCAAAAGATCACTGGGAGGAAAATTACATTATTTCAAGTGGTCCTGATGAGACAAGGATAATTCACTCAATAGTGCTCACTTTAATTTCCCAGAGGGACACAAAACAACCTTGAAATGTTCACAATCATGTTTTTTTCTAGAAGAAAAAAGAATCAATTTTCAATTGCATAACCCTGAAGAATCATGATTGTGTGATTGCATCTCTCAACCAATATTCTATAAAGATTATGGAAACTCAAATAACACTGTACCTAATTTACACTTGAAATTTCTCGATCTTATTCCAATGCTTCATACAATTTCAGGAAAATTGCGTTGGAGAGACAAGGCAACCTGGAGGAAACTATCACACAGTTCATGTTTTTAAGTGTGTTGATGCTTGGTTTTGCAGCCCATCCCAATGTCAGCCCTGCACTTGTGTGATGTGAAAGCTGGTAGCTTATTTAAACTCACAATCCTCAGCCTGAAGACTCATTTTCAAACACAAACTTTCTTTCTTGCAATGGGTCTCGGGAGGTTAATCACCGCCACATTTCAAATTGGAAATAACTTCCATGAGTATAACCCTTGGCATCTGTTTGGCTTTATCTATTGCTGCACTTTATAATGATACTCTAGGTAAAATAGCCTTCTAGTGCTGTCAGCCTAACAAGTACGAATGCTTGAAAAATTGGCTGATTTGTTTCTTCTGTCCTCTACTGGTTGATTGCCATCCTTCAGAATGTCCCAGGACAAAATGAATAACCTATCCCAGCACCATATGGATTATATTTATGCTTGCTGAATGTTCTGTGGTTTTGTTGGGGCTGGTTTGTGATCTAATTGGATATAGATTTAATTAAAGATTTGAAAAATCATTATAATTTCATTAGAATGTGACATGGCTCCTTCCATATATCACATTAAACGTAGTAGCAAAAGCAAGAAAAAATCTGACCAGTCAAGAAAACAAATTCATTGCCTATTGTATTTCCATTTTTTCCTTGTCAGTGCCTGTAAGGAAATTAATCTCAAGGTAGTATATATAGCATGTATGTACTTTCATAACAAATTTACTTTGAACTTTGAACTATCTCTCTGCCTGAAGAAAATTGGTAGTATCAATCAATTTTAACATGTAGTAGAAATACTCAAAAAAAGAAGCACACAATGTGGTGAGAGTTCTTGACCTTTCTTACATCATGGACCCCTTTGGCAGTCTTCTGAAGCCTATGGACCCCTTCTCAGAACAACGTATTTACTGCAAATATATAAAATAAAATTCATAGAATTACAAAAGAAGCTAATTATATTGAAATACAGTCATTAAAAAATTGTGATATAGTAATTAATGAGAAGATCAAAATAAATTGCAGAAATTTGTAAATGCAACCCCTTTTTACTGGACATCTCTGGAAATGCAGTTTATAGCTGCTGGCTACCAGCCACTGGACACTCGGGTGAGAAACCCACCTTTCTCAAGTCCCATATGTCTAAGATGTACACAACTTTGGTCCCACCAAACCTACAAGATTGGGATGTTTTGCCCACCCAAACCCCAGTTTGTGTGAATGCTGTGCGATTTACTGCCCTCAATTCTACCCCCCCCCACCGTAACCGCCAACGGCAAGAAGCAACAGACTGCACACTGCATACAATTGTAAAGAAAGTATATTTAAGAATGTTAACTGAACCAAAGAAAAGAATGAAAAAAACATCATAACTAAACAGTCAAATGTGCACATAAATTGAAGCTCATCTTGCATTTGTCTTTAAGTCATGTGCTGGACCCTCGAACTGCATGAAAGCACACACCACCTTCTGAATGTCGCTCGAAATCCATCTCGAAATGAGCTCCGCCATCGGAGTATTGGTCCGTCCTCCTTGAAGCTATTCATCTGCACGAAGCACCTTGTGCAACAGGGTCGGCATCCTCTCTCCTGTCTTCTCCTAGCTCTCACCAAAAAGTCCTCGACCCACACCAGTGTCCCTCCCACACATCTCTCTGCCCACCGTTGTCTAGAATCTTCTCCCAGTTCCACTATCCTGATTGGCTGACTCCACATTCCTAATTTGAACATCAAAGGCCCTTGTCTCAGCTCACATTCAAACAGGCTGAAAGTAGAACAGACTGCTCTGACGAAACTGCTAAAACTAAATACCTATAGCATGGCTGTAAAATTCTTAACCAGGGCATTACATAAACTTAGCCAGCTCCATCACAGATACTAGCTCCAGAGTTTCCAAGGTATCTTCAAGGAGCAGTTCTTCTCATTCTTACCATTGGGAAGGAGGTACAGAAGCTTGAGGGCACACACTCAGCAATTCAGGAACAGTTATTCCCCCTCTGCCATATGATTTCTAAAAGGGCATAAAATCCATGAATACGACCTCAATACTTTTTTATTTCTGTTTTTGTGCATGTGATAGACATATATATTTACTGTAAATCAGTTTTTCTCTCTATATTTATTTTTCATGTATTGCATTGTACTGTTGCTGTAAAGTTAACAAATTTCACAACATATACCAGTGATATTAACTCTGATTCTGATGTGCTTCTTTATTAAAACAATAAATAATAACACAACACATTTAAAATATAGGCAAATCAAAATTAAATTTCATTTTCAAAGACATTTCAGTGTGAAGACAGTTGTTGCTTAGCTTGAATAAACATTAAACTATGTGGTGGCCTTTGACAAACCAAAGTGCATGTCATGTTGGAGATCCAGTCACAGGGCTGCCCAACAGCTGACCAGCTACGGCAAACGAGAGCTTGCAAACAGGAAGACTGCGATCACATTCAATCTAGTGGTGGGTCTAAAAATGACTGTAATTTTGACGTAGTGACATAGTAAACAATATTTTGTGATATTTGTAACACAACAGTAATGTGTCATAAAAATATCTGAGTTCTATTAGTGAAAAAGTCACAGGTACTTCTAATACTACTGTGGTTTGTAGTCTATATTCATAATTGAAGGAAATGCTAAATTTCAGTTAGATGTTAGTTAGAAAAAGACATAACTTTTTCCCATCCATGTTCACAGACCCCCATGGACTCCAGGTTAAGAGCCCCCGCTCTAAATCAAAGTATTTGAAATAATCATGCAACTTTATTTGATATGATTGACAGCTGCATATTATGTAAGTGCACAAGAAATTAATCAGTTTTGAATATGTAATTGTCATGGAAATTTATGGTAATGAGCCACAAATTATTTCTGAATGAACTTGGGAGTGATGACATCATAGACATTAATCCTGCAGTCTAAATGTCATTGCATATTACAGCCACACTGCAGATCTACAAACTGAGAAAACATTTGGAAAGTGAAAAACTATTGATGTTCAACTTTTAAGAGGTGATGTTATATTGTAGAATGAAGATGAAGAGGAATTTCTTTAGCCAAAGAGTGGTGAATCTGTGGAATTTGTTGACACAGGTGACTGTGGCAGCCAAGGCACTGGGAGTATTTAAGGCACAGGTTGATAGATTCTTGTTGCCAGGTTCGCATATGGCCCAAGTGCAGAGTGAGAGGCACTGAAGCACCTCAATAGTTCACAGACATTAATAAGAACAGTGTCTAAGGGAAAATAGAACAATAAACGCAAGGCCAAACAGGGCCGTGAACTAAAACTCTCAAAAGGAAAGTAAAGCCTACACTGCGGCTGAAAAGAATATCCAAACATTAAACGAATACCGCTAGTCTTCAGAGTCAGTTGACTTGAAAGTCCAATATTTCAGGGAAGGCCGAATGCAAAACAGCAGCGAAGCATTCCTGTGCTCTGTCTAAGTCTTGACAAGCACTACGATGACAAGTATGGAGTTAAGTGCTATCACGATTAAATAATAATTAGCTGACATGTGCAAATTCACAAGTACAATTGCCATATCTATGGCGCTGCCTAATCAGTGGTTGTGACAATTCTAGATCAATCAGGGCGTGAAGGAATATGGGAAGAAGGCAGGAGGTTGAGTGAAAATGGACCAGCCATGATGAAATGGTGGAGCAAACTGGACGGGCCATATTTTATGGTCTTATGGTCATATATGCAGCCCTCTCTGAGAAAAAAAACATGTTTTTACCAGTATTGAAGAAAATGAAATGTGTGCCACTTCACCAAAATATCATGAATGGTGAGTTATTATAAATGCCCAAGAATGTTTTGCAAAAAAACAGTCTTAGCGCAGATTGTCATCCATCCAGTGTCATTAACCTTCTAGAATGAAATTGGATTATTGCACTGCAGTCACATTATAATGGCTGCACTATCAGTAGCATTCTTGGCTAGTTGCTGCCAATGCATGCAGTCTCTAGACTCAATATCGAGTTCAACAATTTCTGGTAACCTACTTTATCCTTTCTATTATAAGGCTATCCACCTGTAAAATTATCTCTCTTCACAGCCACCAGCAGGGATTTCCTTTCAGCTTCAATTCTCTACATTAGCTCTATCTTGCATTTCACAGCTTTTAAGTATCCCTTTTTTGTCTTCTTTTTCTCCAACTATTCTCATGTCTCTATCAACCTGGTAAACATTATGGTAATCCTGGCTTCACTGGTCCCCCCACCGCCCTCTCTGCAACTTTAAAATCTGAAGTGTCCTGCTGTAGGGTCTCAGCCCGAAACATCGACTCTGCTCTTATCCATAGATGTTGTCTGGCCTGCTGATTTCCTCCAGCATTTGTGTGTGTGACTTTAAAAATGAACTTGATTCTATACTTCCCTAGCTCTGAAGTGTTTTCAACTTGAAATATTAATCCTGTTTCACCCTCCACAGCTGCACCTGACCTATTAAGTGTTTCCAGCATTCTCAATTTTTAATTTAGATTTTCAGCATGGTCAAAGCTTTTCTTTCAAATTATGGTTAAACTGATGTGTCCTTTTCTTCCAGAGATGCCAACAATGAAGTAACTTAACAATTCTGGAATTTTCAATTCCATTCTCTTTTTCCATTCCCCATTCCAGCTCCTTTCTTGCCCCCTTCTCTTCTCCTCACTTGCCCTCCTGATGCCCCACCTCATTCACTTTCTCCCGTCATCCATTATCCTCTCCTATCAGATCCCTTCTTCTTCTGCCCTTTACCTTTTCCACCTATGGACTCCCAGCTTCTCACTTCACCATCACGCCTCTCACATTCAACCACATTTTCTCCTCACCCGGTCTCACCTATCACCTGCCAGCTCGTCCTCCTTCCCCTCCCCCTGCCCTCTTATTCTGGCTTCTGACCCCATCTTTTCAAGTCCCGATGAAGGGTCTTGGTCTGAAATATCAACTGTTTATTCTCCTCCATAGATGTTGCCTGACTTGAGTTCCTGCAGCATGCCGTTCCTGTTATTCTGGATTTCTAGCATCTGCAGACTTTGTGTTTATAACTTCTTTCTTTGAATGGATTTCTTGCCTTTTCTACCTACTTATTCTTCTCTAGTCCTCAGTTGGGTGTTAATTAAACAGACACATCTCTTTCCTTAGCAAATGCCCTTAGCTCAAACCCTTAGGTCATGGACGCTGACAAAAATTTCACTTCTTACAATTTGGATTTATCGAGGATCACAAGTCTCTTCAATTTGTCTGAAGTTTGTGGCGCACTGCACCCAAGATCCAAATTTATTAACACGTACATGTTCTTGATCTCTCTGCAGTGGTTTAGATTTTGTGGCCCACAGTTCCGCTTTATTCTCTATCACATTTCAAAGTGAACAAATGTTTTTCTTTCCAACAGATGTCAAAGTTTGATAACAAATATCAATTATCAATGGCTCTCCAATAATCCTCTGGATCTTTATCCCCTTTTGCTTTCCTTCAGCCATCATCTATGCCTTGCAAATCTATCTCCTGCTATGTTTTCAACATCTTTCTTGATCTTCGCTTCTCTGATCCTAAATGATAGCTCCTCAGCAGGAGCCTTAGGTTTAAAACCCTAGGCCCTAGACTGAGTGAATGCCAAGCCAAGCATAACATTGAAAGATGAAAAAAAATATTAGCTTTGTTTGTCACAGATACATCGAAACTTCAAAACGTGCAGTGAAATGCATAGTTTGCATTAAGTTTTGTGTTGGGCCAGCATGCAAATGTCACGATGCATCCAGCACCAATGTCGCAGCCTACAGCTCACTAACACTAACTGGTATGTCTTTGGAATGTGAAGAAAAATAGAGCACTTGAAGGAAACCCACCCATTCTTGGGGAGAACATACAGTACAAATTGGTTATAGAGAGTGGTGGGAATTGAATCCGATCAGCGATTGCTGGTACTGTAAAGCGATTGTACTAACCACTATGCTACCATGCCACCCTACGTTTATCTGCCTCCATGCCCATTCCTTCGGCCTGAAGTCTTCACTTCAGATTGGATCCATTCTACAAACATAGAAAACCTACAGCACAATACAGGCCCTTCGGCCCACAATGCTGTGCCAAGCATGTACTTACTTTAGAAATAACCCACTCCTCCTACTGGCATTGCATGGAGTAGATGTGTTTATCGAACGGCTCCATTCTTTTTAAATTACTGAATTCAATCTGCTTTGAAAGCTTACTCTTGGAGTATTGTGATGTCTCATGCTAAAACTTCCAAAAAAGAAGAGGATCCTTCTGGGACTATGGAGTCTATTGTGGATCTAATTCGGAACCACATTTGGATGTGTGTTTAAAAGTTACCACAGAGCTTAAACAAATGGAGACTCTGCTGCAGACTATTCAAAAAACTTTACAGGAACATACTATTCAGATTCAAGAACATGAAGATGCTTTAACGAGACTCGATACTAAGACAGATGAGTTGGAAAAGTTCGGAGATAAGCAATCGAAAATTGTTGAACCTTTAAGACGAAAGATTGTCGCCTTGGAGAATAAATCAAGAAGGAATAATACAAGAACTTTGGGTCTTCCTGAGTTGGTCGAAGGCAATCAACCTACAGAATTTTTTGCAAAGCTGTTCGCTCATTTTCTTTCTGATGTTTCAGATACTTCACCAAGAATAGATCGGGCTCACCGAGCCCCAGTGCTTGTTTCCTCTTCTCAACTAAAACCTCGACCTGTGAGAATTGTGTTTCATGACTTCCAAACAAAGGTTCCTATAATTCGCCAATCTCGTCAGTTAGGAATGATTAACTTTGAAGATTATAAGATAAGGTTGGTCGATGATTATTCGCCTGAGGTATTAAATGAATGTTTTAAATATAAAAAGGTCATGGCGGAATTATATAACAAAGGCTATAAACCTTCATTAAATTACCCCGCTCACCTCAGGATTATTTTGAAAACTGGATCTCCTAAGTGGTTTCATTCAATTGAGGAAGTGCACAATATTCTTCAAGCCAAATCAAGTCCACAAGATTAATTGTTTAATACTGTGCCATATAAAGTACATTTCTTTAGCTTGACTGATTTTTTAATGTTGGAATTTTGTAGTCTAATGATTTTGTATGTTTTTCTTTTAAACAATTCTCTCTTCTATTCTCATATACTCTCATGATTAGTTTCTGTTGTTCTCATATTTTCTTTGCTGAGTTAATTTTTTTTTCAACATGATGTTTTGAACTCTTCTTTAGCTCTTCTGAATATTATTTAGTCTATCAACTCCAAAAGTTTAACTGTTTATTTCTGTTTCATACAACCTTGGTCCCTCAGTTTGGCTGATCAATTTGCTGCAATTTTGCAGTTTATTTGTTTATTACCTCTTTCTTTGAACAATTCTTTTTTTTCTTTCAATATATTTTCATAAATAATCCTTTTTCTTTTTGTATTTTTATTTTTTCTGTTTAGAAAATTAATAGACAACTTCAGTAAGTTTTCTTTGAAATTATTCTTTACAAGCATTAAGTTTTGAATTTTTTTTTTAGTTCTTTTGAAGGTTATTTCTCTAAGTTGGAACTCATTCTGTACTGATCTTTTCTTCACTTGGAGCTCTGTTGGTAGGATGTTATGGGAGGGATTCATCAGTAGATTAGCTTTTGTCCTCTCTTGGGTGATTTTTTTTTTCTTTGGGAGGGGAGAGGGAGGGAGTGGGCTGTTTTTTTTTTCCTTTTTATCAGCTGTTTGGTTATCCCTGCCTCATCTATTGCTTGGTTGAGTATTTTGAATTTTAAGGTTTGGATTTTTTGTATATTCCAGTGGTTTATATGTTTAACCTCTGTTATAAATGTCTATGCAAGTAATCAATAAAAATATTGTAAAAGAAAAGAAATTACCTAGGGTTACCCATAGCCCTTTATTTTTCTAAGCTCCATGTACCTTCTACTGTTCCCAGAATCTCTGATCCTGAAACACAACCTCCGGTCTTGATCCATTGCTAACTAATGGTACACCACTGACCCTTCTCACATTATTTCACTCCCCTCACTCACTTTAACCAACCCTCTATTCAACTTGCTGCATGGACTTGATAGAGACTGAACCCAATATCATCATCAAACATACCAACAAAGTTGTGCTCTTGTAGTTCGGTGAATTGACCTCAGCCCTACAGGGGTGTCTTCTTTATCTCCTGCTGGACTATAAATCCACCATCAGGCACCGGGCCACTGTCCCCAGACACTCTAGGATGGAAATTCCTTGAGTTCATTTCTCTCCAAAGCCTCTAGCTTTATAGTCCCGCACAGCCAACTTCTACCATGTCCTCAGAATCCAGAATTGTCTGGGCAGACCCTTCATTTCAGCCTACTCTTAGCTCATTGAACTTACTTCTTAGTCATTAATCGCATCCTTCTAGCCTGGTATCTTTGCACTTACGTCTGTGACACCTCTGATGCCCTTCAACACCTTGACAGCTTCTAATTTCTTGTCTCACTGGCAAAATCTTCACCATGGACATCCAATCAATCTGTCAAGATAGAAGTGAAATATTTAATTGCATTGTGGATGAAAAGCCTCATCAATTAAGAGATTATTAATGGCTGTCTATCAAAATGCATTTCTAAATGTATCCTAAAGGATATTTAACATACATTAATTTAGCAGTAACTTTAAACCTCAGACTTATTATACCAAAGAAAACAAGATTATTGGTCGATAATTATTTTATTGATGGGCATCAGTCCAAGGGTGAACAAGACCAGCAAAATGGGCTTTGAAAGTAAAGGGCAGCAGAAACTAATTAAATGGAGTATTATCCAGCTTCCCTTATTATGTATGCTACATGGTTCAGTGATAATTGCTATAACTTGCAAAAGCAATAAGCTGCAAACGTTGAACAGTTGCCTGACATTGTCACATTATGCTCCTGAAAATGGAAGCTTGTGTCTCAATCTGATTAGAACACCCTGGAAAATTGCCTTCTGCAAATGGCATATTCATTACTAAAGGGGCTGGGGGCACGGTTCTTGCTTCTTTAATCAGGATTGAGAGCCTGCTTCGCTCTTCAAATAACAGTAGATTAAAGCTCTTGTTCAACTCCAGGTATAATTATTCAGTGAAATGTAAAAACACACAAGCTGAGTGTAGAAGCAACCTTAATGAGTTCTGAAATCAATTGATGACCTTTGGCTGAAATAATCTGAGTACAAAATCGAAGGACAATTGAAATTAGAGTGTATTCAACTTAAGTAAGACAGAAAAAGCGGACTTGCTTGTAAATTGGCCAGGCAGCATCTATAGGAAGAAGCACAGTCGACGTCTCGGCCCGAAATGTCGACTGTACTTCTTCCCATAGATGCTGCCTGGCCTGCTGCGTTCCACGAGTATTTTGTGTGCATTGCTTGAATTTCCAGCATCAGCAGATTTCCTGGTGTTTGCTTGTAAATTTAAAGCTCTCAATTCTGGGAAAACTCTAAATGCTTCTATATCATCTCCAGATTTGCAGTTAAGTGTAAGTTTTGCTTAGGATCTCATGGATGGGGAGAGGAGATGGGAAGTTCAGAGAGTGGAGGCCAACAATTTCACAATGGAGCACAGAAGTGTAATATCTGATCTGAAGAACCTTCTCATTCTTCCCAATGTTGTTCCAGATTTCACAGGGTTGTAAAGAGGGTTTTTGTCTGCTATGAATCCTTCTATTAACCATGAATTCTGCCTCTACTCTGTAAATTCATTTACTGAACTATTTCAATTTCTTTTCATTAGAAGTTGAGTGATTGTTACTGACCAGGAGCTGGTGATAGTTAAGTTTACCTTTACACGTTGTGTTCTAGGTTTACAACGTAGCAGTGAGGCAGGAGACTGGTGAGTTGGTGAAAAGTGTACCTCTTCACTGATATGGGGATATGAGTAATAGCTTAATAGAGCAGCACAGTGGTGTAGCAGTTCGCATAACACTTTACAGCTCAGTGATCAGAAGTTTGGGGTTCAATTCCCACTGCTGCCTGCAAGGAATTTAGATAGTCTCTCCATCCTAACGTGGGTTTACTCTGGATACTTCAGTTTCTTCCCACATTCCAAAGGTGTAGGGGTTAGTAGGCCAATGAGTTGTGGGCATGCAACGATGACGCCAGAAGCATGGTGACACTTGTGAGCTGCTCTCAGCACATCCTCGGACCGTTGGTCATTGATGCAAAGCAGCACATCTCACTCTATGTTTGATGTTTCGATGTACCTGTGACAAATAAAGCTCATTTTAATCTTTAGATCATTATTTTGAAGTTTATAGCCCAACTTTAATGCTAATAAAGGCTCTCAATTAAAACAGTCACCATTTCAGATCTTGATCAGCTGGGTAAGTGGGCCAAGGAAAGTCAAATGGAGTTTTATTTGGATAAGTGCAAGATGATGAATTTCAGAAAGACAATTGAGGGTAGAACATTCATAATGAATACTAGGGCCTGGGGAATGTTGTAGGGCTGAGGGATTTAGGAGTACAATTACATGGTTATCTGAGAGTTATCACAGGTAGACAGGATGGTAAAGAAGGCTTTTGGCATGCTGGCACGTTGAGTATAGAAGATGAGATGTTATATTACAAGACATTGGTGATGCTGTACTTGGAATATCATATTCAGTTTTGGTCACCCTACTATAGGAAAGATGGATTAATCTGGAAAGAGTTCAGGGAAGATTAATAAGGATGTTGCGAAACTCAAGGAGCTGAATTATGGAGAGAGGTTGAGCAGGTTAGAATAAAGGGCTGATTTATGGGAAGAGTTTGAGCAAGTAAGAATGTTTTCATAGGAGAGCAGGAGAAAGAGGTAAGATCTTAAAGAAGTGTGTAAAATTATAAGGTGAATAGATAGGGTCCTAGAATCAGGGGATCAAGAACTGGAGGGTATGCATTGGTGTAAGGTGAGAAGAGAGAGATTTGATAGAATCTGAAGGACAACTTGTTCACTTAACTAATAATAAAGTACAGAATAATAACATACACAATAATAATTTACCAATTTGCAATAATGTGCAATTCCGTGCAATAATAATGTACAAAATAATAAAACAGAGACTATTGTACTGTGATGTGTGTTCTCCTGTTGCACAGAGATGAACTATTGTATATACATTGCATTTGGTGGGAAAGATTTTCTGTAATGGTCCTTGAGACAGTGGAGCTGAATGAATCTGTTCAAAAGGCTGTTCCACTGTTTATTCAGTAGGTCAAGGAGAAGATATGCTTGATTGTCCATAATGGACAACAGTTTATTTAGTGACCTCCTCTCCACCAGTAACACAGAAGAGTCCAGATTGTGCCCAAGAATAGATTCAACCTCATGGTCATGCACTTTGGTAGAAGAAATAAAAGGTTGACTATTTTCTAAATAGAGAGAAAATACAAAAAGAAACCTGAGATACAAAGGGACTTGGGAGTCCTTGTGCAGGCTTCCCTAAAGGTTAATTTTCAGGCTAGGTCTGTGGTGAGGAAGGCAAATGCAATGTTAGTACTCATTTCAAGAGGACTAGAATATAAAACCAAGTATGTAATGTTCAGACTTTATAAGGCACTGGTGAGGCATCACGTGGAGTATAGCAAGCACTTTTGGGCCTCTCAAGGATGTGCTGAAACTGGAGCAAGTTCAAAGGAGGTTCACAAAAATGATTCCAGGATTGAAGGGCTTGTCTGATGGCTCTGGGCCTGTATTCACTGGAATTCGGAAGAATGAGAGGTGATCTATGGAATGGTGAAAGGCCTCGATAGAGTCGATATGAAGAGGATGTTTCCTATGGTGGGACAGTCTAAGACCAGAAGTCACAACTTCAGAATAGATGGGTGTCCTTTTAGAATGGAGATGAGGAGGAATTTCTTTGGTGATTCTGCAGAATTCTTTGCAACAGGTAGCTGTGGAGGCCAAGTATTTATGTACATTTGAGGCAGAGGTTGATAAATTCTTGACTGATCACAGCTTTAAGGGATACAGGGAAAAGGCAGGAGATTGGGGCTGAGAGGAAAAGGGGATTCCGATATGTCCCCATTTTAATTCCACTTCCCATTCCCACTCTGATATGTCCATCCATGGCCTCCTCCATTGTTAAGATAAGGCCACACTTAGGTTGAAGGAACAACACCTTATATAATGTTTGGGTAGCATTCAGCCTGATGGCAAGAACATCAATTTCTCAAACTTTCAGTATGCCTCCCCCCTCCCGCCCACCTTCACCATTTCCCATCCTCTTGTCCCTCTCTCCTTGCCTGCCCATTGCCTCCCTCTGGTGCTCCTCCTGCCCCTTTTTTCTTTCTTCCATGGCCTTCTATCTCTTTTACCAATCAACTTAGTAGCTCTTTGCTTCATCCCTCTCCCGCCAAGTTTCACTTATCACCTAGTGTTTCTCTCTCCCCTACCCCACCTTTCAAATCTACTCCCCAGCTTTTTTCCTCCAGTCCTGCTGAAGGTTTTCAGCCCAAAATGTCGACTACTTTTTTCCATAGGTGCTGCCTGGTCTGCTGAGTTCCTCCAGCATTTTGTGTGTGTAACTTCAGCAGTATCTTTTTATAAGAATTATTTTAAGATCAGTTAAGCAAATTTCTATCTATTGTTTTTTTTATCAAACATCTTTATTAAGGTGGGGTTATCCAGAACTACAGGGCACAGCCTCAAAACTGAGGGGCAACATTTTAGAACAGAGGTAAGGAGGAATTTTTTTTAGACAGGGAGTACTGAACCTGTGGAATTCCCTGCCACAGACTACGGTGGAAGCCAAGTCCATGTATATATTTAAGGCCAAAGTTGATCAGTCAGGGCATCAAAGGATATGGTGAGAAGGTGTATGGGATTGAATGGGATCTGGGATCAGGCATGATGGAGTGGCAGAGCAGACCCGATGGGCTGAAGGGCCGAATTCTGCTCCAATGTCTTATGGTTTTATCTCTGCTGTGCCGAAGTCTTAGGTACATATATATAGCTAAGGTGCTTAAGGTTTTTGCACAGTACTGTATTGATCAATGTGGAGCGGAGAGCGAGTTTGTAAATCTGGCGGGAGCAAAGGATGTTGGAAATGGCAAGGGTGGAACACTGCAGATGTGGTGTGGGACAGATAGCAGAGGTGATAGATGCCAGGGGCATGAGTGGGCCAGGTGTAGACACACCTAACCCTAAGACATCAGGCATTGTCAGTTGATTCCAAACTATTGGTTTATTGATCATTACAGAATGTCTCTCCAGTGCTTCCCGCTCCCTCCCCTCTCCCTTACCATTCTGTTCACAATAGAGACCCATATCAGCATCAGGTTTATCATCACTCACATATGTCTGTGTTTTTTGTTTTGCGGGAGCAGTACAATGCAATACATAAAATTATCACAGAGCTGTGCAAAAGTCTTAGTCACCCCAGCTATATATACTTGTGCCCAAGACTTCTGACAGATCAATTTTTGCTATAGCTTAATCATAGATTCTAATAGATTATCCAATTACAAATTTAAAATATTATTCTGAACTTCAGTAATAAGTTTTCTGCTGAGCTTGTTTCATAGTCCTTATTGGTTTTGAGCTGCCTCTCAGATATACATAAATAAAAAATAACTACTGTAACCAGCAGAGGGTAGAAATTTTAAATAATAGACAATAGACAGTAGGTGCAGGAGTAGGCCATTCGGCCCTTCTAGCCAGCATCGCCATTCACTGTGATCATGGCTGATCATACACAATCAGTACCCCGTTCCTGCCCTCTCCCCATTTCCCTTGACCCCGCTATCTATAAGAACTCTATCTAACTCTCTCTTGAATGCATCCAGAGACTTGGCCTCCACTGCCTTCTGGGGCAGAGCATTCCACATATCCACCACTCTCTGCGTGAAAAAGTTTTTCCGCATCTCTGTTCTAAATGGCCTACCCCTTATTCTTAAACTGTGGCCTCTGGTTCTGGACTCACCCATCAGCGGGACCATGCTTCTTGCCTCCAATGTGTCCAATCCTTTAATAATCTTATATGTTTCAATCAGATCCCCTCTCATTCTTCGAAATTCCAGTGTATACAAGCCCATTCGCTCCAATATTTCAACATATGACAGTCCCGCCATTCCGGGAATTAACATAAGATCAACATTAGAGCAAAGAACATAGCAAAACTTTATTACAGCTTTATTATACACATTAAATGAATTTATCTCCCAGCAGATGTATTTGAAACACAGTAGTAAAATGAATTTGTTACAACATTTTGATTATGCTGTATGTATATATAATATTGGCATGCATGTTACTCTAGTATCCGTAAATTCTTTTTCTGGGGATACAACAAACTCAACAACTGCAGATTTTCTTGATGATTGAAATTTTTGAAGTTGATGCATCACTGGACAGGAAGCAAAAACAACTACAATAAAGTATTAAAACAAGATCCTTAGAGGGAAACCAAAACAACGCACTCAAATGCTGCAGAAACTCAGGAGGTCATGCCACATCTATCAGGGGAAATAGACAGTCAATGTTTTAAGCCAAGACCCTTAAAGGGTTGCCTATTAATTTCCCAACATAGATGCTGCTTGATCCATTGAGTTCCAGAATTTTTTGCACGTTACTTGAGACTGCCAGTATCTGTTTTCTCCCTTGTGTCTCTGTTAGAGGAAACCCCTTCTAGTTTTTATGTAGTATCCTGAGGACAAAATTTTGACTGAAAGGTGTAAAATGTCAATAAAAGAATTGCTTAACATCAAGAGGTTGGTCAGAGTATCTGAATTTAACGTTTAATTTTAATGGCTTGTTAACTGAATCTGAAATTGCCAGGAGACACAAAATGGTTTTATTAACACACACAAAATACTGGAGGACCTCAGCAGGCCAGGCAGAACGTATAGAAAGGAATAAAGAGTCCATATTTTGTGTTATGAACCTTCATCAGGACTGAAAAGGAAGGTCGATGAAGCCAGAATAAGAAGTACAAATTGGAAGGTGATAGGTAAATTCAAGTGAGGACAGTGGGGGAGGGGAATGAACTGAGAAGCTGGGAGATGATAGGTGGAAAAGGTAAAGGGCTGGAGAGGAAGGAATGTGTATAGGAGAGGAGAGTGGATCATGGGAAAAAGAGAAAGAGGCAAGGCACCAGAAGGTGGTGAGAAGAAGAGAAGGGAAAATAGAGGAGGCAGAATGGGGAATAGTAAAAGAAAGAAGTGGGAAGGGGAAATAATTTTGTTACTTCTCTGGAGCACAATCAAATAAAGTTCTTTTATCCTGTGGTGGATGTGGAGTTCATGGAAACCAAGGGACAGCTCCAAGAAAATATTTTCTCTCTCAGTGATGCTGATGCTGGAGGCCTGCAGTTGAGTACCAAAGATGAAGGTGAAGAATTTTCAAGCATTTTCATACAAAAGTGCCAAGCGAATGATTCATCTCAGCTTGCTCCTGAGGTTGCTGCCATGACAGAAGGCAGTCTTCACCCAAATTGATTCACTCTACATGTTGTCAAGAAATGGTTATTGGGGCCAGGCATCCCAGCAAAGCATACTAAAAGCCTGTGCTTCCAAACCAGTTATGCATTTCACTGAGTTATTACAGTTTATTCTCTTATTTTGTTATTTAGAAAACATTCTCTGCAGTTTTTTGTGCTCATGTGTAGAGCAGTTGCCATACAAGCCTTGACGTATCCAAAATAGTGTATCAATAGTGTAGTGGTGTACCAATAACAATTGGTGAGGGATGTTGTAGGGGAAATAATAATGAGGGCTAATAACTGGTAAATAGTGCTGTGAATTGTTCCAATGTGATAACAGGGAAATGCAGGCAAAAGTAGAAATGTGGAATGTGGCAGTGACAACACCAGGCTTCAGGAGTTCTACTAACTGTGTTTGGGTGGTAGGGTGGAGACATGTCTCCACCAAAGGAGGTAAAAGCCACACCTTCCCCCTGTTAGCTTGAAGGTCACACTTGGACAAGATGTGGCACTTCCTTAGCCTCCGGATCAGGGTCACATGAAGCCATGGGAGCAGGTAGTGGATGGTCGTGTGAGTGGCTGGTGCATAACATAAGTCCTCGTTCTACGACCTCTGACACCAGGCAGACAATTTCTGAAGAGTATTGATAATGGCTGGGATCACTGGTCTCGTAAAGGCACTGCTCAGAAGAAGGCAATGGCAAACCAATTCTGTAGAAAAATTTCCCACAAACAATCGCGGTCATAAGACCTTGATCACCCATGTCAAATGACAAGTCACATCATGATGATGACTAATTGTTTTATAGCATGCACTTATTGTTATAATTGAAAATTGGATTTGCTGATAGACCTGTAGATGATCATTTTATTCTGCAATCAGCTCCTAGTCTGTCACTTACTTAAATCATTATGTAGCCACCATCCTGTATCAAAATGTTGTTTTACTGGTAATTTCATCATCCAAGAATGTAAGATTAGTTCCAAATTCATGATTAGATAGATTCACTTTGACTGGTCTCCTGGTGTGCACCAGTTTGTTAAAGTCACCCATTATTTTGAATAACAATTCAGATTTCTCCTACAGGGGTCAAAGGACGCATTAGAAAATTAGAACATTAGAAAGTTTTTGACAAGGACAGGCCATTTGATTCAACAAAGTTTGCCAAATTCCTATTCACATCATGTGTTGAAATAACTATTGAGTTTAGATAAGAAAGTCTCTAAGGTGCCACTCTCAACTACACAACGAGATAGTTTGTTCTATGTGTCCACAACCTGCTGTGTATAGAAGTGCTTCCTAATGTTAATCAGCAAGCTCCCTTTAACCAGTCTCCACCTATGGCCCCATATCCTTGATGATGGATTAATTTTGAAGTAGAGAAATTTCTTCTGTTTGCTAAGAAAGTTTCAAAGGTTTCAAAGATTTCAAAGGTACATTTAATGTCAGAGAAATGTATACAATACCCAACCATCCACAAAAACAGAGGAGTGTCCCAAAGAATGAATGACAGTTTGACAGTTAAATGTTAGAGCCCCAAAGTACCCCCCCCCCCGCAGCTCCCCTCCCTCCAGCGCATAAGCAACAGCAAACAACAATCCCCCACCCCCCACCAGCTATAAAAGCATTGATGCTCCCCACCAAGCTCTCAAGCATGAGCAAGCCAACAGCAAAGACACAGACGTGCAGTACTCCAAAGACTACTTGTTCACCCAGTATTCGATGTACCACAAGTTCTCTCTCTCCTTAATAAGGGAGAAAGAGATGTCTCCACTTCACAGTGAGAGGGGAGACATAACAAACAACTTGCTGGTTTATGATGTTAAGAATCTGTTGTGTCACTTTTTCTGAGCTCTGTGCCCAAAGGTTTCAGGTCTTCAGGCCCACAGCCAAAGATCTTCTTGCTCCCACGACACACCAGTCTGTGACAGTGACCGTTGATCTGCCTGTTTCCAGAGCCCTGAGATCCTGGGCCTCTAAAAGTAAGCCAAAATCGTAGGCTGCGCCCTTGGCATGTCGAATAACGGCCAGTCGTGACACCCTGCGAGTGGGTTCCATTGCAAAGAACCAAAGTCAGTGCATAAATCCAGGTCAGGGTCTTCAAAAGAACCCTGAAAGGGAAAAATAGAGATATTATAAATGGAAATAGAGCTGTTTCTAAAGACGCAAGCAACGGAGTCGCCGTTTAGCTCCGCCTTCCAATATCAGTCCTCCGCCCTCAAGTAGAGACGTTCATGAGTTTCCTTGGCCGGAATCATCAATATTAATTGGACCAGGACAGGACATTAGTGCTGTCCACTCCTAGGAACTCAACACTCCTGACCTCAGATCTGTTGATGTAACTGGGAACATGTGCACCAGCTTGTTTCATAAAGTCAATGATCAGCGCTGTTTGTTTTGCTGATATTGAGAGTAAAGTTGTTGTCATGACACCCGGTCACTAGGCTCTTTATCTCCTTCCTGTACTCTAACTCACTGTTATTTGAAATAAAAACCACCCTGTAAGCACATAGATGGAGTTAGAGCAGAGTCTGGCTGAATAGTTTTGAGTATACAGGGAGGGGTCTAGACAGTTAAGGATGTAGCTGTGCAGGACATCTGTGTTCAGGATAATCGTAGCAGAGTTACTACTGCCTATCCTTAATGTTGTGGTCTATTGGTCAAGAAGTCAAGGATCCACTTGCAAAAGAAGGTGTTGAGTCCCAGGTCTAGGAGTTCAAAGGTGAATTTACTTAGAATTATCATATTGAATGTGGAGCTGCAGTCAATGAAGAACAGTATAAAATAGATAGTTATCTGAAGTTGTTGAATTCAATGTTCAATCTTGCATTCTATCCTGACTCATGCTTTCAGTTTAGAGCTGGGGTCTTGATACCAATAAAAATGACCATTGGAGGCATCAGCATCTGGGTTCACTTGAAACTTTTAATTGGGTTGTTTTTCTGTGGTGCTTTTAGGAAGCAAAAGTAAGTCAGAACAGCCTTGCAGTGAATAAAAATATCTGTTACCCATTTAAAGAACCTACAGTATATTGTGCAATACTAACTATCTTTGCACAGGTCTAAAGGTTATACAAGGTATAAAAATTGAGAACCATGGTGTCTTGGGGATGTCTAGGGCCAGAGGGCACAGTATCAGAATACAAGGATGTCCCTTTAGAACAGAGATTAGGAGGAATTCTTTATCCAGAGAGTGATGAATCTATGGAACTCATTGCCATGGGTGGCTCTGGGAGCCAAGTCATTTAAATCAAAGGTTGATAAGTTCTTGATTACTGGTGACATCAACGGTTACGGGGAGAATGCAGGCAATTGCGGATGAGAGTTTAGCATGGTCTAGATGGGCCAAAGGGCCGGTTTCTGAGTTGTACTTTTCTATGACTCTGTGAGAGAGAAAATAAATCAGCCATGATGGAATGGTGGAGCTGCTCCTATGTCTTACAGTTTTAAGGTATCGTTGGCACAGCGTATTGCATTTTCAGCAGGTAGATCTCACGATGACACTGCCTGCCTGTTCCTCGGCCTCTGTTCAGCTTGACATCGTGGTCGGCAGGACAGTGAGTAAACAGCTTGCCATTGACACTCTCGTTGACATCCCTGGTATTGCTTCACCGCTTCTGATCATCTGACACCTGATGCTATGCGACAAGAGGAGTCTGAAAACAATTCACATTTTTATGAGCTTGCGTCTGTGCAGTTTGTGTATCTACTGCTCCTGATGCATGAGAAGCAATCTCAGCTGAGATATCTGCCTTGTGTAGGAGGAGTTAGCTTACTGCTTGTGTTCAGCATGAAAATTAGAATTGGTTATTGCTTCTAATAAGAAATAATCCAGGATTTTACATGTGGAAAAAAGCTGAAGGGTGGTAATATATTACTGGCTGAATATCTTATTTCTTAGCAGAAAGACATAACAATGAAGTTGAAATATCAACCCCTAACATTGTTGACCAACGTACTGAATTGCCACTTTATCCCATTGCTTTATTCCAATGAAATAGCGTAATCTTTAATCAATACAGTTCTTTGTAGTACTTAGACAAAAAAAATTGAACATCCAGGCATCTATTTCTCTCTCCCCTGCTGTAATGTCAATGGAATGAGCAAAATCCTTGGGGAAATGTTGCATGTGGCTGAAGACATTCTCAGAAAGTTACAGAATGAAATCAGACCAAAACCTATGGGAATTCGAGAGCTCTATGCTCAAGTCAGATTGTGCAATAGACCGAGGAAATGCATGTCCAAAGCTTTTGGATACGAGCTCCAAATAAGTGATGAATATAAATGTGGAACTGTCAACCGTGACATTTCACTACTCCCACTTTTAAGCTCACTCATAAGAACATTTGGAATTATGGTGATCTTGCACGGTATTTGGTGATTAAGTTGGAGAGAGACCCATTGCAATAATTCATTAGCTGTCTCAGTATCATCATGCATTTCCCTTCAACAAAGGGATTGGATTATCTGGAATGAGGTAATTTTATATGCTTGGTAGATTTTGTGTTCCTGACAGGTCTTGGTACTCATATGAATGTTTTCAATTTATACCTTCAGGGAATCATACACAGTAGTCATGGATAATGTAAGTAGTGGATAAATCTGCTTTCAAATTCAATGGCATTGGCTCTGAACACTTTATAACAACCCAAGGCAGAGAAAGATGTTATATAAATCCATGTTCTTTCCTTTCTTCACAAAAATGTGATTTTTTCACTTGTCTTTGGTGGATTACCTTTTTTTTTTCATTTTTCCTGCTTCAGGACAGAGTGAAATTACTACTTGATCTATATGATAAAATTACTGTACACAACACCTAGAAAATCAGGGGAAGTGTCTAGATCTAAAGGTTATTTGTGTCCAGTTGAAAAGATCAGCAAATCTTCAGTTAAAATCTCACTTGAAAAAGCCAAATGTATTTTCCACTTATTTAAGCCCATTATAATCGCGAATTTAAGTTATCAAAAAACTTAGGGCCTTTCATCCACACCCACTTATATTTATGCATTCTAAATGATTGTCACAAGAGGGCCCAGAAAAGTTAAGAATTTCCATTTGGAAATGACAGCACAAAATTCTTTGTATGGTATCTTCAAATACTGTAAGTGCCCAATCAGTATGCGATCATCATCAATAGGTCTTTGTTGAGTTTTTCACTTCTCTATTGTTACCCTTCTGCTGGCAACCTCAGGGAAACACATAAAAGGTGGTGGAGAATAAGTGAATTTTTTACCTCACATTTGTCAATGTAACTTAGAGTCAAGCCCAACCCTTTTGCAAGAGATGAAAGAAAATTAAACAAAGAGGTGTTGCAGCAGATATAGACACCTGATTTTAATATGGTTTCCACATTACATTTTGTAAAATATTATGCTGTAAGATGCAACCCTGGATCTCTTGCAAAAACATACTGTTGAGAAAGGAAATTACAGTGAAAAATTATTTGCAAGAACCATTAACTTCTGTACTGATACTCCCTTCTTCACTAATGTCATTGCAACAACGTAGAAAATCTTTAAATTTTTAACCATGGTTTGTCTCATTAGCCATTTCTTTTAGGGTGGAAGGGTAGAGACACGTCTCTATCAAAGGAGGTAGAAGGTTCTCCTTCCCTCTGCTAGCCTGCAGGTCACCCTTGGGCAAATTGTAGCACATGCTCTGATATCCCCAATCAGGATCATGTGAAGCCATGGGAGCAGGTGGTGGATGGTCGTAGGAGCAGATGGTACATCTCACAAGTCCTGGTTATGTGACCACTGACAATCTCTGAAGAGTATTGAAAATAGCTGGAGTCACCCATCTTGTAAGGATACTGTCCAGAAGAAGGCAATGGCAACCCACTTCTGTAGACATATTTGTCAAGAACAATCATGGTCATGGAAAGACCATGATCGCCCATGTCTTACAGTGGTGTCATCCGCCAACATAAATATGGCATTATCCATGTTTAGCTTTACAGTCACAAGTATAAAGTGTGTAGAGGGCTAAGCACACAGTCTTCTGGTGCACTGTACTAATGGAGCTTGTGGATGAGTTATTCCCAATCCAAACTGACTGGGGTCTGCAAGTGAGGAAATTGTGGATCCAACTGCACAGGGAATAATAAGCAGGTGTTCAGGTGTACCCAATAAAGCCACCACTAGTTATATAGTTAATAGTGCAACTATTAATAATTAGCAAAGATCAGATTCAAACCACTTCCATCAAATTTTCATATTTCATTAACAAAGTCTTTTATTGCAGTGATCAGTATTAAAATCACATGGTATACTTGTGATTTCAAGGACCACTCTATATTGGAACAGTGCTGCTGACTAAGACTGCAGCTACTTGGAATAATTGGCTCTTGAAACAAACTGAATTATTTGGACAGTGGGTAGCTACTTGTCACAAGTGGCCCTGATGGGTGGCATGCTTTACAGTGCCGCCAACCAGCGATCAACTGGTTCAATTCCAGCCACTGGACGTGAGGAGTTCGTATGTACCCTAAGTGATTGTATTTTCCTCTGAGTGCTCTGGTTTAGGGTATATAAGTTCTGGAGATGCTATGTTGGCACTTGCAGTGTGGCAGCACCTGTGGGTTGACCCTAGCACATCTTAGGATGTATATAGATAGATAATAGATAGATAGATAGATAGATAGATACATTATTGATCCCAAAGCAAATTACACTGTCACTGTAACATTACAAGTGTACAGATATACATATTAGAAAAGAAGTAGAAAGAATAGAAAATAAGTTACCACAAGCAGTCTAACAGGAGCGGGGAGGTCATCACTTCCCCCACTATAGGTTGACTCATTATAGAGCCAAAGGATAACGATGACTTCATATAGTGCTGTTTGGAGCTGCACGGTTGTCTTAGTCTATTACTAAAAATGTCTCTCTGTTCACCTAAGGTGGCATGAAGAGGGTGAGAGACATTATCCAGAATTGCTACAATTTTTGGTAGGGTCCTTTGTTCAACCACACCCTCCAGTGTGTCTAGTTTAAATTCTATAACAGAACCAGCCTGTCTAATCAGTTTATTGAACCTCTTGGCATCACCTGTGTCGATGTCACTGATCCCAGCACACCACCGCATAGAAGCTTGTGCTAGTGACAACAGACTGGTAGAACATGTGAAGGAGAGTCCTGCACACTCCAAAGGACCTCAGTCTCCTCAGGAATTAGAGGCGACTCTGGCCCTTTTCGTACACAGCTTCTGTGTTATGCTCCACTCAAGTCTATTATCCAGGTACACCCCCAGGTACTTGTAGGTCCTCACTACATCCACATCTTCAACATTAATAGTAACAGGGAGCAGTGCAGGCTTAGTCTTCCTAAAGTCCATCACCATCTCCTTTGTCTTACTAATGTTGAGATGCAGATGATTCAGCTTGCACCATTTGACAAAGTCCTCCACCAGGGCCCTGTATTCATCCTCCCATCCTCCCTTTATACACCCAACTATTGATGAGTCATATGTGACCTATAATGCAAATTTTTAATATTTAATGGCATTTAGCAAGACAATGATTGGCTCCTGAATATGCATATCAACAGATATACAGTAGGCTTTTTCATTACTGTCCATGAGACATTCTGGAATGCTTGATGAAATGTGCCAAGAAAATAATAGATGACACTGAGTCATATGAGACAAAGGGTAGTTAAGAAGGGGTGTTGTACGTTGGCCTTCAGTTATCCAGGGATAAAGTTCAGGAGCCACGAGATAATCTTGTAGCTCTATAAAGCTCAGCTTAGCCCACACTTGGAGTATTGTGCTCAGTTTTGGTCGCCCCATTATAGGAAATATGTGGAAGCTTTAGAGAGAGAGAGAGAGAGAGAGAGAGAGAGGTACAGAGAGGATTTGCCAGGATGCTGCCTGGATTTGAAAGCATGTGTAATGAAGCAAGGCTCAACAAGCTAGAGTTTTTCTTTTTGGTGGGAAGGAGGATGAGAGGTGACTTGATAGGGGTGTACAAGATGATAAGTGTCATAGATATAGTGGATAGTCAGAGACTTTTTCCCAGGGCGGAAATGCCTAATACAAGGGAGTATAATTATAAGGTGATTGTAAGAAGTAATGTGCTGCCAGAAGTGGTGATAGAGGAAGTTGCATTAGGGGCATTTAAAGGACTTGTAGATAGGCAGGTGGCTGAGAGGAAAATGGAAGGTTATATAGCAGAGATGGATTATATTGATTTTGGTGTCAGTTAAAAAGTTGGCACAACATTGTTGGCTGAAGAGCATGCACTGTTTTGTACTGTCTCATATTCTATGGCCTTATCTATGTTTACTGGAATCTAAGACACCATTATGAGATCAGAAATTGGAAGAACAACCAGAAGTTATTAGGGGGAGGTATGGAATTTGTTAGCTGAATGAGAAAAGACATTGATAGTAAGCACTAAACATGAAAGGACCAGATACTGGTGTTAAGATGCACTTTAAAATTAAGGTATTGAAACACAAAGAGTTAAAGTGCCTCTTAGTCTTAAAATAATGAATAGTGTTATAGGACATTCCAGGAGAGGGATCTGTCCACCGAGACTGATCTCAAAAGCATCAAATGTTACAGGGAGCATGCAGGAGAATGGGGTTGACAGGAATAATAATCAAGCCATAATGGATTGGCAGAGCATAATCAATGGACTGAATAGTCTAATTCTGCTCCTATGTCTGATGATTGGATGGCGGGGCAGAGATATGACTCTACCAAAGCAGGTGTAAGGTGCTCCTTCCCTCCACTAGTTTGCAGGTCACCCTTGGGCAAGGTGTAGCACCTGCTTAGCCCCATCTGCACCCACATCATATGACACAGCACAAAATAATGATGATGTCCTGTAGGTTTATGGTCTTAAGATGGTCATTGCCACATCTAGGAGCCGCCAATCACCTCCCACTTATTACCATTGGACCTAAACACTATAAAACTTCACGGAGACAGATTGAACAAAAGCTCATTATATCTATAGTTCTCCGAGAGGCTCTTCAACCCCATGTTCCTAGAGAAAGAATGTATTCTTCAAAAATTTTGCTTTGAACTTGGCCTGTGATCCTGCACTGCACTATGCAATTTTAAACATTGATATACACTCACTGGCCACTTTAAGGTATAGGAGTTACCTAATAAAATGGCCTTCTGCTTTATGTATTCCTCTGCCACTGTAGCCCATCCACTTCAAGTTTTGACGTGCTGTGCATTTAGAGATGCTTTTCAGTAAACTACTGTTGTTAAATGTGTAGTTATGTGAGCTACTGTCACCTTCATGTCAGTTTGAACTATTCTGGCCATTATTCTCTGACCTCTCTCCTCAACAAGGCATTTTCATCCACAGAACTGGATTTTTAAATGTTTTTTTTTCACAACAGTCTCTGTAAAGTCCAGAGATTGTTGAGGAGAAAATCCCAGGAAATTAATGCTCTCTGAGATACTCAAACTACCACACCTGACAACACCAATCCACAGTCAAAGTCACTTGGATCACATTTCTTTCCTCTTTTCTTTCCTCTTTTTTTCTAATTTTATCCTCAAATGGACTGCCCAATCTTTCTTTTTTTGTTTTAGGTCAGTTTAGCAGGGTTTTTTTTCTCCTTATTAATAAAATTTCCAATCTTTTTTTTTCTCTCTACGATTTGCCAAGAGGAGTTGTGGTTTCTTGTTTATATGCTATATACAATAGTTTAATATTATATTTATTTGACTTTGATAGTACAAAAGTATATATTCTTTTGTTGTTTCTACATTTTTGTATTATATATTTACTGAAACTTCTCTGATTTGTATCTATTTTTCTGTTGGAAAAGAAAAGATTGAAAATGAAAATGAATGAATGACATTTCTTGCCCATTCTAATGTTTAGTCGGAACAACTGAACCTCTTCACCATGTCTGCATGCCTTAATGCATTGAGTTGCTGCCAAATGATTAGCTGATTAGATACTTGCATTGAAGAGCTGGTGTACTGGAGGTCCCTAATAAAGTGGCCACTGAGTGTGTTGTAATTAACTTATTGCAACATGATAATTTGTGTTTACTTTTTTAAAACTGGTGTTGCTGGAATAAGACTGTCATTTCAGACAAAGCAATTTTTCTAATAATAAGATATCTTGCAGCCAATAAATATGCTGTTATTCATTCTAACTGGACACTTTGCCCAATATGGCTATAAATCCTGTTCTTTTCTCTGGTTTTACACTGGTAATAGCTAGCTTCCCATTGAGACCAGTTGGATATTTCCATTAAATTTAAAAGAAAGTGTAATCTACATTTTTTTTTTTTGCTGAGGAAGGTGGCATTGCTGAAGATTCAGATTTCTACTGGTAATCCTCAATTTGTTGAAAATGAATAGTCAATCAAATAATGGAATTGAAATGTTAGCAATAACAAAATAAAACAGTCACAGGCATTATAATTGAAATCACTGCAGATTACATAGAATTGAATAGAACATACAGCTCAGAAGTAGGCCATTCAGCCCAAGTAATTAATGTAATATTGACACATGCTAATGTAGAGTTGAGTTGGGCTTCTCTCCTCCTTCTTCAATATATTCTGCAGTTCCTATCACTCTCCTGTACATGCTTAGCATTCATAGAGCCATATACTACTATAACACAGAAACAGGTCTTCCAGCCCACTTAGTCCATTCCAACCTGATCTTCTGCCTAAGTCCCACTTACCTGTACTCAGATCATATCCTATCAAAACCCTCCCATCCACGTACCAAACCAAACTCCTTTTAAATGGTACAATTGACCCTGCATCTGCCTCTTCTGCTGGCAGCTGACTCCACAGTCACACCACCCTCTGAGTGGAGAAGATCTCCCTCAGATTCCCATTAAGTATTACACCTTTTACCCTCAACCTATGACCTCTAGTTATAGTCTTACCCAAAAAGTCTGCGTGTACTGTACAAAAGTCATTTGTTAGTTCTGTGCCATGGCAGAAGATGTGAGCGATCGTGGTCTTTCCATGACCATGATTGTTCTTGGCAAATTTTTCTACGGAAGTGGTTTGCCATTGCCTTCTTCTTGTCAGTGTCTTTACAAGATGAATGACCCCAGCCGTTATCAATACTCTTCAGAGACTGTCAGCCTGACATCAGTGATTGCATAACCAGGACTTGTGAAATGAACCAGCTGCGCATACGACTATTTACCACTTGCTGACATGTGACCCTGATCGGTTGGTGGAGGGGGTGGCTAAGCAGGTGCTATACTTTGCCCGAGGGTGACCTGCAGGCTAGTAGAGGGTAGGAGTGCCTGACACTTCTTCTGGTGGAGACGTACCTCCATCCCATCACCCTAGTACTGTAGTCATCATATCTATACCCCTCATCACGTTGTATACCTCTATTCCTGAAAAGCATCTACACTATTTGCCAAAACCAGGTGATGGACAGCTGATTTTCACCACACATTGATTAACAAAATTGCTTCAAAATTACTGATCTGATTTATTGGCCAATGATTTCCAGTTCAGCTCTTGCTCATAAATGGGACCACAACACATTCACCAAAGCAAATTTTAATTGAGTTGATTTGCTAGGAGAGTTTGATCTTGGAGGAGGAGTGATATGGCCCAAACTGTTGTTAACATAGTAACACAGAATTTAGATTATTACAGCACAATACAGGCTCTTTAGTTCATGAGGTTGTGCCAACATTTTAATCAGCTCTAGGATCAACCCAAACTTTCCCTTCTACATAGCCCTCCATTTTTCTGTCATCTGTGTACCTATCTAAGAATCTCTTAAATGTTCTGAATGTATCTGCCTCTACCACCATCCATGGCAGGGCATTCCATGCACTCATCACTCTCTGTGTAAAAAAAACTGCCTCTGACAACCCCCTATACTTTAATCCAGTCATTTTATAATTAATAATAATTAATAAAATTATGTTTTCCTGGTTCACCTATCACCTTCCAGTTAGCCTATTTCCCTTCCTCTACCCTTTTATTCTGGCATCTTCTCCCTTCCTTCTCAGTCCTGAGTATGGGTCTCGGCCTGAGTATTTTCCAGTGATAAGGACCTTGGCAGTTATGGGGATGACTTACAGCGGACTGAATGCTTGAGTGTATAGACACTAAGAAAGAGAATGTGCTGGAGCTTTTGAAAGATAAGTTAGGTAAGTCACCAGGACTGGATAAGATATAACCTAGACTACGGTGGGAAGCAAGGGAGGAGATTGCCGAGCCTCTGGTGATGACCTTTGCATCATCACTTGGGAGTGTACAAGTACCAGAAGGTTGGAAAGCTGCAAATGTTCTTCCCTTGTTCAAGAAAGGGAGTAGAGATAACCCAGGAAATTATAGACCAGTGAGACATAATCTAATTAGGGATAGTCAGGATGGCTTTGCCAAGGACAGATCATCCTTTACAAACCTGATTGAATTCTTTGAGGATGTAACAAAGCACATTGATGAAGGTAGAACAGTAGATGTAGTGCATATGGATTTCAGTAAGGCATTTGATAAGGTTCCCCATACAAGGCTCATTCAGAAAGTAATATGGCATGGTCTCCAAGGAAACCTTGCTATGTGGATCCAGAGTTGAATTGCCTACAGAAGGTAAAGGGTGGTTATAGATGGTTCATATTTTGCATGGAGGTTAGTTACCAGTGGTGCTCCACAGTGTTTGGTTCTGGCAGTCCTGCTTTCTGTGATTTTTATAAGTGACCCGGATGAAGAAGTAGTAGCATAGGTTAGTAAGTCTGCTGATGACACAGAAGTTGGAGGTGTTGTGGATAGTCTGGAAGGTTGTCTGAGGTTACAGCGGGACATCAATAGCATGCATAACTGATCTGAGAAGTGGCAGATCGAGTTCAACCCAGATAAGTGTGAAGTGGTTCATTTCCGGAGGTCAAACTTGAAGACAGAGTTTAATGTTAATGCTAAGACTCTTGGCAGTGTGGAGGATCAGAAAGATCTTGGGCCCCGTGTCCATAGGATACTCAAAGCTGCTGTGCAGGTTGACAGTGTTGTTAAGAAAACTTATGGTGTATTGGCTTTCATCAACCATGGGATTGAGTTCAGGAGCTGTGAGGTAATGTTACAGCTATAAAAGACCTTAGTTAGACCCCACTTGGAGCACTGTGTTCAGTTCTGGTCACCTCCTTACAGGAAGGATGTGGATACTATAGAAAATGTGTGCAGGAGATTTACAAGGATGTTGCCTGGATTGGAGAGCGTGCCTTATGAGAATAGGTTGAGTGATATTGGCCTTTTCGCCTTATAGTGATGGAGGATGAGAGGTGACCTGATAGAGGTGTATAAGATGATGAGAGGCATTGATCATGTGGATAGTCAGAGGCTTTTTCCCAGTGCTGAAATAGCTGATATGAGGCGCATAGTTTTAAGGTGCTTGGAAGTAGGTATAAGGGGGACGTTAGAGGTAAGTTTTCGCACAGAGAGTGGTGGGTGCATGAAATGCACTGTTGGTGATGGTGGTGAAGGCGGATACATAGGATCATTTAAGAGACTCTTAGATACATGGAGCTTAGAAAAATAGATGGCTACGTGTTAGGGAAATTCTAGGCAGTTTCTCAAGTTGGTTACTTGGTTGGCACAATATTGTGGACCAAAGGGCTTGTAATGTGCTGTAGATTTCTATGTTTCTTTGTATGTTTCTATGTCTCTAGTGTTTACAGAGGGTAGTGAAAAGATAAACAACAAAAACATACAGTGAGCAGCAGTTCTATGGGTGAAAATGCCTTGCTAATAAAGGAAGGTCAGGAGAATGACCAAGACCAATGACTGCGACAGTAACATAAATAAACAGGCGTTAAAGCAGCAGCGTGCAGAACATCATCTCTGAACTCACAACTCACGGAACCTTGAAGCAGTTGGGCTACAGCAGCAGACAACCACAAGCAGACACTCAGTGGCCACTTTATTAGGTACAAGAGTTGCATAATACAGTGGGCACTGAGTGAATAGCCAGGAGATTTAATGTCCTTGAAAGGTTCACACACACACACACACACACACACACACACACACACACACACACACACACACCTTGCAGAGGACATAGTGCCCTTTATCCCTGAATTTCAGAACATACCCTCTATGAACAACCTGTGGTAGTCAACCTTGCTCACTTGCAGTTCCATTCTTCTCCCTTACAACTGTCAGAAAGACAAGTCTGTGTATGATTACTCCAACTTTTGGCAACCACTCCACCACCCCTCCTTGTTTACGCTTAACCTGCTGGCTCCTTTCCCCTCCCCATTCTTTTCGCATTTCTTCCCCATTCTGATGTTTGGTCTAAATGACTTGGCAATTTCTTTCTCCTTCCTCCCTCTGGATCCCTATTATTCCATGGTCTATCGACCTTTCCTATCAGATTCTTTCTTCTTCTTCTCTTTACCTCTTCCATTTATCGCCTCATAGCTTCTTACATCATTCACTTTCCTCCCAAATACCCCTCCACTTCCAGCTTTCCCTTTTCACTTGGTTTCACCAATCACCTTCTCATTTGTACTCCTTCCCATCCCCCAGCTTCTTATTCTGGCTTCTTCCTTGCCCCCCCCCCCCCCCGCCCACCACCAGCTTTTCAATCTTTTGAATCGTAAACTCTTTATTCCTCTTGGTAGATGCTGCCTGACCTGCTGAGTTCCTCCAGAATCCTGTGTGCGTTACCATAGTCTGCACTGGATCTGGTACATTGGTCAAATATGAAAGGCTGCGATTATATCTAATCAAGGTGTCTGTATGGAATTGAGAAGGAAACAAGCATATCAAGCCAGGATTACTCATCCTAATTAGAACTCACCACTTCTTGCTTCTGCAGTTATCTTGCTCCTGGGGGCTATCTGGCTCCTCTGGTTAATAGTCAAATAATTGCATTGGCATATGTGTGATAAATGGCCATTTCAGCAAGTACTCCAGAGCCTTTGTGGTACATGTGTCATTATCATTAACAGAGAAGGGGAAGAATTAGATTAAGGAAAAGAATACAAGATAACCAGTGACATCTTAAACACTGCGTAGCATGTTAGAATGTCAAAGTAGTACCACTCTGATGATATCTGGATGGATTAACAGCTCTTGCATGCAAGAGCTTCTGCATGCCAGGGAAACTTGTTAAGTTGTTTTCAATGTCAGTGCCATATAAATTTGCTCTGATCATTAATGCTGACAGCCAGGTATGTTTCCTCATCTCACATTTAAATGTTGAGATTTTTGTGCTTTTGATATTCCTGCAGATATGCTGCAACTTGCACTTAAATTCAAAATAAATTCACTGTATCAAGACGAAAATGATGCATAACAAAAGATTCCAAGACTCGAGTATTTCATGTCGGAAAGATGCACATGTCTTCAAATTCAACTGTACATTTCTCTACAGATTTGCAGACATCATGTTGTTGCAGTGAGATGCAAAATAACCTAAAATAATTCCCATCAGCTCTTGGCAATTCTGATCGTGCATTCTGGACTTTTGTTTATTTATTTATTGACGTACAGCGTGGAGTAGGCCCATCCGGCTCTTTGAACCATGCCAGCCAACAAACCCCCAATTTAATTCTAGCTGACTGGCAAGACAATTTACAATGACCAATTAACCTACCAACCAGTACGACTTTGGACTGTGGGAGGAAACCAGAGCACCTGGAGGAAACCCACGTGGTCACGGCGAGAACTTACAGGCTCCTTACAAACAGCATCAGGAAATAAACCAGGGTCAGTGGTACAGTGAAGCGGTTTGTTAACCACTACGCTACATTGTGCATGTTTTAAACAATTGCTGATCTTGTTGCCACATCGCCACAATAGGTCAATGGCAAGCATGATCTCAATGGCTCTCCACACAGATATAGACCACCTAGACAACATACATCCATGTCAGGATGCTGTTCATTGACTATAGCTCAGCATTTAATACCATCAATCCCACAATCCTGATTGAGAAGTTGCAGAACCTGGGTCTCTGTACCTCCCTCTGCATTTGGATCCTCAGCTTCCTAACCGGAAGACCACGGTCTGTGTGGATTGGTGATAACACATCCTCCTCGCTGACGATCAACACTGGTGCACCTCAGGGGTGTGTGCTTAGCCCATTGCTCTACTCTCTCTATATACGTATGACTGTGTGGTTAGGCATAGCTCAAATACCATATACAAATTTGCTGATGATACAATCATTGTTGGTAGAATCTCAGGTGGTGACAAGAGGGCGTACAAGAGTGAGATACAGTATGCCAACTAGTGGAATGGTGCCGCAGCAACAACCTGGCACTCAATGTCAGAATAACGAAAGAGCTGACTGTGGACTTCAGGAAGCGTATGACAAAGGAACACATACCAATCCTCATAGTGAGATCAGAAGTGGAGAGACTGAGCAGATTTTGGGTCCTCAGTTTCAAGATCCCTGGGGATCTAACCTGGTCCCAATGTATCAATGTAGTCATAAAGAAGGCAAAACAGCGGCTATACTTTGTTAGGAGTTTGAAGAGATTTGGCATGTCAACAAATACACTCAAAAACTTCTATAGATGTGCCGTGGAGAACATTCTGACAGGCTGCATCACTGTCTGGTATGGAGGAGCTACTGCACAGGACAGAAAGAAGCTGCAGAAGGTTGTAAATCTAGTCAGCTCCACCTTGGGCACAAGCCTATAATGTACCAAGGACATCTTTAGGGAGCGGTGTCTCAGAAAGGCAGCATCCAATATTAAGGACCTCCAGCACCCAGGGCATGCCTTTTCTGCACAGTTACCATCAGGGAGGAGGTACAGAAGCCTGAAGGCACACAGTCAGCAATTCAGGAACAGCTTCTTCCCCTCTGCCATCCGATTACTGAATGGACTTTGAAGCTTTGGATCCTACCTCACTATTTTTAATATACAGTATTTCTGTTTTTGCACTTTTTAAAAAAATCTATTCAATATACGTAATTGATTTACTTGTTTATTTATTATTATGTTCTATTTTATTTATTATTTTTTCTGTCTCTCTGCTGGACTCCCATCCACTCCATAACGTACTGGTTAGGCACAGGAGTACATTCAGCCAGAGGCTCATTCCACCGAAATGCAACACTGAGCATCATAGGAAGTCATTCCTGCCTGTGGCCATCAAACTTTACAACTCCTCCCTCGGAATGTCAGACACCTTGAGCCAATAGGCTGGTCCTGGACTTATTTCCACTTGGTATGATTAACTTGTCATTATTTAATTATTTATGGTTTTATATTGCTATATTTCTTCACTATTCTTGGTTGGTGCAGCTAAAACGAAACCCAATGTCCCTCGGGATCAATAAAGTATGTCTTTATACAAACCATTGACATACAATGCAAAAAGAACATATAATGTAAAAAGAACACAGATCCCTGTGGAACACCACCAGTTTCTGGCAGCCAACCAGAAGAGGTTCCCCTTATTCCTACTCTTTGCCTCCTGCCAATCAGCCACTGCCTTCTCCTTGCCAGAATATTTCCTGTAATACCATGAGCTTGTAGGTTGTTTAGCAGCTTCATGTGTGGCACATTGCCAAAGGCCTTCTGAAATCTAAATACACAACAGCAACCGATTCTTGTTTGTCTATCCTGCTTATTATTCAGACCACAAGATATAGGAGCAGAATTAGGACATTCAGCCCATCGAGTCTGCTCCACCATTCAATCATGGCTGATCCTGGATCCCACGCAACCCCATACACCTGCCTTCTTGTCATATCCTTTGATGTCCTGACTGATCAGGACACTGTCAACTTCAACCTTAAATATATCCATGGACTTGGCCTAACCACAGTCTGTGGTAGAGCATTCTACAGATTCACCACTCTATCGCAAAAAAATTCGTCCTTACCTCCATTCTAAAAGGTTGCCCTCAATTATGAGGCTGCCCTCAAATTCTGCATACCCCCACCATAGGAAACATCCTATCTAGTCTTTTCAACATTCATTAGGTTTCAGTGAGATCCCCCCACATCCTTCAAAATTTCAGTGAGTACGGGCACAAAGCTGCCAAACGCATCTTGTATGTAATCATCCTTGTGAACCTTCTCTAGACTCTCTCCAATGACCACACATCATAGAAACATAGAAAACCTACAGCACAATACTGGCCCTTCAGCCCACAGTGCTGTGCTGAACATGCCCTTACTTTAGAAATTACCTAAGGTTGCCCATAGCTGTCTATTTTTCTAAACTCCATGTACTTGTCCAGGAGTCTCTTAAAAGACCCTATCATATCCATCTCCACAACTGTCACTGGCAGCTCATTCCATGCACTCACCACCCTTTGCATAGAATACATCCCCTGACATCTCCTCTGTACCTACTTCCAAGCATCTTAAAACTGTTCCCTTTTGTCTAAACCATTTCAGCCCTGGGAAAGAAACCTTTGATTATCTACATGATCAATGCCTCTCATCATCTTATACACCTCTATCAGGTCACCTTTCTGAGATATAAGGACCAAACGATCATATTGCATGCTGCCGGACTATTGTTCCTTTGGTAGATTTGACTGAAACCCAAATAGATTCATTACTCCTGAGAGGTGAGAAATATTTCTTCAAAGTATTCCAACAGATCTGTCAGGCAAACTCTGCTGAGGAAACTCTGATGACTACGGCCTATTTTATCAAGTGCCTCCAAGTACCCTGAGATTTCATCCTCATTAATTGACTCCAAGATCTTCCCAAACACTGAGGTCAGACTATCTGGCCTATAGTTTCCTTTCTTCTGCCTCTCTCTCTTCTTGAAGAGTAGAGTGACATTTGCAGTTTTCCTGTCTCCAGAACCATTCCAGAATCTTATAATTCTTGTCAGATCATTACTAGTGCCTCCACAGTCTCGTCAGCCACCTCTTTCAGAACTTAGTGGGCCTCCCGTCCCATGATCCTTTCCCTTCTCCAGCTCTGTATCACTTTCGCCAATCACCTTTCCAGCTCTTAGCTTCATCCCACCCCCTCCGATCTTCTCCTATCATTTCTCATTTCCCCCTCTCCCCACTATTTTCATATCTCTTACTTTCTTTCCTTTCAGTTAGTCCTGACGAAGGGTCTCAGCCCGAAACAGCGACAGTGCTTCTTCTATAGAAGCCACCTGGCCTGCTGTGTTCCACCAGCATTTTGTGTGTGTTGTTGCAAAATACTTACAGTTCATCTTCTATTTCCTTTTCCCCCATCATTTTCCAGTGGTCCAGCATCCATTCTCATCTCTCTTTTACACTTTATGTATCTCAAGAATCTTTTGGTATCCTCTTTAATATTATTGGTCAGCTTAATTTTTGGTCCATCTTTACCTTCTTAATGACTTTTGTGTTGCCTTCAGTTGGTTTTTAAAAGCTTCCCAATCCTCTAACTTCCCAGTAATGTTTGCTCTATTATATGCCCTCTCTTTTGCTTTTATATTGGCTTTGACTTCTCTTGTTAGCCATGGCTGTGTCAGCTTTCCTTCAGAAAACTTCTTTTTCCTTGGGTGTATATATCCCATTCCTTCTAAATTGCTTCCAGAAATTCCAGACATTGCTGCTCTACCTTCATCCCTGTCAGTGTTCTTTTCCAATCAATTCTGGCCAACTCCTCTCTCGTACCTCTGTAATTCCCTTTACTTCACTCTAACACTGATACATCTGATTTAACTTCTCGTTTTGAAATTTCATGGTGAATTTGATCATGTTATGATTTCTTGCTTCTAAGGGTTCCTTTACCTTAAGCTCTCTAATCAATTCTGGTTCACTGCACAACCCCCAATCAAAAATATCTGATGCTCTAGTGGGCTCAACCACATGCTACTCTAAAAAGCCATCTCATAAGTACTCTTGAAACTCCCTCTCCTGTAATCCAGCACAAACCTGATTTTCCCAATCTTCCTGCATATTGAAGTTCTCCATGACTATTGTAACATTGATCTTTTGGCATGCATTTTCTATCTCCCATTGTAATTTGTAGGTCTTACTACTGCTTGGTGGTCTGTATACCGTTTCCATCATGCTCATTTTATCCCTACAGTTCTTTAGCTCTATCCACAATGATACAACAACTTCCAACCCTATGTCACCTTTCTCTAATGATTTGATTTCATTTTTTTACCAAGACAGCAACTGTTTACTTTTTTCCATAGACACTGCCTAGCCAGCTGAGATCCTTCAGTACTTTGTGCTCATGGCTTGGATTTCCAGCATCTGCAGATTTTCTCTTCATTATAATGTTGGCAATTCTTTTTTATGTTTATGTAAGGAGCATGCATTACATACTATAGGTAAAGTGAACTGATCACTCAATTTCCATGACTATAATTTCATTGCAGTTATAAGGGCAAGAAGAACATATCCAGGTTTTTTTCTTTTTACAAGAAGGGAAGATGTAGTGGGAGTTAATAGTGTTATTCCTGTGCCACTCAGTTAGCCACTCCCACATGGGAGGTGTTCACAATTTGTACAAGCAGAACTATCAATAAAGTTAATTTGAGTGACCTGCATGCCAGTATCCTGGTGCGCTCTGCACTGACCCTCCATAACAAACACGACAGCTGTGACTCCATTCGAGCCAGCCGAAGCAGAACATCTGATGATTCCCTTCAGAGCTGCATGCAGAGTCTCACCTTTCAGGGGCCATGAAGTGGTCCTGGAAGTAAGCAATGAGTTCGACAAACAGAGACTGACTAGAGACAGCCAGTAGTCTGTCTCAGATTTTAACCATTGTCAACATGAAAAAAATTCTTACTCAAATCCCTTCTAAACCTCTTGCCCCTTTTCCTAGATCCACACCCATCAAGTTGGATGCAAGGTAAAAAAAAGAGATGATAATGCAAAGAAAATCATATGGTAATATATAAGTAAAGAAGTAATGGACTGAATGGTGGGTATGGAAACAGAAGGAACACTATCATTAAGTGATGTTATTAAATTCTGCTGAATCTGGAAAGTGCCATATCAAAAGACAAGGTAGCAGTAACGGAAGGAGCTGGTAACAGCTCTCTGGCCGTCGTATATCTCACAGCTGGTGAATATGCAGCTTTGAGGATGTCGGAGAGAATGGAATATCTGGCTACCAGAGGCAGGGTCGAGGGATACCTACCCTCCTTGTAAAAGGGTTCTCCCTCGCTAGCACATTACATTCAGAGCTCACCTATAATGAGGGAAAGTTACCTGTGAGTGAAAAATAACCATGCACATAATACTATCTTTAAACAATCTTATCTTGACAGTTTAAATTTTGCCTTAGAATTCTCAAGGGCCTTTATTCATCTCATATAATGCGGCTGTTCCTCAGAAGAAGCTAGTCCTTCACAGGACTTCTATCTATAAGGCCACAAGACTATATGACCTAGAAGCAGAATTAGACCTAGGCCCCATCAAGTCTATTCAGCCTTTCGATCATGGCTGATTTATTTTCCCTCTCGACCTCATTCTCTTGCCTTCTCCCCGTAACTTTGACATCCTTACTTATAGAAAACCTAACAGGATTTCCTTTAAAGATATCCAATGACTTGGCCTCCACAGCTGTCTGAGACAATGAGTTCCACATATTCACCACTCTCTGTCTAATGGAATTCCTCCTCATCACTATTCTAAATGGAGATCCTTGTATTCTGAGGCTGTGCTCTCTGGTCCTACACTTCCTCAATATAAGAAACATCCATTCTATGCAGCCTCTCTCTTGTCTTGCAATATTCAATTGAGATATCCGGCCAGTTGTCCCATCGAATTTGCTCCGCCATTTGATCACGGCCGATGTATTATCGCTCTCAACACCATTCTCCTGCTCTCTTCCTGCAATCTTTGACACTCTTACAAATTAAGTACATATCACCATCTTCACAGAGCCTGAGCATGTGTTGAATCAAGTTGGATTGAGTAGCTGGGGGGGAATTGGGGCACTGGTAGAGTGTTCAATTTAGATACGTTTTTGGGAGTGCTGATCTACAACGTTTAGGACAGCTAGTTTTGGAGGTCACTATTCAAAACCCTGAGACGTTGAAGAAGAATAAACAAGACAAAAACAACTGCAGAGAAAAGTTTCAGGAAGTTTATAAATAATAAAAGTTAATTTGCTATTGATTTCAGTGCATTAGAATCATGATTAAATGAACTTGAATTGTTCAAGTGTTTTGTGAAGTAGAGAAATTCATTCAAGTGTGGTGATCTGAAAGATACTCAAAGGAATGAACCACAGAGTGCAAGCAGGGACCTTGGCCTTCTGCTGAATTTCCATGGTAACATTACTTTTTTGTGGGCTATTTATATTTTGAAGCATATTTATGTTCTTAATTGTTCTGACTGGTGTATGTAGATCGAAACAAACCCTTGAAATAAATTGTGAACAATTGACCTTATACTTTGACTTGATTAGAATATCTGTGAAAATTGCTGCTGGTGATCAGTCATTAAATTGAAAAATTTAATTGGTTAGTTTTCATTCAAGATTCCAATTTATTTGTCAGATGCACATTAAAACATACAGTGAAATGGCTCATTTGATTTAACAACCAACACACCTGACATTGTGCTGCCAACAGTCCACAATTCCACCACCATCGCAGGATAAATACTGAATTTTACTTTGCCCCTTTGCTGTTTAACCTGCTGAGTTTCTCTAGCAGTTTGCTCCAGCTGACAGCATCGGCAGTATCATGTGTCTCTTGAAGATTATCCATGTCATGATCTTCATGGCGGCATCTGTTATTCCTTTTCCCTCTGTTCTGGCAAGCTTACAAGCTTAGGATGTTCTTAGTTTAGAAAAGAAATTCGATCTGTTCTGCACTGAGAAGTTTCAATGGAAATATCTCAAAGACTGTGTGAGGATACTGGAAGTCCCGGGACATGGGCAAAAGCAAAGGATTTACACTATAAGATATAGAATCAGAAGGAGGCCATTTGGCCCATTGAGTCTGCTCTGTCCTTTCATTGTGGCAGATCCATTTTCCCTCTCAGCCCCAATCTTTTGGCTTCCCCCTATATAACATCATGCCCTGACCGATCAAGAATCTATCAACCTTTGCCTTAAACGTATGTAAAGACTTGGCCTCCACAGCTGCCTGTGGCAATGATTTCACTACTCTCTGCCTAAAGAAATTTCTCTTCATCTACATTCTAAAAAGACATCCTATATTCTGAGGCGGTCTTGGTCCTTCTGTAGTCTCTCTACTTCCTCAAAACTACTTGCCCGTCTATCTATCTTCATATTGTCTGCAAACTTTGCAACAAAGCCATCAGATCCATCATCCGAATCATGAATCAGCCACCTCTTTCAGAACACTGGGGTGTACACCATCTGGTCCAGGTGACTTATCTACCTTCACACCTTTCAATTTCTCAAGAACCTTCTCCCAAGTTATGGTAACATCTCACACTTCATGTCCCCTGACAGCTGGAACTTCCACCATAGTATTAGTGTCTTCCACAGTGACGACTGATGCAAAATACTTATTCAGTTCATCCCCCATTTCCTGCCTTCATTATTACCTCTCTGGCATCTTTTTCCAATGGTTTGATATCCATTCTTGCCTCTGTTTTACACCTTATAGATCTGAAGAAACTTTTGCTATTCTCTTTAATATTTTTGGCAAGCTTACTTTCATATACCATTTTTATCTTCTTACTAACTTTTTTACTTGTCTTCTGTTGATTTTTAAAAGCTTCCCAATCCTCTAACTTCTTACTAATCTTTGCCCTCTCTTTGGCTTTTACATTGGTTGGCTTGGACTTCCCTTGTTAGTCACGTTTGTGTCATCTTCCCTTTAGAATACTTCTCCCACTTTAAGATGTATTTATCCTGTGCCTTCTGAATTGCTTCCAGAAATTCCAGCCATTGCTGCTTTGGCTTCATTCTTTTCAGTGTTCTTCTCCAATCAATTCTGGCCAGCTTCTCTCTCATGTCATGTAATTCCCGTTACTGACACATCTGACTCTAGCTTCTCCTCAAATTTCAGGGTGAATTCAATTATATTATGATCACTTCCCCCTAGGGTTTGTTTACCTTAAGCTCTCTGATCAATTCCGGTTCAATGCACAACACCCAATCCAGAATAGATGATGCCCTAGTGGGCCCAACCACGAGCTGCTCTAATCCTGCACCAACCTGGTTTTCCCAATCTACCTGCATATTGAAATCTCCTTTGACTATTGTAACATTACTCTTCTGGCATGCATTTTCTATCTCTCATCATAACGTGTAGAACACATCCTTACTACTGTTTGGGGGTCTGCATTTAACTCCCATCAGCGTCTTTAACCCCTTGCAGGTCCTTAGCTCTATCCACAATGACTCAGTACCCTCCTACCATATGTCACCTCTTTCTAATAATTTAATATAATTATTTACCAACAGAGCCACACCATCCCATCTGCCTTTCCCCCTATCCTTTTGATACAATGTATATCCTTGGATATTCAGCTCCAGCTATAATCACCTATCAGTCATGATTCAGTGATGCTTACAACATCATACTTGCCTATCTGTAACTGTGCTACAGGTTCACCGACCTTATTCTGCATACTGCGTGCATTTGGTCCGGTCTTCACCTCTTTCAATTTTGTCTATCTTTAACATTGCAACTCATCCTGTTGACTGTAACTTAGCCTTATCATCAGCCTCTTCTCACTAGGACTCTCACTATACATTGCTTCTGTTTGTAACTCAACTACCTCATCTTCAGCAATATCATTCTGGTTCCCATTCCCCTGCCAATCTAGTTTAAACCCACCCATCCCTTTTGTATAGGTCATACCATCCTCAGAAGAGATCCCAGTCATCTATAAATCTGAACCCCTGATTCCTGCACCAGTTCCTCAGCCATGCATTCACCTGCCAAAGCATCCTGTTCTTACCCTGACTGGCACGTGGCACAGGCAGCAATCCAGAGATTACTATCCTGGAGGTCCTCTTTTTCAGCTTTCTACCTTGCTCTCTAAAATCTCTCTGTTATTGGTGCCAATGTGTACCGAGCCTTCTGGCTGCTCACCCTCACCCTTGAGAATACCATGGACACAATTGGAGACATCCATGATCCTGGCACCAGGGAGGCAACATACCATCCAGGTGCCTCTATTGTGCCCACAGAACCTTGTGTCTGTTCCTCTGACTAAAGAATCTCCTATCAACACCACAATACTTTTCACCTCTCTGCTCCTCTGAACCACAGCACCATACTCAGTGCTGGAGATCCATTCACTGTTGCTCACCCGGTTGGTTGTCCTCCTCAATAGTATCTAAAGTTATGTACTTATTATTGAGGGGTACAGCCACAGGTATACTCTGCACTGGCTGTGCATTTCCCCTCCTTCTCCTGACAGTCACATAGATTCCTGTCTCCTGCAACTCTGTAGCTGCTGTCTATCACGTCCTCGTTCTCCCATGGTAACTATTTCCTTTAACTCTATATGGGCTTGTAGGTAACCTGGATGAAACGATCATGTGATTTTCCACCAACCTCTTTTCAAATTGGGTCAAACACTTTTGATAATCTTTGGGCTTCAGCCAGATGTTTACTCTGAGCTGTCGATGTCTGTCACACATCCAGTGCATCACTGAAGAAACAAAATACACGTAGCCTACCTCATGGGCACTGGTGTCCAGATAATCCAGTTGGAAGTGAAAATGGAGTTAGGGAAAATTAGACTTCAAAATTGAGATGTCCATCAGCAGCTGATTGGAATTGTTTCTCAACACGAGGAAATCTGCAGATGCTGGAAATTCAATCAACAACACACACAAATGCTGGTGGAACACAGCAGGCCAGGTTCAGCATCTATAGGGAGCATCTATAAGACCAGAAGATTTAAACTTCTTCAGTGTAGGCGTCACTGGCAGGGTCCTAAGGAAGGGTCTCAGACCGAAACATCGACAGCACTTCTCTCTATAGATGCTGCCTGGCCTGCTGTGTTCCACCAACATTTTGTGTGTGGAATTATTTCTCTATGGGTATTTTGCAAAAACTCACCTGCAAAATAGGATGGGTTGCAAGTTATTCGTAAGTATTCTAAATGCGGGTCTTGAATAAAATTGCAGAATTTTATGTGGTGAAAAATTCAGATAATTGAATGTATGTTTCAAAGACTAATGTAGCAGAATGAGTTTGAGTTTGTTGGGCACTGTCACCACATCAGGGAAACAGGGATCCATTCTGATTAGGATGGGCTTCACACCAATTAGGTCGAGATGAACATCCTGATGAATTGAATACCTTTGGCTGTAGGTAAGGCTTCAAAGTAAAAAGTAGGAAGAAATGCTCAATTCCAGGTTAATTTAGGAAGTCACAGTAAAAATGTAGTATAGGTTAGGAAAAAGAAGATATCTGGGGTGTGACAACATGGGAAAGAAAGGAGAGGCTTATCAGCGCACATGGAATTTTTCTCTTCCACAGGAGTTCAGTGAGACCATCTCTCACTGCTCCCCCTTTGCTGCCCTCTCACTCTTCAACCACGTACTCACACAGACTTGCCAGCATGGCCACAATTCTTTGCTGGGAACTTCTGGTAATTTCTCCCGTTTCCCCCTTCTCTTTTTCCAATCCTCATTCTGGCTCCCCTCTGACCAGTTCTTTTCTCCTCACCTTCCTATCATGAACTGAATTGAGTTGGCTTTATTTCTTACATCCTTCACATACATGAGTAAAGATCTTTATGTTACATCTCCATCTAAACATGCAGTGTGCAATCATAGTAATTTATAATAAATAGAACAGTCAGTGTAATATAGAGTACACTCAAATCAGTGTGAGTTCACCAGTCTGATGGCCCGGTGGAAGAAGCTGTCCCGGAGTCTGTTGGTCCTGGCTTTTATGCTGCGGTACCATTTCCCGGATGGTAGCAGCTGGAATAGATTGTGGTTGGGATGACTTGGGTCCCCAATAATCCTCTGGGCCCTTTTTACACACCTGTCCTTGTAAATGTCCTGAATCATGGGAAGTTCACAACTACAAATGTACTGGGCTTCCTGCACCACTCTGCAGAGTTTTGTGATTGAGGGAAGTACAGTTACCATACCCGGCAGTGATGCAGCCAGTCAGGATGCTCTCAGTTGTGCCCCTGTAGAAAGTTCTTTGGATCTGGAGGCCCATATGAGGTGAAAGAGGTGCTGTTGTGCCTTTTTCACCACACAGCTGGTGTGTACGGACCACGTGAGGTCCTCAGTGATGTTGCTGCCGAGGAATTTAAAGCTGTTCACCATCCCAACCCCAGATCCTACGATGTCAATAGGGATTAGCCCATCTCCATTCCTCCTGTAATCCACAACCAGCTACTTTGTTTTTGAGACATTGAGGGAGAGGTTGTTTTCTTGGCACCACTGTGTCAGAAAGATGACTTCTTCCCTGCAGGCCATCAGGTTATAGTTTGAGATAAGGCCAATCAGTGTAGTGTCTTCGGCAAATTTAATTAGATTAATTCTCACTCTGTTGCCCCTCATCCTTCCTTTTCTCCCATGGTCCACTCTCCTCTCTTATCAAATTCCTCATGCATTTCCCCTTTCATCCTTAACCCATGACCTCTTGAGTATCACCCAACCTCGGTGGGATAAAAAAAGCCTTCTTGCATTTGCTCTATTTATACCCGTCATAATTTTGTATCGCTTCTTGGATATAGCTTCAATGTTTTGCAGAAGCAATTTGGGACCAGCTTTTTTCAATTCGGCCATATCTAAAGAGAGAAGATTAATTGATTTATCACATTGTAAATATTCCTTTGGGAAGTGCAAGCATAATTTGATAGAAGTTCACATGCTATTTGAAAATGAGAAACACTAGTCTCAAATTAATGACTCAAACCTAAATAAAGACAATAATAAAAATACAAAAAGCAGAGGAGAGCTGGGTTACATGGACCGGCAAAATTGATGAAGAGTTAAGAATAAAAGTTAATGATAATCTTTTCTTCTTTGGATCTTCTTTCCGTATCTGTATGGCTCATAATTACACATAGGCTGCTTCTACTAGGATCCTCAATTAATCATTGTTTCAGATAAAACCTCTATCTTCATACATCGATTCTATGATTTCTCTTCTTCTATTCTCCTCTTGTCCAGTTCCTTTTCGCATACTTTTGGGATGTCTGTTTTCTGGCTCATTTTTGCTATAGAAATCTAATCTGTCTACATGACCGTCCATATCAGGATAGAAAGGAGGCACAATACCCTCTCTCCCTTGGCTGCATTTGTTCTTTCAAAGAATCGAGTGACCTTTAGCTGTACTTACAGTCTTCTGTCATTCCTTTGGCATATCACAGACCACAAGAAAAGCCATCTCCACACATCTACAAGGAGAGCTACAACCAGAAAGCAGCATTAATCATTAAGGAACCCCAAAACCCTGGCCATGCTGTCTGTAATATATGGATCTATTTCTTTTACAACAATGACCACCCCATTCCACCTAGCACGATTTATTGACCTGTTTTTAGGCATGTGTATTGTTCTCTCTCTCTGCAATCTGAATGCACCAGTTAAAGCCGTCTCCCACGTACATGCTTTTATTTAATCGATCTGTAGTTTTGCACAGACACAACAAATTGACAATAAATACCAACCTGAATGCCAGAGAATATCACGAATTGCACAGCCAGTTCTGGGACAGAACAGCGAGAGTTAAACAGCACAATGAAGCTGTCACGAACGCTAACAAAGGCGTGAGTACAGTGTGTAGTAATAGTGAAAGATGCACTGGAAGTAACGTGGCAATGGATTCAGTTGCAAAATTTGATCAATTTGATAGTACTAATGAAGGCTGGGAGTCATATATTGAGAGAGTATTGTAACACAAGTAACATGGAGGAGGTAAAGCAAGCCCCTATGCTTCTTAGCTTAATGCAGGGCTCACCAACCTTTTTTGCACCGCGGACCAGTTTAATATTGACAATATTCTTTCAGACTGGCCAACTGGTGGGGGAGGGATGTGGGTGTTAATCACAACTGGAATATAGGTGATAAGTCAACTATAAGTCACTTGTAAGTGGCGGGTTTATCTAATGAAGTTAATACTAAACACCACAGCGCATATTTACCTCGCATGAATAAAGTGATAAGTCAATTATAACTCACCTATGAGTCAATAGCATCATAATATTTTAAGTAACGTTTGGATATTAAACGCAGCATATACTTTCCTCATATGAACATATAAAATTATTGCAACACACCAGTGAGAGGACAAGGTAAGGGCCGAAGGTCCCCATGCCAGGGCCAGAGCGGTCGCAGTCCAGAGAAAGCGACTGACCAAGCGAGGAGTGTGACAGGACATGCGCCTGTAGACCCTTGTAGGTCAGTCGGATCTATCGGCTGACAAAAGTTTGGCTCGAGGGATGACTTTCAGTAGATTGAAGCGAGGTAGCTGCTCTGCTACTTACAAAACCCTGAGCCCAAATTAGGTTGTCTGTGAATATTTTAGCACCAGGTTCCCCATGAGCATTCGGTGTGCTAAACAGCTTTAGAGGTGGTGCCCATCTGTCCGTGCTCCAGGTCAGTAGCAATGACACTTCTCGCCGGCCGGTTACCCAAGGCCAACCAGTGATCCCTGACGCTAGGGTATCACTGCGTTTAGGTGACTGATTACCTCGTGTGGGTAATGACCTTGTGGGCATTCAAGTTCAACAGTGAGCGCGACACGGAATGAGGAAAGGTGCAGCTGAATCATATCGTTTGCTTGCGGCCCAGTAGCATATGCTTTGTGGCTCGTACCGGTCCACGGCTCGGTGGTTGGGGACCACTGGCTTAATGGGCCTAAGAAAGAAAGAAAGAAATTTGGTAATCCCTGGAAAACCAGCAAGCAAGCTGCTTGATGAAATCAGTACAATTTTACAAAATTACTTGAGCCCTAAACCACTAGTAATAGCTGAAAGATTTATATTTTACAAAAGGAACAGTCAAGGATGAAAGTATTTCTGAATACATTGCAGAACTGCACAGACTTTCCCAGTACTGTGACTTTAGAGATGGACTTTCCAATGCATTAAAGGACAGGCTTGTATGTGGCATGTATAGTCAAAGCACTCAAAAGGGGCTACTGTTCAAAAGAGACCATTGCATTAGAATGGGAATTGATCATTGCAATATCATTAGAGACTGCAGCAAAGGATGCAGCAGAACTACAGAAAAAGAGAATGTGAAATGCACAAAATGCCTAAGTGGTGCAAAAAGTCAAAGATGATATTGGCGTGTCAAATCTTCCCATGATGCAAGTGACTGTTGGTTCAAAGAAAAACTCTACAGAAAGTGAGACAGGCAAGATGGCGTAGAATGTGCAAGGCAAACAAAAAACACAACCGAGTGAAAAGTCGCAAACGCAAAACTATGCAAATCCATAAAGTTACCGAATGTAAAGCAGATCAGACAACACAGAGTCTGACAAAGGTGAGCTGTCATGCATAGAACTGCAAAACATTACTGAACCAGACTGCAATTTAATATGGATCACAATAGAGGGGGTGTCTGGTGTAAAGCTGAAAATAGAACTGGACACAGGATCAGCTTTGTCTATTGTTCCAGAGGCTGACTGCAACAGGATGTTTTCTAAGATACCATTAGAGAGGAGCTCAGTGATGCTAAAGACCTATACAAGTGAAAAAATGTGTCACAGCTGCTTAATGCCAATGATATGCTTTTTGAGGAGGGACTAGATAAGCAGACCAAAGACTTGGCCAAAAGCTGTTTGGGGCCAAAAAATTCAAAATACTCCCTTACAGGCAGCATAACACCCATTAGAGTGGCCATCTTCATCATGTCAAAGAGTACATATTGTCTTTGCTGGGTCATTCATGAACTCCGTGTCTCTGATTACTGTGGATGCTCATTTGAAATGGCTGGAGGTTTTACCAGTGAAGTCAACCACATCAGCAAAGTCTGTCTCCACTCTGAGAACTATCTTCACCAGAAACAGCTTACCTGAACAAATTATGAGTGACAACGGGCCACAATACATGTCAGAAGAATTCCGACTGTTCATGAAGAAAAATAGCATCAGACATTTCAAGTCATTCCTCACCACCCAGCAATGAACAGATTAGTTGAAAGGTTTATCCAAGCCTTCAAGAAGTCCATTATCATGATGGATGATGTGGAAAACTTTATTTTTGTGTATCAGAATTCTGTTCATGTAATGAAAAATCAAGCATCTGCAAAGCAGGAATCTGAGATCTGACATAGACCTCCTGAATCCAGACATCCAGAGGGAAGTACAGAATAAACAGTTCAGCCATTTGCCAAGTGAAGCAGCAAGGAACTTTGAGATTGGACAGGAAGTCTTAACACACAGTTACCAAGAAGACAAGTAGACACTGGTGGGATAGCTACAAGAATTGGTACACAGTGGATGTTGGAGATCAGAGACAAGGAGACATCATATAGACCAGGTACTGGAAGCTCGATTGAAAAACACACTTGAGTCAATTGCATCCAACAAGATGAATACATTACAGTCACCACACTTACCTCTCAGTGATGATCATGTTACTGACAGCAACGTGATACGTGAAACTGAGAACATTGTCTTAGACAAGACATCAACTAAATCTGATGCCAGTCCCCAGGTCTAGAAGCATGACAAGAACGTGACAAGGTTGATAAAACATCAGCCAAACCTGATGCCCCTCCACAGGTTCAGAGGCACCTGAAAGAAACAGAGCACCACCTAAAAGACTGAACCTTTGGAACTGTGAATTTAGTTATGAATTGTTGTTGTGAAAACATTTATTTGGAATGTGTGTTTATGAAAGGGAAATTGTACATATACAGTTTTCTGTTGCATTAATCTAAAGGGGAAGGAAGTGTAATATATGGATCTATTCCTTCTAGAGTAATGACCCCCACAGCACTACATATTGATCTGTTGTCCACGCATGTGAATTGTTCTCTCTCTCGCTGCAATGTGAATACACCAGTTAAAGCCATCTCCCACATGCATGCTTTTATTTACTTGATATGTAGTTGTGTACAGACAACACACTCTCTTCTTGCTGCTGCCATTAGGAAGGAGGCGTAGGAGTCTAAGGCCCAATACCAGGAGGCTTATGGAGCCTTTATTATACTTCAACCATCCAGCTCCTGAACCAGTGCGGATAACTTCACTCACCTCAACACTGATCTGATTCCATAACCTAGGGACTCACTTTCAATGACTGTACAACTCATGGTCTAATTATTTATTTATTGTTTTCTTTTCTATTTACATAATTTGTCTTCTTTTGCATATTGGTTGTTTATCAGTCTTTGTTCATAGCTTTTCATTGATTCTGTTGCATGTATTTCTTTGCTTTACTCTAAATACCTGCAAAAATAGAATCTCTGGGTAATATTTGGTGACACATGCGTACTTTAATGATAAGTTTTCTTTGAACATTGACCTTTCAACTTTGAACTTGGTGCTCATGTTGTTGGCTCATGAATAGTGGAGAAACCAAAAACAGAAGTCAGTTAACTTTTCCACTCACTGCCTCATGGAATCCGATGTTTACAGCTGCCTGTTGTTTTCATTTTCCGCACCATTTCCTAACTGACTTATCATTCTTTTACCCTGTACAGTTTCATCACAACGTAGTCTTGAAAGGCACCACCTCACTACCCACTTGGAACATTACAGTTCTCAGAGCTTATCATCGGGGGATCACTGTAGCCCAGCAGTTAGCCAGTCACTATTACAGATTGGGCCATCTGAGTTCAGAGTTCAATTCTGGCACCATTCACAAGGAAGTTGTGTGTTCTTCCTGTGACAGTATGGGTTTCTTCCAGGTGCTCCAGTCTCCTCCAACAGTTAGTAGGTTCACAAAGAGTGACAGGCAGATTTTCTTGATCTCCACCTCAATGCCTTTGTTTTGTGGCTGTGTGTGGGAAGACAAATCTTGGATTTGGGTACTGCATACATACTTTGACAATAAATGTACTTTGAATTTCAATAACATCACCTTTAATTTCTCCACAACTCATCAGCAACCTAAAACATGGTTGATTTCAAGCTTTTATCAGTCAGTTCTTCAGACATTTTTCCAACAACTTCCTGACCTCTGCTGTAATGCTCACTGGCCTATAACCCAGGCTTACTCCGACTGCCTCCTTAAAACAAGAAGGCAGCATTAGCTGTTTCTGACTCCCCCTCGCTTGTGCTTATCAAAGATATCAAGACCTCTGTAAAAGCCACAGCAATGTCCTCCCCTTGATTCCCTTAACATCCTGAGATGGTCTCTGTTAGATGCTAAGGATTTATCCACCATAATGTCCGGCAACATTTCTAAAGCTTCCTCCTTCCAGATAAAGACATGCTCCAGAATGTCAGTGTCCATCATTTGTAACTCTCCAAGCTCCACGTCCTTCTCACTGGTGGATCCTGATGAAAAATGTTTCTCTTAGAATCTTTTTAAGGTTGGATAGAATTTTGCATAATAGGGGGATTAAAGGTTATGGGGAAAAGGCAGATAGGTGGAGATGAGTCCATGGTCCAATCAGCCATGATTTTATTGAGTGGTGGAGCAGGCTTGACAGGCCAGAAGGCCTACTCCTGATCCTATGTCTTATGTTCTTATGTTCATATCCCCTGGCTCCATGTATTGACTCTCCCTTTGGACTTTGAGGGGACATATTTTTCCTCAGGTATCATTTTGCTCCTAACATAATTTTGAAAGTGCTTATAATACTCTTTAATTCTGCTTGCTAAGGTCACGTCATGGTACCTTTTTTTCATTGCAGAGCACAAAACAGTACAGCACAGTGAAGGCTCTTTAGCCAACAATATTATGTCGCCCCTTTCCTTCCACATAGCTCTCGACTCTTCTTTCATCCATGTGACTATCTAAGAGGCTAGTAAATGTCCCTAATGTACTGGCCTCTCCCAGCACCCCTGGCAGTGCGTTCCATACACTCACCACTCCCTGTAAAAAAAACTCCCTCTGACATCCTCCTGGTAAAGATGGAAATTGTTGTGACAATTAGCGGGAGGCCAGAGGATTGGCTGGAATTTAGAAATGGCTAAAAAAGAGGGATTAGCTAAGAAAATACATTAAAATAATTTGTAAGATCCTCGGCAGTTAGGTAAAGAGAGAGGAAAGAAGGTTGACTACTACCTGTGAACTGTAATCCTTTCTGAAAGGAACATGGGCAAAAACAATACAGAAAATGAACGATTCAGGAGTTAAACATCCAATGAAAATGACTGCTTTATTGATATTTAATGAGGTAATCTGCTTCTGTTGATGAAACATGCATTCTGAAACATTTTGCTAATTTGTGAAAGCAAAGCTGATAATGTTCAAAGATAGTGTAATGAAAATCACTTAGCCACTGACTAAAAATGCACTGAAAAGGAAAAGCAAAGCCATGGCATTAATCTGCCTGAATTTTGTCAGAAAGCCCACAAAGTTTTAGTACTGCCAATTAGACCAGACGTATCAGGCACGGTCGGCTGGTAGCCACTACTGCGGTCAATAAGAAGACAGCAGTGTAAAGCATATAAAATTAATTTGAAACTCTTCCCATTCTTTGTCTCTTTCATTCCCTTGAATTCATAAACCAGCTTTGTGTAATTCACTTCTGCTATGGTTTCAAGAAGACAGCAATCTTTGCTAGGTTCCATGTGGGCAAAGGTATTGTTCAGATCACATGAACAATTCTGTAAAATAAAATAGGGATCTGCTCTGGAAATAAAATAATGCAAGATGTTTAACTTTGCTTGCTATAGGGTAATTTTTAAAAAATGTTTTTATTGTCAAGCCAACACACCATAGTAAATTCCTAATACCATAAGACCCATAAGACGTTAGAGCAGAATGTGTAAATGTATCTGGCAAATAATATTGATCCCTGTGACTCTTGTGGAATTATGATGTCTTGTCCATAATAGCTGATGCTCAGTCAGTCTCAGGTCCCAGGCATGGAGCTGTTAACATGCTTGAGTTGTGAACTTAACTGAATCAATCCATGGGACCTACACCAATCTGACAGTGGGGAAAAAAAAATCAGCATACAGCTGCTTCACTGGAGGCAAAAGAAGGCTCTTTATGCTTGTAAATAACGTAACTCCAAGTAAGCAACAGTTCAAAGTAAAATTTATTGTCAGGATATATACATGTCACCACATACAACCCTGACATGCTTTTTCCTGCAGGCATACTCCAAACAGCAACTGTTTAACAGGATCAATGAACTGTCCAAATGCAAATGCAAAAAACATTTGGCACGAACTAGAAGGGCCGAGATGGCCTGTTTCTGTGCTGTAATTGTTATATGGTTATATGGTTAAATGTAATAAATAGCAATAAATAATAAGTATGAAGTAGTAAGATAAGGGTCCTTAAAATGAGACCATTGATTGGTGTGGGAACACCAGAAATAGAATGGCTGTAGATATCCCCGTTTGTTCAAGAGTCTGATGGTTAAGGGGTAATAACTGTTTTTGAACCTGGTGGTGCAAGTCCTCAGGCACCTGTACCTTCTACCTGATGGCAGAAATGAGAAAAGAGCATGGCCTGTGTGGTGAGGATCTTTGAAGATGGATGCTGCTTTTCTACAGCAATGTTACATGTAGATGTTGTTGAGAGGGATTTACCCGTAATGTACTGGGTTGAATCCATTGTCTTTTATAGGATTTTCCACTCTAAGGCATTGGTGTTCTAACTGCATAATAGCTCAAAAAAAAAAAATTATTGGTTAATCCTTGCCCTTCCAGCCAGATCTGGGTCCACTTATGCATTTCTGTATGATTGCACACGGGGTCTCACCTGGTCTGTTTTCACCTGGATCTCTTAGGGGCTAAAAGTACAAATGCTTGATGGTAGTCTAGCACTTCCTCAGTATAATATCTTTACAGCAAGAATGTGAACAGAGCTTAATTTCTCAACAGGAAATAGGTGGTTAAATAATTTGGTTCCATTTCCTTGACTGGTCTTCATCCAGATATCCACATCACTTTTAACCTTACTCCAAATCAGAATTTTGATGACTTCTGTGGGCTAAATGGTGTAATTCTGCTCCTAGATCTTCTGGCGTTATGGTCTAACACATGTAACCCTCAGGCTCACACAGCTCGAATTTGTCTAGGGGAAACAGCCTCCGGCCCCGCCAAACTAGGAAATCGCATTTATGCGGATGTTGTGTAATGTACCGCCCAGTTACAAACCCACAATGCAAAATAACAGACAGTACACCATATGCAATTAAATGATTGAGCTTTATGAATCTTAATCAGGATATAGGGTTAGTAATGAAAATTTTTTTACAAGGGCCCAATTCAAGGAAGAGTCAAAAGTTCATGTTGGAGCTCACTCAGTCACCATATTCTTTCACCATCAACCTCCTCCGAGCATCGCTGGCCTTTGGACCCTCAGATCCCAGACCACTCCGTCTGGTGGTCTACCAGCAATCTCCATGCGTGTCTTCCCTCTTCATCTCTTCTCGACAAAAGACCGCAAAAATACATCCTTCCAGATTCACAAGACAGCAAAAATTCTCCGTTTGGCTAACATGCATACCGAAGTCCTGTTTTCTCCAGTCATCACCCAAACATTGCTGCTACAGAGAAACCGTTACCTCAGCAGTGAACATCACAGCAAAGCCATTACATTAGCAATGAATCCTTACAGCAGGTTACACACAGACTACAAAGCAAATAGAAAACAGGTACATGGCCCCTACAGGAATCAAACTATTCTTTCAAAGTTCAAAGTAAATGTACTATCAAAGTACGTATGTGTCACCATATATATTTATCACATGACATTATAAAGTCATGCAATTATACCCAAAGGTAAGACTTACAGTGATGATTACTTCTTCAAAGGATGAAAGGTGTTCATAATAATACATTATAAGAAAAAATTGTCAGGGTTATCTTATGAAGATAATAGGTGATGGTGAATATATCAGGAAACCAAAACCATTTTATGCGCAGCACAATGTTCTAGTGTTTCTGTCTGTGACACCTATGTCTCTAATTTACGATTCATTCCCGTTTGGTCGAGAGCATGAAAAACCCATTCTGGGGCTAATCAGTAGAATGATCAACTGCTAATATTTCATGTTTTTTGATTCATTTTTCCTGCTTTTATGAAACCACTGCTGGAGAGCCGTCTGTGGCCTGTGCATATTCACAAGTGCTGTATAAATGAAGTTCAAAGTTTAAAGTAATTTATATTATCAAAGTACTTAATGTCACCATATACAACCCTGTGGGCATGCTCATAGAAACATAGAAATCTATAGCATATTACAGGCCCTTTGGCCCACAATGTTGTGCCGACCATGTGACCTACTCTAAAAACTGCCTAGAATTTCCCTACTTCATAGCCTTCTATTTTCCTAAGCTCCATGTGCCTATCTAAGAGTCTGTTAAAAGAACCTATTGTATCTAACTCTACCACTGACACTGGCAGTGCATTCCACACACCCACCATTTTCTTTGTGAAAAACTTATGTCTGACATCCCATTTGTACCTAATTTCAAGCACCTTAAAACTAAAGCCCTTTGTGTTAGCCATTTCAGCCCTGGGAAAAAGCCTCTGGCTATCCACATGGTCAATGCCCCTCAGCATCTTATATACCTCTATCAGGTCATCTCTCATCCGCCGTTGCTCCAAGGAGAAAAGGCCAAGTTCACTCAACCTAATCTCATAAGGCATGTTCTCCAATACAGACATCTTTGTAAATCTCCTCTGCACTCTGTATATAGTATCCATCCATCCTGTAGTAAGGACACTAGAACTGAGCACAGTACTCCAAGTGGGGTCTACCTAAGGTCTTATATAGCTGTAACATTACCTCCTGGCTCTTGAACTCAATCCCATGTTTGATGAAGGCCAACACACCATACACTTTCTTAAGAACACTGTCAATCTGCACAGCAGCTTTGGACATGGACCCCAAGATTTCGCTGCTCCTTTACAATGCCAAGAGTCTTAACATAAAAATTATAATCTGTCTTCAAATTTGATCTACTGAAATGCTCAAAAAATCTATAGAATTATAACCAGAACAGAATTAATGAAAACTCACCTTACTAGGGTGTTTAGAGTGCAGCAGACAACCAACTGTGCCAATACAAAAAGAAGTAATAATAAATAAATAATAAGCAACAAATATCAAGAACATGGGTTGAAGAGACCTAGAAAGTCAGTCTATTGGTTGTGGGAATGTTTCAATGATAGGGCAAGTGAAACTGGGTGGAGTTATTCCCTTTGGTTCAAGAGCCTGAGGGGTAATAACTGTTCCTGAACCTGGTGGTATGACTCCTGAGCCTCCTGTACCTTTCTCCTGATGACAGCTGTAAAAAGAGAGATGTTCTGGGTGGTGGAGGTTCCCTTATGATGGAGGCTGCTGGATATGGAATTAGTCATTATTCAAGGAATAGTTTGCATTTTTAGACATTCTACACTAATTCTGATAACTTCTTTTTACGTTATTACGCAAGTGCCTTAAGTACTTTTCTAGGAAGGCAATTGAGTAAATTACTCCCTGCAACATCTTACAGAGAGAAATCCATAACTTTACATAAATGGGTTCAGAGCAGGTGTTCCCAGCCTGGGGTTCACAGACCCCTCGGTTAACGGGAAGGCTCATTGGCATAAAAGAAGTTGGGAATGCCTGGTTTAGAGTATAAAAACTTATGAAGGGTCTTGGCCCAAAATATCAACTGTTTTTTGCCTATCATAGTCGTTGGATTTCATCAGCATTCTGTGTGTGTTAATCTGGATTTCTAGCATCTCTTGTGTTTAGAACATGAAAATGAGGGGGCCTTACTGAGATTGTTTAGGTATTTGGAGTATTTTATGAAGTTTTGGTTTCCATGGACAAATAAGGACATAATTACCATGGAAATGTAGATTCACGACAACAATTCAGAGGATGAGGGGATTGGGTGCTGAATAGAAATTGGGGAGAATTTAAACTCAATTGGAGTTTAAAAGAGTGCAAGATGGTTTAATTTCAACACAAACGATTCTGAGAGATTGACAGAGCAGATGTTGAAAGGCTTTTTTCTCGAAGACCTTGAAACATATGGACATAGGATAAGAGACGCGAGTAGCTTGAGGGCATTTTGATTGGGATTTTTGTTTACCTTTTGAATTCTCTTCTTCATAGGGTTGTGTTACCCAAGGTCTGAGTTATGTTAGAATTTTAATCAACAAATATACATATGTCAACAAAAACAGAGAAAGAAATTGAGTTAATGATTTGCCCATCATAATGGGTAGCACAGCAGCACAGTCGTTAGTATAATGCTATCACATCTCAGGAGTTCAGAGTTAAATTTCAATGCCATCTGTAAGGAGTTTGTACATTCTCCCCATGAGCACGTGGATTTCCTCAGGGTAACCTGATTCCTTCCCACTGTCCAAAGACCTTTTAGTAGGTTAATGGGTTATTGAGGAGAAAGCAGGACTGGAGAAGAGAGGGGTGGATGAGGGAGAGGCGTAAAGGTTACGGTTAGGGAATGGAGCCAAGGGGGCTGGAGGAGGAAGGGGTCTGGCAGGGGGAGGACACTGGAGGAGGGTGGGGGTTGTAGGAGGAGCTGTTGTCCTATAGCATTATATTGCCACGCATTCAGTGTACTTACAGGACGGGGTAACATGCCACTTGAATTGATCTGCATTGAGAGGAACTGGTGTGGAGGTTGTACAGGGAGTGTAGGTGAGTTTCCGGCTTTGTGTAGCTTTCTGGGATTAATAATATATCTGGGTGTGTGGGAGGATCTCCGGTCTGAGTTAAATTAATAGGAGACATGCAGTCCTATTCGCAATGCTCTAATTTTATAGATCCATTCAGTATTTTTTAGGGCCAGTTATTAGGATATACAGGCAGTGTGAGTTAGTTTCCGGCTTTGTGTAGTTTTCTGGGGCAATTTTGTATCCGAGTGTGTGGGAGAATCTCCAATCTGGGTTAAAGGAACAGGAAATGTATGGCCCTATTCTCAATGCTCTAATCTTATTGATCCATCCTTTTTTTTAGGCCTAGGCTTAATTTAGCCCATTGAGGAGTAGGTGGGTTGCTGGGTGTTGCGGTTCATTGAGCCAGGAGCTCCTGTTCTGTGCTTTACCTCTAAAGTAAAAAAGCAAAATATTGAGAGATCCAGTTGCAATACTCTTAGTAACACACTAAAATGCTGAACTTGCTTCTGCCAAGCTGATAAAATGCCACCCGAAACATGGCCTACCATGTCTATGATGCCCTTCATGCCTAATCCCCCTTGCCTATGTTAATTCTCTATCATACTTAACCCTTCATCATTCAAGTACCTGTCAGGATGTTTCTTGGATATTACTACTGACCCTGCCTCCACCAACTCATCTGGGAGCTCAATCCAAATACCATCTTCCTTCACTCTAGGGAGAACAGTCTTTGCCTATTCAATCTCCCCTGATAATTCACAGACTTCAGAGTAGGTAATACCCTTGTGAGTTTTTTCTGCACACTTTCTTGCTTAATCACCTCCTTCCTACAGAGTGGGGACCAGAACATAGCCTATCTGATCATATTTTCAGGATCAGAATCAGGTTTAACATGTCCTGAAATTTGTTAAATTTGCGGGAGCAATGATGAAAAAAAAACGTAAATTACAGTAAGGATATAGGTGTGTGTGTGTATATAAGTGTGTGTGTATGTGTGTGTATTTATATAAAACAGATAAATTAAATAAGTAGTGCAAAAATAAAAATGAAAAGTAGCAAGGTAGTGTTCATGGGTTCAATATCTTTTCAGAAATCATATAGCAAAGGGAATGGCAGAGAATATTCCGTTATACTCTCTACTCCTGAACTTTGTGAACATATCCCATTCCCTATCCTATTGACATGAAGATAATTAGGAATATCAGCTGTGATGAGGTCTTGAGGAGGCTACAAGGAAACTTACAAAGGATTAAGTGGAAGGGTAAGAAACTGGAAAATGGAGCATCATGTAGGAAATCAGAATTAACAGATACAAAAACATGAAAGCATAGAACATAGAACAATACAGCACAGTACAGACTCTTCAGCCCACAAAGTTCTGTCAAACCTTTAACCTACTCCAAGATTAAGCTAACCCTTCCCTCCCACATAGACATACATTTTTCCATCATCCACATGCCTAGCTAAGAGTCTCTTAAATGTCCCTAATGTATCTGCCATGTATCTGTATTTCCCTTGCACTACTTCAGTGCATGGCTGTAGTGAATTGATCAGTAGGAATAGCGATAAAGACAAGTTTTTTTTTACTGTTCCTCAATGCATGTCACAATAATTAGGATGATGCAGTAGCGTAGCAGTTAGCATGATGCTATTATGGCTCAGGCGTGACAGTGTCTGAACTTCAATTCCAACATCATCTGCATGGAGTTATGTACTCCTTCAGGTGCAGAGTATTCTTTAGGGAGAGGGTGAACAACCAGAAGTCTTGTTACGCGTTTGTACCAATGACATTGGTAGAAAAAGGGAGGAGATCCTGAAGAGAGAATTCAGGGAGTTAGGTAGGAAACTAAAAGGCAGGACCTCCAGGGTAGTAATGCCACGTGCTACGAGCACAAGAATAGCATGATCAGGCATATTAATGCGTGGCTGAGAGACTGATGTAGGGAGCAGGGCTTCAGATTCCTGGATCCTTGGGGCCTCTCGTGGGGAAGGTACAACCTGTGGGTGGGTTACACCTGAACCCAAGGGGGTCCAACATCCTAGCAGACAGGTTTAATAGAGCTGTTAGGGAGGGCTTAAGCTAATTTGGCAGGGGGATGGGAACTGGAGTGATAGGACTGAGGAAGGGGAAAACAGGAATAAATCAAAGATAGTGTTCAACAGAAATGATAGAAATGACAGGCAGGAGATGAGGCGTAATCACAGCCAGTGGGATGAGTTACAGTACAATAGAGGTGTGGTTCAGTTAAAACAGAAAGCAACAAAAACTGGTCTGAAAAATGTTACATTTGAATGTATGCAGCATAAGAAATAAAATGGACGATCTTGAAATTCAGCTACAGATTGGTAAGTATGATGTTGTGGCCATCTCTGAAACTTGGCTGAAGGATGTCTGCCATTGGGAGCTGAATGTCCAAGGATATACAGTGTATTGGAAAGATAGGTTAGAAGGCAGAGGGGGTGGTGTGGTCCTGTGTACAAGAAATATTAAGTCATTAGAAAGAGATGACATAGGATCGGGAAGTGTAGAGTCTCCATGGTTGAGTTAAGAAATGGCAAGGGTAAAAGGACCCTAATGGTAGTTGTATACAGGTCTCCAAACAGCAGCCGGGATGTGGATTATAAATTACCTCAGGAGACAGAAAAGGCATGTCAGAAGGGCAATGTCATGATATTCGTTGGGGATATTAGCATGAAAGTGGATTGGGAAAACTAGGTCAGTACAGGACATTGAGAGAATTTGTAGAATATCCAAGGGATGGCTTTTTAGAACAGCTTGTTGTTGAGCTCACAGTGCTGGATAAGGTGTTGTGCAATGATCCAGAAGTGGTAAGAGAGCTTAAGGTTACGAGACCTTTAGGGAACAGTGATCATAGTATGATCAAGTTCACTTTGAAATTTGAGAAGCAGAAACTAAATTCCAATGTGTTGGCATTACAGAGGAATAAAGGAAATTACAATGCATGAGAGGGGAACTGGCCTAGGTTGACTGGAAAGGGACACTAGGAGGAAGGACAGCAGAGCATCAATGGCTGGAGTTTCTGCAAAAAATGAGGGAAGTGCAAGACTGATATATTCCAAATAAGAAGAAATTTCGAATGGAAGGAGGACACTACCGTGGCTGATGTGAAGTCAGAGTAAAAGCAAAAGAGAGGGCTTACAAGGAAGGCAAAGCTAGTGGGAAGACAGGATTGAGAAGCTTTTAAAAACTTGCCGAAGAAAGCCAAGAAGGTCATTAGGAAGGAAAAGAAAAATTATGAAAGGAAGCTGGTGAATAATATCCAAGAAGATACTAAAAAACTTAAGTATATAAAGATAAAAGAGCTATAGTAGATAAAGCACCAATAGAAAATGACTCTGGAGATACTGTAGTGAGGGACGCAGAGATGGCAGAGGAACTGAATGTGTATTTTGCATCAGTCTTCACAGCGGAAGACATTTGCAGTATACCGAACATTCAAGAGTGTCAGGGAAGTGAAGTATTTGCAGTAAAAATTATGAATGAGAAGGTGCTCAGGAAGTTTAATGGTCTGAGGATGGATAAATCTCCTGGTCCTGATGGAATGCACCCTCGGATTCTGAAGGAAGTAGCTGGAGAGATTGTGGAGAAATTAACAATGATCTTTCAAGAACTGATCATTTCTGGCATTGTACCGAATGACTGGATAATTGCAAATGTTACTCCACTATTTAAGAAAGGTGGGAAGCTGCAGAAAGGAAACTATAGACCTGTTAGCTTGACGTCAGTGGTTGTGTAATTGTTGGAATTGATTGTTAGAGATGAGATTACAGTGTATCTGGAGCCAGCATAGTTTCCTGAAAGGAAATTCCCACCTGACAAGCCTACTGCAATTTTTTTTTTAGGAAATTACAAGCAGGGTAGACAAAGGAGATGCAGTGGATGTGGTGTACTTGGATTTTCAGAAGGCCTTTGACAAGGTGCTGCTTAGCAAGATAAGAGCCCATGGAATTACAGAGAAGTTACTAGCATGACTGATCAGCAGAAAACAGAGTGAGAATAAAGAGATCCTTTTCTGGCTGGCTGGCAGTTACCAGTGGAGTTCCACAGGGTTCGGTGCTGGGACCGCTTTTTTTTACAATGTATGTCAATGATTTGGACAATGGGATTAATGGATTTGTGGCTAAATTTGGCAATGATACAAAGATAGGTGGAGGAGTGTTTAGTGTTGAAGAAACAGACAGCCTGTAGAGAGACTTAGATAGTTTAGGGGAATGGGCATCGAAGTGGCAAATGAATTACAACGTTGGAAAGTGTGTGGTCATACATTTTATAGAAGAAATAAATGGGCAGACTATTATTTAGATGGGGAGAGAATTCAAAATGTAGAGGTGCAAAGGGCCTTGGGAATCTTTGTGCTGGATACCCTAAAGGTTAACCTCCAGGTTGAGTTGGCAGTGAAGAAGTCAAATGTAATGTTGGCATTCATTTCTGGAGATATAGAATACAAGAGCAGGGATGTGATGTTGAGGCTCTATAAGGCATTCGTGAGGCCACACTTGGAGTATTGTGCACAGTTTTGGGCTCCTTATTTTAGAAAGGATATACTGACATTGGAGAGAGTGCAAAGAAGATTCATGAGAATGATTCCAGGAATGAAAGGGTTACCGTATGAGGAATATCTGGCAACTCGTGAGCTGTATTCCCTGGAATTCAGGAGAATGAAGGAAGATCCCATAGAAACATTCCAAATGTTATAAGACCTGAACAGATTAGATATGGTAAAGTTATTTCCCATGGTAGGGGAGTCTAGGACAAGAGGGCATGACTTCAGGATTGAAGGACATTCATTTAGAACAGAGATGCTGAGAAACTACTTTCATCAAAGGGTGGTAAAGCTGTGGTATTTGTTGCCACAAGTAGCTGTGGAAGCCAAGTTATTGGGTACATTTAAAGCAGAGGTTCTTGATTAGCCAGGTCATCAAAGGGTATGGGGAGTAGAAAGGGGAGTGGGAATGACTGGAAGAATTAGATCAGCCCATGATTGAATGGCAGAGCACACTTAATGGGCCAAATGCCCAACTTCTGCCCCTATACCTTATGGTCTTCCCTTTGAATGAATGAATTTCCTCCAGGTGCTTCGGTTTCCTACCACAGTCCAAAGACCTACTGGCTAGTAGATAAATTGGTCATTGTAAATTTTCCTGTGATTAGGTTAAATTGGTGAGTTGCTAGCAGTGCAGCTCAATGGGCCGGAAGGGCCTAATCTGTGCTGTATCTCTAAATAAGTAAAATAATAAGCCAACACCAATTTACTAAGTGGTGCTAAATAATAGATATGAATTTAATAATCACACTTAACAATGAATTCAACTGGTACTGAGATATTGGTAAGGCAAAGTTAGTGTCAGACTGTCCATTTGTCCATTTTGTGCTAACATCCAGGGTAAATTTCTACCACTGCATTACTTCATGGGGAAAAAAGGTACTGAACAGTAGAACAATGTCCTAGAAAATGTATCACATCATTGAATCAAACATTCTATCATTGCAATTTTTATTATCTATTCGTTCCAATGGAACTCCCCACTGAAATTAATCTTTTTCTAGAATTTGATGTGTTTAATAAATGTCTCTTTCATAATTATTTCTCTTTCAATCAATTGCAAGTTATTTTCTAAATGTTCAAAGAGTTCAGACTGTTCACATAATTGTCATTAAATATAATATACCACCTCATAATACATTTAATGATTTTGTACTTTCAGTACTTTTGCAAAGATGGAGCAATAATTAGAAATGTAACAGACTTACAACGAATTATGATTTGAATATTAAAGCATAAATCCTATCACCAATCACAAGCAATGCCTACTATGCATCAGTAAATTTGGAAAAACTCAATGGTGGCACAAAATTCTGCCACTGCATAACTATAGTATTATGAAAGGCAGATTACTTGTTAACATATGCTAATTGATTTCAACTGATTTTCAAGATGTTATTTAAAATTTAAGCGTACATCTAGAGTAACACACACAAAATGCTGAAGGAATTCAACAGGTCAGGACTGATGAAGGGTCTTGGTCCAAAGCGATCACCGTGTATTACCCTCTGACCTGCTGAGCTCCTCCAGCGTTTTTTGTGTGTGTTATTCTAGATTTCCAGCTTATAAAGAACCCCTTATGTTTTTATAACTATGTATCTACAATTTTTCTGGTCTTCTCTAAATTTTCTACTGTAAGCTAGAAAAGAACAAAACAATACCAAACTGGTGTATTAAAATTCATGGAAATATTCCAATAATTATTGTGTTCATTCAATATTCTTGCTTAGTGGCAAGAATGAGCTTGTAATATATTTGCTGAATTTGCGTTGAATTTAATTTTCTGAATAGATCAGATTTGGTATGTGATATAATGCCTCAGCTGTGATTCAGTTGGTATCATTTTTGCTTTGGGGTCAGAAGCTTATGAGTTCAAGTCTCTCTTCAGTGTCTAGTGTTGTACTGAGGAAGTGCTGTATCATCAGAGCTCAGTCTTTCAGATGAGTTCCCAAAATTAAACCTTTAATGATTGCTTTATATGTTCCTGAATGCATGAAGTTTTGATGAATAAACTCTTCTTGGGTTTAGTTTTTCCTCAGTGTAAGTACAGGAAACAATTTTCTACTCTAACCGATTGGTTTACCAGTAAAATTGGCTAGAAAGTTCTTGAATAATCAATCTGTAAAATGAATCAACGTCAATCTATTTTAAGCTCTCACATGGATCTCTAAACAGGTGGTTAATGCCTTGAGTAACAGATTCAAAGCACTGGAAGAACTCAGCAGGTCAGGGAACATCTATGGAAAGAATAAGCACTCAACCTTTCAGGGTCTAGGATGAAATTTTGACTGTCTATTTCTCTCCATAGATGCTGCCTGATGTGCTGAGTTCCTCTAGTATTTTGTATGTTACAATGGATTTCCAACATCTGCAGAATCTCTTGTGCTGTGGTTAATGGCTCAATGGAACATGTACTTTTATTTGCATAATCGCTCAATCTTCTCTGTGGATTGTCACCTCGTCGTGGTGGAGAAGCTTGTGTGATCTTGAGATCCTGAGAGCAATGCCATCTGGAGCTATGCTCCTAGAAGGGTCACTCAGGTGGTAAGGTCGAGGGTGAGGTCCCTGACAAAGAACAATCCAACCAAGACCTCAACGGTAGAATCGGCTGATGAAGTTACTTTGAACTCAATGGCTATGAAGGCAGATGAAGGCTGCAAGAAATCCATCAGCTCCAATCGTTGTGGTTTCCATGTCATTGGAATCAGTTGGTTGATTTGTGAAGTATCGCATGCTTCTTAGAGTCCAACATCAAGTACACGTTAAACAAGTACATGCACAGGCATCTTTGCTTTGTGGAAACGGAACAAAGACCATCATCCTTGACCTCGAGGGATAGTCAGGACAAATAGATCAATATTAGGAGAATGTGTGGGGATCTCATTGAAACATTCTGAATGTTAAAAGGCCTAAAAGATTAAATATGGCAAAGTTATTTTCCATGGTAGGGGAGTCTAGGACAAGAGGGCACAACTTCAGGATTGAAGGATGTCCACTTGGAATAGAGATGCTGAGAAATTACTTTAGTAATTTCTGGTAAATCTGTGGAATTTGTTGCCACGAGCAGCTGTGAAGGCCATGTCATTGGGTGCACTTAAGTTAGAGATAGATAAGTTTTTGATTAGCCAGGGTATCAAAGAGTATGGGAAAAAGCAGGGGAGTGGAGATGACTGGAAGATTTGGATCAGCCCATGATTGAATGGCGGAGCAGACTCAATGGACTGAATGGCTTACTCCTACTCTTATATCTTATGGTCTTATGATCATATAATATTTGAGGTACTGAAATTTCTATCATTTGGGGAAAATAAATTAAGTGTAGGAAGAGAGGAGTGATTTTTTTTCTGTACTAAAAAGCATGAAATTACAAAGAAGTTACAATGTAGAATCTGTCCATTTATTCCAACTGATCTGTGCTTCAGGAGAGCCTTTAACTTCCTTACTTGATCTTATACTAACTCCATACCTTTTTCCATTTTACCCCATCAATTCATTCAGCCTTCCCTAAATACTTAACAACTCCATGCAATGACATGCTCTCTTAATAACCACTTGAAAACTGAAGTGTTTCTTCAATTCTTTACAGAAACAAGAGATAATCTGCAGGTGCTGGAAATTCATGCAACACATACAAAATGTTGGAGGATCTCAGCAGGCCAGGCAGCATCTATTACAAAAACTAAACAGTCAATGCTTTGGGCCAAGATCCTTCATTAGAGGCCTGGTGAAGGGTCTAGGTCTGAAACGTCGAATATTTACTCTTTTCCATAGATACTGCATGTCCTGCTGAATTACTGCAGCATTTCGTGTGTGTTCCTGAGTTCCTTACTTAATTCATTCTAATCCCTCAGAAGTTTATAGCTTTAAAATAGTATTCTCAATGGGTCTAACAATGTGATGTGTACCAAATCAAATCAATTAACTTTAAAGACTAGTGGAGAAACTGTCGCTGTTTGGCCTTAACACTGCCATGTACGCTACTAAACAGCTTCCTCCCACAGGCAGTCAGACTGCTAAATAGCTGCTCTACCTGACTCTGTTTTGGACACTTAACTTGCACTGGACACTTATAACTTGTTTTTAACTGTTTTTTTAAACTTGTCTTCTGTTCATTTTTAAAAGCTTCTCAATCCTCTAACTTCCCACTAATTTTTGCTCTATTACATGCCCTCTCTTTGGCTTTTATGTTGGCTCTGACTTCTTTGGCTGTGTCATCTTTTCTTTAGAATACATATTCCTCTTTGGGATGTATATATCCAGTGCCTTCAGAATTTCTTCCAGAAATTCCAGCTATTGTTGCTCTGCCATCAACCCTGCCAGTATTCTTTTTTTCTAATCAATTCTGGGCAAATCCTCTATCATGCCTCTGTAATTTATCATATTATGATCATTTGGCTCGTGCGTAAATTCTCTGGATGAAGTCTGCTTTTATGTAGAGTCACAGATTTACACAGCACAGAAACACGCCTTTTGGTTCTACCAGTCTATGCTGACCAAAATGCTCCATGCAAGCTTGTCCCATTTGCCAGCATTTAGCCCATAACCTTCCAAAAGCTTCCTATTTATGTACCTGTTAACTAAGTGTACACGAGTTATTTCCTGGCTTTCTGTACAAAACAGAACACTTGTCCTTTAAGTACTGTTGTTAATGGTAGCTGTGTATTTCTCCTATAACTCTTTGCTGCAGAATTTCATTAGGGAACTTTCCAATTCATTGAGTGATTTATGGTTTACAAAGATCAACCATCATTTAAAATGAAACAATTTCTTGAAGTATTAATCTGTTACATCTTCCATAAGTTCTTTCCTGTAGTTCGCTTATGCGGACATAAAGCATCACCCAAAGAAGACGTTTTTCAAAGGTTAGCTTTATTTGTCATACATCAAAACACACATTTGTGTCAAAAAGATTCAATTGCAAGTTTAATTGTCATTCAATCAAGCACGAATGCCCATGAATACAGCCAAACAAAGAAGCTCTACTCCAGGGCCGAGGGGCAAAACACAGAACCAACAGTCATGCACAGCAAAAGGCACATCTAAGATGACAAGCACACATAAGGTATCAGTAAAGTACCATCACACAAAAAAAAATACAGTCCAAGACCCTGAATTTGTGAATGCTGCAGGAGTCTGCAATCCAACACAATATGGCATGTCCTTTGCCAAATGAACACTCCGGAAGGAGCACCGATTCCAGCCTGGAAGCTGCACCACACTGCCGCCAGTGGAGCACACCGACTCCCAAACCTCTCTCCAGGGTAAAGAAGCTACACGGTGGCTTGAGGCCTGATCTTATTATGATCAAGGCTATGCAGTTCTCCCACCATCTGAACCTGCCATCCACCAATAAATCAGTGAATCAGATTTGCAGCAATCCACGTTTACAATGTCCAGCAGGATCTATATTAAAGGCTAGCAAATCATAGAGTCATAGAACATTACAGCACAGGATTTACATCAGAGCAGCACAATTGCCATAAAGATATATGCATATTGCCAGTGAAGGTGACAACAAAGTTTTATGTACCTGTCCCCTTCCTGGTTAGAAAGTGAGCTATTTGGAGTTTATTTATCCTGTGTAAATGTCTGGATCATACTGCTGCGGTAGTTGTAGAGGCTGACACATTAATTGGTTCGTAGATAGGCCACATGGATGAAAGAAAAATGGAGGATTGTGGGTAATTATTACCATCAGCAAGTAGGAACAGAGGTCTGATGCCACACACTCAACAATTTAGGAACAGCTTCTTCCCATCTGCTATTGGATTTCTGATTCCATGAACACTACCTCACAACTTTTTATTTCTATTTGTGCACTACTTAATTTAAATATTATATATACTTAGTGTAATTGATGCCTTTTCCTATTATTATATACTGCATTGTAAAGCTGTCACAAAGCCAATACACGACGTATGTCAGTGATATTAAACCCGATTCTGATTCCGAATTTAGGACAGAAGGGTTAGATTGATCATGGAGTGGGTTAAAGAGTCAGCACAACAAAGGTCTCATGCTGCTCTGTACTGTTCTGTGCGCTATTATTACAGTAGAAAAAGTTGCTATATTTGTTATCAGAGTAGCAAGTGTTGCTGGAAAACTGAGTACTGTTTATTTCTTCAGATATTGTGGCTGCAGCTGCAATAAGACAGTAGAGCTTCAACAAGTATGTTAATGGTCACCATTTCATCAATATAATGTCCAAGCTCCTCCCTGCTCATTGACATGAAATTCGAGCTTTCTGCACACTTTGTTGGATCCTTGTGCTTTCTGTGCTTCATAGCTTTGGAAGAGAAGAATGCGGCATAAAACTTGATGCTTATGGCAGTTGTATTCAGTGTTGCAAGAGCAAAGAATGAACAAGGAAATCAGAATAAGGTTTGTTATCACTGGCATGTGGTGTGAAATTTGTTAATTTAGCAGCAGCAGTTCAATGCAATACATAATCTAGCAGAGAGAAAAAGTAATAAAATAAAAATAGTAATAAATAAACAAGCAAATCAATTATGTATATTGAATAGATTTTAAAAAGTGCAAAACTATTAATACTGTATATTTTTAAAAATTGAGGTAGTGTCCAAAGATTCAATGTCCATTTAGGAATCGGGTGGCAGAGGGGAAGAAGCTGTTCCTGAATCGCTGAGTGCATGCCTTCAGGCTTCTGTACCTCCTTCCTGATGGTAACAGTGAGAAAAGGGCTTGCCCTGGGTGCTGGAGGTCCTTAATAATGGACGCTGCCTTTCTGAGACACCGCTTCCTGAAGATGTCCTAAGTGTTTTTTAGGCTAGTACCCAAGATGGAGCTGACTAGATTTAAAACCTTCTGTAGCTTCTTTCAGTCCTGTGCAGTAGCACCTCTGTACCAGACTGTGATGCAGCCTGTCAGAATGCTCTCCACGGTATAACTGTAGAAGTTTTTGAGTGTATTTGTTGACATGCCAAATCACTTTGAACTCCTAATAAAGCACATCTGCTGTCTTACCTTCTTTATAACTACATTGATACGTTGGGACCAAGTTAGATCCTCAGTGATCTTGACACCCAGGAACTTGAACCTGCTCACTCTCTCCACTTCTGATCCCTCTATGAGGATTGGTATGTGTTCCTTCGTCTTCCCTTCTGGAAGTCCACAATCAGTTCTTTGGTCTTACTGACGTTGAGTGCCAGGTTGTTGCTGCGGCACCACTCCACTAGTTCGAGTATCTCACTCTCGTCATCACGTGAGATTCTACCAACTATGGTTGCATTGTCAGCAAACTTATTGATGGTATTTGACCTATGCCTAGCCAGACAGTCATGTGTATGTAGAGATATAGAGCAGTGGGATAAGCACACACCCCTGAGGTGCACCAGTGTTGATAGTCAGCGAGGAGGATATGTTATCATCAATCCGCACAGTCTTCCGGTTAGTCGAGGATCCAATTGCAGAGGGAGGTACAGAGTCCCAGGTTCTGCAACTTCTCAGTCAGGATTGTGGGAATGATGGTATTAAATCCTAAGCTATAGTCGATGAACAGCATCCTGACGTAGATATTTGTGTTGTCCAGGTGGTCTAAAGCCGTGTGGAGAGCCAGTGAGATTGACTCTGCTGTTGATTTATTGTGGCAATAGGCAAAGTGCAATGGGTCCAGGTCCTTGCTGAGGCAGTCCAGTCATGACCAACTTCTTAAAGCATTTCATCACTGTTGATGTGAGTGCTACTGGGTGATAGTCAATAAAGCAGCTCACATTATTCTTCTTAGGCACTGGTATAATTGTTGCCTTTTTGAAGCGAGTGGGAACTTCTGCCCATAGCAGCAGGAGGTTGAAAAGAAGCATCATAAACAAAAAAGTCATGGCCATCTACAAAACTTGACTCTGACTGAAAATAGATAACATTTGAGTGATACTAATTAAGCTACAAAATAGCCAGATTCAAGTGGCGTGTTTCCTACTGCAGAAAATCTATTAAGCTTCTTGAGAAATACAGAGGCAGCTTGTCAGGTTACAGCGGGACTCAAGTGCAGACCAATGAATGCTCTTTTACCAGGATTTATTAGGGAGCACAAAGGCAGCAGTCTTTCAAAAACAGGAGGCAGGCACGAATACGGAATGGCAGGCAGAGGTGTTACACGGGAAAGGCAGTCCGACGAGGGCAGACAACCCAGAGTGCACAGGCAAAAATCAGTTCCAAGAACACGCAAAATCCAGAAACACAGAGTCTGGCAAAAAAAAATCAGTTAGCAGCTGTCACAATGACAGGCTAGAACAACACAGGTCAGAGCTGAGACAAACTGGCAGAGAATACAAGTCAAGGCAGGGTTTAAATGGACAGGGTAATGAGTGAAAATAGAAACAGGTGGGTGCAAGTGAGGAGACAAGCAGGTAATTGGAGAAAGTCCAAAAAGGAAAGGGGCTGGGCCAATACCCACATGGCCAGGTGAAAGAAAGCAGAAATTAAAAACTGTCATGGTCCAGAGCTATCAGCAGAGGCCCCTCGACCCAGTGTTCAGGCCGGATCCTTAACTCAGCTATACTACAAATACTGGGAAATTCACCGAATATTACTCACATATAAAATACAAGCATGCATCAGAAAGTGAAAGTGATCCCAGGATCAAATGGCTTGCCATGCAAAGAGCATTTGATGGTTCCGAGCCTGTGTTCACTGGAATTCAGAAGAATGAGGGGTGACCTCATTGAAAACTACCGAATGGTGGAAGGTCTTGATAGAATGGATGTGGTGAGGATGTTTTCTATGGTGGGAAAGTCTAGGCCCAGAGGACACAGCCTCAGAATAAAGGGGGTGTCCATTTAGAACAGAGATGAAGAGGAATTTCTTTAGCCAGAGGGTGGTGAATCTGTAGAATTCTTTGCCACAGGTGGCAATGGACCACACGTAACCGAGTGTATTTAAGGCAGAGGTTGATAGATTCTTAATTGGTCAGGGCATGAAGGGATACAGGGAGAAGGCAGGAGATTGGGGTTAAGTGGAAATTGGATCAACCATGATAAAATGGCAGAGCAGACTCGATGGGCCAAATGGCCTAATTCTACTCCTATGTCATATGGTCTAATGAAACCAGCAGACAAAGAGAAGAAAACCAACAGAAGCCCCATCACCGGGCTCGTATGGAAACTTGGCTCGTTAGTCAGCTCTGCTAACAGCCACTGGACTCAGCTGAGAGATTTAGATTTTACAAAAGGAGACAGTCAAAAGATGAAAGCATTTCTGAATATATCGCAGAACTGTGCAAGCTTTCCCAAAAAAACTGTGACTTTAAAGATGGACTTTCTGATGCAGAAAGGGACAGGCTTTTATATGGCATGCATTTTCAAAGCACTCAAAAGAGGATAATATCCAAAAGAGAACCAGTCTTAGAATGGGCATTGACCATTGCAATATACAGCAGCAAAGGATGCAGCAAAACTACAGAAAAGGAGGTTAGAAAGTGACATACACAAAATGCTGCTGAATGGTGCAAAAAGCCAAAAGTAGAATATATGTGACAAATCCTCCCATGTTGCAAACGACTGTTGGTCCAAAGAAAAAAGTCTGCATAAATTGTCCCAGACAAGGTTATATACAGAGAGTATGCAAGACAGTCAAAAAGCAGAACCGAGTGAAAATTCTCAAACACAAAACTAAGCAAATGCACAAAGTTACCAAATGTAAATCAGAATCAGAAAACCTAGAGTCTGACAAAGGTGAGTTGTCCTGTATAGTTTTACTGAAGCAGATCACAAAATTATCTGGATCACAATAGGTATGTCTGGCATAAAACTGAAAATGGAGCTGGATACAGGGTCAGCTATCTCCATGATTCCAGAGGCTGACTACAACAAACTGTTTTCATTTTCTAAGATACCATTAAAGAAGACTTCAGTGATGCTAAAGACTTATACAGGGGAAAAGCATTTCTCACAAAGGCAAGATGAAAGTAAACGTGACGTATGGAGGTTAAACACAATTGTTAAAGCTTTCTGTATTAAAAACAGGCCCAGCACTTTTCTGTCATGAATGATTGAGATAAATCCAATTAGAGCAGCAGTCAAACAAAACTCTCAGTGTGACATCAAGAGGCAACAACAGCCCAAGTGGTAGCAGAGACTGACACAGCTGCTTAAAGTAAAAAAGAAGATGTTTGAAGGGGATTGGTAAATTCAAAAGCATGAAGGCCAGAATTGAACTGGATGAAACAGCAACACCAAGGTCGGAGTCATTTGCATATGTGGTAATTTTAAGGTGAGTATCAACGTGGTGCTGTGTACTGTCACAACCCTGCCACAGATAGACAACATTTTTGCATCTTGACAGGTGGAGAGAGGTTTTCAAAGATTGGCTTGTCAAAAGTCTATCTGGAAATGGAGATGGAGGAGTCAAGCAGGAAGTTCCTCACAATTCCTTGTGCAGGATACCCTAAAGATTAACCTCCTGGTTGAGTCAGTGGTGCAGAAAGTGAGTGCAATGTTGGTGTTCATTTCTATAGGTATAGGATATAACAGCAGGGATGTGAGGTTGAGGCTCCATAAGGCAATCATGAGCCCACACTTGGAGTATTGTGTGCAGTGTTGGGGTCCTTATTTTAGAAAAGATAAACTGACATTGAAGAGGGTTCAGAGATGATTCTAGAAATGAAAGGGTTACCATATGAGGAATATCTGGCAGGTCTTGGGCTGTATTCCTTGGATTTCAGGAGAATGAGGGGGATCTCATTGAAACATTCTGAATGTTAAAAGGCCTGAACAGATTTGATATGGCAAAGTCGTTTCCTATGGTAGGGGAGTCTAGGACAAGAGGGCATGACTTCAGGATTGAAGGATGTCTATTTAGAACAGAGATGCAGAGAAATTACTTCAGTTAGAAGGTGGCAAATCTGTGGAATTTGTTGCCATGAGCAGCTGTGGAGGCCAAGCCACTGGATGCATCTAAGGCAGAGATAGATAGGTTCTTGATTAGCTAAGGCATCAAAGGGTATGGGGAGAAGGCAGGGGAGTGAGAATAATTGGGGATAATACTCACAAGGGACTGTTCCAGCATAATTGTCTCATCTTTGGCATCGCATCACTTCCAGCAATTTGGAAAAGAGCACTGATTGCTGGAATCAGTTCCAGCAATTTGGAAAAGTGCTCTAAGGTATCCCAGGAACCGTTGAACTCTATGTCATAAGAGTGAGCTCCTAAGAATAGGAACACAATTTTACCTTGATGACATTATCATTTCTGCCAACAAATGATGACGAGTACCTCCAAGACCTTGGTAGAGTGCTTACCAGACTGAGTGAGTATGATCTGTGTGCAAAGAGAGAGAAATGTGAGTTTTCAAGAATGGAATCTCACATTGTGGACATGTTATTGACAAGCAAGACTTACACAATTCACTCCCATCGTCACCATGGAAAAGAGTACATTTTGATTTTCTGGGCCATTCATGAACTCCATGTTTCTGATTCCTGTGGATACTCATTCAAAGTGGCCGGAGGTTATACCAATGAAGTCAACCACTTCACAAAGATTGTCTCCACTCTGAGGACTATCTTCACCAGAAACAGTTTACCCAGACAAATTGAGAGTGACAACGGGCCACAATACATGTCAGAAGAATTCCGACTGTTCATGAAGAAAAATAACATCAGACGTTTCAAGTCAGCTCCTCACCACCCAATAACAAGTGGGTTGGCTGAAAGGTTTATTCAAACCTTCAAGAAGTCCATTAAAGCAATGAACAAGGATGATATTTCTCTACAGCACAAGGTGGACAACTTTTTTTTTGTACCAGAACTGTATTCATGTGATGACAAATCAAACATCTGCATTGCTGTTCATGTACAGTAATCTGAGACCTCTCATAGACCTCCTGAAATGAGACCTTTGGAGGGAAGTACAGAATAAACAGTTCAACCAGTTGCCAAGTAAAACAGCAAGGAGCTTCATGATTGGATAGGAAGTCCTTGTGTGTGAATACCGAGAAGACAAGTGAACACTCAGTAGGACAGCTACACTAACTGGACCACTGATGTACACAATTGATGTTGGAGATCAGATATGGAGACATCATGTGGACTAGATATTGGATATTCAACTGAAGCACACGTCTGAGTCAACTGCATCCAACAAGACGGACACATTGCAGACACCAGACTTATCCCTCAGAGATGATGTCACCACAGGAATGTGACACAGGAAACTGAGAACATTGTCATCACCTATCAAACTTGAAGCCATTCCACAGGTCCAGAAGCATTGCGAGAACATTATCATTGATAAGGTACATGCCAAACCTGATGACACTCCACAATTCGGAGGTGCAATACTGAAAGAAATAGAGAGCCACCCAAAAGACTGAATCTTTAAGGCTATGAAGTTAGTTATGGAATGTTATTGTGAAAGCATGTTTATTTGGAATGTAGGCTATGGAAGTGAAATTGAATGTTTTGTACATATTCATTAATCTAAAGGGGAAAGGAAGTGTAATGTATGGATCTATTCTGTTTAGGGCTATGATCCCCCACCCCCCCTTAGCACTCTATATTGATGTGTTTTCTGTGCAGGCGCTGTTGCCTATCCATGCGCATTGTTCTCTCTCTGTCTCTCTCTCTCTCTGTGCAATGTGAATACACCAGTTAAAGCCATCTCCCGCACCCGTGTTTTCATTTAATTGACATTTATTTGTGCACAGACACAATAACAAGTGGAATGGAGCTTTGATGGAATTACACATTCACAAAGCATCACAAGACAGGAGAGAAAGAAAAGGTTTAAGTACTTCTTAGTAGCTGTAGTCCATTCACACTAATCAAACCACATATTAAAACAAAATGCCACTTATAAACAAGGAAGCTCCTTAAATTTCTCTTTTGGATCTTTTAGCTGACTCAATATTTATTGACTATTAGCAAGTCTAAAGGTGTAAGTACCAAGTCATTCATTCATTCATTCATCCATTCATTCACTCACTTTCTCTCTCTCTCTCTCTCTCTCTCTCTCCACCACTCCTCCTCCCTCTCTTCATCCCTCACATTCTTTCTATCTTGTCCTATCAGGGATACTGTATGAGAGTTCTATCTCTATCTTTGTGGGCCACACACAAACTCTCATTCAGACACCTAACCTCAATAATGCGGTTACACTTAACTGCTCTATCGGTGCATATTATGATAATTGTAGGCATGAGTTCAGTTGTTAAGGTGGGTGCTTGAGCCAGCTGTTTCAAGTGTGGAATGCATTACTTGAAACATGAGAAATTCGACAGATGCTGGAAATCCACACACACAGTGCTGGAGGAACTGAGCAGGTTAGGGAGCATCAATGGAAATGAATAAATAGTTGATATTTCAGGCTGAGACCCTTCTTCAGGACTGGAAAGGAAAGAGGAAGAAGCCAGATTAAAAAGGTGTGGGGAGGGGAAGGAGGATAGCTAGGAAATGATAGATGAAGTCCAGTGGTTGGGGAAGGTAAAGGGCTGGAGAGGAAGGAATCTGACAGGAGAGGAGAGTAGACCATGGGAGAAAGGTAAAGAGGAGGAGACCGGGGGGAGGTGAGAAGAGGAAAGAATCCAGAGAGGGAGAGAGAAGAAGAGGGGAGGGAGAGGGAACATCATTTTATCAGAAGGAGAATTTGGTAATCATGCCATCAGTTTGGAGGCTACCTTGAAGGAATATAAGGAATATAATATCAGGGTGGCTTCATTGTGACACAAGAGGAGGCCATGGACTGACATGTTGGAATGGGAATCAGAATAAAAATGTTTGGTCACTGGGAAGTTCCACTTTTGATGGATGGAGCAGAGATGCTCAACAAATCAGTCCCCCAGTTTATAATGTGTCTCACTAATATGGAGAAGACTGCATTGGGAGCACCAGACACAATAGAAGACCCCCAACAGATTCGCAGGTGAAAAAGTTGCCTCACCTGATTATTTGAAGCTGTATTTGCTGACGTGAGATCAGTGTGAACTTCTTGAGGCACTGCATTCACATTCTTAGGAATACATTTTTCAAGATCTTCCTTCTCCTTTTCACCTCTAAGCATGTACTTGAAGATCTCATGACTCTTTTTGGTTACAGGACATCCCTCAGCTTTGTTACCCCACTGATTCCTCCAGGGAATTCTTTGAAAACTGAAACTCACCTTGTCTACTCTGTACTACTTCTCTGTCATGGTTCCGGTTGGCTGTACCCCTTTAAATGGTGTGTGCTGTTTGAATTTCCAGCATCTGCAGATTTCCTTGTGCTTGGAGTTCTGTGTCCAGTTCTGGTCACCTCAGTATAGGAAGGATGTGGAAGCATTGGAAAGGGTACAGAGGAGGTTTACCAGGATGCTGCCTGGTTTACAGAGTATGGATTATGATCAGAGATTAAGGGAGCTAGGGCTTTACTCTTTGGAGAGAAGGAGGATGAAAGGAGACATGACAGAGGTGTACAAGATATTCAGAGGAATAGACAGAGTGGACAGCCAGTGCCTCTTTCCCAGGGCACCACTGCTCAGTACAAGAGGACATGGCTTTAAGGTAAGGAGAGGGAAGTTCCCAAGGGGGATATTAGAGGAAGGTTTTTCACTCAGAGAGTGGTTGGTGCGTGGAATGCACTGCCTGTGTCAGTGGTGGAGGCAGATACACTAGTGAAGTTTAAGAGACTACTAGACAGGTATATGGAGGAATTTAAGGTGGGGGGTTATATGGGAGGCAGGATTTGAGGGTTGGCTCAACATTGTGGGCGGAAGGGCCTGCAATGCGCTGTACTATTCTATGTTCTACTCTTTGCTGCAGGAAAGCTTTCACGTACCTGAACTAAATATATATTGTTATCTTCCATGAGGGTAGCATCAGCTTCCATCCACTCACTTCTGCGTGGCACCTTTGACAGGGTGTGTGCTGTTGTGAATGATTTGCCGGGGATATTCAATGTCATTACAGTACTGCATAAGCCTCAATCTGAATCTTTGCAGGCGTGGAGTTAAGTCATCCAAGTGTTTCGAGCTGAGGAGGCTGACAAGTGGCTTGTGGTCCGTATCAAGTAGGAATTTAGTGCCTATCAAGAAGCAGCTGAAATGTTCACAAGCTCACACAAGAGCCAGCATCTCCTTTTCAACTTGGGCATAACACTGTTCAGTAGGACTTGGTGCTCCTGATGCATTTGCCACCGGTGTCTATAAACCACTGCAGTTGTGCTTGAGCGCTCTCCCCTAGGCCAAAGGAAGAGACTTCTATTGAGACTATTGTTGCTTTGTTCAGATCAAAGAATACCAGTGTTGGTGGAGAGATAAGCTCTGCTTCACTTGCTGAGAATGACTTCTCCTGTGCTGTGTGCCAGCTCTCTGAGAGAGGAGGTCATGTAGTGGCTTTGTTTTCATTGCCAAATCTGGAATGAATTTCTCAGCTAATTTACCATGCCAAGGAAACTGTGAATCTTTGATATATTTGTAGGCTGTTACACGTTCTGAACTCATGCCAGTTTGTCTGAATCTGTTTGTACTCCCTCTGAGGACAGTTGGTGGCCTAAGAACTTCATTTCCAACTTTGCAAATTCACATTTCATGGTGATTCCAGCCTATTTCAGTTTCTCCAAGGCAGCTTCTACCCTTGTGTTATGTTCCTCACCTGAGCCTCCAATGATTGTCCATGTGGCAAAATATTCCTTCCAGCCCCTCCAAAATTTGGTTCCTCTTCATCTGACAGAGTTCAGGTCTGAGGAGATGCCAAACGGGAGGCTCTTGAAGGCATAGTGTCCATATGGTGTGATGAAGATTGTGAGCTTCTGCGACTCCAGGGCTAAATGGATCTGCCAGAACCCTAGGTTTGCACCTAGTTTGGTGAAGAACTTTGGTTCCACCCAGCATACCCAATGTGTGCTCAACAGAGAAGAGGGCAGAATAAACTTCTCCCACCTCACTGTGTTACGCAGTTTTGTTAGATCAACACAGATCCTCACAACGCCATCCAGCTTGGGAACAGAAATTACGCCCGCACACTCCATTAGGTCCACTAACTCCAGTTATGATGTCAAGGGCTTCCATTCTCAAGTTCAGCTTTGACTTTGTTCCTCAATGGGATTGATATACATCTTGCAGTGATCAGAGAGTAGGGCCATACTCCTGGCCTCGGTTGGATAATGAACTCTACTTTCAGTACCCCCAGGCTTGTTGACAATTCTAGATACTTCTACAAACTGAATAGCAAATTGAACCTTGCAGCGAGGTTCAGCTTCTCGATGGCATATCGTCCCAGTAGTGTTGAGAAGAGATTCTGAACAACCTCTTTTAACTGTCACTCATTTTTACAGATGGAAGTAGTAAGCATTCCTTTTACACTGAGAATATGTTTCACTGGCCCCCATGTGCACTTTCTTTGTTGGATTTAGCAAAATGCTTATTTTCTTCACCAGTTTTGTGAATAGACACGCGGGCATGACTGTGACATCTGCCCCAGTGTCCGTTTTGAAAGTCACTGCCTCATTTTGCAACTGACCCAGCCTTGTCTATATGAAGCTAGAGCCCCAAGGGAAGCTCTCTCTTTGTCTGAATCATGGCCTTCTTTGACCTCCTGAATGACTGTTTTTGAGTGACATTGGTCAATTCTATTGCATTGGTTGCTTTTCTCTTCTTTTGTTGGACAGAGCTCTTTAACGTGGAATGGAGACTTGACACATTTCCTGCAGGTAACCTACTCTTGGTTTCACTTGTGTGATTTGTTTCAGCTGAGCTCTACTGTCACCACTTCCTGTTGACTTTCTCACAGCACCTTGTTTGCACCCTTCTTTTTGTACAATTTCTAACTTTACCTCAGCATCACTTTTGTGCCTGAGTTTTTCCTGTTGCTGAAGAAAGTTTTCAAAGGTTCAAAGGTTCATTTTGATTGTCAACGTATGCATGTAGAATACAACCCTGACATTTGTCTTCTCTAAGATATCAACTCCCCTCTCCCTGGCATGAAAAAGAAAAACAAGCAAAACTTGTAAACCCCAAAACCCCCCGCCTCCTCCCTCGCAGAAATAAGTGACAAGAGTATCAAATCTTCGACCTCCTCACTCACAGAAAAGAACCGTGACAAAATCATCAAAATTCCAAAGCCCTGCTCACACACAAAAAGTAACAGATCACCCAGACAGAAAAACACACACAAGAACAGACTGTAAATCAACAACCCCTCCCTTTCGTAAAAGCTTCCATATCAGCCACAAGGAAGAAAATGCTGTCTGACCATAGTAATAGCTTTCTCCAGGTTAAGACTTGCCTGCAACTGAAATCACCCTGATAATTTGGTGTCCGTAGCCTGACAACAATCCCATCTCTAATGAGCTAATCTCTGAGATTTCCATATGCACAGTTGTCTGACAAGGCATACAATGCTGTGATGAAGTCATTTATATTTTCATCTGGCTCCTGTTTTCCAGACTTGAACTTTACCTTCTCATATATCACATTTTGCTTTCCCTTGAAATATTCTTTGAAACTGTCCTGCACTGTTTTATAACCATATAACAATTACAGCATGGAAATAGACCATCTCGGCCCTTCTAGTCTGTGCCGAACACTTACTCTCACATAATCCCACTGATTTGCACTCAGCATATAACCCTCTATTCCTTTCCTGTCCATATACCTATCCAATTTTTTTTTTACATGACAATATCGAACCTGCCTCTACCACTTCTACTGGAAGCTCATTCCACACAGCTACCACTCTCTGAGTAAAGAAGTTCCCCCTCGTGTTACCCCTAAACTTTTGCGCCTTAACTCTCAACTCATGTCCTTTTGTTTGAAACTCCCCTACTCTCAATGGAAAAAGCCTATCCACGTCAACTCTATCTATCCCCCTCATAATTTTAAATACCTCTATCAAGTCCCCCCTCAACCTTCTATACTCCGAAGAATAAAGACCTAACTTGTTTAACCTTTCTCTGTAACTTAGGTGCTGAAACCCAGGTAACATTCTAGTAAATCTCCTCTGTACCCTCTCTATTTTGTTGACATCTTTCCTATAATTTGGTGCCAGAACTGTACACAATACTCCAAATTTGGCCTCACCAATTCCTTGTATAATTTCAACATTACATCCCAACTCCTATACTCAATGCTCTGATTTATAAAGGCCAGCATACCAAAAGCTTTCTTCACCACCCTATCCACATGAGATTCCACCTTCAGGGAACTATGCACCATTATTCCTAGATCACTCTGGTCTACTGCATTCCTCAATGCCCTAGCATTTACCATGTATGGCCTATTTTGATTAGTCCGACTAAAATGTAGCAGCTCACACTTATCAGCATTAAATTCCATCGGCCATCTTTCAGCCCACTCTTCTAACTGGCCTAAATCTCTCTGCAAGCTTTGAAAACCTACTTCATTATCCACAAAGCCACCTATCTTAGTATCATCTGCATACTTACTAATCCAATTTACCACCCCATCATCCAGATCATTCATGTATATGACAAAACAGCATTGTACACTTTTTTCTGAACATCTGTCAGTCCTTATTCATCCATGATACCATCTGTTTTATCACTATACCATACATCAGTGTGCTTACTTGATGTTCTTCTGAAGCCTGAGTGACATTGCTTGCAACCCGAAATGTCTTAAAGCAGCTGAGCCATCTCTCAAAGTCCCCTGGTTTAGCGAAATGGAATGTCTCGGTGGGGGGAGGGGTGGTTATTAGGTAAGTAGATGTAGATACTGCAGGTATTTGCTCAATTTTCCCATTTGATTATTGTTTATCTTGTTTGTTTGGAGTTTCTTCTCTCTCTCTGAGAGTTTGATTGACTTCCCTGCTGTGACTGTCTCTGTGCACTTCCCCAGGCTAGTGACCCGCAGATTACAATGTATCCACTTTTGGGTGTAGCTCGAAGGTGCTGCCTATCGACCCTGGCCCTTTCTCATCTCATACACTTAACAAACTAGCATAGACAGTTAAGGTTGGTATGCCTCTGAACATTTTTCGTAGATATACATGAACAAGAACAGTCTTATGGTAAATTCTTTCTTGTTGGGGAACTCACTTGTTTGCAGCACCAATTCATCGATGATCAACCATTTTTCTCACCATGTTGCATTCATTGTTGAGGGATAGTGCAGAGCACACGAGGATATCAGCATGTAGGATACTTTATTGATAACTCTACTTGGGCAGTTCTTGAACTCCCTTGTGGGAGTGGCTCACTGAATAGCATTTGAATAGCACTATTAACTCCCACTACGACAGCCATGGGTACTTGTGATAAATCAGGTTCACAGGTTCGGTAACTGAGGACAGAAGACACTCACTAATGGTATGCAGGTTAGCCTGCTTCATATTTATGCTGTATGTATTTCATTTTGACAGATCTGTAAGATCTGTCTGTTCTGTTTTCATGCTTGTTTGGGTTACTGTTGAAGATAAGAGAGAGGAGAAATGTGTGCCATCCAGTTAGGATGGTCGGATTAAGGGGATGTTTCTCAGCTCAGAGACACCAAGGTCAGGCTCGGAGCTTTTGCTCGAGAGGAGATGAAGGCAGAAGACACTGGAGAGAACCGATTGTAGTATATGATCTGGTTGGAGACCCATTTGTTCGAGATGGATTGCGAGCAATTTTCGAAAGGTGGTTAGTGCTTTCACGTTGGCCGAGGGCTCAGCGCGTGAGTGACAGAAAAGTTCAAGATGAGCTGCAACTTGTAAACATTTGACTGCTAAATCAGAATGGGCCTTTTTCCATTTTGTTATTCTTTACTAACCCTTTAGTTATGATTCAGAAATATAATTCATTTAATCGTGTGCAGAGTCCTGCCTGTTATCTAATGGCATTAATTAGTAACAGGGCAGGGAATTTCAGAGCATCCAAACAGACAGGGGGTTTCTGGGGACGGGGCACTCGGACCTCAATCTCACACGTTTGATCATCTCACGCAGCCGAAGAAACAGGAGTGTTTCATTGTGGGGGTTCGCCTGGGATCAATTCCGTCGGATGTTGTGTGATTGCCCTGAGCATTGATCCAGTGGGTTGTGTGTTTAAGTCTGTTAAGCTATTGTTTGTTAAAGTGATTATGGCACATGGTTATGGATGCTGCAGCAGTGGAGCGGAGGTTTGATAAAGACCTTGTTCTATTTCAGACCAGCACTGATATAATGGCCTGGTACTACAGGGGCCCCGTGGGGGGGGGGGGCGGGTGGGCTCTCCATACTTTCTGAGAGAAGGGGAGTGAAGACGAGCATGCCAAATCAGGAGCCAAGCTTCCCATAGCTTGGGGCGGAGATGTTAAAAACAAACTACTCTCTCCTCTGCGGAGTGAGGTGAAGGAGTGGTCTGACGTAGAAGATCTAATGAGTCCTCCAGCGAGAGGGGAGCATTCTGAGTTGGTAGTGGCCCTTACCTCCCTGGCAAAATGTTTAGGTTCAAAGTCCCAACTATTGTAGGCTCAGCCTGTTTTCAGGAACAAAGCTCACTTCTAAAAGGGAAGAGGAGTATGAAACTTGGGCAGAGCAGACCTCTCTGTTGCTCGATGAGTTGCAGTGCTCTGATGATGAAAAAGAGAGTGACTGGTTGGAAGTTTGAAGGGACTGTCTGTTGATGTAGTGAGATCCATAAATACACAGAACCCCTTTTCTGCCTCTGCGGCCTAAATGCAAGCGCTAGAAAATGTGTTTGGCATGACAGGAAGCCCATTGGAGCTTATGATGGAGTATCAGAACATGCTTCAGGAGAAGGGGGAGAAGTTTTCTGCCTACATTTTTCAGCTAGAGAGTCAGCTAAATTTCTTGCGGCGTAGAGGGACCTTTCAGACAGCTGAGGTGGATCAGTTAAGAATGGACCAAGTGGCGAAAGGTGCCCATTCACAGGACTTGATCGTTTGGGGTCTCTGAATGTCTTGTAGAATGTGCCCCTCCCCCTAGTTTGTTGAGCTGATCAGAGAAGTAAGAGAGGAGGAGAATGTGCTGGAGGCGCAGGAGGGTACTGTCCTCGGTAGTGGTCCCCGAGGCTGAGTTGACCACTGATAACCCACCCTGGCGAGTGGTGAAGGAGCTCGTGGCAGTTTAGTAATGAGATGTCTTGGATGTGATCAGCAGGTGTGCCCCCACCCACTCACATACGATAGAGCTGAAAGGGAGGTGGCCTCCCTAAGGGGACAATCTATGCAGAGGGCTGCTAGTGGCAGAGGTCCCATGAGAAGGGGAGCGGCCGGTATTGTCTGTTCTAACTGTGGTGAAGAAGGACACTTCAGGCAGGAAACCCCTCGGAGAGTGAGCCCCTGGCATCTCGGGGGGAACACATTCCCAGGAATTTATCAAGGAACACCCTAAAGCAAAAAGCCCAATTCCTGAAGGCATTGTGGTTCCAAGCTCCAGTGCATCACTATGGATTGAGGTTATTTATGCCAGAGCCGTACTTGACACCGGCTCTCAGGTTACTCTGCTGTACCGTTCATTTTATATCCAGTATTTGATGCATTTCCCATTGACAGCATTCAGTGTGCTAGAGATCTGGGGCCTTAGTACAGATGACTATCCATGCGATGGTTATTTGTCATTGAAGCTAGAGTTTTCGGAGGCAGAAATGGAATGTTCTTGATACACTAGTGCTGGTTTGTCCAGACCTGGTTGAGAGCCATGAAGCTTCAATTCTTGTGGGGACAAATACTCCTATAGTGAGGGGGCTAGAAGGACCCTGCAAGGAAAAAGTTGGAGAGAGCTTTCTGAAAACACTGGCCATTCACTCTATGTTCCAAACTGCTTTTGAGGAAGCGCGTGGCCGCATTGTGCTGAATGATGAGCATAAACGAGGGACTGTGTGGTTCACTCAGTCAAAACCAGTCGCATTACGGCCTAGGGAAGTAGCAAAAGTGATGGGAAAACCCAGACGTCCAGGAATGCCGAGGCAGATGCGCCGGAAGACCACGAAGAGGAGTCACGCTTACCTGCTGGTGAGGCCCGAACTGCAGAAACCCTCAGTTGTACAGGTAAATAGGATGACACTGAGTGTCAGGAACACTTCAGAGTGGGAGGCCACCCTCTGGCAGGGGATGCCAATGGCACACCTCTTCCTGGTGACAGTAATGTCTGATGAGATGACAAATTATTTCAAAGTCATAGGACATGACCATTTTGTAATGCCCTGCTTCATATTTATGCTGTATGTATTTCAGTTTGGCAGATCTGTAGGAGCTGTCTTTTCTGTTTTCATGCTTGCTTGGGTTACTGTTGAAGATGAGAGAGAGGAGAAATGTGTGCCATCCAATTAGGATGGTCAGATTAAGGGGAGGTTTCTCTGGTGAGGGACGCTAAGGTTGAGCTTGGAGCTTTTGTTTGAGAGGAGATGAAGGGGAAAGGGGCTGCTTCCACTTTGGAAGCAGGAACAAAAGGGCAGAGTATTGTCTGAAAGGTGTAGAGTTAGGTAAGGGAGAAATGCAAAGAGACCTAGGAGTCCTAGTTCACCAGCCAATGAAGGTGAATGAGCAAGTGCAACAGGCAGTGAAGAGGGCAAATGGAATGTTGGCCTTTGTTACAAGGGGAATTGAGTACAAGAGCAAGGATGTCCTTTTGCATTTGTACAGGGCCCTGGTGAGACCACACCTGGAATACTGTGTACAGTTTTGGCCTCCAGGTTTAAGGAAGGACATTCTGGCAATTGAGGAAGTGCAGCGTAGATACACTAGGTTGATTCCTGGGATTGCAGGGCTGTCTTACGCAGAGAGATTGGAGAAATTGGGCTTGTACACACTGGAATTGAGGAGATTGAGAGGGGATCTGATTGAAACGTTTAAGATAATTAAAGGATTTGATAGGATTGAGGCAGGAAATATGTTCCAGATGTTGGGAGAGTCCAGTACCAGAGGGCATGGATTGAGAATAAGAGGTCAGTTATTTAAAACAGAGTTGAGGAAGAGCTTCTTCTCCCAGAGAGTTGTGGAGGTGTGGAATGCACTGCCTCGGAAGACGGTGGAGGCCAATTCTCTGGATGCTTTCAAGAAGGAGCTAGATAGATATCTGATGGAAGGGGAATCAAGGGATATGGGGACAAGGCAGGGACTGGGAATTGATAGTGAATGATCAGCCATGATCTCAGAATGGTGGTGCCGGCTAGAGGGGCCGAATGGTCTACTTCTGCACCTATTGTCTATTGTCTATTGTCTATTAAACGTCTAGCCAGGAGAGAGGCAAAAGATAATATTCGACATTTAGTCAAACTCAGACGTAAATCTGTCTCACCCCAGAAACCGAACAAAGCAATTAAAGGGTTTGGTTCTAGGTGGTGATTCAGAATATATGATAACGTTATGAAGACATCTTTCCAAAATTTCTCCAAGGTAGGGCAAAACCAGTACATATGAATGAGAGAGGCCTCGCCCCTTTTGCATTTATCACAAAGCAGACTAATGTTAGAGTAAAATTGAGATAATTTAGATTTAAACATATGGGCTGTATGAACAATCTTAAACTGTAAAAGGCAATGGCGAGCACAAAGAGAGGTTGAATTAACCGATTTGAGAATCGAGTCCCAAGTCTCATCAGATAAGGAGGTACTTAAATCCTGCTCCCATGTCATTTTAATTTTATCTACAGGGGCACGTTGTAAGGCTGCTGATTTATCTCGAATAAATGATATTAAACCTTTACCTAGTGGATTAATGGAAAGAAATAAGTCCATAACATTTTTCTCAGGCATTTCAGGGAAGTTAGAAATTAAAGGAACAATAAAGTTTCTAATTTGGAGATATCTAAAAAAATGAGCATTGGGCAGATTGAACTTAGCAGGAAGCTGTTGAAAAGAAGTGAAGCAATTATCAATAAAAAGATCTTCAAAATGTCTAATGCCCTTCCTATACCAATCATGAGATTATGTAAGACAGGGCTAGAAACAGAAAAACCATGGAAACCATAAAATTCCTAAACTGAGCCCATATACGCAAAGTGTGTCTAACAAGAGGATTAACTATTAATCTGGACAAACTACTAGGGAGTACAGAACCAAGAAGTGCAGAGATAGATAATTCTTTAGTGGAGCTTGACTCCATTGCCAGCCAATTAGGGCACTCGGGTTGGTCATGGAAGAAAGACCAAAAGGTAGCACAACGTATATTGGCTGCCCAATAATATAAACGAAAGTTAGGTCAAGCCATGCCACCCTCTTTTTTAGGTTTTTGGAGATAGACTTTATTAATTCTAGAGTGCTTATTCTTCCACAGATATGACAAAATAATAGAGTCTAAGGAATCAAAAAAAGATTTAGGAATAAAAATTGGGATTGATTGAAATAAATATAAAAGTTTAGGGAGAACATACATTTTAACAACATTAATACGACCTACCAAAGACATAGATAGAGGTGACCATTGTAACAGGCTCTGTTTTATAGTATATGAAAGATTGGCAAAATTTTCACAAAAGAGATCTTTAAACTTCCTTGTGACTGTAATCCCAAGATAAGTAAATTGATTATGAACTACTTTAAAAGGGAGATCATGAAATGTTAATTCTTGTGCTTCTTTATTAATTGGGAGAAGTTCACTCTTATGTAAATTAAGTTTATAGCCAGAGAAATGGCTAAACTGGTCAAGAAGTGAAAACATTGGAGGTAAGGATGTAGATGGATTTGAAAGAAAAAGTAATAAGTCATCAGCATAAAGAGAAACTTTATGCTCAACACCCCCTCTCCAAATCCCGGTCAATTCAGGACAATTTCAAAATGCTATCGCCAAAGGCAATATAGCCAAATCAAAGAGAAAGGGACTTAAAGGGCATCCCTGACGGGTGCCACGTTTGAGGTTAAATAACTGGGATTTCGGAAAATTAGTTAAAACAGAGGCAGTAGGAAACAAATACAGCGATTTGATCCAAGAGATAAAACTTTGACCAAAGTCAAATTTTTCTAAAACTGCAAAAATGTAGTTCCACTCTATACGATCAAATGCTTTCTCCACATCGAGGGAAATAACACATTCAGGAATCCCAGTTGGAGGTGAATATAAAATGTTAAATAAACACTGAATGTTAAAAAAAGGAAGCCGGTTTTTAATAAAACTAGTTTGGTCATCAGAAATAATAGAGGGAATAACAGTTTATAATCTATAAGCCAAAACTTTAGCCAAGATTTTAACATCAACATTAAGCAAAGAAATCGGCCTATACGAGGAACACTCTGTTGGGTCTTTACCCTTTTTTAGTAAAAGAATAATGGATGCCTCATTAAAAGAGGGTGGCAATTTGCCGTAATTAAACGAGTCAGATAATACTGAGAATAACTGAGGAGAAAGAAGTGAAGAGAATGATTTATAAAATTCTACAGGGAACCCATCAGGTCCAGGAGATTTCCCTGAGGACAATGCAGAAATTGCAAAAGATATTTCTTCTGAAGATAAAGGCGCATTAAGTTTGGCTTTAAAATCAGATGAAAGTGAAGGAATATTCAGATTATTTAAAAAATGATCAACAGAGATATTGTCATTCAAAGATTCAGAGGAATAAAGTCGAGAATAGAAATTTTTAAATGCGTCATTAGTTTCTAAGTGATCCGATGTAAAGTCTCCACTCTCCTTCTGGATCTTTGTAATATGTTGTTTGGCTTTGGAACGCCTCAGCTGATTGGCTAGAAATTTACCAGATTTGTCACCATGAATGTAAAAGCGACTCTTACTTTCAATAAGTTGGCGTTCGACAGGTTGAGTAGACAGAAGATTAAATTTAGTTTGAAGTTCTGCACGCTTCTTGTATAGTTCAGGATTCTTAGTTTGAGCATATAGTTGATCCAATTCTTTAATCTGATTAATGAGGTCTAATTGATCTGCACAGGACTTTCTATTAAGATTTGCTGTATAGGAGATTATTTGATCCCTCAAATATGCTTTCATGGCATCCCAGACAATCTGGGATGACACTTCAGGTGATGTATTGGTGTTTAAATAAAAAGTTATCTGATCCTTAATAAATTTAAGAAAATCATCATCTGATAATAAAGTCGAATCAAACCGCTAGTGTTTATTCCTCTGAGGGAGACCAGGAAAGTTTAAAGACAGAGTAATTGGGGCATGGTCAGAAATCAGTATACTCTGATAATCACAAGAATAGACAAATGGAATGAGTTGGTTATCGAGTAAGAAGTAGTCAATTCTAGTCAAGGTATGGTGAACATGTGAAAAAAAAGAATAATCTCTCTCAGTAGGAAGAAGGAAACGCCATATATCAGAGATACCATAATTAGAGAGAAATGATTGGATAGCTAAGGTAGATTTAGTAGGTGGTCTAGTAACAGAGGACGATCGATCCAAATTAGGATCTAACAAACAATTGAAGTCACCACTCAGTATAAGAGAGTATGAGTTTAAGTCTGGTCGTGAGGGAAAAAAACGTTCAAAAAAATTAACATCATCAAAATTGGGGGCATACAGGTTTGCTAGTACAACTTTAGTATTATATAGTTTACCAGAAACAATAATAAAACAGCCATTTGTATCAAATATCTTATTATAGAGTTCAAAAGGAATATTTGAGTTAATAAGGATGGACCCCCCCCCCAGCTTTGGCGGCAAAGGATGAATGAAAATGCTGACCCGCCCACTTTGACAAAAGCCGGGAGTTATCAAAACAATGAATATGAGTTTCTTGAAGGAAAGCAATGTCAGCTTTGAGTTGTTTAATATGTGAGAATATCTTCCTCCTTTTAACAGGATGATTCAATCCCTTTACATTCCAGCTCACAAATTTAAGTGTACTAGCCATTATCAATTGTTAATGCATAGAAGGCAGCAGGCATATAAAAAGTCAAGCAGTACAATAACAGTCTGGGAGCAAAAATGTAAACATAGGATTTGTAGAATCAAAACATAAACATGTCCTGAGTAACAAAGGAAAGCAAAAGAAACAGTGAGTCGTGTTAGAACTGGAGAACCCACCCCACCCTTGCAACCCAAAACTAGACGGCTACCAAAAAAAGCAGCTGGCTCTACCAAAAAAATTAACCCAAATATGACTTCCAGTTCTGTGTCATTAACAACAGTTCCGTATAAATACTATAGCAAATGGTAACTAGTTTATGCACTAGAAAACATAATTACAAATAGGAACAACTTCAACAGAAGTATAAAACTTAATACAGAGAAAATCAGAAGAAAACCAAAACTAACCTACCACGAAAAATTATAGAAGATTAAAAAAAGAAAAAAAAAGGGAGGGAGAAAAGGGGGAAATTATAGATTTGAGGAGAGTACTTATCAACCATTTACAGAAAAAAAAAAGCAAAACTTAAACTGTGAATCAACCAACAGGGAGGCCTTCAATAAAAACTCTAAACCTCCAAAACAAGTTAGAGTCAATTGTAGAACTCTATAGATAAAGTTATACAAGAATAAAATAGATTACACAAGTACAATCTAAACGTCTGCAGGGAAACATTAAACTCAGATTATCTATTTAGAAAAAACACACCAAGTCCAGGGAGAGATTGTTTACAGCCCTTAGAGTTTCAATAGATAATGTCTGAGTTATTCAAGTAAAGTCTGAGTCCGGAAGAAATAATTTTACTACGAGAGATACTTATCCACCATTTTAGAAGGTCCGACCGGGTTCCGAAGAAGACTGGATGGCTGGAAGACTTCCAACAAATGCCTCAGCCTCCTTCACTGATTTAAACCACTTATATTCTCCAGTAGTAAGCGCAATTCGGAGATCGGCTGGATTTCGAAGGGAGGGTCTAAGTCCACGATCGAAAAGCACTTTCATTACACCTTTAAACTCAGCATGCATCTTCAGAACCTGGGGGGCAAATTCCTCCACAAAACGAATGACTGAATTTTGAAAAGCAAAAGTACCTCTGCGGCGTGCCTCCATAATCAGAAGGTTTTTCACCTGGTGTTGATGAAAGCACAAAATTACCGGTCTTGGGCGGGAACCCAGAATTGCGCGGGGAACGTAGATCCTGTGTGCCCTTTCAAGCTCAGGTGGATTCGGAAGAAATTCTTTTCCAAAAATCTCACAGAGAAAATCGGAAAAAAAATTCATGAGAGAACCCTGATCAGTGGCCTCTGGCAAACCAAGAATTTGTAGATTGCAACGTTTGCTCCGGTTTTCAAGATCTACCATTTTGGAAAAAAGTTTACCATTCTTCTCCTCTAGACTGGAGCAGAAAGTTTCAAGGTATTGAACATGGCGTTTTAAATCTTCAGAAGTCGAGTCGATGCGAGATAAATGTTCAGCATGTTTGTCCACTCTAGTGTTGATCCGATCCAATTTGACATCCAGCTGGTTGAAAGAAGTTCTAAATTCCTTTAAAATATCTTCTCGATGCTGTTCCAAAGCAGTGAGAATGTCAGTTGACAAAGCCGTAGTTTCCTTTTTCCCGGTTTTAGTACTTTTGGTAGACATTATAAGATAGATGTGTTCGCAGGCAAGTAAGAGACCTAATAAAATACCTAACTAAGGTTTAAGAATGGAGACATATTGTGCAAAGATAGGGAGAATAGGGATAGGGAGCAAAAGTTCGGAGCAGCTAAACAATCTCCATCTTACCGGAAGTCCCATGCGGGGCCGGAGGTTGTCTTCCCTAGACTTACGCAGCCGAGAAAACCAGGGTCTTTCATTTACAAGACAAAGCAGACGCTAAGCATTCAGTAAACCGATAAAGCTAAACTCGGTTACAGATACTGGTCTAAACTGAGCATCCAAAGTGGCAGGACAAAACAGACAGTAAACGCACACAAAGTGGCAAATACTTATCTAAGGTGTGCACCCGGGCCCTCAGTGCTGCCGCACTCCCCCAGTGTCTATCGTTACCATGGCACTTTCATCTACCTGGCCCATGATGACCTGAGAGGAAAAGAAACCATATTGTTTACAACATGCTAGATTTAAACCCTACCAGCGCTATGACGACATCAGCTAAATGGGAGCTAGGTGCTATATAGGTCAATCTGTGCCTCCCATGGTGTAGTGGCTTTTGATTAGCAGGTAAGTTAAGACACTTACTGCAACATTACTTCGGTAAGCATATTATTTTAAGATATTTAGAGATCTATCAATCCTCGAAATCGGTGGACTCCTAACTGCGTAGCAGCATATCTTGTTTTTCAATAAAACTCAATTAATCTGATTAGAAGCATAAATGCAAGGAGATCAGATGGAAGATTCTCTTATTTCCGGCAAACACCAATTGGGGTTCGATTCCCTCTGCTGTCTGTAAGGATTTTGTATCTTCCCCCTGTGACCACATGAGTTTCCTCCGGGTGCTCCAGTCTACTCCCATTTTCCAAAGATGATGGTTAATTTTAGAGTTAGTAAGCTATGGACATGCAATTTTGGTGTCAGAAGTGGGGCGATAGTTGCAGGCTGCCCCAGCTCATCTTCGCTGATTTGATTTGACACGAACAATGCATTTCACCCATATGTTTCGATGTACAAGTGACACATAAAGCTACTGTTTAAATCTTTAACCTTTAGCATTGTAATGCATACTTAAAAATAAAACTAGACACCTGCATAATATGCAGTATTTGGACTATGAAAATCTGCAGATGCTGGAAATCCAAAATAAAATGAGGAGACATTGGAAGCTCATAGCAGGTTTAGAGACACCAAGCTGATGTTTCAGGTAAAGGGCCTTTCATCAGAAATGAAGAAGTGAAAAGTCAAGTTTGATTTAAGATGCAGAGTGGGAAGTTGTTCAGAGAAGCCAGCCAATGTCTGTGACAGTGGGTAGACAAAAATTGTTTACTAATTAGTTATAAAGCAAATTTTTGAAAAAACAGAAAGGTGTAGGTATATTTGTGGAGAGAGAAAAAAAATGGAAATTATACCTGAAGTTGTTAAATTCGATATTAAGAACTCACACAAGGTATTCTGCGGGTCTTGGAAATCCATAACACACAAACAAATTGACAGAGGAACGCAACAGGATCTACAGAGAGGAAGTAGGAGATCTCAGGGGTAAGTTTTTTACGCAGAGAGTGGCGAGTGTGTGGAATGGGCTGCCAGTGACAGTGGTGGAGGCGGAAACGATAGGGTCTTATCAGAGACTCCTGGATAGGTACGTGCAGCTTAGAAAAATAGAGGGCTGTGGTAACCCTAGGTAGTTCTAAGGTAAGGACATGTTTGGCACAGCTTTGTGGGCCAAAGGGCCTGTACTGTGCTGTAGGTTTTCTATGTTTCTATGCTTTTCTGTAACATTTTGGGTTGAGCCCCTTCATAAGGCTCCAACAGCTACAACACTACTAATTATTTAAAAAGCAAATTAATGAAGGGCTTATCCTTGAGCTGATTTTGGGCATTAATAGAGCAATGTAGGTAGCTGCACTCAGTGTGAGAGTGGAATGGAGACAGGAATTTCAGAGTCACCTTTGCAAAGAGAAGAAAGGTGTTCTGTAAAATGTTCACTTAATCTCAGGGTTAGGCTGTGAAGATCTGATTTTTCAGTGAACGTTCAAACTACTGAATTACAATTGTCCATCACCTAAGACACATTTTTTCTGCATCATCTTTCATATTGACAGTACCTACTACCAAAGCAAAAGCTGTATTCATTTTCCATGACACTGTCTGAATTGGATTCATCATTATTCCTTGAAGAGCTCTCAAAAAGTATCAATAATGTTGCCTTATGGTATCATTGCTATCTAACAAAATAAAAAGAACAATCTCTTTATTTGAAGAAGTTTTCACTCAGACTGATGCCTCAATTGCAAGCAGTTTGTTTTGACATGCTGTAATTGAAATATCAAGGAAAGTTTTTAATAAAAAAAACTTCACTTTCTTCTAAAAATATTCTTATTTTGTAATATAAATTCCCTTAACTTAGGCCAGTGAAATTATCTTTGAGATCATTGTTGCCCAATAAACGTTTACAGCATCCAACACAGGTCGTACAATTAGGTTAAATGATCAAAATATTAGATAAATGACAAGGTAATTGTTTCAATGAGAGAGATATACCTTTGATCAGAACTGTAATTCGATACTCACAGAGTCATAGTCAATCACCACAACAGTACAGAAAAAGGCCTTTCAGCCCATTTAGTCCATGCCAAACTGTTATTCTGTCTAGTCCTATTAACCTGCATCAAGAAAATAACGCTCCATATTCCTCCCATCCATGTACCTATCCAAAATTTTCTTTGATATTGCAAATGAGCCCACATTGACCACTTCCACCACCCTCTGATTGAAGAAGCTCCCATTAGGAGCCCCTTCAATATTTCACCTTTCACACTTAACTTATGACCTCTAGTTCTAGTCTTACCAAATGCCAATGGGAAAAGCCTGCTTGCTTATCTATACTCATAATTTTGTGTACCTCTGTCAAATCTCCAATCATTCTCCTCCCCTCTATGAAATAAAGTTCTGACCTATTTATGTATTATTTATTGATACAGCGCAGAATAGGCCCTTCCAGTCCTTCGTGTCACACCGCACAGCAATCTCCAATTTAATCTCAGCCTAGTCACAGCACCTGGCAGCAGCACCAGACCGATGGCACAAAGCTGCGTACGCACCTGTTCCAACAGCCGTCATTCCATGTCCAACCTGCAACAACATGTGTGCTTCGGCCTTTGGCCTCCGGAGCCACATGCATATCCACAGATGACTGCGCAATGCTTCGTCTTCCTCAGAACCCGAGAGACAACCGCCAATCACATGACAATATACAATGACCAATTAACTAATCAACTGGAATGTCTTTTGACTGTGGGAGGAAACAGGAGCATCTGGAGGGAATCCACACGGTCACAGGGAGAAAATGTAATGTCCTTACAGGCAGTGGTGGGAAATGAACCTAGGTCACCTGTACCGTAGAGCGTTGTGCTAACGACTAAGCTAACTTGTCACCCCAAGCCTATTCAATAATTCTGGCAATTTCTTGTTGATATTCTTCCTGTGGGTACATGATGGAACAGCGCACAATGCTCCAAATTTGGCCTCACCAACATACTATAAAACTTCAACATAACATCCAATCCCTGTACTCAATACTTTGATTTAAGAAGGCCAATGTGCCAAAAGCTCTTCTTACAACCTTACCTACTTGTGATACCAATTTTGAGGAACTATGGATCTGTATACTCAGATCCCTCTGTCTACCACACTCCTCAGTGCCCTACTGTTCACTGTGTAAGTCCTACCCTGATCAATCCTCCAAAACTGCAACACCTCACACTTGCCTACGTTAAATTTCATTTGCCGTTCTTCATCCCTATTTTCCAGCTTCTCCAGATCCCTCTGCAAACTTTGATGGCTTTCTTTGCTGTCCACTACACTATTAATCTTGGTGTTTTCTGAAAATTTGCAGCCCCAGTTTAACACATTATCATCCAGGTCATTGATACAGATGACAACAGCATCGATCACTGAGGCACACCACTAGCCACAGGCCTCCAATCAGAGAGGGAACTATCTACTACCCCTCTCTGGCTTCTCCTGGAAAAATGTCAAATCTAGTTTACTATCTCATTCTGAATGGCAAACGATAGATTATTCTTCACCAGCTTCCTATATTGGACTTTGTCAGTGGCCTTCCTAAAATCCACGTAGACAATATCTACTGCGGTTATGTTTTCTAACTCCAACACATAAAATCTAATTGAAAGGAAAATAAGGGAGTTGGGAGTAACTTGTGTACTTCATTTCATTTTTACTTTGAGTGAGGCATATCAGATGTTCACATCAGACATGGTGACGTAATGATGTATGCTATTTTGTGTTTTTACATTTAACCTGTAATGAATTATTTAAACAAAGAATGCCTAATCAAACAATATGTTTACAATATTACTCAAATATTAAATACACCACACTCTTCCCTGCTTAGCTATAAAATCCAACTCAAAATTGGATTCATCTCAACTATATGCACAATATACCATATAATATAATTACAATATAGACATCCACAGCATAATCAATTTAAATTGTCCTTTTCAGGTCTAACAATCTAATCATTGTGGAGGCTTTCTTACTCTTGTGGGATAATGTCTTTGGGCAGGTGGGACTTGTAGCTGTGAAGCAATCTCAGATTCTGGGGCCTCCTCTGTGGTGTTTGTAGAAGTTGACTGTGGGACAGCAAGAAGTGTTCTGACAGCTCTGCACACTCTTCTTCTCCAACAATTGACTCTGCCTTCATTAATTGATTGATGTGTTATCTCCAAATGCTATCAGACGCAGCCTCTACTGTGTAGGAGAGTGGTCCAGTTCTGAGTACCCATTTTTGATCACATCGGTAGTCCCTTGCCAGGACTGCTTGTCCAGAAGTGGAACACCGAACCCCCTTTGTTTGAAGAGCCTTCAGTTTGTCTCAGCTGTTTGTCCTGCATACTCCTTCTGAGACTGGGTTTGAGGAGAGCCAAGCGTGAGTGCAAGAAACGACCCAGGAACAGCACAGCTGGTGAGTTATTAGGTGTGAAGTGTGCTGCATAGCAATACGCGACAAAGAAACTGGCAAGCTTCTGATTCAGTTTTAGTGTATGTGTTCTGCCGACATTGCTTGCAGTGCGTCTTTAGACTCTGTAAAAACCTTTCCATCATGACATTTGTAGCTGAGAGGTATAATGCAGATGTAATATATCTTAATCCATTCATTTTCTGGAATGACTGAGATTGCTCCTCAACAAACGGTGGTCCAACGTCACTAAGTATTCTGGAACTCCAGTCCTTGAGAAGAGGCTTCTCAACACGTCAACACTGTGCAAGGCTGTATTGGAGATTATTGCGAATACTTCTGACCACCTTATAGCTGCATCCACTACTACAAAGAAATTTGTGTCAATGAATGGTACGACAAATGCACAGAAATCTCTTCCCAGGTAATGCCAGCCATTCCCACGGTTGGCATCCGAAGCAGTGTATAACAAGCTGCTCAATCTGCTGATCTACCCCAGGCCACCAGACATACCGTCGAGCCAATACTTTCTTTTTGACCACACCTAGAAGCAATTTCAAGCTTCAGCTCTCAGCTTTGATGGTGCAACAACGTTTAATTCACACGTGAGGCAACTTCTGATAAGGTCAAGATCATCCCAGTGTTGGTAAAAATGGTGGAGCTGGAGATTCTGCTCCACATTTCAGTCATTTTGGGTGACCATGTAGACCTGAGAGAGTGTGCAGTCTTTACTGGTTTCCCTTTGGATCATCTCTGCCATAATAGGGAGCCTTTTGATTTGCATTAGGGAGAAAACATCAAGAGAAGTGTCCTCCTTTGTAAATTTGTCAGGTACTGTATTTCCTTTTCTAAGGGTAAATGGGATAACATGTGACATGACTGCAACTACACAGGACAGTGTAGATCATAATTTGTGAGTATAGTGTCCGATGTCACCATTTCCTTTGGAAAGCCATCTCACACTGCTTTGTTCATTGCTATTTCTTCCTGATCTACAGAAATGAGCTTAAAGGCAGGAACCTGTTATAGTAATTGACAAACCTTAAAAAGGACTGTAACTGTGAAACATCCTTTGGCCTTGGGGCATCCACCACTGCTTGAATTTCCTCAGCACACTTGTGTAATTTTTGTGCGTCATTGATGTGACCACAGTAAATGTTGCTCGGTTAAAGAATTCACGCTTGTTACGACATGGTCTGAGTCCATAATCTTCTAATCTTTTTAACACTGCCTTGGGATTTTGGAGACATCCCTGTTATCCTTACTAGTAACAATTATGGCATCCAGAATACACTGAGTGCCTGGACATCTTTGGAGCAACTGGCCCACAGCTTTTCTCCAGAAAAGTTTGTGAAGGTATTCTCTATCCTGGACAGAGGGTATTGACCTACTCTCACTACTAGGCTGATAGTGACTTTAAAATCACCACAGATCCTGACAGACCCATTATTCATGGCCACAGGGACCACTGTGGGTTCCAGTCAACCTTGGAATTAATTCCTTCAGCCTTCATGCAATCAAGCTCACTGGTAACTTTATCATGAATGATATAAAGAACTGGATGGGCCTTGTAAAATTTGGGTCTGGTATTTTCAATTAACACTATTTTACCCTTGATATGTTTGAGTTTTCCAATGCCATCCTTGAACACTACCATGGCGTCATCCAATACCTTATTTAATAAAACACACACAAAATGCTTGAGGAAATCAGCAGGTCAAGCAGCATCTATGAAAGTGAATAATGAGTCGACTTTTCAGACCAAGACCCTTCTTCAGGACTGCTTTCAGATGACTCTGTTGCAGGGGGTGTGGCACGCAAATGGTGGATGGATCTCCAATCAAGTTGTAGTTGTCTCAGCCGTTTATGGCCCCACAATGCTGGCCCTCCAGCTTTTGCCACATACATGCCCAATATGGCTTGTTGGTTGTTGTATCTCACTGTTACATATGTTAACTTTTCTCCAGTATATGTTCTTAAGTAGATATCTGTAGGCTTCAGTTCAGTATCTTTGAAATGCCATTCAAACTCATTTTGTCAAATGACTGCAACAGCCAATCCAGTTTCCAATTCTATTTTCACTAATTTGCCATTTATTTCTGGCATAAGCCATATTGCTTGTCTATCATTAGTTTTCATATTATAAATTTCAATACCATCCAGAACTGTGTCACTCTCAACATTATCACAGCTGTCATAAACAGTGCATAGGGCTCTTTTTGAAACTGCTATTTGGCTTTTCATCTTTTTCTCTTCCTTGGACAATCCATTTAATTTTGTCTGCCTGACGTGCTCTTTCAACATTTTCTGCAAGTTATGCCTTTAAACTCGCTGATCTTTAAGAGCCATCGCCACAACGATAACATAATTTGTTTGGCTAGACCAGTTTTTGTTTAGATGTTGCAATTTTATTCACACTGACTTTCATTCCTGTCTGCAACTCATTTGTGTCTCTGTCTGCTGTTTTCATTGATACAATTTCAACTGCTTTTTTAAAATAGTTGTGCTTTAGTTAGTAGCCGTTTTTGAGTGCTTCCCTATAAGATTCCACAAACAAAGCAATCTCTCATTAAGTCCGTCTTTGAGGACTTAATGCTCAGATAATCTCTTCAACCCAGCCATATATGCTGAAAGCTGCATCATTTTGATTCTGTTTATCAAACCAAATGCATTCTGCAGTCAACGGTTGTGGGAGTTGTGATACTGTGCTGCCTTAAACCTTAAATTTTGCCACGCTGCCATTAAGATGTAAGAAAATCAAGTAATTTGACAGCATATGTTGTAAAGGCTCACTTTTATTATATATTGTCTGCATTTCAAGTAGCTAAATGCTTATTGCCGTCCATGTCAATGAGCAGATATATTATAAGGGGCTGTCATGATAGGGTAGCAGTTAGTACAATGCTATTACAACTCAAGGTATATATAGCACTTTATATATCCTTAGAATGGCCCAAAGATAGTCACAGCCAACAAAACTTGCTCACTATTATTCTGTGTGTAGCAAAGGTTCACAAGTAAGACTCTCATCTCACGGTGGCCATCAGGAAGGAGGTAGAGGACCCTTGGGTCCCGCACCACCACGTTCAGGAACACACTTCAACCATCGGGCTCCTGAACCAGCATGGAAAACTTGGCTCACCACAATACTGAACTGAATACAACCTATGGTTCACTTTCAAGGAATCTACAACTCACATTCTCAGCATTAATTTCTTCATTTTTTGTATTTAAACATTGTCTTTTTTTCTGGTTGCTCGTCAGTTTGTTTATAATTTTTCATTGATTTTATTGTATTTCTTGTTCGGTGAGTACTGGCAGGAAAATGACTCTCAGGGTAGTACATGTACTTTGCTTACAAATTTACTTGGTACTTTGAGATGTAATGTTCCACAAATAAAATGCATGACAAATAATGGAACCTTTTATATTGATGGAGAGATAAATTGTGACCATGGTGTTGGCAGAATATCCCTTTTATTCACTGAATTCTTCCATATTATCTTACACAGCAGCTAAGCAGGCACATAGGCTCTTATTTGACCGCCCAATCCGAAATACTGGTATCCTTGGCAATGCAGCATTCTCAGAGTTTTGCACTAAAAATGTAGGTTATCATCAGTGGTGAAAAAAAAACTGCTGAAAACTCTCAGCAGGTCAGGCAGCATCTGTGAAATAAGAAGCAGAGTTAACGTTTCAGCTCAAATGCTCTTCACCAATTACCATTGACCCACAAAGAACAGCCTTAAAATAAATCGTGGAGTTGACATATACTTGCAGGAACAGCAAAATAGCCCACGTCAACAACATTTACAAAAGCATTGAGCCATTTATTTTTTACAATGTATTGAAAATTTACATCATAGATTCATACATTTTACAAACTGTTTTTCATAAAAATATATTTCTTTACAAAAGAAATTTTTATGCATCTAATTATAATAAACATGATACAGAAGAGTAAGGAGGTTGTACATGAAATTTCTTTCAGGTACAGTTTAATATTTATTCTAATTTTGTGGATGTTCTTTGTTTATTGCAGTCATATATGGGTACAAATTTGGGTGAGCAAGAATATATGATTCAATTTAAAGCAAAATAATTTCTGTTGATTTGACAATAGCTTACGATGCGCTGTGAAATTTGTCTATTTCAATGTAATCAATTCTTGTAATTAAAGATAATTGGATCTTCAAGCCAAAAGGCTGGTCTTGAACCAGGGAGTAAACCACTCAAAGGGCATTTTAGGAGCACAATCTTGGCTGCAATTAATTTTTGGTAGGCACAATGCAAACATTACAGTTACAGCAATAGTAATATCTTCAGTTAGTGGATAATCCTTCCAGAAAAAAATTAAACAAATTATTTTATATTGATTGTACTTTTTTAACTTTACATGCGAGTGCTTTTTTTTATCACAGTGGTAATAATCTTTTGCACGTAATGAGTTGAGCTTCAGACTGTGACCAACTGTTCAATAGCGATGAAAAGTGGAGACTTAACACTTCTGCAATGCTTCGCATGACATGGCTCTACCCGTTAAGGCAAATGTTAAAGAAGGTGACCAATAGGAGTGTAAGGTGTCATGTGGAGTTTGGCTGCCATTATAACAGTAGAATAAACATCTGATACCAAGGTGAACTCCCAGATATATCACGATCATCCATGCAAGAGGTACATTTCTTGACTCTCGTTGATAAACAGACTCAGAATTCATTAACATCTACTGTGCAGATGTACAATGTAAAAACAAATACATTTTCTTCATAAAGAATGGTCAAGGCAAACAACTGGCTCAGGTGATATCCCCTAGTACTGTAGACTATAATCTGATGTACAAAACTCCAATCAGATTTAATCAGGTGTGTTTGATCTAACTGCCATAAATTTGTAACCATAATACCATATCGATAATGCAAAAAGCTTGACATCCACACCATAAATCACCTAATGTTGAAAGGGTCTGGATGAACTGTTGTAAGCACATACATAAGACCATAACTTTATTAGATAATAAATAAAATGGTATGTTGCAATAAAAACACAATAGAATAATTAAATAATAATGAAGCATGCAACACATCGTGCATATGCGTCTTTTGAAAATTATATAGTATAAATATTCTTCATCTTATTCTGTGGCGAGAATTCAATACTTTGTACGAAGAATACCAATTTAAATCAAAAAAAGGTGAAAAATTAAATAAATGAAAAGATTTTTCTTGGCAATCAAAAAAGACTGTTAGTGTTCCATAGAAATCTGTTTAGTGAGTATCACACTGGCCGCTTTATACTCAAGTATTCAAAATCAGTTTTGCAGTTGTACCTTATAAATGTTTCTTTTTACACTTAACACTAGAAAGCAAAACCTGTAATAATGTTACTATACAGTACTTCATGGTCTTTGTTACATATTCAGTGTCCCAACCTTCATGCCAAATCCTAGCCCCTATTGTTTGTCACATTGAGAACGGTGGTTCAATGCTCCTCAAGTATCTGTAGTTTTCTTCTGAGAGAGTACTTAGGTTTTATTTTGAAAAAATTGTGGCTAAGCACTCTTAGAGTGCAGCTAAAGTTGCTGAAAAGCTCTCCAGTGACAGAACGAAGAGCATATCTGTTCCAACTGGGCGAGCCATGAAATCGTGTTCATTTCCTTTTCTGGTTCTTCAGATAAATCTGGTACATTAAATTCCTGAAAAATGTGCTTTAAATAGCAGTGAACCAAATGTGCATTGTACATAAGTTGGTTTAGTCAAAATCTAGATGTCCCAAGGATGCAAAGCGCTAGATGTTTATCAGGCTATGTAATCAAACCAAGTTTCTGCCTTATACCATTGTACAGACTGTGTTGAGATTGGGATCGAATCGAACTGCCTTGCCTTCTGCTGATTTTGCACTTGTGTCATACATTGGATTTTCAAAAGCTGCTTGACCATTATTGTTTTCATGTACAGAGCAGCCGGTGTACTGTGTCTTGGGAGCAGTCCTAAAGAAAAAGAAAGAACAACATTGAATCTAGGTTCGTGGCAAAATATCATGAGAATAGAATCAAACAGCACAAATAGAATATCAGTGAGACTCGACGTAGATTGGGAGACTGCTTCACCTCCTCTACTGCCATGATGAGACCACACTCAGGTCGGAGAAGCAACACATTATGTTCCGTCTGGGTAACCTCCAACCTGATGGCATGAACATCAATTTCTTGAACTTCTGGTAACTGTTCCCCCAACTATTCCCATTCCCATTTTCCTCTCTCACCTCATCTCCTTACCTGCCCATCACCTCCCCTTGTTGCTCTTCCCCCTTCCCCTTCTTTCATGGCCTCTGTCCTCTCCTATCAGATTCCCTCTTCTCCAGTCCTTTATCTCTTTCACCTATCAACTTCCCAGCTCTATACTTCAACACTCCCCTTTCCCATTTCACTTATCATCTTGTACTCCTTCCTCCCCTCCCCCCACCTTGTTATCGAACTTCTCATCTTTTTTTCCAGGCCTGATGAAGGGTCTCAGCCTGAAACGTTGACTGTTTATTCTTTTCCATAGATGCTGCCTGGCCTGCTGAATTCCTCCAGAATTTGTGTGTGTTGCTTGGATTTCCAACATCTGCAGGTTTTCTCATCTTAGCACAAATAGAAGATTTGGTCATCGTACCTTAATCAGTTTCCTGAAAATTCTACCATTTAATTCCACTCTGTTGCTGGTGCTCAAGGTCCACAAGGTTCAGCTTTTAAAAGAATATACTCAATTTCTTTTACAAGTTTCTATTAAATCTGCATCTGGCATACTTTTAGGGAATTGATTCCAGTTCATAACCATTCATTGTATAAAGTAATTTATTATTTCCTTACTCTGGTTTTAACCTTTTGTTGCCAATCATAATCTTGAAAGTGCTTCACAATTACTTCTCTGCAACATTTTTTGCAATGCTCTCTCAATGTAAAGCATAATTATAAATGAGCAGAGGAATTAATTTCCACATTGATATTATTTTTATTACTTCTATAGGAATTAACACTTTTGTATATTCAATAAATATTATTTCCAAGGGATTGTCAGCTGTATATTTAAGAATCTTTTCTGAAATTTTGCCATATCTTTACCATGACCTAAGGGAACAATAACTGTTTATGACCTCAGTCGTAAATGATTATGAATAATAAATCTCATTTTATCAAAATTGCATAGTTTCTTTTTTGGGGTGCAAGGCCAGTTCCACTGCATTAAGCTTTGGGTGTACTGTTCAGTGGAATACTGGATTCTCTGGGCCTTTACACTAAACCTACGTGGGGTCTCTGGGCTGTATATCAACCTTGAATAAACGCACATTGAAGTTGTCCAAGTTTAATACAGTCAGGTACCAAAGTATTCTAACCTAGATCTGAGAAATGAATTCAATCAGCATTTTATGCAAATCAACACTTTGATAAAGGAGCTACCTGGCAGTTTAGAACTACTGTCAAAAGTCTCATTAAACACCAGGTTGCCTCTGAGAATGCCTGCAAATGCTCATTTGGAAGTCTGCAAGCGGTTTTCCAGATGTGCTCTTACACTATTGCCCTCTTGGAAGCAGATGACTTATTGGTGTGCATTTCAAGTACAAATTAAAAGAACATTGATATTTCATGCTTAAGTCTTAGTGGAGGTTTCTTACTAACACTGTGCTTAGTTTAATCCTTAATCCAAAATATCCCCTTACATTTAGTATCAGATGTAATATAAACATCGTTTTTGGATAATAATCAAAATTGATTTTAATCATGACAAAATGTTGGATGAGACCTACCTTTGTTTATAAAGATAAAACCCAAATCCTGCAAATATAAGAGCAAAAAAAGGCACGAGGATGGCGATGGCAACAGAGCTACTATTTGTACCATGTGGTTGATTGGGGGAATTCGAGCCTTGACTTGAGTTCAGACCTGTAGGCAAAGATATACATGTCAGACACAACAGAGCATCAGAGAAATTACACAGTCAGAAATATTCACACTCAAACCTCCACATTCCTTCTCATTCCTGGGGGAAATTGGATTTTGGCTTCACTTATTCCCTGCCAAATTGTACTCCTTCTCCGCCCTCCGTCGTCTCATTCCTCTTCAGTCCCGATAAAGGGTCTCAGGTTAAAATGTCGATTGTATATTCCTCTCTATAGATGTTGACTGACTTGTTGAGTCCCTCCAGCATTTTGTGTGTGTGTTGCTCTGTATTCCCAGAATCTCTTGTGTTTTATTAGGTTCAAGTTTTCTTAACTAGGTAAAATTGTCATTCCAGAATTTAAGAAAAAAGAATTTAATCAAAGTGAACATCAGCTTTTATTGCTGGATTATCTTAATACCAATAATCAATCAGGAGTCATCTTTTCTTTAATCACTTTGATCAATGAGATAGTGTTCAATAATGTAGCTACTGTTTTTGATCTACACTTGACTTTTAGATTTGTTTCTTTTCATTTTGTAACATTTAGTATTATATAGTTTGCATGTATTATTGCAGAGATAATTGAAATGAATAAATTGTACTAAAGTAATTTTGCTGAGCTTTTTAAAATCACTATCACCATGGTTGACTAATTTATTGAGTTAGCTCAAGGGTCAGTGTAATTGTCAAAAGTAATAGTGTCATATTATCCTGTTTAAATGAACAGCAAGTCTTGCATTCAAACTTTTATCTTCATCAAAGGGTATTTTATGCCACTGGTTTAGATGAAAGCAGCTTTTTTTTAGGGACATGACAAGTCTTTAACTTCAAATATTAATGTTTACTAACTTACAATTTAAATCAAAGTATAGTTTGCTCAAAATAAATGAATTTTAGAAGTTTTATTCCACAGTCTCCCTTAGTTCTTCAGCTTGTATCTTGAACCATTTTTTTTTGGTCCTTAGAAATTAATGCTTTGTGACGTTGGTGAGATATGATGGAAATTCATTGGGGATATTTATGGCAGAGCTTGACAGATTTTTGATTAGTCGGGGCATGAAGAGAGATGGGGAGAAGGCTGGAGATTGGGGCTGAGAGGGAGAGTGGATCAGTTATGATGAAATGAGAAAGCACACTCATACCTTATGGACTAAAATAATAATTTAGAATTACCATAGCTCACTAGTATATCATAATTTGGAATAAAACTATTTTGCAATTAGCAGAAATAAGTTAATAAAAACATTTGTGAGTCATCATCATTTTAAAAGGTTTCATGTTTTCCTTCAACATAAAAAATGTTTTAAAAAACTCAAAAGAGGAAACCGATTGAACTTGGACCATAAAACAGAGCAGAATTAGACTATATGCCCCTTCGAGTAGGTCTCACCATTCCATCATGGCTGATTTATTATCCCTCCTAACACCTGCCTTCTCCCTGAAACCTTTAACACCCATACTAATCAAGAACCTATCAAACTCTACTTTAAAAATTCCCAATGACTTGGCCTCCATAGCTGTCTGTGGAAATGAGTTCCACAGATTCACCACTCTCTGGCTAAAGAAGTTCCTCCTTATCTCTGTTCCAAAGGGAGATCCTTGTATTCTGAGGCTGTGGTCTCTCTCTTGTCTTCTGAAGCTGAGACCTCTTGTTCTAGGTTCCCTCGCTATTGGAACCATCCTCTTCAAGTTCACTCTATCTAAGTCTTTCAGTATTCAATAGGTTTCAATGATATCCCCTTCATTCTTCTAAACTCCAATGGGTACAGGCCCAGAGCTGTTAAATCTCCTCATACATAAAACCCTTCATTCCCAGCATCAACCTCCTCTGGACCAGCAGATCCTTTCTTTGATAAGGAATCCAAAACTGTTCAAAGGTGTTCTAAACAATGCCTTATAAAGTCACAGCATTACATCCAGTAACTTCTGCAAATTACCCTGCAGAGAAGGGTTTCAATCAAGTTAAATATGTGAAATCATGTACCTTGGCAGGAGTGCCTGGTAATTCTCATATCAAAGTTAATTAAAGCCTCTCCACTCATTTTCTTTGTTGTGATGTACACTTAAATTTTCTATCTTTTAAGACCGCTAGGTCAATTGCCTGCAGATACCCTCAGGCCAATTATAAAGTAACTCCTCAGGGTGTGGGTAGTTTTCAGTTTGCCGCAGGCAAGTTTTGCTTGGAGCACTCTGCAAATTTTGCTCAGCAGATCCAGCTACAGTACAGCTAAGCTCAGAGCCAACTTTCTTCTGTTCTTATACTTTTAATCATTTCCAACAATGCTTGAACTGTGACAAAGCCTTCAAAAAGTCCAGTTCTTTGACGAGTTCACTTGAGGTGACATTGTTATGCTGTACATGGCACGAAGAACTGGAAGATGTGATTATCAGATGAGTGTAGCATTAGACCCTCGCTTGATTCTGATGACTCAGAACTGAAGTTGGAGACAACTTGACGAAACTACCATCATACTTTAAGAGTAAGGACTGACTGTGAACTTCAGCAACTCAGTCAGGAAAAATAGATGAAACAAGATTGTAATTTATCATCCAAATGCGAATAGTGTTATTGATATTTTTTATTATTGTAACATGGGAATTGTGGAACCTGGTGGTACCAATGACATAGATAAGAGATATGGGAAATTAGGCAGAAAGCTGAAAATCAGGACCTCCAGGGTAGTAATCTCTGGATTGCTGCCTAAGGCACGTGCCAGTAAAGTTAAGAATAGGATGACTTGGCAGATAAACGGATAGATGAAGAATTGGTGCAAGGGACAGGGTTTCAGATTTCTGGATCATTGAAATCTCTTTCAGGGGAAGGTATGGAGTGTATAATAAGAAGGGATTACACCTGACCCCAATGGGGCTCGATATCCTTCCAGGGTGGTTTGCTAGAGCTATTGGGGAGGGCTTGAACTAATTTGGCAAGGGGATGGAGAAGGATCAAGATGGGGCATTTGGTATACAAATAGATGCAGTGTGTAGTAAGGCTGTGAGGAAGGACAGGCAGATGAAAGGGCAAAATTGCAGTCAGTGGGATGAGTTAAGAGTAACAGGGAGCCAAAATCAAGAAGGGGGATGAATACAGGAATGAAGGTGTTATATTTGAATGCATGCAGATAATGGAATAAGGATCTTGTATGTAGTTAGAGATTGGAAGGTATGATGTAGGCATCTGCGAGCTGTGACTGAAAGAAGATCATAATTGGGAAGGATAGACAGGATGGCAGAGGGGGTGAGGTGGCTCAGTTGGTAAAAAAATGAAATCAAATCCTTCGAAAGAGTTGACCTAGGATTAGATGAGGTAGAGTTCTTGTGGATAGAGTTAAGAAACTGCAAAGGTAAAAAGAACCTGATGGGGTTATAAACAGCCCTCCGTATAGTAGCCAGGACAAGGACTACATGAGATTAAAAAAAGGCATGTAAAAAGGGCAACATTGTAATAAACATGGCAGATTACAGTATACAGCCAGATTGGGAAAATCAGGTTGGTGTTGGTTCACAAGAGAAGGAACTTGTAGACTGCCTATAAGATTTTTTTTTGGAGCAGCTTGTGGTTGAGCCCTCTCGGGGAATGGCAGTTTTGGATTGGGTGTTATGTAATGACCCAGGCTTGACTGGGGAGCTTAAGGTAAACAAACTCTTAGGAGGCAGTGATCATAATAAGATAGAATTCAATCTGCAGCTTGTGAAGAAGAAGCTAAAGTTAGATGGATCAGTATTATGACGGTGTAAAGCAAATTACAGAGGCATGAGAGAGGAGCTGTCCAAAAGGGACTGGAAGGGAACTCTAGTAGGGATGACTGCAGAACAGCAACAGCTGCTGCTTTTCAGGGAAATTGGGAGGCACAGGAAAGATACATCCCAAGGGGGAAGTATTCTAAAGGGAGAATGAGGCAATTGTGGCTGACCAAGTCAAAGACATCATAAAAACAAAAGAGAGAGTATATAACAGAGCAAACATTAGTGGGAAGTTAAAGGATTGGGAAGCTTTTGAAAACCAGCAGAAGAAAAATAAAAATGCCATTAAGAGAGAAAAGATAAAATATGAAGCAAGCTAGCCAATAATATAAAATAGGATACAAGAAGTTTTATCTGTTATATAAGGAGCCAAAAAAGGTGGAAGTGGATATAGACAGACAGACAGACAGACAGACTGACGTACTTTATTGATCCTGAGGGAAATTTGGTTTCATTATAGCTGCACCAACCAAGAATAGTGAAGAAATATAGCAATATAAAACCATAAATAATTAAATAATAAGTTAATCATGCCAAGTGGAAATAAGTCCAGGACCAGCCTATTGGCTCAGGGTGTCTGACACTCCGAGGGAGGAGTTGTAAAGTTTGATGGCCTCAGGCAGGAATAACTTCCTATGATGCTCAGTGTTACATCTTGGTGGAATGAGTCTCTGGCTGAATGTACTCCTGTGCCTAACCAGTACATTATGGAGTGGATGGGAGTCATTGTCCAAGATGGCATGCTACTTGGACAGCATCCTCTTTTCAGACACCACCGTCAGAGAGTCCAGTTCCACCCTCATAACATCACTGGCCTTACAAATAAGTTTGTTGATTCTGTTAATGTCTGCTACCCTCAGCCTGCTGCCCCAGCACACAACAGCAAACATGATAGCACTGGCCACTACAGCCTCGTAGAACATCCTCAGCATCGTCTGGCAGATGTTAAAGGACCTCAGTCTCCTCAGGAAATAGAGACGTCTCTGACCCTTCTTGTAGACAGCCTCAGTGTTCTTTGACCAGTCCAGTTTATTGTCCATTCGTATCCCCAGGTATTTGTAATCCTCCACCGTGTCCACACTGACCCCTTGGATGGAAACAGGGGTCACTGGTGCCTTAGCCCTCCTCAGGTCCACCACCAGCTCCTTAGTCTTTTTCACATTAAGCTGCAGATGATTCTGCTCGCACCATGTGACAAAGTTTCCCACTGTAGCCTTGTACTCAGCCTCATCTACCTTGCTGATGCATCCAACTATGGCAGAGTCATCAGAAAACTTCTGAAGATGGCAAGACTCGGTGTTGTAGTTGAAGTCTGAGGTGTAAATGGTGAAGAGAAAGGGAGACAGGACAGTCGCCTGTGGAGCCCCAGTGCTGCCGACCACTCTGTCTGACACACTGTGGTCTGCCAGTCAGGTAATCAATAATCCATGACACCAGGGAAGCATCCACCTGCATCACTGTCAGCTTCTCACCCAGCAGAGCAGGGCGGATGGTGTTGAACGCACCGGAGAAGTCAAAAAACATGACCCTCACAGTGCTCACCAGCTTGTCCAGGTGGGCGTAGACACGGTTCAGCAGGTACTGCATGAAAATGACACTGGAGTGGTAGGAATGGGGGAAAAGGAAATGGTGGACAAACTTAAAAAAGTATTTTGCATCAGTCTTCACCGTAAAAGATGGTAGCAGGATGCTGGAAATGTCAGAGTGTCAAGAGACAGAAGTTTAGTGTCATTGCTACTAGCAATGCGAAGATGCTTGGGAAGCTGAAAATTCTGAAGTCAGATAAGTCACCTGGACCAGACAGACTACACCCCAGGGTTCAGAAAGAAGTAGCTGAAGAAACTGTGGAGGCAATATAATGATCTGTCAAGAGTCACTAGATTCTGGAATGGTTCCTGAGGACGAGAAAACTGCAAAAGTCACTCCACTCTTTAAGAAGGAGTAAGGCAGAAAGAAGGAAATTCCAGGGCAGTCAGCCTGATTTCAGTGGTTGGAAACATGTTGGAGTCTATTAACAGTGAGGTTTTAGGATACTTGGAGAAACCCAATAAAATAAACCACACATGAGGTTGTTTAACTAAATAAGAGCCTATGTTATTATGGGGAAAAATGGATAAAAGATTGTCTGACTGGCAGGAAGCAAACAGAAGGAATAAAGTAGACGTATTCTAGTTGGCTGCCTATGACTACTGGTGTGCCTCAAGAGCTGGTGTTGGGACAACTTCCTTTCACATTGCATGTCAGTGATTTGGATGAACACATTGATGGCTTTGTGGCTAAGTTTGAGGGCAATATGAAATAAGTGGAAAGGCAGGTGATGCTAAGGAAGCAGGGTGTCTGCAGAAGGACTTTGACAGATTGGGGGAATGGGCAAACAAGTGGCAGTTGGAGCATAATGTAAGGAGGTGCATGGTCATGCATTTTGGCAGAAGAATAAAGGCAAGTATTATTTTCTAAATGGGGAGAAAATTCAAAAATCAGAGGAGCAACTTGCAAGTTTGAGTCAGTGGTAAGCAAGGCAAAGGCCATGTTGGAATGGAACACAAAACCAAGGATGTAATGCTGAGGCTTTATGAGGCATTGGTTGACCGTACTTGGAGTATAGTGAGCAGTTTTGGGTCTCTTTTCTAAGAAAGGATGTGCTGGCATTGGAAAAGATCTGGAGGAGTTTCATGACAATGATCCGAGGAATGTACGGGTTAATATATGAGGATTTTTGGATGGCTGTGAGCCTGTACACACTGGAGCTTAGAAAAATGAGGGGGGAAATCTTTTTGAAACCTATTAAATACTGAAAGCTCTAGATACAGTGGATGTGGAGAGGATGTTTCCTACAGTGGTGGAGTTCAGGATCAGAGGGCACAGCCTCAAAATTGAGGGATATCCATCTAGAACAGAGATGAGGAAACATCTCTGTACAATTCTTTGCCACTGATAGCTATGCAGGCCAATTCACTGGATATATTTAAGGCGGAGGCTGATAGGTTCTGGTCAAATTAGGGCACCAAGTGTTACAGGGAGAAGGCAGGAGAACGGGATCAAGAGGGATAATAAATCAGCAATGATAGTATGATGGAACAGACTCAAAGGGCCAAATGGACTAACTCTGCTCCTGGATCTTATAGTCTATGTACCAAACTACAGTGAAAAGCTTGTCTTACATACTGTTCATATTGATCAATTCATCACACAATGCATTCAAGTAAAACAATGACAAATCAATATGGTGTAATATCATTTCCAGTACACAGGTATAGAGCAGAATGAAATACTTGTTACTCCAGATCCAATGCAACATATAAAATACCCACCAGGATAAAGAATACAATAATAAAAAGAAAATACAATGAATATAAATGGATAATGTAGCTTAGATACATAGATTGGTTATCTGTACAGGAGTGTATGTACATAAGGAAATGATAACGTAGTGGTGGAGGGGTGGGATAATGAGTGGAGGTTTAGATCAGCTTTGCTGTTCGGCGAAAGTAAATGTTTTTGAGTCTGGTGGCCCTGGCATAAATGCTGTGTAGCCTTCTCCATCATGGGAGTGGGAGCTATGAAGAATAAAGTGTAAAAACCCCTGATAAAGTGCAGGGCAAGTAAACAATAAAGTGCAAGATGATAGTGAGGTAGATTTCTAAATCCTGTGATAATAAAACATACTGCAAGAAACATCATCTGGTCTGGTTGAGATCAGTTAATTGACCACTTTTGTTGAAGGGAAGTGAAGTTAAGTTTGCTGTAACTTAACTATATATAAGTATATAATATATATAAACAAATAACGTATAAAAATGAGTCAAGGTGTAAAGCACAGTAGTGGACATAAAACATATCACACAATAACTTATGAAAGTAAGGATAAAATCTACAAATGAATCTCACATAAATAACAAACTAAAGTGCATAAATTAAATACTGTTAGGTACAGAACAGATTAACCAATGACACTTCAAAAGCAATGCGGCTGGGAGTTCAGAAGCCTAACATCCTGTGGGAACAAACTATTTCCCATCCTGTCCATTCTTGTTTTTATGCATCAGAGTCCCCTGCCTAATGGTAGAAAGTCAAAGAGGATGCTGGATGGATGGGTGGGATCCTTGATAATACAAAGAGCCCTGTGTAATACGGTCTGATGCTCGGCTGCTCCCATACCAGATGGAGACGCAGCTTGTCAGGACATTCTCAAAGTGAAGCTGCAATTGCACCATTTTACATGAAGCTAATGTTCTATGCCTATTGGCTAGGATGCTTTGAAGGAATATTTTTATATATATATATATATATATATAGCTAGACTGCCTAAGACTTATGCACAGTACTGTAGTAATTTTATGCATGGTACTGTACTGCTGCAAAAAAAATTAATTACACATGTGAATGATGATAAATGTGGTTCTGATATGAGTCTCTATTGTGGACTGAGAGTGGGAAATAAAAATTTCTTAAAATTTTTAAAGATTTTACTTTATGATGTGAAAACAGTCCCAGTATTTTTTTTTTCACTTTTCTGCTGCTACAGATTTGACTTAACTTCTGGCCTGAAATGTGGATGACTGGTACAATCAACTGCATGTTCGAAGCTAATGGATTACACCTCATCATTGGAGATTTGAATGTAAGAGATATGCGTGGAAACTGGATTGATTTCACCCTTTCTGGTGTTTATGTCTCGCAAGAACACAAACAAATACCAGCCCCCACAAAAATGGGAGACTGGTTAAAAATCAAGGAGTATAACTTCTGAATATTTTCTACAGAAGGAAGTCACCTTTAATGACACACTTCCCTGACAGAAACTATCACAGCAACAGAGGAGCAAATCATAGACACATGAGATTCTGCAGATTCTGGAAATGCTGAAAAACACACACAAAATGCTGGAGGATCTCAGCAGGTCTGGTAGCATCTCTGAAAGAAAATGAACAATTGACTTTTCAAATTAAGATACTTCATCCGAACACTGAACCATCAACTGCTCATTTCCCTCCATAGACGTTGCCTGATCTTTTGATTTCCTGCTGAATGAGTCTTCAAGAACAGCTTCTTCCCCACTGCAACATACACAGGGAATAAACAGTCAAGACCTTTAAGTCAGGCCCTTTCATGAGGACTGGAAGGGAAGGGAGCAGAAGCCAGATAAGACGATGGAGGGGAGGGGTGTAGGGTGGTAGGTGAGACCATGTAAGGGGAAAGATGGAAGGGTGGGGTAGGGGAATGAGGTAACTAGCTAGAAGGTGATAGATGGATGAGGTAAATGACTGAGGAAAGAAGAAACATAGGAGAGAGCAGAGGACCAACGTGGAGGACAACCAGTGGGAGGTGATGAGAAACAAAGAGGTGAGAGGTGCCCCAAAATGAGGAATGGAAAAAGAGAAAGAGAGAGGGCAGAGAAATTTCTGTTAATTCTTTCTACCTCCTTCCTCTCTTTTTTCATCTCCTCCCTGTGGTTCCCCTCCTTCTTCTCTTTCTTCCGTGGTCTACTAGTCTCTGCCATCAGTCTGCTTCTTCAAGAGGCCTTCAGCTCTTCCACTTACTCAGCCGTCAGCCTCCTACTCCACCCCACTTCCCCTCACTCATCTCCTGCCGGCTCAGACACTTCCCCCTCCCCTACCCTCTTATTCTGGCTTCTGCCCATTTTCTTTCAACTCCTGATGAAGAGTCTCAGCCTGAAACGTTGACTTTTCATTTCTCTTCAGAGCTACAGCCTGACTTGCTGAGTTCCTCCCGAATCTTGTGTGTGTTGTAAAGTAGTGAAGGGTTTCCTAGTGAAGTTTGAATGTGTTTGCTCCCCTCATGCCCTTTGGCACTTGGGGTCATAATCCTCAAGGCCTGGAGAGCAAAGCGTGCATTTTGTAGTTAGCAATATATTGCATCTACGATGAGATAATATATTTTACCATTGTAAATGCAGCATGAAAATGATTGCATGTTGAATGTTTGTTTAAATGGATTCCAATAACAGGAAAGCGGGTTCTCATCAATTCAGAGGGAGGGCAGAACATTGAAATCCTCACCAGTAACACAAATGCAGCAGAATTTATTTAGTTTTCATAGATAAAATGTGGCAACTTAACTGCCACCTAGAGAAAAAAAAAATCATTTGTTCGTTTCTGAATTTATGGTACAAGTAAATGTATTATGGAGAGGGTAACCTTGGAATGGTGCAACGTTATAAAACCAGCTGCCTTATGAAGCGATAAGATTTGAGAATAATCCATCCCATGGTATGATCTTCTATTGTAGTAAATCATTGAACAGTGATCAGAATTGAATTGAATTGAGAATGAACACAAACTGCTGCAGAGGGTAACTCGTTATTTTCTTCTTTCACTCACTGACAGCAAAACATATCAACATCGAATCTATTGTCTGCAAATCATATTTAGACTCCTAACTTCTCCCAAAATACCTGATTTATAATTAGCAGTAAGGGAGAATATTTCTGATTTGTGATCCTTTTATTTTCCAAATCATGGAACAACAAACATAGTCGACTACAGCGCACGATGTTTCATCAACTTTTTAATGTGCTCTGGAATCAATCTGACCCTTCCCTCCAACAAAGCCCTTCATTTTTCTATCATCCATGTGCCTTTCTAAGAGTTTCTTAAATACACTTCATTTTTCTGCCTTTACCACCATTCTTAGCTAAATCATGTTGTCTTACCTAGCCGCTGGACTCCAAATTGTCCATAATCTTCACCTTGTATAAATCCTTGAAAGACATATGTGGCGCCATCAGGTTCAGCAGATACCTAATTAGAAAATAAATGGAAACATTTATCACTAATTATGATGAAGAGCAGTGATGAAGGACTTCTGAAATTTCAACCACAGCAGAGAAAAACTGAGAAAAATGTACCCAGATGAATGATCTCATCTTTTGCACTGGTTCTTTTTTCATTATTATTTCACGGCCACATGCTGAATGATTTACAAAAAATAGGTGTATGCCAGTGCTAATGGACCATAAAACTTCCTCCCACTTGAGGTGCAGTGTTATAAGTTTTATATTCTCCAGACACAGTTATAAACCAATAGAAATAACTCAAAGCTTTTCTTGGCTCCTGCATTAATAATGTGAACTCATTCTGATGTATTGACACTGGAGATCATAATGTGTGTACCATTTCCAAATTACAGATTGAAATAATCCAAGTGGGCTTCATATTCTTGGTTACTTCTTAGGACCTGCTAAAACTGGTAGAGGTATTTTATAGTTCAGTGTTGATCGTCCCTGAAAAATACTTGGACAGAGGATTTTTTTTTAAGGATGTTGATATAATCCTATCATCCATGAGGGCCACAACCTTGTTGTGGTTTGAAGGCTTGTGTGTCTCAATGACCCAGAGAAATATGTTGGCGGGAGTCAGGGTCACCCATGCTGAATAGGTCAAAGGGTGGAGGCCAGACTAAAGTCTGGTCCACTGGTTTTCCAGATTCAGGGGTTCAGCTCAGGGCTAACAACCCTCACTGGTCAAACAGAACTGTTATGGAAATAACAAGAAAGAATCCACAAGACCATAGGGCATAGGGGCAGAATTAGGCCATTCAATCTATTGGGTCCACTCTGCCATTTAATCGTGGCTAATCCCAATCAATCCCATACACCTGCCCTCTCACCATATCCCTTCATGCCTGACCAGTCAGGAAACTATCAACTTCTGCTTTCAATATACCCATGGTCTTGGCCTCCACTGCTGTCTGTAGCAGAGCATTCCACATTCTCTGAGAAAAGCAATTCCTCCTCAACTCCTTCCTAAATCTACTCCCCTGAATCTTGAGGCGATGTCTCCTTGTTCTAGTCTCACCTACCAGTGGAAACAACTTGCCTGCCTCTATCTTATCTATCCCTTTCATAATTTTATATGTTTCTATAAGATCTACTCTCATTCTTCTGAATTCCAGCGCGTACAGTCCCAGGCGACTCGATCTCTCCTGGAATAGATGAGGGGGGATTTAAAACCCTCATCTCTGGACTCAACCTGGTGAATCTCCTCTGCACCACCTCCAAAGCCAGTACATCCTTCCCCAAGTAAGGACACCAGAAATGCATGCAGTACTTCAGGTGCGGCCTCACCATTCCTCCCTTACTTCATTTCCAAAAGGTTGCCCTTTTACATCTGAATGTGACGGCATTCCTGAGTCTCTACCTGGAACTTGTATGACTGACAGTGGTAAAAACGGAGCTACTGACATGACGAAGGAAGCCCTAAACACCGCTAGAGATGGAAAACTTTCATTGCTGCCCTAAACGATCATGGCGTAATAGGCAGTAGCAGAGACAGAAGTAATTCTATAGACAGGGAGAGAAAAAATGAGAGCTTTGATCAACTTCTTCCTTTCTTTATCACATTGTCACTCCTATCCATTATTAATTCATTCATTGATTTTACTTACTTATTTCGAGGTATAGCATGGTAACAGGCCTGCAAGTAACTCACCTCCAATCTACAAATCTATACATGTTTGGAATGTGGGAAGAGACCTGAGCACCCACGTGGTCATGGGGAGAATGGGTAAGCTCCTCACAGAGTGGCAGAACTGAACCCGGGTCACTGGTGCTGTAATTCTACATGTTAGCTTGCTATGCTATCATGGAAATTCACATCTTAGCAAATTAAGTGAATTGTTACTAATCAAAATCGGCAGACAAGCTTACAGGAAGCTTTCATCTTTGAGGGTGAGAGGGTAGCAGATGGAGATAGGTCTCTGCCAAAGGAGGCGCAAGGTGCTCTTTCCCTACGCTAACCTGAAGGTCAGCCTTAGGCAAGTTGTGGCAACTGCTTAGCACCCCAGTCAGGGTCTGGTGAAGCTATGATAGCAAGAAGTGGATGGTCGTATGAATGGGTGGCGAATACAAGTCCTGGGTAGGTGACCTCTGATACCAGGCAGACAATTTCTAAAGTGTGTTGATGGGATCACCTGCCTTGTAAAGATGCTGCCCAGAAGAAGGCAATGGCAAAACACTTCCCTAGAAAAATTCGCTGAGAACAGTCATGGTCATGGAAAAACCAAGATCACCCATGTCATACACAAGGCACATCATGATGCTGATTATGATAAATACAATAAGATGGAATCTTGACCTCTCAGTAAACATTGTTAAATATTTACCTTATTGTCTAACCCTAACTTCTTGTCTGTCTGCTCTGCATTTTCTCTGCAATTAATACTTTGTCTTCAGTTGGTTATTATGTGCCACTTCATATGACATGGCACATAATGAACACCTTAAACAGTGCTGGCAAGTGGTAAGTATTAATGTAAAGGTACAAGTTGTTTCTTGCACCACGTATGGATTTGAGTGCAGTGGAATGGTTTAAAGTGAGTTAGGTATCTAGGAGTCTCATTCAAATCTCTGAAGATTTTATTTCTATGTATATGTACTTCAGAAGATAGATTTTACTGCTGATTAAGTGTTAATTCAGTTTAAAAAGTAATGTAAAGTAAGCAGTTAATATGCTATTAATTGCTTTGAACAAGCTCAAAAGCTTTCTCAATAAAAGAAGAAAAATACAATCATTTTCATTTCTTTCAATTCAATACAATGCAAAATTGTGACTCCTATAACTAGACAGGTGGAGCATACTTACATAACCATCCATGGCCCATTTGTCTGTGATCTTGCTGACAGACGTTTGATCAGGTGTTACCACGTGGTACATCAGAAGCATAAGACGTGCTTCTTGACTTTTATAAACACCTGAAAGGGTGAGCAGAGATGAAGCATAATGTAGAAAAAGTAGTTTGTGAACTTCCATTAATAAGCTTTTGACAAATGTCTCTCAAAATGTTGGTGGAACTCAGCAAGTCAGGCAGTATCTACAGGTTGGAAAACAGTCAATATTTTGGACTGGGATCCTTCATCAAGACTGAAGTGGAAGAAAACAGACTAAGGATGTGGGGGGAGGGGAAGGAGCAGAAGCTGGCAGGCGTTAGGTGAGAACAGGTGAGCGGGAAGACAGGTGGGTGGGGCACAGGGATGAAGTAAGAAACTGGGAGAGGGATAGATGGAAGTGGTGAAGGGCTAATGTAGAAAGAATCCAATAGGAGAAGACAATGGATCATGGAAGAAAGCAAGGGAGGAAACCAAATGGAAGTGGTGAGCAGGTGAGAAGAGGAGGAGAAAGGGGAATGGGAAAAGAGAGAAGGAGTTAGGGGAAGAAATGGACAGAAGTTGGAGAAATCAATGTTCATGTCATCAGATTAGAGGTTACCCAGATGGAATATGAGCTGCTGGTCCTCCAACCTGAATTTGGTGACATCAAGGCATTCCATTTATCATTCTGCTTACTCTGTCACCCCTTCACTTCTTCTCTCCTGCCCATCACCTTCCTCCGGTGCCCCTCCTTCTTCCCTTTATTTTGTCAGCCTGAAAAGTCAACCGTTTAATCCGCTCCATAGATGCCACCCGAATTGCTGAGTTGCTCCAAAAAATCTGTGTGTGGTGTACAAGATTTCCAGCATCTGCAGAATCTCTTGTGCATAACAAATCTCACAGACCACAATGATTATTCATATTTTATTACATTTAAGTTGCCCATGGGCTTGAGAATAAAGCTTACCGTGTTGTAGAAATGTAGCATTATATAGCATGGAGCCACACCCTTCCACTCACTGATACTACAGCGACAACCAATAAATCATTTACACAAATCCTGTTTTACTCTACCCATTTTCCCAACAGTTTTTTTCAGATTCTACCGTTTGCCTACAAGCCAAAGGGCAATATAAAATAGCCATCAGATATGGGAGTAGAATTAGGCCATTTGGCCATGGTCTGCTCCACCATTCCATCATGTCTGATTTATTATCCCTCTTAACCTCATTCTCCCCATAACCTTTGACACCCTTACTAATCAAGAAACTATCAACCTCCACTTTAAAAATACACCGTAACTTGGCCTCCACAGCTGTCTGAGGCAATGAATACCACAGACTCACCACCCTTTGGCTAAAGAAATTCCTCCTTATCACTGTTCTAAAGGGATGTTCTTATACTCTGAGGCTGTCCCCTCTCGTCCTCAACTCCCCCACTCTAGGAATCATCCTTTCCACATCCACTCTATTTAGGCCTTTCAATATTCCTGTGGGTATCAATGAGTTCCTGCCACCTTCTTCTGAACTCCAACAGGTATATGCCCAGAGCCATCAAACACTGCTTATCTGTTAACCCTTTCATTCCCAGGATGATTTTTGTGAACATCCTCTGGACCTTCTTACATGCAATCCACGCACAGGACTAAATCTGGCTCAGAAAGAAGAAATGCATGAAGAACTCAGCCAGTCAAAGAGCATTTGTGGAAAGTGAAAACAATCAGCAGTTACAAGTCAGTGACTCTAATTCACAACTCGAAGGCGAGTGGAGGACTTATGGTTTTCAAAGCTGAGCTGAGAGAAGGAATGTGGTGTAAGACAAAAGCCCACATGGAGATAGGTTTGGACAGATCAGGTGATAAACCAACGATTTCAAGGAAGAGGGATGAATGTGCTTAATTTCTTCAGTATAGAGAAGGTCACACTGTGAACGCTGGACTGGAAGAAACATAAGGTAATTATTGGTACATCTGGAATAATAGATTGAGGATCTGGATGGTTGGAAAATAAAAGGAGAACGGATAGATGTTGTCATTCCTCTGGTTGCATGGGAAGGTATCTTGGGACACAGAGCTGTAATTGGGGAGAGCAGACCTAGAAAGGGGAAGAGAATGAAAATTTTGACTGATGGTGAGATCATCTTGGAGTTGGTGGAATCCGCAAATTGCAAGACAACTGCTCTAATAAATGCACTATGCACTAAGTCATATTATTAGAACATTCCAGGACTGTACAGCTCCTTCAGCCCTTTAACCTAATTCAAGATCAATCTATGCCTTCTTTTTCACATAGTCCTCCATTGTTCATACATCTACAGTATGTGCTTATCAAAGAGTCTTTTAAATGTTCCTGATCTATCTGTCTTCACCACCCTGCCAGAACGTTGCACCATTGCAGGAACCCACCCTTCTAACCTCACAAGACACACTTCGTAATCCAGACATCATACTAGATAGATAGATAGATACTTTATTCATCCCCAAGGGGAAATTCAACATTTTTCCAGAGTACCATACACTTATTGTAGCAAAACTAATTACATACAGTATTTAACTCAGTATAAATATGATATGCATCTAAAATCACCCTCCCAAAAAGCATTAATAAATAGCTTTTAAAAAGTTCTTAAATAGTTTACTGAAGTGCATTGAGTGGTAACTTAAGCTCAGTCCTAACCCCGGCACTTTAACATGTCTTGCCCCTGGTGGTTGAATTGTAGAGCCGAATGGCGTTGGGGAGTAATGATCTCTTCATCCTTTCTGAGGAGCATTGCATTGACAGCAACCTGCCGCTGAAGCTGCTTCTCTGTCTCTGGATGGTGCTGTGCAAAGGATGTTCAGGGTTTTCCATGATTGACCGTAGCCTATTCAGCGCCCTCCGCTCTGCCACCGATGTCATACTCTCCAGTTCTGTGCCCACAACAGAGCCCGCCTTCCTTACCAGCTTATTAAGACGTGAGGCGTCCCACTTCTTAATGCTGCCTCCCCAGCACGCCACCACAAAGAAGAGAGTGCTCTCCACAACTGACTGCTAAATCTCCTCTGCACCCTCTCTAAAGCTTCCACATATTTCCCATAATGAGGTGACCTGGAACTGAATACAATATTCTAAATGTGGCCTAACCAGAATTTTAGAGAGCTGCAACATTTCCTCGCAGCTCTTGAACTCAATCCCTCTAATGAAAGCCAATACGCCTTCTTAACCACCTTATCAATTAGCAAAGCAACTTTGGACATAAATCTCAAGATCCCTTGGCAATGTTAAGGATCCTACAATTAACTTTGTGTTCTGCCTTCAAATTTGACCCTTCTAAAGTGAATCACTTCACACTTTTCCGGACTGAACTTCATCTGCTGCTTCTCAGCCCATCTCTGCATCCCATCAATGTTCTGTTGTAACCCTCCGCACTACCCACAACTTCACCAATCTTTGTGCCATCTGCAAACTTACTAACCCACTCTTCCACTTCCTCATCAAAGTCATTTATAAAAATCACAAAGAGCAGGTGTTCCAGAACAGATCCCTGTGGAACATCACTGGCCACAAACCTCCAGGTAGAATATGCCCCATCTCCTAATACTTCCTGCCATCTGTGGGCAGGTCAATTCTAAATCCACACAGCTAAATTTCCTAGATCCCGTGCATCCTGACTTACTGAATAGGCCTACCATAGGGAACATTGTCAGATATCTTACTAAAATACATATATACCATATACATCTACTGCATCCAGTGCTTCCAGTGTAGCCTCCTCTTCATCAGTGAGACCTGATGTAGATTGAGGTCCATGTTGTCGGGTACCTTTGCTCTCTCTTCAGCAGGTAGGATTTTACAGTGGCCAACCATATAAATCCACTCGCCATTCCTATTCCCATTCCAAAATGCTTGTCCATGGCCTCCTCTACTGCCAGGGCAGGTTGTAGGAGCAACACCTCATGTTCCATCTATGTAGTGTCCAACCTGATGGCGTGAACATCGATTTATCTAACTTCTGATGATTTCTCCTCCCTCCCCATCTCTTTCTTTTTCTATTTCCCATTCTGGCTCTACTCCCTTTCCCTCTTCCCTCCTTCCCTTTCTCTCCCAGTACACTCTCTTCTTCGATCAGATTACTTCTTCTTCAGCCCTTTACCACTTCTACGTATCACCTCTCAGGTCCTCACTTCAACTACTACCTTCTCCCTCACCTGGTCTCACCTATCATGCACCAGCTTCTCACTTCATCTACCCACTTCTCTCTCACCTGATCTCACCGATCATGCACCAGCTTCTCACTTCATCTACCCACCTTCTCTCTCACCTGATCTCACCGATCATGCACCAGCTTCTCACTTCATCTACCCACCTTCTCTCTCACCTGATCTCACCGATCATGCACCAGCTTCTCACTTCATCTACCCACCTTCTCTCTCACCTGATCTCACCGATCATGCACCAGCTTCTCACTTCATCTACCCACCTTCTCTCTCACCTGATCTCACCGATCATGCACCAGCTTCTCACTTCATCTACCCACCTTCTCCCTCACCTGATCTCACTGATCATGCACCAGCTTCTCACTTCATCTACCCACCTTCTCCCTCACCTGATCTCACCGATCATGCACCAGCTTCTCACTTCATCTACCCACCTTCTCTCTCACCTGATCTCACCGATCATGCACCAGCTTCTCACTTCATCTACCCACCTTCTCCCTCACCTGATCTCACTGATCATGCACCAGCTTCTCACTTCATCTACCCACCTTCTCTCTCACCTGATCTCACCGATCATGCACCAGCTTCTCACTTCATCTACCCACCTTCTCTCTCACCTGATCTCACCGATCATGCACCAGCTTCTCACTTCATCTACCCACCTTCTCCCTCACCTGATCTCACTGATCATGCACCAGCTTCTCACTTCATCTACCCACCTTCTCCCTCACCTGATCTCACCAATCATGCACCAGCTTCTCACTTCATCTACCCACCTTCTCCCTCACCTGATCTCACCAATCATGCACCAGCTTCTCACTTCATCCACCTACCTTCCCCCTCACTTGGTATCACCTAGCTAGGACTCCCTCCCCATCATACCACCTTTTTATTCTGATTTCTTCTCCCTTCCTGTCCAGATTCTAAAATATTGACTGTTTATTCCTCCCCATAGATGCTGCCTGACCTGCAGAGTTCTTCCAGTATGTTTTAATTTGTTTAAAGTTGCAGTTCCAGCTGGATAACAAGAAGAACATTTTTATGCCTTCATAAATTGTCCCATATACTTTACAAAGAAATAGTTATACAAAATTAGATGCCGGACAAAAAATAAGATAAGATCAGCAAAAGGATTAGCTATTGCAGTAAAACTCAGTTAATCTGCATGCTTGAGACATCAGTGGAGCTAGACTAACAGATTTTCTGTGTATAGAACATTATTTTAATAATTCAATGCATTTCAATCCACTTTAAAACAAAAATGTAACAGTAACGGTTCAGCAAGCCCTTTAAGCTTCAAGGCAGCTCAGCTAATAAGACCAGGCAAATTAAAAGGGAGCTCAGGAAGGGTTGTCCCAGAGAAGATAAGGGAGTGTGAGAACTCTGGCCTTGATTTATAGAAGGTGAGCGAAGGAATCAGGGCCACAGTGAGCAGGATGTGAGTGTGGATAGGGCTCTGTTGAGTGACAGGAGGGCAAGAACTGAATGCTAGCAAGTTGGTGGAGAGTGTTGGAACTTGGGACTTGGCTACTGTGCATGGAATACTGGAGCTGGGGCCCTGGGAGTTGATATAGAGCACAGAAACTGTAGCTCCTGTGAGTGGTCAGGGAACGTGGGAACTGTGGCCTCGGTGAACAGGAAGGGAATGTGTGACCTTGCAACCCGGGGAACGGAGAGAAAACAATGGAACGTAGGCAAAAGAATGGAAACTACTGAAATCTGAACCGTTGCGATTTCTGAATGGCCAGAAAGTGTTCATTAGAGTTTTGCTGCACTGGCACAAAGAAAGCACTGTTCGAAAACGTACCAGTTGGTAGGTTGATTGAACATTGTAAATTATCCTGTGAGTAGGTTTAAATTAACTTGGGGGAAAGGCCTACTCTGTGCTGTATCTCAATAAATAAAAAATAAATAAATAAGGCCGGTAATTTTTTTGCATGATCACTGTTATTCATTACTAATTACTTTATTTGTCGACTGATTTAAAGATACAGCCCTGCCTGCCTAATGAGTCTGCACTACCCAATTACACCCACATGAACAACTCATCTACCGACCTGTACGTCTTTGGGATGCGGGGGGAATCCAGAATATCCAGAGGAAACCCATGGGGAGAACATACAGATAGTGGAAGGAATTGAACCTGGGTTACTGGCACTGTAATAGAGTTATGCTAACTGCGATGCTGCTCCTGAGAGAAGGGTGCTGGATTTTAAGGTGAATATTAAGAGAAGAAGGGGAGGTGATAAAAACAGTGAGATAGTATTTCTGGGCTTGGATCAAGCCAAATCAGACTTGAACTGATCTATAAAAGGGTGGATAAAAAGGATTGAAGATAAGCTTTATTTGTCATACGTACATCAAAAAATAACAGTGAAGTGTGTCATTGGAGTCAGATCAAATCAGCGAGAATTTTGCTGGGGGCCGCAGGCAAAGTGACTCCATGCTCCCTGTATAGCATGCTGACAATTCTCCAGCTCTAACTGCATGCCTTTTAGAATGGGGGCGGAAACCAGTACACCCGGAGAAACACCGCAGTCACGGGGAAATCATATATTATACACCTTACAAATAGCAGTGGAAATAGAACCCTGATCTTACAGCTGGCGCTGTAAAGTACTGTGCTAACTGCTATGATACTGCATGGCCCTAGAGGGTGATACATACCCGAGAAGAGGTTGACATCTATAATATGCTTGAACAAGGAGCTAAGATCAGGTGTAGGCCCTCAAGCCCACCCATTCAATATAATTATGGCTGATCTGTCCCTAGTCTCATCTCTTTTACTATACTCATGTCATGAAAACTGCAGTTCACTAATCTGTCAAAAATTCCCTCTTTATACTCCTCACTTATCTTAACAAAGCTACAGGGTAGTGAATTCCAAAGATTCTCTGCCCTTTTGAGAAGAAATTCCAGTCACCTCAATTCTAAATAACAGCCCCCTTATCTCGAAGCCCTTCTTGTGCAAGATTCTCTCAGTGCTGGAAAACATCAAAGTCGCCATTGAGGGCATTTATAAAGGCAATGCTCAAAAAGGTGGCATCCATCATACCGGACCCCCAGTGCCCAGAACATGCCTTCCTCTCATTACTGCCATCAGGGAGGAGGAACAAGAGCCTGAAGACACACACTCAACATTTCAGGTACAGCTTGTTATCCTTCGCCGTCGGATTTCTGAACCAACCATGAACTCATGAGCACTGCTTCACTATTTTTGCTTTCTTTTTGCATGACTAATATGCTTTCAAAAGATCACTCTTCATTCTTCTAAATACCAAGCTTGAGAGATTTAATTTCTCAGCCTACATGTTAGACACTGAATCAATTTTGTGATTGTAGGACCAGAGGAATATGTAGAAGCAGGAAGAGTGACACCAGGAAGAAACTTAAGGAAGATTAATCAGAAGTTGTTGCTGCAAGAACTTGTCAGAAAAATTAAGGAAATTAATTTGTGATGAAAGTGAGCAAGAGAGCAAAATACAGTGTTGGGTGAACTTCCTAGTAACAACGTTTCAGAATAATTGTTATCTCTGGAAGATTTCTGTCAAAGTAAAATTTATTATCAAAGTGCGTATATGTTACCATATTCTACCTTGATCTTCATTTGCTTTCAGGCATTTATTGAAAAATAAATACAGTAGAATTATAAAAAAAACTATACATGAGCAAAAGCTGAAAAGTAACCAACGTGCACAAAAAGACAGATTGTGAAAACAATATACTGTACTGTGCAAAAGTCTTAGGCACATAGCTGAGGTACCCAAAATTTTTTGCACACATGGAGTGGAGAACGAGTTTGTCAATCTGATGGGAGTAAAGGATGTTGAGAATGGTTGAGGGTGGAGTGCCGGAGGAGTGGTGTGGAATAGGTAGCAGAGAAGGAGCGCTAGGGTTGGGGGTTGGCTTGGGTGCAGACACACCCAGCCATGAGACACCAGGCAGGGTCATTTGATTCCAAACAACTGGTTCATTGGCCATTACAAAATGTTTCTCTGGTGCATCCCGCTCCCTCCCATCTCCCTTCCCCTTTCCCCTCTCCCTGCCCCCTTCCCACTCTCAGTCCACAATAGAGACCCATATCAGAATCAGGTTTATCATCATCACACACGTCATGGCTTCTTTTTTGAGGCAGTAGTACAGTTCAATACGTTAAATTACTAGGATCACTAGTATATGTGTCCAAGAGTTTTGCATAATAGTGAAACTACTGAGAATGTAAGTTGTGGATTCCTTGAATGTGAACCTAGGTTGTAGAATCAGTTCAGAGTTGTGATGAGTGAATTTATACATGCAGTTCAGGAGGCTGATGGTTGCTGGGTAATAACTGCTCCTGAACCTGGTTGTGTGGGACCTAAGGCATTTGTACCTCCTGCTTAACTGTTGTAGCAAGAAGAGAGCATGGCCTGGATCGTGGGGTCCTTGCTGCTTTCTTGTGGCAGCACTCCATTTAAATGTTCGTCATGGTAGGGTAGGATTTCCCTGTGACAGACTGGGCTGTATCCAATCATTTTTGTAGATTTTTCTGTAGTTATTTCATGTTGAATGGCCAGTCTTGATGAAAGGTTGAACAAGTTAGGTCTCTATTCATTGGAGCGTAGAAGGTTGAGGGGGGAATTGACCGAGGTATTTAAAATTTTGAGAGGGATAGATAGAGTTGACGTGAATAGGCTGTTTCCATTGAGAGTAGGGGAGATTCAAACGAGAGGACATGATTTGAGAGTTAGGGGGCAGAAGTTTAAGGGAAACACGAGGGGGTATTTCTTTACTCAGAGAGTGATAGCTGTGTGGAATGAGCTTCCTGTCGAAGTAGTAGAGGCCAGTTCAGTTGTGTCATTTAAGGTAAAATTGGATAGGTATATGGACAGGAAAGGAGTGGAGGGTTATGGGCTGAGTGCGGGTAGGTGGGACTAGGTGAGATTAAGAGTTCGGCACGGACTAGAAGGGCCAAGATGGCCTGTTTCCGTGCTGTGATAGTTATATGGTTATATGGTTATATGTAAACTGAATTAGCTGTTTTTAATACCAGGAAGAATTGCTGAGTGAATGGTCAGATTGAGTTCTGCAAAAAGAGAACTAAATTGGTGAAAGCGTGAAGCTGGTAGGGTAGTCACCAATCATGGCGAAGAATTCACAGAATTTATCCTGAGATTGAGCGAGGGCGATCTCTTGCAAAGCATTAAGGAATTGTGACCCCAAAGAGGACAAGGGCCGATTCTAACACAGTTAGCTTGGAATTCTCAATACTTGGAAGCCACAACGTTGGAACTGAGTTGAAATGTAGGATAAAAATTGCATCAGGAATATGAGTCAAACTTCAAAAAATAATGACACTGAAAAAATGGGACAAATTATCCAGGAACCAGTCAAATGTTTAATGGACATAGCTTAGGAGGACGATGGCCTCATCATTAGGTGATGACTCCTAATGATGACTCCTTTGCTTGTACCTTCAGAAATAACTCTATTTCTATCCTTGATATCTCTTTTTTCCCTTTCAAGGTTCTTTTGAAGACCCTGACCTGGAGATATGTGCTGACTTCGGTTCTTTGCGGAAATGTGACTTGCTCTCAGGTCCCCACGACCAGCTGCTTTTTTTTTATCTCCCAGGGATGTGGCCTGGAAGGGTGCACCTTCAGGGTGCTGGATTTTCGTGGTTCTGGAGGGGGGCAGATTCAAGGCGGGTGCCACCACCTGATATGTCGTGGGAGTACACAGAGGATAGAAAGCAGCGAGTTGGCTGGGGCTGTGTGCCCAGAGACCCAAGTTCTTCAGTCAGTCACAGAGCTCAGAAAAACCAACGTAACACCCTTTTAACACTACAAACCAGTGAGTTATTTTGTTACATCTATCCTCTTGCTGTGAAAAGGGGACACCTCTTTTTCCTTTATTAGGGAGAGAGATTGTGGCCTGTGATGTGTTGAATACCGAGTGAAGGAGTAGTCTTTGGGGTACTGCAAGTCTGTGTCTTTATTGATGCTTTGCTGCACACTTGAGTGCTCGGTGGGGGGTGCCGATGCTTTTTGCTGGTGGTGGGGGTGGGGGTGGTCTTTGCTTTTCTGCTATTTGTGCTTGGGGGGAGCTTTGGAGATCCAACATTTAATTGTCATTCGTTCTTTGGGGCGCTCTTCGGTTTTTGTGGATGTTTGTGAAGAAAAAGAATTTCAGGATGTACGTTGTATATGTTTCTTTGACATTAAATGTACCTCTGAAATCTATTGAAATGCTTTAGAGACACTTAAGAGAGGAAGATATATTAGGGGCATTGAAGACACACTTAGGCACATGCATCATGGAAAAAAATGGAAGGGTATGTAGAAGGGGAGGGTTAGGTTGTTCCCAGAGTAAGTTAAAAGATTGATGCAACACCATAGGCTGAAGTGACTGTACTGTGCCGTAATGTTCTACACATGTTCTAAATATACAGATTTGGAAGGTCTACTGTGTACTTCAGAACACAGCAAACTGACAATTCGGTAAAACAGAAGGAAATGGGTAGCTGCTTAAATGAGAAAAACAGGAGGCAGGAAGAATGCATGAGGACAAGTTAGTCAAGGTCAAAGTCATCCATTAAGTAAATAGTACTTGGCAACTGTGATGAAATGCAGGATGGAAGCTTGGGTGAGAATCTTTAAGAATTCTGCATGTTTGAGCTCTTCAGAAAAATAAAAGCCAATAGAATCCAGGGGAGAGTAACCACTTGGACTCAACACTGATACAGTGGCTTGAAGCAAAGAGATAGTTTATGAATTCCTTCATGGCAGAAAGCTATTGCTAGTGGAGTTAGATTGGTCCATTGCTTTTTGCTGCACCTTTAAATGACTTGGTCAAATGCTAATAACACAATAAGTAAGTCTGTAGGTAGAAGGATGGTAGGAAACAAGAACAGCTGATATCTCAGGTATTTCAGATTCAGATTTATTATTCACATGCACATGGAATCTATCGGAATCAGAAATATCTGAAGCCCTTTGTCTGAAAACAAGACTTAAGAACTATAACTGCAGGGCTGCAGAATCAGAAGATGGAATTCAGTACCTCACTTTTTAAATCAAAATTTAACAGAGAAAGGGATTGAGAGGGAAAATAAATCGCCATGATCAAACAGAGCTGACTCGTTGGGTGGAATAGCATAGTTCTGCCCCGATGGGTTTTAGTCTTAATCGACTGCTAGGGACACAGCGAGCCTCCTAATGCATTTTTTAATGACTGAAACACGAGACTGAGAAGCAAGGATTGATCCTTGGAGCAAACAATAAAGGCACACATTAATAATGCAATACTGCATAACTGGAAAATGAAATTCTGATCTACTCTGTAACCAAAGGTATTGTTTCTTTGGTACCTTGGTGAGTTTCATAACAGAACAAAGATATCTGTAAACATTAGTTAGATAATCTGATCCCCCAGGAATTACCAGCTGAGGAAAGGTTAGAATAAATTCCCCGCAAGAAGTTCTGAGAAATTAATTTCCAGAAATAAATCTAATATGTAAAGGATCATAATGTTTGTGTTATTCTGAATAAAAAGTGCAAAACAAAAATTACATGTCCCAAGGGCATTTTGTGGAATGGAAAACTCACTGAAACCAGCATCTCCTCCATTTTAACACGGACAGAGTTGACCGGATCACTTTGGATATTGTTCATGTAGCTAAAGGAACTGGAATGTTTCAGTGAGGATACTTCAACTGGACTGCAGGCTGACTCCCACTTACTTCCCAATAATGGCCTTTCCTTCCTTCACCAAATGCCTTGTTTCCTCCTCCCAGGTATGTGTTATACTCCAAGAAGAAACCTCCTGATGCACCAACATTTGGGAGAAAGTAATACCAGGGAGCATAATGCTAAAATAAGGGGCATAATTTTAAGGGGGGATATCAGAGGTATTTTTTTTAACACGGAGAGTGGTGGGGTGGTGGTAGTGCCAGATAAAATAGGGCCATTTAAGAAATTCTTGGATAGGTACATGGATGAAAGAAAACTGGAGGGCTATTTCTGCATTTGTTTAGAGATATAGCATGGTGCAGCCCTTCCAGCAAGCCACCTATTTAACCCTAGCCTAAACACGGGACAATTTACAATGACCAATGGACTTCCTTGGAATTTGAGAGGAAACCCATGCATTCACGGGAAGGACATACAAGCCTCTTGCATATTGCGTTAGAATTGAACTCTAAACTGCTAACCACTGCGCTACCATGAGGCCTGCGGCTATGTAGGAGGGATGGGTTAGATTAATCTTGGAATATGTTAAAGAGTCAGCACAACCTCATGAGTTGAAGGGGCTTTTAAATCAGTAACCAGTGGAGACTAATCATTTGCTATCAACTAACCAATTGAAAATCTTTTCAAATAGGACTTGGTAAAAATGTCCTTCATAACTTCTGACCATATGTTTATCAATGGGATTTGGGAAACAGGTACAGACAGACAGAGCTAGTTAGTTGGTTTCAAGTCTCCTTTACAAACTAAATGACATCATGACTCTTCAGCTTGAACACCTATGGGCCACACAGAGATTGAATATCCTCATACCTTTAACAATACAGTGGCAAGACAACTCAATTCAGACAATTATTGTGCTTATACATATTGCTATTTGAATCTCATTCAGCATCCAGAGTCCCAAAGTGCTGAATTCTGCAGCCCTGGATATTAATTAAGGCCATTGTTAAAATCAAGGAATGTTAATATCTAAACACAAGAGTTTCTGCAGATGCTGGAAATATCTTGTCTCCACTCCTTTCTCCTATTAGACTGCTTCTTCTTCAGCCACTTACCTCTTTGACTTATCCTGTCCCAGCTTCTTACTTCACACCCCTCCCCTACCAACCTATCTGACCCCTCACCTGGTTTCACCTTTTATCTTCTAACTTGTACTCCTCCCCCTCCACCTTCTTTTACTGGCATCTGCCCTCATCCTTTCCAGTCCTGATTCAAGTCCTCGGACCAAAAACATCGACTACTTATTCTCCTCCATAGATGCTGCCTGCCCTGCTGAGTCCATCCATCTTTTTGTGTGTGTTGCCCAGTGCTAATATCTGGCTGTATGCAGAGGAATATTGCAGTCTCTAAACAGTACAGTACAATAAGAAGATTAGGAAGAATTTCTGAACAATTAGAATTATTTTGTCACAATTGTAATGAATTAATTAATTATAATCTGTGTTATGATAACGTCATGTTCCCTGCATTATATCTCATCTGGCAATTTCTTGCCCTTTCCATATTTCTTTTCTTCATTATAGACCCTTCAGTCCTCCTCACAACTCCTCTGAAATGTCTTTTGTTTAACTTGGTTGCAATGCACCTCTTCACTTCAATGCATTTACTCCAGATTGTACATGGATGAGGTTCCAGCTCCGACCTTCTTGGAATTACGCTTATACAGCTCATCAAATGATCCATCATCCTCATTCTGTTTTTATTGTTGGTGAACCCATCCTCTAGCTTTACCAAAAATTCTTTGCAATATGATTGGTTCTTAACTTGTGCCATATTTCTCTCATATAGCACGTAACTTTTATAAATCCAAACATATTGCATTTTCTGGTTCCATTTTATCTTCCTTATTGGTAATATCTTCAATGAACTCTAATAAATTTAACAAATGTGATTTCCATTTCAGAAGTTTATGTTGAGGTGTTATCAGCCTTACTGCTTGAGGAAAATAACTGTCTTCGAGTCTGGTGGTCTGGCCAAGTAGCCTCCTTCCTAACACAAGTGAGAGAAATAGTCCATGAGCAGGGTGGCAGAATCTTTCATGATGAACTGTCCCTTTTACGGCAGCTTACCATTATAGAGCCTTACTGTCTGCTTGAGTGTATCCTTAACTAATCAATAAAAGCAAAAAAAAAAACAAGCCACATCTGAAGATCAGCTTGTTAGGATGCTCTCTACTGTGTATCTGTAGATTGACTGTCACAACCACGCAGTAGATATGGCAATTGCACTTGTGAATATGCACATGTCAGCTAATTGTTATTTCATTGAGATAGCATTTAGCTCCATTCATTCCATCATAGTATTTGTTGAGACTTGGACACAGAAACACTTCGCTGCCTGTTTGCATTCTTCCTTGCCTGAGAAATTGGACTGTCGAGTCTACTGACTCTGAAGACTAGCGGTAATTGTTTTATTCTTATTTGTTCTTTTCAGCCGCAGTGTAGGCTTTGTTTTCTATTTGAGAGTTTTAGTTAATGGCCCTGTTTGGTCTAATATTTATTGTTTTCTTTTCCCTTTAACACTCTTTGCATTTAAGTCTGTGAACTATCGACCTGCTTCAGTGTCTGTCACTCCGCACTTGGGCCATATCCGAAACTGGGGTGACATTGACAGTGAATAGATGTGCAGAATCCAGCTCTTTTCAGCCTCCTCAGAAACTATACATGTTGGTAAGCTTTGCTGATTGTGTAGGGTGTGTTCTAGGACCATGAGAGATTGTGCGAGATGTACAAGATGTGCAGGATATAAGTTAAATAGTTGTCGGAAATTGGTTTTAGTTACTGTAAAAAAAAGATCTGCTTTTCTGGTCACGAAAGAGGAAATCTGCAAATCCTGGAAATCTGAGCTTTTCTGATGACATGTACTTCAGTTCTAATAAAAAAAAATGGATTATCCTTAACAAATCTTGGAGCATTTCTATACGTTATTTGACATGACACAGGTGGAACAAATACAGCACTGTGCAAAAGTCTTAGGCACATATGAAAAAAGATCTGTAAAGTGAAGATGCTTTCATAAATAATGAAATGAAAAGTTTCTAAATATCCAAAAATTTACTATAAAAGGCAGTAAATAGTAAAACAAAACTAAATTGAATGGATACTTGTTGTGACTCTTTGCCTTTAAAACTGCATCAATAGTCTTAGGTACACTGTCATGTAGTTTAATAAAAAAAATGGATATCAGGTTGTTCCAAGCATCTTGGCGAACTTGCCACAGTTCTGCTGCAGACTTTGGCTGTCTTGCTTAATTCTGTCTCTCCAGGTAGTTCCAGACAGCCTCAATGATGTTGCAATCAGGGCTCTGTGAAGGCCATACCATCTGAAACCATATAAAAAGATCTAGGGTGCCCAGAAGATCTGCACAGTACTGCACAGTACACTATATGTTTTACTTGTTAACAAAACCCGTCAAGAAAGAATATGTGGAAGTAGAAGCAGATCATACATTTCAAAACGATTATCAATAAAACAAACAGTAGTGCTCGCATCAGAAGAACAATGGAATGCAAACTAGAATAAATTATGCAAACACATTTTGATCATTTGTAAATGCCCTTTGAGTGACATTACCACTCAAAAATATCAGTCACATTTAAAAAGTATCTGCATGAACACTTGATGCAACATAACCCACAACACCACAGACCAAGATCCAGCAAGTGAATCAGCTGACCAGCTATCTTTCGGTCAGCATGAAACACGGCCAAAATGGCCTCTTTCTATTCTATAGATTTTTAATTCTATAGGATACAGATGCATTAGGAAAGATTTGAAGAAATGTGAGAGACATTGAAACACTTTTTTTAAAAGGTGATATAAGTAGAAGATGGTATTAAACGAGGAGAAGGCTAGTTCAGAGTATATATACATGCAATGATTAATTGAGACAAGCGGTCCATTTCTCTGGAACATAATGAAACATCAGAGACCATTAGGCAGAAAAAAAGCTATAGAGTCATAAACACAAGAGATTCTGCAGGCGCTGGAAATCTAGAGCAACACACAGAAAATGCTGGAGGAATTCAGCAATTCAGGCAGCGTCTATGGAGGAGAATAAAGAGTCAACGTCTCAGTCTGAGAACCTTCATCAGAACTCATTCTGATTCTAATTCTGCTTCAGAAGGAACCTATGTGGTCAGTCAACTTTTTGTATTGGTGATAATTAAAACCTATAAGTTAATAGGCATCCATTAGTCTCGAGAGACCATGGATTTGCGCCTTGGAAAGTTTCCAGGGCGCAGGCCTGGGTAGGGTGGTATGGGAGACCGGCAGTTGCCCATGCTGCAAATCTCCCCTCTCCATGCCACCGATGTTATCCAAAGGAAGGGCAAGGGCCGATACACCTTGGCACCAGTGTTGTCACAGAGCAATATGTGGTTAAGTGACATGCTCAAGGACACAACAAGCTGCCTTCAGATCACTAGACCAATGCCTTAACTACTTGGCCACGCGCCAACCTATAAGTTATTTCAGCATATTTAGGTAAGTGAGCAGCAGGGCTTTGCAGAATAGGAAAGTAAGACTTGAGCCCAAGGTCACCTGCATTAATTGGTTGCAGCTAGTGTGGACAGCAGGCTGCTACAGACTGAATCAACATGCTCATAGTTGCTGAAGACCAGAAATCCTACTAGATCATGTTCCAGTACAGTCACAACTCTGCCAACGAGGACATCTTCAAAGGGTGGTACCTCAAGAAGATGTCATCCATCAATAAGGACCCTCACCATCTGGAACATAACCTTTTCTCACTACTACCATCAGGAGCCTGAAGACTCACACTCAATATTTTAGCAACAGCTTCTTCCCCTCCACTTCCAAATTTCTGATCGGCTCATGAACACCACCTCGCAATCCTCTTCTGTATGATTTACTGGTTTATTACAACTTACAGCGATTTTATGTCTTGTAGCATACTATTGCCACAAAACAACAATTTTTATGGCATACATATGCTAGTGATAATACATATGATTCTGATTCTGCCTCAGAAGGAAGTAGCTGGAAAAATAATTGCTAGTGTCACAAAAAAACAAAATGTCTTCCCTATTCATTGCAGCTTGGTAGGAAGATAATGGTGAGGTCTGTACCTGAAAGTTGTAGCTCCATATTGCTGTTTATGAGGGTGGCATTGACTCTGCCCGAGGAAGTGTTATAACTCGTGACTGTCAATGTCATGGGCTGCTTCTTTCCCTTGTAATTATAAGATCCCTTCCAAATATAGTACGGAGCAAAGACATCATCTGGAACTGAAAATTTAAAAAATATTTTGGTGATGTATCAGAAAATATAAAATGTTAAAATACACGATGAAAGATATGGGAATCCAACTGGATGGGGCACATGGGAAAAAGAACAGACAGAATCAACAATTACACAATATAAAATATTAATTTCACCGGACTTTGATCAGAATATCAAACAAATTTGTGGTGTGCTGCTACCTTTCTGCCTTCCCTACACATGTTGAAATCCCTCACCATTTTATACAATTCTTTGTGGTATGACTATTCGGCACAGACTAGATGGGCCAAAGAGCCTGATTTTGTGCTGCAGTGTTCTATCGTATGTAGAATAAGTTTTTTTTTCAAAGCTTTGTATACCAAATATTGTGCATATTAGTGCAAGAGAAATAAACACACGACTTCCCACTTTTGAAACAAAGTATTGTATATTGTGGTATTGGGGCTAAAATCTTAGACTTTGTGTTTGTGTGTGTATGCATGTATGCGTGTGTGTGTGTTAAGCAACATTTCAAAACAATGTCCTTTAATGAACCATGGATAATCTGGCTTCTGCAAATAAGACTGGCAATTAGGCACTAAATTACACAAATCTGTGATGGTTTTTCACAGTTATTGAGGACAGGATTGAGAATGACCACATTAATTTCATTAGACTCTTATAGCCGGCTAAAAGTAGTTCTTTATCACATTACTTTTGGTGAGATGTTCAATTCAATAATTCATTTACTTTTACACAGTAATCTATGTACTTTCCACATCTAAAAATACTTTAATTCTAAATTCCATAAAAAATTGATTTCAATAAAGAAAATGTGAATTTGAGTTACAAGTATGAGGGCTATTAATTAATTTCTGTCTTCAGGAGTATTCCTAAATCAATAAGTCATAGATATTACAGGAATGTACGCACATGGTCAGCGTTCTTGCCAGTGAATCTACTTGGCCCTTTAATGCCCTCCTATCTTCTTTGTTAAGGACTGTCTTATACCCTCTATGTTCTTCAAGGATTGCATTTGCCTATACCTGTCGATAGGTTTTCTTTATTTTGAATGAAACATGTTATATAATTTAGTATAGTGTACTGTGTCCTGTCTTTAAATTTCAGATATTGCAGAGGTCAAGCTCAATATGCTGTTGCTGTACTCTAGGGTGTGTAAAAGGTCAAGCTGAGATGAATTGTAAATTAAATAACTTGATAGCTAAACTACATACAGAGGAGCCGAGAAATCACCTGTTGTCGATGTCTCGTGAGGCAGCTGAATATGTTAATTTTTATTGAAGTCAACCTACCACTTAGTTTGGGGCTTGGCGTTCCAATTGAGGGTCTGTTGCTTTTCTCCGATTTTTTTGAACCGGCTATGAAAATGACAATAAAAGTATGAAGTACATTATTGACAGAAACATTCATACATTCATCAGCATAATCCATGGAAGATCACCAGTTTGTTAATTTATACTTCAGCAGGAGATCAGAGGGATCCGAGTGAAGCTGGGCAAGCGTCCACATCAGGAGTTATTTCAGGTTTTCTCCTAAGTTAGAGAAGGTAACTGTGAAAAACATGCAGAAATGTAGATGTGCCACTCAAATGAAGTGATCTAGCCACTTCGAGCTTTCTCGTGAGAAGTTGCCTTCGTGTCATTCTTGTGAAAAAGGCAGGGAAGCCCACAATGATTACACAAATGATGACTCTGCTGTAAAAGTTCACCCTTGTGTCTGGTGAAATCCTACACATTGTGCTGGGTTTTACTTCGATATAAGGGCAGGAAGAAAGTCAAAAACCTGTTGCCATATGAAGGTGGTTCATTCAATTAAAAAGTAAAAATAGATGCAATATATGGTACCTAACAGCACTACTATCTACAGTACTATGCAAAGGTCTTAAGCACATGTATACAGCCAATGTGCCTATGACTTGCACAGTACTGAAGTAATTTTATGTATTGCATTGTACTGGTGCCGTAAAAAAAATAAATTTCATGACATATGTGAGTGATGATAAACCTGATTCTGATATGGGTCCCTATTGTGGAAGGAAAGTGGGAAGGGAGTACAGGGAGAGGAGAATCATGTTTGGGAAAAGGGGAAGGGAAAGCTGAGGGATCAGGAAGCAGCAGAGAGATCAATAAGCCAATTGTTTGGAATCAAATGACCTTGCCTGGTGCCTCAATGCAGAACCGACTGCAGCCTCACCATTTCCCATCCCTGCATTCCACCTGTCCCACACCTCTCCCACCCTTGCCATTGCCTTCACTCCTGCCAGATTTACAAACTTACTCTCCATTCTATGTTGACAAGTACAGAACCGTGCAAAAGATTTTGGCAACACCCGAGCTTTATACATGGGCCTAAGACTTCAGCACAGTACTGTACACTGTCCCATGTTATGCCAATCTTCAGTTTACCCCAGGTCAGACTCCTCCATACTATAATTACTAGCACTTGCTCCAGCTCATTACAACTCCTCTTTAGGAGCTGATTGGGTAGTGTTAACTTCAGCTTACCACATGCAATATCAAGCCACGCTCATGCATCAAACCAATTTATAGTATTGCCATGATCAGTTGCTTATAACAATGGTCATTGGAGTTATAATGGACGGTAGGCACCAATGCTCATAGCGTTGCCTGTATCACAAACAAAGGACAGGGGCTAATGTAAGTCAAGTCCTGCTACGCCCTTTTAATGAAGCTAACAGTCAATCCTATGATGCCGCTCCTAATCAAGAACCTATCAAACTACATTTGAAACGTACCAAATGACTTGGCCTCCACAGCTGTCTGTGGCAATGAATTCCATCAGATTCACCACACTCTGGCTAAATAAATTCCTCTTCATCTCTGTTCTAACTGTCTATTGTGTTTTCTATCACTCTTGTTATTTCCTTGGTGCTGAGCAACTTTCCATAGCAAAGATGCTCTTTCTTTAAAGTTTGCTTTAGTATAATTTATAAGTATATATTTAGCTCTTAAAGAGACTAAATTTTTCCGATGGGACTTAATATCCTATGATTTTATTTCTAAAAGCATAAAAGAAGAAATAAAGTGGCAATTTGGAGCATAACACTAACACTGAACATAATGTAACATAGCAATGATCTCCTCTTATTTCCTGTAAATTGAATCTGTATGGAATATCTGTAGGTGTGTTACTCAATAGAAGCTTTAAACTTTCTGTGCTCAATTGGTCACGGAAAACAAGCGGCTTTTCAAAATCATTCGTACCTTGACAGATGGGTGCCTTTCCTGTCCAGGTCCCATCAGATCTGCAGGCCCTGTGTTCTGATCCTCCAGCTAAATAGAATCCAGGCTGACAGGTGTACAATAGGACGTAACCCAGCGACGGAAGATCCATCCCAACCACATTGGTATGAGCTGGAGTCTCTGGTTGTTTGCAGTTGTGTGCTGCAGAAAAGAGAACTGTCTTTGAGCAAGGAATGGAACAGCAAAAAGTCTGTTATAATACTTATAGATAATGGCTCAAAATGCACTGGCTGCAGCTGACTGACCGTTCCCTTGTAATTAAGCCACACATAGCTGGACCTGTTTGTGCATGTCAGTTGGATCTGTTGAAAGCCTGATTGATGTCAGTTAAAAATGTCTGCCTGAAGAATGCTTGTGGCGACACATTTTAGCTTATTCTCATTGTTCCCATTTTGATAAGTTTGTACATGGCCTCCTCTACTATAAATGATGAACATATCTATATTCTGTCTGGGTCATCTTAAACCACTTTCTCTAACTTCCATTAATTTCTCCCCACTCCCTCCGTTCCTTTCTCCAGTCCCCACACGGATTTCCCTCTCACCCCTTCTCTTCACCTCACCCTGGTTACACTCCCTCTTCCTGTTCTTCCTTGCCCTCTCCTGGTAGATTTCTCCATCATCAGCACTTTACCTCTTCCACTTATCACCTCCCAACTTCTTTCTTCATCAAACCTCCCCCACCCACCCACCTTTCCCTTCACCTGGTCTCACCAGTCACCTACCATCTTGTATCATCTCTCTATTCCCTCCTACCCCCACCTTCTTATGCTGGCTTCTGCCCCCTTCCTTTCCAGACGGTGCAGGGACTTGGCCTGGAAACATCGACTGCTGATTCCCCTCCACAGAAGTTCCTTTCTCATTTGGTGTGTGTTACTCTTGATATTCAGCATCTGCAGAATCTCTTGTGACTTTGATTTTGAATTCTTCTTAGTTTAAATGCTTTCACTTATTTCAATGTTTCAATATGCCTTGAATTACCCACTTTTAATGTCAACATTTTAATCAAATTAAGATATTAGTGCCATTTTTATCAGTTTTTAAATGTCTCCTGCTGGCCCACTTATTGATGAGACTTCACTTCATCTTACCCTCTTTCTGTGAAATTGGCCCTCCACAAGCAGAGCAGACAAGACCATGGATCCACTCTCCTCTGTCCTGTTCTATTAGATTCCCTCTTCTCTAGCCCTGTATCTCTTTTGCCAGTCAACTCCTCTGCTCTTTACTTCATCCCTCCCTCTATCACCTGTCATTTGGTGTTTCTCCCACCTTTGTAATCTTCTCCTCATCTTTTTTTCTCCAGTCCTGCTGAAGGGCCTTGGCCTGAAATGTTGACTGTTCACTCTTTTCCATAGATACTGCCTGGCCTGCTGAGTTCCTCCAGCATTTTGTGTGTGTTGTTCAGACAAGAGCAGGCATGTGGCAGGGACAGGAGGCAATTTTGGCCTAGTTAGTACTGTTTCAGCAACTTACTTTTCTTACATCCATGCACTGGACGGAGTGTACACTGTCTCCAAGTAAGTAAATTATTGAATACACATGCAGTGGCCACTTTATTAGGTACACCTGTACACCTGCCTGCCAGTACAAATATCAAAATGGCCATTTATGTGGCAACAACTCAATGCATAAAAGCATGGAGACATGGTCAAGAGGTTCAGTTCATATGATAGGTCAGGAAGAAAAAGGCCTGACTGTTTCAAGCTAAGAGGAGAGCGACAACAGATCATGTAACCATGCATTACAACAGTGGTGTGTTGAGGAGCATTCTGGGAAGCACAAAACATTGAACCTTGAAGTGAAAGGGCTACAGCAGCAGAAGACCATGAAAATACACTCAGATGGAATTTTATTAGGTATAAATAGATGGTGTGTTTGGTTAAAGGAATATAATTCAGGTAGAGGTGTCTTCTGCTGTAAGATAACATCCAACATTCACCTGACAATAAAAACAAATACATTTCTCTTCCCAGAAACAAATGTGAGAAACAAACAATATTTGGAAGAGCATAAAATCTGGAAATACTCAGCAACATGTATGGAGAAAGAGAAATTCAGTAGTCACTCCTTGTAAGATATTAAAGGTAGTCAACATGAAGAAAGAAACCAAACAGGACCTATGATGGTAAGAAACATTCCATTCAGGACCTTGTACTCAGGATTAGTCTATAATATATGCAAAAACTCCAACATAACACAACTCACAATACCTTTCCTTTCTCAGCTATTTTCAAAAAAAGGCCATTCACTCCTTGGAACCCCACATTAATCTTTGCCCAGTCATGGCCCACTTTGGTTTTCCCCTCTGGCCTCTGAGTTCCACTTATCCTGCTCCCTTCCCTTAGCACCATCATATGAGGAACATTCCTATCCTTTCCAAATACAACCTCCAGTCACTATCCAAAAGTCTCAATATTACCAAAAGATGAAGTAAGGATTTAGCCTTCACCCTTTTTGCAGAGTAGTCACTGTACATTATGTCTTCTTCTCAATATGGAGGAGAAATGGGATACAGCTTTGACAATCAGGTGTTTCCTGTCATTTTATACACTGCATTTCTTTTCCACCAACCAGAAGGTGAAGAATGTCATTCTGTTGTTCAAGAAGGGTAGCCAGGAAAAGCCAGGGAATCAGTGGTGGGCAGGTTACCAGAAAGAATTATGAGGGGCAGGATCGATCAACATTTGGATAGACAAAGTTTGATTGTCAGCGTTATATTTGTGGAAAGTCATGTTTGTCAAATATTTAGACTTCCCTTGAAGAAGTAACCTGATAGGGTGGATGAGAGTAGTACAGCAGATGCTGCTGGTTAGGTCTTTGGCATATGGCAGGATGGTTTGGAAAGTTTGTCCCCGTGGAATCCAATGACAGCTAGTGAGGTGGATTCAAAGTTGGTTCAGAAGTAGGAATCAAGGGGTGGCGGTTGAAGGTTCTGACTGTGAATGGACACCTCTGACTAGTGGTTTGCCATCCTTTGTTATCTATGTACATGATATGGATGCAAATGCACAAGTGTGTGTGGATGGCATGAAGTAATGTTGCTGATAGTGAAGAAGTTTATTGCAGATACAAGAGGATTTTAATCAGTTAAGGAAGTGAATCAAGGAGTGGCAAATAGATTTTAATATAGATATATGAGAGTCTCTCTCTCTCTCTCTCTCTCTCTCTCTCTCTCTCTCTCCCTCCTTCCCTCCATCTTGTCCCCTGTTCCTGGAGGAGGATCCTTGCATTGGAGTGGTCTCTCTCTCCCCTTCTTGCTCAATGTTCTGGGTCTTGGGCAAGGTTTGATCAATGCAGTTTGTGTATTGGACTCTGTGTTTCCGATTGTGATATTTTTCTGATTTCTAGTACTTCTTTTTTATTGCTGTTTTGTGTGATTTTGCTGAGGATACCTGTGGATAGCGAGTGATACAGCGCTGGATTGGACTGAATTGAGCTATATTGAGAGTGCCTGGATCCTTTTGATGACTCCGTGTTTTCTATGCTGTGTTCTTTTGCCAGTTTTTCTGCCGTTTGCATGATGTTTTTGTGCGTTCCACGGTTTTCTTAGTTTCGTGGTTGTCTGTGGGAAGATGAATCTCAGGGTTGTATACTACCTACACACACTTTAATTATAAATGTTCTTTGAATCTTTGAATGATGGATCTTAGAAAGTCAAACAGAACACAGTGAATGGCCAGGCAGTAGAGAGTGCAATGGAACACGGAGACATAGAGTACAAGTGCACAGCTTGTTGAAGTGACATTAGTTGGTAAAAAGGCATTTAGCATGCTGGCATTCATCAGTCAGGGCACTGAGAATGAGAGTTAAGACATTACGTTGTAACTGTACACTCGATGGCCTCTTTATTAGATACACCTGCTCATTAATGCAAATATCTAATTAGCCAATCATGTGGCAGTGGCTGAATGTATAAAGATAGGCAGTGGCTGAATGTATAAAGATACAGCAACATTATCAACGGGTTCAGTTATTGTTCAGACCAGACATCAGAGTGGGGAAGAAATGTGATCTAATCGCCCTGGACCGTGGAATGATTGTTTGTGCCAAATAGGGTGGTTTAAATATCTCAGAAACTGAAGTATCCTGAGGTTTTCATGCACAACAATCTCTAGAATTTACAGAGAATTGTGCACAAAAATCATCCAGAAAGCAGCATTTCTGTGGGCCCTGTTAATGAGATAGGACAGAAAGGAATGGCCAGATTGGTTCGAGCTGACAGGAAGTCAACAGTAACTCAAGTAACTACAGTGGTGTGTAGAAGGGCATTGCTGAATGTACAACACACTGATCCTTATAGTGGATGAGCCGCAGCAACAGAAGACTACAGCAGCTGCATCACTGCCTGGTTTGGAAATTGCACCATCTCGGATCGCAGACCCTGCAGCGGATAGTGAGGTCAGCTGAGAAGATCATCGGGGTCTCTCTTCCCACCATCACGGACATTTACACTACACACTGCATCTGCAAAGCAAACTGCATTATGAAGGACCCCATGCACCCCTCATACGATCTCTTCTCCCTCCTGTCGTCTGGGAAAAGGCACCAAAGCATTCAGGCTCTCATGACCAGACTATGTGACAGTTTCTTCCCACAAGCTATCAGACTCCTCAATACCCAGTGCCTGGCCTGACACCTTGCCCTATTGTCCTGTTTATTATTTATTGTAATGCCTGCACTGTTTTGTGCACTTTATGCAGTCCTGGGTAGGTCAGTAGTGTAGTGTAGTTGTGTGTTTTTTTTTCTCTGTGTTGTTTTTTTTATGCAGTTCAGTCTAGTTTTTGTACTGTGTCATGTAACACCATGGTCCTGAAAAACATTGTCTCATTTTTACTATGTACTGTACCAGCAGGTATGGTCAAAATGACAATAAAAGTGATTTGATTTGACTTGACTTGACAAATATATGCTCAGTGGCCATTGATGAGGCCACATTTGAAGTACTGAGTACAGTTTTGGTCACACTGTTATTTTGTAGCAAACATTCTATTAAACAGGAAGGAGTTCAGAAAAGCTCTAAGGATTTTGTCAGAACTGGAGGGCCTGCCATTGAGGGAGGAGCTGGTCAGGTGAGACCTTTAGTCCTTGGAATGCAGGAGAATGAACAGCAACCTTATAGAAGAGTTTATATTTATAAAAGTCTTTGATAAAGTGGATGGTCAGTATTTTCTGCAGAGTAGTGAAGTCTAAAACTAGAAGGCATAGGTTTTGAGAAATTTAAAAAGAACATGAGGGGAAACCTTTTCATGTAGAGGGTGGTGAGAATATGGAATAAGTTGCCAGAGGAGGTGGTTGAGGCAAATACCTCATTTAAGAAGCATGTGTGTACTTAGAGGGACAGTGTTAGGGTGTACTCTGTAGATATGGTATATAGCAAATGTCAAATGCAACCAGTCTTCAGTCCTGAACTTGGACTGTAGATTAAATTTGAAATATAGCCCAGAACAGTGGTGTTCTTGGAACTGCAGACTGGAGTCGACTGCAAACAAAGAAACACTCCATTTGACCTCAGATGCCTGCATGTGAATGAATGCAGCCCATAGTCAGTGGGGATTAACATGCGTTTTGGGTGTCTGGAGTGTTGGTGTGAAGATCGAGATGTTTGAAAATTATATGTAATTCAGAGGAAGCACTGTAGATACATCATAACTATAGAATTGTCCGGCTGTTATTTTTGCTCTTTAGTGTATAAAAATGCCATATAATATTGAGCCAGGCTGGCCTCTGCTTCCAAGAGTGCCTCTGGTATTATTCCTGCTTGTTTGGCTGAAAAAAATATTTTGTATCCACCAACTTCAGTGTCTCTCTGGTGACTTTGTTCACAGTCACAATAGGCAGGCCCTGGAGGGTTTGGGCTGAATGCAGGGAATTGGAACTAACTAGATAAGTGAATGGACATTATGGTTGGCACAGACTCATTGGGTTGTATTGTTCTATGACTCCATAAAAATGGTGGGTTGAGGCCATAGAATAACAGCAATGTGAAAAAAAACCTTGCTCAAACACCTTTCAATATCTACTGCGTAAAACAAACTTTGAATAAAAGAAAATACACAAATCTGGTCTAACTTTTTAAAATGTGTAACTCTAAACTGGACCAATTTCCAGGTCCAAGAAGCCAGTTAATGAGGGAAATCAGCACTGCTAGATAAAGGCAACTTTTGTTGGAACACTTCCCAAGGGCTAGTTGTCAGAATAATAAGAAAACATTCCAGGTAATATATTCAGAATTGATTTCTGTACATTTTATATTGAGTCTAAAATGGATTAAGAATGCATTATTCAATTAAATTGAACACAGTATCATTTATAAATAATAAAACCACATTTTAAATGAATGAAATTGATTTGCAATGGACACAAAGAAATGTTGCCATGAGACATAACCTAAGTTTTGCTTTGTTATCCATCTCTGTTCTAAAGTTTTGCTTTAATTTACGTACGTATGCATTCAGGCTGAATTCCACTCCAAGTGAGATCGGAAAGGCAAATTCGAGTGGTAGATCCTTGTAGTAAATGTCCTTTCTTACAGTGAAACTGGATTACACTTCCCACCTGCAAAAATAAAGCAAAAAATGTTGAAGAACCGATATTAGTTATTGCAATTTTACTATTACAACCTAAGAGCAATATGAGAACAGGGTATTACAGATTGTGGTGAGAGATCCATTCGAAAAATTCAAAATCATGACTCCTCCTGAAAACTGGCATTTAGGGAATGGATACAACACAGGTAATTGAATAGACTGTCCAGAATCATATGACATAGATGGCAGTTTTCATCCAGCATACACTCAGTGACATACACCTGCAAGTTGAGGTACACCTGCAAGTTAATGCAGATAACCAGAGAACCAGCCAATCATGTTGCAGCAACTCAAAGCGTAAAAGCATGCGGACATGTTCAAGAGGTTCGGTTGTTGTTCAGACCAAACATCGGAATGTGGAAGAGATCTAAGTGTCTTTCTGACCGTGGGATGATAGCTGGTGCCATACAAGGTGGCTTGAGTATCTGAGAAACTGCTGATCTTCAGGGATTTTCACGCACAACAGTCTCTAGAGTTTGGAGGGGATGGTGCAAGAAAGAAGAAAAAAGCATCCAGTGAGCAACAGTTCTGATGACAAAAACGTCTTGTTAATGAGAGAGGTCAGAGGAGAATGGCCAAGTTGACAGGAAGGTAACAGTAACTCAATTAACTACACGTAACAACAGTGGCATGATCTCTAAATGCACAACATATTGTACCTCGAAGTGGAGGGCTACAGCAGTGAAAGACTATGTACAAACATTCAGAGGCCGCATTTTTAGGTACAGGAGGTTCCAAGTAAAGTGGTCACTAAGTATGAGTCACTTTGAATCTTGGCACAATGTACATTCAGTAATTTAAGGCTCTGTGTTATCCATCAGGTGTTCTGTACTTTTTTCACTTTAAGAGCGTGAAGCCATAATTCACACTGACCTTACATGATGAGTTATAGAGAAGTGATGGAAACAGATTAAAGGAAAGTCCAAGAATTTATCCTGAACTTGAAGGCTTCTGGTAGTTACAACAGATTTAGGCAGCATTGTGCTTTATTCTACAAAAATGTGAAAGTTGGAGCTTCATTTTAAAATGCATTTAAAATAATGGGTTTTGATTTCAGCACAATGAGGAAAGGTTGGTTGTGAAGAATGAAAGGCTTTAAATGTAGATTGCAAGCGTGAGGTCAGGTTAGCTGTCAGATTCCTTTCCTTTCTGTGGAGGACCAGCAAATGCTTGCAATCTTAATAAAAAACTGTGTGTTCTTTTATTTTTTTGATATCCTTCTGTTGAAAAGAGTTATTCTGAATACTGACAATTACATTGAGTTTTGTGAGTCTTCAGACAGAGGAATGAATTTCCTAGATTTCCCCTGTTTGGCTCAGCTCAGAGCCTGCTGCGAATTCTGTCAGTACTTCTGGATTGTTAGAATTATCATCATGAAGCCAATTAAATCATAATAGAATGTTGAACAACAAATTATCTCATAATCAGTGTAGAAAACACTAGAACATAGACATCCATCGTCCTTTGATTAACTTATAAATTGTTTATATTATTATTGAAAGACCTATTCTGTTTCAGTCAGAAATATTTTAATCCTATGACATAAGCACTAAGCAATATTCATTGAGATAAATGAGGTTACAGTGACCTCCCAGCTGTTTTGAATTGACTGATAGGAACATAGAACATTAGACAGCATGATTCCTTATTCCACTTTTCATTCTTACAATTATGAACACATCAGCAATAGAATTTTAAAATCACAATCAGATCCTGATCATAATGATATGGAATGTGTGGAAACATCTGTAACCTTGAAGTCTTTACAAATTTATAACTTTTGTAAAATGCAATGTGACACAATGGAACCTAAGTGATCCCAGAATGCTTTACTGTTTTGGATGGAGTTTACAAGAAGTGTATGTGTTGTATAGCAGTGTGTTTATGGCAGGGTGTTAATGGTGATTTTGATATCAGAGAAAAACAGGACACAGCTGTGATAGGGTGGGGGGAGCCGGTACAGAAGACCCAAAAGACAAATGGATGGATGTAGATAAGGAAGGAATGCAGTTATGGAATGGAACAACCTGAAAGTCATGAAGTTGATGAAGATGGCCAGAGGAGGTGGCATGGCTCTGCTGGTAGAGAATGGCATCAAATCAGTAGAAAGATGTGACATGGGATTGGAAGGTGTTCAATCCTTGAGGGTTGAATTAAGGGTAAAAGGGTAATAGAACCCTTCTGGCAGTTATATACAGGCCTCCCAACAGTAGCTAGGATGTGGACCACAGATTACAACAGGAAACAGAAAAGGCAAAGTTATAATCATCATGGGAGATTTTAACATGCAGATAAGTTGACAAAATCAGGTTGGCAATGGATTTCAAGAGAGTGAATTTGTTGAATGCCTACGCGATAGCTTTTTAGAGTAGTTTGTCATTGAGCCTACAAGGGGATCAGCTATGCTAGATTGGGTGTTATATAATGAACTGAAGGTGCTTAAGGTAAAAGAACCCTTAGGAAGCAGTGATCACAATATGATTGCGTTCAACTTGAAAGTTGATAGGAAGAAAGTAAAGTCTGAGGTGGCAGCATTTCAGTGGAGTACAGGAAATTACAGTAGTATGAAAGAGGACTTGACCAAAGTAAATTGGAAGGAAATGCTGGCAGGAATGACAAAAGAGTAGGAATGGCATCAGTTTCTGGGAAAAAAAGAGGAAGGTGCAGGATAGATGTATTCCAAAAACAAAGAAATACGCAAATGGCAAAATAGTACAACTGTGGCTGACAAGGGAAGTCAAGGCTAATGCAAAAAGAAAAGAGAGGGCATACGACAAAGCAAAAATTAGTGGAAAGAGAGAGGATTGGGAAGCTTTCAAAAACTTACAGAGAGCAACTAAAAGAATAATTAGGAGGGAAAAGATGAAATATGTAAGCAAGCTAGCAAACAATATCAAAGTGGATAGTAAAGGCTTTTATCAAACATGTAAAAACTAGAAGAGAGATAAGATTGCATATAGGACCACTAGAACATGAGGCCAGAGAAATAATTACAGGGAACAAGGAGAAGGCAGATGAATAGAGTGAACATTTTACATCAGTCTTCACTGTGGAAGACACTAGCAGTGTGCCAGATGTTGAAGGGTGTGAGGGAAGAGAAGTGAGTGCAGTTACTATTACAAGGGAGAAGATGTTCAAAGCTGAAAGATCTAAGGTACATAAGTCACCCAGACCAGATCAACTGTACCCTAAGGTTCTGAAAGAGATAGCAGTAGAAATTGTGGAGGCATCAATGATGACCTTTCAAAAATCATTGGACTCTGGCATGATGCCAGAGAACTAGAAAACTGCAAATGTCACTCCACTTGTTAAGAAAGGAGGTAGTCAGCAGAAAAGAAATTATAGACCAGTTAGCCTGACCTTGTTGGTTGCAAAGATGTTAGAATCAATTGTTAAGGATGAGGTGATGGAGTACTTGGTGACACAGGGCAAGATAATACAAAGTTGATAATACAAACTTTCAAACTTTCAAAGTTGGCATGGCTTCGTTTAGAGAAAATCCTTACTGATGAACCTGTTCTTTGAGGAGATTACAAGTAGGATAGATAAAGGGGATTCAGTGGTTGGTGTATATTTGGACTTTAAGAAGGCTTTTGACAAGGTGCCACACATGAGGCTGCTTAGCAAATTAAGAACACATGGTATTACAGGAAAGTTGCAGGCATAGTTAAAGCATTAGCAGATTGGTAGGAGGCAGCGACTGGGAATAAAAGGATCCTTTTCTGCTTGGCTGTCAGTTTGGCTTTCCACAGGGGTCAGTGTTGAGACAGCTTCTTATTATGCTGTATATCAGTAATTTAGATGATGGAATAGATGGCTTTGTTGCCAAGTTTGCAGATGACTGTTCGGGGCCCAGAATAGTAGTGAGGGAGGAGATGTAGGGGCACGTGTAGCACTTGTTCCACTTGCAGGGATAAGTACCAGGATGGAGTTCAGTGGGGGAAACATCAATACAGACCGCATAAATTCTACTGGTGGAAAAAAAGAAATGAACAAAAATTACATTTCTAGAATAACAAACACAGTGAGTAATGAAATGGTAACAGCAGAGCCCTGAACGTAATGCTTTTGCAGTTGGCAAATAGTGCTCCAGAATTTACAAAGAGGACTGCTGGATGGCTCAAATTTGATCGTGTATCAACAACTGGTGACGGGGCAGATATGCGACTCTGCCGAAGGTGGTGTAAGGCACTCCTTCCCTCTGCTAACCTGCAGGTTGTCCTTGGGTAAGACATAGCACCTGCTTAGCCCCCCCCCCCAACCCATGATCAGGGGCATGTGAAGGCAGCAGGTGGTGGATAGTCTAATGAGCAGCTGGTGCACATCACCGGTCCTGCTAATGCGATCACTTATGCCAGACAAGACCATCTCTGATAATGCCTGGGAACACTGCCCAGAAGTAGCCGATGAGAAACCACTTCTGCAGAAAAAATTTGCTGAGAACAATCATGGTCTTGGACCACGATCACCCATGTTGTATGAAGCAGCACGTAATGATGATGAACACAGAGTTCTGCATTTGTGATTACAGCTTTCTGAAAATATTGCCATATTAATGTGCACTTCCCTTCCACAGGTGATGTGCCTATTTCCTAAATGCAAATATTCAACAATTCAAATCAAAATGTAGGTCAACTTGTATTTTAAATGCCCTTCTACAAAGATCCCGCTTGACCGGGATCTTTCAAGCTATAATTTTTGTCATGTGAAATTGACAAGGCCCACAGCTTCCTGTGTTTTGTTGGCCTCACACAATGTCAAAGCTTACTGACGGAAAGTGATCAATGATACCCATTCCCCATCAGTACCCAGTAACTAGTGAGAAGGCAAAAAAAGAGCCAAACATTCATACGTGGGTAATTGTCTACTCTGCTTTAGTGCTGCAGTCATTATAGGTAAAGAGCATAATGCTTACCATACAAAACAAATGCGACTAACATAATGCTAATTGAAATAAGACAACGTTCAGATCTTATGAACGATTGCCCCCTTTTCCAACTATGATTTATGCTCTGTAAATGTGGATTTCTCATATTCTGGGAAAATAAATGGTGAAATGAAGTGGTTTACATTTACATAGAGTGGTGTTTGATGAAAGTTCTTGAATTCCTTTCAATTATTTTCACAAAATATCTCTAAAAAAGTTGCTGATGCAGAGTGCAATTTCCAAATGATTGCTAGTCACAGGCATTACCCTCCAGTGAAAAGTGCTCCAAATCACCTGGCACAAATTAGTCTTTCTGCAATTGAGAAGATCATTACCTACAGATTCTAAATCTGGCACTATAATCAAATTGCAGTGTAATGTCATAAAATATGACTACCTTTTACGTGGTGGCAGACTGAGAGGTGATCAGTTGAGATATATCCTTCAGCTGCTAACTCAGCAAAAGCAAGTATTTCGAGGTGGTTAATTGAATTAAGCTAATTATGTAGGCTATTGTCTTTTTAGGGACTAATGATAAGTATAAAATATTACTTTAGGTCTTTTAATGAACACTAAAATATCATGCTTGTTCTTTTAGCACTTTGGCTTTTCTCAAACCAATGCAAAGAAGTCTTTTTGACATATTTCACCTTTACATTTTTCTATCAATTATATTCCGAGAAGAACAGGTCAGAATAATCTGGGCAACAGTGCAATATAATTTAAATATATATGTATATATTAAATAATGGAACACAACATCGAACATTCAGCAGTACAGCACAGCACAAGCTCTTAGGCCCATGATGTGCTGATACTTTATCTTACTCCAAGATGATCTAATCCTTCAAAATTCAAAGAAAATTTATTATCAAAGTAAATACATGTCATCATAAACAACTCTGAGATTCAGTTTCTTCTGGGCATTCATAGTTAATACGAGAAACACAGCAGAATCAATGAAAGACCATACCCAACAGAATGGACAGACAACCAATGTGAAAATGACAACAAACTGTCCAAAAACAAAAAGAAAGAAAAAAAATAGTAATCAATCAATCAATAAATAAATAGATAGATACATAAATAAACAAGCAAGCAAGCAAGCAATAAATATTGAGAACATGAGATAAAGAGTTGTTTAAATGAGACCATAGGTTCTGGGAACATTTCAGTGAAGGAAGTCCATCCCCTCTGGTTCAAGGAGCTAATGATTGAGGGGTAACGACTGCTCCTGGACCTGGTGGCCTGGGTCCTGAGGCTCCTGATACCTCCTTCCTGATAGCGCAGCAAGAAGAGAGCATGGCACTCCTAGAAGCACCTTCTGTGCACTTACCACTTTGTGTGTAAACAACAAACTATCTCTGATATTCCCCCCACCCCAGGGGAAAAAAAATCTAGCTATCCACTCGTTCAATGCCTCTTGTCATCCTGTACATCTAGAGTATGTCATCTTATCACCTAAAGTATCAAACAACTTTACAATAATTTTAATTTCTCTATCTGCACTGCTGCATTATAATTTTTTATTTAAAAACAGAATAGATGACCTGAAAAAAATCTTTTTGGTTAAACTAAGTAATCTGCTACAGTTTCAAACATTGACAGTGATAATGTTCATCATTAATTTGACCATTATTAAATTATCCTATTGTAATAAGGGAACTTTGAAAAATAGGTGAAAATAACTTCAGAAATTGGAGGAGACATTGGGCAGATCAAGAAGCCTGAAAACTTAATCCTGCTTTTTTCCTTACTATAGAGGCTGCTTAACTTACTTAATATCTCCAGTACATTCTGATTTTGTTTCAGATTTTGCCAGTATCTTCAGTTCTATTTGAATGCTTTATAATAAAAATTATTTCTTTGTGTGAAACTTAAGCTGAGAACTGATTCCACTGAGGTTTTATACGGTATCGGTCAAACCGCACTTGGAGTATTGCAAGCTGTTTTGGACCCCTTATCTAAAAAAGTATGTGCTGGCTTTTGAGAGGGTGCAGAAAAGGTTCATAAAAATTATTCCACAAATGAAAAGGTTAATGTATGATGGTTCTTTGCCTGTGCTCACTGGCATTCTGAACAATGAGGGAGATCTCATTGAAAACTATTGAATATTGAAAGGACTAGAAAGAGTGGATATGGAGAGGATGTTTCCTGCACAGGGGAGTCTTGGACCAGAATGCAAGGATGTCCCATTAGAACTGAAATGAGAAGGATATTCTTTTAGCCAGGGGGTGGAATTTATTGCCAGAGACAGCTGTGGAGGCCAAGTCGTTTAGGTATACTTAAGGCACAGTTTGACAAGTTCTTAATTATTAAGGATGTCAAAGGTTATGGGGAGAAGGCAGGAGAATGGAATTAAGAGGAATAATAAATCAGCCATGATGAAATAGTGGAGCAGACTCGATGGACCAAATAGCCTAATTTGGCTCCCACATCTTGTGGCCTTACTGTCTTGTAGTTTGATTGCCAATTCTGCCTGATATCATCAGTGATCTATAGCTGACCTACCCCCTTGGGCATGGTTAACACTGGGTGTATTAATTAAGGGATCAAGAGAAGGTAGTTCAAATTAGATCAGAAACTTCACAGCGAAGAACTGAAATATATGTTTCCACTTGATGTAAACTTTCAGATGGTGAAGAGGGTGAGGCACAGATCTTGAAGATTAACCCAAAAAAATCCTACTGCAAAATATTTTAAATTTAGAAAATGAGACAGTAAAGTGTGAAAAGAGTTGTGGGGACTGAGTACTTTTTCAAGGTGCTGTATCACACAGATTTCAAAAAAGATAATAAAATATAATCCCTAATGTATGTAGTACACAGTGCAGTAAACATGACGGTAAATTGTGAACAGTGAGTGATGAGACCTTGGTGGTGGCAGGGTCACTGCCTGGAGGAAGAAGCTATTACCCAGTCGAGCAGTCCTCATCCTAAAGCTCATGCACCTCCTTCCTGATGGTAGTGGGTCAAAGAGATTTGTATTTGTCAAAGTTCAATTAAGTTTTTATTGGCCACTTAAATTTCTGAACTCATTGCACAAACCAAATATCTGTGATAAGTAATAATGAAGTGGAGATGATTATCACAGCAATGTTTAGCAACAAAAATGAGAACAAAGACTTCAAAAATGGAGAAACCATCCTTTAATTTTATTTACCTTTGTAATAAATTTAATGACGAATGGATTTTTATTTCAATATATTACTCACCATGTAACCAAATGTATTATTCTGTGTTCCATGTAGTGGTGTTCCTGGGTTTTCACATGTTGTATGTGATGGCTCTGAATGAAAAAGATTTATTTAATATTTGTATTGCCATCACATGCAACTCATACAGTATAAATTTTAAGTACAAATAAAGAAGTAAAGAGTCAATGCTTGTTGCAAGACAGCAATTTAAATATTTATACATTGAGTCATAATGTAATATAACATGGAAAGAGTCCAACTCAATTATGCTGGCCATGTTGTTCATCAAGCTGGTCCCATATCTCTCTAAACTCCTTCTATCAAGTACTTATCCAAAGGTCTTCTGAATGTTATTTTTTAAATTTATTGAGATACAGCGTGGAATAGGAACTTCCTGCCCTTCACTCCTGCGCTGCACAACAATCCCCCGTTTTAATCCCAGCCTAAGCATTGGACAATTTACAACGACCAATTAACTTACCAGTCAGTACGTCTTTGGATTGTGGGAGGAAACCCACGCGGTCGCGGAGAGAACGTACAGACTCCTTACAGGCAATGGCAGGAATTGAACCCAGGTTGCTGGTACAGGAAAGCGCTGTGCTAACCACTATGCTAGTGCTGCCCCTTTATTGTCCCTACGTCAACCACACTCTCTGCCAGCTCGTTTCATATTTCCTGTGTATGAAGAAGATGATTCTCAGTTCTCTTTTAAATCTCTCACGTCTCACCTTAAGCTTATGCATAGTTTTTGATACCCTTCCCTGCGCAAAAAGAACTCACTGAATCTATTCTCCTCATGTTTGTATACCCCCCTGTAAGATCACTCTTCAATATCCTACATTCCAAGGCTGACAGTCCTAGCCTGCCCAACCTCTCCCTATAACTCAGGCTGTCAAGTCCTGGCAATATCCTTGTAACTCTTCTATGCATCCTTTCCACCTTAATGATGTCTTTCCTGGAAGGGGATGTCCAAGACTGTGCATAATACACTAAGTGCAGACTTATCAATGTCTTGTGCAACTGCATCATAATGTCCCAACTCCTAAACTTGATGCCCTGACTGATGAATACTAGCATGCCAATTACCTTCTTCACCAGCCTGTCTATCTCTATTACCAACACTCTCAAAGACCTAGAGAAAACAGTATGCCTTGATTTTAATTTTCAAAAATTAATGTCAGCTGTAAATTTATTCTCCCCCTCAAACTTACTCATTTTACTTTATCTTCTGCACTATATCCCTCTTCCAAAGTGGTGACTCGTGAGAAGCACAACATCTCAGAGCTGGTCATGTCCCACAGCTGTGAACTCAAGTACGACCTACCACCGGTGCACAGTATAATGACTATTATTGGTCTTAATGGGAACAGATATCTTTATCCATCCTTGCTCAATTGCAAAGGCAGCCCACATCAGAGTTTGGGCCAAAAGCTGGCTGCAATTACCTGTGAAATGAGGTACAGGTATTTTATGGCTTCCTTCGCTTCATGGAGTACTACAGTACAGAGTTGGTACTTCAGCCCAACAAGTCCTTACTGATCTGGTCTTCTGCCAAGTCCCACCCATTTGCACCAGGACCATATCCGTCCAAACTTCTCACATCCATATACCTATCCAAACTTCTTTTAAATGCTGCATTTAAACCCACACCTTCCACTTCTGCTGTCTGCTTGCTCCACACTCAAACCACCTTCAAAATGAAGACATTTCCCCTCAGATTCCCATCAAATATGTCATCTTTCACCCTAGAGCTAAGACCTCTAGATCTAGCCTCACCTATCCTGGGGGAAAATGCTTGAATGCTTTCGTACTATCTATACCCCTCATCATTTTGCACATCTCTAAAAGATCTCCCTCATTCTCCTGCACTCCAAGGAATACAAGTCCTAACTTATTCAACCTTTCTCTTTGACTCAGGTGCTCAAGTCCCAGCGATTCTGGTAAATATTCTTTGCACTCTTTCAAGCTTATTCTAGGTTGATAACCAGAACTGTTTCTTTGACAGTAGCAAGGAAAGTACCTAGAGCAAGCTCAAGAGTGGAGAATACAAAAACCAGTTACAGTTCCAAAGGAATGTAAAGATATATGAATGGGATAGGTAAACTCTATCCATCATTTATATATTTTTCAGAAAGACAGTAAATATTTACTGAAGGTCTCAGCAAATATTGTAGGGAATCAGTGCAGGGAATTCAATGCAACAGCAAAACTCTCCAAAGCTTTGTGGTGGTCTGAACTTGTGCACAGGTTGGGTACAGACTATTTTAGATCCAAATATGCTAGTGCTAAATCTGCTCCATGCCCAAACAACATACCCAGTTTAACATAACAGGGTCAATTTAACCAAGGTGTAGATCAACATTACATCCCAATATATTTTAACGACTAAACATAATTTAAATGTTATTTAAAATTGAAAATCATCTCTTATAGGATTATGATGAATTAATCAAATTAATCACAGCAGGTTTGATTAAGTTACATAGTCTGGCTTTCTTTTCAGTACCTATACAGCGAGGCTGTGATCCACTCCAAGTCCCGTCAGCCTGGCAGATCCTAGTGCTTGAACCCACTAATATCAAAGGAGAGCTGCAGCTGAATGAAACCTCTGATTGGTAGATGAAGCTCTTCCCCTCTCTCCTGCCTCGCGCCGGCACCCCAGGGTCTCCACAAAATTTTGCTGTGAAGAGTACAAAAAATAAAAGTTGCTTAATTTTAACTCATAGCATCTGTTGGACAGAGTCGTGGAGCGTCATGGTGACAGGCCCCTCAGGTGCCAGCACTGCTGCCCAGTCAGCTAGTCCCATCTGCCCCCTTTTCGAGGGTCAAAGATCAAGATTAACTTTATTCACCAAATACATTTGCATGTATTAGCAACTTGCTGTGGTGTGTTGGCATGACATGCAACACAAACAAGGACATTCGACAATTTTGTAAAGAATTAAAAAATATATTAAAGTTAGAGATTAAAGAATGGACATGGGATAAAATGTGTGTAAATACATGAATAGCAGCTTGTTCTTATAACATAAACGGGTTTATAAAAAGTCGTTTAAAGTGTGTACAGTGTAGTGTAATGTTGGTGATAACAGAACTAGGGACTTTCGGGTCCTAATATTTTTTGGTCATTTATTCTTTGGGGTTTTCTTCTGTTTTGTGGATGTCTGTGAAGAGAAAGAATTTCAGGTTGTATACTGCATACATTCTTTGATATTAAATGGAATCTTTGAGCTATTGAAAATATTTATACTCAGAATGGAATATCTTTATCTGAGTCCCATACCTGTATTTTGACTAAGCCCTTTAATAAAGTTTGATGTCAGAAAATCAGAGGCCTCTGTTGGTCAGGGTCGACCACGGATGCTGCATCTTAGCTCTCTACTGTAGATTCGCAAGGGCAGTACAATATGGAGCAAGCACAACCTCTCCATGCAGCTGATAAACCTGAAGGAATTGCAGAGACCAGTACAGTTTGGCACAGAAACATTGCAGGAGTTGCCAGACAGCATTGAACTGAAAATAGGAGTGCCTTAGGAACTCTAGCTCCTGATTTGTCCTCAGGGTTTACTCCCGAAGCCTTCCCCATGAGTGGGTGTAGCTGCAAGGAAGCGGAGGTTTGAGATCAGAGCTTTCCTCCTCCTAGGCGAACTGCCAACTGTGGTTGACAAGCCCCATCTGCCCCTGGTTTTAAGGCACCAGTAATCTGCCTTTGTCCCTTCTCCTGTCACTCAAAATGGTTATGCAAGGTTAGTAGCTAAGCCATATTTGAAGGCCAAGAGCTGGACTTAGTTAGAGGTTCCTTAAGTCGTACACCATTGGGAGCATTTGATAGGCAGTTGGAGCTTATCCCTATTACTACCCCCGGCTATAACAACTTTAAGGATGTCATAAATGATTTCACTAACTATTTCATTATACATGGAGGTGGAAACAAAGTCAATATTTTGGGTAAGTCACCCGTTATTAGACGTAGGAAAATGAGAAATTAAGTTTTAACAGGGGTGGGGATGAGAAAAGGGATAATATTTGTGACCAGGTGGAAACCAGGTAACATAATTTTTTTCAATGCCATCTAATTAATGATGATTGAAGTGAGTTAGAGAATCAGAAGTAGATATTTGAACTATGAAACACAGAACGCAACAGTTGCTGGAAATTCTGAATGTCATATCTGTTGATTTTCTTTTTCCTTAGCCTCCCTTTCGCCTTAGCTGACAAGGCTCTTCCCCATGTCACCTCTATTGCCCATACTTCTGGTCTCTTCTACTAGGATACCATTCCCTCTGGCCTCATCTTACAGCCCAGTAGCATCCACATTTAACACATCATCCTCCATAATATCTGCTACCTTCCGGGAGGTTCCACCAGAAATAAAGTGCTTTGCTTCCCCTTCAATCAGCATGCCAACTGGACGATTCCCTCCGTGACTCCATGGTTTAATTTTTATCTTCACCAACCACTCCGCTTCCTTCTTTCCCAAGTACTGCTAGAGATGCAACAGCTGTGAGAGGTTGCAATGCCAAGCTGAATACGTGAAAGGGCCGTTCCTCAGATTTTGGTTGCGCCCCACGCTCTTGAAATATGAGCATCCGGTGTGGAGAGAGAAGCGATGGGTTGCTTAGAGGATCGACTTGTGGGCTTGCTCCAGGGCCTGCCCAAGATGGCCACTTACAGGTCCAGCGGGCAAGCAGTCAAGGGTCCTGCCCAGGCTGACTTCCTGCTCCCCTTTCAGGATGTCCCTGGAGAGGGAGCATGTGGTCACAATGGGTATACTGGGTATTTCTGGGAATGGTGGGGTCCCAGAAACTTGCTTGTTTTATAGACAGTAAGAATCATCATTTAATTTGAAGTTGTTCACCGCCTTGTAAATACTTGATGTCCGTAGTTTGTGTGAATAAACTTTTTGTAATTTTGTGGAAAGAAAAGAGGCACCTCTTGTCCTTTTACCAATCAGTTCCCTCTAACCAAGGATCCGAACAATATTTCAAGAAATCACACAACTCGTTTGCATTTTTTATTTAGTGCTTTACACTTGGTGCCTGACCTGCTGTGTACTTCCATCATTTTCTGCTTTTAGAACATAGAGCAGCACAACACGGTACAGGCAGGTACATGGACTTTTTAGATCAATCTAACCCTTCCCTCATCCATTGACCTCATTTTTTCTTACGTTCATGTCCAGTAAAGAGTCTCTTAAATATCCTTAATGTATCTGCCTCTACCACCACCCCTGGCAGCATGTTCCACACAGATACCACTCTCTGCATAAATAAAAAAATACCTCTGACAGGCCCCCTCCTCCTTAAAGTTTTACCCTCTTGTATGATGTTTCCAATTTCCAGCAACAGCAGTGTTTTCCTTCAGTTACCTCATGTGGTCTTTACCTCCTCATAAACTCATTGCCTACTTACGCAAGCACTGTGGCACGTCTCCTGTCCACGTTCCGTTGCCAATGCAGTTGAGGATTGCAGGAAAGGACAACTCATATCCTGGAGAGCAGCTGTAGGTAATGCTTGACCCCCAGTCAAAATTTGTTCCTTCCATTTTTCCATTTGAAATCTGTGGTGGAACTGAGCATGTCACAGCTGCAAAGCCAGAAACAGAATCAGAATTAGAACCAGAATCAGACTAAACATCACTGGCATATATCATGAATGTTCTTGTTATGTGGCAGCAGTACATTGCAATACACAATATTAAATAAACTGTAAATTACTATATATACAATTTCTATATATGTAAAACTGTAAGTACTACACACACACACACACACACACACACACACAAACAATTAAATAAATAGTGCACAAAGAAAATATTAATGAGATTGTGTTCACAGGTTCAATGTCCTTTCAGAGATCTGATGGCAGAGAAAAAGAAGCTATTTCTGAATCATTGAGTGTGTGCTTTCAGGCTCCTGTGCCTCCTGCTTAATGGTATGAATGAGAAGAGGGCATGCCCTCTGTGATGGGGGTCCATAATGAGGGATGCCACCTTTTTGAGGCATCGCTCCTTGAAGATGTCCTGAATGCTGGGGAGGCTAGTGCCCATGATGGAGCTGACTAAATTTATAACTCTCTGTAGCTTATTTTGATCCTGTATAGTGGCCTTTGCCCCCAAACCAGACGGTGATGCAGCCGGTTAGAATGCTCTTCACGGTACATGTTTCCTACGATGGAAGTGTCTAAGGCCAGAAGACACAGCCTCAGAATAGTGGAGTGTCCTTTAAGAATGAAGATGAGGAGGGATTTCTTTAGACAGAGAGTAGTGAATCTGTGGAATTCGTTGCCTCAGAAAGCTATGGAGGCCAAGTCATTGGGTCTATTTAAGGCAGAGGTTGGTAGATTCTTGATTGGTCAGAGCAGGAAGGGATACAGAGGGAAGACAGGAAATTGGGGCTGCGAGAGATAATGGATCAGTCATGACAAAATGGTGGAGTAGACTCAATGGGCCAAATGACCTAAATCTGCTCCTAAATCTTATGGTTTTATCCGTAGAAATTTGTGAATGTCTTCGGTAATATATAAAATCTCCTCATACTCCGAATGCAACATAGATACTGTTGTGCCTTCTTTGTAACTGTATCAATATACTGGGCCAATGCAGATCCTCAGAAATGTTGACACCCACGAACTTGAAATTGCATACCCTTTCCACTACTGATCCCTCAATGAGGCCTGGTATGTGTGCCCTCATCTTCCCCTTTCTAAAGTCCATAATCAATTTTTGACCTTACTGACATTAGTGCAAGATTGTTGCTGCAGCACCGCTCAACCAGCTGATCTCTCTATCTGTCATAGGATGGTATTAAGCACAAGTTCCTCTTACATTTAAAATCGAAGTTGGTTCAGCTTGCCAGTCTAACAAATATATTTGCAATAAACAATTTATTACCACTCAGTTCTAATAATTTACAAACACTGTAGATTAAATAGCAGAATAGTTAATTGCCTGATGTTTATCCCTGATTTGGAATATCTTCATGCCTGTTATTTTCTGCTTTCAAATTTTTCATGACAGGGCTTAACATATTGACACTACCATGTTATACATTTAGCTCTTGTATTCAGCAATAAAATCAAAGTTCTAAGTTCAAAGTAAATTTATTGTATTTTTATATTAATTTATGGACATTGTCATCCAATTTTGCTTCAGTGGATTCAATCTCTACCTAAATTGTGTAATTGTTGAGAATGCTTCATTATCAGTCTACAGTATTGCAATATTAGAAGTTCTACCTACAGTGGAAAATTACATATGCAGTCATGACTTCATTTAGTTAATGGCAATATGCTTAAACAAAATCACTACAAAAATAATTAGTCTAATTTCCATCCTGATTAAATCAAATATTCACTGCAGTGACAAAAAAAACAAACTGCTGAAGTAACTTAGCAGGCCAGGTGCATCGTGGGAATGCTACGTTGGCACCAGAATGTGGGGCGACACTTGTGAACTGCCTCCAACACATCCTTAGGTCGTGTTGGTTGTTAACACAAACGACGCATTCTATGCCATTTCTACCAGTAGTTATGTGATGCCATCACCAGTCACATCTTTACCTCTCTGCGCCTTTCTGGCTTTTATAAGGACTACTCTCTCTACTACTTCCTACTTTGCCTGTCACTCTCTTCCCTACCCATCCCTCATCCTCCCCAGGCACTTTTCTCTTCATTCTAAGGAGGTGTAACATCTGTTTTTACATTCCCCCTCTCCATCAATCAGGAACGCGAAGAGCTCTTCCCGCTGCGGCAGAGATTCGCACGCGCCTCCTCCATCCTTGACTACTGCATTTGGTTTCCTCTGCATAGGCAAGGCCAAGTGAAAACGAGGTGATCCTTTTGCTACATGCCTGTGCTCTGTCCACAATAGCCATTGTGAACCCCTCAGGGCATGCCATTTCATCATTCTTCGCATTCCCACACCAACTTGTCCATCATCAACCTTCCTGAATGCCAGAGAGGGCCAAACACAAACTAGAACATACCTTTTCTGGTAAGTTGAAAACCCAATGGTATAAGCACGGATCTTTCCAATTTCAGGTAACCTGCAACTTGCATTCTTTTTGCTCCCTTCTGATCCACACCAACGTTTCCTTAATTACCAATTTTGCAAACCCACCCCACAGTCCCCTACAACACAATTTTCCCTCTCCTCTCTCACCTGCTCACCCACAGATTTAATCCAATGGGTCACCTATGCTCTCTCCAGTTATTCCATCCACCTATCACCCTTCCCTTAGCTGGTTCTAGAATTTGCTTGCCTTTGTTGCCTCTGTTTATCGCCTTGTAGACTCTGCCTCTGCCTTCACCTTCCCCTCCCTGCATCTGCCCATCATCCTCCCTCCTCACCTGTTGCCTGCCACCTCTTATTTCATTCCTTCCTCTCTGCACTTTATATTGGCTACTTCCCCTCTGCACTCTGCAGTGTAAGGTCTCCATCTAAAGTGTCACCGCCACAAAATTTGCCTGACCCATTGAGCTCCTCCAACATTTTGTTTATTCGATCTTGATGCTCATATCTGCAGATTGGGTGTGTCTCCAAGTAACTGTCGCATGCAGCAAAATGCTATTACCTTTACATAGCGGCACTGAGCCACTCCATGTACCATTGCTGAGACAGGAACGGACCATGGAAGCCTGAGAGTCCATTGTGTAACCTGGTTGGCACATTTGTGTGACATTTTGTCCCACCGTAAAATCATCCCCTAGTCTCATTCCGTTAGCTGGTACTCCAGGATCTCCACAGGTAATTACTGGGAAAGACCAGATTTGACACAAAAATTTATCAGTCGTGTGAAAGGGGAGATGAAACAATAACTCAAATACAAATTTTGTTGGCTTAGCAAAGCATTTTTACAATTAAGAGGCACGTGTTAAGAAAAGGACCAAAGCAGCAAAAATAAGATGACAGTAAATCACTTAGACTTGTGCAAATTTATTCCTTACAATAAATATCTTAAAACAGACAAGGTGAAATTGATCTTTGACATTCTGAAAGATCTGGCTGGCAAAAATTTAGTATAAATTTAATTTGATTTATTTTACTTATTTATGACAGAACAGGCCCTTCCAGACCAATGATGTACACCGCCCAGCAAGCCATCTATTTAACACTATCCTAATCACAGCACAATTTACAATTAACCTATTAATTGGGGCATCTTTGGACTTTGGGAGGAAACCTTCATGGCCACGGGGAGAACACACAAACTCCTTACAGACAGCGCTGGAATTGAAATCCAACTTCCGATGCCCCCGAGCTGTAATAGCATCACGCTAACCGCAACACTACCATCTTCTGATAAAAATAGCAACATGGAAGTAGATATTTCAAAGTTCTATAAGAAAAAGTGAATTTTCAGTCTGAGTTTTAAAATGATCCACCATTATTTTTACCAACGGCTGTGCCATTGAAAGAATTTGCAGATCATCAGGCTGACCCAGACCCCAACTAGTTTGAACATACTTCATCAATGTTTTGAAAGAAGCCTAATCAACTTAAGGAAAATGGACAGGGTTCAACTCTAATATACTTTTATTAAACTTAACAGTTAAGTAGTTCAATTGATTAGTGGGGGGCAATAACATTTTTTAAACTGTGGACTTAATTTTAGAACATAGAAATCTATAGCACATTACAGGCCCTTCAGCCCACAATGTTGTGCCAACCATGTAACCTACTCTAGAAACTGCCTAGAATTTCTCTAGCGCATAGCTCTCTATTTTTCTAAGCTCCATGTACCCGTTAAACTGCTTCAGTTCTGATATCAAAAGCAACTTCAAAAGGACACCCACATATTAAAAATTTCCCATACCCAAAAATGCTGATACTGTTATTGACTTACTTGTGCAGTTAGGTATATTGTCTGACCAGGTACCGTTAACTGTGCATTGTCTTGTTGCTGAACCAGAGAGTACATATCCTTCCAGACAGGAGTATGCCACGGTGTTCGCATATGATGTTCCATCAATCCAGAACACTTTGCCATTAGCTGGTGTTCCAGGGTTTCCACATTTGATAGCTGTAAACATTGATTTAAAGTGTATATGAAAACAGAAATTGGATTATAAATTCATACATTCTTGGAGTCATCTGTTATAACTTATATTAAAAAATGACATTTTTTTAATATGTCATTATATATAAGTCTATTGACATAGAGCATTACAGCACAGAAACAGGCCTTTTGGCCCTTCTTGGCTGTGCCAAACCACTTTTCTGCCTAGTCCCACTGACCTGCACCTGGGCCAGGTCCCTCCAAACCCCTCTCATCCATATACCTGTCCAAGTTTTGCTTAAATGTCAAAAGTGAGCCCGCATTCACCACTTCATCTGGCAGCTCATTCCACACTCCCACCACTGTCTGCATGAAGAAGCCCCCCAATGTTCCCTTTAAACTTTTCCCCCTTCACCCTTAACCCATGACCTCTGTTTTTTCTCTCCCCTGGCATCTGTGGAAAAAGCCTGCTTGCATTCACTCTATCTATACCCATCATGATTTTATACACCTCTATCAAATCACCCCTCATTCTCCTACGCTCCAGGGAATAAAGTCCTAACCTATTCAACCTTTCTCTGCAACTCAGTTTCTTAAGTCCCGGCAACATTCTTGTAAACCTTCTCTGCACTCTTTCAGCCTTATTAACATCCTTCCTGTAACTGGGTGACCAAAACTGCACACAATACTCCAAATTCAGTCTCACCAATGTCTTATACAACCTCATCATTACATTCTAACTCTTATACTCAATACTTTGATTTATAAAGACCAATGTACCAAAAGCTCTCTTTACAACCCTATCTACTTGTGACGCCACTTTTAGGGAATTATGTATCTGTACTCCCAGATCCCTCTGTTTTACTACACTCCTCAGTGTCCTACCATTTACCTTGTTTGTTCTACCTTGGTTTGACCTTCTGAAGTGCAATACCTCACACTTGTCCGCATTAAACTCCATCTGCCATTTTTCTGCCCATTCGTCCAACTGGTCCAAATCCCTCTGCAAGCTTTGAAAACCTTCCTCACAGTCCACTACACCTCCAATCTTTGTATCACAGCAAATTTGCTGATCCAATTTGCCACATTATCATCCAGATCATTGATATAGATGACAAATAACAATGGACCCAGCACTGATCCCTGTGGCACACCACTAGTCACAGGCCTCCACTCAGAGCAGCAATCCTCCACTACCACTCTCTGGCTTCTTCCATTGAGCCAATGTCTAATCCAATTTACTACCTCTCCATGTATACCTAGCGAATGAATCTTCCTAACTAACCTCCCATGCGGGACCTTGTCAAAGGCCTTACTGAAGCCCATGTATACAACATCCACTGCCTTCCCTTCATCCACTTTCCTGGTAACTTCCTCGAAAAACTCTAATAGATTGTTTAAACATGACCTACCACGCATAAACCCATACTGACTTTTTCTAATAAGTCCCTGTCTATCCAAATACTTGTAGATCCTATTTCTTAGGATTCTTTCCAATAATTTACCTACTACCGATGTCAAACTTACCAGCCTATAATTTCCTGGCTTACTTTTTGAGCCTTTTTTAAACAACAGAACTTCATGAGCTATCCTCCAATCCTCCGGCACCTGACCCATCTTAAATATTTCTGCCAGGGCCCCTGCAATTTCAACACTAGTCTCCTTCAAGGTCTGAGGGAATACCCTGTCAGGTCCTGGGGATTTATCCACTCTGATTTGCCTCAAGTCAGCAGGCACCTCCTCCTCTTTAATCTGTATAAGTTCCATGATCTCCCTACTTGTTTGCCTTGTTTCCATAGACTCCATTCCAGTTTCCTTAGTAAATACAGATGCAAAAAAAAACATTTAATATCTCTCCCATTTCTTTTGGTTCCATACATAGCCGGCCACTCTGATCTTCAAGAGGGCCAATTTTATCCCCTTACTATCCTTTTGCTCTTAACATACCTGTAGAAGCTCTTAGGATTATCCGTCACCCTGACTGCCAAATGAACCTCATGTCTTCTTTTAACCCTCCTGATTTCTTTCTTAAGTATTTTCTTACTTGTTTTATACTCCTCAAGCATCTTATTTCCTCCCTGTTGCCTATACATGTAATACATCTCTCTCTTCTTTATCAGAGTTCCAATATCCCTCGAGAACCAAGGTTCCTTATTCTTATTCATTTTGTCTTTAACCCTGACAGGAACATACAAACTCTGCACTCTCAAAATTTCTCCTTTGAAGGCCTGCCACTTACCAATCACATCCTTGCCAGAGAACAACCTGTCCCAATCTACGCTTTTTAGATCCTTTCTCATTTCTTCAAATTTGGCCTTTTTCAAGTTTAGAACTTCAACCCAAGGACCAGATCTATCTTTATCCATGATCAAGTTGAAACTAATGACGTTATGATCACTGGAACCAAAGTGTTCCCCTACACACACTTCCATCACCTGTCCTAACTTGTTTCCTAATAGGAGATCTAATATTGCATCCTCCTTAGTTGGTCCATCTATATATTGATTTAGAAAACTTTCCTGAACACATTTCACAAACTCTAACCAATCTAGACCTTTAACTGTATGGGAGTCCGTATCAATGTGTGGAAAATTAAAATCCTCTACAATCACAACTTTCTGTCTCCTGCTGTTGTCTGTTATCTCTCTGCAGATTTGCTCCTCCAATTCTCGCTGACTATTGGGTGGTCTATAATACAACCCTCTTAATGTGGTCATACCTTTCCTGTTTCTCAGCTCCACCCATATGGCCTCAATAGACAAGCCCTCTAATCTGTCCTGCCGAAGCACTGCTGTAATATTTTCCCTGACTAGCAAAGCCACCCCCCACCGCCCCACCACCCTTCATCCCTCTGCCACTATCATGTCTGAAACATCGGAACCTTGGAACATTGAGCTGCCAGTCCTGCCCCTCCTGTAGCCAAGTTTCAGTAATGGCTATGATGTCATAATTCCACCTGTCAATCCAGGCCCTCAGCTCATCTGCCTTTCCCACATATACACACCTCAGAAGATTGCGACCACCACACACAACCTTACTATTTATGGCTTCGCATGAACTACTAACATCCCTTATTTTTACCCCCATTCCACTATCTACTCTGGCACTCTGGTTCCCATCCCCTTGCAAATCTAGTTTAAACCCTCACCAATAGCAATAGCAAACCTCCCTGCAAGGATATTGGTCCCCTTGTAGTTCAGGTGTAACCTGTCTCTCTTGTACAGGTCCCACCTGCCCCAGAAGAGGTCCCAATGATCTAGAAATCTGAAACCCTGCCCCCTACACCAGTTTCTCAGCCACGTGTTCATCCTCCAGAGCATGCTATTCTTACCCTCACTGGCACCTCACTACCATAATGACTGAAATATTTGAGCATGATTTCAGAACATAAAACATGACAGCCCAGTACAGGCCCTTTGAACCAAAAAGTTGTGATGACCTTTTAACCTACTCTAAGATAGATCTAACCCTTCCTTTCTACATAACCCTCATTTTTTCCATTATCTATCAGCCTTTCTAAGAGTTTCTAAAATGCCTCCAACATCTTTACCTCTATCACCACCTATTGCAGGATATTCCATGCATCGACCATTTTCTGTGTAAAAAAATTTCATCTGATAACCTCTGTTACACTTTTCTCTAATCATCTTAAAATTATGCTACCCCACCCCCAACTATATTAGCCATTTCTGCCCAGGGAAAATGTCTCTGGCCACCCACTCTATCTATGCCATTTGCCATCTTGTAAACCTTTATCAAGTCACTTCTCATCCTCCTTCTAGTCAAAGAGAAAATCTTTAGATCACTCTTCCTGTCTTCAGAAGACATGCCCTAGGGTCTAGGCTGCAGGTTTTTGGTTTTCGTTGTATCTGTCCTGTCCCAAATCTTCTTCACTGTAAGCTGAAAACACACCCCCAACCCAGGATAAATTAACCTGATCAATATTGATCATTAGTAAAAACAAAGTGTATATTTTTATTGGATATTTAATTGTTCACGGATAAAGTCCTTCACACCATTGAGCACATCTACATGAAGCGATGTCGCAGGAAAGCAGCATCCATCATTGAGGTCTCCCACTATCCAGGACATGCTCTCTTCTCACTGCTGCCATCAGGAAGAAGGTACAGGAGCCTCAGGACTCACACCACCAGGTTCAGGGACAGATATTATCCCTGAACCATCAGGCTCTTGATCCAGTGGGCATAACATCACTCAACTTCACTTGCCCCATCACTAAATAAACCCACAACTTATTTATTTACTATAATTATTCTTACTTTTTTTCTATATTTTTTATTTGAAAAGTTTGTTGTCTTTTGCACACTAATTATCCACCTTGTTGCTGTGGTCTTTCATAGATTCTTGTATGCCCAAAGAAAATGAATCACATGTACTTTGATAATAAATAATAAATTTACTTTGAGCTTGAGGTATTCTAAACAACAAGATGTAGGTTGTCAATCGAAAAACTGTTGCAACATTGCGGATGTTAGAATTGCTTCATAACTTATGATGCTCACATTTTATATCACATGCTGGATGATATTTTGCTTTCAATTTAATCTTCCCAACAATTAAATGTTTTTTTATTAACTACGTTACTAATGGTTTAAACCTAATTTGGTGCTGCGATAATTCATTTTAAATAGAACTTCAACTGTCGAACCCAATATGAGATGCTCAGCAAATAATTCAGCAGGGTATTCACAACACCATCTCCAAATGTGTAATTGATAGTGTGAATTGTGAGAGGATAGTCGTAGGTTTCAAGGAGATATGAACAGAGTGATGGATTGGGCAGATAATTGGTGTATGAAATCTAATGCTGAGAAATGGTAGAGTTAGAGAAGCAGAATCAGGTTTATTATCATCGATATGTGACGTAAAATTCATTAACTTAGCAGCAGCAGTTCAATGCAATACATAATCTAGCAGACAGAAAAAAATAAGAATAATCAAACAAATAAATCAGTTACGTATATTGAACATATTTTAAAAAGTGCAAAAACAGAAATACTATATATTTTTTAAAAAGTGAGGTAGTGTCCAAAGATTCAATCTCCATTTAAGAATCAGGTGGCAGAGGGGAAGAAACGGTTCTTCAATCGCTGAGTGTGTGCCTTTAGGCTTCTGTACCTCCTACCTGATGGTAACAGTGAGAAAAGGGCTTGCCCTGGGTGCTGGAGGTCCTTAATAATGGACACTGCCTTTCTGAGACACTACTCCCTGAAGATGTCCTGGGTAATTTGTAGACTAGTACCCAAGATGAAGGTGACTAGATTTACAACCTTCTTCAGCTTCTTTCGATCCTGTGCAGTAGCCCTTCCATACCAGACAGTGATGCAGCCTGTCAGAATGCTCGCCACGGTACAATTATAAAGGTTATTGAGTGTATTTTTTTGACATGCCAAATCTCTTTAAACTCCTCATAAAGTACAGCCACTGTCTTGCCTTCTTTATAACTACAAGTCAAGTCAAGTCAACTTCTATTGTCATTTCGACCATAACTGCTGGTACAGTACATAGTAAAAATGAGACAACGTTTTTCAGGACCATGGTTTACATGACACAGTACAAAAAACTACACTGAACTACGTAATAAAAAAAAACACGGAGAAAGCTACACTGGACTACAGACCTGCACTGGACTGCATAAAGTGCATAAAAACAGTGCAGGCATTACAATAAATAATAAACAGGACAGTAGGGCAAGGTGTCAGTCCAGGCTTTGGGTATTGAAGAGTCTGATAGCTTGGGGGAAGAAACTGTTATATAGTCTGGTCGTAAGAGCCCGAATGCTTCGGAGCCTTTTCCCAGACGGCAGGAGGGAGAACAGATTGTATGAGGGGTGCATGGGGTCCTTCATAATGCTGTTTCCTTTGCGGATGCAGCATGTAGGGTAAATGTCCGTGATGGCGGGAAGAGAGACCCAGTTGATCTTCTCAGCTGACCTCATTATCCGCAGCAGGGTCTTGTGATCCGAGATGGTGCAATTTCCGAACCAGGCAGTGATGCAGTTGCTCAGGACACTCTCAATGCAACCCCTGTGGAATGTGATGAGGATGGGGGGGTGGGAGATGGACTTCCCTCAGCCTTCGCAAAAAGTAGAGACGCTGTTCGGCTTTCTTTGCTATGGAGCTGGTGTTGAGGGACCAGGTGAGGTTCTCCGTCAGGCGAATACCAAGACATTTGGTGCTTTTTACGATCTCTACAAACTGCATCAATATATGGAGTCTAGGTTAGATCCTCAAAGATCTTGTCACCCAGGAACTTGAAGCTGCTCACTCTCTCCACTTCTGATCCCCCTATGAGGATTAGTTCCTTTGTCTTACCCTTCCTGAAGTGCACATTCAGTTCTTTCATCTTATTGACTTTGAGTGTCAGGTTGTTGCTGCGGCACCACTCCATTAGTCGGCATATCTCACTCCTGTACGCCCTCTCATCACCAACTGAGATTCTACCAACAATGGTTGTATTGTCATCAAATTTATAGATGGTATTTGAGCTCTGCCTAGCTACACAGTCATGGGTATAGAGAGAGTAGAGCAATGGGCTAAGCACACACCCCTGCAGTGCTCCAGTGTTGATCATCAGTGAGGAGGATATGTTATCACCAATCCGCACAGATTGTGGTCTTCCAGTTAGGAACTCAAGGATCCAGTTGCAGAGAGAGGTACAGAGGCCCAGGTTCTGTAACTTCTCAATCAGGATTGTGGGAATGATGGAAAACAACACACACAAAATGCCGGAGGAACTCAGCAGGTCAGGCAACATCTCTGGAGGGAAATGAACAGACAATATTTCAGTGTTCTGATAAAGGGTCTTGACCCAAAAAATCACCTGCTCATTTCCTACCAAAGATGGTGTCAGACCTGCTGAGATCTTCTAACATTTTGAGCATATTGCTGCAGATTTCCAGCATCTGCCAGAATCTCTTGTGTCAAGGGACAATATAACCTAACAGACATCTGGGATATAAAATTAATTGATGATTACAATTTCAAACATTTTGACGAAGACATCCCAAACTGGAAGAATGCAACATCATCATCATTATGTGCCGTGTCGTATGATGTGGCCGAACATGATCTTGACCATGATTGTTCTTGGAAATTTTTTTTTTTATGGAAGACAGGTGACCCCAGGGATTATCAATACTCTTCAGAGATTGACTGCCTGGTGTCATAGTCGCATAATCAGGACTTGGGGTAAGCACCAGCTACTTATAGGACCATCTACCACCTGCTGCAATGGCTTCACGTGACCCTGATCGCGGGGCTAAGCAGGTGCTACACATTGCCCAAGGGTGACTTGCAGGCTAGTGGAGGGAAGGAGTGCCCTACACCTCCTTTGGAAGAGGCGTATCTCCACTCTGCCGCTATAGAAGAATATAACAGTTACTCTAAAAGTACATTACCACCCTTCAGGTCAATCTGTGAAGCAAGAGGAAAGGAAATAAAAGATATTGGAAGCTATCAATCAATCAAAAACAACTTCATAAAAGCAAAGCACTAAGCTTTCAGAGTTTGATCAAAGCATTTCTTCTTTACAGAGTGCAAAAGGGATGACAAGAGCAGCATTGCTCATCTAGTTCTGGTGTTTGCTCATAACTTCTACAGAAAATGTTAATCACTAGAGAAATAAATTCTTGGCTCCAGTGCCATTGATTTCAGCATAATTCAGCAGTCAACGATGTATAAGACAAAGAGGTCAAACGCTATCTCTGAAGGAAACCTGCAGGGCACATTACCGCCAATAACGAAATTTCAGACAAGCACATTTGGTGAGATAGGCACAAGGTGTAAGACAAATTTATATTGAATGACGCTGCTCAGATGTGTAATGAAAAGCAAACACTTTGAAATACTTTGACAATCAAAGGAGTGCTTAAGGTGGAAGAGAGAAAGGCTGGCAAAAGCTGTGGGAATAAAGAACCTCAATAAGTATTCAATTTGAAAAGCACAAGTACGTACAATAGAGCAGATCGCAGTTATATTTAGCTAGTGACTCAGTGAAGATGCAGTTGCCATTCCTTTGTTAGCCGCTCTGTGAATTCTGTTACTTTGCCTTGAAATGTGGATGTCAGAGATGATATGAGAGTGTCTGACCTTCTCCTTCAGTAGTGGAATAGGGAAACACTGAGAAACTGAGCATTGTTTCTGTCTTTTGCTTTTATTTGCATTGCTTATTCCTCAAATTCTTTTTAAAAAGCTGTTAGGTATGTTTCAATAATTTTTAAATGTCACCGAACATGAGGCACATTAAAAAAATTCTAAACCCAACAGGGTACCCTGAGGCCTGAGTTTCAGGATGTATTTCTTGAGGCCTAGTCTGCTTCATCATTCCATCATGGCTGATCCAGATCCCATTCAAACCAATACACCTGCCTTCCTGCCATATCCTTTTATGCCCTTACCGATCAGGAAACTATCAATTTCCACCTTAAATATACCCATGGACTTGGCCTCCACTGCAGTCTGTGGCAGAGCAATCCACAGATTCACTACTAGTTTACAGACATGGGGAGGATGGTCAACTTGTCTGGCCCTCCATGTTACAAGGCCCTCCTTGTAATACGAGTGCAGGCAGCAGATTAGATCCGGGACAGTCTCTTCCAATGTGTATTTAAGATGCCTCTCGATTAAGAGTGAAGGTTCAATTCCTGCACTTCTTTCTGTTTCCAACATAAGATGTGAAGTAGAAGTTAGTACATTATATGCTACCATATACTGCTTGAAGGCGCTTTAAGGAAAAAAAGAAATACAATAGAATTTACAAAAAGCTATATATAAACAGACTGACAAGCAGCTAATGTGTAAAAGAAGACAAATTATAAAGTAGTACTGAGACTGTGAGCTGTAAAAAATCCTTGTAAGTGAGTCTGTAGGTCGTAAAATCAATTCAGAAGAGTAGTGATTAAAGTTATCCATGTTGGTTCAGAAGCTTTTGTTATGCACAGAGATGGAATTTAACCCAGATAAATCTGAAGTGATGCTCCTCAGTAGAGCAAATGCAAGGTGACAGTATACTTTTAAGGGCAAGGCCCTTAACAATGCTGGTGAACAGAGAGATTTTGGAGTCCAAGTTTTTAGCTCCTTGAATGTGGCCACACAGGTCAATCACAAACAAGAGAAAATCTACAGATGCTGGAAATCCAAGCAACACACACAAAATGCTGGAGGAACTCAGCAGGCCAGACAGCATCGATGGAAAAGAGTACAGTCAGGCCATCCGACACCCTTCATCAGGACTGGAGAGAAGAAGATGAGGAGTCAGAGTAAGAAGGTAGGATTCGGGGACGAAAAAGCACAAGGTGATAGGTGTAAACAGGAGGGTAGGTGTGTAAAGTAAAGAGCTGGCAAGTTGTTAGGTGAAAGAGATACAGGGCTGGAGAAGGGGGAATCTGACAGGAGAGGACCGAAGCCCGTGGAAGAGAGAAAAGGAGGAGGAGCACCAGTGGGAAGTGATGGGCAGCTAAGGAGGTAAGTTGGGAGAGGAAAGTTGGAAATGGTGGATGGTGAAGGAGAGGGTGGGAGCATTCCCACCTATCAACCTAGCTCTTTACTGCACCCCTCTTGCTCTTCTAGGTTCACCTATCACCTACCACCTTGAAGTTGTTCCTCTCCTCCCACCACCATCTAGCTCTGACTTCTCATCCTTTTTCCAGCCCTGGTGAAGGAATTCGGCTCGAAATGTTAACTCTTTACCCTTTTCCATAGATGCTGCCTGGCCCACTGAGTATTTTGCATGTGTTGCTTGGATTCCAGCAGATTTTCTCATATCGGAATTACAATGTTTGGTCTCCAGGAATTTCCACTTTAGGCAGATTCAGCAGAGTTGTTCCATTCACCCATTGTCTTGCACTGCACCTCTTGAACCGTTAGCATAGGTGCTGTTGGGCCGTCAGATCTGTGGCTCTGTAGATAGTGCTTGTTTGCAAAACTGTCCTTATTAACTTCAAACTGATTATTGCTTGCCACTTACGTTAAGAACCAAAGACTGGCGCCTGATCACGACAAGCAGTTGAACAAGGAATACTGGGTGTAAGTTTAACTGATGTGGAAAACAACACTTTGATCTTTAGAAACTCACAGCTGCTATGCTCAGAAAGCTGAGCCTACTGAAAAGAAAAAGGCCTATAGCCCAGGGCAGTAAATATACCTCACATTTTCAGAGCAGATTTTTAGGAGCAACCACTTTCAAATGCTTCATCAATAACCTTTGATGCATTATGAGGTCAGAAGTAGGATTACTGATGAATGTACAGCATTCAATTCAGTCAAAAATCCCCAACAAATGAACCCCTCATGTATGGATGGAGTACTGTCTCGGAAACATTCAGTCATGGGTTGACAAATGGAAAGCAAACACAAAGTACACTGCAGATGCTGTGGTTAAATCAGCACATACAAACAAGCTGGATGAACTCAGCAGGTCGGGCAGCATCTGTGTCTCGGCCCGAAACGTTGACTGCTCATTTCAATGGATGTTGCCCGACCTGCTGATTTCATCCAGCTTGTTTGTACATGGAAAACAAAATGTGCACTGCAACATATGCAAAATGCTGGAGAAACTCAGCAGATACGACAGCATCTATGGAGAGGAATCAACAGTTGATATATCAGGTCAAGAGCCTTCGTTAGCTTTGATTCCCGCACATCGATGCAGCCTGACTTGTTAAGTTCCTCCAGCACTTTGTATGTGTTGTTCTGGAGAAGGGTGTCAGCCTGAAACATCAACTGTATATTCTTCTCCATTGCTACTGCCTGACTAGGCGAGCTCCTCCAGCATTTTGTGTTATGTTTGCACTGTAAGTGTGCCAGGCAATGTTTTTGACATTCTGTGGCCTGTGTGACCTTTGCTGAATTTCTGGAGAATCTATTAAATTGAAACTCAACCAGAGCAGCCACTTAAATGGGAGGCTACTGTACATGAGCAAGTCAGTGCTTAAATTCTACTTCAAAATTTATAGTCAGAGATTCATAGAAAAGCACGACACAGAAACAGGCCCCTTTGTGCATCTAATCCATTTAATCTGCCTACTCCCATCGATCCACACCGGAACCATACTCCTCCATGCCCCTCCCATCTATGTACCTATCCAAACTTCTCTTAACCATTGAAATCGAGCTGTTATGTGCCACTTGTGCTAGTTCATTCCACACTCTCACAAGCTTCTGAGTGAAGAAGTTTCCCCTCATATTCCCATTCAAATTTTCCCCTTTCCACCCTTAACCTCTGATCTCTGGTTGTAGTCCTACCCAACTTCAGTGGAAAAAAAAACTTCTTGCATTTATTCTATCTATACCCCTCATAATTTTGTATACCTGTATCAAATCTCCCCTCAACCTTCGACTTTTCAGGGAATAAAGTAATGGCCTATTCAGTCTTTCCTTATAACTCAAGTCCTCCAGTACTGGCAACATCCTTATAAATTTTCTCTGTACTCTTTCGACATTACTTATATCTTTCCTGTAGTTAGGTGACCAAAACTGCACACAATACTCCAAATTAGGCCTCAGCAACATATTATACAACTTCAACATAACATCTCATCTCCTGCAGGTCTTGGTCAGAAACGTCGACTGTACTCTTGTCCATAGATGCTGCCTGCCCTGCTGAGTTCCTCCAGCATTTTGCATGTGCATCCCTTACTAAGTACGTTGATGTATGAAGGCTCATGGGCTAAAAGCTTTCTTTACAACCCTGTGACACCACTTTCAAGAATTATGGACCTGTAATCTAAGATCCCTTTGTTTTACCACACTTCTCAGTGCCCTGCTGTTCACTGTGTAAGACCTACCCTGGTTGGTCCTTTTGAAGTGCAACACCTTGCACTTGTCTACATTAAATTCCACCTGCCATTTTTCTGCCATTTTTCCTGCTGTAAGGTTTGATAGTCTTCCTAACTGTACACTACAACCCCAATCGTAATCAGCAGATCTAAATTTGCTGATCCAGTTAACCACATTATCATCCAGATCATTGATATAGATGACAAACAACAACAGACCCAGTAACACTCCACTAGTAACAGGTCTCCAGTCAGAGAGGGAACCATTTACTGACACTTTCTGGTTTCTCCCACAAAGCCGATGTCTAATCCAATTTACTACCTCATCTTGAATGCCGAGCAACTGAACCTTTATTACCAGCCTCCCATGCGGGACTTTGTCAAAGGCCTTACTAACGTCCATGTAGACAGCATCCACTGCCTTGCCTTCATCCACTTTCCTGGTAACTTCCTCAAAAATTCAATAAGATTGCCAGCCATGACCTACCGTGCACAAAGCCACGCTGATGATCCTCAGTCAATCCATGTCTATTCAAATACTTTTGTATCCGGTCCTCTAGAATACCTTCCAATAACTTTCCCACAACTGATATCGGACTCACCGGCCTATAATTTCCTGTCTTATGTTTAGCCCCTTTTTAAATGGCAGAACAACATTGACTATCCTCCAATCCCCTGGTAAGTCTCCTGTCACCAAGGATGATTTGAACATCTCTGCTCGGGCTCTGCCAATTTCTGCACTTGCCTCCCACAGGATCCAAGGGATTGAACTTTCTTGACCAACCTCCCATGCGGGACCTTGTCAAATGCCTTACTAAAGTCCATGTAGACAACATCCACTGCCTTGCTTTCATCCACTTTCCTGGTAACTTCCTTGAAAAACTCTATATGATTGGTTAGATGCAACTTATCATGCGCAAAGCCACGCTGACTATCCGGAATTAGTCCCTGTCTACCCAAATATTCATATATCAAGATCTTTAGAATACCTTCCAATGACTTTCCCACTACTGATATCAGGCTCACTGGCCTATAGTTTATTTCCAATGACTCATTAAGGGTAAATTTCAACAAGACAGGAAGTAAAGGATCTTCTGCCCAATGTATCCCCTGTATGATCTTTCATTTTTACTGCCGCTTCATAATAAAAGTAGCTGGCAAAATAATTTCCTCTTGAGTTTTGTCGGTAGGTCAGATTTAAGGCCACAACTCACTACTTGACAAAGTATCATCTCCGTTAATTCAAAATCAGTGAAAATGTTGCCATTTTTTAAATGAACATAACCCAAGGATATACTAAAGCGAATACTGATGGCACCTTTCAGGATGTAATTGGTAACAAATTGCCTTGTGGGTTGCTGAAGTAATTCAGACTGCTAAATTATTGGATGCTTTACGGTTACTATGGGAGCAATGGCTTACTGCACTGCTTGAAGCTCCACTCAGTTTCTGCCTCATGTTCCATGAGACAAAGCATCCTGTCAGTTCTGTTTTGTCCAAACTACGCAAAGTGTAATGGCTAAGTACAATGGACTGACTGAAGTGGAAGTGCTTGCAATGAAATCTTTGGCATGGTTCAACTGGGAAAGTATTTAAGGCACAGTCAATGCTCTGCTTATCCGCAGTTCAAATCTTAATTAAAGCTTTAAAACTTCAGTAGCTGTGTAATTTGGTGTTGTAATTATGTAGGTATTAGCTGGAGCTCAGGTTAGGATTCTTGCCTACAAACTCAAGTTTTTAAGCATCATAGGCAACAGCAAAAAATGTTTAAAAACCCACACGGCTATGATACTAAGAGAATACAGTATTGTGAGAAATGTCATTAGAAACCAAGGGCCGATCATGTCTTTCCAAATTATTAGGGCAGTACAGTACCATAGCAGTTGGCGTAACACTATTACAGCACCAGGGGCCCAAGTTCAACTCCTGTTGCTGTCTGTGAGGAGTTTGCATGTTCTCCCCGCCAACGCGTTGGTTGCCTCCCACATTCCAAAGATTGTGGGTTAGTAGGTTAATTGGCCGGCGCAGGCTTATTAGGCTGGAAGGACCTGTTACAGTGCTATATCTCCAAATATTGATTTCTCAGCCAGCACTGAAGGATCAGACTGTCTGATCATTACCATGTTAGTCTGCGGAATCTTGCAGTGTATAAAAGAGACATCAAGCCTCTTACATTACAAGTCACTCCAAGTCAAAAGTAAAGTATTTGGTAATGTCATGAAGTACTTAAGATGTTCCCCACATTCTTTGATATATTATTGGAGACTTTCTTGTACTATTGTTAAGGTTTAATGGATTCCTGTTCGTAAAGATGCTTTGAAATGTCCTGAAAACACTTGACACCTTTTGATGGCACCTGCAAATGGCAGTCCATTTCCATAATAAATAATTTCTCAGTTAGGCATTGCTGAGCAACAGAATCTGCCTTGTCCATTTCTTTCATATCCAAAACAAGTGGATTAAACAGGTGCATTTCAAGATGCCAGCTAGGATTTCAAAATGAATCTCAGGGTTGCGTATGTAACACATACAAAATGCTGGAGGAATTCAGCAGGCAAGACAGCATCTATGGAAAAAAGTACCGTTGAAGTTTCGGGTCTCGGCCCAAAACATCGACTGTACTCTTTTTCCATTGATACTGCCTGGCCTGTGGAGCTCTTCCAGCATTTTGTGTGTGTTACCTGGTTTGTGTCAGGGTTGTATGTGGTGGCATATATGTACTTTGATAATAAACTTACTTGAACTTTGAAAAAGGTGGGGGGGATGGGAAGGAATACAACTGGCAAGGGATAGGCGAAAGCAGGTGAGAGGGGAAGGTGGTGACTGGGGGCAGGGGAATGAAGTGAGAAGCTGGGTGCTTGAATTAAAGGCTGAAGAAGGAACCTGATAGGATAGCATGGAAGAGTGGACCATGGCAGAAAGGGAATAAGCAGGGGCACCAGTGGGAGGTGTTAGAGGCAGATGAGGGTAAGAGAAGGGGTAAGAGGTGAACAAGCATGGGGAACTGAAAAAGAGAACAGGGAGAGGGAGTAGAAATTACCAGAAGATAGAGAAATTGATAATGATACCAATGGGTTGGAGGCCACCCAGATGGGATATGAGGTGTTACTCCTCCAACCTGAGGGCATCCTCATCGTGAGTTACTGAGAAATTGTAATCCTTGCAGCTTTCCCGTGTTCTTTTTAAAGGGATTGGCATAGTTAACCGATGAAAGTCTCTGCACTTGAAATACAAATGACTTCTAATTTCTTATCATTCCGACGAACAGAATTTTATTCACTATTCTTAGCTCATGTCAAGTTAATTAATTAAACATAATATAAAGTAGCAAAGATTAAATAACCAAATTGCTAGCTCACATAACTAAATCTAAAAGTGACCCATCCACTTTACCTCCAACTTACACCCTGCCCTCAAATTTACCTGGTCCATTTCTGACACATCCCTCCCCTTCTCGATCTCACTGTCTCTATCTCCAGAGACAGCTTATCCACCTATGTCTATTATAAACCAATGGACTCTGACAGCTAACTGAACTATACCTCTTTACAGCCTGTTGCAAAAACACCATCCCCTTCTCTCAATTCCTCTGTCTCCATCACATGTGCTCTCAGGATGAATCTTTTCATTCTAGAATGAAGGAGATGTCTTCCTTTTTCAAAGAAAGGGGCTTCCCCTCCTCCACCATCAATGCTGTCCTCAAATGCATCTCTTCCATTTCACGCACGTCTGCTCCTACCCCATCCTCCCGCCACCTACCTGTGATAGGGTTCCTCTTGTCCTCACTTACCACCCCACCAGCCTCCACATCCAGCACTTAATTCTCCGAAACTTCTGCCACCTCTAATAGGATCCCACCACCAAGCACATCTTTCCCTCTCCCCCCCCCCCAACTTTCTGCTTCCTGCAGAGATTGCTCTCTATGTGACTCCCTTGTCCATTTCTCCCTCCCCATTGATCTCCCCCCGGCACTTATCCTTGCAAGTGGAACAAGTGCTGCACCTGCCCCTACACCTCCTCCTTCACCATCAATCAGGGCCCTAAGCAGTCCTTCCAGGTGAGGCGACACTTCACCTGTGTCTGCTGGGGTCATATCGGTATGACCCCACATTGACTGGGAGACCACTTCGCCAAGCATCTACGCTCCATCTGCCAGAGAAAGATCTCCCAGTGGCCACCCATTTTAATTCCACTTCCCATTCCGATATGTCGATCCTCCACTGCCGTGATGAAGCCACTCTGAGTTGGAGGAACGACACTTTATATTTCGCTTGGGTAGTCTCCAACTTGATGGCATGAACATCGATTTCTCGAGCATCCTGTAATGCCCCCATTCCCTTTTCCTCTCATCTTATTTCCTTGCCTGTCCATCGCCTCCCTATGGTGCTCCTTGCCACACTGTGGCATTCTCCCTCTCCACCTGTCCATTTACCCGGGGATTATAACTTGTGGTCCGACTAGTAGCAATGCCCCTAGCTAGCAGGTACCGGCGCAGCTCGTCACTCATAAAGGAGGACCCTCTATCACTGTGGATATAGCAGGGATATCCGAACAGAGTGAAGAGCTGGCAAAGGGCTTGAGCAGTCAGCAGGGGGCGTGTCCAAACAGGTATATGTAGTTCACCACACTCCTCCCCAGTTTTCTTTCTTCCATGGCCTTCTGTCTCTTTCACCAATTTACTTCCCAGCTCTTTATTTCATCCCTCCCCCTCCAGGGTTCACCCATCACCTTGTGTTTCTCTCTCCCCTGCCCCCAACTTTTAAACCTACTCCTCAGTATTTTTCCCCCACTCCGTCGGAAGGGTTTCGGCCCAAAAAGTTGACTGTACTCTTTTCCATAGAGGCTGCCTAGCCTGCTGAGTTCCTTCAGCATTTTGTGTGTATTGCTTAGGGAAGTGACACTTCTGTCTTTATTCAAATCTCTATTATTAGTTCTTAAAAGTATAATTCAGTCCCAGTCCAACACAAAGTTGCAATTTTCTCCCACCCAAACACTTTCCCAAATATATAAAACTGTAAAATAACATCTGTTAAAACAGATCAGGATTTTAGAACTCCATGTTAGTGCTATACTTGGAGACAGTGGTTCAACAGAATGATGTTAATTTGTAGGATGTAAACATCAAGACAGACTCTTGTGTTTAAAAGAGACGGGAATAATTGTGTCACGTAGTTTTCGGGTGAAGTATTTCAGTGTGGGAGTGCGAATGAGCCAAATCGAACTGGGTTTAGGCCGAGTTAGAGCTTCAGCACTGAGAGCCTGATGCTCCTTCCCCACCACTGAGGCCCTTCTCCCAGTTAGTATTTGACAGGATCAAAATCAGGAGTTCACGCTTCCATTCTGGGAGAGCTTGTAACAAGCTCGTAAAATGTCACAGATTTTAAGAGACATTTCAAGGCTGGAAATCAAGAGCAAGAAAACTATTATCTCTTAAAAACTTTGTTGTATATAACTAAACAGGCATTTCTTTTTCTTTAAATGAGAACAATATGAATTTAAAAAATGTGAAACTTGAAGTAAAGCAGATTTCCTCTCTCTTTCTTCCCTAAGCCCCAGATCAGAGGCACCATTTTGAGTGATCTGGCTAGTGTGGATCAGAGAAGGCTAATCCCCTATTGTACTGTAATGTTAGGAATCCTGGCAATGGCCAGGCTCGACTCACAGTCCAGCAACAGAGTGCAGTGACAGATGCCCTAGCACCTGTCATCCAACATGCTGAAGTCTTAAGGCAGGTCCACATAAATTCGGGTCTTAAGGAGGAGTGGAAGAATACCAATGCTTCACTTTAAAGCTCCTGGTCACAGCCAGCACAACTTGACCCAAATATCTTCTTCACATAAAATAATATCAAAGAGTAACCAAACAGCTGCTTCTTCTTTACAAATATTGTTCTTAAATTTTCATTAATTTTCTTGCAATTCTCCGTGAAGCAAGTTAAGAACTGAACAACAGTATTTATAGATTATTCTAACCAATAATTAGAAACTGTTTGCCCTGGTTTCATTAACTCTGTTGTATATTTTTACCTTCCTGTTGTGATGAAGAGCACTCAGTAAACAAGTTAAAGACCATGAGATATAGCAGCAATAGGAGCAGGAGCTGTAGTAGGACATTTGGCCCATTGAATTAGGCCATTTACACACACTTCAATATTTTCCAAAACATCTTCTAATAAAAGGTACTAATGAGTTGGCTTTGTGGTGCCTTTCCAGCCATACACCGGATTATTGCATTACTTTAGTTAAGGGGAGGTGTAAATATTTATATGTTGTTTGCATACTGTACTTAAAATAGTTAGTTCTCTTTATTTTTTAATATGATTGTAACTACATTGTGGGGTGCATCATATTCTAAGCAACACAAACAAGATGCTGGAGGAATTCAATAGGTCAGGCAGCATCTATGGAAACGAGTAAATGGTTGATGGTTTGGACTGAAACCCTTCTTCAGGACTGGAAAGTGAGGGGAGAAGTCAGAGCAAGATGGTGGGGGGGTGGGGAAAGGAAGAAGTACAAGGTGGCAAGTGATAGGTGAAACTGGGTAAAAAGCTATGAAGTTGATTGTATCATATTCTAATTTCAAGTATAGTCTTAAGTTTACTTCGTGGGAATTAAAGGTTATATGTCTTGGAGCCTAATAAACAGAGCTCATCGCCCTCAGTAGCAGAGTGAGATCAGCATTGTCAGGAGTAACAGTCTTTATGCAGCTATTATTGTGCATTCTGCACCTTTTTAAAAATATTGGAAATTTTCTTTTCACTATTTTTGCTAATTTTAGTAGGTTTAATTTTTGATAACCACCCTTGCACTAAAGTGTCAAGCAACTGCAGACATTTTTCTTTTGGTCATAACCCATATATCCAATATTGGTAAATGCCTATAAAAAGCAAATCTCAAGGTAGTATATGGTGTCATTTCCACACTTCAAAAGTTCAAAGTTCAAAGTAAATTTATTCTCAAAGTTCATAAATGTCACCATTTACAACCCTGATATTCATTGTCTTGCGAGCAATTACAGTAAATCCATAGAACACTAACCACAACAGAATCAGTGAATAACTACACCAACTGTGACTTTGACTTTGTAACTAAATTCCATTTATTCACTCTGTTAACATAATCGTTAATAAGCTGAGCTAACAAAAACCTATGAGTGAGCTTTCTCAGTTCACTCAGCCTCTGTGTTTTGGGCATGTTCCAGTTGTTCACTACCCTTTGTGGCTCTGCTGAGTTATTTGACTCTTTGCTATGGAACAGACCTTACATTAAGTCACAAGACTGGGATACTTTTCCCCTGATGTCCAGGATGCAGTACTGACTGTGACTCAAATGAAAGCTGGCCAGCTGCAAATTATCCTGAAGCAGTAGTGCTGGATAGACAAGGGAAGCAAGAATTGTTGACAAGGTCTGTCTCCTTCTTAAAATTATTTGAATACCCACATTGAACTTGCCTTCCTAGGATCAAACCATATTAAGGATTATTGCAATATTGTCTGAAAGTTCATCATAGGATGAGTTAAGAACATAGAGCATAAAACACAGCAGCACAGTGCAGGCTCTTTGGCCCACAATTTGTATCGACCTTTCAACCTGCTTTAAGACTAATCTAATCCTTCCCTCCTACATACAGTAGTCCTCCATTTTTCAATCGTCCATGTGTTTCTTGAATGCCCCTAATGTATTAGCCTCTACCACCACCCCTGGCAGGGCTTTCCATTCACTCAACACTCTCCGTGCAAAGAAATTACCCCCTATACTTTCCTCCGATCATCTGAAAATTATTCCCACTTGTTTGATGTTGTGATGTTAGCCAAGCTTGGCAATTAGCTTGCACCTCTTGTATTAGCCATTTCTGCCTGGAGGAAAAGCTCTCTGGCTATCCATAAGACAAAGGAGCAGGTCAGCCATTTGGCCCATTGAGTCTGCTCCGCCATTTTATCATGAGCTGATCCATTCTCCCATTTAGTCCCATTTCCCCGCCTCGTCACCATAACCATAGATCCACTCGATCTATTCCTCTTATCTTGAATACCTTTATCAAGTTGCCTCTCATTTTTCTTTGCTCCAAAGAGAAATGCCCAGCCTATCTGAAAGAGTAGATTCTTTGGGAAGCTGATGCCCTTTCTTGCTTTGTAACCAGTTTTATATTTCTCTTTTCAGAACATGGAAAGGACTACAACTACTTGGAAAACTTTATTAAAGGGATCTGCCTTACCTTTGCACTCTGGCTGCTTCCCCGACCAGGTGCTATTGGAAAGACAAACTCGTTCAGCGGAGCCATGCAAAATGTATCCTGTGAGACAAGAAACGCGCACAACGCCCTTGACCCGGAATTCACTCTTCTCTCGTGAACCATGTGCTGGAATGCCAGGATCACCACATTTTCCAACTGTATCCCCTGTAAAATAACATAAAATCAAGATTAAGAAATTTTTATAAAAGAATTAAAATATTCTCTAAAGGAAAGTAACACATTTATAAATTTAGCATCAGGGCAAAGGATGTTAAGCTATCAACTTAACAGATTGTGTTCACTACTGTTCATTTTCATTAATTATCAATGCATATACTGCTAACATCCAGTAACACAACAATGTATCTCTGTTCTGGAATTGGTTGAAAACACATAGCAATTATTGCCTAAAATTGATCCTCTGTAGCTAGAGTTTTATGGTTATGTCAATTCTGACATTATATCTTCCTCATGGTGGATTTTAACTCCCTTTCAATTATGCATCTTTTTTCACACTGCATAAATGTATTTTGTTTAAAAGCAATCTTTTCAAAATATGCAACTTATTAAAAAAAATCATGGTGAGTGTATAGAATGCCCTGCTAGGGGTGGTAATAGAGGTAGATGTATTAGGGGCATTTAAGAAACTCTTAGATTGGCAGATGGATGACAGAAAAATTGAGGGCTATGCAGGAGGGAAGAGTTAGGTTGATCTTAGAGTAGGTTAAAGGTTGGGCACAATATTGTGGGCAAAAGGGCCTGTACATTATTGTTATGTTCTATATGAGAGAAACCTAACACCATTCAATAGTCTTGTCTCGAGGTTGTAGAATATTTTCATGATCCTATGATCCTCGGAAAGATCGAGTAGATGGCTTAGTTTCAGGATTAGATATAAAATCATGGCCATAATTATTTCATTTGTGAGTTTGCACAGTCCTACCTGAAAAGTCAGGTTAGTGTGCTTGGTGTAAAATCTGCAACAAATTTCACATCAAAGCTCTGCTGGGTAAATGGCCCATTAAAGTTCAAAGGAAATTCCCAAGGTTTAAAGTAAATTTATATCGAAGTACATACAGTATGTGTCACCATCTACAACCCTGAAATTTGTTTTCTTATAGGCATTTACAGTAGAACAAAGAAATACATTAGAATCAATGAAAAATTTCCCACTCAGAGAGGAGGAGTAATACCTTATATTCCATCTGGGTAGCCTCCAACTGATGGCATGAGTATCAATTTCTCCTTTAGGTTAAAAATTTTTTTTTTTCCCTCTTTTCCTGTTCCTCAGTTTGATCTCTTACATCTTCTCACTTGCCTATCAGCTCCCCTGGTGCCCTTCCTCCTTCTGTTTCTCCCACGGTCCACTCTCCTCTCCTATCAGATTCCTTCCTCTCCAGCCTTTTACCTTTTTCACCCACCTGGCTTCACCTAGCACCTTCCCCTGCCCCCCCCCATCTTTTTATTCTGGCACCTTCCCCATTCCTTTCCAGTGCTGCTGAAGGGTCTCAGCTCAAAACCTCGATTGTTTATTCATTTCCATAGATGCTACCTGACATGCTGAGTTCTTCCAGCATTTTGTGTATGTTGCGAAAAACTACGAAGACTAACGAACATCCAAATGTGCTGAGAAGCCAACTTGTGCAAATACAAAAAAACTAGTAACAACAATAACTAAATAATAAATAATTAATACTGAGAACATGACTTGTAGAGTCCTCAAAAGTGAGTCATTAAGATCTAAAATATCATACAAAAAGAACAACTTTTTGAAACAATTAACAGTTACCTCCGCTGAAAATAAAGAACGAAAATGAATTAAACACAGATTGCATACAACATATAGCTAATTATTTCCATTCTCATTTTGAACTTTCAGAGGGTGACATTATTTGGAAGACATGAGGGATTCCGTAAATGCTGGAAATCCATAGCATTTCCAACACAAAACACACACTTGTCTTATCATTGAAATGTTCCCATAACCATGGAAGCACTTTCAAAGACTTTTCATCATCTGCTCTCGATATTTAATGCTTAGTTACTTATTATTATTGTTTCTTACTTTTGTACTTGCACAGTTTGCAATCTTCCGCCCTTTGATTGAAAGCCCTCATTGGGCAGTCTTTCATTATAGTTATTACAGAAAATTATCTATATTATTCTGTTATATTATTATTATTCCATAGATCTATTGAGTATGCCCAGAAGAAAATGAATCTCAGGGTTGTACATGGTGACATATATGCACTTTGATAATAAAATTTACTTTGATCTTTGAAAATACTGGAGGAACTCAGCAGATTGAGCAGTTTCTATGGAGGGAAGAGGACTGCCAACATTTTGAGATAAGGCCCTTCGTCAGGACAAGAAAGAAAGAAAGAAAGAAAGAAAGAAAGAAAGAAAGAAAGAAAGAAAGAGGGGAGATAGCCCATTTAAGCAGGTGGAGGAAGGGGTGAAGCAAGAGCTGGCAGGTAATAGGCGGATCCAGAGAGAGGGGTGAGGGTAAGAGGCAACAGAGTGAAAGGGAGAGTGGGAATGATGTAAGAAGCTAGGAGGAGATAGGTGGAAGTGACAAAGGCCTGGAGAAACTAGGAGATGGTAGGAGAGAACAGTACACCATGGAATAAAGTGGAGGAGGTGATGAGGAGAACCAGAATGAGGAACAAATGGCTAATGGGCAGATTTAGAGGGCAGAGAGGAGAAGAGATGGGGTGATGGTGTCGATGGGATAGGGAAAATACAGGGGCAGATGGGAGTGGCTACTGGAAGTTAAAGAAGTCAATGTTCATGCCATCTGGTTTAAGACTATTCAGGCAGAATGCCTCAAAAAGGCAACATCTATCATCAAAGAACCCCACCATCTGAGCCACGACATCTTCTCGCAACTAACATCAACAACATGAGCTTGAAGTCCCACACCATCTGGTTCAAGAACAGCTACTTCCTTTCAAATACACTTCTCCTGATGCAACCAACAGAAACCTAATTTAGTAACACTGACCATTTTGACCAACTCATTCTAAAATCATGTCTTTTTTGTTCTAATTGTGTTTTTCTTGTAAATATTTGTGTATGATTAAGTTCAATGTAAATATTTTATGATCAATTTATGTTCTTTCTTGTGACTACTGCTAAAATGATGTAATATCCCCATGATGCTGCTGCAAATAAATCTTTCATATCACCTGTACATGCAGGTACTTGTTCAACTGACAATAAATTCAGCTTTGACTTGAATTTGTGTCTAGCCTCAGCTTAAGAGGAGGCCGTGGACGACGGGTCAATATGAAAATGGAAAATGGAATTAAAATGGCTGATCTTCAGAAGATGCTGGCTGGTACCGGGTGAAGGTGCTCGACATTGTGATCCACTAACCTGCATCGGGGCTACACTGAGAGCACTGGATGCACACAAATCAATAAATGTAGGACTGTGCAAAAATTTTAGGCTCCAGGGTGCCTAAGACTTTTGTACTGTACTGTATTTACTGTATTTATCAATGTGGAGCAGAGAGCTAGTTTGTAAACCTGGCGGGAACAAAGGATGTTGGGAATGGTGAGGGCAGAGCAATGTGGGAGGGATGTGAGACAGGTGGCAGAGGAGGAGTGCCAGGGGTGGAGGTGGCATGAAGGCAGATATACCCAGCCCTGAGACACCAGGCAAGGTCATTTGATTCCAAACAATTGGTTTACTGATTATTACAGAATGTCTCACTGGATCACCAAATGTTGAAAGGACTAGATAGGGGGGATGCAGAGAGGATGTTTCCTATGGTGGGGGTATCCAGAACTAGAGGGCACACCCTCAAAATTGAGGAATGACCTTTTAGAATAGAGGTAAGGAAGAAGCTTTTTTGCCAGAGTAGTAAACCTGTGGAATGCTCTGCCATAGACTGCGGTGAAGGCCAAGTCCATGAGTATATTTAAGAAGAAAGTTGGTAGTTTTCTGATTGGTCAGGGCATCAAAGGATATAGTGAGAAGGCAGGTGTATGGGGTGGAGTGGGAGCTGGGATCAGCCATGATGGAAAGGCAGAGCAGACTCGATGGGCTGAGTGGCCTAATTCTGCTCCTATGTCTTATGGTCTCTTCCTGTTCCCTCTCCTCTCCCTTCCCAACCACGATTCCCCTCTCCCTGTCCTCTTCCCGCTCTCGGTCCACAATAGAGACCCATCTCAGAATCAGGTTTATCATTACTCACAAATACCATGAAATTAGTTTTGTTAATTGCGGCTGCAGAACAGTGCAATACATAAAATTCTACAGTACTGTGCAAAAGTCTTAGTCACCATAGCTATATATTGTGCCTATGACTTTTGCACAGTATTGTAAAATTTATTTGGAAGAAAAGAACTTTGTGTGAGATGTTACTCAGCCAAGGCAAGGATACTAAGTATATTTATCAATCTCACTTATGCACATTGCTGATAGCATTACTGCTACCACTCTGGTTCAAAACCTCTTTTTAATATTTCAGGGAAGTGTACTAATATAATATCGATGTAGTTTGAGGAATTATGTTCACGAGGAAGACACACTACATGAAAACAACTTCCACAGAGAAGAAGCAGTAGTTGAGGAAAGTGAATCTGAGCAACTGAAAGACCCAACCATGAACCACAGCCACCTATTTCTTTTGTCCACACTGCGTCAGAATATGGGCTCTACAGTCACCTGATGTCCCACAAATAGACAACCCCTGAGGAGGACATCACACTCGACTCGAGTGATCACTCTACTATCATCATGATGACTACTACTACTACTACTATTAATATACTACATAAATTCACGACTTACATGAATTGATTATGATTATATGATATATTGATAATATGATCTGAATTGTCTTTAACATGTTTTTAAGTATTCAGGCCAGATTAATCAGAAATCCATTTGCACTAACAATTTCCCTTCAGTTAAATAACTTGCTTTGCATCATTCTTAACACATAAATTACAAATTTAGTGAAACTATATGTATGCCGTGTCTTTTTCATTATAATTGTTTGCTGGAGTCGAACATTGGTGGAGTAAATCTCATATAAAATAAGTTAATGCCTGTAAATAAACTCACAAAGGAGGCTGCCAAAATCACTTCTTCCCTTCACCATGCATGTGTAAACAAAGCAAGTCAAACTGTCTCCAGGAATCTGAACCTGAAGCTTTAAGCCGTTATCTCCTCTAAAAAAACTTCAAAGGAAATATATGTATTTAAGAGTTAGTAGTGACATTCAGATGTTATTTCCATTTGTTCAAAATAGGATACATGATAATTCTTATTTTTGCCTGTCAGTTTGATTTTGCTGTGAAATGCTGAAGTAAAGACACTGAAACCACTGTCACATGAAAGCAGACTCTGTTCTTTCAGTAGCATCTCAGCAGAAATGTCAGGTAAACAACTCACAATTAAGCTTTCAATGGATTGGATGAAGGTTCATAGTTCAAAGTCAATTCATGATCAAAGTACGTATATGACTTCATACACTACTCTGAGATTCATTTTCTTTCAGGCATTCAGAACAGAACAAACAAAAATTACACACAAAGACCAAAGACCAATATGCAAAGGAAAACAAAGTGCGCACATACAAAATAAACTACTAATAAAAATATAAATAATACTGAGAACGAGTTGTAGAGTCCTTGAAAGTGAGTCCATAGGTTGTGGAATCAGTTCATTGTTGAGGTGAGTGAGGTTATCCATGCTGGTTTAACAGCCTGATGGTTGAAGGGTAATAAATGTTCCTGAATCTGGTGGTGTAGGGCTAGAGGCTCCTGTACCTTCTTCAAGATGGTAGCTGCAAGAAGAGTGCATGGCCTAGATGGTGGGAATCCTTGTTGATGGTTGTTGCTTTCTTCTGGCAGCTCTGCTTGTAGAAGGTGGCAATAGAGAGTAGAATTTCACCTTTGGTCATAGAGTGATAGAATAATATAGCACAGAAAGAGGCCCTTCGGTCCAATTACTGACCACCTGCTAGTCTTAGTTGCCCCCATTCAGTCCTCCAAACCCTTCCTTCTATCACTGCTGCAATACTTCTATACTTTTATAAAATCACTTTTACCAAGTACTTTTATATTTAAAATAAGAGTCAACATTCCATTATTCTTCCCTATTATATTCTGCAATTGTGTGCTATTTTTCTGTGTTACATACATCTTCATCATTCTGTGCTGTGTTGTGTGATGAAGTCTCATATCAATGATTGTTCTTGTCAAATCTTTCTGTACAAGTGGTTTGCCATTGCCTTCTTCTGGGCAGTGTCTTTACAAGATGGGCAACACCAGCCATTATCAATACTCTTCAGAGATCGTCTGCCTGGACGCATACCAAGGATGTGATATGTACCGGATGCTTGTACAACCAGTCACCACCTACTCATGGCTTCATGTGACCCTGATCGTGAGGCTAAGCAACTGCTACATCTTGCCCAAGGGTGAGCACAGAGAAGGAAGGCCTTACATCTCCCTTGGTGAGACACATCTCCACCCTGCCACCTAGTTACGTATATTAGGACCCTTAAGTCACTTTGACTGTGGCTTTCTGAGGATTTTCTCTATTTTAAATTATACTCTGCTCTTTTATTTTTACTTCCAAAAATGAAAAATATCACATTTTCCCCAATATCACACTTGCCAACTTCCTTCACAAACACATCATGAAGTCTCTATAAACTGTATCTTCCTCTCAACTTGCCTTCTCACCTATTTTAGTGTCATCTGCAGATTTTGTTGCTGTGCAATCGCTTTCTTCCTCCAACTGTGAGCGATGTAATCCCAATTCAACCTGGTGGTATCTCAATGGTCAAAGTATGTGAACATTTTATCCTACTCAGTGCTTCCTAACTGTTAGCTAATCCATGCCAATACATTACCATGGGCCCTTATTTTGAGCTATTTGTGAACCACACAGATTCCAGAGCCAAGTAATTGCACCGAGGACTCTACTTTCCCAGGAGCCATAAGAAATTTTCCCATGCCTTAGGGACCCTTACGAAATTTTATTGATGCACCAAAGACAGCATCCTATCTTGATGCGTAATGGCTTTGCTTGGCAACTGCACTACACACGACACCAAGAAACCGAAGAGTTGTGGACATAGCCCAGCACATCATGGGAACAAACCTCCCCTCTATTGACTCTGTCTGTACTTCTTGTTGCCTCATCATCAAAGACTCCACCCACCCTAGACATTCTCTCCTCTTCCTTCTCCTGTTAGGCCGAAGATCCAAAAGCTTAAATGGACATACCACTAGGCTCAAGAACAGCTTCAACTCCACTGTTCTAGGACTATTAAATTGTTCCTAATACAAAGAAATTATTATTGCGCTCTCAACCTACCTCATTACGATAGAAACATAGAAAACCTAGAGCACAATACAGGCCCTTCGGCCCACAAAGCTGTGCTGAACCTGTGTTTACCTTAGAAATTACCGAGAGTTACCCATAGCCCTCTGCTTTTTTCTGAGCTCCATGTACCTGTCCAGGAGTCTCTTAAAAGACCCTATCACATGTGCCACCAGCACTGTCGCAGGCAGCCCATTCCACGCATTCACCACTCTCTATGGAAAAAAAACTTACCCCTGACATCTTCTCTGTACTTTCTTCCAAGCACTGTGTCCTCTTGTGTCATTTCAGCCCTGGGAAAAAGCCTCTGACTATCCACATGATCAATGCCTCTCATCATCTTATACACATCTATCAGGTCACCTCTCATCCTCCATCACTCCAAGAAAAAAAGGCCGAGTTCACTCAACCTGGCATGCTCCACAATCCAGGCAACATCCTTGTAAATCTCCTCTGCACCCTTTCTATGGTTTCCACATCCTTCCTGTAGAAAGGTGACCAGAACTGAGCACAGTACTCCAAGTGGAGTCTGACCAGCGTCTATATAGCTGCAACATTACATTTTGGCTCTTAAACTCAATCCCACGATTGATGAAGGCTAATGCACCGTGTGTCTTCTTAACCACAGGGTCAACCTGCACAGCAGCTTTGAGTGTCCTATGGACTCAGACCCCAAGATCCCTCAGATCCTCCACACTGACAAGAGTCTTACTATTAATACTATATTCTGCCATCATATTTGACCTACCAAAATGAACCACCTCACACTTATCTGGGTTGAACACCATCTGCCACTTCTCAGCCCAGTTTTGCATCCTATCGATGTTCCACTGTAACATCTGACAGCCCTCCACACTATCCACAACACCTCCAACCTTTATGTCACCAGCAAATTTACTAACCCATCCCTCCACTTCCTCATCCAGGTCATTTATAAAAATTAGGGTCCCAGAACAGATCCCTGAGGCACTCCACTGGTGGCTGATATCCATGCAGAATATGACCCATCTATAACCACTCTTTGCCTTCTGTGGGCAAACCAGTTCTGGATCCACAAAGTAATGTCCCTTTGGATCCCATGCGCCCTTACTTTCTCAATAGGCCTTGCATGGGGTACCTTGTCAAATGCCTTGCTGAAATCCATATATGCTACATCTACTGCACTATCTTAATCGATGTGTTTAATCACATCCTCAAAAAATTCAATCAAGCTCAAGGCACGACCTGCCTTTAACAAAGCCTTGCTGACTATTCTTAATCATATCATACCTCTCCAAATATTCATAAATCCTGCCTCTCAGGATCTTCTTCATCATGTTACAACTCATCAACCTACGATCTTGCACTTTATTGTTCACCTGCATTGCACCCTGTCTGTGACTGTTACACATTAGTCTACATTGTTATTGTTTTACTCTGCTCTTCCTCAATGCACTGTATAATGATTTGATCTCAACGAGCAATAAGTGAGACAATCTTTTTACTAGATTCTGGTTTGTAACAATAATAAACCAATTCTAATTCCATTTTATGATTACCTATTAGAATGGCAAAGAGAATGATTACTTTTTCTGATTGACACTTCCTCAAAAGACTCAATAAGTTTGTCCTGTACAGTATAAGCTGGCATGGTAGCTTAATGGTCAGCTCAATGCTTTACAGTACAGGCGTTTCGGGTTTAATTCCTGTCACCTTGCTGTAAGAAGCTTGTACGTTCTACCTGTGACCGCTTGTTTTCCTCTGGGTACTCAAGCTTCCTCCCACAGTCCAAAGACATGCTGGTTCGTAGGTTAGTTGGTCATTGTAAATTGTCTCACGATCAGGCTAGGATTAAGTCAGGGTTGGTGGGCAGCACAGCTCGAAGGGCCGGAAGGGCCTCCTCCACACTGTATCTCAATTTTTAAAAAATAAATATGGTGTTACTCAACTGAGCTTCTTGGCCGAATAGTCTGTTGAATCTAACCAGCATCACTGAAAAGCCTTTGTATTCCATAACAAAATGAGTCATCTATTTGTAACACTACAAAGATAGCAGTACATTGAATGGTAATATCCTCATTTTGTCTAAGGTCATTTAAACATGCAACATAATAATTTTTCACAATACGCCTCTTATAAGTGCACTATAAATGTCACCATGATCACAACTGCCAGCATCACACAATAAGTAGAATAAACCTGCTGAGCTTTAGACATCAAAGTCTGGTTTGATTAATTCCAAAAAAAGAACTTTTTATGTCTTTTTTGCTGATATCAATTGCATGGGATGGTTTATTTGGCGTGATACATGGAAATCTGCTCTTGATGTGCCTGTACGTGAACTGGCACCATGATTATACTCCAGTGGAGTGCACTGCAACATTCAACTCTGTTCAAACGACAAAAAGTAATTGTGTTTATATAAGGCACAATCAATTGCTACCAGATAAATAGCAATGGCTCAGCAATGTGGCCACTAACATTGGCATTCAACATGACAGGTGGAGTGGAAATAAAATTACATTTCACTATATTGAGGCATGAGGGCTTACACTGTCAAAGACTCACAGGGGATAAAGTACAGCAGACATGATCCAAACGTTTAAAGTGCTGAGGGAAATAAATAATGCTAATGAAATTAAGATATTCAACACAACACGAAAGGCCTGGAACATTCACACTAAATTACATGAATGGGATCTCATTTTCACTCATCCACCTTGTTTCTTACTTCGCTGTGCTCTTTCCCTTCTCCAGTTCCAACACTGGGGTGGGGATACGTTTCTACCAAAGGAGAAGTGAGGCTCTCCTTCCCCTTGCTAGCTTGCAAGTCACCCTTGAGCAAAGTGTAGCACCTGCTTAGTTCCCCCACCTCACCACCACCCGATCAGGGTCACGTGAATCCATGGGAGCAGGCGTATGGTCGTATGAGTAGCTGGTGTGTATCACAAGTCCTGGTTATGCAACCACTGACACCAGGCAGACAATCTCTGAAGAGTATTGATAATGGCTGGGGTCACCCATCTTGTAAAGACACTGCCCAGAAGAAGGCAATATTTCTACACCTCTGTAGAACAATTTGCTAAGAACAGTCAAGGCCCATGATCACACACATCTTACGACACAGCACATACTGATGATGACTCCCTCCATCCATCTCCCCTACCTATACTGATGATGTTCATGATGACTCCCTCTGTCCATCTCCCCTACCTACACTCCCTACCTCTTATCTTCTTGTAACCTTCTTTACCTTTCTGACAGTCTGATTTTAAACATAGCTTGGCTTGGGAGTCAACAGGGAAGAACCTGGTTTTGAAAGCCTGTCCACAATAGGAGGAAGAAGATGTTTCAATAATGCTCAACTAGAAGGAAAGACACTGTTTGATAAAGACACAGAACATGGAACATCAATAAATTAGAGAGAGTGCAGAGATGATTTACTGAGATGTTACCTGGGTTTCAGCACTTAAGTTACAGAGAAAGGTTGAACAAGTTAGGTCTCTATTCATTGGAGCTTAGAAGGTTGAGGGGGGATTTGATCGAGGTATTTAAAATTTTGAGAGGGATAGATAGATTTGACGTGAACAGGCTGTTTCCATTGAGAGTAGGGGAGATTCAAATGAGAGGACATGATTTGAGAGTTAGGGGGGAAAAGTTTAAGGGAAATACGAGGGGGTATTTCTTTACTCAGAGAGTGATAGATGTGTGGAATGAGCTTCCTGTAGAAGTAGTAGAGGCCAGTTCAGTTGTGTCATTTAAGGTAAATTTGGATAGGTATATGGACAGGAAAGGAGTGGAGGGTTATGGGCTGAGTGCAGGTAGGTGGGACTAGGTGAGATTAAGAGTTCGGCACGGACTTGGAGGGCTGAGATGGCCTGTTTCCGTGCTGTGATAGTTATATGGTTATATGGAACTCTACAGCACAGTACAGGCCTTTCGGTGTATGCCAACCTTTTACCCTACTCTAAGATCAATCTAACCCTTCCCTCCTCCATACCCCTCTATTTTCTGTCATCCATCTGCCTATTTAAAAGTTTCTTAAATACCCCTAATGTATCAGCCTCTACCCCTGATTTCAGTAGTGTGTTCTGCACACCCACCTCACTCTGTGTCAAAAACATGCCTTTGATATTCTCCCCCATCTTTTCTGCCAATCACCTTAAAATTATGCTTGCCTATATTAGCCATTTCTGCCTTGGGGAAATGTCTCTGCCTATCCACTCAATCTATGCCTCTCAACTTGAACACCTGCATCAAGTCACCTTCATTATCTTTTGCTCCAACAAGGGAAGTCCCAGCTCATGGAACCAACCCATCCTCACAAGACACTTGAAGACATGTGAAGATGCTTCATTGTGCTCTAAGACAGAGCAGGGACAGTGGTACATGGAGCAGGAAAGAGGAACTGGTGGTCATGAGGAGATGAGGGAAAACCAGGTGAGGGGGTTTTAGTTAAGATCATGGTGGGTGGATGGAGGGATGGGTAAAAGAAAGAGAGAGAATAAATGATAAAGGAAGTGAGAGAGAATAGAGATGAAAGAAGGTGAGGAGAGCATCAACACAGGAGGAAATGAGAGGACATCAAACAACTGGAAACAGCAGAGGAGCTGGCCCTTATGGGGATGATGTGGTGCAGCATTCAAGTTGGAGTCAGTGCCGCCCTGCTGTGTTCACTTGGCAGAAGACAAGCCAAATTGTGTTTAACTGCAAACTGCTGTAACATTCATAGACTGAGGATCTTAGTCTGTATTTTTTTTGGGTGGCTGCACTTTGTTGATATCTTATATGTGCTTGTTGTCTTACTGTATGTGTGCTATATGTGCCTTGTGCTGTGTATGAGTGTTGGGGTGTACCGTGTTTTTCACCTTGGCTCCAGAGTGACGCTGTTTCATTTGGCTGTATTCATGGGTATTCATGTACGGTTAAATGACAATTAAATTTGAACTTGATCTATCGTGAATGTGAGTTGAATATACCAAAAGTAGATGACCTTCTTAAGCACTTCAATTAACGTGACTAGACAGAAGCAGAGAGGTCTAAGAACTGGGAACGCCATCTGTGTATTAGTTGCTTTAAATATCTGAAGCTGAGTACCATACAATATTCATGAATACAGTGATCTGAGCAAAGATAATTTCAGAAAACAAGACTCAAATTAAGGAATTGTTAAGAAATGCTTGCATATCTGTTTTTAATTGTGTTCCTTCTTGTAAAACTGTGTATTATTTATGTCCACTGTACATTTTTCTTGTGAATGTGACTCATATGATGTTATGTGCCTGTGATGCTGCTACAGGTAAGCTTTTCATGCCTGCCGAAGGCATTTGGGAGATTGAAACCCGGAGGTTGATCGGAAGTCTGTAAAGCGAAGCCCAACGACAAAATTCCTTGGGTCTGGAAGTTTGCAAGTCCACTGGGAAGATCAGCAGGGGCCTGTTGTGCACGAGCCTGCTGGAGGACTGGCTCTTTGTTCTGTGAGTGGGCTTGCTTCACAGTTGTTTCTTCGCTGTTTGCTGTGTTCTGTGTTGTTCTGCTGAGCATTGTGGGCATGCTATGTTGGTGCATAATGAGTGGCGACACATGCTTAGGTTGGGGTGGTTATAAATGCAAATGATGCATTTCACTGTATGTGTCACAACACTTTTAAAAAGAGATATTTTTTGTCAAGTCAGTAGGTGGCCTGTTTTGTCTCAGTGTCAACTCATGCGTATACTTTGTCCTTGGATTGTTTACCTGTTGAGTTTAATTGTTTGTTTTTGCATTAGCTCTGGGTTTTCACTTTGTTTTGCAGGTGTCTCATTTGGGATCATGGGGATTGTTAAGCTCTCTGTGTATTTATCACCTTTATTTCATTTGGGATAATTTAACTAACAAGTTAATTTCAATGTCGGGAATTCCTACATACTCCAGGGTGTATTTCTGAGGGGGTACACCAACATTCTGTTGGGTCATTGTGGTTCCTTGTCGGGTGCAACTCAGACCGAGTTCTTACGTGCATTGTCAGTGATTCCTGTTTAGTGTGCTGGAGCTCTTGTTAGTTTTTCAAGTTAATTTATGTAAAAATCTTCAGTTTTGTTTGAATTGCCGAAGTCTCTGTGATCCCTGCACTTGAGTTTGCCAGTGATCCTTAGGATATGTTTTGATGTACATGTGATAAATAAATGAATCTGAATCTGAGTTGGGACTTGAGGTTAAAAATTCCTCTCATGTGGGTCTAAGTTCTTCCTTTTATTTTTATATAAAATGGTCATTTAATTTACTAATCCGTGATCAATCTAACCCTTCCTTCCTATAAACTATAACCCTACTTTTTTCTTACATTCATATGCCTATCTAAGAGTCTTTTAAATGCCCCAATTATATCAGATTACCACAGATCTACAGGTCCAAACAAAACTTCTGGTTTACAGAGCAGTTGTCCTTCCTGCATGACTGTTTTGAGCTGAATCATGGACCACCTACACGAGGCACCTGAAAGTCCTGGAACAATACCATCAAAGAACCTTACGAAGGATTTTGAGGATCACCTGGAAGGACAGATGTTCTAGCACCTGCATAATGGAGGAGGTCAACATGAACAGCATCTCCATCACAATGACGTAACAACAATTCTGATGGATAGGTTATGTCACCCAGATACCTAACACATGTTTCCCCAAACAGATCCTTATATTCCCAAGTTGAATAAAGGTCAGTGAGCCCTGGTAGGCAAAGGAAATGCTTCAAAGATACCATCAGCCTGAAGAAAGTTAACATTATATCTAAAATCTAGGAAGGCATTGCACTCAATAGATGCACCTGGAGGAAATTTGTTCAAGATGGAGCTACACTGCATGAGAAAAACTTCTGCTGTGCCACAGAGAACAAGCAGCAGCTATGAAATGAGACTGAACCCAACCTTTCACAGCCACCATTCACTATTGCTCGCTCTGCACCAGAACATGGGGAACCTGGATCGGCCACTGGAGAACTCAACAATAGACAACCCTTTAGGAGATCATCATACCACCAGCAACTGCAGTGAATTGCAGGAACCCACCACACTCTGTGTAAAATTCCTACTGCTGCCATCTCGTCTAAACATTATCCCATTCACCAGTAATGGATGACTTCTGGGTGTCGAGAGGTTGTCTTATCATGTGGAAGAATATAAAACTATTTAAAAATGATTGATTGGTCATATCGGACAGAAATGAAGTGATTTTACTTTTCCCTCAGTCACATTACAAATATTTCAAATTGCTTGCTGTTCTTTCATTTGCCATAGTTACAAACTAATCTCACGTATGAAACAAATTTCACAATATAAGCCAATGATGCTGATTCCGATTCTGATTCTGCTTTAATTTCAAACAATTGTGAAAATCACACCAGGAAAAAGGATCAATGCATTTAATATTGATCTGATAAATATCCTCCAATTTCCTGATTAAAAAGCAAGTTTGTTTCCCCAACGGGTCATCACAGAATTTCCAGTGTTTGATTGAGCATGATTGCAAAGTTATCTGCAATTAGCAATTACAGTTAGGCACTCAGTGCCATCATCCCCTCAATACTAATCACCAAGCTTCTAAATCTGGGTCTTTGTACCTCTGTCTCAACTGGATCCATGATTTCCTCATTGGGAGTCTATTGTCAGTCTAGATTGGTGATAACATCTTGCTGACAATCAATACAGGCACACGTCAAGGATACGTGCCTAGTCCACTGCTCTACAGCCTCTACTCACATGACTGTGTAGCCAAGCTCAAACACAATCTATTGTTGGAAAGCTCTCAGATTGTGATGGGGTGGTGTTCAGGAGTGGATGAGTAGTGTGACAATAACCTCACATCTATATCAGCAAGGCCAAGGAATTGATTGTGGACTACAGGAAGGAGAAGTGGGGAGAACATATACCAGTCCTCATGAGTGGTCAATGGTGAGAAAGATGAGTAGCTTTAAGTCCTGATGAAGGGTCTCTTGTCTGAAATGTCGACTGTTCACTCTTTCCATAGATGCTGCCTGGCCTGCTGAGTTCCTCCAGCATTGGGAGTGTGTGTTGCTTGGATTTCCAGCATCTGCAGATTCTCTCTTATTTGTGAGCAGCTTTAAATTCTGGATGTCAACATCTCGGAGGGTTTATCCTGGGGCCAACTTATTGATACAGTTGCGAAGAAGGCATACCAGTGACTCCACCTCATTATGAATTTGAGAAGACTTGGGATGTTGCCAAAGGCTTTTGCAAAATTCTACAGCTGTGTGGTGGGGAACATTCCGAATGGTTGCATCAGAGCCTGGTATGGAGACTTCAATGTACAGGATCACAAGGGGCTGCAAAGGGCTGTGGACTTTGCCAGATCCATCATGGGAACACCCCTCTCTACATCTAGGTCATCTTCGAGAGGCAATGCCTCAAGAAGAGCATTCATGATTACCATTCCAGAAAATTCCCCCTTCTCATTACTACCATCAGGGAGGAGAAGGTACAGGAATCTGAGGACCCACACTCAACAGTGCAGAAATACATGTACAGTACAATACATGCACACTTTGACATCATACATGTACAGTACCTCTTTATTCCTTTTTTTTGCACGAGTGATTTTATTTGAAAATTTATAGCAGTTTTATGTACTTGCTGCAAAACAACGTATTTATTTAATTACAGCATGGATTAGACCCTCCCGGCCCTTCAAGCTGTGCCACCCAGCAATCCCCCAGTTTAATCCTAGCCTAATCACAATTTACAATGACCAAATAACCTACCAACCAGTAGGTCTTTTCACTGGGGGAGGAAACTGGAGAAGTTGGAGGAAACCCATGCACTTATGTCGAGAATGGACAAACTCATTAAAGGCGGTGACGGGAATTGAACCCTGGGTCGTTGGTACTGTAAAACGTTGTTCTAACCACTATGCTACTGTGCCACCTTCCTGAAGTCCACAATCAGTTCCTTGGCCTTGTCGACATTGAGTGTGAGGTTGTTGTTTTTGTGAGACCACTCAACCAGCTGATCTATCTCACTTCTATATGCCTCCTCAACACCATCTGATATTTTACCAACACAGTGGTGTCATCTGTGAAATTACAGGTGGTTTTTCAGCTGTGCTTAGCCACACAGTCATAAATGTCAAGATGGTAGAGCAGTAGGCTCAACACAAATCCTTGACATGTACCTAAGTTGATAGTCAATCAAGGAAATGCCATCACTGATACGTACTAACAATGGACTCCCGATGAGGAAATCAAGAATCCAGTTTAGATGGAGGCACAGAGGACCAGATTTAGAAGCTTGATGATTCATTTACCACTTTATGCTTGGATGCTGTCCAAGTTACATGCCATCTTGGACAATGTCTCCCATCCACTCCATAATGTACTGGTTAGGCACAGGAGTACATTCAGCCAGAGACTCATTCCACCGAGATGCAACTCTGAGCATCATAGGAAGTCATTCCTGCCTGTGGCCATCAAACTTTACAACTCCTCCCTCGGAGTGTCGGACACCCTGAGCCAATAGGCTGGTCCTGGACTTATTTCCACTTGGAATAACTTACTTAATATTATTTAATTATTTATGGTTTTATTTTGCTATATTTCTACACTATTCTTGGTTGGTGCGATTGTAACGAAACCCATTTTCCCTCGGGATCAATGAAGTATGTCAGTCTGTCTGTTATAATGAACCAGAATTTTACATCTTGCAAGACAATGATAATAATATTGATTCTGATTCTTATTCATTAGAAATAGTAAATGAATCTCTAATGCCACAACACCTGGAAATGTTCTCTGTTTAGAAATGGACAATAAGGATGGCTTGAATTAAAGGCAGCGCTCAGTTTATCAAGCAGTAGGTATTAATTTACCATCTAATGCTTGATTTGCCAACTTTTGCATGTTGATTGTTCGTCACTCTTTGTGTGCAGTTTTTCACTGATTTTATTGTTTTTCTTTGTTCTACTCTGAATACCTGCAGGAAGGAATAGAAGTGTGGGCTATTTTCTAAATGGAGAGAAAATTCAAAAATTTGAGATGCAACGGACTTGGGAGTCCTCATGCAAGGTTCCCTAAAAGTTAACTTGCAGGTTGAAACTGTAGTGAGGAAGGCAAATACAATGTTAGCATTCATTCAGAGAGGACTAGAATGTAAAAACAAGGATGTAATGCTGAGGCTTTATAAGGCACTGGTGAGGCTTCACTTGGAGTTCTGGGCCCCTTATCTAAGAAAGGATGTGATGACAACGGAGAGCGTTCAGACGAGGTCATGAGAATGATTCTGGGGATGAAAAGGTTGTCATATCAGGAGGATTTGACATCTCTGGGCCTGTACTCGCTGGAATTTAGAAGAATGAGGAGGTCTCTCATTGAAACTTATCAAATATCGAAAGGCCTATGGATGTTGCCTATGGTGGCGGAGTCTAACAGAAGAGTGCACAGCCTCAGAATAGAGGGACATTAATTTGGAATGGAGATGAGGAGGAATTTCTTTAGCCAGAAGGTGGTGATCTGTGGAATTCATTGCCATGGGTGACTATGGGGGCCAGGTCATTAGGAGTATTTGGGGCGGAGGCTGTAAGGTTTGTTTAGGTTGACAGGTTCTTGGTTAGTCCGTGAAAGGGAGAAGGCAGGAGAATGGGGTTGAGAGGGTAATGGCTCACCTATAATGAAATAACGGAGCGGACTCGATGAGTTGAATTCAGTAATTCTGCCTCTACGTCTTATGGTATAAGAAAATGGATCTCAGGATAGTATATGGTGATGTATGCATATTTTGACAATAAATTTACTTTGAACTTCGATCTATATCTCAAACTTCCTGTTGTTAATAAGGCAAGAAGAAATATATTTATTTGAATCCCTTCTTGAGACCTAGTAGAACAAAGTTAACTACAGTAAAATAACTTAATATAGCATTGCAACTTATTGTTTCCTGGCTATTATGATTAATCGTTCTTCTAACCCAAAGGCAAACACCCTTCTGGTCTCTCAGAAAGCTTGGCAGCCATCAAAAATATGACCAACCCAATCTATTAAGCAAATTGATGTTAAATTAAGTTCAGTGCTGCAGCTTGGATATTAGCAACAGGGATAATTAACATATGTATAAATCAATCATACCAGAACAGTGAGGCATGGAGCCACTCCAATGTCCATTCTTCTGGCAGGTACGTGTTGCAGAGCCAATAAGCATCCTCTTCCCAGCACAGGAGTAGTGAATAGTTGCCCCAAACGTAAACTTATCACCGGTCAGAATTGCATTCGGCGGAATACCAGGATGGCCGCAGTCGACCACTACACGAAAGGCATTACAAGATGATTCAGAAGGCAGAATTAGCAAACTTATAATTTCATCTTTGTGCTCGCAGTCACACGAAGATTGTTTTGCTGAAATATGAAGGATTTCAGCTTTGATAAATTGTCTGCACTACAGCTGTGCAAATGCTCCACGCACCTTAAATTCCTGTCTGTTCACATGAGAAAGAACAACTCAACTTGCCTTGACATAGTCGATTGAATAAATCAAATATGAATGTATTATAAGCAAACATAGTCAAGGAGTAGACATTACTTTAATTAAACAAATATAGAATGCGTCCATAAATAATATTTTTGAAATTAGTTTTATTTCATTTAACTTTTTTCAGGAAAATATTTATTACAGTGCCTAGTGAATACAGAAAAACAAGCAACCAATAAGATAAATATGTTCAACAAAAGTACTTACAGGTACATTGAGGTAAGGGCTTATCCCAATACCCATTGGACTGGCAAGTCAGCACAGAAGATCCAAACAAAAAGTACCCAGAGTTACAGTCATAATATACCATGGAGCCAAAGGTGAAATTTCCATATTCTATCTTGCTTTCCCGAATGGAATTTGCAGGAATTCCAGGATCGGAGCAATTCACCACTAACCAATAAAAGAGCAGCAAATTAAATATGATCTTAAATTTCTGAGTAATTTCATGATTCAACCATAAACATGAGAAAGTCTGCAGATGCTGGAAATCTGAAGCAACGCATACACAATGCTGGAGGAACTCAGCAGGTCGGGCAGCATCGATGGAAATGAATGGACAGTCAGTGCTTTGGGCCGAGACCCTGAGTCCTGAAGAAAAGACTGAAAACATGGACTGCCTATTCATTTTCATCGATGCTGCCCAATCTGCTCAGCTACTTCGGCATTTTGTGTGTGTTGCTTTTAATTTTCAACCATTCTGCTAGTGAATAACATCTATATTTAGCATTTTTAAACTAGAGTTAGTGATTCAATTTGAAATGACTAAAGTAATGTATTATAGCATATGCATTTTTGCAGGACCATGCTTCTTCAGATAAATCACTATTTGACCCTGATCTCCTCTCTTCATTTATCTGGGAAGAGATAATGAAGGACATCCAGATAGTGTACTCTTGAAACATTATTCACATTTGTTCAAAGTAGTTCTTGTTTCTCTGATTCTAACCCTACTAAGATAAACGGAGCCAAGCTGGGATCGCTTCGATTCTTAGATTGGTTTCAAGGGAATGAAAATCTGAAAGACTAGTCACAAAGCACAGAATTTAAATAATCACCAACAAAACGAAATATCCTTTTTATTTTTCACCAATGGCTATTTCTTTGAAAATTAAATATCCCTATTCCCTTTGAAGATGTAAGAAATAAAGCTGATTTACCATAGCCAGTACTGTATAAACTGTTATTCTACAAATTATGCATGTAATATATTCTGAACTAAGTAACTGATAGTGCTAGATGTTCCTTATTCTTCTGAATTCAAAATTGCTAAATTCAAAAGATTGGAGTTTTTACCATTCCATTCTGACCATGCTGCATTATTCAAATCATGTCATTCACAAATTCAGTGTATTTTTAATGTAAAAGCATCATTGGAATATTAATGTGGAATCTTTCCATGCAAATGTGTATGTGGGAAGCTGCTGATCATTGTGAGCAATTGCTATTTCATCCAAGTTTATTTGAACATCAGTTTAAGGGTATCTATGTATTATTTCTCACTATTGAAAGTTTACATATACAAGTTACGAGTAACGGGAGCAAAACCAATCTTAGAAATATAGAGGACTATGCGTAAGCCGAGCAATTTCTAAGGTTGGGACATGTTCGGCACAACTTTGTGGATCGAAGGGCCTGTATTGTGCTGTAGGTTTTCTATGTTTCTGCATTTTATTCCAAGTTGAAACAGTAAAGTCTTTGCTTCCAATCCTTTGTATACACATATTAATCTTCTTCAAGTGATCTCAGCAGGTGTTGCTCTGTAGTCTCCCACTCTGCCTAATTATAACATTGCATAGAAATCAGACGCAATGAGATAGAAATGATTTTTTAAATCTCTTGGATGAAATATCATTTTCAAAACTGACATTTCCAAATTTGATTCAGCAGCAGCGCCTAACAGAAAATTGAATTAGAGCTTCCTGAAATTTACTATCCATAATTTACTGTGCGGGCTCCCAACGTTTTTTATGTCATGGACCAATACCATTAAGGAAGCGGTCCATGGAGCCCAGGTTGGGAGCCATTGATTTACCGGAGTGGGGTGAATTTGGATGGGGAGAGGGAAGGGTGGCAAGAATTATGGTATTGTTTTATCACAATGCAGTGAAATCAGCTGTGTATCTTACCTTTACTTCAAGCCCTCTAAAACAAGACAAACTGCAACATAAACATGTCATAAAAAGACAGAAGATTGGCTGACTTGTAGGTGGCAAAGAATCAGAATAAAGGTGGCCTTTTCTGGTTGGATGTCAGTGCCTAGTTGGTGTTCCGCAGGGGTCAGTGTTGGGACAAATTCTTCTCACGCTATATGTCAATGATTTGGATGATAGGATTGATAGCTTTGTGACCAAGTTTTCAAGGGGGCAAGTAATGCTGAGCAGGCAGGGAGTCTGGTCAAACATTTGGACAGATTAGGAGAAGAGGCAGATGGAATACAATGTAAAGAAGAGTATGGTCATACACTTTGGTCGAAGGAATAAGACCATGCACTATCTTTTAAATAGGGTGAAGATTCAGAAATCAGAGGTGCAAATGGATGTGGGAGTCTTCGTGCAGGATTCCCTAAAGGTCAACTTGCAGGTTGAGTCAGTAGTAAGGAAGACAAATGCATTCACTTCAAGAGGGCTAGAGTATAAAAGCAAGGATGTAATGCTGAGGCTTTATAAGGCATTATAAATATTTGGACTATAGTGGGCAATTTTAGAACAGAGATGAGCAGGAATTTCTTTAGCCAGAGGGAGGTAAATCTTTGGAATTCATTGCCATGGGTGGATATGTAGGCCAAGTGATTGGCTGTATTTAAAGCTGATGTTGATAGGTTCTTGATTAGTAAGGGGATAAAAGGTTACAGAAAGAAGGCAGGAGAATGTAGTTGAAAGGGATAATAAATCATTTGTAATGGAATGGCGACTTGATGGGCCAAATGGCCTAAATCTGCTCCTAAGTCTTTTGGTGTTATGGTCTAATTCAGTTTCAAATTAAGCTGATAAAACATCAGATACAATTTAAGTCCTGAATAAGAGTCTTGGTCTGAAATGTCGACTGTTTACTCATTGCTATAGATGTTGCCTGACCTGCTGAGTTGGTGTGTATTGCATCAAATACAGTTTGATGTTTATGCTAAATATAAAATGATATCTCTCAGTCCACCTTGTCAAAGCTCTTTGCTGTTTAATTGTCTAACTGTACTGTACTTTCCCTGATATGATAACACTCTATTCTTCATTTGTTTTCCTTTTGTGTTGCCTTAATATAGAACAGACTCATGGACTGAATGGCCTAATTCTGCTCCTATATGCTATGGTCTTATGTATGGAATGATCTGTCTGGATGACATATAAATGAAAGTTTTCAATTGGATCCCAGCACATGTGTCAAAAATTAATCAATGACCAATTAATGTCTTCAAAATGGATTCCTCCATAGCAAAAAAAAACATCAGTGCACATAATGTGATCAGTTCAAGTGTCACAAGTGAATAAAATTGAATTGAGATTGTTTCATATTCCAATTGAACTTTACCAAAATTCAGAAAAATCCTGGTTGTACCATTATTAATATCAGTTTTCCAGGGCTTCTGACTTAATATTAGCATTTCTTGAGACCTGATGAAGCTGCATACTACAAGGTAAACTAAAATTCTGAACATAATCTGAACGACTTTAATACCACAATCAAATCCAAATGAAAGTATACTTAATCTATTACAATACCAACTCATATCAGTGTTTGGTTTCTTCATGCATACAAATTATTGCAGTGAATGATATAATCACAGTCATTTTTGACTCTTACCTCTACACGTAGGGATTGACTGGCTCCACTGTCTGTTTGTCTGACACTGGGCTTTGGCTGACCCATCCATCACGTAACCAGTGTTGCAAGAGAACGTTACAACATCATTCAGATTGAAACCATTTCCGGATGTTTTTCCATAAACTGGATTTCCAGGATGACCACAACTAATTGCTGGAAGAAACACATAAGCGACAATCTGAAGTTCCTAAAGTAACTTTTGAAGTACTTATAAACAAGCACTAAAGAAATTAATAATAGTTCTCTTAAATTAACCAGTAGCATTGATCATTAACTAGCCACCAAAAACTTTGATCATCCTCTGTAATGATGGAGTAAACTTCCTCTCTAAGCAGATAAAATAAGCATATTTATTTATATGATACAGCATGGAATAGGCCCATCCAGCCCAGCAATTCCCTGATTTAATCCTAGCCTATACGTGGGACAATTGACAATAACCAGCTAACCCACCCACTGATATTTCTTTGGACTGTGAGAGGAAACCAGAGCACTTGGAGGAAATCCAAGTACAAACTCCTTACAGGCAGCGACGGGAATTGAACCCAGGTCGCTAGTACTGTGAAGCTTTGTGCTAACCAATATGCTGCTGTGGAATAGTGCACTGACTGGCTCTGCGTGATTGTCGCTGATTTGACTTGATGCAACGTTTTGAGGTGTCCATGTTGCACTTTCCCCTGCAGCCTTCTTACAGTGCCCAGCATCATAAAATAGCGGCTGCATCACGAAATTGAGATTATTGCCATACATACAAATGCAATGAATTAATTACTACTTCATCTGAGCACGTAACATCAGCTAAGCAGTATTCTCAAGAGAAAAGTATAAAAACATACACAGAATACATTGAACAATACAGCATAGGCACAGACCTAACCCCAACAGAAACACACACAGAGTGTTGAAGGAGCGCAGCAGGTCAGACAGCTTCAGGATAGAATAATCTCCCTTTGGAACAGATATGAGGAGGAATTTCTTTGTAGGTTGTATTTGGATATGTCTCTGTACCATAAAGAGACACTCTCTATTGTTTTACCTTACACTACCTCAAAACACTGTTACAATGAATTGATCTGTGTTCTTATCGAATGTTGATAGAGAGGACGTGGAGAGGCTGTTTCCTATAGTGGGGGAAGCCTAGGACCAGAGGCACAGCCTCAGAACAGAAAGATCTCCCTTAAAAACATAGATAAGAAGAAATTTCTTTAGTCAGAAGATGGTGAATCTATGGAATTCATAGCCACAGATGGCTGTGGAGGCCAAGTCACTGGGTGTATTTAAAACAAAGGTTGACAGATTCCTAATTAGTAAGGGGATCAAATGTTTCAGGGAGAAGGCAGAAGAATGGGGTTGAGATGGAAAATAAGTCAGCCATGATTGAATGGCAGAGCAGACTCGATGGGCCGGATGGCCTAATTCTGCTCCAATGTCTTATGATAAATGATCCATTTCACTGTGTGTTTTGATGTACATGTCACAAATAAAACTAATCTTCCTTTATTTTTCTTTCTTGTATTCTGTTAATCATCGCAAAATTGACAAAAGCTTTGGAAAGGAGCACAGAAAAGTCATTTCATATACAAGTGACCAAAGAAAGATCAGCATTTGGAAGAACTCACTGGTGGGAAGGTTTGCAGTTGGACCCGGATGAGCATTAAGGGAATACTGATCAATTGTGTAGGAATAATAAAAGCAAATTTATTTTTTTTAGCTTTTTGACACTTCTTAGTCTTGACGATATAAATACATGGAAGGATTCAGAACATCCAGGAAATAAAAGAATGATAACCGAATTAAAAATATACACCTGAGCTGACATCAGTGGTCCTGAACGATGGATGCCGCCTTTTAGAGGCATCGCTCCTTGAAGACGTCCTGGATGCTACAGAGGCTCAAGCCCATGATGGAAATGACTGAGTTCACAACTTTCTACAGCTTCTTTTGATCCTGTGCAGTAGCCTCCACACCTCCACCACACCCCCCCCCCCCCCCCCACACCCCAGTTACCAGTGACTCAGCCAGTCAGAATGTTCTCCATGGTACATATGTAGAAATTTGTGAGTGTCCTTAATGACATACCAAATCTCCTGAAACTCCTAATGAAGTATAGCTGTCGTCATGCCTTCTTTATAATACATCGATACCTTGGGACCAGGATAGATCCTCAAAGATGTTGACACCCAGGAACTTGAAATTGTTTCCACTTCTTATCCCTCTATGAGGACGCTGAGTGCAAGGTTGTTGTTGCGGCACCACTCAACTAGCTGACATAGCCCATTACTGTATGCCTTCGTGTTTATAGAATAGACATTATATTAAAGAAAATTCCAGCTGCGCAGCAACAGGGGACATGTGCACATGAACATTTTAGTTACTGCGCGGCCGACTTAGAGGGAACAGTGGAGGGGAGGGGGTATGGAGTAAGAAGCTGAAACAGGATAGGTGGAAGGGGTAAAGGGCTGAAGAAGAAGAAATCTGATTGGAGAGAAATACGCAAAGGCATTGTTTAAGTCTGTCTTTAAAAATGTGAGTTTAGTTTTATTCTCATTAAACAAAAAGCACAAAGATGACACAGTGTCAAGAAATAAACAAAGTACTGCTGCTTACTCAACTCAAAGATACCCGCAATGAATTATGCAATGCCTTCGATCTGTAATGTAGTTCCTGTAAATTACTACCCTCTAGTGTGTATTAGCAGCTTGATCTATCCTTAAATTAAAAAAAACATCGGACCAATAGAATAAATATATTTTTCCCCCGGATCCTGCATTATAAAATTAATAATAGCCTTTTCCCAACATCAAGCATTACTTTCAACTTCAAACAACACAGGTGAAACCTTCACATCAAAGAAAAATACCTCCTGCTGAAGCACACTAAAATCAATGTTATAAAGCAGCTGCAGATAAAAGGAAATAACTATAAATATCAGGAATCTGAAATTAAAAACAAGTTTTCTTGGAAGTTCTAAATCCAAACATTAGGCTGCCTTTTTAACATTATAAATTTCTAATAAAGTATTGTGGCAACCCACTTTCTGCGCAGGCGAACCGGCTCACAAATAGCCAGTGCGCGGGGGGGGGGAGACTTTGGTAATGCACCTCTGACTTCATTTCCGCCCAGAGAGGGCGGGCGCTAGGGATTAAATGCCAGCGCCGCAAAGTTTGAATAAACTAGTCTCAAAACGAATTACCGACTGTGTGTCGTTATTTCAGTGCTGTGTGTAGCACATCACTACATTGGTGACCCCGATGGTCCAAATGGGATTTGGACCAAAGATAACCGACTCTTCATCTGTTCACGCAGTTTCGCTAAAACTGCCGACTTTCTGGACGCTGCCACCACGTGTGTGGTTTAGCCAAGCAGAAGCCCAGTTCCAGATTCGGCAGATATCCTCTGATTCCACGCGTTACTACCACGTGGTGAGCGCCGTTGACCAGGAGGCGGCCGCCCAGGTTGCGGATTTCATACAGTTGCCCCCAGAAGAAGGCAAATATGAAGCATTCAAAGCGCTGCTCATTGGGACCTTTGGCCTCTCACGACGTGAGTGGGGTGCCCGCCCGCTTCACCTGGATGGTTTGGGAGACAGACTGCCATCAGCATTGATGAACGAGATGCTGGCCCTGGCTGACGGACTCAGGCCCTGCCTCATGTTCGAGCAAGCTTTCCTAGAGCGACTGCCCGGGACATACATCTGCTGCTGGCTGACGCAGATTTCAGCGACCCCTGGAAGGTGGCGGCCTGGGCAGACATGCTGTGGAAAGCCAAGAGGGAGAGCGTGGCGTCCGTCAGTCAGATTACCAGGTCGCGTGCCCAATAGCAGACCAGATTAGGCCCAGCAGGGGGGCACACACAACACAGAGACGGGAGTGAGGAGGCCAGTGAACAATGGTGTTTCTACCACCAGCGGTGGGGCACAAAAGCCCGCCGTTGTCACCCGCCCTGCAAGGGCCAGGGCCAGCTGCCGCTAATGACTATGGTGGCTGGCCACCAGGACAGCCTCTTGTACGTTTGGGACAAACAGTCAGGACGCCATTTCTTGGTCGACACCAGAGCGGAAATCAGCATCTTGCCCCCGACGGGGTATGACACCCGCAACAGGAAGCCAGGACCCACCCTCAGGGCCGCAAATGGCAGCACGATACGGACCTACGGCACCTGCACAGTGCAGCTGCAGTTCGGCCGGTTCACGTGGGACTTCACACTGGCCACCGTGGCCCAACCACTCCTGGGGGCAGACTTCTTGCGAGCTCACAGCCTGCTGGTCGACTTGCAAGGGAAAAGACTGGTACATGCCAAGACTTTCCAGACGTTCTCCCTGGGTGTAGCCAAGTTGCCGGCCCCACACCTGGACTCCTGGCGGAATTTCCATCGATTCTGACACCGCAGTTCACGGCAGCCATGCCCAAACTCGGGGTACAGCACCACATCCCGACCAAGGGACCACACCTCCACACCCGCACATGAAGGCTCCCCCCAGAAAAGCTCCGCCTGGCGAAGGAGGAGTTCAAAAGGATGGAGGAATTGGGGATCGTACGGAGGTCCAACAGCCAATGGGCCTCCCCCCCGCACATGGTGCCCATTGCTGCTGGGGTTGGAGACCATGCGGCGACTACCGCAGACTGAACGAGGCTACCACTCCAGACCGCGACCCCGTGCCGCACATACAGGAATTTGCAGCAAACCTGCACGGGGCAAGATTCTTTTCCAAAGTAGACCTCATCTGGGGATACCATCAAATCCCGGTGCACCCTGAAGACATCCCCAATACAGAACTTATCACACCGTTTGGCCTATTCAAGTTCCTCCGAATGCCGTTCAGCCTGAAGTATGCCGCACAGATGTTCCAGCGGCTAATGGATGCGGTGGGACGCGACCTGGACTTTGCGTTCATCTATTTGGACAACATCATTATAGCCAGCACTTGTCGCCAGGAGCATCTGTCCCACCTCTGCCAGCTCTACTCCCGCCTGAGTGATTTCGGCCTCACGATCAACCCGGCCAAATGCCAGTTCGGTCTCGATACCATCGACTTCCTGGGCCACAGGATTACCAATGATGGGGCAACACCTCTGCCCCCCAAGGTAGACGCGATCCGCCACTTAGCCCGGCCCAACACGGTCAGAGGCCTACAGGAGTTCATTGATATGGTGAACTTCTACCACCGTTTCCTCCCCTCAGCAGCCCGTATCATGCGCCCTTTGTATACCCTGATGTCGGGTAAAAGCAAGAACATTACTTGGGATGAGGAGGCTGCGGCCGCTTTCGTTAAGGCCAAGGAAACCTTGGCAGATGCCGCGATGCTGGTGCACCCCAGAATGGACGTTCCGACGTGGATGCATCCAACACAGCAGTGGGTGGGGTGCTGGAGCAGCTCATCGAGGGGCGCTGGCAACCCCTGGCGTTCTTCAACAGGCACCTACGACCACCCGAACTCAAGTACAGTGCTTTCGACTGGGAGCTGTTGGCACTGTATCTGGCAATCCAGCATTTCAGGTACTTCTTAGAAGGCAGGCCGTTCACCGCATTCACAGACCAGAAACAATTGACCTTCGCGTTCACGAAGGTGTCCGAACCCTGGCTGGTTCGCCAGCAGCGATATCTGTCCTACATCTCCGAGTACACGACGGACATCCAGCTTGTCTCAGGAAAGGACAACGTCGTGGCGGACGCACTCTCCAGACCAGCTGTCCAGGCCCTGTCCCTGGGGGTGGACTATGCAGCACTGGCGGAGGTGCAGCAGGCAGACAACGATATGCCCAGCTAAAGGACCGCAGTCTCAGGTTTGCAGCTGCAGGACCTTCTGTCCCGGCAGACTGGAGGCGGCAAGTTTTCGACTCCATACACGGTTTGGCACATCCATCTATCAGGGCAACTGTCCGGCTGGTCTCCAGCAAGTTCGCGTGGCACGGACTTTGCAAGCAGGTCAGTGAATGGGCCAGAACGTGAGTGCAGTGCCAAACAGCCAAGGTGCAGCGGCACACTAAAGCCCCGCCGCAGCAGTTCGAACCCACCCACAGGAGGTTCGACCACATTCATGTGGATATTGTGGGCCCCCTATCAGTGTCCCGAGGAGTGTGGTACCTCCTAACTATGGTAGACCGGTTCACGAGGTGGCCAGAGGCGGTCCCGCTCACCGACACATCTGCCGATTCCTGCGCCCGAGCTCTGATTGCAACCTGGGTAGTACTGGCCCACATTACCTCTGACAGAGGTGCTCAGTTCACCTCCAGCCTGTGGTCGGATGTGGCCAGCCTGTTGGGAACGCAGCTACACCACACTACTGCCTACCACCCACAGTCGAACGGACTAGTGGAACACTTCCACCGTCACTTGAAGTCGGCTCTCATGGCCCGCCTGAGAGGACCTAACTCGGTGGACAAGCTTCCCTGGGTCCTGCTTGGAATTCGCACAGCGCCCAAAGAGGATATACACACCTTGTTGGCCAAGTTGGTGTACGGCGCACCCCTGGCCATCCCAGGAGAGTTCATACCAGCCCCAAGGGGACAAGACGAAGAACCCGCAGCAGTCCTGGACAGACTACGTGAAAGGCTGGGCAACCTGGCCCCCGCACCAACTTCACAGCACGGACTGACCCCGACCCATGTACCCAAAGACCTGCAGAACTGTAAGTTTGTGTTTGTATGAAGGGGCGGATGTCAGGTGCTGCTACAGTGGCCGTACGAGGGGCCGTTCAAGGTGATCAACAACAATGGGTCCATGTACGTTCTGGACACTGGGGGGAAAGAGGAGGTTTTCATGGTGGACCGACTCAAACCAGCCCATGTGGACTTGGCACAGCCGGTCGAGGTTCAGGCACCGCGGCGCAGAGGCAGACCTCCCAAACAGAGGCTGATCCAGACTGTGGACATTGGGGGGTGTATCGCCAGTTCTGGGGGGGGGGGTTATGTGGCGACCCACTTTCTGCGCAGGCAAACCGGCTCACAAATAGCCAGCGCGCAGGGAGAGACTTTGGCGTCATTTCTGCCTGGAGAGGGCAGGCGCTAGGGATTAAATGCCAGCGCCTCAAAGTTTGAATAAACTAGTTTTGAAATGACTTACCGACTGCCTGTCGTTATTTCAGTGCTGTGTGTAGCACATCACTACATTTCGCTACAGTATCTTGATGCCGATGGATACCTCAGTGAATTTCAGACATCCGACGTTGGAGTTCAATTCATCTCTGTAACCCTTCTCAATTTGTAGCCTTTTGATTTGAGTTTTGTTGTTCATGTCTAACTATCTTTGCTCGGAACATTGGTAGATATGCTTTACATTTTATTTTTCACTCAATTACTGCTGATAAGTGTTTTTTTTTTCTTTTGCAAACCTCCTCTTCAAATGTAAACCAGCATCAAGAACCCCCACCACCCAGGACATGCTCTCTTCTCAGAGCTGCCATCAGGAAGGGGGTACAAGAACCTTACATCCCGCATTACCAGGTTCAGAAAGGGTTATTACCCCTGAAACATCAGGCTCCTGACCCAGTGTGGATAACTTCACTCACCAACACTGAACAGATTCCACAACCTACAGACTCACTTTCAGGGACCCTCCGACTCATGTTCTCAACATTTATTACTTACTTACTACAGAATCAATGAAAAAAAGACTCACAAACTACCAATATACAAAATATGCCAAACTTTACAAATACAAATAAATAAACAAACAAACAAACAAATAATTAATTAATATTAACAGCATGAGTTTTAAGGTCCTTGAAAGTAAATCCATAGGTTGTGGGATCAGTTCAGCATTGATGTGAGCGAACAGCAGAACAGCATTTCCCAGCAAGCTTAATAAGTCTTAACAAGTTTACAAATTTCGGACTTTGAGGAAGAGGAAAAATATCACAGGAAAAGAAGGAAGAGTGGGTGGGAAAATGATGGGTTTTGTTATTTGTATGGATGGTTTAGGAGCCATGTAACTATTTTCTGTCTTGTATTTTGATTTGAGCCTTTTTATTATGGCTAATGTTAATTTGCCACATGGGTTTGGGCATGATAGAAGTAAAGGAGTATAGTCACGTATTCGCCCTTTGTGTCGTTAGTTTAGGAAGAGATAGACAGAGCAGGGATGAATATTTTTTGTTGATTGCTGACTTTGCTTATTATACTTGTATCACTAATTCTTCAAACTTTGTTAATGTTAATTTTGTTATCGTTACTGTTGATAGCTCATCTTTGCTGATTTTATAATAGAAGATCGAACATAGTTTTATCAACATGGAACTCAGTTTTTGGAAGCATTTCACACAGTGTTTACACCATCGCTCAGTCTCTGAGCCGTTTTGGTTTGTTTTCTAAGTAGCCACAACAGATGGGAATTTCATTATTTTAGGTTTTTGCATACGTCAAGGGCTTGGTTTTCTCTGTATGGCAGCCAGACTCTAAAGAATGTAGGATCTCATCCTGTCATTCCGTGTGATCGCATTTCTGGAGTTCCTTTGTGTCCTGCTCATTGGAAAGACCCACAGAAAATGGATATTAACTCAAAAACATTGACAGAAATGGCAGCAGGCCGGAAGGGTTCCATCAGATTTTCCTCAGATAACTGTCATCCTTTGTTTCCATATCCAAGCCATAGCAAGCTTCAATGGGAGGCTGTGTTTGGCATGCAGGCATTCTGAACCACAAATAAAATCATTTGGGAGCCAAGAGATGGAAAGAATTAAGCAGGGAAGTTGAGATGATGAATTAGGGGAGGAAAATTGAAGTCTGCATCTGAGGAAGGTCTGAAGACTGGAAGAGGTAGAAGATTGTGGTCTAATGCAAGGCAATGTAAGAAGTGGATTGAACTCAGGATCTAAGGCTGGGATGGGGATAAATTAAAAATGCATCTAGGAAAATAGTGGGTGAGAAAAAGGGTGATTTGAAATGCTGTAGGTGATCAGAAGCACAAAGTAGTTGAAAAGGATTAGAGAAGAATATAGTAACACATACAGGACTGTGCAAAAGTCTTGGGCACATATATGTAGATATGGTGCTTGTAAATCTGCTGGGAGCAAAGGATGTTGGGAATGTTGAGAGTGGAGCACCATGGGAGGGGTGTGGGACAGATGGCAGAGAAGGAGTGCCAGGGCCAAGTGGCACAGGTGCAGATACACCGAACACTAAGATACCACCCAAGGTCACTTGATTCCAAACAGCTGGTTTATTGATCATTACTAAATGTGTCCCTTGTGCTTCCTGCTTCATCCCCTTTACCCAACCATGATCCCCTTCTCCCTAACCCCTTCCCACTCTCAGTCCACAATAGAGACCCATATCAGAATCAGGTTTATCATCTCTCACATATGTCATGATTTTTTTTGTGTCAGCAGTACAGTGCAATACATAAAATGACTACAATACTGTGCAAAAATCATAGATATCCTATCTATATATAAGTGTGCCTAAGACTTTTGCACAGTCCTGTAAGTTTTGTGAATAAATACGTTGCATCCACTGGTTTAATTGGACAAATCTAGCAAGTTGCAACCAGTAAATGTCACATCCTTTTGCATATCAAGTTTTCTCAATCCCAGAAAGTTTAGTCAACAACCTGCAGATAAAATAGTAATCATTTAAAAGGGAAAAAGTCATATAAGTGGGTTACTGCAACTGCCCAGCTGTTAGATTGATAGCCCCTACACACCTCTCCTCTCCACCTGACTCCATTAAAAACTATATTTTCTTTTATTTATTCATCAGATATCATTGGCTAAGTGCCAACATTTTAATGTGTAATCTTAATTAGTCCTGAAAACAATGGCTTGAAGGCCATTTTGGGGACAATTAAGATCAGGTATAGTATTGTGGGCTTCGTATCAGATTAATCAATAAATATAGAAGGCTTCCTTCCCTGAGTTGCATGAATGAACCCAGATGGATTTTACCTTACAATGATCCAGCTATTTTTATGTCCATTAAATAATTATGCTCTGCGGAAGGCTAGATAGGATTTAAGATCAGTTCAGTAGTTGAAGCTTCTGGAATCAAATCTAATAACTTTGTTGTCGTATCTTCCAAGCCAAAAAATGGACTGGGATCTTTAAGATCACACTCTTGTCTCACCCATGCATTATGCATAGTCATCTGGTTACAAAAGAATCCACGTGCTAATTGGTAAAATACACAACTTGAGCAAATTCCAGTATGTGGGTATGCAGGCAGCCTGCCTGTTACTGATCACTGATTTCTGTAAAGAGGACATTGATGGCTCCTTCTGTGCATCACACTCTCATGATTTTGGCAGCCCCTATATTTACAAGATGTGGCAATAAACAATATCAAAGTAAACTTGAACTTGATTTTGTGTCCATCATGCATGCTCACTAAACTAGACTAAGATCTCAAACAAGCTTACTTACACACACAAATTGGGAGTTGTCCAGACCAGTTGTGATCTTGCTGACAGATTCGTACGGATGAACCGATCAAACGAAATCCAGGATTGCATTGGTAAACCACTGTATCTCTGTATCCATAATTCTCTCCAACTACTTGCCCATTGACTATTGGATCTGGAACTCCACAGTGGCCAGCTTAACAGTGAAAATAAAAGGTCATGTGGCACTTTCAATTTAAAAAAAACTTCCTTTAAAGTTCAGCAAAAGTACAACTAACATTTAGGATGAAGCACTTTAATTCTGAGTGCACAAAGTATAATTGAGATTTTAAAACCAATCTAATCGTTAAAGGCAAGAAAAACAGATGTATTACTGTACAAGCCTCATACCTAAGCACTTTGTTTCAGTTCCACTCCAAAGTCCAGACGCCAGGCATTCTCTGACTATTGAACCAACTAATATGTAGCCTAGGTCACAGGTCAAGATTGCGGTAGCTCCAAAGGTAGTCTGAGTTCCAATCTTTTTACCATTAGGAGGATGTCCTAATTCTCCACATGATATAACTATAATAGGAAAAGAAGAAAATTCATTCTTGTGTTACTATCTCTCAGTATGCGTTACTGACACACAATACATTAATTAGGTTGCATATACTGTGCTGTGCAAAAGTCTTAGGCACATATATATATATATATATATATAGCTAGGGTGCCTAAGACTTTTGCACAGTATTGTATTTGTCAATGTGGAGTGGAGAGTGAGTTTGTATATATGGCAGGAGCAAAGGAAGTTGGGAAAGGCAAGGGTGGATTTCCGCAGAAGGGGTGCGGGACAGGTGGAAGAGATGGAGTGCCGGGGCAGGGGGGTGGCAGAGGTGCAGACACACCCAGCCTTGAGACACCACGTGAGGTCATTTGATTCCAAACAAAAGAGTTTATTGATCATTACAGGATGTCTCTCTGGTGCTTCCCGCTCCCTTCTCCCTTCTCAACCATGATTCCCCTCTACCTGGCCCCTTCCCATTCTCGGTCCATAACAAGGACCCATATCAGAATCAGGTTTATCATCACTTACGTGTCATGAAATTTGTTGCTTTTTGCAGCAGTAATACATAAACTTATTACTGTGCTGTGCAGAAGTCTTTGACACCCAGCTATATATATGCGCCTAAGACTTTTGGACAGCATTGTACCATGATAAAATGACTTAGCAGTCCAAACAAACAGAACTCATTCAGTTTTTTCAGCTCCATTGTATTGTACCAGAAAGCAGCAGCACCAAGACTGTACCTATGACTGCCCTTATGATTGTCCCATAAGAATTCTGAATCAGGGTAGGTTTTTCAGACAAAAATATAACTCAACTCTGTCTCCTTTCAGGCAACATCCACTGGTTTGGGGACACACCAACTGTTTCAGTTGACAGGTATGCAGGAATGTATTTAATTATAAATACACATATTTTAAAATGAAAACACAATAATGGTGGGAATAAAACTAGCAATTGCAATATGAGTAGGAATAGTTAAAATTTCCTTAATTTGAATAAATGTTTGTATGCATTGCATTTTCAGGGGAAGTTTTATTAAAATTTACATTAGAAATTACATGGAGCAGCATATTTGGACCACAACAGCAATACAGGGACAGTTTGTTGTCTTCTGCAGTCTAGATGGTCTTTCATTGATCCTGTTCTCATTACTATAGATTTGCTGAGTATGCCCACAGGACAATGAATCTCAGGGTTGTATATAGCAACTTATATGCACTTTGATAATACAATTTACTTTGAACTTTCGCCACTCTGACTTTTTTCTCATTCTTCCTGAACTAGACACATCACTCAGAGTGTTCTCACCAAGCTTTGATGCACTTATTTTACCTTCACCATTTGAAAAAAATTGTTTTTTTTATAAATGTACCTATTTATCTTTTGTGATAATTTTATTAACTTGCCTCAAAGTCTAGTGCACTAAGCATCATTATTCTGAGAATGTTCTGCACCTCTATCACTTGCTGAGTAACATGACCCTATTTTCCAGTTCAAAGGTAATACATAACAGATTTCTGTGCTGAGACGGTTGAAAGTGAGTCAAATTAAGTTTTAAATAATATTTACTCTGACAGCGTGGTCTTGCTCGTCCCCAGCTCCAAGTTCCATTAGCCAAGCATGTGATTGTGGTGGGTCCAAGTCGATAGTAGCCAGGGTCACAGGCGAAGACAATCTTTGTTTTAAATTCGTAATTTGATCCATTCACGATTCGCCAACTACCGTGCTCCAAAGTGAAAGAACTGATGCTGGGGCATGTTATCACTTGATAACAAGACAAATAATAAACTCATTAATTATAAAGGCCAAAAATCAGATAAGGTAAAATACATTCATTATTGTGTTACAGAGCAATGCAATTCCCTTTAACAACTATCGGAATTTAGGCTCACCTTAACTTAAAAAATGGGATGGATTTTGCTGTCAGCAATTTTGTACTCACACTAACTACATTTCCGGAACTAATATAACGCCGCACTATCAAACAGAAATTCGTAAGTTTCAAGATCAGACCGATCACTGTGAATAATCAGTAAGGAACAGTGTAGAACTTGAACCAGGAAAAATTAACTCAAAGTCAAATCAGCTTCAAAAAAAATAAACTGAAGTGTGGGAATAAAGATAATGTAAAAAGATAAAAGAAACAAATGAAAATATAAAAAAAGGCTTATGTCTTACAAATCAACTTTAATTAGAATCTCAAGAAATGAGACGACGTTAGGCGGAGTTGATTTTTTTTATGCTAACAATTTTTGCCTAGTTTGCCAAGTAGTGTGAACCAATCAGGAAGTCAAAAGGCAAACACGCCACATGACTCCTTCACCTCCTATCTACCTGAATAGCCACTTACAGGGAAATTTAGCCTTGAACCCCAATGTTCCCTGTTCATCAATTATCCATTGTCACCTGCATTTATTGTGTATATCCTACCCATGTTTGACTTCACATTAAAGTGAAAAATAATATTTTAACCAAACCTTTAGGGGGTTTTGTTGAAATCTGAAAAGCTGTGTTGTTGAATTAGGAGCCCTTCAGTCAACCATCAGCTTGATTCAGTCATTAAATTTCAGACTGGCAGAAGTCAAGCAAGGTTACTTGGCCTGAAATGTTATGAGCCCATGGAAGCTGGTCCACAAGGTTAAAGATTAGAGTTTGTGGGATTCAGGGCAGGCTGACAAATAGTTTCCAAAACCGTCTTGACAAACAGGAGCACATGAGGTTCTGCAGATGCTGGAAATTGAGAGCAACACACAGAAAATGCAGGAGAATTCAACAGGCCAGGCAGCATCTATGGAAATGCATAAACAGTCAATGTTATGGGCTGACAGCCTTCATCAAGACCTGATCAAACCCGATGAATTGATGTTAATCAGTACTGATATTTTAGAGGTTCTGTCCTGTGTTCAGCGCGTAAGTGTCATTACAAAGGAAGCACCACAACTCCTGTACTTTCTTAGAAGTTTGCAAAGAATCGGTATGTCATTGTAAACCTTGACAAATTTCTATAGATGCGTGGTGGAGTGTATACCGACTTATTGCTTCACATTCTGGTATAGAAATATCAATGAAGTTGAACAGAAAAGCCTGCAAAAATTTGAGGATACAGCCCAGTCCATCATGAGTAAAGGCTTTCCCAACAGTGAGTAGGATCTACAAGGAATGCTGTTGTAGGAAAGTAGCATTAATCATCAAGGACCCCCACCATCCAAGACATGGACTCTTCTCAAAGCTGCCATCAGGAAGGAAGTACAGGAGCTTCAGGATCCACACCACCAGGTTCAGGAACAGTTATTATCCCTAAACCATCAGGATCTTGAACTAGAGGGGATAACTTCACTCAATATCACTGCTCCATCAATGAACTGTTCCCACAATCTATGGATTCAATTTCAAGGATTGTTCATCTCATGTTCTTATTATTTATTGCTTATTTATTTATTATTATTTATTTGTTTATTTCCTTTTTGTATTTGTACAGTTTGTTGTCTTTTGCATGTGGGTTGTTTGTCCATCTCGTCGTGTGTAGATTTTCATTGATTCTGTACCGTTTCTTTGTATTTGCTGAGAATGCCCACAAGAAAATGATTCTCAGGGCAGTATATGGTGACATATATGCACTTGGAATATAAATTTTCTTTGAACTTCGATGAACAATCTCAGTCCAAAACGTTGACTCTTTATTGCTCTCCATAGACGCTGCCTGACCTCCCGAGTTCCTCCAGCATTTGCTGTCCTTTGGTAACAGGAGGTGGTTGTGATTAAGGGGTGCTCTCCTGATTGGAAGTCGGTGACCACTAGTGCATCAAGAGTCGAAGCTGGGATCTTTGATGTATGTGATATAAACATATTTTGATAACAATGTACACGTTTGTAGAATAATTAGACTCACAGAGTCATTTATATACGTTGGACGAAAACACGCTCATGTCTCATACTATCAAAATTTGCCTTGCTTTTAGAACCTGAACCTGTGGACAAGTTCTGTCCCTTTCCATAACTGTTTCGAAACTAACAGACTATTGTTACTGCTCCTCCACTGCCATCTCAGTCACCTGCTCCATGCTATTACCTAAAAGTAGGTCAAGCTGTGCCCTCTTCCTGGTAGGGCCCTCTATATTTTGCCCAAGGGAAGTTTCCCGAACTTATCTACTGTATGTTAGGGAAGTTAATATGCCCTATTTTACCAACACTATTATTCTCAAAACTATTCACACTCTCCCTGCATGTTTGTTCTTCTAATTCCCATTGAATTTTAGAGGGTTTAATCCCAGCCATGTGATGATTACCTTTTTGTTTCTCGGCTCCACTCTTTAAAACCTAATATCCAACGTTCATTTCTGCTCTCTATAACGCTGAAACAACTGCAAATCTACACTCTTCAATCCCTTGGGTTTATGGTTTGTCAGCAATTCTCTCATGTGCTAATTCTCAACTGTTTGTGTGAATACATTCTTGGTGCTAATGAAGCCAGGGACTATGATATCACTGCGACCATCCATAAAGGATAAACTGCCATAATTATCAAAGGCTGTATGGCGCAGATTTCTATAGTGCTCCAGGGAGTGTTTAAATGAAATAAAAAAATCCATGCAGCTTACAATGTTACCATCTCTGTGAAAGAGTTGTTGACATTCTTGTAATTAAACTAACATTTTTGCACCAACCAACATGGAACTCTAAATCTGTTTATAAGCACAAAGATAAGACAAGAAGTACTAGGCTAAAATCCTTCATAAATTAGAACATTTTGAGGATCCGTCCTTGACCCAGCACGTAAGTGCAATTGCAAAGAATGCATGGCACCACCTCTGTTTTCTTAGGAGTCTGCGTAGATTCGGCATGACATCTGAAACTTCGTTAAGTTTCTATAGATACGTAGCGAAGTGTGTATTGACCAGCTGCGTCACAGCTTGGTATGGAAACGGCAATATCTTTGAACTGAAAATTCCACAAAAGGTAGCAGATTTGGCCCAGTCTGTCATCGGTAAAGGCCTCTCAATCATTGAGCATATCTACATGAAATGCTGTCGTAGGAAAGCAGCAGCCATCAACAGAGATCCTCACCACCCAGGTCATGCTCTCTTCTTGATACTGCAATCAGGTAGAAGTCACAAGAGCCTCAGGACTCGCACCACTAGGTTCAAGAACAGTTACTACCCTTCAACCATCAGGATCTTGAATAAAAGGGGGTAACTAACTGCTCACTTGTAACCCTTTCTGAAATGTTCCCACAAGCAACGATCTTACTTTAACAACTCTTACTCTCATTATCTCGTTTTCTCTTTATTTATTGATATTTAATATTATTTGCATTTGCACAGTTTGTTGTCTTCTGCACTCTGGCTGATCTTTCATTGATCCTGTTATAGTTACTATTCTATAGATCTCAAGATTGCATGTGGTGAGATATATGTACTTTGATAATAAAATTTACTTTGAACATTTAAATAGCTGCAGGAGATATTAGTATAAATTTTCTTTGTCATATCTGAACAGAACATTTTGTCTTGATTAATAAGGGTGTCAAATAAGAGGAGAAGGCAGGAGAATAGGGTTGAGAGGGATAATAAATCAGCCACGATTGAATAGCAGAACAGACTTGATGGGCCAAATGCCAAATTCTGCTCCTAGCATGTCTTATGGTCTTATGGACTAGAGAAACAGGATATCAAACACATAGAAATATCCTACCCTACAACAGGACAAAAAAATATTTAAAACTGTACAATATTAAAAATGAAGTTCGAGGGCATTCACTGAGGATTTTTCATTTGCATTAATGAGTAGCTTATCTTTGAAAAGCATAATTCACGGCACATGGAGAGCAAGTTGTTTAAATTCCTTACCATTACACCTCGGGGGATGGTTCTGGTTGCTCCACATACCATCCTGTTGGCACGTGGCAGAGGAATGCTCCTTCGATGAAAACCGGTAGCCGTCATTGCAAAAGTAGCTGACGCGTGTGCCTACTGAGTAATCGGTGGCAAAAACTCCTCCATTTGCTGATGCTTTGGGTGCACCACATGATATTGCTGGAACAAACCACTCACCTCATGAATAACTGTATTTTTTTAATGAAACTATATTAGCAGAGCTAATTGATCAAATAAAAAGGTAGAATATAGCAGGTATAGTTACAGTCCTTTGCAGAGTGAACTGCAGGAGAGAACTTGCATTTTTCTTTTCTTTTACTTTATTGAGATATTCTTTGAGCCATGCCGCCCAGCAAACCCCCAATTTAATTGTAGCCTAATCACAGAGCAATTTACAATGACCAATTAACCTACCAACCAGTACATCTTCCGACTGTGGGAGGAAACATGAGCACCCATAGAAAGCACACGCGGTCACAGGGAAAATGACAAACTCCTTACAGGCAACAGTGGGAATTGACCCTGGGTCACCAATATTGTAAAACATTCTGCTAACCACATTACTGTAGGCCCCTTTTAAGAAAGAAACTGGCAGACAGAAAGGAAGTCAAGAAATACTCTATGTAAGATTAGGGAGAATTGCAAGACCTATAATTCTATCAGGACCAAGGTTGCAGCTGGCAAACAAGTGAAAGTGGTTTCCCTTAGGGTTGAACAAGGTGATATAGACAAGATCCTGAATGAAAATTTCTTATCTGTATTCACCAAGAAGGAATCTCAACAAATGAATCTCAGGGTTGTATCTGGTGACATTTATGTAATTTGATAATAAATTTTACTTTGAACTTTGAAGGATATGGAAAATAATGAGCTGAGGGAAGAGATCTATTATGAATGAGATATATTACAGATTGCTATGGGAAACAAGGGTGGACATAGCTGGATGCCTAAGGGAGATATTTGCATCTTTGTAAGTCACAGGTGAGGTGACAGAAGACTAGAGGATGGCTAATGTTCCTTTGTTTAAGAAGGGAAGCAGAGCAATGGATAACTGCAGATTAGTGAGCTTTACATCAGTGGTGCTGAAAACTATTCAAGAAAGTATTGAGGAATAGGAATTATGTACATTTGGAGAGGTGGGGACTGGTCAGTGGTGGTCGGCATGGCATTCAAATTGTTCGCTATCACCGTCAGGCATGCAGGAGGCCAATGCATAGGATTGGAAAATGCTGCAGAGTTGTAAACTCAGCCGGCTCCTTCATGGGCACCTGAATCTCCAGCATCAAGGACGCCTTCAAAAGGTGATTCCTCAGAAAGGCATCATCCTTCGTTACAGCTGCCTCACCCCCACCCCCTCACCCAAGACATGCTCTCTTCTCATTACTACCATTATGGAGGAGGTAGATATATTTCTTCATGTAACTACATTTTATGTATTGCACTGGACTGCTGCCACAAAGCAACAAATTTCACAATGTATGTCACTGATAATAAACCTGATTCTGACTCTAAAGGCTGATGAAGGCAGGAAGGAGGCTTAGTCTACGTTACAAGATTCTGCATGGTAGGTTATTGAATAGTTAGTACACTTATTGAATCCAAAACTGGCTTGTGATAAGAGGCAGTGGGTAGTGATGAAAAGATGCTATCTCGATTCAAAGTAGGTGACCAGTGTGCTGGCCATGGTGGATTTAAAATATGGGAGAAAACCTCAAACTGGAATGGATGAAGGGCAGTGGAAGCAGACAGATCAATTGTCTTTGTTCTTGCCATGTGCCATCTTGTGGAACTGTTTTAAGTTCTCCAGTTTGTGTGTGAGTTGCTTGGCTTGATCAATGTTTTAAAGAAGACCCAATGATGCTTCTCGTAATGTGCTGGACTAGAGATCATTTCCGAATAAGAAGTTATTTGTGAGATGTTCTTTGGTTGGATATAATATGCAGGTTTTTCGAACCACAAATAAGAGAACAAAATGCTGGAGGAACTCAGCAGGCTAGGCAGCATCTATGGAAAAAAAGTACAGTTGACATTTCAGGACAAAATCCTTCAGCAGTACTGGGGAATAAAAAGCTGAGGAATAGATTTAAAAGGTGGGGGGAGGGGAGAGAGAACCACCAGGTGACAGGTGAAACCTGGAGAGGGAGGCATGAGGTAAAGAGCTGGGAAGTCGATCAGTGAAAGAGACGGAAGGCCATGGAAGAAAGAAAAAAGGGGAAAGAGCACCAGATGGATGTGATGGTGAGCAAGGAGATAAAGTGAGAGTAGGACAAGGAGATGGGAAATGGAAAAGCAGGGGGAGGGTTGGGGGGCATTACCGGAAGTTTGAGAAGTCGATGTTCATGCCTTCAGGTTGGAGGCTACCCAAACAGAATATAAGAAATTCCTCCAACCTAAGTGTGGCCTCAGCACAACGGTGGAGAAGGCCATGGATGGACAAATTGGAAGGGGGAATAGGAAGTGGAATTAAAATGGGTGACTACTGGGAGATCCCACTTGCTCTGGTGGACAGAGCATAGATGCTCGGCGAAGCAGTCTCCCAATCTAGCATAGGGTTCCTCTTGTCCTCAGCTACCACCCCATCAGCCTCCACATCCAACAGGGTTCCACCACCAAACACATCTTTCCCTTCCTTCACCCGCACTTATGCAGGTTTTTGACTAATGGAGCCAGTCTCTATTTTGCATGAATCAAACACATTGCTGATTGAGAACACAAAGCCATAAATCATCAAATGTCACTTGCTGGGAAGGGAGAATTAATGGCTTCAGGCCTGGAGCAGAGCCAATAAAAAGGTGTTAAAGGTCAGACACATGGCCCACAGCCAATGACACTGGAGCACAACATTTGAGTTGACTAGATATTAATATAAAAGTGGATACTTTGATTGTGCTATCAGCAATGACTCTGGAAAAATCACCATCATGAGGAAGAACCCCCACCCCAGGTGCTGGGACAAGAAAGGATCAATCATCTGGCTAATAGAGATACTCTATTTTGGTGTTTTAAATTGGAAAAGTTGCCTGAGTGAGTATTGGTATAGTGGGAACAGTAGAATACATGTTCTAAGTTGTTGGCCCAGGGTCAACATAGTTACATTGTTGTTTGTGCAAAGACAATAAAGTGCGAGCTTTAATTAATTATGGGTTGCGTATTGAATTTCCTAACCTAGTTCCATTGACGAAAGGTCAACAAGTGGTATATTGCAGGGGTGGATGCCAGAACCCTGGTTGCATCTGTTACCAATTCGCAAGAAGAGTAAGTTGTAAATGTTTGGATGACAGGGAAGGTCGGAGATGTGGTAGACAGCAAGGAAGGTTGTCAAAGGCTTCCGCAGGATACAGATCCAATGGAAAGCTGGGCAGAGCATTGACATTGGGAATTTAATTCTGATGGTATGAGGAATGTACTTCAGGAAGTCAATTAAGGGTAGACCATACTGTGTCCAGTCAATGGCAGAGTAAAACACAATACTGATGAACAGGGGTACGTTGGGGTTCAAGTCTATATTTCCCTGTAAGTGGCTGTTCAAGCAGATAGGGTGGTGATGATGCCATGTCGGATGCTTGCCTGCCTAACATTGCAAACTCTGATTGGTCCATACTAATTGGCAGACTGTGTATTTCCAACCATTACGTAACAGGAAACGTGGTTGCTATGCAGACAATGCAGAGGAGATCGACCAGGATGATGTCTGCACTGGGGGACTGGAGATATCAGAAGAGATTGCATAGGCTGTGGTTTTGTCTTCCCTGGGGCAAAGGAGGCTGAGAGGTGACTTTAAAGAAGTAAATGTAAAAAAAAAGTGCGACAGCCTGTAGATAGAATCTTTTTTCCCATGTTTGGATATCAAAACCCACAGTGCATAGTTTAAGGTGAGGGGGAGGAGCTTTAATGAGGAAACTTTCTGCGGTACAGTTTCTTTTTATTTCACACAGAGAATGTTTGATATTTGGAACTCACAGCCAGTGAAGGTTGTGGAATCTGATATAATCACTGTACTTCAGAAACATTTAGGCAGACACTCTGTATAGATTTGGTGGGCCAGAGAGCCTGTTTTGGACCTATACAACTCTACATCTTGATTATCTAAATTGGAAATTGTTAAGCATGTCTTATACAGGGTGCAGATCAGAAGTGTTGTGATGTCGGGAGAAACAGCATCACTTCACTGGGTTGAATTTTGTTTTCTTTGACAATGACAGAGTACTTAAATAATGTGTGATATATTAGGGGTGATTTGTCTTAACTATATTCCCTTAGTTTAACGGTATAAATTCAGCTTAACAAAAGTCACATGAAGGGAATAGCTATCAATCAAGGCAGCAATTCCTAATGTTTTACTAAATGCAAAATAGACAACCACCAATTACATTTTCCTTTAAGTGTTGTGGTAGTGATTAAATGTTTACCCTTCAGGGGAGAACAACTTTGATCCCAATGTAACTGTGCTTTTCAGCAATTAATGTAGACCTCTTGAAAGAGGCTTGACCTGCTTTTTTTTCAAGTAGGCCATTTTCTTGATGACTAACTCTGACATAAACAGAAACCTATTATAATTTGTAAACTCAAGTAATGGTTTTGGCACCCTCGTGCTATTCTGCCAAGTGATAGAATATGTTCAAGTTTAGGATTCGGACCGCCAAGCAGTTAAAAAAAAGGAAATAATGGGAATCATTATAAAAAATAATTTATTTAGGCCTTTTATTTAAAATGAGAGCAGGATTTCAAATGGGCTCATGGTATCCTGGAAACAAACATTTTTGAATTGATTTTTGAAGGATGTTCAAGAAGGACCACAAATAGGGGTCAACCAAAGCTAAATGAAGTCAAACCACAGCAGAGGGCAGAGGTAAGCAAAGGCCAGTATTCATACACTGGAGTGCGTGGTAAAAATGATGGCATAGAAGTAGGATTGGCAGCCGTGGATGCCAATTGGATTGGAATTTTGCTTTCCAGTTACATCTGCACAATGGTTTTGCATATTGGGTTATCGAACAAACTGAATTGCATGTTCTCTCCTACTGAACCCAAAAATTAGAGCTTGGAATATGCACTGCATACTCCACATGAATACAGGACTGTGCAAAAGCCTTAGGTATGCATATATAGCTAGGATGCCTGAGACTTTTGCACAGTACTGTATTTGTCAACGTGGAGCGGGGAGCCAGTCTGTAAATCTGATGGAGCAAAGGATGTTGGGAATGGTGAAGGTGGTGCGCCATGGGAAGGGTGCGTGACAGGTGGCAGAGGAGGAGGGCCAGGGGCGGGGGATAGTGTGGGTGCAGAGACACTCAGCCCTGAGACATCAAGAAGGTCACTTGATTAAAAAATTGATTTATTGATCATTACGGAATGCCTCTCTGGTGCTTCCCACTCCCATACCTCTCCTTTCCCCTCTTCCCACTCTCAGTCCACAATTAGACCTGTGTCAAAATCAGGATTTTTCATCATTCATGTACTGTATTTCATGAAGTTTGTTTCTTTGCAGCAGCAGAAGCAGTATAGTGCAATGCATAAAATTACTGCAGTACTTAGTGCACCCTAGCTATATACTTTTGTAGACTACTGTATGTTGTGAAACCCTGAAAAGAGAATAATCGTTTCCTTTGCAAGTGAATCAGGATTTCCAGCATCTGCAGAATTTCTTGTATTTCTGATTTGAAGCCCCATTCTTCTTTTTCATCCATGCACAAACAATGTCCTCTAAGGCTCAGAACAGTATCTTCAAGAATTTGTAGAAGATGATGAGAGGCATTGATTGTATGGATAGTCAGAGGCTTTTCCCCAGGACTGAAATAGCTAGATGTAGGTTCAGAGGAGATGTCAGGGGTAAGTTTTTTTTACGCAGAGAGTGGTGAGTGTGTGGAACGGGCTGCCGGCGATGGTGGTGGAGGTGGATACGATAGGGTATTTTAAGAGACTCCTGGATATCTAAATGGAGCTTAGAAAAATAGAGCGCTATGGGTAACGCTAGGTACTTTCTAAGGTAAGGACATGTTCGGTGCAACTTTATGGGCTGAAGGGCCTGTATTGTGCTGTAGATTTTCTATGTTTCTTCTATGTTTCTAATTTAATTTAAGGCTTTTAAATATACCTTAAGGAGTTTAGATTTTTTTCTTGTTTTAAGTATCTGAAGAATATTTCTAACGTTTAGATCAGATTTGCCCTGAAAGTATACTAATCTGACTAGTTACAAATTATAGGCAATTTTTCCTGAGGTTGTGATTACTGCTAGCGTCGTAAATACCAGACTTACAAATAAAACTAAAGCTTTTTAATGTGTCCCTTGCAATAGTTAAACTCCACTGGAGGCTGGAGGCAGAAGCTGGCCTGTACTAAGCCTTAGAGAACAATGTTTGTGCATGCATGAAAGGGAAGAATGGGGCTTCAAATCAAAAATACAAGAAATTCTGCAGATGCTGGAAATCCAAAGCAACACACACAAAATGCTGGAGGAACTCAGCAGGCCAGGCAGCATCCATAGAAATGAATAAACAGTCGACATTTCAGGCCAAGACTCTTCTTCAGGACTGGAAAGGAAGGGGGAAGATGCCAGAATAAAAAGGTGGGGGGGGGGGAAGGGAAGGAGGAGAGCTGGAAGCAGATGGGAAACCAAATGAGTGGGAAAGGTCGAGTGAAGAAGAAAGAATCAGATAGGAGACCATGGGAGAAATGGAAGGAGGCAGGGACCCAGGAGCAAGTGACAGGAAGGCGAGAAGAGGTAAACAATCAGAGTGGATAACGGAGGAAAGGGGATGGAGAGAGTTTTTTTTAACTGGAAGAAATAAATATTCTTGCCATCAGAGTGGAGGGTACCCAGGCGGAATATAAGGTGTTACTCCTTCACCCTGAAGGTGGCCTCATTGTGGCACAAGAGGAGGCCGCCGACTGACATGACAGAATTGGGCTTGTTTGGCTCTTGTTGCTTTGTTGCTTGATATGTTCTGTTTTGTGTTCTGTGTCGTTCTGCTGAGCATCGTGGCCATGTACGTTGCTGTTAGAACGTGTGGCAACTCTTGCGGGCTGACTCCAGCGTACCGTTGGATGTGTTAATTGTGCAACCACACATTTCACTGTATGTTTCAATGTACACTTCATCAATAAATCTGAATTTGAATCTGCTGGTCCTCTGCCCTAACCAGAATCTGGAGGAGAGGGAGAAGAGATTGGGCCAGAAGGGCTTCACCTCTAAGAATATTTCAAGAGAAAGTGTTTATATTCTGCCTGATGGAGTATTTGTATTGTGACAAATATTCTCCAATGTGGTGGTTGCCTTGAGCTGTCACTATGGTAAAGGAGAAGCTACACTTCAAGACGAAGCTTGTGCACTCTTAATGCCTACGTACCATGTGCTTTTACGATGATCTTTCAAAACAATAGAAAATCATTGCCTGATAAAGTCACGTGTAGCAGTTTTAATCATAAAAGTTACACAATTTGCAATAAAGTGTAGAAGAGTCATTTGGAGAATAGTAATAGTTGGATCAAAGATGCTGTTGCCCTGATAGAACAATGGCTAATTCATACTTGATGGAGATGTCAGATCTCCAGTAGTAGAGAACAGTTTTAGAAAACATTGAATGACTTCATAGCTGCATTATTTGCCCATTTAATCATTTTTGGCCAGTGGAATTAACACTGAATCTCAATCGCCTCTTGTGTTAATGCACTTGGAGGTCTCTTTGACAGCAGCATCTGATAACTGGACTCATTCCTTTTGTCCCTGCTCTGAGATGCTTGATGCATCCTTTCCAAAGCAAAGCCGAAATTGAAGAGGGTGAACACCTCACCTTTAGAAATTGCAGGCAAAGTTTCAATGACACCAATCTGATTTAGCTGAAGTTAGCATGAAATTTGCACCTTTTGTGAAAGCATTAATGTGTAAAACAGCAACACCTGTAGTTGCTGGATACTCCATTTATAATGAGATATGTACACATATTTCAGGAGTAAGCTCCACTAAATCAAATAAGTGCAGCTCACTCACATGTAGCAATTTGAGAACAATTCAGTTTGGTCCTTAATGCCTGCTAATCATCAGTCATTTTAATACCCATGAATTGCCTAAAATTTTATTTTTCCCCTTATCAGTTATTATGACTGTACCCAGACAGAAGTGTTAAACACAATATTGAACAGTGCTGTTAAAGCCGTACCATTTTCCAAACACACAGCTCTATCAGAAAACAGAGTCAGAGCGTTATTTAGCACTACAGCACAGAAACAGGCCCTTTGGTCCATCTAGTCCATGCCATCTCCCTACTCCCATCAACCTGCACCTGTGCCATGGTCTTCCATACACCTTCCACTCATGTACCTATCGAAACTTCTCTTACATATTGAAATCAAACGCGCATCCATCACTTCTGCTGGCAGCTCATCCCACACTTACTACTCTGAGTGAAGAAGCCTCGCCTCATCAGGTTCTCTTTAAATATCTCACCTTTCACCCTGAGCCTATGGCCTCTAGTTCTAGACTCACCTAACCTCGGTGGAAAAAGCCTGCTTGTAATTACACTAACTATACCCTCAAAATTCTTGAAATAGAACTCAAGGTGACCATAACATACTTTGATCTGATTTCAAAACTGGTAGTCCAGAGTTTGGTTTTAAATAATATCCCAGTGTTTTGTTTTAAATTGGAAGTTATGTTAGAGTCACTTAAGATACGGGTAAGGCCACAAGAGTATTGGGTACAGTGTTAGTCACCCTCTGATAGGAAAGATGCATGGAGGTTGGTGACCAGTGGTGTTCCACAGGGATTTGTTCTGGGACCTCTCCTCATTGTGATTTTTATAAATGACCTGGATGAAGAAGTAGAGGGTGGGTTAGTAAGTTTGCTGATGACACAAATGTTGGGGGTGTTGTGGATAGTGTGGAGGGTTGTCAGAGGTTACAGCAGGACATCAATAGGATGCAGAACTAGGCTGAGAAGTGGCAGATGGAGTTCAACCCAGATAAGTGTGAAATGGTTCATTTTGGTAAGTTCAATTTGATGACAGAATATAATATTAATGGTAAGACTCTTGGCAGTGCAGAGGATCTGAGAGATCTTGGGGTCCATGTCAAAAGGAAACTCAAAGCTGCTGTGCAGGTTTACAGTGTTGTTAAGAAGGTGTATGGGATGTTGGCATTCATCGACCGTGGGATTGAGTTCAAAAGCCATGAGGTAATGTTACAGCTATATAGGACCTTGGTCAGAACCCACTTGGGAGTAGCGTGTCCTGTTCTGGTCACCTCACTACAGGAAGGATGTGGATACTGTAGAGAGAATGCAGAGGAGATTTACAAGGATGTTACCTGGATTGGAGGGCGTACCTTATGAGAATAGGTTGAGTGTACTTGGCCTTTTCTCCTTGGAGCGACAGAGGATGAGAGGTGACCTGATAGAGTTGTATAAGTTGATGAGAGGCATTGATTGTGTGGATAATCAGAGGCTTTTGCCCAGGGCTGAAGTGGCTAACATGAGGGGGCGTATTTTTAAGGTGCTTGGAAATAGGTACCGAAGGGATATCTGGGGTAAGTTTTTCACATAGAAAGTAGTGGGTGTGTGGATTGCATTGCCGGTGGCGGCAGTGAAGGCAGATACAATAGGGTCTTTTAAGAGCTTCTTAGATAGGTATGTGGGGCTCAGAGAAATAGAGGACTATGTGCTAGGGAAATTCTAGGCAGTTTCTGGAGGAGGTTACATGGTCAGCACAACATTGTGGGCTGAAGGGCCTGTAATGTGCTGTAATTTTTTTGTTCTATGTTCTATATGCTATCAGACTAGAAAAGATTTACCATGATGTTACAAGGCAAGACTAGCATTTTATTCCCTGGAACATAGGAAATTGAGGGGTAACCTGACAGTGGTAAATAAGATCATGAGTGATGTAGACATGGTCCTTTTCCCTGGGAGAGGGTGTCAAAAGGAAGAAGACATTTATTTAACATCAGAGGTGAGACATTTAAAAGGGTTGCCAGGAGCAGCTTCTTCACACAGAGGGTGGTGTGTATGGAAAGACTGGTAGAGGCTGGCACATTAAAGAGCCATCTTGATCAATACAGGAGAGGTTTAGAGAGATATGGGTCAAACACGGGCAGATGGGGCTAGCTCACCGGATACCAGAGTCAGCATTGATGAAATGGCCAAAGGGCATGTTTCATGCTGTATGACCTGAAGCCCTAAAGTGTCCTTCAAACAGCTGGAGATAATTGAAGATGGATATTAGCAGGAAAGACATCTACATTTCAACCGTGTGGAATAAAATGTGCTTTAGTTACATTGCATTAATTACACAGATAAATAGAAATGCGAGCTTATTTTTTTTTTGATCTTGTGGCTTTGAATACTGTACATAAAAGCTTTGTCAAGTAACTAATCTCTCCACCATTCTTCGCTCAGTTTGAGGAGTACATGAGCCAAAACACTCTTGACTGGCTGCTAGCAATCACTACCTCCTCTGCACCGTATTCGCTCTGCAATGCCATTGTCCCATGTCAATACTTTGCCTTAATAGTGGCTGTAAAACATCTTCATAAGATGTCATAAATCTGTGGAAATCACATGGCTTTTAAAATAAATTCAGGCCATTGGGAGGCATTTTTACTGTTTATAGCCTTGCCTGATATTTCTGAATATTTTCAGTAGAATCCCTCTTTCTCCCAAGTATGGGGCACTTGACACAAACCATATACTTTTTACTTTGTGCACAACCTTGAAGTAAAGAAGGTTGAGAAGTGGTTTCAGGAAGATGTACAAGATTATTACAGGCTTAGATACATTGAACAGAATAACACCACTCTCTCTTTCAGACAACTTGAAGACAGGGTTTTCAGATTAAAAGTTGTGGGCAAAATACCATAAGACCATAAGACACAGGAGCAGAATTAGGTCATTCAGCCCATCGAGTCTGCTCTGCCATTTCATCATATGCAGGAGGCTGTGAGGGAAAAAAACTATTTTACACAGACAATAGTTATGATCTGGAATTTGTAGCCTATTTGGGAATTTTAAACTGTAATTGGAAAAACGCTTGAAGGAAAATATTTGGGTCATGGGAATGAGACTGAAAAAATGGTTCTGCAAGGAGTCAGCTGTAATTCAATGGACCAAATTGCCTTCTTCTGTTGTATAACCATACTGTGATTCCCCATGATTTAGTAACTTACACTGAACAGGGTAACCTTTCCTTTAATAATTGGTCGAATATTACATTCTAGAATTTCATTTTCTGGATTTACAAACTTTGGCAACATTGTGAAAAGTCCATGCAGTATCTACTAAATGTTTACCAATATTAACAAAAACTTAACACTCAGAGATATTGCTGTTTCGAGGACAAATAAAGAGAGGAAATGGATGACTTTTTACTGTGTGTTTCAAATTAAATCAAAATTAACCCATGCAGGAAATGATTTTAAAAACAGCATACAACACTGTGCAAAAGTCTTAGGTACCCAAGCAATATAAATGTGCCCATGCTACTGGCAAATAGGGTAGCGTGATATTTAGAACAGAGCATATTATTTAGTGGACCATAACCAAGGATGCAACATAACTAGCCTTAGATAGATTGGACCTAAGGAGGATGTTTCCTCTAGTGGGTGAGTCTAGAACCAGAGGGCACAGCATCAGACTAGAGCAGTGGTTCCCAACTTTTTTAATGGCATGGACCAATGCCAATAAGCAAGGGATTTGTGGAATCCAAGTTTGCAATCCTTGGACCAGAGGGTCACCCTTTCAGAACAGAGCTGAGGAGGAATTTCTTTAGTGTGAGGGTGGCAAATCTGTGGAATTTATTGCCACAGATGAATGTGGAGGCCATGTAATTGGCTATATTGAAAGCAGAGATTGATAGTTTCTTGATTAGTTGGGATGGCAAAGGTTACAGGGAGAAGACAGGAGAATAGGGTTGAGAGGAATAGCCATGATGGAATGGTGGAGCTGACATGATGGGCTGAATGGCCTAATTCTGCTCCTAAACAAACATTAAACCAATCAGCCTTACTTAACACTTCAATGAAGGTGCACTTTCAATACACAACAAAAATAGGTTATCCTGCATTCACTTTTACATGCTGCGGTAATTTTGAGGGCAGATGCAACTTGGACCACTGTCTTTTCATGGCTTCCAAAGCCACAGAATGGCTGGTTAGTGGAAGACAGATCTCAAACAAGACACAATGGTGCTCATCTGGTCTCCACCTCCTCAGAGCATCTTTTTCTCATTTGCTTCATAATTTTCCTCAGGCGGTCCATTTGGAACATGCTCAGATCTCTTCAATGGAGAGTACGGATTATATTTCTATCCCTAGAATATAGCCTAGATCAGAGGTTCCCAACCTGGAGTCCATAGACCCCTCGGTTAATAGTAATGGTCCATGGCACAATGGAGGTTGGGAACCCCTGGTTTAGATCATCATTAGACAATAAATGAGATCTTAAAAGCCAGATCCCACTACAAAATACCTAATAGATTATAAATTCTTTCAATTAATTTAAAACCCAGTTATTATTTTACATGAAATCAGACATTATATTGAAAGCAACAAACCAGAAAGAAAAGAACTAAACAGTGATATGAATTGTTATTAAATTATAATTTAAAGCAGGCTTTACTTCAGAATAATTAACACAGTTGTTTTACAGAGATTAATGAAATGTTGCTGTTAGTGGTGAAGCCTCACCGGTTAATAGCTTTCCGCTGTGGTCAGTGATGAGGTGAAATGTTTACTATTTCATTACTACCTCACGAGCGACAATAGGAACAATGGAGGACAGGTTGAGAAGTAATTTGACAGAAGCAGTGACACATTACAAGAGTGGAACCAGAGATCTCAACTTGAAGAAAACAAAAAATATTAGGTGTACCTGCCATATCTCAAAGGGATAACAGATAAAGATTATGTATTGGATGTGTTTACCTTGACAAGCAGGAACAGGCACATTCCAAGTGTAAAATCCGTATGGCGATTTCCTGCATATGGCAGTGCTGTTCCCGATAAGCCTATAACCTGGTTCACATGCCCACCGGACAACACTGTTGAGCTGCCCTCCTGTTTGGCTAAGTATGATTCCGTGGGGAGGCGACTCCGGAGTGCTGCAGTAAAAAGCTGGTAGAAGCAAAGAGCAAAATATGTTTTATTCCAATCCGGCTTGTATTTATGACTTAGAGGAATTAGAAAACTGGACAGTACTAGATATCAGCGACTCACCAACATAACGGATGCGGAAACCTTTTTTGTTGGTGCCGTGATCGGCAGACCAGCGGAGAAAAAGCTGATGGCCGCTACTAGTGACGTTGAAAGGGGAAGAGTAATCTCCACTGAAGGAATTCAGCAATGGGCTGTGGCTGTTTGGACCTTAGTAGAAATAGACAATTAGTATGCCAACCTCAATCTACAATTAAAAATAACAATACACACTAGTGAAGAATAACCGAGAGTACAAAGTGATGCACTCTTAAATACTGATGAAAGTAGGATGGAATTACAAAGCAGGATGATAGATCAAATGTTTAGTAATAAGCTATGATCAATAGGTTCACATATCAAACATCTACTTTAGATCATGCAGCTTGTAACAAGTTTTGTATAATAAATATTTGAAGAGCTTCAATATAATTTATCACAAATTATTCAACTGAACATTCAAAAATTTTTATATAACCTACACATTGCAACAATATTGCATTAAAATTTTGATGAGACTTTTTGCCACAAATTGACTGAAGTAAGTACATGTGAAAAGACAACAATTTAATCAAATTTGCAAATCTTTTTTCACAGGCCTATCATTCAATATTTTAGTCAAAGACCCTTTGACTAAGGGTTTTGCTGCTGACTCGGAGTCAACAAATTTCATGATATATGCCGACAGCATAACTATGCCTAATTTTTCTAGACTTTTCTGACTACTTAAATATGCCTCTTAATATCTTGAAAAATTCATTTTAGTTAGTCCTGACGAAGGGTCTCAGCCCAAAACGTCGACAGCACTTCTCCCTATAGATGCTGCCTGGCCTGCTGTGTTCCATCAGCATTTTGTGTGTGTTGTTGTTTAAGTTATTGTGTAGTTTTCTAAATTTCAGAAATACAACTCTAATTTATTGATGTATGCACTCTACTAGACTTCCTAGTCATTTTCGTACCTTCCATGGACCACTGAGAGAATAAACAGTCCTTTTTTATGCTTTTCTATGTCATAGGAGGAAATTTGGCCATCAAGTCCATGCTAGCTGAAGGGCAATTTCATCCATTCTATTCACCCATTTATTTCTCTACAACATGTTCTGATGTAAAAATATAAGAGCTAGAGCAGGAATCGGCCATCTGGCCTGTCAAGCCTGTTACTCCATTCAATAAGTTCATGGCTGATCAGAGCATGGACTCAGCTCCACCTACCTACCTTTTTCCCATAATGGTAGAGCAGACTCAATTGGCTGAACAGCCTAATTTTGCTCCTATGTCTTATGGTCTTAATTCCCCTCCAATGCAATAATCTATCTAACTGTGCTGGCTTTGGCCTATCTTGTCATGTGCCTCCAGGTACCCCGTAATCTCATCCTTAACAGTCGTTTCCAAAAACTTCCCAACCACCAATGTCGGGCTGACAGGTCTATAGTTCCCTTTCTGATGCCTCCCACTCTTCTTAAAATGTGGAGTAACATTCACAATTTTTCAGTCGTCTGGTACAATGCCAGCAGCTATCGATTCTTGAAAGATCATTGTTAATGCCTCTGCAATCTCTCCAGCTACTTCCTTCAGAACCGGAGGGTGCATTCCATCAGGTCCAAGATACTATCCTCTCTCAGACCAATAAGCTTCCCGAGCATAATTCTCAGTCATAATTTTCACTGCACAAACTTCACTTCACTGACACTCTTGAATGTCCAGTACACCACAGAGTCTTCCACTGTGAAGACTGATGCAAAATATGCATTTAGTTCCTCTGCTATCTCTGCATCTCTCATTACAATATCTCCAGCGTCATTTTCTATTGGTCCTATATCTACCCTCAACTCTCTTTTTCCCTTTAATAAACTTAAAAAAGCTTTTGGTATCTTCTTTGATATTAGTTGCCGGATTCTTTTCATAATTTATCTTTTCTTTCCTAATGACCTTCTTAATTTCCTTCTGCAAGTTTTTAAAAGCTTCCCAATCCTCTATATTTCCACTAGCTTTGGCCTCCTGGTAGGCCCTCCCTTTTGCTTTAACTTTGACTCTGACTTCACTTGTCAGCCACAGTAGTGTCTTTCTTCCTTTTGGAAATTTCTTCTTATTTCAACTATATCTGTCTTGTACTTCCTTGGCTTGGCAGAACAACAAAGAACAAAACAGCAGCAGTGTCTCACCCTGAAACGCCAAATGCTTACTCCCATTCATAGATGCTGCCTGACCTGCTGAGTTCCTCCAGTACATTATGCATATTGCTCTCAATTTCCAGCATCTGCAATACTTCTTGTGTCTAAAACAGCAAAATGAGCCTCAGTTCTCCCTCCCGTCCAACCACCCACTCACATAGGCAGTCCTCCAACCCCAAGAGAGGCATTCTTCAGCTTCCAGCCTCCAGTGGACTCGATCTCTCAGACACTGGCTGTTTGACTTCCCCAGTGGTCTCACAGAGTTTTGCAAACTCGAGGCTCCAGCCACCAGGACTCGACTTACAGACTTCTGTTTGACCTTTGAACTTCAGTATCAATCCTGGGACTCGCCAATGACGATGGATAAGAATCCCAAACATTAGGCCTCGAATTTTCGACATGAAAATAAGGGGGCCCTGATCATTAGACCTTGAACTCCAGTCCCATTGACCCATGGCCTAAGGGGCTGCTAGCTCTCATTCCTCTTGCCCACATGGAACTCTGATCTGAGAACCCACCAAGAACCTGCTGAACCCTGAGGGGGAGGCAAGCATCATCTTTTCAATGTTATTGCTGTGCCACAACCGTCTGCAGTTTTTGCTAAATTCTGCTGCATGCCATTCACAAGAACGATGCCCTTATCGTGAGAAGGCAGGTTATGGCGGGAAGGCAGGTGTATAGGGTTGAGCGTGATCCGGGATCAGCCATGATGGATTAGACTCAATGGGCTGAATGGCTTAATTCTGCTTCTATGGCTTATGGGCTTATGACCATTAAAGGCTTGCAAGAACAAAAAAAATTCTTGAGTGTATTAACCCTCACTTTAGAAGTCAACTTGTTATAGTTAGGATGAAAGGAAAGGAAGCGATACACCGTGAACTTATGACAAAGTTAATAATTTCATAGAAATTACTATTTATGAATTGTCTAAATAATCTTGATGAGAAATTGATTTTGAGAAAATCCTGTCATTTTTTTCTCAATGGGGGTTGTCTCAAGAGACACTGCAAGTTCTATCAAGTGCAAGACTTGTTCTCCTGTAATCTGAAATAATAAGTTTCATAACCGCTCCTATTTAATGCTTGAAGTACTCCAAAAAAGGAAATGTATAATGCAAGTTGCATTGTCAACAAGGCCAAAAATCTTCACTAATGCACAGAGTCTGTCTATTTGGTTATATATTCGACAAGCAAAATGACATTGCCTCCATGCATGTTTGTTGCAATTAGCATTTAAATTGCATTATTTTTTCTCTGCCTAAAGATACTCTACCTCTCTGTGTCAAAATGGCTTTGTTGAAAATAAGTTTTGCTCAACGCTATCTGAGATATTTTTAAAATGTCCTAGTTTATTCTACTTTTTGGATAAAAGAACAAAGCCCCTTTAAATAATTCAGCATTCTGGAATGTTACAAATCATTCTTCAGATACATAATTAAAAAGCAATAACTTGCAAACTATCAAAAGGCCTATTACAATTGAAGGTGAAGTAGTATGAATTGCAATTTGAGGACAGCACTGGATTACAACAGCCTTCTTCAGTCTGCGACCTAATGGTCAAGATCTACTTCTGAAGTGCAACTTCCAATGGTATTTTAGGTGTTTTATCTTGTTCTTCAGTGATTGTGCATTAGCCAAAAGTATGCTAGGGAGGGGATTGCTATCACAGGTCTCAGCCTGAAATATCGACTGTTTGCTCTTTTTCATAGATGCTGCCTGGTCTGCTGAGCTCCTCCAGCATTGTGTGTGTGTTAGAGTGGGATTTTAGTATTTGCTCTTGTCCTTGCATTGTAGTTAACAAGTAACAGAACAACGAAGGAGTGGTATTGAGTTATTTGTCTCTTGTGACTTTAATAGGTGAGCCCAAAAATCAAGATGAGCTCTTCTTGGCTAATGGAGATCAAGACAGAAAACCTAAGAACAGGAGTATTGTTGGAGTCAGATATGAGGGACTGCCCTATAGACATGAGGCATGGTTCAGCAGCCCCCAACTCTCCAGACACCCTGCTCCAGTCTGAGGTCACAAAAAGGAAGGGTGAAAAACTTCAAGATAAACTCATCATGGTGCTTAGATGCGACAGTCTTGTCCCATTCCTGGTTTCTGGGTTTGTAATATCTGGCGGTTAAGTGCCAACTACTCTGCTGACTAGGAAACTTCTCTGGTGTCATCCTGATTACAGCATACATCCGTCCTCAGAGAGAAATCAGAAAAATACTTGGGGGACTGAGAGCTATGTTCAACAAACACAAAACAACATACCTGGAGCCTTCCTTATCATCTCTGGGGACTTCAGCCAGGAAAATCTTTAATATTTCTGCCTAACAATGTGTCAGCTTCAATATCAGTCAACCAAGCACACTTGAGCACCATCAAAGAATGTTGACTGTTCCATCCCTTGCCCACACTTAGGGAAATCTAACCACCTGACTCTATTTTCTTCTTCCAGTGTACAGGCAGAGACTGAAGAGTGTGGCACAGGTGGTGAATACCATGAAGAGTTAGCCAATGGAGGCAGCGAAACAAACACTGTGGTATAGACGTGAAACATGGCTCACCCACAGCTTTCCAAACATGGCACTCCAGTCTATCAGTGCTTCAACTCCATGGACTGAGCCTTGTTCAAGGATTTGTTTGTGCATCTGAATGAATATGCCACAATCACCAGTGACTTCATAAAAAACTGAATGGACAGTTGTGGCATCTTCAAAAAAAAAACTCCACGTCTTCCCCAACCAGAAAACATAGAAAACCTACAGCACAACACAGGCCCTTTGGCCCACAAAGTTGTGTCAAACATGTCCCTACCCTAGAAATTACTATAGCTCTCTATTTTTCTAAACTCCATGTACCTATCCAGAAGTCTCTTAAAAGACCCTATCGTATCCGCCTCCACCACCTTTTCCGGCAGCCCATTCCACACACTCACCACTCTGAGTAAAAAACTTATCCCTGACATCTCCTCTGTACCTACTCCCCAGCACCTTAAACCTGTGTCCTCTTGTGGCAACCATTTCAGCCCTGGGAAAAAGCCTCTGACTATCCACACGATCAATGCCTCTGATCATCTTGTACACCTCTATCAGGTCACCTCTCATCCTCCGTCGCTCCAAGGAGAAAAGGCCGAGTTCACTCAACCTATTCTCATAAGGTATGCTCCCCAATCCAGGTACATCATTGTAATTCTCCTCTGCACCCTTTCTATGGCTTCCACATCCTTCCTGTGGTGAGGCGATCAGAACTGAGCACAGTACTCCAACAAGCCCTGGCTGAATGAGAAGATTCATAATCCACTGATCTGTGATATTCATGGCAGGTGATACAAAATCCTAAGTACCAGAGGTCCAGGTATTACCTGCAGATGGCCATCATAAACTTGAAGATACAATTGCAAACTAAAGCCCTCAACAGTGCTGGAAGGTTTGTACACTACCACATCCAACAAAGTAAAAACAGGTGGAACAGGGGCAAATTCCAGATGAGGCTGATGACTTTTCTGAATGCTTTGAAAGGAAGAACACAATAGTTGATTGTTTGTGCTAAATGCATGAAGGATTATCCACTGCTGGTGGGGCTATTTTCTTCCATTCACTTTCACTGACATCGATGAAACCAAACACACAGGGAAAAAATGCAACAGCCAACAAATATTATCATGTGCATTTCCCCTTTGAATAGAGTACACTCAGAAGATCAAAAATTTAAAAAGGATCTTAGACAGGCAAAACAAGCAGAAGACAGAAGTGGGGCACAGATAAGTCAATCAGGAAAATTGACTCCATCGCAGAGGAGTTAACTCAATACGAAGCACACTGTTGGGAAACAAAGCAAAACCTGGCGAATACATGGACAAATTAAAGACTGGAAAGGTATGAATTGATGTTAACTCCTCACTGAGGCAGGAGATAGTATTATAGATATAGATCAATGTTCAAAGCGCAAAGTGAATTTATTTTTAAAATGCATGTACGTCACCATATTTTCTTGTGGGCACTCACAAGAACCAGAACAGAATCAATGACAAAATGAACACAGCAAAGACAGACAAATGACAAAATAATACTAATGTGCAAAATTCAACAAACTGTACAAATACCGAAAAAAAATTATGGTAATAAATAAATATTGAGAACATGAGTGTGGAGTCCCTGAAAATGTGTCTATAGGTTGAAGAATCATTGTTCAGTGTTGGAATGTTAGTACAGTGTTAGGATGAATGAAGCTGAGTGAAGACAGGTCCTCCGGCGATAACCACATAGAATCTCTCGTTATCAATTTGATATCTGTATATTTAATATCCTCAATATTTGGAACTTGGCTAGATCTGACAATTTCAAATTCATAGGGTAAGAACAATATTTTTTCTGAAATGTAGCTCGTAATCTTTAATAGGAGCAATAATTTTGATAAAGTACCTAGTTTGTATCAAACTCGTATTGAAGCCTCGTATGCACTTGCACAAAATCAAGCGCTTAGTGAATTAAATAGATATACAGGCTCAAAATAAAGCAGAGTAAGATTACCACAATGCACATTCAAAGTAAATCTTACTGAAATATGCTTCAGTTTTAAATCACATGTGAACTCTGTTCTTCTAATACATTTCAAATTACAAACAAAAACGTTAATATTGAAATAGCTCACATGGTTTGTCATTCTCTTATAAATAAGCAAAAGTAATAGGTTTCTATTGATATCAAACCCAAGATTATTAGAATACTATTCAATTTCAGCTCTGCTATGTCTACATGGGTAAAAGTTCCACATTATTCCAAAAGATATAAAATACTAAATTTTCATTTATCCATTCTTACTAAAGGCCCATTGCATAACGTAGCCTTTAGCTTAAATCACCACCTCTTTCAAACATTAGTCAGTATTTTCAATTTATTTGAATGATAGGGTCTTACAGAAATGGCTATACTGAAATTGGTGTAGGGAAAAATATATTACATGGAAAGAATTCGCAATCAGCACTAGAAAAACGACTGCAGAGTCCAGATTTTACAAACATGATAGAAAGAGTAGAGGGAGCTGGCTGATCTTTAGAGGAGAAAGTACAGAACAACACTGCTTAGAGAGGACAACCCTGGGAGATCGTCCTGTTGGACAGAAAGAACTGCAACTGCTGAAGAGCAGTGGATGGGGCCATTTTACCAAACTGTCCTTGCAGCTGCCATTTTGTGAACTGTTCAATGAACCAAGTCTTGCTCTGGGATAACTTAAGCAGAGCAATTGAATGCAGACACAAGGAGTTTCAGCTAATAACCTGGTAAACATGAGACCATTCTCGGACAAGTAACTATTTATTATGGAAAGTGGCAGATTTGCGTAGGGGCAAATTGTAATCTTATTAGGCTCAAAGTCTGGGGCACCTAGTTTGAACCAATCACAGTTGAAAAGAACAAAAGGCTGAGGGTACAGGCCTCACACTGGTTGTAACCCTGGACTAGAGCCAATAAGAATGTGACCCAGGTCAGTCGGGTGACCTCGAGCCAATGATTTGGAAATGTAACACAAATGTTTAAAAGTAAGGAGCTTTGAGTGTAAAGCAGCAACAACTCTCCAGAGAAAACCTTTGTGGATGTGGAGTACAGGCACGTGGAGACTGGATCAGGTGCATGAGGAACACCAAGCTATCGTAGACTCCTTTCCCACGTATTACCTTGTCTATTCTTTAACTGTTCAGGGAAGGTCAGAAAACTAAATAGTTGTGCAGTTTGTGTAAATTCCCATGCTCTTTCAGTGAGACAATAAAAATATTTGTTGTCAAATACAAATTCTCTCTCTATCTTTCCTTTCGGTTAGTCCTGACGAAGGGTCTCAACCCAAAATGTCGACAGTGCTTCTCACTATAGATGCTGCCTGGCCTGCTGTGTTCCACCAGCATTTTGTGTGTGCTGTTGTTTGAATTTCCAGCATCTGCAGATTTCCTCATGTTCTCTCTGTGCCTAACTGATTATTATTACTAAGGGGTAAATCCTTGTAACAGTCCAGTCAGGTTATATAAGTAGAACATGAAACAAGATGGCACTGTAGTATATAGACTCCTGGATGGTCAACTGTAATTGCAGCAGCAGATGAGAAGGGCGAATGCAGATAGCTGTAAGAATGGTTGGTTAGTGTTGATGGGACAGCTTATAATTTCTCAAATTGCAATTAGATCACCCATAGATCAAAGGACTGGGCTGGGTGGAGTTTGTTAAGAATGTCCATGAAACCGTTATTAATCAATATATGGAGGGATGGAATAGTACTGGATCTTCTCCGAGGAGACAAGGTAGAGCATTTGACAAACACGAGGAAATCTGCAGATGCTGGAAATTCCAACAACAATACAAACAAAATGCTGATGGAACACAGCAGGCCAGGCAGCATCTATAGGGAGAAGCGCTGTTGACGTTTCGGGCCGAGACCCTTCGTCAGGACTAACCGAAAGGAACGATAGTCGGGGATTTGAAAGTAGTGGGGAGACGGGGAAATGCGAAATGATAGGAGAAGACCGGAGGGGGTGGGATGAAGCTAAGAGCTGGAAAGGTGATTAGTGAAAGTGATACCAAGCTGGAGAAGGGAAAGGATCATGGGATGGGAGGCCTCAGGAGAAAGAAAGGGGGGGGGGGGAAGCACCAGAGGGAGATGGAGAACAGGCAGACAACTAAATATGTCAGGGATGGGGTAAGAAGGGGAGGAGGGGCATTAACAGAAGTTAGAGAAGTCAATGTTCATGCCATCAGGTTGGAGGCTACCCAGCCGGTACATAAGGTGTTGTTCCTCTAACCTGAGTTTGGATTATTTTGACAGTAGAGGAGGCCATGGTAAACATACTTCTCCTATCATTTTGCATTTCCCCCTCCCCCCACTACTTTCAAATCTCTTACTATCTTTCCTTTCGGTTAGTCCTGACGAAGGGTCTCGGCCTGAAACGTCGACAGTGCTTCTCCTATAGATGCTGCCCGGCCTGCTGTGTTCCATGAACATTTTGAGAGCATTTGGCTATAGGAAAGCACTTTGCAAACAGTGACCATATTTCTTTCAGTTTTAGTATAATTTTGAAGATGATAGGACAGATTCACAGGTTAAAGGATTTAAAGTGGGACAGGATAAAATATTTTTAGGCATTAGGCAGGACCTTGTAGAGGTCGTCTGGGCAAGACTCTTAACAGGTAAAGGAATGTCTGACAAGTGGGTGGCTTTTCAAAGATTCAAAGTACCTTTATTGTCAAAGTATGTATGCAGTAAACAACCCTGAGATTCATCTTCCCCACAACCATGTAACCCGTTCAAAGAAAAACATCAAGCACACCCTATGTGCAAAAACAAATCTTGCAAACAGCAACAAAAAAATGAATGAGAACACAAAATGTAAAATGCAAAACTGAAAGAGTCCAAGCACATTCAGTTCAGTGTTCATTACCTGTAGGCCACCTCCATTCAAAATCACCCAAAATAGCAACAAAAAAGAGTGACCAGAAACCAGGAACACACCATAATGTGAACTACACAGTCCAATCCACAAACCATGCTGATTAAACTTTGCCCAAGTGCAACGTCAAAATATCAGAGACAGCATGTTGCTGTCAGAATTCAGGCTAAGGGGGACTTGTTTGTCAAGAGATGTTGAGGCTCTGGTCAGGAGCCATGATAGAGCAGACTTGATGGGCCTAAATATGGTACATGGAGCTTAGAAAAATAGATGGCAATGGGTAAGCCTGGGTAGTTCTAAGGTAGGGAGATGTTCGGCACAGCTTTGTGGGCTGAAGGGCCTGTATTGAGTTGTAGGTTTTCTATGTTCGAAATCTGCCCTTGTGTCTTATGGTCTTAGAAACTACAAAAAAATCAGAATTTTCAAAAATCTCCATCTCATCTAGCATCAAAGTTGAAAGAAGAAACCAGAAGCATCAGTGCGAGGGAGTTAACAACTCATTATAAAGTGGAATATTTCTTCCTCACTGAAATAGTGCTAACATTTGCTTCTTGGCAAATGAACAAGCGAGAAAAGGAATGGCGACTACAGCCCCGCCTTTTCCAAACAGGTGTCCAAATCCCAGTGAGATATGTGGAATATGTTAACAAAGACTTGCACTTATGCAGAAACTTTCATAAGCTCAGAATACTCTGAAACACTTTGCAATCGATGAAGTGATTTTTATACAGAGCCAAAGTGCCTTTGTAAGAAGTAAATGAATGTGAAGATTTTATATCTATTATTCAGAATATTGATCCGAAGTATTTGCAAGGCGCAAAGGCCACCAGCATGACTAAAAGCTTATACCAATGATTCCACTGGAAACACTGGGATGGAAGCTGCTTTAATTAATTTTATCATCAATAAACCTGTGTCCTGTAACAGTTAGTAACCTCTGGAACACCATGGGGGTCAAGGCAAAGATTATGCTTTCTCCTTCCTTTGTTAATAACTTGTATGTCTCTTTGTTCTTCTATTTCTAGAAGTCTCTTTAGAAATGTGCATAAAGTTATTAGCAAGCCTTTAGGAATGCAAGTCAGTCTTCGTGTGAATCTTCCAATGGATCCTCAACATGGCAGTCAAAAAAATACAATTTATCCCAGTGGAAAATTGTTTGCTCACTCCAGTTAACATGTATAATTAAGAAGTTCTTATCCACCACACCCTCAGTTCTACAGTACTGCATTCATATGTCTGTTATAGTCAGAGGATTCTTCTCTCAACTGACTATTATAGGGCCTTCTCTGCAAGACTGGAACCCAATAGATCCATGTTTTATTTGTTCTAGTGAACTTCTGCTTAGTTGGAAAAGCAGATTAGCAGAGTTACTTGCATACTGATTCTACCAGGACTCTTTAAGTATGATCAGTCAAATCAATATTCAAATTCACATGTTTATCAAGTAACTTATTTTCATGTTTCTCCTGCTGGTTCCGCAGAATGAGACTACATCTTTAAAACTAAAATCAAAATGGTAAATTATCTGCTGATTGTGTTCATTAGGGAAGAGTTTTACAGTTATATCAAAAACACAAGAAAATCTGCTGATGCTGGAAATCCAAAGCAGCATGCACAAACTGTCCTCACCTGCATCTCTTCCATTCCGTGCAAGTTGGCCCTCAGCCCATCCTCCTGCCGCCTCACCAGGGACAGGGATCCTCTTGTCCTCACCTACCACCCCACTAGCCTCTGTGTCCAGCAAAAAAATTGTCTATTTGTGTGAGGCATGCCAAATAATTCACAAATTAACTTCCCTGAATATTTTGTAAAGTTCAGAGCTGTGTCTGAAAGCAGTAATTTTCAGTTGAAGATATGGCTGTCTTGAACTCCAGCTATCCATCAGCAAAATGATTAATTATAATAGTCCTTTCCCCTCCATAGCTGCTGTCTAATCCACTGGGTTTCTCACATTACTTAATAATTTATGGTTCCTGATTAGACTTTTTGTCCTGACTCGAAGGAAAATAATATTTAATACATCTATGCATATACTTTTAAGAAAATTAAATTAATTATTCCAGAGAGCATTTAATATTGATTAATTGGAATGCTTGTGATCCTTTACCACAAACAATATGAAATGACACGATACGATCTAAATGTCATCAAGCAGAAACATTAATCCTCCCTTCACAAAATCATCTGTTGAGCTTTTCCAATATGTTGTGTCTTAATTACCAAGGAAAAGTCACTTTGAGGGCATTTCACAATATAGATCACATTAATATTCAAGCATATTTCTATTGACTGGGAGGTTGTAGGCAGAGAGATCTTCAGAGTCAGAAAGCCTGAAATACCTGAAGCTTAATGGTACAGAAAATCCTGATTCTGGTCACTATTTCACTACAGACACATATACTAAACGGATACCTGATAGGTGAATAATGGGTGAAAAGCTAACAAGCAATTAAATCACAGGTAAGAATCTTAAAGATAATTTAAGTTTACCATCAAAGACCTCCAGTTCATCAAATTCTTTCTCCGTCTGGAAAAACTCAAAGAACAAGGTGATGTTGTAACCCTTTTCCACAATAATGCTCCAAGCACATGTCTGGAAGTTAGGGTAGCTGTCTGGGTAGCCAGGGCTCAATATAACGCCAGTTGAATCAGTTCTCACTTCATTGACCGGACATAGAACTGAAAACAAGCCAGAATACAAAGCAATTACTTTAAATCATCGTATGGACATCTTTTACCATTGTGAATGAAACAGATGAAAATCTGAAATGTATAATATATCTCAGGGATAAAAATTATTGGATCACCAGTGAACTGGCTAGAAAGATGCGTAACAACAATTCTACTGATTGACCATTTCATTTATGGAAAAAAGTAGTAAGGTCATTTTCATGGGTTCAATGTCCATTCAGAAATCTCTATGTTTAGAAAATAGTCTACATTTTAATCTTTTCTTCCAAAGTGCATGACCATACATTTTATGACATTATTCCATCTGCCACTTTTTGCCCATTCTCCTAATCTCAGCAATTCATTGTGCACCCCCCCTGCCCCTCCACCTATCTTCATATCATCCATGATATATCTTTTAAATTAAACTGAAAACAGTTAGAAATAAAAAAAGTTTTACAATAATTTTTAAATTCTTTAAAATGTCTTTAAAATGCATTAGTTATGCATTTCTCTAAATATAATGTTGCATTCTTCAGCACTTATTCTTGTGTTTTTGCTACTGGGAACACATCATGGAGACTGTGTACTGCTGTAATGTTTAAAAATCTGCCATTTTTTCATTTCATAGCATCAATAATGTATACTTGTGTCTAACATCAGTATGACTCCTGCATCCTTTCATGATCAAACTAGCAATCTTTCCAAGTCATTGGGGGTTTGTACACAGAGGTCCTCAGATTGCAGTGGTCTTCAATGAGTGGGCTTTCTTGAGTACTGCTGATTATGGATTTACTGTTTATGTATAAAAACTCTTTCAGTAAGATGGCAGCACAAGTACATTCAGCGGCCTCTTGGGGGCCGACCAAAGGTGCTTTTTCCTTTGTTAAATGTGTTTTTATACATAGTAAGACAATTCTTGACTCCAATAACTAGGTGTACAGCAGGTCCACCACATCAGTGAGCTGCTCGTTGTTAGGAGTAACTGGCCGCTGGTTCAGAGATGGCGAGACGGGCTGTCGGGCCGCAGGAGAAGCTGGTTGGGTTCGGTAGAGCTGACCTGGGTGCAGACCGTGCTGCTGCCTGCTACTCGGAGGCAGCTGAGTGGGTGCCTTCGAGCTGATGCAAAGGAGGCATTAGTGAGTGACTATCATGGATGATTCTTTTATGAATGCAAGACCCTGTTGCACATTGACTGCCACAGGCCTGCTTACCTTGTTTGGTGGAAAGACAGGCAGTGAGGCAGCAGTGTTGCCTCGGTTATAGTGAAGACTAGGCCTCACACCTCGGGTTTGCATTGCAACATGGCATCCGGGCTCGGCTGAAGGTGGCCTCTCCCATTGGTGCTACCCTTGAGTGCTGGATCAGTGGAATAACTGGCTGGACTGCTGGGAACCATCAATTTATGTGGTGTTGCTCAGCGTCTTGGGCTAAAAATGTGTTTTCATACATGACTACGTTCTTTGTTCTCCTTTCCCATTATTTTGAATATGCATGTATGTTTTTGCACCTTGGTCCCAGAGGAATGCTATCTCGTTCAGCTGTATCCATGTACGGTTTGAATGACAATCAAACTTGATTTAATTTGATTTCATCTCTGGCTTCCAGCTGGAAACAGGTGTCAATTTTAACCGACATTTTGAAAACAAACTCTGCCATCTTCATCATGGATAATGCCCAGGCAATTCTAGTCTGGTCCTGTCATCCGTTCCTCCTGATTGGTTAAACTTCAACGAATCAGGTCTCTGCTGTTCCATCTTGTTTAAAATCATATTCCGATTCTTATTTTGAGTTAGACCTTCGACTTTGTTAAAGTTTTTTATTCTCTAGTTTTATTTCAATCGTTTCCTTCAACAGGCTGTCCCAATTGCCACAGACACGCCACAGTAGTTTTGTGCCATCAAAGTCAATCCTGTGGACATTGGCAATGTTCTGCCACCGCAGATTTCTCCAGGTAACCCAAGTGCCTAGACCTCCCATGCTACAATAAATGCTGCTCCGTATTCACAGGGAGTCCTGTAAATGCCAGCCAACCCATGTCCAGGTCATCTTTGACCCACATAAACTGGGATTATTGAGTATGACAGCAAAACAATGAATTTTACAGTTGTACATGGTGTCATAAATGTACTTTGGTAACAACCTCGAGCTTTGATGTGTACGTTATAAAGTTAGCCTTCAATTAAGTTATCAAATTTAATGAGTTTTAAAGTTAATTCTTTGTCGACCTGAAGCTTTTAGCTGGAAGTTAAGTTCAATTGAAGAAAACATTTGCCATGTGTTTTTGCATGAGACCCAAGTGCTTGGTTATTTAGTACATGTTCCCACTGGTGGATCAGGAGGGCTGCTGATGAAACAGCATTCCAAACAAGTCAGTGACCAAGGCCAACAACAACGGCTCCATGGTGAAACTCTAAATTTGTTTAAATACCATTCTGAAACTTACAATCATAGTTCATTATTCACTTTAACAGGAATATGCGGATCTGCGACAGCAGGAAAAGTAAGTGCAGGGAAGTGAGGTACTGACCTTCACAAGATGGAGGAGCAGCATCCATTTGTAAACGCTCTCCCAGTTTACAGGTGAGAATCTCATTGCCAATCAGCGTGAATCCTGGCAGACAGTGGAATCTTATAAGGTCTCCTGGGGGTGTAATTAGAAGAACAATTACATTTCAAATTGTAAACTCACAGCTTCGATTTCTACATGACAGAAATTTTAAATCTGACCTCAGCAAACGCATTGGAAATTAAGTCTATATTGAACATCCATGGCAATATCTATAAACGAAGAGGCTTCTTAATAATGCTGCAGTACATAAACGCTCTCAGAGGTCATTTTGTTAGGGATCCCCTCTATCTCATAAAGTGGCCACTGCGTGTATTCTTGTGGTTTTCTCCTCTTGTAGCCCATCCACTTCCAGGATCAACATGTTGTACGTTCAGAGGTGCTCTTCTGCACATCACTGTTGAAACATGTGGCTAGTTGAGTCACTGCTGCCTTCCTGTCAGCTCGAACTAGTCTGGCGATTCTTCCCTGACATCTCTCATTTTAAAAAAAGGCAATTTCACTCACAAAAATGCCACTCAGTGGATGTTTTTTCATTATTTTTTGTACCATTCTCTGTAAAATCTAGGACTGTCGTGCGGGAAGATCGCAGGAGATCAGCGGTTCCTGATCAACAGTTTCAGCAGTTTCCATGATCACATCAATCACATTTCTTCCTCATTCTGAGGTTTGGTCTGAATAACAACTGGTTGGAACACGTCTGTAGGCTTTTATGCATTGACTTGCTGTTTCATGATTGGTTGATTAGATATTTGCATTAACGTGCAGGTGTACCTAATAAAGTGGCCACTGAGTGTATCGAGCTCCCTTAAGAACTGCTCACACCTACAGGATACAAGTTGACATAATGAACGTCTGATGGTGGATGAACTGCTTAGAGACCAAGGCCTGAAAGAGCCACCAGATAAAAGAAGCAGATGTCATGAGAGAGTGGAAGATGGAGAAGTGGAATTCAGCAAAATGGAAATGGGGTGCTGCATCATGGGATAGCTTGACAGTCCATGACATACGATTGTAGTTCTGGGATTTCTTTGAGGAGTGAGAAATCCAGAGCTGACTGTAAATTCATAGAGCACTCCAGCCCAGAAACAGGTCCTTCATCCAAACTGTTATTCTACCTAGTCCCATTGACCCACACCTGGACCATTGCCCTCCATAGCCATGAAGTCCTTATTCTACCTCAACATACTGACTGTATGGAGGGGGGAGCATGTCACAAGTGACTGATTGGTCTGATGGAGTCCAGAAGGGAATGTATGATTGTTAAGCAGAAGTCATTGGTAATGTTGGCGCCTGCTAGTGTTTAGTGGGGAGCAAACTGTTCACATGGGGGTAGAGGTGTGACTGTTGGCAAATTACTTGGAAAATTAATGGAGAAATTACTTTAGTCAGAGGGTGGTAAATCTGTGGAATTTGTTGGCACGAGCGGTTGTGGAGGCCAAGTCACTGGGTGCATTTCATGCAGAGGTGGGTTCTTATTTAGCCAGGACATCAAAGGGTATGGGGAGAAGGCAGGGAAGTGGGGATGACTGGAAGAATTGGATCAGCCCCTGACTGAATAGCAGAACAGACTCGATGGGCCAAATGGCCTACTTCTGCTCCTATATCTTATGGCAGTCAATCTTGTTCACAAAGCAAAATTGATGGACCAAGAAAACACTCTCCTACTCTTCCTGGTCACAGGGAACAGCTTAAAAACCACTGAACTCTTATATTTAGACCATACGACTATAAGACATAGGAGCAGAATTGGGCCATCTGGCCCATCGAGTCTGTTCCACCATTCAATCTTAGCTGATCATTTTTTTACTATGGCTTCACCAACCCCAGTTCCAGCCTTCTCTCCGTAACCGTTGATGCCATGTCCAATCAAGAACCTATCAATCTCGGCCTCAAACACACCCAGCGCCCTGGCCTCCATAGATGCATGTGGCAACAAATTCTGCAAATTCACCACCTTTTGAGTAAAGAAATTTCTCTGCATCTCTGTCTCAAAAGGGTGCCCCTCTATCCTGAGGCTATGCCCTCTTGTCCTAGACTCTTCCACCATGGGAAACATCTTTTTCATATCTATTCTGACTAGGCCTTTAAACATTCAAAAGGTTTCAATGAGATCCCCCCTCATTCTTCTGAATTCCTGTGAGTACAGACCCAGATCCATCAAACGTCCCATGCATGATAACCCTTTCATTCCTGGAATCATCTTTGTGAACACCCTCTGGACCCTCTCCAATGCCAGTACATCTTTTCTAAGTTGAGGGGCCCAAAACTGTCCACAATATTCAAGGTGAGGCCTCACCAGTGCCTTATAAATCCTCAGCAAGACATCCTTGCTCTTGTATTCTAGACCTCTTGAAATGAATGCTAACAAGGCATTTGCCTTCCTCGCCACTGACTCAAACTGCAAGTTAAACTTCAAGTCCCTCTGTATCTCAGATTCCTGGATTTCTCCCCATTTAGAAAATAGTCCACACATTTACATCTACTACCAAAGTGCATGACCATGCATTTTCCAACAATGTATTTCATTTGTCACTTTCTTGCCCATTCTCCTACTCTGTCTAAGTCCTTCTGCATCCTACCTGTTTCCTCAACACTACTTGCCCCTCCATCAATCATCATATCATCTGCAAACTTGGCAACAAAGCCATCTATTCCATCATCAAAATCATTTCTACACAGTATAAAAAGAAGCGGTCCCAACACCAACCTCTATGGAACACCACTAGTCACCGGTAGCCAACCAAAAAAGGATCCTTTTACTCCCACTGACTGCCTCCTACCAATCAGCCAATGCTCTCACTATGCCAGTAACTTTTCTGCAATACTATGGGCTCTTAACTTGGTAAGCAGCTTCATGTGTGGCACCTTGTCAAAGGTCTTCTGAAAGTCCAAATATACAACATCCACTACATCCCCTTTAGCTATCCTATTTGTAAATCTCCTCAAAAAATTCCAACAGGTTAATCAGCCAGGACTTTCTCTGAAGGAAAGCATGCTGACTTTGTACTATCTTGTCCTGTGTCACCAAGTACTCCATCACCTCATCCTTAACTATTGACTCTAACATCTTCCCAACCACTGAGTTCAGGCTAGCTGGTCTATCATTTCCTTTCTGCTGCTTCCTCCATTCTTAAAGAGTGAAGTAACATTTGCAGTTTTCCATTCCTCTGACACTCTGCCAGAGTCCAATGATTTTTGAAAGATCATTTCTAATGCCACCACGATCTCTAACACTACACTTTTATAACCCTAGGGTGCATTTCCTCTGGTCTGGGTGAATTAAGTTGTTGCTTAACTTTCAGCTGCCAAGTTTCCAAATATATTTTAAACAATCAAAGGTGTCAGTTCTAATTTGTTTGAAACAACTAACCAAAGTGAACTCATTGTTGCAATAAAGGCAAGAAATCATTTTATAGGGTGGCATGGTACAGCGCCAATGATATCAGTTCATTTCCTGCCACGTTCTGTAAGGAGTCTGTACATGTGTACACATCATATGAAGTTACTGACATGATGAAGGAAAACATGTAGAGATGCAGGACTTTCATTGCTGCCCTAAATGCCAGTGGTGTAATGGGCAAAACGGAGAGAGGCACATGGGTACATAATGGGCCTGAGTCTATCCCTCAGTAGTAGTTGGATTTAGACCTAATTGCGTTAGGTGCTTGTGAACAAAATTTAGGAAGGGTTGGCTCTTGGATGATATGTGTAAATATTGGACTTGGGTATTGTATATATTTTTGAGTGGACGATAGATGCGGACTGGGACACTTTGGTGAAGAATGGCCCTGGGGCCAGGATTGGCTAGTGGCGTGACACTGAACCGAATACCACTGGACTCCTGGTTTGAAGTTTGATGTTTGATGTGTGTTCACCTGCTTTTTGCTGTTTGTGCGATTTGTTATTTTCTTTTTGCGTGTTTGTTGAAGCATTCCACAGTGCTTCTTTCTTGGGGGCCTGCAAGAGGATGACTCTTAGAGCTATATTCGGCTTACATACTTAGATAATGAATGCACTTTGAACTTCATAGGTTTTTATGTGTCTTTCCTCACTGTACATTTATTTTCACGTTTTGGGACTTTGTGTGAAAAATGGGGTGCACTTAAAAAAAACACCTGCAGTTGTTACTGCAGTGGAGCCAGTTATTTTATCCCACCCAGGAGATGTGGAGCCCGTACAAGGACTCCATATCACATCTGTATGTTCTCCCTGAAACTGTGTGGTTTCTTCCAAGTGCTCTGGTTTCCTCCCACATTCCAAGGGTGTACAGTACCAAGTTAGAGGAAGTTGTGGACATATTACGGTGGTGCTGGATGCAGAGTAAAACCTGCAGGCTGTCCACAGCACATATAGGACATGGAACAGTACAACACAGAACAAGCCCTTTGGCCCACAAGGATGTGCCAAACCAATTAAATTAGTAATCAGATGACTAACTAAACTAATCCGTTCTGCCTACACAATGCCTGTATCCTTACATTTCCCTCTCATTCATATACCTCTCTAAACATCACTTCCAAGTCCCTAATATTTCTGCCTCTACCACCACCCCAGGTAGTGCATTCCAGGGACCCACCAACCTGTGTTTAATTTTTAAAAAATGTCCCTCACATCTCATTTGCAATTACCTCCTCTCACCATAAATGCATGGCTTCTGGTATTGGACATTTCAATTCTGGGAAAAAGTCGGTCTGCTCTAACGATGCCTCTCCTAATCTTACATACCTCTATCAGATCTCTCCTTAACCTCCGCCGTTCGACAGAAAACAGCCCAAGACTGTCCAACATCTTTACATTTGTCATACCAAGGTGCAACACTTCATATTTGACCAAGTTAAGCTCTATTTGCCATCTCTCCACCCATATCTGCAAGTGATCTATATCATGCTGTATTCTTCGCCAGTCTTTCTATGCTATCCACAACACCACCAATCATCGTATCATCTGTAAACTTACTCACCCACCCATCTACATTTTCACCCAGGTAACTTATATACAACAGCAGAGTTCCCAGTAGAGATCCTTGTCAAACACCATTAATAACAGACCTCCGGCTAGAACAAGTCCCTTTAACCATTGCCCTCTGCTTTCTCTGGGCAAGCCATTCTGAATCCGAATGATCAATTCACTATAGATCCCAAGTATCTTAATCTTCTGGATGAGCCTCCCAAGAAGGACCTTTGCAAACATCTTACTAAAATCCGTGCAGACAACATCCCACAGCTCTACCTTCATTAGTGGCCCTTGTCACCTTAAAAAAACTCAGTCATGTTAGTAAGACACAGCTTGCCCCACACAAAGCCATGCTGGCTCCCCCTAATCAGGCCATGGTTTTCCAAATGTCGTGGGATTCTTTAACGCTCCTTTCAAGGACTTTTCATGGCCTCCCCCGACTTTCGTAATTCCCTTCTTAAGCTCTTTTCTGGCTTCTTTATAATCCTCAAGGGCTCTCTTTGATTCTAGCTTCATAAGATTTGCATGATTTTCCTTTTCCTTCTTGACTAAATTCATCATCTGTCTGGTGATCCAAGGTTCTCTTACTTTGCCACCTCTGTCCTTTTGACTGGAACAAACCTGTCCTGTATTCTGTGCACTTGGTCTTTAAACACCCTTCACCCCAAAAACAGCTGTTCCCAATTAACTTTCCTGCCTAATACTCTCGTAATTTGCCCTGTTCAAATTTAATACTCTTTCACAAGGTCCATATTTATCCTATCTATAGCTACCTTAAAACTTAAGGATGTGTGGTCTGTTCTCGAACTGTTCACCCACTGAAAGTTCTGTCACCTGGACAGGCTCATTACCCAACACCAGGTCCAGTGTAGCTCCTCTCCTTGTTGGACTATCTGCATATTGATTTTTAAAAAACCTTCCTGGATGCACCTAACAAATTCTGCCCCATCTAAACCTCATGTACTCAGAAGGTCCCAGTTTATATTAGGGATGTTGAAGTAACCCATGAGAACAGCCCTCCTGTTTTTACACCTTTCCTTAGTCTGCCTGCATATCTGTTCCTCAATTCCCGATGGCTGTTGGGGAGGTCTGTGGTATAATCCCATCAGTGATCACACCCCTCCTGTTTTAAGTTTTACCCAGATAGACTCAGTGGACGAACCCACTATTACGTCCGCTCTGAGTACAGTTGTGATATTGTTCCTGATTAGTAGTGCAACTCCTCCCCTCCTCCCTCCTCTTTTACCTCCCACTCTGAATTTTCTAAAACATCAAAACCCTGTGACATTAGCATCCATTCCTGTCCCTCTCACAACCATCTCTGTAATGGCCAAAACATCAGAATCAGAATTAGAATCAGAATCAGACTTTAATCGCCAAGTACCTGTGCACGTACAAGGAATTTACTTCCGGCAGATGTTGTCTCTCTGCTCATAACAATAATAATGATAAATATAAATGAAAATATAGATTATACATACAAGTAATGCAATCCAAGTAATAGTTAGCCGACAGTTAACCAGCAGTTAACTGTTCAGCAAAGTGACCGCAGTAGGGAAAAAACTTCTCCAGTGCCTATTAGTCTTAGTTCTGAGGGATCTGAAGCGCCTACCAGACGGAAGCAATTCAAACAGTCCGTGCGCAGGATGGGAGGAGTCCTTTATGATGTTCCCCGCCCTCTTCTTCAACCTGGAAGAGTACAGGTCCACAATAGAGGGCAGGGAGGCTCAAATGATGCGCTCAGCAGTCCTCACTGTGCGCTGTAGTCTGGTTCTATCCTGCTTGGTGGCGGCTCCAAACCACACAGTGATGGAGGTGCACAGGACAGACTCAATGACTGCAGTGTAGAACTGCAGCAGCAATTCCTGAGGCAGACCATATTTCCTCAAGAGCTACAGGAAGTACATCCGCTGCTGGGCCTTCTTCAGGATGGAGCTGATGTTCTGGTCCCACTTCAGATCCTGAGAGATGGTGGTTCCCAGGAACCTGAAGTTCTCCATGGTGGACACAGGGCTGCCGAGGACTGTGAGGGGGGGACATAACGGGGAGATGTCTCCTGAAATCCGTAGTTTCATGTACTGATCCATGCTCTAAGTTCATCACCTGTACCCATAATACACCGAATATTAAGATAACTTACTCCAATCTATTCATCCCATCATACCTATTACCTTGCTCCTGCCTGTTTTTACTGGCCCTGATATCTATGTTCCTCTTTATCCCTCCACTTTCTGAGCGGGTGCTCTGCTGCCCTGCCAGACTAGTTTACATCCAGCCAAGTAGGACTAGCAAATCTCCTGGCTAGGATACAGGTTAGGTGCAACCCGTCACTCATGTACAGGTCACTCTGCCCCAGAAAAGGTTCCAATGATAGAACAGACTGAAACCCTGCCACCTTTACCAGTTCCTCAACCACTCATTCATCTGTGCTATCATCCTATTCCTGCCTTGGCTAGCATGTCGCGCCAGAAGTAATCCAGAGATGAGCACCTTAGAAGTCCTGTTCTTCAGCTTATTTTCTAACTCCCCATACTCATTGCGCAGGACCTGTTCCCCCTTTCTACAGATACCATTGGTGCCAATGTGCAATACAACCTCTGGCTGCTCACCTTCCCTCTTGAGAATATTCTGCACCTGCTCTGAGATATCCTGGATGCTAGCACCTGGGAGGCAACACACCATCTTAGCATCTCTTTCATATATTCAAACTATGTTGCTTGATGATGCAAATGGCACATATCGCTGGGTGTTTCAGTGTACGTATGGAAAATAAAGCTGGATTTCAATATCCTGCCTCCTTGATCAAACTGGTCATCAGCCACACCTCCCACTTTCAAAACAACCACCAGATGGAAACATGGTGAAATAAGATGCTATTCCAGATTTACTGCTTTCAAATTTTGACATGTCTCAAGTTGGGTTAAAATCATCTTATAGCTGTTTAATTTAGAAATATGAAATGATGCCAAAAATAAATCAATGGCAGTAATAGTCTTATTTGAGAAATTGAGGACAGAAAAAGCAAAATACAAGGAATGCAATGTAAATTCTGGAATCAGAAAGAAATATATATATGTAGGTGTACAAGATGACAAAAGGCATAGATCGACTGGATCGCCAAGGGCCTTTTTCCCAGGGTGGAAATGGATAATACCAGGGGGCATAATTTTAAGGTGATTGGAGGAAAGTATAGGGGGGGATGCCAGAGCTAAGTTTTTTTTTTACACAGAGTGGAGGGTGCATCAAACACACTGCTGGGGTGATGGCAGAAGCAGATATATTAGGAGTATTTAACAATACTCTGAGAGAGGCACATGGATGACTGATAAATGACAGATGCATGAGAGAAAGGATATGTAGATCTTAGGGAGTTTAAAACATACTGTTCCAATATTCCATGTTCTAGATCCCTGTTTTCAAAGGGCTCAGGATCCCATCATCAACAACAAATCTGGATTTCAAGGAGTTCGGGACCCCTTCAAGGACAAATTCTGAAATCAATACCGAAGACCGAAGCCTCACTGCCTATCTAAAAGTGTGGAAGTTGAGGACTGACGGCTGAAGCCCTGGGTCTGCTGGTGCACTGGGGAAGCCAGAGGCCTGATGTTTGAGAGTCCATGGGTTCACTGGAGGCTGGAGGTTGAGGGATGAGTTGCTATGGGGTTGGAGGACTGTCAGTGTGGGTGGATAGTAGAGTGGCAAGCTGTAGAATTTGGCTGCTCTGACGGACATTGCTACGCTGGTCCTGAATGCTTGTGGGCTGCCCCCCAACGTATCCTCAGGTTGGGTTGGTTTTTTGACGCATTTCACTGCGTGTTTCGATGTACACGTTGCAAATAAATAAATCTGAATCTGAAGGTAAATGATGACAAAGGAGGCAAACAGAAATGTTGGAAAAATCATGGGACTTTTCTAAAGGAGGTTACTTGCCTCAGTTTTCAGGGTGCCCCAGATGAATTAGGAGCAAAAAAGAAACCAATACTGAAAGAGCTGGCATGAGGGGAAGTCAATACTGAATATTGAATGGCCTAGATAGAGCAGACTTACAGAGGATGTTTTCAATAGTGGGGAGTCTGGGACCAGAGAGGAAGTCAATACTGAATATTGAATGGCCCAGATAGACCAGACTTACAGAGGATGTTTTCAATAGTGGGGAGTCTGGGACCAGAGAGGAAGCCAATACTGAATATTGAATGGGCCAGATAGAGCAGACTTACAGAGGATGTTTTCAATAGTGGGGAGTCTGGGACCAGAGAGGAAGTCAATACTGAATATTGAATGGCCTAGATAGAGCAGACTTACAGAGGATGTTTTCAATAGTGGGGAGTCTGGGACCAGAGAGGAAGTCAATACTGAATATTGAATGGCCTAGATAGAGCAGACTTACAGAGGATGTTTTCAATAGTGGGGAGTCTGGGACCAGAGAGGAAGTCAATACTGAATATTGAATGGCCTAGATAGAGCAGACTTACAGAGGATGTTTTCAATAGTGGGGAGTCTGGGACCAGAGAGGAAGTCAATACTGAATATTGAATGGCCTAGATAGAGCAAACTTACAGAGGATGTTTTCAATAGTGGGGAGTCTGGGACCAGAAAGCACAGCCTCAGAATAGAAGGACGTCCCTTTAGAGCAGAGGTTCCCAAACTGGGGTACGCTGACCCCTCGGTTAATGGTAAGACTCCATTGCATGAAAAAGTGTAGAAAGTCCTGCTTCAGTACAACAATGATTTTGCCAGAGGGTGGTGAATCTGTGAAACTGTTTGCCAGAAATGGCTGTATTGTCATTGGCTATACTTAAAGCAGAGGGAGATAGCTTCTTGATATTTAAGGTTACAGGGAGAAGTCACGTGAATGGGGTTGAGAGGGATAATAAATCAGACATGATGGAATGGCAGAGCAGACTTGTTGAGCCAATTATGTCTTTTGGTCTAAGTCATTCAGTCTGCTGTACCTGACTATACACAAGAAATAAGAATGCTGTGGGACAGCAGCAAGGCAAGAGTTAATGTGATTCCCAGTGCCTCACATATTTCCTGGCATGAGAAATGGGAAGTGAATTCGCTCAGTCTCAGTAAGGTATCATTGAAAACAACCACTGTCATGTATGAACGCTTGATTTCTTAATACTCAAAGCACATGCAACAGACTCCTTCAGAGAATAGGTGACACCCGAGGAACAGCAAGCAGATGCCGAGGTGCTCTTGTGTTGCGAGGGACTTTCTCAACGGGCCCACTGAAGGCAAGGAGAGACCTAACAGGCATCTGTTCACTCGCTTCCCCTCCTTTACTGTTCATCGTGTGCTCACTGGGGTCAGTCGCTTAATGAAAGCTTCATAGTTGCTTTCTGGAAAACAGCTGTTGATCTATATAATTGTGTTTATGTGATTAAACCACCTGGACAGTAACTGACTATAAACCTTTGCTCTCCGTGTAGGCCAGTGGTTCGAAATGTGAAGCCAGATGTGCACCGGGTGTGAACCTGCCCACAAGGAGGCCATGTGCTGGGCCTTAAGTTTTATCTCCATTCCAGCCGATGTCTTTACACATCAAATGCGAATACTACACATACGTTAGGGTACTTTAGGCTCCTGAGGCCCTCCATTGGTCAGACTTGACGATGGATGTTGTGTCCTAGCTGTCTACATGATACACAAGCCAGTATACAAACCAGAGCAAGCTGGTACACGGGTAGCAGGCTACCCCTCTCCACGCAGCTGATGAATCCAAAGGAACAGCAGAGACCAATAAAGTTTGGCACCAGCAGTGTCACAGGAGTTGCCATTCAGCAGTGAAGTCAATGTAGGACCGCCCGAGGGACTCCAGTTCTGGATTCTTCCTCAGGGTTTACACTCTTAGACTTCCCGATGAGTGGGTATAGCCGCAAGGCAGTGGAGGGTTGAGATCAGAGTTTTCCTTCTCCAAGATGAGCTACCAACCATGGCTGATGAGCCCCAATTGCCCAAAGCGACTGGTCTTAAGGTGCCAGTGACCCACCTTTGCCCCTTCTGCTGTCAATAGAAACTGTTCTGCTGGACATAGTAGCTAAGCCACACATGGAGGACAGGAGCTGTTTGAGGTGCATGCCATTGGTAGGTATTGGGAGCTTATCCCCACTATCACCCCAGCTGTAACATTAGGTTCCATCCTTTTGTATTGCAGATGCTAATAGGGCAAATGTTTCCTGAAGTGCCCTGAAATGACATTCAAACTGTGAGAGTTGTTGTTTTAAAGAAGTAAATGTTCCTCATCTGGGTTTTGTCCCAGAGTCATTTGTTTTGAAGAGTTGGTAGAATGCCTTGGTATTATCACATGCACTAAGGTACAGTGAAAAACTTCCCTTGCATAATGTATATAAAACCATAAGATATAGGAGCAGAATTAAGCCATTGTGTGCTCTGCCACTCCATAATGGCTGGTTTATTATCACTGTCAATCCCATTCTCCCGGTTCTCCCCATAACCTTTGATACCTTTACTAATCAAGAACCTATCAACCTCTGCTTTAACTATAGCCAATGACTTGGTCTCCACAGCAGTCTGTGGCAATGAAATCCACAGATTCAGCACTCTCTGGCTAAAGACATTTTCCTTATCTCTGTTCTTTGTATCTGAGGCTGAGGGACAGATTTTATTTTCTGAGGCTGAGGGACAGATTTTATTTTCTGAGGCTGTGCCCTCTGATCCTAGACTGCGCCACTACAGTAAACATTCTGTCCACACCCTCACTATCTAGGCCTTTCAGTATTCAATTCTTTGCGACAGTGTATTGAGGTAGTGCAAAATGTTTATAGTACAGAGACAACGTGTCCAGATACAATTTACAAGGTCGTAATAAACGTGAGCTACACTGTTTGATTTATTTTCTGTGGTTTGGGGATCACCGCAAAGGCCAGCATTGATTGCACTTCCCTACTGGCCCTTAAGGAAGCGGCGCTGTGCCAACTTCAACCGCTGGTGAAGGCATTTCTCAGCGCTCTTTGGAGGTGAGTTTCAGATTCAGACTTATTTATCACATGTTTATCGAAACGTACCATTTGCATTAACAACCAGCACACCCAAGGATGTGCTGCGGTCAGTCGGCAAGTGTTGCAACACACTCCAGTGCCAAAACAGCGTCCCACAATGCTCAGCAGAGTATCACAGAGAACAACAAAATGGTACCGAACCCAGGTTAGACCACACTTAGAATATTGTGTTCATTTCTGGTTGCCTCATTATAGGCAGGATAGAAGATCTAAGACTAACATATAGGAGCAGATTTAGGCCACTTGGCCCATTGAGTCTGCTCCACCGTTTTATCATGGCTGATCCAATTTTCCTCCCAGCCCCATTCTCCTGCCTTCTGCCCGTATCCCATCATTCCCTGACCAATCAAGAATCTATCAACCTCTAACATAAATATATGTTCTCCAATCACACTAAAATTCCATTCCATTTTATTATCCATTTCTGCTTTGGTAAAAAGTCTCTGGCTTTCTTTGCCTCTTATCATCTTACACACACACCAATATCACATTACCTTTCATCCTCCTTCACCCAGAGCCACAGATTCCCAACAAGGGGTCCATGGACCATTTGCTTAATGGTAAAGTTTTGTGCGTAAGAGAAGTTGGAACCCCTGGACCGGACTCACACAGCCACTCCTCATAAGACATGCTGTGTCTCCCCCGCCCCTTTACAAAGGTAGAGCGTTCCTATGAAACCTTTCTTAAGCCGAAATGGTGTGAAGCGAAGAGACATTAATTTATACGGGAAAAATTTTCGTAAAAGCGAAAATCCTCTTTGTAATGCGAAAACAAGTTACTAATGTAGGTGCAAACACGAGGAAATCTGCAGATGCGGGAAATTCAAACAACAACACACACAAAATGCTGGTGGAACACAGCAAGCCAGGCAGCATCTATAGGGAGAAGCGCTGTCAACGTCAGCTGCGCGGCCTGCTGTGTTCCACCAGCATTTTGTGTGTGTTGTTGTACTAATGTAGGTCTTTTGTAAAAACGAAGTGGCGTAAAGTCAACATTCGTAAAGTGGGGGGCACCTGTACAAAAACTTGGCCTCCACGGCTGCTTGTGCAAAGAGTTCCACTCTCTGGCTAAAGAAATATCCCTTCATCTCCATTCCAAACTGACGCTCCTCTATTCTGAGGCTGTATCCTCTGATCTTAGACTCTCCCATCATAGGAAACACCTTCTTCATATCCATTCTATCAAGGATTTTCGTCATTCAATAAGTTTTAATGAGGTTGCCCCTCATTCATCTGAATTCTAGTGAATACAGCCCAAAGCCATCAGACACTCAATATTAAAGGATATGGAAGCTTTAGAGGAGATTTATCAGGACAGTGCCTGTTTAAGGCAGCATGTCTTATGAGAAGTGGCTGTGTGAGTCTGGTCCAGGGGTTCCAACTTCTCTTACGCACAAAACTTTACCATTAAGCAAATGGTCCATGGACCCCTTGTTGGGAATCTGTGGCTCTGGGTGAAGGAGGATGAAAGGTAATGTGATATTGGTGTGTGTGTAAGATGATAAGAGGCAAAGAAAGCCAGAGACTTTTTACCAAAGCAGAAATGGATAATAAAATGGAATGGAATTTTAGTGTGATTGGAGAAGGGTATTGGGGGCAACTCAGAGGTAGATTTTATACACAGAGTGCATGGAATGCACTGGCAGGGGTGGTGGTAGAAGCAGACACATTAAAGACATTTAAGAGATTCTTTGATAGGCGCATGGATGAAAGAAAAATGAAGGACGGTGTGGGAGGGAAGGGTTAGATTGATCTTCGAGTGGGTTAACAGATCGTTACGATATCATGGGCCAAATGGCCTGAACTCCACTGGGCTATTGCATTCCTATGATCTACATTAGGGTAGCAGACAGAGTAAAAATGAAGTAGACTACCTGCGTCTACTTGCTGAGTGTTGAGTTTTGAGATTTAGTGGATTTGCACTCATCCAGTACATGCCAACAACGTCCTGAATTGTGGCTTGCAGATGCTGAAGGGGCCTGAAGGTGTCAGCTGGCGAGCCTCTGCCTGCAGCATACCTGGCCTCAAACCTGCTCCTGGCATGCTTCGATGTGGTGGACAGGTCAATATGCTGACTGAGGGGTATTGAGCAATGGTTAGTTAAGGGCAGTTAAAAAGAGAAGACGGGCACGGCTTCATATACTTGTGGGATGAAGCAAAATTCTGGAGGGACTCAGGTCAAGCAACATCTATGGAGGGAAATAAGCAGATATAGCTTGGGGCTGAAATGCTGTTGCAGCTTTAAAGGCAAAGTATGGTTATACCAAATATTGATGTGATTTAGATTTTTACTGTTCACTGCTCTTTGTTGTTTTTTATATTTAGAAACTTTTCATCTCATTATTTTTGAAAGCACCTTCACGCTACAGAATTTTTTGCATGTGCCAAAGGCTCTTCCACAGTACTGTACAGTAAAGTGTGCTGTTTGCATCAATAGCCAACTCGTGCTGTGGGCAGCCGCATTAATGAACCAAATGGAATTTCACAACAGCCTTAAACACAAGAGAGTCTGCAGATGGTAATCTTGAGCAACACACATAAAATGGTAGAAACACTGTAAACAGGACTGATGGAGGGTTTCAGTCCAAAACATCAACTGTTTATTCCCCTTCCATAGATGCTGTCTGACTTGGTGAGTTCCTCTAGCATTCTGTACGAATTGCTCACGGTTTCCAGCATTTGCAGAACCTCCTGTGTCTGTGTTTGTGGTATGAATGCTTCTTGTTACTAATCTGTCCATGCCTAAATTTTGTCTCAGCCCAGCTGTATGTGAAGGGATGGTGTTGTGACTGGAATCGAACACTGTACGATCATTGGTAGTCATCCCCATTCTGATCTGAGAGAAGATTGTTGACAAGGCGACCGAAGAACGTTGGGCTAAGGATACCCTGAGGAACTCCTGTGTTGACGTTATATAAATATAACCTGCGATTACAAAGCCTCTATATAACATACCATACATAAATAAGCTGCCTACTCAGCAGTGAAAGAATTTACTTCAATGATTATTTTCAGGACTACCTACATTATAATGGACTGCACCACCATTTCTCCATGTACATAACTCCTCTTGTTATCAACAGATGCAAATCACTGTGTCAAATGTCCTTCCTTCTGTCACAAGTAGTTAGTTTGCTGGTCTAATCTGTAAATTTATTCTTTCAGATTACCACTACGTTTATATCTTCATTGAAATTAGTTCAAAGAAAGAGGATCTTCTCAGCAGGAGAGGAGTTTCTGATTGCTGAGGAGTTTCAAATAGACATTCAAAAGGTATAGACCTAGAAACAGCAGACCTAAACCATCAGAGAACAGTGGAGCTAAACCACCACCCTGGCCCAGCGACTAACCCCTTTCAGACCTAGGATTTCTGCAAACACAGGACCAGTGCTCATGCTTTTAAGACCATAAGATATAGAAGCAGAATTAGGTCATTTGGCCCATCGAGTCTGCTCTGCATTATGGCTGATCCATTTTCAACCTCAGCCCCAATCTCCTGCTTTCTCTCTGTATCCCATCATGCTCCGACCAATCAAGAATCTATCAACCTCGGCCCTAAGCATAAAAGACCTGGCCTTCACAGCTGCCTGTGGCAATGAATTCCACAGATTAATTTAATTGTAATGCAACGATATCAACCCAGGGCTTTGGAATCTTGGAGCGGTAATCTGCAGTAAAAAGTCGAGTGGTGCAGGTAGACATGAACAAGCAGAAGGAGCTAATAATATTCATACCTGTACTGATCAATAACGATCTGCAGCACATTTAGTTACAATCAATGTCTATCAAATATTGTTACTGTGTTTTTTGAGGCCAACCTGGGTCTTTGTGCTAGGAGGACAAATTAAACATTCAAGCACTGTCTAAACTGCAGAATCAAACTACAAAGGTGCAGAAATGTATTCTTACTATTCCTTCCCTACTCATTTTATCTAAAATTTCACCCGAGCTTCTTGCTCTATAAATGATTAGAGGCAATCTCTGCTACATAAGATCTTAAGATAGAACATGGACCATGATCGAATACCCATTAATCAAGTGGCTGGCTCATTAAAGGGTTGACACCATAGCGTGATGGTTAGCACAACGCTTTCAATTCCCATCGTTGTCTGGAAGGAATTTGTACATTCTCCCTGTGACCGTGTGGGCTTTCCCCCACGGTCCAAAGACCTATGGGTCGGTAGGTTAACTGGTCATTGTAAATTGACCTGTAATTAGCCAAGCGTTAAGTAGGCGATCACCGGGCAGTGCAATTCAAAGGGCTGGAAGGACATTGTATCTCAATGAGCAAACAAATAGTTAACAGGTTTATTATCACTGACAAACTGGATGTTGTGAAATTCATTGTTTTGTGGCCTATCTGAAAATAGGGACTTTTTTCCTTGATAGGAAATTGCATTTTATTGTCAATGGATCTTCCTAACATTTGAGTCCTTTTCAAATTTATTTGTATATGCAGGATAACTTGAAAATTATTGAATAAAATTGTGCCCCTTTGATCACTTTGTGTGATCACGCCTTCTTAGCAAGAGTAATAAAAGGTCTGCTGAATTGATATCTCAACAGTCTTTACAATATTCTCGTAACAGCAATGAAGAGACCCATCGGCAAACACTAATCTGCTCAAATGCACAGCTGCTAATTGGTTTATTTCTGTTCCACAGCTTCAAGCTACACGGGTGATATCAGTTGTAGATTTATGCAGAAAGACTACAGGAAATGTATTTATTTTGGTTTGCTATTCCACTAGACGTAGGGCTTGCAATATCTTCAAATTTGAAGATATGGAAATAAAATTCAAAATAACATAAAGGACCTGTTCCTGTACTATACTGTTCTATGTTCTATGAGCTTCCAGCAGTGCACTCAGATACAGTGGCTTCCACGAGGCCAACCAAAGGTGTTATTGTCCTTTAAGATGTATTTTTTAAACAATCGCAAGACCCCAATGGACATTAAGAATTTAAAGTACTGCGGGTCTATCCCGTTGGCAAGTTGCTCGATGGCAGAGAAACTGAAGGGACAGGACTTGGTGCATCAGACGAGTTAGTGTGCAAAGGAGGTGTGCAGTCTAACAGCAAGCAGCTGTCTTGGTCGCTTTTCTTGTGATCGCAAGATCCCGTTGGACACTGTTAATGCAAGTCCGATTGACTGGTTTACTGGCAAATGGCGGGGCTGGACAGTGGGCAAGCTGCGTGGCCTCGGTGATAGCGAGGTGTAGGCCACGAGCTGCTGTGTCGCCCGCTTACAAGTGCACAGGACAGAGGCGGAGTCAGTGCGCTCCACTTGAGTGCTGGAGGTGGTGTGGTGCGACATTCAGTACTGCCCTCTAGTGTTCACTTGGCAGAAGACAAGTCCTCTCTGACTACGGGGCAGGGATTTAGGGAGAGAGAGAGAAACGATTTTAAAAGAAGCTGAAGGACAAAGAAACACTTAGGTAGGTCTGTGGAGGAGCAGGGCTTGGCTGAATACAGGAAATTGGGACTGGCTGCATAGTAAAACAAAGACAAAAATAAAAGAAGCCAGAGTAAGAAGGTGGGGGGAGCGGAAGGAGTCCAAGCTAGGAGATGAAACCAGATGAGAGGAAAAGAGGGTGGGTGGGGAAAGGGGGGATGAAGTGAGAAGCTGTGAGATTATTGGTGAAACAAAGTAACTGGCTATAGAAGGAACCAGATAGGAGAGGAGAGTAGGCCATGGGCAAAAAAGGTGGGGGGGGGGGGCACAAGAGGAGGTGAGGTAGGTGAGGAGGAGAAAGGGTAAGAGGGGAGTCAGAAAGGGGAACAGAAAAGGAGAGAAGAGGGAACAGAGTGATGAGGCGTATAATTCTGACTTCTTCTCTCTTCCTTTCCAGTCCTGATGAAGGGCTTTGGTCCACAACGTTGACCCTTTATTCCTTTCCTTAGCTGCTGCCTGACCTGCTGAGTTCTTCCAGCAGTTTGTGTGTGTTACTCTGCATTTCCAGTGCCTGCAGAATGTCTTGTGTTAAACAATGTCGACAGATCACATTTTTTTTTTGTGGTTATAAAGTCAGTGACAGCACTAGGATTCTATTTAATTGCATAAGAAAATCAATGCAAAAAGACCAGCAGATTTCCAAACATGCATTACTGGAAGCAAACAGGAATGGTCACCAGGAAATATATGAATGGGTTGATCATTATGTATTGGAATTTATTCTCACTGTATGAGGACAGGAACAAATCACAGCAGCATTAGTCTGCTCACTTATTCAATATGACAATGTCTGTTCACCTTAATTTAGATATTGGGTATCTCCTTTCTTCCCATACACCGTGAAGTATACAATTCCTCCTTGAATATATTTAGTGATTTTGGCCTCAACTGTCTTCAATGGTGGAAAATTCATTGAAATAAAATCTAAATTTCAGTCCTATATAACAGACACTTAGGTTGGTTCAAGACTTCCTCACCATTGGGTACATACATCCTGTCTGTCTAGTCTCATCAGGATTTTTGTACAGTGCTGTGCAAAAGTCTTGGGCGTGCACACACAAAACAAACATGCCAGTATTCTTCTGAATAGAGGTGTCTGTTTCTTCCCGAAGAAGAGTCTTGGCCCAAATGTTGACTGTTTATTTTTTTCCCATCGATACTGCCTAACCTGCTGAGTTCCTTCAGTATCTTGTATGTGTTGCTTTGCATTTCTGACATCTGAAGACTTTCTCATGTATATGCTAGCCTCTGCTTTTAAATGAGTTATTTTTTTTTATATACACTGTATATATCTGGTTTCAGTAAACCTGAATAATAGGCAATAAATCACCGTAGTTAATTGTTTTCAGTTTTACAGAAGACATTAAACTAACAGCTTAAAACCAAACAGGTTAAATCCATATTTTTGCAATCTTAATTTTCAGATCATACAAGTTTGCTTAAATAATTAGTTCTTTCTTTTAGTCTCTCATGAAATAGTGGCAGGTACTTCTCTCCTATCAGCAGAAATGCAAGAAATATTGACAAAATCACAAAGGGTCAATAAGGGAAAAATAAAACACAATTGAAAACTTTAGTCCAACGCACTCAGACAATCAACATCAATCTTGCAGAATGCATGGACAAAGAGTTTTTGATACTTTCCATGCAGTGCACTATCTACTCAGCTGTCCACAAAGAAAGATGCTAGACAGCCACCACTTCACCTAACATTGTTTCTTCAAAGTTCCACTACTATCAACAATGTCCAGATGAACATCTTATCTACCCCCAACATTTTATAACTTAACCTTGTCATACCTGAAACTTGAATAATTTGTCAGCAGACATCCCATTAAATTTTCTGCTAAGTTTATAGAAGTTACATTTAAGGCTTCTACGGCAAGAGTGATTTGAATTGACAGCAAAAGAAAGTTACAGAGAAAACACAGTCCAAAAAACGTGACTCTGGAGGAGTTTGGACATACCTATTTCAAATTCTTCATCCTCTGTCAAATTCTGCCCCGTGAGCATCGCAGAAGGAGACTGGCAGATCCGCAGTTGGTATGCTGTAAAAATCAAAAGTTCAACAACCCATAATCAAAGCAACCCCTTGTTAAATACTAAAATAAATCTGTGGCTATAAACAAAACTATATTCTTTGGGAAAATTAATTTCAAATTCAATTAATAAAATATCTTACCTAAAACCACAGAATTTGAATTAAAAGTCAAACACAAATTCTGGATGTAAACAGGAATTTACAGATTTAACATATGTGGATACCAGTGAATAACCCTTTGGCGAACTAATTCAGTTTGGATTCTGATGTGCAAAATACAGTAGCTATTGATTGAAGCTTAAACCGGCTGCTTGTGCTAAATGTGTTACGGGACAGCAGTCACATTTGCACTCTATTCCCTAACTTCAGTTTCAATGAAGTCATGGAACCAGATTAAGCAGGTTCAGTTCAAGCAACTGAAGGTGAATTTCTACATTTCTGCAGGTTTTGATTTACATACGATCAACAATTAAATTTAATCTCTAAACATGACAACAACTTAATCCCATCTAAGAAATGAATGAACACTAAACAGAAACCAACCATGGTAACTGAGAATGAAGAAGCCGCCTGTTGTAAAGTCACTGTGGAATTTGATCAGGATCTGATTTGACGTGCTGTAGACGGACTCCAGTGCTGTATTTCCACTGAACTGTCCAATCTGAGGGGCAGTCTGTTCTGGCCCATCCCTATGTAAGATAAGCAATCAATTAGGCTGTTAATCAACAGCAGATTCATGCACAGGTAACAACATAGTCTTAGAACATGACAGTACTTGATGGCCCTTCAGCTCATCTAGGCCATGCCAAACTATTATTCTGCCTATTCTGATCGACCTGCACCAGGACCATAGCCCTCTATACTTCTCCCGTCCGTGTACTTATCCAAACTTCTCTTAAATGTTGAAATCCAACCCACATCTGCCACTTCAACCGGCAGTTTATTCCACACTCACACTTCTCTCCGAGTGAAGTTCCTCTCATAAACATTACCTTTAATTTTAGGCTCACACATAATCTGTGGAAAATGCCTGCTTACATTTACCCAGCCTGTACCACTCATAACCTCTACTAAATCTGGCCACAGGCCTCCAGACAGAGAACCAGACATCTACCACCACTCCCTGGCCTCTCCCATGAAGCCAGTGTCAAATCCAATTTACTACCTTATCCTGAATGTGTCTGAATCTTCTTAACAATCCTCCCATGAGAGACTTTGCTAAAATATTAAAATATTAATACATTAAGACCATGAACAGTAAGAATTTCCACATAGTATATATTTCAACTTCAATATCACAAAACATCCCAGGAAGGCGACTTCATTAACTAACGGTACTTAAAAATTGAAGCAGAATTAAAAGAAGGGTTTTTAGGATAGATGACCAAATGTTTATTCAAAGAGAGAGATTCTACTCAGAGGAAAAAGAGGTAAAAAGTAAGAGATAAAGAGAGGAATTTTCAAAATCTATAATGTGTAAACAGTAATTCATTAATTACTCTGGGTTCATCCAAAGCCTAAAATTAGACAAGTGCCTATTTTTGGAGGGATGTAGGCTAGATGAGATTATAGTAAGAGGGACGAATGGGGCTTGTAGTCAAACATGGGAGTTTGAAAATCAAACCATTTGCTTAACTGCTTGCCAATGTTGATCAGCAAAGAAGATGTGATGGGTGAATAGAACTTATTCTGAATTTAGACATAGGCAGAAGGTTTACAGAGACCAGAATGCGAACAACTGGGTAGAGGTAGCTTGGAATAATCAAACCAGGGATAAAAAATAATCATGGATATGTGTTCACTATATTTAACGTACCTGAGGAAAGACTGAAGAGTTTAGGACTTTATTCCCTGGAAGATTGGAGAGTGAGGGGAGGTTTTACAGAGGTATACAAAATTATGGTGGGTAAGTACAAGCAGGTTTTTTCCATTGACGTTGAGTGAGACTAGAACTAGAGGTCATATAGTAGGTAAGGGTGAAAATTGCAATGCTTAAGGTGAACGCGAAGGGAATTTATTCAGTCAGAGGTGCCGTTCCTTCAGTCTTTTACCAAACTCCCTACATTCACTGTGCAGGACCTCTTCCCCCCTTTCTACCTATGTCATTGACGCCAAAGTGCATGACAACATCTGGCTGTTCACCCTCCCTGTTGAGAGTCTTCTGCAGCCGCTCTGAGACATCTGGCAAATGGGAGCCAACACACCATCCTGGCCTCTCTTTCACGGCCACAGAATCTGCAGTTTGTCCCCTAACTATCAAGTCTCCTATCACTGTCACTCTGCCTGACCTTACCCTTCCTTGTTGAGATTCAGAACTGGTCGCGGTGCCACTGGAGAACCATAGCTGCTTGCTGAGCCTGATATGTCATACCCTCAGGAGTATCCAAAGGGGTATACTCATCGCTGAGGGGAACAGCCACAGGGGAACTCTACACTGATTGCTACTCCAATTACTTCTCCTGGTGATCACTTACCTACTATTTGCACTTTGGGTGGGACCACCTCAATAAAAGACTTATCTTTGACTTTTTCAGACTTCTAGATGGTCCTGAGTACATCCAGCTCAGATGCCTTGACCATGTCAGTCAGGAGCTGCTGCTGAGGCCTCTGTCAGTCAAAGTTGACCATGGACATTGCTTTCTAGCTATCTACATGATACACAAGCCAGTACGCAACCCAGAGGAAGCTGTTATGCATGTAGCAAGCTCCCCCTCTCCACGCATCCGATGAACCCAAACTGGTACAGTTTGGTACCAGAAGCGTCACAGGAGTTGTCAGTCGGCATTGAAATCAATGTAGGACTGCCTTAGAAACATAGGAACATGGAAAATAGGTGCAGGAGTAGGCCATTCGGCCCTTCGAGCCTGCACCGCCATTCAGTATGATCATGGCTGATCATCCAACTCAGAACCCTGTACCTGCTTTCTCTCCATAGCCCCTGATCCCTTTAGCCACAAGGGCCATATCTAACTCCCTCTTAAATATAGCCAATGAACTGGCCTCAACTGTTTACTGTGGCAGAGAATTCCACAGATTCACCAACAGAACCTGCTTACTTTTTAAAACTTGCGTGTAAAGTCCACAAATAACTATCTCCAACTGACTCCATGATCTTCCACTCTGCAAACTTATTCCCTTACTTATCCCATTATTACAGTCCTTCATCTCTGATAGGACATCCATCTTGTGATGTAATCTTTCATCTTTTTTCCATTTCTATTCTCCTATTCACAGTCCTTTCCTTAAAACTTATTTTAACTCAATTTTTTTCAAAGGAAATCATTCATCTGAAATGTTAACTGTTTCTTTCTTGGCAGTTGCTGCCTAACCTGCTTTGCACAATTTTCAGTGTTCATATCACAACAGTCAATGGTATCAATGAAACATATTTTTAGAACAGCTACATAAATGATAAAAATCTGTGAGAAAGTCACTGTGCAGGGAGATGATAATTATCCTAGTTGATAGCAAACTGGTTCAGGTGTAAAGACCTATCTAAAGAATTATCATGACAAAACTGCAATGCTGTAACTCAATAATAGACATTTCGATTTTATCACTGCCTAAATAAACCAATTTGAGAAAATGTATGTCTTACCATACTGTGATAAAATCATATATAGGTTCTGTTTGCAAGACAGTAAAGTTGATGTAGATTCCATGGCCTGGAGGCACTTTAACAATCCAAAAGCAGTCCTGAAAGTTAGGGTATTCATCAGGATACCCGGGAGAGTAGATGGTACCATTCAGTGCTGTAATATTGCCTCCACAGAGAGCTAGAGAAGCATGAGAAACAATGTTTTTGAAAATTAATTTATGCATATTCCTACATGGAAAAAACATTAATAGCCGCAAAAAGTTAGAAGATCAGATGGATCAAACTCAATGGGAGGGGGCGTTGTGGGGGGGGCTGTGTGGTTCTAACGTTTTAACTTTCTTTCATTTTTTGGGGCACTCCTCTGTTGTCGTGGATGACTGCAAAGAAAACGAATTTCAGGATGTATATTGTATACCTTCCTCTGACATTAAATGCACCTATTGAAACCTAAGTGACAATGGACTGTACTCCTGTTGGTAAAGATTTTGCACGTTTTTCCTGTGATTGTATGAGTCTCCTCCCACATTCAGGTTAGTTAGGGTTCGTAAATTGTTGGTACCAGAAACATGCTGATACTTGTGGACTGCCCCCAGCATGTCGTCAGACTGTGTTAGTTGTTGGTGCAAGCAAGACATTTCACTGTATGGTTCAATGCTTTGATGTGCATGTGACAAATAACACTAATCTTCAACCTTATGGCAAGCACTTGTTAAGTTACCAGTTTAAGATTCAAACATAATTTAGTTTTAATGGGATTTTGTCAATTAAAACATAGATTAAATTATTATGCAACTTTATGTTAGTTTGAGCCCCCAGTTGAGGGCTGATACATATGAGGTTAAATATAAGTGACTTTAGGAAACTCCTTTCCACAGAAAGTCATGCAAGTTACTTCTGGTGTTACCCTTCCTCATAGGGGATGCAACAACTGTCCCTTACCTCACTATGCATGGGCCTCAACAGATCTTCCAGGTAAATCTGTGATTCATTTACACTTCTTCTCATCCGGAGTATTGTATTTGGTGCTCAGAGCATACTGTGCTCTCTTCCAATTTGGAGAAGCCAAATTCTGATAGTTTGATGATTTTTCAGAATACCTGTGTTCAGTCCACAGGGTGACCTTGAATTTCCTATTACTGCCACTTTGAATATATGTATCACCCCTACAGATTCTCTGATCTGTCTGTAGTCTTGCACACTGTTGTAATGAAGTCCAATGTAAATGTCATTAATGAACTACACTGCATGTTCCATCCAGGGATGAGGAAGTTGACCAGATTCAATATCAAATTCAACAATTTGCTTTCTCCATCTGTACCAGGTCTGGCCATTTCTACTGTAAATCAACCATCTGTAACATTGGTTCAGTCTCTCTCGCTCGCTCTCTCTCTCTCTCTCTCTCTCTCTCTCTCTCTCTCTCTCCCCCCCCCTCCCCCTCTCCCTTTCCCTCCCCCTCTCCCCCCCTCTCTCCCCCTCCCCTCCCATTAGCCCAGTCTGACCTGCTGGGCATGTCTGACGGTGTTGCATTTTATGACGTTTTGCACGCTCTTGTCTAAAGATCAGCTTTGTTTGTTACATGTACATTGCAAAATACAGTGAAATGTGTCATCTGTGTCAAAGACCAACACAGTCAGAGGAATGTGCCGGGGCAGCCAACAAGTGTCACCATGCTTCCAGGAACATAAGACCATGTCTGCAATTTGATAACCCTAATGCTTACTGTATACCTTTGTAATGTGGGAGAAAACTGGAGCATCCGGAGGAAAGCAGCGCGATCACAGGGAGAACATGAAAACTTCTTATAGATCTGTGGAACCATCTGAAAGCCATTCACCTAACATCAGCAAGGATGTGTAATGATCTGACCAACACGAATGTTGACGAATCCTGTCAATATTGTTATTTCACTGATGAATGACACTTCTAATACTCATCATCATCATCATCATCATCATCATGTGCCGTGTCATATGACATAGGCGATCATGGACTTATCCACGAGCATGATTGTTCTTGGCAAATTTTTCTACAGAAGTGGTTTGCCATTACCTTCTTCTGGGCAGTGTCTTTACAAGAAAGGTGATCTCAGCCATTATCGATACTCTTCAGACTGTCGGCCTGGTCGCATAACCAGTACTTGTGATATGCATGAGCTGCTCATACAACCAAACACCACCTACTCCTATGGCTTCAAGTGACCCTGATCAGGGGGTAAGCAAGTGCTACACCTTGCCCAAGAGTGACCCGCAGGCTAGTGGAGGGAAGGAGCGCCTTACACTTCCTTTGGTAGGAACCCCACTATCCATTAATATTCACATAGATCAAAGTCACTGTAAATTTATTATCAAAGTACACATATGTCAGCACCTACTAAACTGAAAATCATTTTCTTGTGGGCATTCATAGAACATAGAAAATAGAAATCTAGAGCACATTACAGGCCCTTCGGCCCACAATGTTGTGCCAACCATGTAACCTACTCTAGAAACTGCCGAGAATTTCCCGAGCGCATAGCCCTCTATTCTTCTAAGCACCGAGTACCTGTCTGAGAGGCTCTTAAAAGACCCTATTGTATCCGCAGTAAATTCAAAGAAACACAATAGAATCAGTGAAAAACTACATAAAAAGGACAAACAACCAATATGCAAAGACAACAAATAGTGCAAATATAAAAAGAAAAAGAAATAGTAATCAAAGGTAACTAAGTGACAAACAAAAGGGAGAACTTGAGTTGTATTAAGTAATATTGAGAACTTCAGTTGTAAAATCAATCAATGCTTTGAAATCGAGTATTAAATATTTAGTGCTTAAGATCTAGAATAGCATTCCTTTACTCAGCAAGACATCATTGTTGAAGACATAGCTATTTTCAGTTTAAAATGTAATACTTTTAAAGCACTCTGAAAAACTGACTTTACTGTAGAATACTGTAGCTTCAATATTTATGGCCCGCACTTTAGGACCATCAGCACACTGCCTGCACTAATTGGCAGCCAAAGCAGAGAGATCACAAGTACTTAGTGTGGATCATTTGCTCTAAGTCCTGGCATCGAGCCCCTGCGGTGGAGCCCTGTGTGGTTGCAGCACTTTTCTGCTTGTGAATCCCGTCACATAGGGAATTCACAGCAGGACCAAATCCAGAGAAAAGTTCATTGACCAAGAATTCTGGCAAGTGGGAGGCTCTTAAAAGTGAGGCAAGGGGTGTTCAGAGCCAACAGGTTCCCATTAGAGTGAGAAGCAAGGCTGGTGGGATTAAGAAGCCTTGGTTAACAAAGGATAAAGAGAATTTACTCAGATAAAGGAGGCTTTGTTAAGTGTAGGCTGCTGAGATCAAGCAAATCTCCTGAAGAGAATAAGGGATATAGGACTGCACTCAAGAAGGAAATTAAGCAGGCAAAGAGGAGATATGAAACATTTGTGGCAGGTAAATTAAAGAAGAAGCCTAAAAGATTCTGAAAGCACATTAAGGACTAAAGAATATCAGGGAAGCGAATAGGCCTCATTAAGGATTAATGTGATCATCTATCTGTGGAACCAAGGCAGATGAGTCAGGTATTAAATGAATATTTCTCGTCTCTATTCACTGCGCAGAAGACATGGAAGCTGGTGAGTTCATGGAAGAGAACACTGATGTCTAGAAAAATATCCACATTACAAATGAGGAGGCCGTGAAGTGCACAGAGGTGGAAAAATCCCCAGAGCCTGACTAAGAATATCCCTGGAGTCTGAAGCTCGGGAAGAAATAGCTGCGGCCCTGACAGAGATGTATGTTTCATCATTAGCCGTGAGTGAAGTCCTGGAAGGCTGGAGCCTTTCACACCCCTCCTCTCCATGCAATCGAGTCATACAGCACTATAGCACAGACACAGGCCCTTTGGCCCATCTAGCCTGTGGGAATTATTATTTTGCCTAGTCCTAACAACCTTGACTTGAACCTTAGCCCTCCTTACCCCTCCCAACCACATACATAGATTCATAGAAAAGTATAGTGCATAGAAAGACCCTTCAGCCCATCTAGTTCCTGCCGAACCATTAAGACTGCCTACTCCCATCGGCCTGCACTGGCCTACCATCCATGTACCTATCCAAACTGCTCTTAAACATTGAAATTGACCTTACATGCACCTCTTGTGCTGACAGCTCACTCCACACTCTCATGACCCTCAGATTGAACAAGTTTCTCCTCATGATTTCCTTAAACTTGCACCTTTCACCCTTAACCCATGACCCACCCAACTTCAGTGAAAAAAGCCTACTTGCATTTATACTATCTATAACCCTCATAATTTTGTATACTTCCATCTAATCTCCTCTCAATCTTCTATGTTCCACAAAATAAAGTCCTCACCTATTCACCCTTTCCTTTTAACTCTGGTCCTCCAAACCCAGCAACATTTTCGTAATTTTTCCTGTACTCTTTCAACTTTATTTCCATCTTTCCTGTAGGCAGGTGACCAAAACTACCCACAATACTCCAAATTAGGCCTCACCAATGTCTTACACATCTTCAACATAACATCCCATCTTCTGTACTGAATGCTTTGATTTATGAAAATCAGAGCAATAAAAGTTTTCTTAATGACCTTATCTGCCTATGACACCACTTTCAATGAAGTCTGGACCTGTATCCCATGACCTCTTTGTTCTATCACACTCCTCAGTGCCATACCGTTCTCTGTGACCGACCATACCTGTTCGGTCCTACCGAAGTTGCAACACCCCGCATTTGTCTCTATTAAATTTCATCCGACATTTTTCAGCCCATTTTTCCAGCTAGTCCAGAACCCGCTGCAAGTAATGAAGCCATGCTGACTATCCTTAATCAGTCCATGTCCATCCAAATATTTATACATCTGGTCCACGAGAATACCTTCCAATAACTTTCCCACTCCTGATGTCAGGCTCAGTGGCCAAAAGTTTCCTGGTTTAGTTTCAGAGCTTTTCTTGAACAGGGGAATGACGTTCACTATCGTTCAATCCCCTAATACCTCACCTGTTGCTAAGGATGATTTAAATATCTCTGCTGGAGCCCTGGTAACTTCTGCACTTGCTTCCTGCAGGATCTGAGGGAAAACCATGCCAGACCCTGGGGATTTATCCACCCTGATTTACCTCAGGACAGCAAACACCCCCTCCTCTGTAATCTGTTTAGGGTCCTTGAGTTGATGCCACTTTCCCTCACTTCAATACTCTGTGTCCGATTCCTGAGTAAATACCGATGCAAAAACTTCATTTAAGATCCTGTCCATCTCTTTTGGCTCCACTCGAAGATTACCATTCTGATCTTCCAGAGGACCAATTTTGTCCCTCGCAATCAGTTTACTCTGAATACATCTGTAGAATCCCTGCTATGATTAAGATAGATAGATATGTACTTAATTGATCCCAAAGGAAATTGTACAGTCACAGTAGCATTATAAGTGCTCAGATTTACAATAATACAAATGTTAGAAGAGAAGTAAGAAAGAATAAAAAATAAGTTTACCTCAAGCAGTCTAACAGGATGGGGTCATTACTTCCCTGGCTATAGCTGACTCATGATAGAGCATAATGGCCGAGGGTAATAATGACCTCAAATAACACTCTTTGGGACATTGAAATTGTCTTAGTCTATTACTAAAAGGGCTCCACTGTTCAACCAAGGTGGCACACAGAGGGTAAGAAACATTGTCTGAAATTGTCAGGACTTTCCAAAGGGTCCTTTGTTCTATCACAGTCTCCAGTTAGATGCCTATAACAGAGTCAGCCTTTCTAATCAATTTATTGCCCCAGCACACCACCACATAGGAGATTGTACTGGTGACAACAGACTGGTAGAACATGTGAAGGAGAGGCCTGCATACTCCAAATGACCTCAGTCTTCTCAGAAAGTAGAGGCGACTCTGGCCCTTCTTGTACACAGCCTCTGTGTTGGTGCTTCAGTCAAGTCTGTCATCCAGGTGCAACCCCAGGTACTTGTAGGTCCTCAACACATCCACGCCCTCACCATCAATCATAAAAAAGAGCAGTGCAGGCTTAGTCTTCCTAAAGTCCATCACCATCTCCTTTGTCTAACTGATGTTGAGCTGCAGATGATTCAGCTTGCACCATTTGACAAAGTCCTCCACCAGGACCCTGTATTCATCCTCCCGTCCTCCCTTTATACACCTGACTATTGTTGAGTCATCAGTGAAATTCTGCAAATGGCATGGACCAGGGTGGTATCTAAAGTCCGAGGTACCAGGGTAAACAGGAAGGGAGCCAATGCAGTCCCCTGTGGGGCCCCAGTGCTGCTTATATTTGAGGAGAGGCAAAAAAAGATTATTGAAAACTTGACTGGAATGAAAGGCTTGAGTTATATGGAGAAACTGAAGAAAGGACCTGCTTTTTCTGGAATGGAGGAGGCTGACGGGTGATGGTCAGACTTTGCCCAGGGCAGAAGAGTCTACATTTTAGTTTCAGGGAAAGCTTTAAAGGAAATCCAAAACGCTGGAGGAACTCAGAAGGTCAGGCAGCATCTATGGAGAGGAATAAACAGTTGACATTTCGGTCTGAGGCCCTTTATCAGGACTGATGAATAATCTTGGTATGAAAAGTTGACCCTTTATTTCCACTCCATAGATGCTGCCCAACCTGCTGAGTTCCTCCAGCATTTTGTGCGTGTTATTCTGGATTTCCAGCATCTGCAGAATCTCTTGCGCTTATGATAAAAAGGCCAAGTTCTTTTTCCAGACAGAACTTTGTAGGTGTATGGTATGGGCTAGAGCTACACACACAGAATGCTGGATTTCCACAATCTGCAGAATCTCTTGTGTAAAAGGTTTTAAAACATTGGCGAGATGTGGACCAAATGCAGAAGGATGAGATTAGTTTGAATTCGCAACTTAGGTCAGCAAAGATCAGTTGACAGAACTTCATGAGAGCTTCACAACCTAATTGAAACAACACATGCAAAATGCTGGTGGAACACAGCAGCATTTTGTGTGTGTTGTTTCAATTTCCAGCATCTGCAGATTTCCTTGTGTTTACAACCTAGTTGAGATGCCTCTCAAAGTTGTCAAATCTGTAACTATTCAGAAAGGTGCAAAACCCTTCCAAACTATTATAAATTTTTAAAACACTACTAAAGAGGAATAAATTAATCAAAGACATTCCAATAGACAGGGCAGATATAATTGAAAATAATAATAATCATCATCTTAATCCCTTCCAGCAGTTCTCCTCCACTAATGTATGCCTCAAAATGACAGCATCCATCATAAGGGATCCCCCCACCACCGCCCCCATGACCCGGAACATAACCTCTTCTTATTGCTACCATCAGGGAAGAGGTATTTGAGCCTAAGGGCACGCACTCAATGATTCAGGAACAGCTTCCTCCCCTCCGCTATCAGATTTCTGAATGGATATTGAACCAATGAACACTACCTCACTATTTTTTGTTTATCTTCTTGCACTGCTTATTTAATTTAACTTTAAAAATGTATATATATATATATATATATATACACACACACTTCTTACAGTAATTTACAGTTTTTTTCTGCTCCTGCATAACAACAAATTTCACAACATACGTCAATGATATTAAAACCTGATTCTGATTCTGACCAAGCGTACCCCACCCAGTGTTGTTAAATTGCTACTTTACACTTGAAGTCAGCTTTGCAACAGTCAGAAAATCACCTGGAAAGAACTACCACCATGCTTCAGACGTCCGTGTTTACGAACCCATGTTGGCTCTTAGTCAAGGAAATACTGGCAGCCTTGCATTGATCTGTCAGCAGCTCTTGACAAGAACTAGCCTATTATGAATATTGTCTGAGCATACATCCATCTCAAAATAAAACTGGCAGATTTTTAACTGGTAGTTAATGCTACCGAATAAGGTTGGCCTGATTCTGAAGATGGCCTCTTAGACGTCCCTTAGAATGAAACAAAATTAACATCTGCAAAAGATTATCAGCAGTTATTTTTTAAAAATGTGAAGTACAATTCCTTTATGTTTCCTCTATTTTCTGCCTGAAAGCATGGATTTAATCAGAATTAGTCACTCTGAAAGGAATCTGTCTACCAGCAAAATATCTTTCAGTTAAAAATAGGACAATATTTAAAAGGAAAGGCAAACCATTTTGGTGGTAGCAAATCGTTGGAAGCCAGGTATCAGTTCAAGGTAAATAGAGACTGTTCCAATTGTAAAGACCTCAGATATTGTGCTCAATATAGATTTGTTTGGAAAGTCAAACAGTGGTGAATCTCAATTATGGGTAAAAGGATCAAACAGCAGCACAGTCATGTACATGTTAAGCACTGGTGGCAAAAGAAGATTGCAAACAACTTCACATCTTCATACGTACATACATACTTACATTCAAGATACATACCTTCACATCTAGGTATTGGGTAGTTCCAGTTCCGACTTATACCGTGGAGACAAGTGAGGGCTGGTTCCCCAATTAGTGTATAACCTTGGAGGCACTCAAACGAGACGGTCCGTCCTACTGATAAGTCATATCCGATAACAAATCCATTCCGAAACGGGCGGGGGTCAGGACAACTTTGAAGTTGGTAAGCTGCAAAAGTTAATTTCTTTAATTAGACCCAATAGGTAAAGGAAAGCTTTTAACAGCTGAAGAATTTTTAAGTACAATAAAGAAACAATATAATGAAGTATTTTTAAACCTCCAGGTATGTTTTCAATTTATTACTCCTGTCCTGCAATTATTTTTGACCTAATGCCATTTTCATTTTAAAAGTTTGATACTTTTTTTGTCTCCTCTTAGTATGTTGAGGAGTATACTGTTAATCAGCATTTTCTCATCAGTTTGTGTGATGCAATTGTTTTATTTACTAAAACCACACAGAATTAGAGCAATTATTGCACTGAAAGTCTTTTGTTTTTGATGCACCATCAATAACTCTCAGAGATGGGAGGCAAACAACAGGCTTTTATTAGCTGCAAGAAATGACCACACAACATCCTGGAGACTGAGGGGGGTAGCAGTGCCTCCAACCGCCTTTATACAGGGGTCTGTGGGAGGAGCCACAGGAGCAGTCAGCAGAGGGGCATGTCCAGACAGGTATATGTAGTTCACCACGGTTTTCTTCAAAGGAATTTAATGCAGAAATAGCACAATAAACAAGTGTGAATCTGAGGTAAATGGTCTTTATGTCACCTGTTGAGATTCCAATACTGCCCATTTAAAATGACTAAACATAAAATACTAACAGTCAAGTGATCACAACATGAATTGAAATTTGGTTAAAAAAAATCCTGAGATATTGAGATTTCTCAAAGAACACACTGTTTTATTGTGATTTTTTAAATGGTAATATGTATCTTATTGTGCTGTTCAAAGTAGAAATAAGGTGTCCCTCTTATTCATCTTGCATATAATATAAATATTTAATTTGAGACATTTTTAAAATTTTATTTAATTATAATCTGGAGAAGATGAAACATTGATTACTATATTCAGAGATAACTTAAAGATGCTTTGGTACAAAAATAGTTCTTTATAACCTTCACTAGAATGTTTTCTATAGACTGCAGTTCTGCCTTCAACAACTTACAAGTTGACAGTTAAACTACCCAGTCTGGGACTCAATGCATCAATTTACAACTGGATTCTGGACTTTGCTACCAATCGCACCCAAACAGTCAGACTAGGGAAATACACATCAAACTCCCTGACCCTGAACACTAGAGCACTGCAGGGATGTGTACTGAGCCCACTCCTTATCAAATTTGCAGGTGACAGTGCAGTGACTGGATTAATTACAAATAACAACGAAACAGCATACAGAGAGGAGGTGCAGAAACTGAATGGTGCAGTAACCATAATTCTGGAGAAAGGGCTCTTCTAAATCTGTTCTACTAGCGGGCAAGAAGTAAGGGGGAAGTTTTCAAAGATAACTGTAAGTGGTGGCTCATGAAATGTTTCATAAAAATCTGAGGAAATTTAAGTAAATATTTCCCAATAAGAAAACCTGGTGTGAGGTATAGTGTTACAGATTACCAAGTTTACAGTGTATTGATGCAGTCATTGATAGATGGCAGATGGATATTTGACAGTAATGTGTGGCTGTTCCAATAAATGTTTAACCATGACCTTGTCTTATGTGAGTCATCATCATTTGTGTTATGGTATCGAAAAATGTTCTCTTGAAAGGTGAGTTAAACCTTAATATAAGGAAGAAGCCAATATGATGTGCTGTTAAAAATCAATATCAATACTTTTATTTTGGCCTACTAATGGATTTCTTCATTTAGCCTTATGGTTGTTTGGAGTTCTATCATATTTGATACAAAGTCCAAGAAATGGTTCAGGGCAGTAGGAAGTCAAATTGTCAGCTTCTCTCTTGAATAAACCTTTTGCAGCACTTTCCTTTTGAAATCATTTGGATCAATGCAAAACAGGCATAAAGAGCTGCACAATCTTCGGTTTCAAGATTTTGTAAATCAGATTATATGTTAATTAATTCATTCATTATGTGCTGTATTGTATGACATGGGCAAACATGGTCTTGATCAAGATTGTTCTTGGAAATTTTTTCTGCAGAAGTGGTTTACCATTGCCTTCTTCCGGGCAGTTTCTTTACAAGGGGTGACCGCAACCATTATCAATACTCTTGAGAGATAGTCTGCCTGGTGTCAGTGATCAAATAACCAGGACTTGTGATATGCACCATCTACTCATACGACCATCCACCACCCAGTCCCATGGCTTCACATGACCCTGATCATGGAGGGACTAAGCAGATGCACAACCTTGCCCAAGGGTGCAGGCTACTGGAGGGAGGAGTTCCCCTGTACCTTCTTTGGTAGAGATGTATCTCCATCGCACCATCCAATATGTTAATAATAATCATAAAGTCCTTCATATAAAAGAGCAGGAAAGGTACATCTTAAATGGTTGAATCCCTTCTGCACAGTGTTGCTTGATGTGAGTGCAAAGCGTAAAATCAGAATTAGAGGTTAGGGCATCTTTTTACCCCAGTCACCAAGAATTAATCTCCAAAAGGCGTAATGGGTGATGCGTCAACCATGCTGATGCTGCAAACTGAGACACATTTTTAACATAAGCTGTTATTGAATAAAGCTTCAAAAATTCATTTGAAAATTACTTCAAAGATTTATAAGTAATTTTTTGTTCTAAATAGACCATCAATTTTTAAATGACTATATTTCTTCAATACTCCCAATAAGCCAATTTTGAAAAATCTATAGATTCTACTGCATAAAGAAATCCTTCAAAAATCACTTCGAATGTTTAACTGAAGTAGAAAAGTAACAACTTAAGTTGAAACTATCTATACAGTCAAGTAAATTATGGACTGAATCTAGAGAGGAAGATTCCGCAGAAAACAACATTGAGCAGCCAGCATAATCAAAGATCCCAGCCCCACCATACATTCTTCTCCCCAATCCCAATGGGTAGAAGATAGAAAATCCTGAAAGCATATATCATCAGTTTCAAAGACAAATTCTGACCCACTGTGATCACACAGAACTCTTGTATGATAAGATAGACTCTTGGCCTCTCAACCTACTTTCTTATAGTTTTCCTCTTAATTGTTTACTTACATTGCACTTTTTCCAGTCAATTTTACAATTCATTCTGCAAAATCTTTGTGTTAACTTTTTCTAGCTCAATGTATAATGATTTGATCTGTATAAACAGAATGTAAGGCAAGCTTTTCACTATATCTTGGTACATGTAACCAAAAAACACAGATTTTGTACTTGTGAATTTAACTAAACTTGAAATACTTGAAGTTTCTCACTTTGGTTCATCCAAAGCTTTAGTCTATCCTCAGTTATTTCTGGCTTCATTATCAGCTCAGATTTCAAATGTAACTTCAAAGTTTCATTTATGTTAAGGAACCAAGATCATTGTCTGCCCCTTCTTCAGCACTACTTTATGATCCATAATGGTATCTGTAGTATGGTTGTACATTTAACAAAAAATTAGTGACAGAAACCATGTTGGTGATGACATTTGTTCATAAATACTCAATATCCATCTAAAACTTGCAGATGCTTGTAATTATCATCAAGAATCCACATGCAATGAGACTCTACCATCCAGAATTACATTCACAGCTGTGAGAATCAACGCAGACAATGCAGAATGAGCTGCTGTGGAGAAGGAGGGAGAGGAGCAGGATTGGGAAAAGGAAGAGAGAAACAGGAGAGTTAATCTGACCAGGATATTTAGCAAGGGGTTCTCTTTCCTGATCTTCAGTGAGATAAATAAGTGAGGAGTCTGTACATCAATAAGGACATCTCCACAACAATCTGCCACTGCTGTGCCTGAGAGCAGAGCAAGCAAAGCACTGTCTACAGAATGATTTAAAAAATGTCATTCAATCTTGCTGGAAACCAATAACCAGAAATTTGAGTAGGATTATAAATGTTCTTAAGATGCAAGCCAATACTGATTTACAGCACATGACAGTATCACTCTGCGAGTCAGCTGTGCACAGTGAAAGAACCAAGAAGAATTTCATTCTCTCAAAAATCTAGCTGGCATGAGGAAGATGGCAGCAAACCTGTCTGGTAAAGCTGGTTCCAGTCATAAAGCTTTCATTCTACAGGAGTTCAAAGCAACTGCCATGATAAAGTGAAGGGGGCCACCATGTAAAGCTATCTTCTGGTAGCATTACTGGTGACATTGGTACAAAGCCCATGCACAGATGTTGTGTAATGAACCAGATTTGATCAAGGAACTTAAGGTAAAGGAACTTCTAGGAGTCAGTGATCATAATATAATAGAACACACCTGAAAACGTGAGAGGGAGAAGCTAAAGTCAGGCGTACCAGTATTAAAGTGGAGTAAAGGGAATTATGGAGGCATGAGAGAGGAGCTGACCAAAGATGACTGGAGGGAGACGCTAGCGGGAATGGCGGCAAAGCGGCAAAGGCTGGAGTTTCTGGGAGCAATTCGGAAGGTGCAGGAGTGGCACATCCCAAAGAAGAAGTAGTATTCTAAAGGCAGGATGACGCAACCATGGCTGACAAAGGAAGTCAAAGACAACATAAAATCAAAAGCGAGGGAATATGATAAAGCAAAAGAGGATCAGGAAACTTTTAAAAAACAACAAAATGAATCTAAAAACCCAATAAGAAGGGAAAAGATGATATATGAAGGTAAGCTAGCCAATAACATCAAAGAAGATACTAAAAGATTTTGTTCAGATATACAGTATAAAGTGTAAAAGTGTAGAAAAAAAACCCACCTTAAATTCCTCCGTATACCTGTCTAGTAGTCTCTTAAACTTCACTAGTGTATCTGCCTCCACCACTGACTCAGGCAGTGCATTCCATGCACCAACGACTCTCTGAGTGAAAAACCTTCCTCTAATATCCCCCTTGAACTTCCCTCCCCTTACCTTAAAGCCATGTCCTCTTGTACTGAGCAGTGGTGCCCTGGGGAAGAGGCGCTGGCTGTCCACTCTGTCTATTCCTCTTAATATCTTGTACACCTCTATCATGTCTCCTATCATCCTCCTTCTCTCCAAAGAGTAAAGCCCTAGCTCCCTTAATCTCTGATCATAATTGATACTCTCTAAACCAGGAAGCATCCTGGTAAATCTCCTCTGTACCCTTTCCAATGCTTCCACATCCTTCCTATAGTGAGGCGACCAGAACTGGACACAGTACTCCAAGTGTGGCCTAACCAGAGTTTTACACCATTTCACTTCATTTCAAGAGGGTTAGAATATTAAAACAACGATGTAATGTTGAGGCTTTATAAGGCACTGGTGAGGCCTAGTTTGGAGTATTATATGTAGTTTTGAGCCCCTTATCTAATAAAGGATGTGCTGACATTGGAAAGGGTTCAGAGGAGGTTCACAGGAATGATTCTGGGAATGAAAGGGTTATTTTATGAGGAGCATTTGATGGCACTGGGCCTATACTCACAGGAATTCAGAAGAATGAGCAGAGATCTCATTGATACGTATCAAATGTTGAACAGCCTAGATAGAGTGGACATAGAGAGGATGTTTCCTAAACTGGCCGAGTCTAGGACCAGAGGGTACAACCTCAGAATAGAGGGATGCCCATTTATAACAAAGATGAGCAGAAATTTCTTTACCCTGTGGGCAGTGAATCTGTGGAATTCACTGCCATACGTGGCTGTGGTGGCCATGCCATTAGGTGTGTTTAGGCTGGAGGTTGATAAATTCTTTATTAACTATGACTTGAAAAGTTACAAGGAAAAGACAGGAGAATGGGGTTGAGAGAGAAATTGTATCAGCTTTGATGAAATGAATGAGCAGACTCGATTGGCAAAATGGCCTACTTTGCTCCTGTGTCTTCTGCTCTTATTATGCACTTCTGTTTTTCCTACATAATATAAACCTCTTGTTCTTGGAATTATGTTTGCAATCCATTTTTGCAACATCTCCAAAACTGTTAAATCTTTACTGAGTGGGTAACATTAAAGACATTGACGAAATAGGGACACAATACTGCATGACTATAAACTCTTAAAATATCAATGTTGTTTCAGTGTATGAGCCATACACTGATTGTGTGGATAGCCAGAAGCTTTTTCCCAGGGCTCAAATATCTAACACAAGGGGGCATAGTTTTAAGGTGCTTGGAAGTGGGTACAAGGGGGATGTCAGAGGCAAGTTCTTCACACACAGAGTGGTGGGTGCATGGAATGCGCCAGTGATGGTGGTAGAGGCAGATACAATAGGGACTTTTAAGAGACTCTTAGATAGGTACATGAAGCTTCGGAAAACAGAAGGCTGTGCAGTAGGGAAATTCTAGGCAGTTTCTAGAGTCGGTTGCATGGTCGGCACAACATTGTGGGCCAAAGGGCCTGTAATGTGCTGTAGGTTTTCTATGTTCTATTTAAAAACGTTGGCGATAGATTCTCATGCTTCCTACAGTACAGTTTTGCATATGTGTCACCAAGCTTCCAACAAACCAATTTCCATTATGATCTCAGCCTGGTGTTCTTACAACATTGTCAAACTTACATAAATCATTATCACTTCCAGATGGGCCAAGCTCTGACTGCCTAATACATCTGTCACCATCAACAACAATCTGAATACAATATTTTTCTATAAATACATCAAGTCTGCCAAGTGTTGAACAGTTAAAAGCCATTGTGTAAAGAACCGTAGCTTTAACAAAGAATACTTTGACTAATTTTAACAATGGTGCTATACTGTATTTAGATTAAGTGGTGCAGGTAAACCCAGGAAATGAAAACATGCACTTAAAGTTTATTACTTATCTTCCAAAAACACTTTAAATGGAGGTTGACATAGCACTCTGTACCTCTGAAATATAAAAACACCATCGATCATTCCTATAAGGAGCGCTGCCACAAGAAAGTAGCATCTATCATCCAGGACCTCCACCATCCAGGCCATGTTCTCTTCTCGATGCTGCCGTCAGAAAGGTGGCCCCAAATTGCTAGGTTCAGGAACAATTATTACACTTCAACCATCAGGCTCCTGAGCCAGGGTGGATAACTTCACTCACCACAACCTGAACTGATTCCACAGCATGTAAATTCACTCCCAAGGACGCTACGACGCAGGTTTTCAGTGCAATCTATCTGTTGATCTATCTGTTTATTTATTTCTTCATTCATTACATATTTATTTATGATTTGTATTTGTGGTGAACTACATATACCTGTCTGGACATGCCCCCCCCCCCTCCGCTGACTGCTCCTGTGGCTCCTCTCACAGACCCCGGTATAAAGGCGATTGAGGCCTGAGCCCTGCCCTCAGTCTCCAAGATGTAGCATGGTGGTCAATTGCTGCTTGTTCTTTCTTCCAGTCAATAAAAGCCAATATCTCGCCTCACGTCTCAGAGAGTAATTGATGGTGCATCAGTATTTGCACAAATTCTCTTCTTTTGCACCTTGGTTTCTTGCCAGTCTGTCTTTGTTGTGCAGTTTTCAATTATTCTGTTGCATTTCTCTGATCTACAGTGAACGCCTGCAATAAAATTAATTTCAGTGCTGTATATGTTGACATTTGAACTTTGAAATTTTGCTGAAGTATCTGAATGAACCATGCCATTAAAGCATCAATTTATTAAAAAAAAACAATAAACACAAGAAAATCTGCGGATGTTGGCAATCCAGAGCAATACACACAAAATGCTGGAAGAACTCAGCAGGTCAGGTAGCATCTATGGAAGTGAAGAAGTAGTCAACCTAGGGGGTCCCCCTAGGAGGGATCTAAAACTTCCAAGGCGAAAAGGGAAATGCTTAAAGGGGCTATGAAGGGAAATTTTTTTCACATAGAAATGGTGATTACATGGGACAAGCTGCCATAGGAAGTGCTAGAGGCAGGTATAGTTACATCTGAAAGGCATCAGAATAAGGTTTATTGTCACAGACATATGTCATGAAATTTGTTGCTTTTTGGCAGCAGTGCAGTACAAGACAAAAATTATGAAGAAGATGGATAGATAGACAGAAAGATTCAAGATTGTTTTGTGTCATTTCCAATACACAATCATAACGGAAAATTGTTACTCCGATCTGATGCAGCACACAAAAAAAAACAAGATAAAGAACACAATAATAAAAATACGTAATAAATATAAACACATAAGATAGCTTATAGACAGGACATACAGTAGATTGATTGTACACACATAGAGTACCTGCACATAAGGTGACTGACAGGAAATGGTAAAGTGGTGATGGGGGGAGGTTGTGGTGAGGTGCTTTAATGGATGGGTGTTGATCATCTTTACTGCTTGGGAAAAGTAACTGTTATGAGTCCGCTGGTCCTGGTGTGATGTTATGCACCTCCCTCCCTGATGGGACTGAGACAAACAGTGATGAGTAGGGTTGGTGGGATTCATCATGTTACTGGCCTTTTCTCAGCACTCTTCTGTGTATATGTTCTTGATGGCAGGTAGGCTGGTGCCAGTGATGCTTTGTCCAGTTTTGACTACCCGTGGTAGAGACGTCCTGTCTACTGTAGTGCAGCTTCCATACCATGCAGTGAAGTAGCATGTTAAGACACTCTCTATTACGCATCTGTAGAGGGTTACGAGTATAGATGTGCATTGTCCAGCTCTCTTCAGCCTCCTCAGAAAGTAAAGATATTGGTCAGCTTTCCTGATTGTGTTGGATGTGTTCTGAGACCATGAGAGGTCGTGCGCGATGAGCATTCCCAGAAGTTTGAAGCTGTTTCCACTGTTGTGCTGCCAAGAGAGGTGGGTGTGAGTTCTCCTGAAGTCAATAACTATCTCTTTTGTCTTGTTAACATTGAGGAAAAAGTTTTTTTTACCTGGCACCCAGCTTCGAGCTCTTCCACCTCCTCTCCGTAGGACGTCTCATCATTACTGGTGAAAAGCCCCACCACCCTGTGACATCAATGAACTTGACCACGTGATTACGTACAGTTGTGTGTCAGCAGAGTGTACAACAGTGTACTCAGCACACAGCCTGGGGTCATCCATGCTGAGGACGATGGGGAGGGAGGAACGGCAGTCCATCCTGATTATCTGAGGTCTGTTGGTTAGGAAGTCCGACACCCAGTTACACAGTATTTAGACCGAGGAGTAGGAACCTGTTCACCAAGGTCTGTGGGTGAATAGTGTTGAATGCTGAACTGACATCCAGAAACAACATTCTGATATAAGTGTCCTTGTTTTCTAGACATGGGGCATGATAGATGCTGAGGCATCAGTAATAGCATGGTTCCGTTCATAAACATATTGGTGAGTGTCACTGGAATGGAGTTTTTGCTATGTGCCATTTCCAGTCATTCAAAAGGGCTTCATGATGATTGGTGTCAGTTGACATTTAGCTCTGAAGCTGTAGATTTCTCTGTTATAGAGATAATGGAGGCTGATTTGAAGCCTGTATGAGTGAAGTGTTGAAGATGTCCATGAAGTCAGTGAGCTGGTGTGTGCACACTCACTGAATTCTCAGCCTGGGATGTTGTCTGGCCCAGCAACCTCACAGGGGGAGACTCTCCAGAGTCCTTCTCATATCTGCTGCTCAGCTGGAAGGGGAGGTAGCTTCCGTGGGTAGAGTTGCGTTGCATTCCCCATGCATGAAGGTTGTTTAGAGTGTTGTGGAGGGAGGCCTCACTGGTCCAGGCAGCACTGTTTTCCTTTACGTAGTCAGTAAATCACCTAATGCCCAGCCACATATGCTGGGTTCATTATCGGACAGATATTCCTCAATATTTTGTGCATCGGCAGTCTTTGTCCTCCTGATGCCAAACGTGACTTTTCCCCTGTCTGCTCTGAGAGTTGTTCCGTCTCCAGACTTGATGGCAGTGTCTCGGGCTTTTAGTGAGAGGTACACCTCTGCATTCAGCCAAGTCTTCTGGTTGGGCCATGAGATGAGTGTTCTTGAGGTTCATAGACAGAGAGGTAGGAGCAAGAGTAATAATGAGATAGCATTCAAGAATGGCAGAGGGGAAGAAGCTGCTCCCTTAAACACTGAGTCAGGTTCATGAATGGTAGGTCTCTCCTGTGGGAAGAGGCAAAGGCAGTTGCACATGTACCCTCCTGCAATTAAATGAGAGAGTGGAAACCTCCATGAAAAGTTCAACTCTTACTAGGATTGATACAGAGCTGTTATTTTCTTGGCTGGGGTATTGAGATCCAATCAAGATGCAGAACCTGTGCACAAATTTGAGCTGCAATACTGGCATCCAATAACATTTCAGTGTTGTAGGTGAATCACAGCTGAATTAACTTTAGAAACCTGCCACATTTTGGTAGACCAGCACTGAACGCTTCTTGTTAGTTTATTCTGTACCATCTTTTTCTCCCCAGATGCAAGTAATGTAAGAAATTGCTACAATACATCATCCCATTCAGATTCAGATTGAGCAATTAATTTTCCTTTTGTGTTCTCAGGAGTGTGAGGGAAATGGAACTTATTCTGTCATGCTAATTTAAAAAGTAGCTTTATTTCACCCTTCTTTTATCACTCAACAGATTTCTCTTCCAGAGGATTTATCATCAGTCAGTTTACAGCCTGGCAACTGCACTCTGTCTCACAGGATTTAATCATTCACCATCACGGCAAACTATCCACTCCCTTGGATAGCAAATGTACACTGGAACAGATAAGTTACTCTTTTATGTGACATGGAAACATTTCTTTACAACAATTATGGAGTCAGCATTCCAGCCATTGCACACTTCACAGTGTTATTTCAAACAGCCAAATAGACTTCGCTTGTAGAATTCACTGTGAATTACTTGTTTAAGTTTTAGTGTAATGAGTGGCAATAGTGCTTTAAAGAGCTGTGTGAATGTGGCCACCTTATTAAGTTCAGGACTAAAACTCAGTGAGATCTTCTGTTGCTGTAGTGCAGCCCATCCACTTTAAGGTTTGACATGTTGTGCATTCAGAGATGCTCTTCTGCACACCACTGTTGTAATGTCTGATAATCTGAGTTACTGTTGCCTTCCTGTCATCTTGAATCAGTCTGGTTGTTCGCTTCTAATCTCTCTCGTTAACAATGCGTTTACGCCCACAAAACTGCTACTCACTGCATGTTTTTTTTTGTGTTTTGCACCAGTGTCTGTAATCTGTTTTATGTAAAATTCTCAGAGACCAACAGTTTCTGAGATACTCACACCACCCCATCTGGCACCAGTTAATCTGTGGTGGAAGTTACTTAGATGGCATTTCTTCCCCATTCTGATGGTTGAGATGAACAACAACTGAACCTCTTCTTCTTCTTCTTGCAATGTTTATGGTGGTTGGCAGACCAGCATAAGGTGCATTACCACAACCTAATGAGTTGGGAACGTGCAGCAAAGAGGCATGAAGTACCCCTAAAAAACCAGCCCCCAACAACTCAAATAATATCGAAAAGTCTAATGTTTTTTAGGAGGTCAGATACGCACTTATATACATTATGATGGCAGTAATATTGTAACAAACTTTCCATGTTAATCTGTGTCTGTCCCAAAGATCTGAATTTAACAATTAGATGTTTCCTTTGCCACCTCATAAGAACAGAGTTCAAACAATGTATGCTGTATCATTTCTTGACAAGTGCACTCCCTACAAATGCCCATATCATGCACATTAATTCTGAATAAGAAATAATTCAACTGAGTATGCCCAATACATAAACATGTATAACTTCTTCCTTCTTTTTATACCAATCTCCCAGTTGATTTCCCACCATCCTCTGAATTTTATATATCATCCTTTCTTTTCCTTATCCCAACGCTGTTGCCCCAGTAATCAAATAGACTTTGAAATTATGACTTTCACCTCCCCTCCATGCAAAGGCACCACTACATTTATATCCTTAATTTTAAGTGTTTGCTTGACTAGAATGTCTGCACCACATTTCCTTCAACCCCAACACGGGTTGCGAAATGGATAAACAAGCCAAGACCCTTAACAGATTTTGTCAAATCTCAGGAAGAATATTTGGCCTGCAGTTTGAAATATCTGTTTAATAAATGTCAAAAACAGGAACGAATCAGAACAGAGAAGTACAGAATCAAGGCATACTTCTTCGACCCATTCCAAAGCTGAACTGACAGCAGCCATCTCAGACTGATGCTGTGTCTGATAATCATTTTAACAGTCACCTGTAATTTTGGAACATAAACAGGGACACCTGAATGACCTATCAATGGACCTTTTGAACACAAGCAGATATGTAAGAAGCCATAACATCTGCCTTGCACTTTGCTGAACATCCTGAACTACTGATATAAAATAATTTTTTCATTTAGATCTTTCCTTGAAGGCTTAACTCAACCACAGGCAATGGGAAAGCCCATGGAGGAGCAACAGGAGGAGGTAGACTGGGACCATACTCTGCATTAAACAACCCAAGATTTTATGCCCATTCATTTCCCATCCACCCATTAACTGAAGACCTCACAATTGCAGTGCTCCCGACACTCCCATTTTGGACCATTGCTAACTATAATGTGCATAGATGCAAAAGAACTTCACCCTTTTCTATCAGTAATGCTGAAATTGGGGATGATTTAATAGCACCACAGATAATCTCAATGCTTTAGCTCGATCTTTATCTTGGAGTTTTAAGACTGCTGGCGAGGCTGACCCATAAGCAAGACATCTATAATCAAAGACAGATCTGATTAAAGCAATATATATTTGTTTAAGTGACCTCCTACTCACACCCCAATCACACTCAACTATACACCAGAGCACATTAAGAGCTTTTTTACATTTCTCTAGAATTTTATTCACATGCACCTTTCATGTTAACCTTTTGTTCATCCACATACATAGAAACATTACACTGTTTAAGAGATTTACCAAATAATTTGAGATCAATTATGGGTAATTTGTTACTTTTAGAAAAACGAGTAACTTGAGCCGTTACAAATGAAAATGTAAACCTCCACCAACATCCCCATTCCTCTGCTTTATTAGTAGTTGCATGCATTTTCCTCACTATATAGTTTACATTCCTACCTCTCTCCCACATTGCACTATCATCAGCGTATAACGATTTGGAAGTGCCTGAGCCAACATTCAAGAAAACATCATTAATTATAAAATTAAAAATGAGTGGGCTATACACACTCCCCTGTGGAGTCCCATTCTCAATCTCATACCTCTTAGAGAATGTTGTTCCCACCTAACTTACATCTTCATATTACATAAAGAATATTGAATCCAATTGAACATTCTTCCAACTATTCCTATCTTTTTCCAGTTTAAGCAACAACCCTTGTGTCTATAATATATCCTAAGCTTTCTCTGTATCAAAGAAAACTGCTGCCATTGATTATTTTTTACCTTGGACTTTATGACTATCAGATTCCAAACTTAACGCTGAGTCTATGGTTATTCCCCCTTTACAAAATCCAGATTGGTGTATCGATAAGTCCCCACTGCTTTCCACAAAATAAGAAAGCCCTGCTATAACCATTCATTACATTATCTTACATACATGTGAAGTTAGCAAAATAGGTCAATATCTGGAAGGATCAGATTGATCTTCACCAGATTTCAATATATATAGTGGTAACAACAGCTCATTTCCAGGAAGCATTGCCCTTCAACCTATATTGTATTAAAAAAATTCAAAGCCGACATGTTTGGAATCAGATGATCATGCAAACATATAGCAAATGTTGTCTTTCCCAGGTGATGTATGACCAACACTATTAATAGCACTTTTAAGTCTAGGCAATATAAATTCAACATCCAAGCAGGAACTGAACATACTTCTCTCAGCATTCTGAGGATTGCTTGCCAGAACTGTTTCTCTAGAAGACCTCTCTTCTTTACTTAAATTGGCTGAACTATGTACACTGACATATGATTTTGTTAATATTTCTGCTTTTCAGAGTCAGTAACTGCAACTTTCTCCCCACCATACAAAAACAATTGTGCATCAAGTTTTCTAACTCTCCCATTTCTGTATTGTACCTCAACTTCATCTACCTGGATCTCTTTCCCAATGCTATTACAGTTTCTCCAATACATTTTCTTTGCCTTTCTCACTACTTTTCCAACTATAGCCTGAGTTCTTCTATTTTACTTGAAAGGTAAATAGGTGTAACACTGCCTAAAAGCTTTATTCAGCTCCTCCACAGCTCTTATACATTCATTCGTCCAGTCAGGGAACAGCTTTCCTTTTATTATCCCCCAGTCATCTGGGAATTGGTTCCTTAGGTATTGAGTTAATGGAGGTATCCTCCAAAACCAAATGATCAGGAAATCTGCTTTTACATAAATCATCAAATACATCCCAATTTTCCTCTTTAAAATTTCATCTCGCGATACGAGATCCTTTCCTCTATTCCCATTCTACAGATAATGGGGAAATGATCACTCCCCACTGTTTCATTATTATATGCACACTTGTTATATCCTCAAACACCAGCATGAGGTCCATAGCAGAAATACTGTTGTTAAATAGATTTATCTTTGTACTCCTACCATCATTCAAGCACATCACATTTCTTTCAGAAAGTCTTCTACCACTGTCTCATTCACATTTGTGTCACTGTAAACCCACAGAGTACTATGAGCATCAAAGTCCCCACACCCCATGACCTCAATTTTCCCTTTTCCACCCACACTTTCCAATGGATTAGGTATTTGACTTTCATGAAGGTTATAAAAACATAGTTCCCTGCACTGTTTGATTCTTTTTCCAAATTTCAGGCACGATTGACTCATAAGCAACTCTAATCTCTATTTTTGACAAAGGTAGCCACTCCTCCTCCATTAACTATTTTCTGATCGCATCTCATATCAACATAACCTTTTATCTTAGAACTTACACAAGATTTCAACCAGGCTTCCTGTACACATATAACTTCAATACATTTCTTAGATTCTTGATCGTTAGTTAACAGGCTTCTCGCATTAGTAAGATTAGAAAAAAAAACATTAGTAATCCCCTTTTAAAGTCTGAACATCATTTACTCCTCCTTGTAAGGCATCGTTAATAACTTTCAGAGTTAAGTCTTTTATCTTTTTGCTTCCTTTCATGTTTTATGACAATTATTTAGATGACAGAGTTGATGGCTTTGTGGCCAAGTTTGCAGATGGTACAAAGAAAGTTGGAGAGGCAAGTAGTGCTGAAGAAGCAGGGCGTCTGCAGAAGGACTTGGGCAAGTTGGGAGAATGGGTAAAGAAATGGCAGTGGAGCATAGTGTAGGGAAGTGTATGGTCATGCACATTGGTAAAAGGAATAAAGGCATGGACTATTTTCTAAATGGGGAGAACATTCACAGATCAGAGGTGCAAAGGGACTTGGGAGACCTGGTGCAGGATTCCCTAAAGGTTAATTTGCAGGTTGAATCAGTGGTAAGGAAGGCAAAAGCAATGTTAGCATTCATTTCAGGAGGGCTAGAATACAAAAGCAAGGATGTAATGCTGAGCCTTTGTAAGGCACTGGTCAGACTGCACTTGCAGTATTGTGAGCAGTTTTGGGCTGGCATTGGAGAGGGCACAGTGGAGGTTCACGAAAATGACCCCAAGAATGAAAGGATTATCCTATGAGGAGTGTTTGATAGCACTGGGCCTGTAATCACTGGAGTTTAGAAGAATGTGGGAGGATCTCATTGAAACCTATCGAATTTTGAAAGATCTAAATAGAGTAGATATGGAGAGGCTGTTTCTTATAGTGGGGGAATCTAGGACCAGAAGGAACAGCCTCAGAATAGAGGGACATCCATTTAGAAAATTTCTTCAGCCAGAGGGTGGTGAATCTGCAAAAATCATTGTCACAGAGGCTGTACAAGCCAAGTTATTGGGTATATTTAAGGTGGACGTTGATAGGTTCTTGATTAACCAGGGCATTTAACATTATAAGAAGAAGGCAGTGGAATGGGATTGAGAGGGATAATAAATCAGCCATGATGGAATGGCAGAAGAAGAGTCAATGCACTGAATGGCATAATTCTCTTCCTCTGTCTTATCTCTGCATGTTTTCTGTGGCTTTTAATTTAATTTCTATTTTTTTTGTCCTACTTTTAGTTTGTCCTGTAAAATTCACCACCTCTGCCATGAAAGTGACAAACTTTAGTTAACCAATGGGCCTTTCTTATACAATCCTGCACTTTACACACCATCATTAATCTATCTGCATTCCAGCTATTAATAGGTCTCATAGTTCATAACCAATGGTGGTAATGGGGATAAGCTCGCACTGCCTATTAAATGCTCCCAATACTGTGCATCCGAAATATCCTCTGACAACCAAGTCTAACTCCTGGCCTTCAAGTGTGGCTTAGCTACTAAGCCTGATGGAACCATTTCTTCTACAGGAGAAGGGGTGAAGTCAGGTTACTGGCATCTTAAAACCAGTCACTTCAATCAGATGGGACTTGCCAACTATGGTCGGCTCCTCATCTAGGAGAAGGAAAACTCTGATCTCAAACCCCCGCCTTCATGCAGCTATACCCACTCAAGGGGAATGGTTTGGGAGTAAATCCCTAGGAAAAATCCAGAGCTGGAGTCACTAAGGCAAGTCCTACATTGAGTTCAACGCTGACTGGCAAATCCTGTGACGCCACTGGTACCAAACTGTGTCAATCTCTGCCATTCCTTTAGGTTCATCAGCTGCATGGAGGGGGGAATGTGCTGCATAGGAACAGCTTGCTCTCTATACCATATTGTCCTGGCTTGCGTATTGACTTCAACAGCTTGGACACAACATCCATGGTCGACGCTGGCCAAGGGAGGCCATCAATAGGTCCAATTGACACTGTCCTCTGTTCTTTCTGCAGAGTCTCTGCATATGATATGACCATTTCCTCCCAAACACACTGCAATTCCACAGCTTTCTAATATACAGAACATCCTGAACCATTCTTAAAGCGTGCTTTAATACATCACCTTCATGCTGACTCAATATAATTCTTTGTCTATATCATTTTAATCAATCATGTAGTGGTTTAGCTAAAATCATTTTGAACCTATTGTACATTTGTTTTTAAATACTCTGCACCTATTTGTCATCGTCTAAAACAGGGGTTCCTAACGATTTTTTATGCCACCGGCCAATATCATTAAGCAAGGGGAATGTGGACCAGGTTGGAAAAATCTTGCCTGACCAATCTGTTGGAATTCTTTGAAGAAGTAACAAGCAGAATAGAATGAGGAGAAACAGTGGATGTTGTGTATTTGGATTTTCGGATGACTTTTGTCAAGGTGCTGCTCATGTGGCTGCTTAACAAGATAAGAACCCATGGTATTACAGGCAAGATACTAGCATGGATAGAGTATTGGCTAATTGGCAGAAGGGAAAGGGTGCGAATAAAATGAGCTTTTTCAGGTTGACTGCCAGTCACTAGTGGTGTTCTGCAGGGATTGTTGTTGAGACTGCTTCTTTTTTTTTACATCATATATCAATGATTTAATTATGAAATTGATGGATTTGTGGCCAGGTTTGCAGATGATACAGAGATAAGTGGAGGAGCAGGTAGTGTTAGGAAGCAGGGAGCGTGCAGATGTACTTAGACCAGGGGTTGCCAACCGTTTATTTATGCCATGGTCCAATACCACTAAGCAAGGTGTACATGGATCCCAAAACAATTCTAACCAAAACACGTGGACATGGGAAGGAATTTTACCCATTCTCTAATCATCAGGCTGCAGTTTAGCTGTTTTGAGCTATTCAAAATCACTGCAAATATGCTGTCACATTTATATAAGTTAATCTAAAATAAATGTTTGATCCTCCCAAGCCATTTATTGATGATTTTGAAACACCTTAAGGCATCACATTGGGCATCAACCCTAGGACGGAAGATGGGAAAGCCCCCATTATCAACTTCCAACATCATGAGGTTTGAATGCTTCTACCTAAAACAGGTGGGAGCTCTTACATTTTATAATCCACACCATTAATAATCTGATCAATCACCTTTACCAAATATAGCTTTGGTAGCAAATTACACCAACTACTTTTGCAGAAAATGGACAATAAGACTCTTTGGGAATGAAATGCCATCTATTGACCTTACAGCAATATAGTTATTATTTGCATTTTCTGACACTTACCTTGATACATACTGTGGAAGCCTTGTTTATTCTGGGAGTAATCACTGTGAAAGTATATGGTGGTTTCATGGGTGGTACTGAAAAGAGGTGCTGGAATCTGAGGACCACTAAATCTACCAATAATCATTCCAGTTGTTGCAGACCCACTCCTCACTTCCATATAATCGTGGATTGTCTCCGTGGAGAAATTAACAAACTGTAAGTGCACACCTAAAGATTTAAAAACACAATAAGTGGGAATTTAAATGAATTTAGTTCTTAAATGATCCATGACAAAAACCCACCACTGTTGACACACTCGTGCCTTCATAAATTAAGATGTGCATAAAGGATAATGAGTGGATTCAATTTGAAAGCCATGAAGTAGGAAGATCTTCCCATTCTGCCATATCAGTCCTTGCCACCTCTGGTTGGAGGAATAGCACCTCATATTCTGTCTGAGTAGCTTACAACCTGATGGCATGAACATCAACTTCACTAACTTTCAGTAATTTCACCTGTCTTCCCGTTCTGGCTCTCCTCTTGCCCCTTCACTTCTCCTCATCTGCTCATCACCTCCCACAGGTGCCCCTCTCCTTCGTAAGTTCCTTTTAACTTACCGAAGCCTATCGGTAGGGTTATTGACCATGTGCAATCCAAGCTGCTAGGGTAGTTTCCAGGGAAACCAGGGCTAAGGATAACTCCACTGAAATCAGTCAGAGAACCACCACACTGGGCTGCAAAAAAAAAACAAGTTTAGATATGAAGAAAAGTCAATAGAGTGAAAATGATATGTTGACGCATATACTGTCATCAACACATTTCAGAATTTTAAAACAATAACAAAAATACCAATCACATTTTCTTGGCAAGAAATAGAAGACAAGTGCTTAATTTTTGCCTCAACATCAGTTTGGGGCTAGTTTGGATTAGGATAAGACCATAAGACATAGAAGCAGAATTAGGCCATTCAGCCTATCAAGTCTGCTCCACCATTCCATCATGGCTGATATATTATCCCTCTCAACCCCATTCTCCTGCCTTCTCCCTATAATCTTTGACACACTGGCTAACCAAGAACCAATCAACCTCTGCTTTAAATATACTCAATGACTTGCCCTCCACAGCTGTTTGAGGCAAAAAATTCCACAGACTGACCACCCTCTTGCTAAAGAAATTCCCCCATCACCCCTGTTCTAAATGGACAGCCTTGTGTGCCCTTGGTCCCAGATTTCCCCACAACAAGAAATATCTTCTCCACATCCACTCTATCTAGGCCTTTCAACATTTGATGGACTTCAGTGAATTCCCCTTCATGCTTCTAAATTCCGGCGAATACAGGCCCAGAGCCATCAAACGCTCCTCACACATTAACTCTTTCATTCCTGAAATCAGTCTTGTGAACCTCCAATGGACCCTTTCCAATGCCAGTATATCTTTTCTTAGATAAGGGGGCCCAAAATTGCTCATAATGCACCAAGTGTGTTCTGACCAATGCCTTATATTACATCCTCGCTTTTATATTTCAGTCCACTCAAAATGAATGCTATCATTGCATTTGTCTTCCTCACTACTGACTTAACCTGTAATTTAATCTTTCGGGAATCCTGCATCAGTACTCCCAAATTTCACGACATATGTCAGTGATATTAAACCTGGTTCTGATGCTGATTCTGAGAAATCAGTTCTAATTGCTCTCAGGTGTAACAGATTGTTATTCACATACGAGGGCCAGAAGTATATCTGTGCTGAGAGACAACCTCAGCCACTGCTATCTTCTGCAAGGGATTGCAAAAATCTGTTTTTCATTAGAAACCAACTATCAACACATTGGTTTAAGTTGGTGCTGGTGAAGCACAGCGACAACTTTTTGGTACTAAACAAAACAAACAGAATTATTAATTTTTGTATAAGTCACACTTTTTCTGTTAAATGATCACTAAACTCAGTAGCCTCAACACTCCTTTGGAGCTGAGCTTTTGAGCTGCCTGGCATTTTTACAGTGTGAACTGAAGTCTTGAAGGTGCAGTACAGTTGTAACGTGGCAGGTATGGGCCGAATCGAGGACGCAGGGCCTAGGCCCAAGAGCAGGTAATTATCCATCGTTTGGCCACTGATGGAGCAGACTTGGATGCGACTCGATGCAGCAGAAGTGAGGAGAGTGGAGACGAGGCAGAGTCGAGGTGACAGAGCCTGAGCCGGGTCTGACAGTGAGGAACTCTGTTCAAATGCCAGGCCGGATTGAAAAGGTCAGGGTATCAGGGACAGAGGCAATGGACGGGCTAGTTCAGTCTTTTGCTCCATAAGGTTTACTCGGTTCAAGGCAGGACTGAGGCTGTGGTCTGCAACTAATGGACTCCTGGATCAGCAGCAGTGATGACTGTCTTCATGGCTGTGGACTCAATTTTGTGAACTTCAGTTCTGAATGTTATTGAGAAACATAGAAAACCTACAATGCAATACAGGCCCTTCGACCCACAAAGTTGTGCCAAACATGACCAAACCTTAGAAATTACTAGGGTTACCCATAGCCCTCTATTTTTCTAAGCTCCATGTACCTATCTAAAAGTTTCTTAAAAGACCCTATCGTATCCGCCTCCACCACCGTTGCCAGCAGCCCATTCCACACACTCACCACTGTCTGCGTAAAAAACCTACCCCTGACATTTCCTCTGTACCTACTCCTCAGCACCTTAAACCTGTGCCGTCTAGTGGCAGCCATTTCAGCCCTGGGAAAAAGCCTCTGACTATCCACACGATCAATGCCTTTCATCATCTTATACACCTCTATCAGGTCACCTCTCATCTTCCGTCGCTCCAAGGAGAAAAGGCCGAGTTCACTCAACCTGTCCTCATAAGGCATTCTTCCCAATCCAGGCAACATCTTTGTAAATTTCCTCTGCACCCTTTCTGTGGTTTCCACATCCTTCCTGTAGTGAGGCGAGCAGAATTGAGCACAGTACTCCAAGTGAGGTCTGACCAGGGCCCTATATAGCTGCAACAATTTAAACACAGGTTTAAGGTGCTGCGGAGTAGGTACAGAGGAGATGTCAGGGGTAAGTTTTTTACTCAGAGAGTGGTGACTGTGTGGAATGGGCTGCTGGCAACGGTGGTGGAGGCGGATACAATAGGGTCTTTTAAGAGACTTTTAGATAGGTACAGGGAACATAGAAAAATAGAGGGCTATGAGTAAGCCGAGTAATTTCTAAGGTAGGGACATGTTCAGCACAACTTTGTGGGCCGAAGGGCCTGTATCGTGCTGTAGGTCTTCTATGTTTCTATGTTAACATTAACTCTCAGCTCCTAAATTCAATTCCACGATTGATGAAGGCCAATACACCGTATGCCTTCTTAACCACGGGGTCAACCTTCACAGCTGCTTTGAGCGTCCTATGGACTCTCACCCCAAGATCCCCCCTCTGATCCTTCACACTGCCAAGCATCTTACCATTAGAACTATATTCTGGCATCATATTTGCTTACTTTTATGATTTGCATGATTTAGTTTTATTTATGTTTGGTTTTTGACAGTCTTTTTTTCAATGGGTTCTTTTGGATTTCTTTGTTTTGTGGATACCTGTAAGGAGACGCATCTCTATATTATAAATAGTAAATATAATTTGATAATAAATATACTTTGAGCTTTGAAGGAGGCTTAACTTAGGGTGAGATCTAAGTGGACTGCTGAGCCACTGGGAGGTTCTACCTGATTTTAATTTAAATGATCTGATCAATCTCAATGTAAAGCAACAAGGTTTACATTTTCTTCCAAAAGATTTTATAGATACGTGAAAAGAAAAAGATTGGTCAAGACAAATGTAGGTCCTTTACAGTCAGAAACAGGTGAATTGATCATAGGGAACAAAGACCTGGCAGAACAATTGAATAACTACTTTGGACATAAATAATCTTCCGGAAATAGTAAGGGACCGAGGGTCTAGTGAGATGGAGGAACTGAGGGAAATACATGTTAGTAGGGAAGTGGTGTTAGGTAAATTGAAGGGATTAAAGGCAGATAAATCCCCAGAGCCCGATGGTCTGCATCCCAGAGTGCTTAAGGAAGTAGCCCAAGAAATAGTGGATGCATTAGTGATAGTTTTTCAAAATTCCTTAGATTCTGGATTAGTTCCTGAGGATTGGAGGGTGGCTAATGCAACCCTACTTTTTTAAAAAGGAGGGAGAGAGAAACCGGGGAATTATAGACTGGTTAGTCTGACATCGGTGGTGGGGAAAATGCTAGAGTCGGTTATCAAAGATGTGATAACAGCACATTTGGAAAGAGGTGAAATCATCGGACAAAATTAACATGGATTTGTGAAAGGAAAATCATGTCTGACAAATCTTATGGAATTTTTTGAAGATGTAACTAGTAGAGTGGATAGGAGAGAGCCAGTGGATGTGGTATATTTAGATTTTCAAAAGGCTTTTGACAAGGTCCCACACAGGAGATTAGTGTGCAAACTTAAAGCACACGGTATTGGGGGTATGGTATTGATGTGGATAGAGTATTGGTTGGCAGACAGGAAGCAAAGAGTGGGAGTAAATGGGGCCTTTTCAGAATGGCAGGCAGTGACTAGTGAGGTACCACAAGGCTCAGTGCTGGGACCCCAGTTGTTTACAATATATATTAATGATTTAGATGAGGGAATTAAATACAGCATCTCCAAGTTTGCGGATGACACGAAGCTGGGTGGTGGTGTTAGCTGTGAGGAGGATGCTAAGAGGATGCAGGGTGACTTGGATAGGTTAGGTGAATGGGCAAATTCATGGCAGATGCAATTTAATGCGGATAAATGTGAGGTTATCCACTTTGGTTGCAAGAACAGGAAAACAGATTATTATCCGAACGGTGGCTGATTAGGAAATGGGGAGATGCAACGAGACCTAGATGTCATTGTACACCAGTCATTGAAGGTGGGCATGCAGGTACAGCAGGTGGGGTAAAAGGCAAATGGTATGTTGGCATTCATAGCAAAAGGATTTGAATACAGGAGCAGGGAGGTTCTACTGCAGTTGTACAAGGCCTTGGTGAGACCTCACCTAGAATATTGTGTGCAGTTTTGGTCCCCTAATCTGAGGAAAGACATTCTTGCCATAGAGGGAGTTCAGAGAAGGTTCACCAGATTGATTCCTGGGATGGCAGGTCTTTCATATGAAGAAAGATTGGATCGACTAGGCTTATACTCGCTGGAATTTAGAAGATTGAGGGGGGATCTTATTGAAACGTACAAAATTCTAAAGGGATTGGACAGGCTAGATGCAAGAAGATTGTTTCCAATGTTGGGGAAGTCCAGAACGAGGGGTCACAGTTTAAGGATAAAGGGGAAGCCTTTTAGGACCAAGATGAGGAGAAACTTCTTCACACAGAGAGTGGTGAATCTGTGGAATTCTCTGCCACAGGAAACAGTTGAGGCCAGTTCATTGGCTATATTTAGGAGGAAGTTAGATATGGCCCTTGTGGCTAAAGGGATCGGGGGTATGGAGAGAAAGCAGTTACAGGGTTCTGAGTTGGATGATCAGCCATGATCATACTGAATGGCGGTGTATGCTTGAAGGGCCAAATGGACTACTCCTGCACCTATTTTCTATGCTTCTATGTTTCTAAATACTAAGAAGCAAATCTGCATCCCCAAAAATATGAGTATGATCACCTTGAGAGCACCCTCAGTAGCACTTAAAGTATCCTTGCTGTTGCACTTCCGAAAGGCAAGGTGTCTACAGAAGGACTTCCACAAATTAGGAGAATCGGCAAAGTAGTGGCAGATGGAATATAGTATACAGAAGTGTATGGTCATGCACTTTGGTAGAAGGAATGAAGGAATAGACTATTTTCCAAACAGGAAAAAATAAAATCATTAATCAGAGGTGCTAAAGAACTTGGGAGTCCTTGTGAAGGATTCCCGAAAAGTTAACTAGCAGGTTGAGTCGGTAGTAAGGTTAGAGTTCATTTTGATAAGACCAGAATATAAAAGCAAGGATGTAATGCTGAGGCTTTATAAGGCATTGGTCACTTCACGCTTTGAGTATTATGAACAGTTTTGAGTCCAATGCCAATAAGGATGTTTTGGCATTGAAGTGTTTAATGGCTCCGGGCCTATACTCTCTAGAATATAGAAGAAGGGTGAAGTGGGGGGAGATCTAATTGAAATCCTATGTAATATTGAAAGGCCAAGATAGAGTGGATGAGAAATGCAGGTTTTCTGTCCAGACCAGAGGGCACACCTTCAGAACAGAGGTGGGGAAGAACTTCTCAAGCTAGGGCATGATGAATCTGTGGAGTTTGTTGCCACAGACAGCCGTAGAAGCCAAGCCATTGGGTACATTTAAAGCAAAGGTTGGTAAGTCATTGGGTGTATTTAAAGTAAAGGTTGATAAGCTCTTGATTAATCACAGTGTCAAAGGTTATGGGGAGAAGTCAGGGGAATGCGGTTGAGAGGGACAATAAATCAGACATGATGGCATGGCAGAGCAGACACAACAGACTGAATGGACTAACTCTGCTCCTACATTTTATGGTCTTGTGGTTCTATTATGTCCAACACATCTGAGACTTCACCTTCCTGCAGTAATAAGGCTGTATCAGTTCAAATTTTAGGAGGTATCGTTTCCTGGTAATTTAAAATTTGAGCTGTAAAACATTGGAAAAAGTATAAATCCAGGGATTTTTATCATATTAACAATATACTATTTAAGATTTTTATAATACTATGACAGTAAAAATAATATTTTTATTTTAATTAAACAAATATAACAATGCAGTTATAATGATTATCATTCGATGATACTTAAGAAACTTATGAACAACCTAGCCGACATGAAAAAGCTTAGTCATTATGAAAAACCATCCGTAGCTATATTCAGGAGGAAATGCTTGAAAGAAGTCTGCAGGTTGAAGCAGCATGATACAATGCTGATATACTCTTATCACTTATATGATTTCATGTACAACTAATTATTGGTTTCAGCAGCTAAAAAGCTGAGCACTGAACAGCAGCTTTGGATGACATAGACTGAGAAAACAATATTGTAGATCACAGATAATAATAAATGACTTTGTTGATCTTGCCAGGAAAGCATCTTTGATGAAGTATATTGGTTTAAATAAAATGGTTGCAAGACAATGTGGTGTAAGCATATAATCAATGTACCCTGTAATTTCGCTTTACAGCTCCGCAGACCAAACATTGCTCTGAGCAGGAAATTTTTACATAGCCTGAAAACTGTGTGGAGCTTTAAATGTTCCTTTCTGTCGATGGGAGTCAGCGTTCAGTGGGCCAACAGCTTATTATTAATGAGTTACCAGCTTCCATTCTGTGTTTATTGTTACAATTTGTAACAGTGGTGTAAATTGAAACACTGACAACGTAAATATGTTAGGCTCTAAAATGTTTCAAAATAAAGGTTGTGGTACATTCATTACTTAGAAAATGCTTAATTGCTTGCAGGTGATTTCAGGTTATGTTAACATAGATTTCAAAATTATATTGTCATTATATAAAGAAATATTCTAGCTGTGAAGCAACAAAGACTCTATGCAGGAGCGTTTCAGTTACTGCACAGCTTAGCGAGAACAACGTACATAATACAAGCACACATGTAGAGAGACAAAATAAACAAGCTGTGTGTGCATTTTAGGTGTTTCCCATCTCTCTCAAGTATTCATTCTTTTCCTACTCGTTGGGAAAATAAATATTCACTCTGTAGTGAGTCTGAAAATAACTCATGAAGAGAAAATGCAGACTTCAGACCAAGCAAGAAGATGTTCCTGCCAGATTGAAGTGTGAAGAGAATACCAGCCAAAAGCTCTGCAGATAATGTGGGAGTAAGAGTCTCCCAGGTGTACACTTCAGCAAACACTGACACAGTTCTTGCAGAGAAGAGTGAGGCCATGCAGAATTAGAATGATCTCTCAATGAGTGTAAATAAACACATTAAGGCATGGTGATTAGATTACTGAGCTAGAGAGTGCAGCTCTTAAACTAGTTAGGCATCAAAGAGATGAGACACTGTAACATTTTCAATTTTCAGTAGGACTGTGATCATAAGAAGATAAATGGTCCTCAGATTCAGGCTGGTTCTATTCAAAGCCTTTGTGAATACAATCAAGTTTGTCACCAAAGACACTCTCAAATTTCTATAAATGTAACATGTATTCTAATTGGCTGCATCACTATCTGGTATGGGGGGCGGGGGGGGGGGGTGGCTACTACATGGGATTAAAGTAAGCTGCAGAGCGTTGTGAACTTGGTCAGCTTCATGATGGAGCTTCCCAGGCATCCAGGACGCCTTCAAGCAGCGGAGCCTCAAAAAGCCCACATCCATTATTAAGGACACCTGTAACCCAGGACATGCCCCCTTCTCATTGTTACCATCAGGAAAGAGGTACAGAAGCCTAAAGGCACACACTCAGAGATTCAGTAATAGCTCCTTCCCTTCTGCCATCTGATTTCTGAATGAATGTTGAACCCATCAATACTACATCACTACTTATTAAATTCAGCTACACACATATATGACCTTCTGGCCCAAGATGCTCAGACCACCCAATTAAGCCTATACAACCTATTAAACAACTAACCCATACATCTTTGGAAAGTGGGAGGAAACCGGAACATTAGAACAAAATTGATGCCGTCTAGGGGAGGGCGTACAAATTCCTTACAGAGAGAGGCAGAATTGAACCCAGGTGATGTGAAGCATTATAGTAACTGCATAAAGGAAACCCACTCGGTTAACAGAAGTGGATTCAATAATGTACCGTAGATATCTATTAATGTTGTAATTAACATTAGCGAGGCGGCATTAATGGAAGCGAGGCGAGCGGGCAGGAGTTCGTGCCAGGAAAAAAGCAAGTCCTAGCTGGCTGGCTCTCCCGTCCATTCTGCTCTCCAATGGACATTAAATTGGACTATATCTGTGGCAACAAAATACTCGGCATGAGTACAGAAACAGACAGAATCCTGGGCGCCGCCATTCAGCTGATTATTTATGTAACATCGGATTACCAACCTGCTGATCTCTGCTGTGCCTATTGTCTTGTTTATTATTTATAACTGTTTATTATGAACACTGTTCTGTGCACTTTATGCAGTCCTGGGTAGGTCTGTAGTCTAGTGTAGTTTTTGTGTTAGTTTATGTGGATCAGTGTAGTTTTTGTATTGTTCATGTAGCACCATAATCTTGAAAAACGTTGTCTCGCTTTTATCGTGTACTGTACCAGCAGTTATGGTCGAAATGACAATAAAAGCAACTTGTCTTGACTTGAAAGATGATTTGTTTAGAATAGAATAGAACTTGATTGTCATTGCTCAAGACAAGGAGATTGTGGTGTTACACCAGTCCATGTAAAATAGATGTTTACAATACGTGTGGTTCAGCTAACTTAAACACTAAATTTCCAATATTTACATGCAACAGTGGCTTTGATAGTCCATAACACTCAAAGGCCGGGGAGTGGGGTGGCATTATTCAGCTACACAACAGCCCTCAGGAAGAAACTGTTTTTTAGTCTTTCTGCCTTGGCTAATATGTTTCTGTATCTTCTACCAGATGGCAGGACATTGAACTGACAGTGTTTGGGATCAGAAGGGTATTTAATGATTTTACAAATGCGCTTTAGGCATCAACAGTTGTAGATTGTTTCTAGGTCCAGTAGATGAGTACCAATGACATGTTGAAGTTTCCTAATCACCCGCTGGAGTGCTTTGTGATCTGTCTTGCCGTCGTTAGAGTACCACACTCATTCCATATGTACCACATATTAGAGTACCACACTGTCATTCCATACTCTCTATTGCACATTGATGAATGTTGGCCAGCAAACTTTTGGGGCAAACTAGCTCTCCTAAAGCACGTCAGGTGGCATAGTCACTTTTGTGCCTTCCCTACTCTCGAAGCTAAGCTCTCAAGAGAGCTCCTCAATGATGTTCATCCCCAAAAACCCATTCCACTACATCACCATTTATGAATAATGGGGCTTCTTCAGGACCTCTTTTTTTTCCTGGTCAATGATAATTTCCTTTGTCTTCTTAATGCTTTGTGAAGCTACCGCAGAAGTCACAGGATCAATTACATTCTCCTCCTCATCATCATTATTATTATGTGCCATGCTGTATGGTGAACATCTTGTAAACCATGATCAGTGAAATTATTCAGACTCTCTAAAGGAATTATGTAGCAGTGGGTGCTCAAGGTCACAAACAAGAGAAAATCTTCAGATGCTGGAAATCCAAAGCAACGCATACACAAAATGCTGGAGGAACTCAGCAGGCAAGGCAGTATCTGTGGAAAAGAATAAACAGCCGATGTTTTGGGCCAAGACCCTTCATCAGGACCCTTCAAAACACAACATTTCATATGGGTTATACCCCTGCTCAAAGCGATTTAAGACACATTTCAGTGTTGCTCAGCTAAATCTGGAGAGGTCAGTGGAAAAAGTAAGTAAAAAAAAGCAAAATTATGACTCAGGCCTTGAAAGTAAATTGCTTTAATATTTTTCAGTGGAGTTTGTACGTTAACAAGATTTGGCATTCAAAAATGAGTACATTTGACAGGATATAATACAAAGAGATGCCTTTGGAAAATAGAAGACAACATAATAAGAGAACACTAAAAATACTTAATCCCTATCAGTCATGTACACCTAAACATTGTAGAGTTTTGTGATCATGAATGTATACCAGATATTAATTAGTCAAGAGGTTGTAGAATGAAGACAAAAGGATTCTGCTAAACCGAATCAAGGAGTGAACAACAATGGCCTTCACCTCTTTGAGAAGATCAGAAGTTTAGAAAACCTGCGGAACTATTAAGTACTGTTTCTTTTTAAGAAAGAGAAAGAATGTTGTGTACATAAATATGGAAAGTAGGAGTGATATCTCAGCACACACACAGCACAGCTGGCAAACTTAATAAGCAAGATGCTCGGGTCGATAAGTCCGTCAGTGATTCATTGTATTCCTGGCAATACATTCCATTAGAATAAGAACCCGCATATAAATTCATAGATTACATGAAGACAGAAGAGATGAAATTGTTTTGAAAGAAAAATAATCAGCATGTTATTCAATGTGTTGATTATCGCTCTGGAGTCTATAATAACTCTGAAGGTGAATTTAGTTTTTTTTCTTCGTAAAACAAATCATCATCTCCAGGACTTTGGGAGTCATTGGGTACAACGTGACTTGTGAGTCCTCATGCAGGATTCCCTGAAGCAGGGGTTTCCAACGTTGGGTCCATGGACCCCCTCAGTTAATGGTAGGGGTCCATGGCATGAAAAAGGTTGGGAACCTCTGCCCTAAAAGTTAACTTGCAGGTGAGGAAGACAAATAAAATATTAGCATTAATTTCAAGATGATGAGAATATTAAAGCAAGGATGTAATGCTAAGGCTTTATAAGGCATAGGTGAAGACTCACTTAGAATATTATGAGCAGTTTGGGGCCCCTTATCTGAGAAACATGTGCTCTTATTAGAGAGGCTTCAGAGAAGGCTCATGAGAAGGATTCTTGGAATTAAAGGGTTCTCATACAGGGAGCATGTGTTGGCTCTGGGCCTCTGCTTGCTGGAATTTAGAAGAATGAGGAGGGGACTCTTATTGAAACCTACCAAATTTTGAAAGGCATAGATAGAGTGAATGTGTAAAGGATGTTTTCTATAGTGGGAGCGTCTTGGTCTGGAGCACACAGCCTCAGAATAGAAGGACATCCTTTAGACCATAAGACCATCTGATATAGGAGGAAGGTCATTTGACCCATCGAGTCTACTCTGCCAGTCATGGGCTGATCCAATTATTCCATTCATCCCCTCTCCCCTGCCTTCTCTCCATACCCTTTGATGCCTTGGCTAATCAAGAACCTATCTATCTCTGCCTTAAATACACCTAATGACTTGGCCTCCACAGCTCATGGCAAGAATTCCATGGATTTTCCACCATCTGACTAAAGTAATTTTTCAGCATCTCTGTTCCAAATGGAAGTCCTTCAATCTTAAAGTCGTGCCCTCTTGTCCTGGACTCCTCTACCAAGGGAAATAACATTGCCCTATCTAATCTGTTCAGGACTTTTAACATTTGGAAAGTTTCTATGAGATCCCCCCTCATTCTCCCGAACTCCATGGAATACAGCTCAAGAGCTGCCAGATGTCCTTCATATGGTAACCCTTTCATTCCCAGAATCATTCTCGTGAATCTTCTCTGAACTCTTTCCAATGTCAGTATATCCTTTCTAAAATAAGGAGCCCAAAACTGCACACAATACTCCAAGTGCCGTCTCATATAGAGCTTCAACATCATATCCCTGCTCTTATACGCTTTACCTTCAGAAATGAATACCAACATTACATTTGCCTTCTTCACCACCGACTCAGCCTGGAGGTTAACCTTTAGGGTATCCTGCACAAGGACTCCTAAATCCTTTTGCATCTCTGCATTTTGAATTCTCTCCCCATCTAAATAATAGTCTGCCCATTTAGTCTCCATTTAGAATGGAGATAAAGAGCAATTTGTTTAACCAGAGAGTGATGAATCTGTGGAATCTGTTGCTACAGGCAGCTTTGAAGGCCAGGTCATTGGGTGTATTTAAAGTGGAAGTTGATAGGTTCTTGATTTAACAGGGCATGAAAGGTTACAGGGTGAAAGCAGTAGAATAGGGTTGAGAAGAGAAAATAGATCAGCCATGAAGAAATGGCAGAACAGACTTGATGGGCTGAATGGCCCATATTCTGCTCCTATCTCTTATCGACTTCTGGACCTCCTGGTAATTTCACAATAAAGTGTCAGAAATTATTAACTAAAGTCATTTCATATCATATCACAACAAAAAAAAGTTGCAAACAATGAAGGGAAGAAATCTTCAACACCATCACAACCTTGGCCACTCACAGAAACCTGCTTGCAAGGAAAATCGTAATTTTTTGGTAGACGTATTTCATGATTTTAATAGTGGGCCAAATGGTGCTGGTTTTTGCTGGTCATTCAGTTATCACCTTTGACATTCAGCTATGTGTATGATATTACTCACAATCTTCCAAGTAAACAGTAATGTACTAAGTCTGGGATTTACTAAAGGAATTGCTGCCTCTTTACTCTCCAGAAAACTCAAGCCCATGCCAGGCCTGAAATAGCTCAGGACCCAAGACCCCAGCATGATTTCAATGAGAATTGTGCAGTCCTCTGCAAAACTCTTAGGCACATATATTTGTAGTTGGGTGCCAAAGATGTTTGCACAGTATTTTATTTGTCAACCAAGGAGTAGAGATTGAGTTTCTAAATCTGGCAAGAACAAGGAGTGTTGGGAATGACAAGGGTAGAGCACTGCAGGTGGGGTCATTTGATTCCAAACAATTGGTTTATTGATCAATCATTACAGAAGGCCTCTCTGGTGCTTCCTGCTCTCTCTCCTCTCACCTCCCCCTTTCTCAACCATGATTCTCCTCTCCCTGTCCCCTTCCCACTCTCAGTCCACAATAGAGACGCATATCAGAATCAGGTTTATCATTTCTCACATCTGTCATGTTTTTTTTTGCAGTAGTATTATTAGACCATAATACATAAAATTAGTGTGGCACTGTGCAGAAGTCTGAGGCAACCTCGTGCTATGTACAGTATGCGCCAAAGCCTTTTACACAATACTGTATGCATGATGATTAGGAAGCAATGAGAGAAACTAAATCAGTTGCATCTTTCAGTATATTGCATAAGTTGATCAGTTAACCTAAACGTTTACAAATGTGATTTATTTTAAAGGCCTGGATAGAGCAGACGTGGAGAAGATTTTTCCTATAGTGGGTTAGTCTAGGACTAGAGTACGTAACCTCAGAATAGAAGGACATCCCTTTAGAACAGAGATGAGAAGGAATTTCTTCAGCCAAAGTCATTGAATCTGTGCCAAGTCATTGTGTATATTTAAAGCAGAGATTGACAGGTTCTTGATTAGTAGGAGTGTGAAAGCTATAGGACAAGGCAGGAGAATGAGCATGAGATGGATAATAAATCAGCCATGGTGGAATGGTGGAGTAGACTTGCTGGTCTGATTGGCCTAATATTGCTCCTATCTCTTATGGTCTTTGATTAACATTTGATTTTTTCTTTTACTTGTCTACTTCAATTTTGATAGATTTTGAACATCTCTGAATGTCAGAGATATTAAAATGGATAAAGATCACAGAAAGGCTTTACAGCAAAGCTATGACTCCAACTGTGCTGATGTTCAGAGATATTTCATGGCACATGCCTACAAGCTGTCCAAAAGAGGATGGATTGCCACTCTTGTCGGACTGCTGGTCCTCAGAGCACATTGTGGGTAGTGAAACGTATGAGCAGAAGCTCAAAATTACAAAGTTCAAAGGAAGATAGGTTGAATGAGCTAGGGCTTTTCTCTCTGGAGCAATGACCTATGATAAGGGTTTACAACATGTTCACAGGCATAGGTTAATTGGATAGCCAGAGACTTTTCCCCAGGGCAGAAGTGGCTAATATAGAGGAAGCATAACTTTAAAGTGATTGGAGGAATGTACACCACCTATAAAAAGTATTCACCCCTTGGAATTTTTCATGTTTTATTGTTTTACAACCTTTATTCGCGGTAGATTTAATTAGGTTTTTATTGACACTGAACAAAATCTTAAAGTGAAAACAGATCTCTACAAAGTGATCTGAATCACTTACAAACTTAAAACAATTTTCCTTGTTGTGCTGTATTTCATTGTAACCCTTCAATTAATAAATAAATAAATAACATGTACATGATTTTTCAGTTTTCATTCTAAATATCCATAGAATGCACATTACAAGAAAACATTTAAAGAGTTGCGTAGTTTTCAGGCCATGTAAAAATGAATGGAAAGCGGAATGAGTGAAAGAAAAACTAACTCCAGTGTGGACTTTGGTCTGTAAAGGATGCTGCTATACCATTGATACATTGTAAGCTAGTGTAGATACATACACAAATAGTCCTTTATTTATCGAGATAGAATAAACCCTTTCGGTGGCACCACCCAGTAATCCCCATTTAACCTTAGACTAATCACAGGACTATTTACAATGACCAATTAACCTACCAACCGGTATGTCTTTGGACTTTTGGGAGGAAACCAGAGCACCCAGAGAAAATTCACACGGACTAGAATGTATAAGCTCCTTACAAACAGTGGCGGGAAATGAACCCGAGTCACTGATATGATAAAGCTTAGAACTTGCAGACTCATTTGATAAGGAAAGATGTACTGTTTCACACTGAGTCTACCATTTTGGACAGGAAACATAAACACACATCCTGAACACCATCTTGCACAGAAAGCACTGCATTTTCAATTTAAATGCATTAATTTTGAATCAACAACACCTCCTACTTCACTCAATGGGCATAATGATCTGTTACAGAAACAACATGGTTTTTACTTCAACTAAAATTTACCGTCAATTAAAAGGTACTTGTGTGTGAGAGGGAGAGGAAGGTCAGGAGACAGGAATGCATGAAAATCAATCTGATTAATTGCTTCACAAAATGCAAACCCACATACCTATACACATTGGAATAGGGTAATTCCATCTTCGGACTGGTCCTGGCATACATGTTATATGTGAATGCCCCTGAAAAAAAAATTTAAAAAACACCTCTTTTATTTTAATAAATAAACATACTGTGATGCTGCCTTACAAGAAAAGACAAGCATACTTTAAGAACAAATGAATGGAGGGATAACCAGGACAATGAAGGACTCAATTGCTATCAGAAAACAGGGCTGTGAATAAAATTAACACACTGCACTGGAATTTAACACTGGTGTATTTTTATTTAATGAAAATGGCAAATAAATCAATGACTTGCAATGTTAAAGGCAGCAAAGATAGCTAAAAATTTTCAAGTTCGGTGAAAGGGTTAATTAGAGTGTAGTGTGAGCAGGGAAGGGAGAGATGTGGATGGAGATTGTGGATTAGGATGCTAAATTCTGGGTGACCAGGAATCGCTGGTGATAACGGCCATGAGACTAGTGGCTCAAGTCATACAATGGTCATCAGGGAAGAGAGATTTTCATCATTCATTGGAAGCGGCTGCATTCAATTCCAAGGAGGTCGGCTGGGACATTCAAATCAAAAAGTTGGATCTTCTGTGTGGTAATGCAAGTTCACTGGCCGTAATCTTTAGATGGGGTGAATGGGGGAGGGTGTGGAGGCAAAAAGGAATTGGGTAAGTAAAGGGAACCTGCACATTGGGTTCTCACGGTCATTTCTGGACTAAATAATTTCTACATGACTGGCCTCAGAATGGTGTGACTGCTGCACAATGTTAGATTCAGGTTCGTATTCATACTTAATTATTACACTACATCAAAACATACAGTGAAATTATGCCATTCGTATTAGCAAACAACACACCTAAGGATGTGTTGGAGGTAGCCTGAAAGATGCAAGCCTGGAGGTTTCCAAATGCTAAATGTTAGATCCTGGAATCAAAGTCACTGTAATCCATATGATAATTCCTTACTTTTCATTAGCATTTTAAATTCTATGAAATTTCGATCAAACAATATAGGAAGATGTGGAGCACTTTGATTCAGTCATTAGGTAGGTGAAAGTTATTTGGCTTTACACTGTTGAGGAAACATAAATGTCAAAACTAGAAATTTGAGGAGAGTCAATGAAACTGCCATTCTTCGACAGACATCTGCCTGCGCTCATATTTCTAGTCTTGACTAGAAAAATAATGAAATAGTTGCTCTTTATATTTTTATGAACTATCAAGTGAACTCTGAAACCTCTATGGCAGGGGAGCAATTTTCCTATCCAGCTTGTACTTCCTAAAGCTGAGACCGATGTGAGGAGTTTAAACAGGCCACCGGGTGAGTAATGGAGGGAGTAGCAGGTTCATTCAATGTCATTCATGATTTGTCTTCCACTCTCTCTTGGGAGCTGCTGTAGAACAAGAAACCCTTTCCTTATTTCACACTCCAGCCACTTTCCTCTATATCTTGTTTTCAACCTCAGTACTCTCACTTTCAGCACAGCCAAAGCAAGTTCAGCTCAACTTCCTGCCAGTCCAAATAACACAAAACTTCTCCTTTCCTGTCAGATTCCTTCTTCTCCAGCCCTTTGTCTTTTCCATCTATTACCTCCCAGCTTCTTATTTCACCCCTACCCACCCGGGTGGCTTCACCATTTAGCTTTCCCTCCTCCCTCTCCCCTCTACCTTCTCATTCTGACTTCATCCCCTCCCCCTTCCTGTCCAGTCCCGATGAAGGGGATCAGCCCTGAAATGTCAACTGTTTATTCATTTCCATAGATACTCTGTGAGCTGAAGAGTTCCTCTAGCATTTTGTGTTTTGCTCTGGATCTCCAGCATCTGCAGAGTCTCTTGTGTTTATAACCAGGGACATATGAACTTCCAGTGGCAAACATTTAAGTGCTAGAATATTCCTAAACCCCAGGGTAATTGTTTAAATAAAGTCATTATGTTGATGATTGTGAGGTTGCAAGGTTTAATGTGGTGTCTTTCTTTCATAAACTTCAAACACTTTGATGATAAAATGCAGGTGCATTGTGACCTCAAACACCTCGAGGAACAATGGCCTCAGGCCCTATGAAATGACACCATCTTCAATCTACTTGTAGTTATGCACTACCCTGGCTTGAAACAATATCAACATTTTTTCACCAATATTCTGTAAATCCTTAATTAATTTGTGTGATTATCTCCATAGTGAAGATTGCAGCTGAACTGTGCTGCAGAGATAGTCCCACAGCTCACTCAGTATGCTATCCCTTCTTCCCCTTCTCAAGTGACATCTACCAATTTCTTAACAAGTCACCCATGTTAGGATGTCTTAGCAGCAGCTGAAATATACGGTCTCTTGGAGGGCCCTGTCATTAACAAATTTGGTCTCTCAATACTGAAACAGGATTTTCACAAACTATTAGGATTCCCGAAAGGTTAATTTGCCGGGTGGGTCAGTTATAAAGAAAGACAAATGTAATGTCAGCATTCATTTTGAGAGAATTACACTAGAAAAGCAAGGAACCACACTTGAGCAGCCTTGGTCCCCTTTTCTAAGAAAGATATGCTGGCATTGGAGAGGGTCCAGAGGAAGTTCATGATTATTTGTCCGGTAACAAAAGGGTTTAAGTCTGAGGAGCATTTGATGGCCCTGGGCCTATATTCACTGGAGTTTAGAAGAATAAAGAAGGATCTCAAGGAAACCTATCAGATATTGAAAAACATAGAGAGGATGCTTCCAAAAGTGGGGAAGTCTAGGACCAGAGGATATAACCTCAAAATGGAAGACCGCTTTAGAAGAGAGATGACGAGGAATTTCTTTAGCCAGAGGGTGGTAAATCTTTGGAATTTATTGCTGCAGATGGCTGTAGAGGCCAAGTCATTGGGTATATTTAAGCAGAGATTGATAGGTTCTTGATTAATCAGGACATCAGTGTTTATGGGAGAAGGCAGGAGAATGGGGTTGAGGAGGAGAGTAAATCAGCCATGATGGAATTTTGAAAAGCATTGAACAAGTACCTCAGCAGGATGAAAAAAACAGACCTGTGATGCTTTCAGGAGGTGGTTCCTCTCACCATTTAAGAATACTCATGGATGGCCAATAAACATTGGCACTTTCAGTGACATCCATGTCTCATAAGAAAATAGAATCTCCATTGACATGACAGGATCCGGCCAGTTATCAACAAGACATTCACAAAAATATCAAAGTCAGGGCAATTAATACGATGCTGAATAAAATTTAAGAGGGTATATGACAGCAATTCTTTTCTAACATTTTTCTATATCTCTTAAAGTCTTTACAATATGACTTGCATTATACATTATCAACCTTCTCCCTGAATTAACTGATCTATGCCAACTCTCTGAAGCTTTGTAAAGCAAGTAATAATATATCGGGCATGATACCATTTTCTTACCTGCAGTGAGTATCCCTGATCACAGTGAAATGATATAACATCTCCCACCAAGTATCTGTCTCCATTCTTGACTCCATTGCTGGGAGTAAGTGGTTCTGGGCAGGAATCCAATCCAATAGCTGCAGAACCATATGTTATTTTAGTTACCGTTACTTGACATGACACGTTCTGTTTAAAGAGCTGTGAATATTGACGACTGATACTTTGTGAAACATGTCCTGAATCACCTTTACTTTAACCCTCAGAAACAGATTTATTTGCTTGTTTTCACTGCTGGTCTTAAACAAGAATAGAGAGCATAATGATAAACACCTTGATGTTACTTTGCTTAAAACAGATTTGTCATGGATTAAAGCAGCATTGCCTCTCTAGAACATGGGTCAAATGATTGTGGAGAGGGAGTGGCCGGGTTGGGTGAGGTGCAATTGATGTCTCTGGGCCTTTACTCAATGGAAATTAGATGAATGGTGGGGGTGGGGGGTGGAAATCACAATGAAACCTACTGATTGTTGAAAAGCCTAAATAAAGTGGATGTGGAGAGGATGTTTCTTACAGTGGGGAAGTCTGGCACCAGAAGGCACAATCTCAGAATAGAGGGACGTCCATTTACAATGGATATGAGGAGAAATTTCTTTAGTCAGGCTGGTGAATCTGTGGAATTTGTTCCACAGGCAACTGTGGAGGCTAGGTCATTGGTTGTATTTAAGGCAGACATAGATAGCTTGTTGATAAGTCAGGCGTGACAGGTTACAGGGAGAAGGCAGAATAAAGAGATTGAGAGGCGAATGGATCAGCCATGATGAAATGGCAGAGCGGACTTGATGGGACGAATGGCCTAATTCTGCTCTGATGTCTAATAGTCTGATTGTAGTAGTGCACCAGCAGAGGAGATCACAAGTGTGCCAACAGTCTTATTGGTTTTACAGAGTGAGGTAAAACAGTACTGAAAACATTGACTGGAAATATAGGAAAGGAAAAGCATTACATGGTTTATTCTTTGTAGAAAATTTTTGTTAGAAATAAAGCTCATTTTGATTTAAAAAAAAGTCTTCATGCAACGTTATTACAACTGGATTTTAATGCAGCACATCTGAATGAAATTAAGAAGTGTGGAATGGATTGAAAAGTACCTGGGTAGGTGGATTGGAGTAGATGAAGCTCTTGTCCAATTCCAATTCAATCTCAATTTTTGGTTACAAGGAAACTCGAGATCAAAGGTGACACTGGTCTATATGAAGGCACGTTTTAAGTTCAGAAGTCGTGAACTGCTGTCATTGGCATCACCATCTATCTTTGTCTCACTTTTTAGTTTATTTATTGAGATACAGCATGGAGTAGGCCCTACCAACCCTTGGAGCCGTGCCACCCAGCAAACACCCCCCACCCCAATTTAACCCTAGCCTAATCACGGGACGATTAACCTACCAACCACTACGTCTTTGGACTGTGGGAGGAAACTGAAGCACCTGTGGGAAGACATACATGCTCCTTACTGACAGTGGCGGGAATTGAACCTGGTCAACCATACTGTAAAGCATCATGCTAACTACTACTCTGCTGTGCTGCCCCATATTGTACATAAGCCAGGATGTTGAGGAATTATAATGCCCTACCCCAGGCCTCCAGTGGGCACTTCTCCTTGATCTCTCTCCACTATCCCGCCTATGCCCAAATTAAAATAGATTCCAAAATTTAGTTTCTCAGGGATAAGAAAGCAGACATTGTCAGAAAGAGAAGAAATTGAGATAAAACCTCAATCCCTGCAGGTCAAATCACCAAACCTTAGCTCAGGAGCAGACATTACATTGGATATAATAAAAGGATCAGAACCTTATTAAGAATGAAAAATACCATACAGGTAAAACAAAGATGAGACTATCAGAAAAAAATCCTGCAGTGGCCAACTTGGGCCATGGCAACATTACCTGTATACTCGAGGTGAAAGCCGGCAGCTGAAATACTGATGTCTGACTGAAAGTTTAGGTACAAGTTATTAGATGTGCTGTTGAGAAGCGCTGGTATCGTTGTGCCTAAGGGTGAAATAAAATTTGAAATAGTATGTAGTTAGTGTAATAGTTCCTTACTTTGCTCAACCTATTCTTAGTTCACAATTTGGTGTACATTTCACTTTCTTTCTCTGTTTTTGTCAATATTGTTCTCCATCAAGGAAGTAGATCTCAACAGCAATTGGAAAATGTTCTGGGGGTCTCATGCAGGATCATTTGGAGGCTGTAAATATTGTAATATTGTATTGAGATTTCTTTACACTCTTGGGTCAGTTTTGAGACCCTTCAAATATCATCACTGATAATGAAAGAACTGATCACTTGTAAGATGAGGAGCTCAGAGATGTACAGCAGAGAGACCAGCCCTTCAGCCCATCTGGACGATGCTGACCAAGGTACCCATTCAATCAACTCCGTATTGCCAGCATTTTGCTCACAGCATTCTAAAATTTCTCAGTTTATGTCTTTTCTGACTGTCTGACTGTTTTTTCAAAGAGCAGCAGCCTTCATTTCAATAATCAGTAATGTTATTTTTAAACACACTCATTTATCTTGGTAGGTGGGCACCTTTTACACAGCTCAGTTGAGATGTTGTTGCATTATCATCAGGGGTCAGATTATTCCTCTTTGCATTCCATCCTGGAAAGGACTAGGAACTGCTAACAAAATTATTGCGCCTTTTCCAAACAAAGTCAGCCTTATATCATTTGTGTTGATTGAAATTCTACATCAATTTTTAAACAATAGAAAGCTGTGAATTACACCTTGCAATGAATGGACTGAGTTTAAAACTTAATTCATAGAGATATTTATGATTATAAGAAAGCAGAACTTTCTTATATTGAGTCTGCTGTTTATTTAGCCCGCTCTACTCTATTCATCTACCTTCTCTCCATAACCTTTATTGCCCTTACTAATCATGAAACTCCAGCGAGTACATGCTTAGAACCATCAAATGCTCCTCATACATGAACTCTTTCATTCCAAGGATCATTCTTGTGAATTTCCTCTGGAGTCTCTCCAATGCCCAGTGACATCTCATCCTTTCTTGGATAAGGGGCACAAAGTTGTTCACAATGCTCCAAGTGTGGTCTGACCAATGCCTTTTAAAGTCTCAGCATTACATCCTTCCACTTATATTCTGGTCCTCTCAAAGTGAATGCTAACATTGCATTTGCCTTTCTTACCACTGACTTAACCTACAAGTTAACCGTTAGGTTTCCCTGAACTTGAATTAAATCAAAGCTCGTACTTTCTCATCTCAATAGCTGCAGATCTGACCTTGCACTACAGTGTAAAACAAACAATAGACCATCTGTTTTATGGTCAGTACATTTTCTATCCCGTATAGGTATAAAATTGATAGTATCTGTAATATCCTTTTTGCTCTAAAATGTTGCCCTAGCTCAATTTCATCATTGTACTGCAAGCCCCCTTCACAATGGAGCTTAATTAGTGTGGATATAAGTGATTGACAAAGTCCAAATTTTCTCCAAGCCGATGTCAGATCTCTGTAACTTTTGATCCCTGGGTTCTTTCAGTTCAGGAATGAGCAAGAAGCTTTGATTCATTAATACTTCACAATTGTTTATTTTAAAGTTTAAACAAAAATACATACAAAGTAGCAAGGCGGATGAGTGATGAGAAATTAAAGAGGTTGAATATAAAAAAAGAAGATGGTGCCTTTGAAAAAAATCTATCACCTTTATAATCTGGTTAACAGAAATTCCTTAGATAAAAATAAACCAATCAACAGTTGCATAATCTTAGCACATGGGTTATGTGCTCCCACTTAGCCAATTAAAAAATTAAAAGCAAAATATAACTGCTATACTGGCTTCTGCCAGTAAGTGGGGATGAACCACCACATACTGTGAAAAATACATGAGTTTGTTAAAAACACACAAAATGCTGGAGGAACTCACCAGGCCAGGCAGCATCTGTGGAAAAGGGTAGAGTCAATGTTTTAGGCTGTAACCCTGGACTGCCGATGGGTTTTGACCCAAAATGTCAACTGTACCCTCTTCTATAGATGCTGCCTGGTCTGGTTCCTCCAGCATTTTGTGTGTGTTGCACAGATTTCCATCATCTGCAGATCTTTTCATGTTTGAGTCTGTTAAAAATACAAATTATTAAAAATACAAATAATGTCAGGAAAAAAGAAACTATGATTTTTGTCGCATTAATTCAACCAAAATCCTCTAAAATATAAAATACTGTAACAACCAGTTCCAACACTGCTTATGGGCTGGGTTGATAATCAGTTGTTGTTAGGTGAGGCAAAAATCAGTGAATCTTTCTGACCCTGATTTCATAGCTACCGCCAAAATTACTCTCTTGTAAAAATGAGTAGGTATTGCATGGGATTACCAATGACTACAAAATCAGACTGGAAGTAATTCATCTTTGTCCTGAGTCTGGCTTGTTTTCACAGAACTAACAGCAGCTAGAATTGGGCATTCACTTGAAACCAGAGGACTATACAGCCCATTACATGGTGGAATATTCTAATGGCACTTACTAACAAGTCTTTTGTAAATAAAATAGATTTGCCTTGCTGAATAATTCCTCAGGTGCTTGTAATTTTTTCTGTTAAGCACTATTTCTTTCTGACCAATATTTCAGCCCTTCTTATGGGATGGGAACACAGCAACAGAATTCAGCAGCACACAAAATTCTGGAGGAACTCAGCAGGTCAGGCAGCGTCTATGGAAATGAATAGATAATCAACATACTGGGCTGAGACCATTCTTTAGGACTGAGAAGGAAAGGCGAGGCTGCCAGAATAAAACAGTGTGGGTAGGGTAAAGAGACTAGCTGGAAGGAGCTAGATGAAGACAGGTGGATGGGAAAGGTCAAGGGTTGGAGAAGAAGGAATCTGATAGGAGAGGAGAGTGGACCATAGGAGAAAGAGAAGGAGGAGAGGACCCGGGGGTAAGTGATTGACAGGTGAGAAGAGGTAAAAGATCAGAATGGAGAATTCATCCCCTTCTGTCTAGATCAGTGGTTCCCATCCTGGGGTTCAGAGACCCTTGGTTAATGGTAAGGGTCTAAGGCATAAAAAAAGTTGGGAATCCCTAGTCTAGAGACAATTCCCCCATGAGAGCAATAACCACTTCTGGTATGATATTACCTTCTGTCTTCCTCCTCTATCCAATTCATTTTTCTTGAGAATTTGTCCATGGTCGATACAGAGATTATACTGAGGAGTACTGCACTAACTGAAATCTTCGGGAGACTTCATGCTTGCAGAAATTCATTTATAAATGTAAAGTTTGTTGCCCTTAACTACAGAGGGAACTATGAATTATACCTCACAACAAATGGATCTAGTTTATTCAAAATTAATTTTGAATGAAGCACTCTGCAATTGGAGGCCATATTCTCACATTTGTATTCTAGGTCTTTAAAGACCACCACTTAATTTGCCTTTTTGATGGACTAGACTGTCTTGGACCTTGCCAGTTGCCCAGACTCATTGCCTATGATCTCCATTTGACCACTCATTTATCTGAATGTAAAAGGTTGAACGAACAGACCACCAACATCTGACAGACATCCAATGAGACTGAGTGGGTCCCCAAGGTGATGTGATACTGAGGGTGCAGACCCGGAACACTCTAACAGGCCACTTTCAGCTTTCAGATGCTGCTGAAAACCCAGAGAAATAAATGAAATACAGTCATGGAGTACTGCAGCAAAGAAACTAGCCCTTTGGCCCATCTAGTCTATGCCGGTCTAGTCCCCTGCTTAGGCCCATCTACTTGCAGTGAGACCATAGCTCTCCAAATCTCTCCCAACCATGTACCAATCCAGACTTATAAAATTTTCAACTGAACTCGTGTCTACCACTTCCTCTGGCAGCTCAGTCCACGTACACATCACTCTCTGAGTGAAGAAGATCCCCCTCAGATTCCCCTTAAATATTTCACCTTACACCCAAAACCTATGACCTCTAGTTCTATTCTCACCCAGTCTGAGGGGAAGAAGCCTGCATACATTTATTCTGCCTCTACCCATCATAATTTTGCGCTTATTTAAGATCTCTTCTGATTATCCTGGCTTTAGTGAATAAAGTCCAAGTCAATTCAACCTTTTACTGGAACCCAAGTTCCAACCGCCAATGTACTTGTAAATTTTCTCTGAAGACTTTCAGGTTTATTAAAATAAACATTAAATAATAAATTTACAATTTAAAATGCATGTTAAGCATTGCGCTAACTGCTACACTACCATACCGTATATATGTAAAACTATTTACATTTTTCATCTTAAACATTAAGTGAGTAATGAACAGCTATGGATCTGCGCCAACACCCTTGCCACAATTAAGGATATACAGTAAGTTTCATACTTGATGATAGATAGAACATAGAATATAGAATAGTACAGCACATTACAGGCCCTTCAGCCCGCAAAGTTGTGCTGACCCTCAAACCCTGCCTCCCTTAAATCCCCCCACCTTAAATTCCTCCATATACCTGTATAGTAGTCTCTTAAATTTCACTGGTGTATCTACCTCCACCACAGACTCAAACAGTGCATTCCATGCACCAACCACTCTCTGAGTAAAAAGCCTTCCTCTAATATCCCCCTTGAACTTCCCACCCCTTACCTTAAAGCCATGTCTTCTTGTACTGAGCAGTGGTGCCCTGGGGAAGAGGCGATGGCTGTCCACTCTATCTATTCCTCTTAATATCTTGTATACCTCTATCATGTCTCCCCTCATCTTCCTTCTCTCCAAAGAATAAAGATCTAGCTCCCTTAATCTCTGACCATAATGCATATTCTCTAAACCAGGCAGCATCCTGATAAATATCCTCTGTACCGTTTCCAGTGCTTCCACATCTTTCCTATAGTGAGGTGACCAGAAAGCTACAGATAGGGTGGGTAATATAGCAAGATCCTCTTTTGAATCAGTATGGGTGGAAGTCAAGAAGAGGAAGGGAGCAGTGACTCTACTGGGAGAATTCAATAGGCCCCCTGGTAGCAGCAGAGATACTGAGGAGCAGATTGGGAGCAGATTTTGGAAAAGTGCAAAAATAACAGGGTTGTTATCATGGGTGACTTTAACTTCCCTAATATTGATTGACACCTGATAAGTTCCAATGGTTTAGACGGGGCAGAATTTGTTAAGTGTGTTAGTTACAGGAGCATCAAAACTAAAGCCACAGGGCTACTAAACAGCTTCCTTCCACAGGCAGTCAGACCGCTAAATAGCTGCTCTACCTGACTCTGCTTTGGACACTCTTAACTTGCACTGGACACTTATAACTTGTTTTTAACTGACATGTGGCTGTTGTGTTTTACTATTTATTGTTATGTTTATTATTTAGTATTGCATTTGTTATGTTATGATTGCACTGCTCCTGGGAAACGCTGTCTCATTCTGCCCTGCAGAGCTGATGTACGGTTAGAATGACAATAAAATTTTTGAATCTTGAATCTTGAATCAAGGACAATGGAGGCAGACAGATCAAATGTCTTTGTTCCTGTCATGTGCCTGCCATTTTGTGGAACTGTCTTACGTTCTCCATTTTGTGAGATGAAGTTGCTTTGCTTTCTGTGTTTTAGAATAGACTCAATGATGTTTCAGATAATCTGCTGAACTAGAGATCCTTCCCAAAGAAGTTTTGTGAGGTGTTCTTTGATATAATATAACATGAATTGGGTGAATGTAAGTGTCCGTGCCTGCCTGGAGTGATTCGAGCTGGTTACTGAAGAGAACAAAGAGTCATAAATTACTGATTGTCACTTGCTGGGGAGAGGGCAATAAATGGATGCTGGCCTGGAGCAGAGCCAATAAAAGGTGGTAAAGGTCAGGCACATTACCTACAGCCAATGACACTGGAATGCAATATTTGAATTGGTAAGGAACAAATATAGAAGTGACAAAGTGGACATTTCAAGTGTGCTATCAGTGATAACTCTCTCAAGAGACCCACCATCGCAAGGAAGATACCCTCACAGCAGGGTCTGGTAGAAGAAAGGATCGATCATCTGGCCAATAGAGATCCCCTGTTTTGGTGTTATAAATTGGAAAATTGGTCTGAGTGAGTATTGATACAGAGGGAACAGTAGAATTCATGTTCTAGGCTGTTGGCCTGGGGTCAACATAGTTATGTTGTTTGTGCAAAGACAATAAAGCATGAGCTTCTATTAATTACGGATTGTGTAGTGGATTTCCTAACCTAGTTCCATTGACAGACAATCAACATATTCACACAAAGTGCCAAACATAAATGCCCACAATTACTCTTGCTGTGTTCTCACCAATATTGTACCATAACCCCCATGCTCTTATGTTCTGTATCCTGGCTAATAAGGGCAGGTACCCCCTTTGCCTTCTTCACCAGCTGATTTACCATGTGCTGCCACCTACTGTACATTGATTTCTGGACTTGCACATTGAGTTGTCTCAGTTCTTCAATACCCCCTTGGGCCCCACCAATCATATATCCTACTCTTACTGGAACTCCCAAAGTGCATCACCTCAGACGAAGAAGGATTAAATTACATGTGCCATTACTCTGCCTAACTAACCAACTAATCAATATCATTCTGTAATCTAAGACTATTGAGGACATATGTCAGGTCTTGTCACTTGAACACCGAGCTGTTTACTGGTTTCTGCAGGGAGGTAAATATGTGCTTGGTAGTAGGATCACATTGGAAAGAATGAGGTGCTGAATGAGGAGGCTGATAGGATGGTAGGTGAAGCAAGAGGAGCTTTCAATTCCCTGGCCCCGATCAGCTCATTTTCACCATGGATGTTCAGTCCCTATACACCTTAGTTCCTCATCAAGAAGGCTTTAAAGCTCTCCACTTCTTTCTTGACAACAGACCTAACCAGTTCTCCTCACCACTACCATCTGGGAAATGATACTCAACCTCAATAATTTCACTTTTGACTCCTCGCACTTTCTCCAAACTCAAGGTGTTGCCACGGGCCCCCACATGAGCCCTGGCTATGCCTACCTTTTTGTCGCCTAGGTGGAACAGTCCGGGTTCTGAGCATTCCCTGCTCATGCTTCCCAGCCCTTCCTGTGCTGCATTGACAACTGCATTGGTGCCGCTTCATGTACTCATACTGAGCTTGTCAACTTCATCTTCTTTGCCTCTAACTTAAACCCTGCCCTTAAATTCACCTGGTCCATTTCTGACACCTCAATCCTCTTTCTTGATCTCTCTGCCTCCATCTCTGGAGACAAACTGCCTACTGATATCTTTTATTAACCCACCAATTCCGAGCCCATGTTGACTCTACCTTTTCCCACCCCGCCTCCTGTAAAAATGCCATTCCATTTTCTCAATTCCTTCGTCTCAGTTACATTTGTTCCCAGAATGAGATTTTCCTTTCCAGAATATCAGCGATGTCTCCTTTCTTCAAAGAACAGGGTTTCACTTTCTCCATCGTTGATGCTACATTCCAATCGTACCTTCTCCATTTCCCAGATATCGTGCTCACCCCATCTTCTCACCGCTTGAACAGGAATGTGTTTCCTCTTGTCCTTACCTTCCACCCTATAGCCTCCTCATCCAGCATCAAATTGCTTGCAACAGGATCCTATCACCAAATACATCTTTACCTACCCTTCAACTCTCCAGTTTTCCGCAGGGTTCACTTGCTCCGTGACTCCCCTGTCCATTCATTCTTCCCCACTAATCTCCCTCCCTTCAAGCAGCAGGAGTACAACATTTGCCCATTCACCTCCTCCCTCCCCTCCAATCAGGGCAAAAACAGTCCTTTCAGGTGAGGCAACACTGCACCTTGTGAATCTGCTGGGGTTGTCTAATGTGTCCAGCCTCCTGATTGATCAGACTTGTTGTAAATTGAGGGATTGCTTTGTCAAGCTCCTCTGCGCCATCACACAAAAAAGGTGGCCAACTATTTCAATTTCTATCCCCATTTCCCGTAACGTCATGTTGGTCCATGGCCTCCTCTTCTGCCTTGACGAGTCAGCTCACAGGTTGGAGAAGCAACACTCATATTCTGTCTAGGTAGCCCCCAATCTGATGACATGAGTGTCAATTTCTCTTATTTCTAGTGACTTTTTCCACTCCCCCTTCCCTCGTCTTCTTTTCCCCACTCTGGCATTGATTTCTTATCTTCACCTTCCTGTCACCCCCTCCCCCAGTGCCCCACCTCCTTCCCTTTCTCCCATGAATCACTCTCCCTTCCTATCAGATTCTTTCTTCTCCAGCCCTTTGCCTTTTCCACTTATCACCTCCCTGCTTACCTCGCCTGCCTCCCTAAAAAATTTCCTTCTATTCCAATGGTATTAGAAGTAAACAGAGCAGCACGGAATGCTGGAGGTACACAGTAAGTCATGCACCATCTATAGAGGGAAATAAACAGCCAACATTTTGAGCTGAAACCCTTCATCAGGACTAAAAAATTATAATGAATAGTATGAGCCTGAAACATCAACTGTTTTTACCCCACCATAGATGCCACCTGACCTGCTGAGTTCCTCCGGCATTTTGTCTGAATTGCTCTAGATTTATAGCATCTGCAAAATCTCTTGAGTTTCGAAGAGATCAGATCTCAGTACGGTCAAAATGAGGTGTATTGCATATTAGATGCATTGGACTTTAAAGATCTTTAGAAGATGTTTTTCAAATGTGATCCAAAAAAGGAATAAGTGGGTTAAATCACCTTCAAAATACTAAGAAATGTGCATTCGTAGTTCTTGCTACATCTTTTGAACAGAGAAACAAGCTAATAACATCAATTTCTAGGAAAGATCTCAAAGTGCTGAAGATAAAAATGAGAGCAATCTCCAAAGTCTGATTCTTCTTGGTGAGATAATCCGAAATAGATTAAATTTTTGAAAGGAAAAAAAAATCTGAACCTTAACTGCAAAAAATGAAAGCTGGCAGGTGTGGTTACCTGATAAAAGGTTTAAACAGTGAGTCTAAATTATGCAATTGCAGTTTTGACAATCCGCAGCTCACTAGCAAGTGATAACTCTTGATTACCACATTTGGTATTATGCAAGTAACAATGAACTAATCAAAAGCGAGGCTGGCATTTTACTTTCTGAATATTCTTAATATAATTTCATCTTCTGCAGCTTCTCACCTGAAAAACTTCCTAGACGTGGCGCATTAGTGTCAATCCCATCAAAGAAATCCAATGAGTCCCAGTTATGCTCGGTTGCAAAGCTTATTACTTGAACCTGAAAGTGATAAATACATTTACTTAGAAAACCACATCTCATTGAAAGAGTATATTTCAATCAAGATCCTCAACATCCTAAATCGAAAAGGCAAAATGGCACCAGCGTCCATTGTGACTAATGCGACTTCTTGCAGACAATTCTTCACCTAAACTACTCCTTTCTCTCCTCCTTTTTAAAAATATACTTCTATTACTAATCTGTGTGCAATTGGAGCCTGCAACTTACATATTGATAGTGTGTTTTTGGGCCGATTGAGTGATCTGGTGCATTTGCTTTCTCCGGGAGAATTCAACGTCATCGAAAGCAAGGTTCAGAACAGAGTATGCCTAATGGTAGAGTGCAAACCCATGATCAGCACTAATTCTCGACCAACTCGCCGATTAAGTCCGGTAAGATTGAAATCAATTAGGATGAGAATGGAAGATGAGCTGGTGCATCTCCCTCTCACTTGCTGCTGAAGGAGGAAGGTGCAGGAGTCTTGGGTCTTGGGCAAGGTTTGATTGGCGCAGTTTGTGGATTGGTTTCATTTTCAGAGGATTCTGTGGTTCATGTAATACGTGTTTCTGGTTTCTGGTTATGATGATCTGGGTGCAGGTCAGTGGGAATGGACAGATTAAGTTTGGCATGGACTAGAAGGGCCAAAGGGGCTGTTTCTGAGCTGTAGTGTTCTATGAGTCTATGACTTATGGATGTGCCCTGCATTTTCTGCGATACTTGAGATTTCCAGCATCCTTTATTTTGGTTTCAGTGCAAATCTATGAAGCTCGAGCAATGGATTCATGTTAAATCAATGGTTCAAAAAGGTTCAAACATTCAAAGTATGTGTGCAGGAATCAACTTTGAGATTTGTCTTCTCTAGATAGCCTTAAAATACAGAAAACCATAGAAATAGTTGAAAGAAAGATATCCCAAATTGAAAAGAAAAAGAAACAAAAACTTGCAAACCCCAAACATCCCCAAACCCTCCCTTGCAAAAAAACTAGCAGATCACGCATATGGAGAAACAACAGTAAGAACATCAAACCCCAAACCCCCAGCCCACCATTCAGCAATAAGAAGGAATGGGTGAGAAAGCCAATATGAACTACAGTCCAATCCATAAATCTCAGAATTCCGATAACGTCTCCGAGAGCGTTGGGAACCAGTGACCCTTTTGAGGGAAGCGACATGAACCAGCAGTCTCTCCGAAGGCAACGACTTGAACACAGTAGCCCACTGCAGGGGCAGCAACATGAGCCAGGCGGCCTCTCTGAGGGCAGCAACACGAGCAAGCAGCCCCGCTGAGCGGAGCCACATGGGCCAGTGGCTTATCCGAGGGCAGCAACCCTAGCTGAGCAGCCCCTTCAAGGGCAGTGACACAAACCATGTAATTATATCAGTAATTATATGCAAACTTACTTAATTTGCATACTTATTTGTATGCAGAGCGAACCAAGATAGAAGCAAATGCCTCAAGCCTTAATAATCAGATGAGATACAAGCAAACACAATAGACAAAGCAGAGAGATTCCTTACTTGTATCCCAGCGCCTTCCGGCACTGTGATTTTCCAGATGCAGTTCAAATTGTTGTCGTATGGCTCTGGATAACTCGGAGACAGAATACTCCCTTTACGTTCAGTTAAAACTCCACCACAGGGCACTGAAAGAAAATGGAAACGGTGCAACTAAAGAAAAATGCCTCGGAGTAACAGGGGTATGCATAGAACAGTAATGATGAGCTGCTTCTTGACAACAGCTTATTGAAGATTTATTAAATGAGCTGTTTTGCTATCTGGAGAGATGTGGGTAACATTCAAAACTTTGTAATGCATTCTCTTTGAATAGTTCTAAGTGGTCACTTTATTAGGCACACTTGTACACCTGCTAACGACAGGAGATACTTAACAAAGAAAACAGAAATTGGCGATCTGAAAAATAACCTGTTGTTTTTAAAAAAAGGTATTTAATGAATCATTGAGTTTAATGACACTCAAAACAGTTCCGTTTATTAAATATAATTTAATGGGTACTTGCATTGAATGGAAATAAATGTCAGAGGCTTTGCTCACCCCTGTGTCATTGTTTCTACTGACCGGTAAATGCAAAGGAAATTTGGGAGGGGGGAGCAGCTCTTGTCAGTAATATTGCATGTAAATGCATTATTTTCAGCATATGATTTCACATAGGCATGATTCAAAAAATACAATGTTTTCAAACTTAAAACAGTTTCAAATGAATTGGACAATAGCAGTTTTTGATTATACATCCATATTAATACATTCACATTTCCGAAGCAACTTCTCTAGATTTAAAGGCTCTTTCCTTGTTCATCCTTGTGTTCTAGAGAATAAAGCTTTACTATAACCAATCTCTTCAGAACTTATCCTTGCTGGATTTAGGAATCAGCTTCATATATCTTTAAATGTTGGGTGGACCATTTATGAACAAAGAGGAGCAGATAGATTAGTTCAACTTTCTTCGGCATTACAATGTCTCCAATAATAAATATTGCACGTCTGCTCTCTCCTTTATATTCCACAACTAATTTGAGTGTCTGAACCCATCAAAACCAAAACAGTCACAAGGTAAACATTTCATAATCCAGATTATGCAATGGTCCCTTTTGAACGCTCGTGTCTTGACATTTTAAAGAAGTCACGTTAGTTTTTAAGTACTATTTTCCACTTTGTTCCATTTGTCAGTCAAGCGGCTTTGAGAGACAGATATAAAGTGTTAGCAGACCCTCACCTCTGCACATTAGTGTTGTAGGGAACCCTGCAGAAGAGTGAGCAGTGGGGTTTGCTGGCAACTAACTTGTAGCTCATCTCAGACTTCCACCTTTCATAGAGTACCCGTGGAAGCTCCAGATATTCTGAAGCTAGTATCTAAGTGGCAGCATGCAGTTAGCACAATTCAGCCCACAGAATCCACGTATGTGGTACTAACTTTAATCTCGTAAAATCATAAAACATAGGAACAGAATGAGGCTATTTGACCCATCGAGTCTGCTCTGCTATTCCATCATGGCTGATTAATTATCCTTCTCAACTTTATTCTCCTGTAACCTTTGGTGCCTATACTAATTAGGAACCTATTGAACTCTACTTTAAATATACCAAATGATTTGGCCTCCATAGCCAAGTCATTAAATTGCACAGATATGCTACCCTCTAGTTGAAGAAATTCCTCCTTAAGAGATATTCTTGTACTGTGAAGCTATGAATTTCTGTCAAAGACTCCCTAACTAAAGGAAACATCCTCTCCATGTCAACTCTCTCTCGGCCTTTCAATATTTAATAGGGTTCGATGAGATCCCCTCTCATTCTTCTAAGCTCCAACAAGTACAGACCCAGAGCCATCAAACGCTCCTCGTGCATTCATTCCTGGGAATTAATCTCAGTGTTTCAGGGAATAATGGATCCTTGGCAAGCAATAGTTGGAAATAGTTGTGTAATTCCTCTGTTCAATGCAAAGTAATAATTGTGTCTACACTGAGGGCAAGAGAAGTGCAATGCTACACATACTGTAACAAACAGCTTTGCTCTGGATATGAATAATAGGAGATATTTAGGATTACACAGATAAACTGTGCATCACAGTATTTGGATATGTAATGGTACTTTAAATGATTGATACTTCAGAGAAGTAAGGAGACTCAGAGCATTATTTATCCGAGACTTTCAAACAGTTCCATTCGTAAGCAAACCCCCTATAGGTATTTTTGGAAAACATGCAGAGGAATCCGCCTCCCATGTAACTGAATGAATTTACCTAGAGGGGACAGCCTTGCACAGAGAATTCAAATTGGCAGTGAAAGCTGTGCTGCTCAATACAGTCACAGCTCCCAAGTGCTTTACAGCCTCAGTCAGGACTGAAGTGAAACTTACTCTATGCATTTTCAGCTTTGAATGAAAAGACAGATGATGACAATTATCAGGTGTTTTGACCTGACACCCAGCATAAAACTTGTAATTTTCGTAATAACTACTGTAGTTCTGCAATATCGGTTTGATGCATTGAAGTTAAGCTGAGATGGCAAGAAGAATCCAAAACTGAGTTTTGAACTCTGAACAACAACCTATTGCAGGCTAACATACTGAATGCACTCAAAGCCATGTTATCAAATAAAGCCTGACATTAAGTTGTATGATTGATACTAGAAAAACAGTTTCAAAGTAAATTTATTATCTATGTTTGTGTATGTCACCCTGAGATTTATTTTCTTTCAGGCATTCACAGTCAAACAAAGAAATACAAAATAATCAATAAAATATACACACAGACAAAGACAAGCAACTAAAATAGTTGTTTCATTTCTTCACTTTGTAATATACAGCACTGTGCAAATGTCTTAGGCACATATATATAGTCAGTGAGCCTAAGACTTTTGCACAGTACTGTAGTAATTTTTCGTATAGTACTGTAGTAATTTTTCGTATTGCACTGTACTGCTGCCACAAAAAATACTAATTTTATGACATAGATAAGTGATAGTAAACCTGATTCTGATATGGGTCTCTATTGTGGACTGAGAGTGGGAAGGGGCCAGGAATAAGGGAATCCTAGTTGAAAAGAAGGGAAAGGAGAGGTTTCTTTTTTAAACTAATTGCAAGGAATCAAACGGCCTTGCCTGGTGACTCAGGGATGGGTGTGTCTGGACCCAAGCCACACGCTCCCACCCTAGCACTCCTTCTCTGTCCGACACCCTGACACAGCACTCCACAATCCCCAATTCCAATACTCATTGCTCCCGCCAGATTTATAAATTTGCTCTCCTAAGACTTTAGCACTGTATTATAAATAAATAAATAGTACTGAGTACATGAGTAGTTGTAGAGTCCCTGGAAGTTAGTGCATAGATTGTGTTCAAAGATTAGTTCTGTGTTGAGGTGAGTGAACTTACCCACGATGGTCCAGGAGCCTGATGAGTGAAGGGTAATAACTGTGAGCTATAATGGTGCTCAACAGTGACCCCTTCAAGCCCATCTGTGGAAAGAGCTTAATTTCTCCCTTTTTCCTTTTCACGATGAATGGTGTTCCGTTGAAGATCCTGACCTGGAGTTACACTTAATGCGGTAGTGGGACCAGTTTCCGGGGGCTTACGACTGCTCGCTTTTCGAAATCACAGCGATGCAGCCTAGAAGATGAGCTCAACATTGGAGTTCTGAGGTTTTGTGGCCCTGTGATTCTATGCTGGTGCCACCGACTCACGCATCACAGGAGAAAACGAAACATCAGGAGCAGCAGATCAGCTTTCAGAGGCTCTGTACTCACTGAATCTCTCTCTCCCTCTCTCTCTCTCTCGTTGGTGGAGGAGAGTTTGTTGCTGATTCTCGGGTTGGAGAACTTTTGGAACAAAAAAAACGAAGTGGCAGACTTTATCATCACAAATCTGCGCATTGTTTTGTTATGCTGTGAAAGGGGACGTTTCTTTTCCCTTTATTGGGAGAGAGAGAGCCTGTGGAATGTCGAATTGTTGGGTGAACAATCAGTTTTTGTTGTATTGCCAGTCAAGGTCTTTATTGGGGGATTGCTATTGCGTGCTTGGCAGGTGGAGGCTGCTGCTGTTTTTTGCTTAAGTGGGTAGGGTGGAGGAGGGCCATTGCTTTGTTGCTCTATGCGCATGGGAGAGGGGGAGTAAGGGGCTTTGGGGGATCTAACATTTTAACTGTTGTTCATTCTTTGGAGCACTCTTCTGTCTATGAAGAACAAGAATTTCAGGATATATCTTCTTGTTTGAATCTCCCCTACTCTCAATGGAAAAAGCCTATCCATGTCAACTCGATCTATCCCCCTCATTGTTTTAAATACCTCTATCAAGTCCCCCCTCAACCTTCTACGCTCCAAAGAATAAAGACCTAACTTGTTCAACCTTTCCCTGTAACTAAGGTGCTGAAACCCAGGTAACATTCTAGTAAATCTTCTCTGTACTCTCTCTATTTTGTTGATATCTTCCCTATAATTCGGTGACCAGAACTGTACACAATACTCCAAATATACGTGTGCCAAAGGTGAAGAAGGACAGTCAGAGAATTATAGAACTGGAGGAGGTTTGGGAGATAAGATGAGGTCACAGACACATTAGAAACAAAGGATGGGTATTTTAAGATTAAGGCATTCTAATTCAAATAACAAGGCAATACTTTTCTCTTTGAGACAGAGATCCAAACCTAGATCATAAAATATTGAGGAAGTGGTTTACTACTACTATGTATAAGGATGGAGTACGAGTGTAAGCAAAAATGGCAGGCAAGTGCTTCCCTTGCTAACAAGTCACCTCTCATCCTCCTTTCCTCCATAGAGAAAAAGCCCTAGCTCACTCAGCCATAGGACTGTAAGATACAGCAGCAGAATTAGGCCATTTAGCCCATCGAGTCTGCTTGGCCATTTCATCATTGCTGATGCACTTCCTCTCTCAGCCCCAATCTCCTGCTTTCTTTCCATGTCCCTTCATGCCTGACTAATCAAGAAACTAGCAATCCCTGCCTTAAATATACCCAATGATTTGGCCTCCGCATCTGCCTGTGGCAAAGAATTCCATAGATTCACCACTCTTCGGCTAAAGAAGTTCCTCCTCATCTCCGTTCTAAAAAGACTCCTCTGTATTCTGAGTCTGTGTTCTTCGGTCTAAGACTTCCCTACCACAGGAAACATCCTCTCCACTTCCATTCTATCAAGGCTTTTCACATAAGAAGGGCAGCACCACGTTAAATCTACTCTGTACTCTCTCTAATGAGACAACCAGGGATGAACACAATATTCTGAGTGTGATCTAACCAGAGTTTTAAAGAGCTGCAATATTATCGTGCAGCTTTTTCTGGATTGGAAAGTTTGAGGCTTTTCATTTGCATGAGGAGAATGCTGTGATGAGTTGTTGCCTCAGGCCTATGCAAGGAGAACATTGTAGGCACTGATTTTGGATAAGACAATTGTAAACATGATGTGCATTGTAAATAGTAGTTCTTAGCAAGGTCAGGAATGCAGTGCCTTGTAGCAGGTGATCCTACAAACACTTTGTAGAATGCAATTGATTTTCCTGTTTCCTATTTCCGCTATGTCAAGTGGAAGGGGCAAGACTGTTTGTTGATGGAGATAATCACTGTTAGGCACTTGTGTAATGTATTCATAACCTGCAACTTATCTTTCAAAGTTCAAATGATGCACAGACATGAAGGTCTTCATCAAGGTCTCTCTTGCCCTTTTCTAGTGGATCAGGGTCTTCTGAATAATCAGACAGATTGTGTGCTTCCTAACACCAAGTCTCACCTCCCTTTAATGAAAGCCAAATTCATCTATGTATTCTTGCCTTACTGTGACATATATGGGCTGTGCCTCATCACAGCAAAGTTGTGAAGAATACAGCATGCAATGATACAGAAATTTAAAAAAAATCCATCTTCTGCTCTCCCAAGAAAACTAGTTGAAGACAAATTCAATTATTTCTGAGCTATAAACAAGTTTTACATTATCTTTCTTTAATCAAATCAGCTAATAATAAAGAGAAAAATAAACTTCCCATACATTCCTCAGCTTCTCACCACTCCAATTAACATTTGTTTAATCTGATCTTCTTTGTTTCCTATATAAACCTGCAATTGTTCAACTAAGCATAATGGTACTTTTCATCAAACATGTTTTAATAAATTCATGTTATCATGTCTCTTATTTTTATATCTGGGAGGAAAAGAAGTTTCATAACAGAAGAAAACAAGGAAAAGATAACTTATATAATTATTTACTTCCCAGAAGTCTGCAACCAATAGAAAGTCTCCTCCTCACTTTTCTCTAGCATCTCCCTTATATTTTGTCCCATTTCAGAAGCTTCTATTCTTCAAGTTGTTTTCCTGTCGTGTACAGCTCCAATAATGTCCTTGGCCATGAAGGAAAAACTGTCTGCTAATCAGTATTGAATATGAGTGAAGCCATATTCTTAACCTGCTATCAGGAAAAGCTATATTATGTGCACCTGTACAATATTCAAAGGTTGATACAATCATCTATTACACTTTGCAATGTAAAGTTTATCTAGCACCAAACTCCTAGAAATACAAATTGTTAACATGAAAAAATATTCATATTTATCAGTACAACATGAATCTTTGTCCTGGACTTACATAATTTCCATTATAACTCAAACCAACCTCAAATTTTAATCAGTTTGCAACTGAGATATGTAATGTAACCTATTCATTTGAACAAAATCACCAACCTTGATTGAGAAGTGCAAGCAAGTTGTTTCAAATCATGCTTTTCATTAATTATATATTATTATTAATAATCATTCATTATTAGTTTATATTATATTGTGTTACATTTAGCATTCAGTTTCTAAAATTTCTCGTTATCAGAACATTAATGACAAGGTCTTTCTTGGCACCTGACTCCTTTTAAAGATTTGTTTCGTTTGTCTTACCTACACTGAAACATCAAAACATAGAAAAAAGTGCGTCATTTGCGTCAACAACCCACAGAGTTCAAGGATGTGCAGGGTGCAGCTGCAAGTGTCCCCATTGCTTAAGGTGCCAACACAGCATGCCCACGACTCACTAATCCTAACCCATATGTCTTTGGAATGCAGGAAGAAATTGGAGCACTTGGAGTGCTCCCACTCAGTCACAGGGATAAACTCGGTCTCAGGGATACAATCTCTTTACTGACAGTGGTGGGAATTGAACCTTGAACGCTGGCCACATAAAGCGTTATGCTAACCACTGCAAAATTGTGCGGTCCCGTACCACTTCCGTTAACACACCCTTAAGGAACATTTGCATGCCAGTTTGGAAACTGAGGGATTAAATTATTTGAAAAGTACTTCCAAATGCACGTTCTCCGGATTTAAAGGCTATTCATCCTTGTTCAGATTTGTGTTTTCTAGAGAATAAAACTTTACTATAAAAGATCTCTTCAGAATTAATCCTTGCTGGGTTTAGAGATCAGCTTCATACATTTTCAAAGGATGTGTGGACTAATCAAATAAGAGGAAACATAAAGCAGATCATATTAAAATACTAACAAACTCCTTAAAGTCAGTGATGAGAATTGAGGCACTGTGGAGCGTTGCGCTAACTGCTAAATGACCATATCATATATATGTAAAACTATTTACATTTTTTATCTTAGAAGTTCATAATGGACAGCTACGAATCTGTGCCTAGCATCACACTTGCCAAAATTACTGATTACATATCAAATTCAAGTTTAATCATCATTCAACCACACATGAATACAGCTGAACGAAACTGCGCTGTACTGGGGCTAAGGTGTAAAACATGCACAGCACATTCACAATATGGAGTAAAAACAATCAGACTTGATGTTGATCACAAAATTCTAGAATGACGCTCCAGTGAGGGATTTAATAATATGGATGTATACTCTAAAACATAATGTTCTTTAATCTACAAACATTTAGTACAATAATAATGCATTGAAAATGAAAAGGAATTTTCCCCATGCTAAAACATCAGCTTCACAAGTGATACAAGTGATCACTACTCACCAACACAGGTGGGCAGAGAATCATTCCACTGAGCTAGGGCATTTGGTACAGATGCACACTTAATCCCTGGTGAACCTCGGAGAACATATCCAGGATTGCATTCAAAGACAACCACGGAGCCAACAGCAAAATTATTCCCGATCCGTTTTCCAAACCTTGGCTCAGGTACAGAACTGCACTGGGTTGCACTGGTCCTTGGTACAGCTAAATTGGATTCAAGACAGCATTTAGTATTTGTCTTTTTTTAAAAAAATAACTTCTTCTAAAGTGAAGATAGGATAAGTTTTAAACTAAGCAAAACATTATTTACAGTTCTATGGAGGAGTTATGATAAATGCATTTACAGAAGTATGCTTCAGTAATTGCATTTGTGGCTGACAACTAGGAATAGTATCAAGTCCAAAGAAGAAACATATAAATTGGCCAGAAAAAGCGGCACACCTGAGGACTGGGAGAAATTCAGAGACCAGCAGAGGAGGACAAAGGGCTTAATTAGGAAAGTGAAAAAGAAAATTATGAGAGAAAGCTGGCAGGGAACATAAAAACTGATTGTAAAAGCTTTTATAGATATGTGAAAAGAAAAAGATTGGTTAAGACAAATCTAGGTCCCTTACAGTCAGAAACAGGTGAATTGATCATGGGGAACAAAGACATGGCAGACCAATTGAATAACTACTTTGGTTCTGTCTTCACTGAGGAGGACATAAATAATCTTCTGGAAATAGTAAGGGACTGAGGGTCTAGTGAGATTGAGGAACTGAGGGAAATACATGTTAGTAGGGAAGTGGTGTTAGGTAAATTGAAGGGATTAAAGGCAGATAAATCTCCAGCGCCGGATGGTTGGCATCCCAGAGTGCTTAAAGAAGTAGCCCAAGAAATAGTGGATGCATTAGTGATAATTTTTCAAAACTCCTTAGATTCTGGATTAGTTCCTGAGGATTGGAGGCTGGCTAATGTAACCCCACCTTTTAAAAAAGGAGGGAGAGAATTATAGACCGGTTAGCCTGACATTGGTGGTGGGGAAAATGCTGGAGTCAGTTATCAAAGATGTGATAACAGCACATTTGGAAAGCAGTGAAATCATTGGACAAAGTCAGCATGGATTTGTGAAAGGAAAATCATGTCTGACGAATCTTATAGAATTTTTGAAGATGTAACTAGTAGAGTGGATAGGGGAGAGCCAGTGAATGTGGTATATTTAGATTTTCTAAAGGCTTTTCACAAGGTCCCACACAGGAGATTAGCGTGCAAACTTAAAGCACACGGTACTGGAGGTATGGTATTGATGTGGATAGAGAATTGGTTGGCAGACAGGAAGCAAAGAGTGGGAGTAAACGGGAACTTTTCAGAATGGCAGGCAGTGACTAGTGGGGTACCACAAGGGTCAGTGCTGGGACCCCAGTTGTTTACATTATATATTAATGATTTAGATGAGGGAATTAAATACAGCATCTCCAAGTTTGTGGATGACATGAAGCTGGGCGGCGGTGTTAGCTGTGAGGAGGATGCTAAGAGGATGCAGGGTGACTTGGATAGGTTAGGTGAGTGGGCAAATTCATGGCAGATGCAATTTAATGTGGATAAATGTGAGGTTATCCACTTTGGTTGCAAGAACAGGAAAACAGATTATTATCTGAATGGTGGCCGATTAGGAAAAGGGGAGGCACAACGAGACCTGGGTGTCATTGTACACCAGTCATTGAAGGTGGGCATGCAGGTACAGCAGGTGGTGAAAAAGGCAAATGGTATGTTGGCATTCATAGCAAAAGGATTTGAGTACAGGAGCAGGGAGGTTCTACTGCAGTTGTACAAGGCCTTGGTGAGACCACACCTAGAATTGTCTGTGCAGTTTTGGTCCCCAAATCCGAGGAAAGACATTCTTGCCATAGAGAGAGTACAAAGAAGGTTCACCAGATTGATTCCTGGGATGGCAGGACATTCATATGAAGAAAGACTGGATCGACTAGGCTTATACTCACTGGAATTTAGAAGATTGAGGGGGGTTCTTATTGAAACGTATAAAATTCTAAAGGGATTGGACAGGCTAGATGCAGGAAGATTGTTTCCGATGTTGGGGAAGTCCAGAATGAGCGGTCACAGTTTAAGGATAAAGAGGAAGCCTTTTAGGACCGAGATGAGGAAAGACTTCTTCACACAGAGAGTGGTGAATCTGTGGAATTCTTTGCCACAGGAAACAGTTGAGGCCGGTTCATTGGCTATATTTAAGAGGAAGTTAGATATGGCCCTTGTGACTAAAGGGATCAGGGGAGATGGAGAGAAAGCAGGTACAGGGTTCTGAGTTGGATGATCATCCATATAACCATATAACAATCACAGCACGGAAACAGGCCATCTCGGCCCTCCTAGTCCATGCCAAACTCTTAATCTCACCTAGTCCCACCTACCCGCACTCAGCCCATAACCCTCCGCTCCTTTCCTGTCCATATACCTATCCAATTTTACCTTAAATGACACAACTGAACTGGCCTCTACTACTTCTACAGGAAGCTCATTCCACACAGCTATCACTCTCTGACTAAAGAAATACCCCCTCGTGTTTCCCTTAAACTCCTGCCCCCTAACTCTCAAATCATGTCCTCTCGTTTGAATCTCCCCTACTCTCAATGGAAACAGCCTATTCACGTCAACTCTATCTATCCCTCTCAAAATTTTAAATACCTCGATCAAATCCCCCCTCAACCTTCTACGCTCCAATGAATAGAGACCATGATCATACTGAATGGTGGTGCAGGCTCCAAGGGCCAAATGGCCTACTCCTGCACCTATTTTCTATTTTTCTATGCTTCTATGCAGAATTAAGGAAAATTTACATCAGTATGAAATTAAAGTTGATAATTATGATTTCATTATATGCAAGAGGGGTAGACAAATTTCCTCGAACCGTAAGAATTTATTTTAATGCAAGCCTGCAGAATCCTGTGTTAGTGTTGTCATGTGAGTTTTTTCTTAATATGAATCAACTAATTCAAATATCATAGGGTAAGAATTAGCATAAATAATATGAGTTCTGGAGCACAACACCAAAATGCTGGAGGAAGTCAGCAGATCAGGCAATAAGTTTGTGAGAGTCATTTATAGCTTCAGTTGATCCCTGTGTGGTCTCATCCACTTTGCTGAAGCTGAACCTAAATTTGGGGCCATTTCGTCAAGCACCTTTACTCCGTCTGCCACATAAGGCAGGCATTTCCTGTGGCCACCTATTTTAATTTGATTTCCCATTCCCATTCCAACATTTTGATCCATGGTCTCCTCTCCTGCCACAATGAGGCTGGAGGGGCAACACCTCATATTCCATTTAAGTAGCCTCCAACCTGGTAGAGTTGGTCTCCTGACTTGCTGTGTCTGGGCAGTCTCCTTTCGTCTGGTGGATTTGGTGCTCCTTTCTGGGAAACGCGCTAAGATGGTAGCATGATGTTAATACGCAGCAGCCTCTCCGGTCTCTGGATTTGGGGATTGCCAAACATTATGTGGATTTTCTTGTGTAGTCTGCTTTATTGTGTACTTTTGTGATATCATCTGGAGGAACGTTGTCTCATTTTTTAACTGCATTGCATTTGTGGTTTCTAAATGACAATAAACTGAATCTTGTTTCTTGTAATTTCTCCCCGTCCTTTCTTCTCTCTTTTTCCATTCCCTATTCTGGCTCTCCTCTTACCCCTTCTCTTCACCTCCCCTCCCCACCACCTCCTTCTGGTGCCCCTCCGCCTATCCTTTCTTCCATGGTCCACCTTTGCCTCCTATCCGATTCCTTCTTTTTCTGCCATTTACTCCTTCCTCCTATTGCCTCCCAGTTTCTTACATTATTTCCCTTCCCTATTCCCACCTAAGTTCCCACTCAACTGCTTTCACCTATCACTTGTCAGCTTGTACTACTTCCCCTTGCCCCCCCCCCCCCACCTGCCTATTTTGGTGGTTTCCCCCTTCCTTCAGCCTGGATGATGGGTCCAGGCTCAAATATCATCAACTGCCTATTCCTTTCCATAGATACTGCCTGACCTCTTCCAGCATTTTGTGGTTTTTACTCTGGATTTCCAGCATCTGCAGAACCTCTTGAGTATATCGTTAACTCTACCTGCTTGCTAACTTGCAATGTGAATAGGGGTGGGGGGGGGGGGGATTTGTTTACTAACTCGTTGCTGAACATCAGCAATCTGCTGTAAGTGGTTATGAGAACAGACAGAAAACTGGAAGAAAAGATGAGCACCATGTTTTTCCTCTTTCTTTCGTACTCCTCACTTGATAGCACCCAAACAGGAAGGATAATTGGCAGCAGCTTGTTTTTGATGCTTGTTTAAAAACCCTACAACGAGTCTTTAGAGAAAGATGCAACCGTATTTTAAGGAGCAAAATTAAAACAAGGTTAAAAGTTCCTTGCCAGTTGATCACCTGATTAGCCAACAACGGGAGCATTTTCATAGAATTCTTGTTAACATGAGTTCTTCAGTTCTTGTTCCAATAATCATGAGCAGTTACTGGCTACAGAGCAAGAGCACTTATAGAGTCTTACTACCTATCCTTTAAACAACTGCCTGCAGTCAACGGGGCTTCAATTAACTGAGCAATGTTAACCTCAGAGGCACTTAAAGCAGCAGATGATAAAACCGCTGAAAAGTCCTGATGCATATTCAGTCATATACTAGTTCTCTCTTGTGAAACGATGAAAATCTCCTGGTTTGGACATTGAAATTAAAACTATACAAACAAAGAATGCTTGAATGAGCGGGATTTTAAATTAAACTTTGCTCCCAGTCCATTGTACACCATTTTTAACATAAATGACTATCACAACTCAAAACCAGTGATGTGAGTGAAGCAAACTACGAACTGCATAACCAGTTTCATCTGAATGATAACATAAGAGGAGCAGGAGCAGAACTTCCCAGTTCTTATGAAGGTTCCTAACCCAAAACATTAACTGTCCACTTCCCTCCATTGATGTTACGTGACCTGCTGAGTTCCTCGAGGCTTTTGACTGCATTGATCCAGCTGCCATCATTTGCACTCTCCATCACCTTCAACATCTAACAATTTTCTTCATTTCAACAACAATCCTGATTAATGTAAGGTTAGGTGTTGAAATGAAGGAGATACCTCCCTTTCTTAATGAAATATTTCACTTTTTTAGAACGTGTCATGCAAGGGCCATTATTGGACACCTTAGTTTAATGAGAACAAGAATATCACACTCGCGTTGGCATATCAGGCATAGAGTCATAGAAAAGTATAGTGTAGAAATAGGCCCTTCAACCCTTCTAGTCCATGCTGACCAATTTAAACTGCCAACTCCCAGCAACCTGCCCTGGGACTCTTGCCCTCCATTGATCTACCATCCATGTATTTATCCAAATTTCTCTTAAATATTAAAAGTGAGTTTGTGTGTACCACTTACACTGGCAGTTCATTCCACACTTTCATGACCCTCTGAGTAAGGAAGCTTCCTCTCATGTTCCCCTTAAACTTTTCACCTTTCACCCTTAACCCATGACCTCTAGTCACCCATCCTCAGTGGAAAAAGCCTTCTTGCATTTACCAAGGTAAGGTTACTTAACATGTAGAGAAAGGAAGCCTATTTGGTCTACCTTAATCATCTATCAGAAAGGCAGTTCTCACAGCACAGTACATAACACATTTTGAGTGTTTTTAATACTCTTTCCCTTGTTATTCTTTTGAAGCCTTCTGCTTATAACATCAAGATTTATTTTCCTAACAGCAAGTCAATATTTGCAAAGTAACTTGATTTATCATCAACCATTGTAATAATATTCATGTTTATCTGACAACTACCTTGGAGTTCAATAGTGAAAGGTTTGTTACGCTTCGATTGTCAACCTACCTTGATAAACAAAATGAAATCCTTTGGCTGTTACTGGACCAACTGAGCTGAACTTGATTGTGATCTGGTTACCTGAACTTAAAGGAAGGGACTCTCCTAAATTAAAGATATGCAGAGTAATAGTTAGTTAATGGAATACCTGATGTCACAAACATTAACAGAAAGTTGTTAAAAGCAATTGATATATTCCTTTATGTCAAAATTTGGTACTATGAATGGAAACTAGAGTGAATCAGAAAAAAGCAGTGATGGAAAAGGTGAAACCATAATTATTTCTAGTTTTCAAAGTTCAATTATTATGAAAGTATGTATACAGGATACAACTCCGAGATTTGTCCTCCTGCAAGCGGCCACGAAACAAAGAAACACCGCGGACAGACTGCTTTTTTCTCAAATTTTGCTGGAGCATTGCTTTGCTGTCTGAACAACTAAAGCATGCAGCATGCTCGAAGAATTTAAAAGCACCAATTCATTCACATGAGAGTGCTGACCAAAAAATTAGTGCCTGAGGCTGATTTTTACACCATGCCTCATGAGCCTAACACAGAAGCACTGCTTTGTCACGTTCCATTGAATGTTACATTCTTGAAACACTATTATGCGCTTCAAATGTTTGTAACATTGTTGTTTTAGCAAAAGGACCCAAAAAATGTAGATCAATGGGTGAGTTTTATTTTTGCTGGACTGATCAGTGCTTGCACTAATCCCCATCTTGTGGTCATCACCTGCACCAGCCCAGTCACCACAAACAGTCTTTCCATTCATCGCAAGTTTAAAATGTAATAAAATGTAAATTAAATGAAAAAAAATATCAGGAGCGGCACAGTGACAGAGCTCATAATGCTGCTGCTTCACAGTCCTGATGGTTCTCCATCAGTCCTCACCTCCACTGCTGTCTGCGCTGAGTTTGCATGTTCTCACCATGACTGCATGGATTTTTCTTCACTGTGACCATGCAGGTTAACCGGCCACTGTAAACTCCCTGTCATTTGTTATAAATAGTCCGATGAACATGTTGTAATGTGAACAAAGTCACTGGAAAGTCACTGCTGGTAGATTATAAAGGAGGCTTTTATTCAAACAAAATGAGATACTTCTGAAGGAAGAGGCCTGCTTGACCCAATATTAGATGACATTTTTATATGCTAAGTATCAAAGGACAACTCTATAGTTATAAAGTGTCTACAATGCTTCCTTTGAATTACATATAGTTTTCGCACCTCCTTCTTTGCACTCACAATCCAGGAAATCAGAATGAACGTTAGCCAGCATTGTCTGGTTTTTCAATTACCTACAATCCACAGCTCTAAGAACCAACTGTCCAGGGTTGCATTTAAACTTAATCTACAATCCATGTTCAGTCCTAAAGATTAATTGCTGAAGTTAATATTTTGCAATATCGCATAATTCTAGAATACACCCTGACAGATGGGAACGTGGGGAGAACGGAATTGTATGCATTGAATTAGTGCAGATGGGTGATTTGTGGTCAGAGCGGACTTGGTAGGCCTGTTTCAACATAGTTTGACTCTGTGATTATGAATTGAAATTAAGTTCTAAACACACTCAGTTGATGTAAGGTATGAAAACCATTGATATTAATTTTAATTTTAATGAAGGTTTGCACTCCCATAAAGTTAGTTAAAGTTAAAGTCTGTCCCAAGCGTTAGGGGCTCATCAGGCCAGTGCTTATGCCGGTTTCTGTGGTGTGGTCCCATTAAGGTGAATAAGTCATAAAAGCAATGAACTAGCTTTGGCTGGTGCAAAGTTAAAAGGCAGATACAAAATTCAGCCTAGAACACATCTATGCCTACACTGCAACTAACCCACGATTCTCTATGAAACAGCTGCTTGGCCATGAATATAATGTGACCCATTATCGATTGGGTGATGAGCAATGGAAAAGCACAGTGAAATCTCGCTGCTCTACTGTAAATGGTACTAGATGACTTCCAAAGTCAACTGGAGCAACTTTACAAAACAGTCATTATATTATAGATGCGTATTGACAGACCTGAGCATTTATAAATGCTTTGAGTCACAGAGTCATAGGAAAGTACAGTTTAGAAGCAGGCCCTTTGGCCCATCTAGTACATGCTGAACATCGAACTGCACCAGGATCATAGACCTCCATACCCCTCCCACCCATGTACTTATCCAAACTTCCCTTAAACGTTACTTAAGCTCACTTGGACCACTTGTGCTAACAGCTCATTCCACACACTCGCGACACTCTCATGACCCTCTCATGAAAATGTAAAATAATTACACAAGTTATTATCTAAAGATAAAAGATTATAGGTTAGCTTTAGTTGTCACATGTACATCAAAACATACAGTGAAATGCATCATTTGCATCAAATCAAATCAATAAGGTTTGTTCAGGTGTTTCTATGCTTCCAGTGCCAACATAGCATGTCTTCAACTTACTAACCCTAACCTGTAAGTCTTTGGAATGTTGGTGCAAACTGGAGCACTCAGAAAGAAACCCAAATGATCATAAGACAAACATGCAAACTCCTTACGGACAGCAATGGAAAATGAATCCCAATTTAACACCTGCTGCTGCAACAGTGTTACGCTAACCAATATGCTACCGTGCCTCCTTCCAAATAAAATGCATTCAGCAATATCCAGTGTCCTCCAGGTTCAGAGCTAACAACAATGACTGTTAAGACAACATTGTTAAGGAAACAGCAATGATGAATCCTTCCATATCTGAGTGCAAAGGTATTCCTGAGTCTCCACCAGGGACTTGCATGACTGACAGTAGTGAAAACTGAGAGGAAGCTACTGACACAATGAAGGAAGCCCTGAACACCAACAGAGATGGAAGACCTTTATTGCTGTTCAAATAACCAGTGGCTTAACATGCAGGGACCAGGACCAAAATCCAGAGAGGTGCATAAAATAAAGGTATCTAACTTTAGCAAAGTGAAATATAAAATGGTCACACATGTCATCAAGGAAAAACATCCATATAACTTCATATCTTTAAAGTAAGGTTACTCCAGCGAAATACTGGTTTGTTTGTAATGTACATGTATTTCAATTTCTGTACATATCATTCAAAGTTAATTAATTAAATATTCGCTTTAAGTTTCCACTGATTAAGACATGCCAAAACTTTATTTGTAATTTTGCATTAACTGTATTTATTTTTTAAATGAGATTTACTAGCAATCTATGACTTAATTATTTACCAGATTCCAACATCATGAATGCCTACATTCCATGATGTTTCCATCGCAGCAAAGCACTGCCTGGTGTTATGTAGAGGTGGATACAATGATGACATTTTAAGAGGAATGTGGGTGTATGAAAAATGGAGGTTTGTGGGCTGTGTAGGAGGGATGGGTTTGATTGATTGTGGAGTAGGTTTATATAAGCCAGCACAATATCGTGGGCTGAAACGCCTGTACTGCATTGGACTACTATGTTCTAAATGTTGTCCTTTGATGGTTGGGTTGAGTTGTTCTCCAATCTTGGCAATTTACTTGCAAACATTTCGTCACCATGCGAGGAGACATTGCCAGTACACTGTTTTATATTCTTATCAATCAGTTGATTAGACATCAATTGGAAACTCAGTTGTCCTTTGATTTTGGTTGTTTTAGTATGAGGTATGTTTGAAAAGCCATGGTTGGATTCAATTCTAAACCTAACCTTATTTTATTTTTATATCAGAGTTTGGCACATTTCTGTACAATCATTTACTTTTTATTTGTTTGTTGGTTTTTGGAGAATGTCACATTCATTACGTTTACTGTTAAGGACATGTCTAACTCAGGAAAACTAAGTGCATAGAGCTAACTTGGAAAACGTATTTGGTTCTACTTATGTTTAGGGTAGAGGTGCATCTAGTTTATTTGAGAGCCAACCTGTAATAAATGCTTAAAATAATTAAAAATAATAACTCAAACTGTTATAGGTCTACGTTAATATGCTCTGGCAGTTTTCATTGAATGAGATTAGAATGCAGCTGCTTTATGTCCGACACACAAAATAATAGAGGCACTCAGAAAGTCCCTTCAGTCTCAGCCCAAAACATTGACTGTTTATTTCCCTCCGTGGATGCTGCCTGACCTGCTGAGTTCCTCCAGAATTTTGTGTATTGTTACTCATAATTTCTAGCATTTGCAGAATCTCTTGTGTCTCAGCTTTATGTTCATCTGACTGATAAGACAAAAAGTGCCAAAGTAGAAATGCAGCCAACAAAATAATGTGGTGTACCCCCTATTTATATAAACAGTGCATTTCAGAATCAGAAGTGAATCAGGAATCATTGGCATATGTCATAAAATGTGTTGTCTTTGCTGCAGCAGTACAATGCAATACAAGATAATAGAGAAAACGTGAATTACCATAAATATATATTAAAGATTTAAGTTAAATAAGTAGCGCAAAAGCAAAAATGAAAAAAGTAACGAGATAGTGTTCATAAGTTCAATGTCCATTCAGAAATGGGATGGCAGAGAAGCTGTTCATTGAGAACATTTCTTCAGGCTTCTGTACCTCCTTCCTTACGGTAGCATGAGAAGAGGGCGTGTCCTGGGTGATGGTGGTCGTTAATGACAGGCACCACCTTGTTGAGGGATCGCGCCTTAAGATGTCCTGGATGCTGGGTAGACTAGTGCCCATGTTGGAGCTGACTAAGTTTTCAACTCCTAATCGATATGTAATTGGAATCTCCTGGATTTCAATGTTGTTTTCTCTGAGATAAAATGTAATTATAAAAATATATGACGTCTGTGGCGGTTCCTATCACTGAAATTTTCCAACACCATAGTGAGACAGCCTATGCTATTAAGGTTGCTCCTAATGTCTATTCAGAGAAGGCATCACAGAAATTCAAGAGATGCTGCTCCCAACTATAAATAAGAACTGAGTTGCTATATTCTGCAGTATCAAGAACTCAAAAATTTCCTCTGCCAGCATATTTTATGAACATATTTTTGCAATAATGCCAAAGTAAATGAATGAAATGGTACCGTGAAGAAGAAACAAGGTCCAAATCCCTGCCACACATCACCCATTGACCTTACCTGAGTGAGACCCCGACAGTGAAGTCAACAGCGATGATTGCTGAGTAGGTCCATCATAAACATCAACAACGTCATGAAGGGAAGTCTGAAAAAACACAAACTGGCCAAACACCACTGTCATGGGAACGAAGGTAGAGAGAAGAAAAGAAACAAGAAAAAAATGTTTTACTAATTTAATTAGGCTAATGCTGCATAAAAGCTCATAAATCAAAAGCATATATCAATAGGCAACACCATCAAATAATGTTTGACGAGAATTGGCAGATCAATTGAGTAACTACTTTGGTTCTGTCTTCATTAAGGAGGACATAAATAATCTTCCGGAAATAGTAAGGGACCGAGAGTCTAGTGAGATGGAGGAACTGAGGGAAATATATGTTAGTAGGGAAGTGGTGTTAGGTAAATTGAAGGGATTAAAGGCAGATAAATCCCCAGGGCCTGATGGTCTGCATCCCAGAGTGCTTAAGGAAGCAGCCCAAGAAATAGTGGATGCATTAGTGATAGTTTTTCAAAACTCCTTAGATCCTGGGTTAGTTCCTGAGGATTGGAGGGTGGCTAATGTAACCCCACTTTTTAAAAAAGGAGGGAGAGAGAAACAGGGGAATTATAGACCGGTTAGTCTGATATTGGTGGTGGGGAAAATGCTAGAGTCGGTTATCAAAGATGTGATAACAGCACATTTGGAAAGAGGTGAAATCATCGGACAAAATTAGCATGGATTTGTGAAAGGAAAATCATGTCTGACGAATCTTATAGAATTTTTTGAAGATGTAACTAGTAGAGTGGATAGGGGAGAGCCAGTGGATGTGGTATATTTAGATGTTCTAAAGGCTTTTGACAAGGTCCTGCACAGGAGATTAGTGTGCAAACTTAAAGCACACGGTATTGGGGGTATGGTATTGATGTAGATAGAGAATTGGTTGGCAGACAGGAAGCAAAGAGCGGGAGTAAACAGGACCTTTTCAGAATGGCAGGCAGTGACTAGTGGGGTACCGCAAGGCTCAGTGCTGGGACCCCAGTTGTTTACAATATATATTAATGATTTAGACAAGGTAATTAAATGCAGCATCTCCAAGTTTGCGGATGACACGAAGCTGGGCGGTGGTGTTAGCTGTGAGGAGGATGCTAAGAGGATGCAGGGTGACTTGGATAGGTTAGGTGAGTGGGCAAATTCATGGCAGATGCAATTTAATGTGGATAAATGTGAGGTTATCCACTTTGGTTGCAAGAACAGGAAAACAGATTATTATCTGAATGGTGGCCAATTAGGAAAAAGGGAGATGCAACGAGAACTGGGTGTCATTGTACACCAGTCATTGAAGGTGGGCATGCAGGTACAGCAGGCGGTGAAAAAGGCAAATGGTATGTTGGCATTCATAGCAAAAGGATTTGAGTACAGGAGCAGGGAGATTCTACTGCAGTTGTACAAGGCCTTGGTGAGACGGCACCTAGAATATTGAGTGCAGTTTTGGTCCCCTAATCTGAGGAAGGACATTCTTGTCATAGAGGGAGTACAGAGAAGGTTCACCAGATTGATTCCTGGGATGGCAGGACTTTCATATGCAGAAAGGCTGGATCGACTAGGCTTATACGCACTGGAATTTAGAAGATTGAGGGGGGATCTTATTGAAACGTGTAAAATTCTAAAGGGATTGGACAGGCTAAATGCAGGAAGATTGTTTCCAATGTTGGGGAAGTCCAGAATGAGGGGTCACAGCTTAAGGATAAAGGGGAAGCCTTTTAGGACCGAGATGAGGAAAAACTTCTTCACACAGAGAGTGGTGAATCTGTGGAATTCTCTGCCAGAGGAAACAGTTGAGGCCGGTTCATTGGCTATATTTAAGAGGAAATTATATATGGCCCTTGTGACTAAAGGGATCAGTGGGTATGGAGAGAAAGCAGGTACATGTTTCTGAGTTGGATGATCATCCATGATCATACTGGATGGCGGTGCAGGCTTGAAGGGCCGAATGGCCTACTCCTGCACCTATTTTCTATGTTTCTATGAGAAACAATAGTTGCCATTTATCCTGAAATTGATGTTCTGCAGCCTGTGGAGCAAATCCATGGCAATTAGGGGCTAGGATTATCACAAAACTGAGAGAGTAATACAGAAAGAAGACTTCAAAGATTCAATATTCAAAATACATTTATTATCAAAGTATGTATGCAGTATAGAACCCTGAAATTCATCTTCCTGCAGAGAGCCACAAAACAAAGGAATACCATGGAATCCTTTCAAAGAAAGCATTAAACATCCAGCGTGCAAAAAATGAACAAATCACACAAAGGGCCAAAAAATGAGTGAAGTACACACAGAATTTTAAGAATCAAAACACAGAGCACTTGAAACAGTCCAGGAATGTTCAGTTTCATTCAGTTCAGTTCAATTTACTTTGATTTTATAGAAGTTCTTGGATTCATAAGCATTCACTCTGGGTTTTTTTTGCTCAAAATACGTCATCTTTGAATTAATTACTGCTTCCATGATAGAATGTGCACTTTAAAAGTGAGGAAAGCAATTAATAGGGACATTATTTGTAAGGAACCCTCTGGGAATAACAGTAGGAATATAGGCCCCATTTCAGAGAACTTACCTCTGCATAAGATAAAGAAGGCAATAGATTGTTCATATGTATGGTCAGAAGAAGTGGTTAAGAATAATAGACATGTTAAGTACAAATGACTGTTGAGGAGATTGGTTAATAATTGAGTATTTATTGATTAAATCAATAGGATGCTTTTAATCAGACCACAAGAGACAAGGGGCCAATGTGTATTGAGGAAGATTTATTATTTTTAACCTGCTAAAAAAATATTAAATTGAATGTAAGTCATCCAAATTGGGCCCAAAAAGAAACAATCTGAATACTTTTTAAATAGCAGTAAAACTTGGAATAAAAGTGGCCTGAAGGATACATAAGGCCATATTTCGATTTAAAGAGCAAACACGAGGAAATCTGCAGTTGCTGGAAATTCAAAGAACAACACACACAAAATGCTGGTGGAAGGGTCTCGGCCCGAAACGTCGACAGCGCTTCTCCCATTTTTCATTTTAGATCACCAAATATGTCAACCATGCATAAAATAATTACAGAAGCCCTTGTGTTCTAAGCCTAAAACAAATACTAAAAAAAATACTAAACTCTTGGGTTCTAATCATTTCTAACTTGAGGGCTAGAATATATAAAACCCTTCCTCAGCCAGAGCTGGATATACACCATCAATTATTCTTAGGAAGAATACAGTACAGATTCACCTTATGTTTTCAAGGCTTTAATAATGTGTTTATTTATCTATTTATCTGTTTATTTATCTATCTATCTATCTATCTATCCATCTATTTATTTATTTATTTACGGAGATACAGTGTGGAATAGGTCCTTCTGGGCCTTCGAGCCATGCCGCCCAGAAATTCCCAATTTAATCCCAGCCTAATCACAGGACAACTTACAATGACCAACCAACCGACCAACCAGCATGGCTTTGGACTGCGAGAGGAAACCCATGTGGTCACAGAGAGAACGCACCAACTCCTTACGGGAAGGAGCGGGAATTGAACCTAGGTCACTTGTACTGTTCAGCGTTGTGCTAACTACTACGCTACCGTGCAGCCCCAACAACAACAGATTACACTAACTCATATTCCCTGAAATATGTAAACTTCAAGGAGTGTTTTGATAAAGTCTGTTGGAGGTTTTGAAATGAATTAATAATGTACGCAGAGTTAAACCTTTCCAGCTGGCGAGCATGTCCAGAATGAAGGAATATAACCATATAGTCTAAGGCTATCTGGAGGAAGTAAAGGAAGCTTTCTTCTTGTAAAATATGGAATGTTATCCCATAGGGGAAACAACAATAACTGCTAGTTATTGTTGGTTATAGCCAGGGGTGGTTTTGGGGGACAAGCTCCCACTACCTTTTAAATGCTCCCAATGGCATTCGCCCCAAGTAGCCTCTGACAACCACATCCAGCTCCTGGCCTTCATGTGTGGCTTAGCTACTAAGCCCTGCAGAACCATTTCTACTGACAGGAGAAGGTGCGAAGACTTCTTACTGGCACCTAAAAACCAGGCACTTCAGGCAGATGGGCCTTGTCAGCCGTGGTTGGTAGCTCAGCTAAGAGAATGAAAAATCTGATCTCAAAACTCTACTACCTTGCGGCTATACCCACTCACGGGAGTAAGCATTGAGGGAAAAATCCAGACCTGGGGCCCCTAAGGCAGAACTCCACTGAGTTTAATGTTGACTGGCAACTCCTGCAATACTGCTGGTACCAAACTGCATAGATCCCTCCCTTTCCTTGGGTTCATCAGTTGCATTGAAAGGGGGAGTTTGCCACATGGGCAATAGCTTGCTCACCATATTATACTGCACAGGGCAGTTACTAGACAGCTGGGACATAACATCCATGGTAGACTCTGCCCTCATTCACTCACTAACTCAGTTAGATATGGTAATATTAAATATGGACCAACATTGATCACGTATAAGGTGCAGCCTTGATCTCAGTTACTGGAGAAAAGGGACAGAATATCCAAAACCTAATTCAAACCCTGGAGTACAAAGTCCATGTTAACTTGGCAATACCTCAATGGTAGTGGTGGCTATTACATTAGGGATACTTAAGAGACTATTAGATAGGCACGTGGATGTAAGAAAAATGGAAGGTTATGAGCTGTGTAGGAGTGAAGTGGAGTAGGGTTATATAGATCAGCACATCATGGGCCGAAGGGCTGTATTGACCTATATTATTCCAAGCTCTATGTTTTAAATTGTAGATAACTCATCCTAGTGTTCTGTGTAATGCTGAGTCTTTATAAAGCACTGGTGAGACTGATGCACCATCAATAACTCACACTGAGACGTAGGCGAGATATCAGCTTTTATTGACTGGAAGAAGGAACCAGGAGTGAGTGTCTATCATACAAGGTCTTGGAGACTGAGGCCGAGCGTCAGGCCGCAGATCTCCTTTATACAGGGGCCTGTGGGAGGAGCCACAGGAGCAGTCAGCAGGGGCGTGTCCCGACAGGCACATAGTTCACCACAAAGACCTCACTTGGAGAACTAAAAGCAGTGTGGGCCTCTTATCTAAGAAAGGATGTGCTGACATTGGAGAGGGTACAAGGAGGTTCACAGAAATAATTCAGAGATTGAAAGACTTGTCATATGAGGAGTGTTTGATGGCTCTGGGCCTCTACTCATTGGAATTCAGAAGAATGAGGGGCGACCTCATTGAAACCAATCGAATGGTGAACAGCCTCGATAGGGTAGATGTGGTCTCCCTAGACCAGAGGACACAGATTCAGAGTAGAGGGGCATCCTTTTAGAATGGAGATGAGGAGGAATTTCTTTAGCCAGAGAGTGTCAATCAGTGGAACTTGTTGTTACAGGCAACCATGGAGGCCAAGTCTTTATCTATATTTAAGGCAGAGGTTGATGGATTCTCAATTAGTCAGGGCAGACAGGTGTACAGGGAGAAGGCAGGAGATTGTGGCTGAGAGAGCAATAGATCAGCCATCATGAGATGGTGGAGCAGAATCAATGAACTAAATGGCCTAATTCTGCTGCTATATCTTATGGTCTTATGGTCTATGGTGTATCATGTGCGATGTGACAAAAATATCACTTTGTGTAAAGAAAAAAGTTACAGGATAAATAATCAGTCCTGATAGAAAGTCCTGGCCCAAAACAATGACTGCTTATTTATCTCCATAGATGCTGCCTGACCTCCACCATTTTGTGTGTTTTGACCTGGATTTTCAGCACCTGCAGAATCTCTTCTGTTTAGGATAAGTGAAGTTGCCTCTAACTTTGCAAATTTATAAAAACTTTCTTTTTTTTTTAAGATAGAACTTCTCATATTGATGGCATTGAACAAAATGCCGATGTGAAAGACTTGAGTTCTGGTCAAAAAATGATGAGAGTATGCAATCGTGTACTTAGTGGGTGGAGGGGGCACAGTGAATGACAGAAAGATGGGAGATAAAGTATGTGGGTCAAATTCTTGCCTTAAATAATAGATAAGGCATTTATCGGAGCCAGTTTGGAAGTAAAGTTATGAACTCACCTCTTCAGTTTCAAACAATTTTAAAACTAATGGAGTGTTCCTTAAATTGTATTTTAACACAAGACAAACTCTAAGGTCCATGTTTAAGGCATTTCAACACACTTAAAATGCTGGAGGAACACAGCAGTTCAGGCAGCATCTATACAAATGACTAATAGTTAATGCTTTGGGCACTTCTTCACTTCTTTTCAGTACTGAAAAGGCAGGGGAAAGACTCCTGAATACAAAGGTGAGGAGAGGGACAGGAGGATAGTTAAAAACTGATAGGTGATGCCTGGTGGGTAATAAAGGTAAAGGGCTGGAGAGGAAGGAATCTGATAGGAGAGGAGAGTGGACCGTAGGAAAAAGGGAAGGAGGAGGGGATGCAGGGGAGGTGATAGGCAGGTGAGAAGAGGCAAGGGGCCAGAATGGAAAATAGAAGAAGTGGGGAGAGGGAGAAATCGATATTCATGCAAATAGTTTGGAGGCTACTCCACCCTGAGGGTGGCCTCATCGTGGCACATAAGGAGGCTGTGGGCCGACAGGTCAGAAAGGGGATGGGAATCAAAATTAAAATATTAGGGCACTGAGAATTTCTGCTTTTGGCGGCTGGACTGGAGGGTTGGCGGTCCTATTTCACCATTTTTATCTTGCTTCTGATTTCTGTTACCATGACAACTGTGTAACAGGGCATGCTACATGTTTAGAAATTTTCAAATATTCATGCATGATCAGATTTCTGGTCCTACACTGGAAAAAGGAAAATAATTTGTATCAAACCACCAGCAATGCATTAGTGCCAAATTTTGAAATGAATTTTAAGAAAACACTGAGTTCTCATTACTTTAAATGAAAAAAAACTGTTTTCTAATCTTGAATATGGAAGAGAAAATGACAAAAGAGAAGAAACAAAAGTGAGATGAAGTAAGATTCATTCCTGAGGAAAGCCTGAGAAAACTGTATACTTTAATGGTAACTGTTTTTTTTTAAATTCCTTTGGCAGTCATTGCTCTCACCTGACTTCTCTCCCTAATACAGGTTGTGTATCACTGATCTGAAATGCTTGGGGTTTTGGATTTTAGAATTTTTTCAGATTTTGGAATATATAATGAGATAGCTTGGGATCACCATCATTTTCTGTTATTGATTATTGATACCCTGTTTGTTCTTGCTATTTTGTGTGTGCTGGGACTGGACCTCAAGCTGAGGTGTCACCTGTTTACATCAGCCCAGGGGAGAGGCACCGGTGGTGGTGTGGCACGGCATCTAGACCGGAGTTGGTGCTGCCCCCCAGTGTTCACTCAGCAGAAGGCAAGCTGTACTGTGGTTGACTGCGAATTTCGGCAGCATTGATGGCTCGAGTATGGACATTTTTTTTTACTGTGTAGCTTTATCTTACTGATACCTTTATGTGCTTGCTATTGTTATGAATGTACCACAGCTCTGAGGGGCCGAAGGAGCGGGAGCAGCCCCCTCCTTCCAGAGAATCGCAAGATCGCTATTAATTCGGGACTCGGAAGTGAGAGACAATGCAACGGTTTTGACCATTTGTTCTTAGTGGCACCTGTGTCACGTGCAAGTCCCGGCTACGTGACAACTACCATGAACCTGAACACCCTCGGGCCATGTGGGGGTGGAGATTGCATCCCCCTACTTTGATGGACAGCTACAACTCTGCAAGTAAAGATAAAAGCGGACTGCAGGAGGCGGTACCCTAGCGATGCACCAGAGGAACTTGCTCGCTCAACGCTCTCGGGAGAGCTGGAAGCCACTCAACGCCACGTGTGCTCCTAACTCCTTTGCCTGGGGAGCGGGTGGCTGATACTACCGAGAAGGACTTCGAACTAACAACGGGGAAACCTACACTCCCCTGATTTTAACGGAGTGGTCAAAAAGATACGGGCAAGTCTTCTTTTCGTTCTCCCAGACTCCTCTAAGACACGTGACACCCAACAATTCCTCGAAAGACTTTTAAATGACTCTTTAGATTTCCAATGGACAGAAAAATATTATCCCCTAGACAACAGCCGAGATTAATGATGATTATGACTATATCCGGGCTTTAGATTGCGTATTGAAGATGTGCACTCTCTGAATATTTGCATTAACCTTACTTTTGTGCCCCTTTATAAATAAAAACGTTTGAAAATAGTGACATCAGACTTCAACAGACCTCTCTATCTTTGCTGGTAAGTTATCCAGTTACAGGATACGTAACACTATTTTGTATGTGTTCTGTGTGCTTTGTGCTGTGTGTGATTGTTGGTACTGCGTTGTGCACTTTGGCCCTGGAGTAAAGCTGTTTGTTTAGGCTGTATTCATGTATGACTGAATGACAATTAACCTTGAATTGAATTTAATTGAATTTTTTGTCTTACACTTGCTCATCACAATCTGTGCTTAACAGTAAAAATTATTACATATAATGAAAATATGATGTGTGAAGGGTAACAAAAGCAGTACAGAGCATTGGGAGAATACCTGAATCAGTTGTTGTAAAACAACATGCTTTCAGTCTCCACCTTTGATGCTATGTTTTGATTAAAAGGTTATAATACACTGTATTTGTACGTTACTTTATTTAGGTTTTATGTAAGGTATAAAAACAATCAGCATCACAGACTTCTACTTCTGTTGGATTTTCATCATTAGCAGTCAATTAAAAAATGTAACACTGTGCCTTTTCTTAAGTTTCTGCATCCAGCCTGCTGAATATTCACAATTACTTTCAATTTTTAGTTAGTTTCATGATTAGCATACAGTTAAGCATCATATGTTCACTCAAACACTGATGATGCACAACCCAGATCTGTATTTTCTGCTTTATGTAATGTATTCCTATTTTTCATTAACTTTTGGTTCATTACGTTGGCGAGGTCACTTCTCAGAACTGTCTGTTGCACGCAGACACCAGCACGTCACCAGGGAAGCTTCTAAGCATCTTGTAAAATTTTCCATTTGTGACATAATGTCAACGCTAAAAAAAATGTATCTGGAAAATGAGCTTCCAGTAGAAGCGGTAGAGGCAGGTTCGGTATTGTCATTTAAAGCAAAATTGGATAGGTATATGGACAGGAAAGGAATGGAGGATTATGGGCTGAGTGTGGGCCCGTGGGACTAGGTGAGAGTAAGCATTTGGCATGGACTAGAAGGGCTGAGATGGCCTGTTTCCTTACTGTAATTGTTATATAGTTATATTCTGGTTATTTTCAGATTTTGGAATTTCGGATAAGGTACTCAACAGGTATACCCTCAGTGGGCACTTGAAGTACCCCTAATATCTAATAGTGTCCACTGAACGCATGTTCATGTCCTTCTGTTGCTGCTGACCATCCACTTCAAGGTTTAACATGTTGTGCATTCAGAGGTGCTCTTCTACATATCATTACCGTAATACGTGGTTATTCGAATTACTGCCCCCTTCCTATCAGCTTGAACCAGTCTGGCCATTCTCATTGAGAAGACGATTTTGTCTACAGAATTGCTGCTCACTGGATGCTTTTTAAAAAATTTTTTTGCACCATTCTCTGTGAACTCTGGAGACGGCTGTATGCGAAAAATCCAAGGAGATCAGCAGTTTCTGAGATACTCAGACAACCCAATCTGGCACTAACAATCATTCCATAGTCAAGGTCACTTAGGTCACACTTCTTCCTCATTCTGGTGTTTGGTCTGAACAACAGCTGAAGCTCTTGACCATGTCTTCATGCTTTTATCCACTGCCACTTGATTGGCTGATTAGGTATTTGCATTAACAAGCAGATGTACAGGTGTACCTAACAAAGTGGCCACTGAGTGTTGATTGAGGCAGCAAACTTATAGTTTCTCTCTGCAACGTACAGTATATTTCATCATTAATATGCAGTTTATGTGACAACATTGTCTGCCTGTCACAGAATGAAAGAGTGTTTACTTGATCAAAGATTGTCTTGTTCAATTGCATGCAAAGTAAACTCTTGTTGCATATTATGGATAATGTTTTCAACATGTTGCATTGCATTAATCAGTTCCCAGGTTATACAGAGTGATAAATTGATATTTCTCATTTGCTTATTTAAGGATAACAAACACCTACCTGCACAGTTTGTTATGGTAGCTGCCTAAATCTGCACTTGCTGGAAAAGATAAGAAACTGAGGTTGCTGTGTAAAGGAGCGTTGGCCCTGCATCTGCTATTTATTCATGGAAAGCTGTCATCAGAAAGATCAGATCTGATTATCACCTAATTTTGGCTCTGGCTCGGGTCTTGGAGAATAGAAATAACCCAGCGAGGAGGTCTCCAAAATATCAGAAGCAGATTATGAACTCAAAGAGGAATAGGATTCTGTTAGGTCCACAAAAATAAATTTCTCAAGCTATTCTCAGAACTAATGGTTTATTTAAGGACTGGGTAGATTCAAGATTATTACCCTTCAACCATCAAGCTCTTGAATCAGTGCGGATATCTTCACTCACTTCAACCCTGGACTGATTCTACAACCTGTGGACTCACTTTCAAGGACAGATGTTCTCAGTATTATTTATTTTCTTACTTTTATTATAAGATTTTTGCATTTGCACAGGATTCTCTTCTTTTATATATTGGTTGATGTCGGCCTTGGTTTTGGTGTAGTTTTACACTGATTCTGTTGTATTTTGTTGTTCTTCTCTGAACGTCTTCAAGAGAATGGTGACATATACATAATAAATGATAATAAATTTACTTTTAACTTTGCTGGTTAAACTGTTCAAAATCCTGTGCAACTCAGTGGAACAACCTCATCCCTTTGTGCCATTTAGCAAAGAGTAGGGGTTCCATGGACCCTTCAGTTAATGGAAGGGGTCCATGGCATAAAAAAGATGGGGAAGCCCTGGCCCAGACAGAGCCTACAGTCAGCATAAGACATGCTTTGCTCACTTATGAATAAGATTTTTTAGAGGCATGTGCACCTCTAGATTGAACTGGACACCACAAGTTTTAATACAGAAATCAGGGAATGAATATCTATTTGAAAGACAAAACTTAGAGCTGCTACTGAAATTTCTCCACCCCAAACTCCAGTAATAAATTCTGTTCATGTGAGGTTGACTTAGCCTGGATTGAATTATCTTCCTCCACATATCACATACTGATACATGGCAGAAAACTCAATTTCGAGCATAGAAGAGTCTGCATGAAGGACAGGGAGTATAATGGAATTGGAGAGGTTTCTTGAGTGATAAGGAATTAGATCATTTCAGAGTTGAGAGAGGGTATGAAAAGAGTACAATAAAGGTAAGCGGAAAAAGATGTTACAGATACAACTACTAAATAGGAGAGGAAAGTGTCCAAGGCATAGGAGCCGAATCAGGCCATTCAGCCCATTGAATCTACACTACCATTTCGTCATGGAGATTTATTATCCATCTTGACCCCAATCTTCTGCCATCTAACTAATCAAAAAAACAATCAGCCTCCACTTAATTGCCCTTCACGGCCATCTGTTCCAATGAATTCCATTGAATCAGCACTATCTGGCTAAAGAAATTCTTTCTCATCACTTTAATCCATTTATTCTTCGGCTGTGCCCTCTGATCCTAGACTCCTGGTCTCTTTGAAACATGCTCCACATGAACATTTTGCCTCAGCCTTTCACTGGTTGGGTTGAGTTGTCCTCTAATCTTTGTAATTTATTTGCAAATTTTTCATCACCATGCGAGGAGACTCCGACAGTGTCCTATTGAATGTGGTGTCTCCTGTGAATGCTTGGCCTTATATACTTTTCAATCAGTTAATTTAATGTCATTTCGGAAACTCAGTTGTGAGGTGGAGAGGAAATTTTGTTGCTGATTGGCTGCGTGGTGACCTTCATTGTGGTCTGGAATTTTGCCCACGTTGGCTCGTAAATAGGATGTTTTTAGTTATGGAATTGTTCGCAGAAAAACACTCTTCTAGGGATTCTCTTGTCTGATGTCTGTTTGCTTGCTGCATGACTTTCACTTACGACCAATCGAATTTGTGTCCCTCTCAATCTTCATGGGTAGAGACTAAGGAGAGTTGGTCATTGCACTTTACAGCCAGATGGTATTTATGAATTCTTGTAGATAGTTTTCTCCCACTTTGCCTGACAGAATATTTGCTGCAGTTCCCCTGATGGATTTTGTAGACAACATTGGTCTTGTCTAATAGCTTGGTTCATTCCTTTAGTCTGCAAAGTACTCTTCTCAATGTTGCTGTTTGTCTTGTGTACAAATTAAATTCTATGGTCTTGGAGAAGTGGGGCTGTCAATTCCAAGGTATTTATTATACCAATAAATATTTCAATATTTGGCAGGTTTCAATGAGACACACCCCACTAAATGTGTATCAGATAGAGATATAAAGGTTCTAGAAATGGTTTAGATTGATTACCATGTATTAAGTGAGTTTTCATGGTGAACTGTGTGTGTTTATTCATGAATGATTCTACAATAGTGTTCAAATAGGAATTTAATGTTGCTTATTCCTTTTAAGAGGTAACAGCCCTACTTATCAAAAGGAACAGCAAATAAATTTAATAAAATGATAAGTAACATGCAAAAACACAAAAAGAAATTGCGGATCCTCACGAGATGAGAAACAAATTACATCTTAAGTTTAACAAAACAGACAGAAGATAAATGAGGTAACTAAACTAATACCAAAAACAGTATTGTGTTTAGAAAGATCAGAATCAGAATCAGGTTTATTATCACCAACATGTGCCGTGAAATTTGATTCAAGCTTTCAAAACTGAAAGGATTTAGAGTTTATAGAGAAAAAGTACCTCCAAGCTGTGGAGCCCGTGGCCAGACAATGCAGTTGAAAAAATTAGATCTAGGCCCATCAGAATCTATCCTTCCACGGAATAGAAAATTGGTTCACACTTTTATAAACAGGAATTTTATTGGAACAATCGTTAAATTGAGATTTATGGATATGTGATAATCAAAGATTTTAAGAGATGCTGGGAAAAGGTAGTTATATAAAGTTAACGCATGGATAAGCATCATTCAATAAAGTTCGCAGAATATCAACTTTATGTTTTTCTCATACTGCATCTAAACCAACAACATAAACAATATTTCTTAAAGTGTTCTATGAATTCTAAGTTATCCAAATTCAAAGTTCAAAGTAGATTTATTATCAAAGTATGTACAGTATAAATTATACAACCTTGAGATTGTCTCCTTACCAGTAGCCTCAAAACAAGAACCCATTAAAGAAGACTAACAATCACCCATTGCACAGCGAGAGAAAATAAAAGATGAATCGTGTGATAAAAACAAGCAACAGCATTCAGAACTAAACTGTCTCCAGACTAAACTAAACACGAAGCCTGGAGCAGGCCCAAAGCCTCAGCCTCACTTCATCATGGAGCCCAGAGCAGTCGGAGCAGGCCACGGCCTCGGCCTCAGTGCAGTGCAGAGCAGAGTAGCGAGTATAGCCAGCTTGACCTTCACCTCCAGTCCCGACACTCGGCCTTTTCAATCCATCCTTCCCGATGTTTAAATTATCCAAGCTCCAGGTTGTCCCCCACACTAAGGCCTGGGCCCTGTCACATCGACATGCTCTGGGCCTGGAGCCCACCGCCCATAACCAACTTTTCCAAAGCGGCCCGGCACTTAGATCGATCAAACCTCGCTCTCGGTTTAGGTGGACGGGCTCTGAAACACCTGCCTCCACTTCGCATACCCCGACTCTGTTTCAAACGTGCCTTAACCTCACTCGGACCACTTCTCGAGTTCTATAATATATTGCCTCAACTCGTCAGCAGGCTACTGATGTTCCATTTAATGTCCTTATTTGCATAGTAAGTGGAATGTGGACTTGAGATACATTTAAACTGAAAACACATTGTACTGTGGTCTCTCCACCTCCGCTTTGTTCTACTTGATGATGTGCTTTGTAACCCAGACGCTGTAATGTCCATGCATTGGTGTGAAGTCAAAGTTAAAAAAAATATTGACTGGAGTTCTTTCTTAATCATGCTTCCAACTGAGGTTTCAGCACATTGTGAATTGATATCGGACAACTTTTAGTGGTTTTTTACTGAATTGGCCTACCAATATCTATGAAAAATGAAACTATATTATGGCACAAATGAAGAAATGCAAATATAAGCAACATCATAAAAGTATGACGGCATTTAAACAGTTACAGATTGCATATAAAATATTCCTCATTTTAGCTATTCGAACTTTTAGGACTTGTGCCTGTGATTCATCAGGTACCCTCGGAGACTAATCAATATGGCTGGACTTAAGTGCAATCATGACAAACGTCCATGACCTAAAAGAAAATATATACCATTGATAACAAAATACAATGGAAACCTCAGGCAATTTACATAAAAATCACTCACCAAACTCTCTGGAGACAGTGATGGAATAAACACAATTGTGTCCAGTACTATAATTTCTGGGATAGTTTGGTGACAGCACTGTACCATCGGAACCTGAAGATCGACTTCCACATGGAGCTGAAAGATAAATTTGTATTTTATAAATACTAATAATATCTTAGGATTCACATTGGAGGAAAACCATTCTATGCAGCAAATTGCCGATAAGACTAGTTTCCCTTGAAAGCAAAATAAATTATATTCGGCCACTTGTTATTTTTCCACTTTTAGTCCCAATTTATTCTTCACTGCTTATTGCTATGTACTCTTACTGATAGGGTGGAGAACTCACACCAGTGGTGCTCTTCACAAGCCATGCATAAATGTTGCAGTAAATTGCAAATTAATCCAGGTTGAAAATCCCAGAGCATTCCGGAGTTTGATTGTGCCATGCAGAAAGTAAACCTTTTTTGAGTTTTATCAGAGCCATCCATGATTACGTTTCACCCTGAAAGTCTTAAATTGGAACTGAAGTGGCTCAAAGAAGGAATTAGACTTCATGATAACTTAGATTCAAAGTTCTATTGACTTGGCAGAATTGCATGGAAATGGATACAGTCGTTTAACTCCTACTGAACAGACAAGAAAGAGGTTAACACTATGGTGCATCAGGAATATTTCCAAAATGACAGCAAGGCTGTTCTAACCACATGCAATAATGGTAGCACACAAGCCCGACGTAACTATCAGAATACTCATCTCAAGACCCAAAGATCCAACAGTCCACATAATATACCAAATCCAAAGTGGAGACTGCCCTAAACACTATGTAAGAAAGAAGGGACGAAAATTATCCAAGTGACGACATGAACATCAACTAGCCATAAGAAGACATAATCCTCTGTCACTTATCTCAGTATATGAAGACCAAGAAAGACACAAGTTTGTCTGGAAAATTACAAACATACTGGCAGAGGCACAAAACAAGAAATCACGAGAATTCTTAGAGGCTTGGTTCTCAACAGAAGACTCTGTTAACGAGAATATTGAACTGGAAGCAATTCACAAACCTATGCATCTGTGGATCAGGGCTGAGGGATGAGTCATGGACACACAAGGAACCAGCACTCACCACAACCGATAACCAGGGATACAGGCCAGCGGAGGTCACTCAGGTCGGCCAGGAGCCAGTGGAGATTACAGCCCAAACGATCAGAACAACTTGTCAGACCAATAAAAATGAGAGCATTCATCAGAAACAACCCTCAATTGCGCATTGATGCTGTCACCTAGAATGGTGATGAAAGGATTGTCACCCAACCTCCAGGCTTTGTCAACAACTTTACATACAGCCAACCTGAGCTACCAATCTTCTTTTATATTTCAGTCTCCCAAAGCAATTTACTCAGCTTTATTTGAGACAATCAACTAAACACAGTCTGTGTCGGGCTAACAAGGGCTAACTTAGTAATAGTGCAGACTATTCACAGTTCTTGTTCTGTAAATTCAGGATCTAGAACTTGTTAACCAATTATTTGCAATACTCCATCTGCCCTACAGCAAAGAGACTTCAATGAAATTGTTAACAGGCAATTTTGTATTTTGAGTCATGTTCAAATACCTTCACGATCTGATTTTCTTTAACAAAATACTTACTGTTCAATTTCTCTTCAGCAGACCTCTAGTTCTACCTTTGAATTCATCATCAGAGTTAATCCATCCTGGAACTCCCTTCCTAAACCTGTTTGATATTTAGCACTCTTTATTCTCTGTGTCCTTTTTCCTGATCTGGCCAGTGTGTGCATAGCTAAATTTAACATAGCTCTTACATAGCTAAATATCAACATCTCTTCTCCTCTTTACAACCTGCCCATCACTCCTTTGGTTCCCCAGCTCCTTCTGCCGTCCTAACCTGTCAGATTTTTTTATTTAGCTTTTGCCTCTTCCACCTAACGTCATTTAGGTCTCGTATCATTCCCCTTCATTCTCCCTCCCCCACTCAAGTTCAAGTTTAATTATCATTCAACCGTACATGAATGTAGCCAAACAGCCGAGCAATGCTCCGGAACCAAGGCGGAAAACACATCACCAAAAGCACACAACACACTGTACATAGCTCATAGCACAAATGGCTATGACAGCAGAAAGACATGCAGTCACACAAAGAAACAAATATATAGCCCAAGTCTCAGAGTGACACGGCCTGAAGATTGATGAAGTTACCCTGGACCAGCTTGTTCTTCCACTGAGCAAACACTGAAGAGCAGCACCAAGCCAACACTAGAGGACAGCACTGACGGGCATCTCCTCCCCTGGGTGTCTGCAAGAAGCAACCCCGTGGCATGAGGGCCTAATCTTCTCCACAACCGAGGCAATGCAGCTTCCCCACTGCCAGTCTCAGCAGTGAACCAGACATGTAGTGTTCCACATTACCAATGTCCAACAGGAGCTTGAGATCACAATAAAAATGTCCAAGAGAGTAACTCGTATCACACATCAGAATGGTACACAAGTCTAGGCAATAACTCAATGGTACACCATAAGTCCAGCTCCATCATTTACAAGCAATTTGCTGGTGGGATAGTCCTGCATACTTGATGATCCAGAAATCCAGCAGTGACTTGAGATCATAGAAAAGATGTAAAAGATGAACAATTAACTTTCATCTCCCTTCCCCTCTCACCTTGACTTTCCTTTCCAGTACTGATAAAGGGTCTCAGCCCATAACATTGAGTCTTTATTCCCCTGCATAGCTGCTGCCTGACTTGCTGAGATCATTTGGTGGGGGGTTGCTCTGGATATCATTTTGTTTCAGTTGTACACATTCCTTTAAGTGTTCTGGGAAGCTTTTACTAAATTCAAAGGTCTACACAAAATGAAAGTTGCTCTTATGGAAAACATTTTAAGCTATTGAGCATGCCAACTCTGCTGCTAAATGGAAACCCACAAGCCCCATGTGTCAAACCATCTGCTCACATGAGCAAATATGAACAATTGTCATGGAAGTCACTTAGTACTTCACAGTGATAATAAGACCATAACGCCACAAGACCATAAGATAAAGGAGCAGAATTAGACCATTCGGCCCATTGAGTCTGCTCCGTCATTTCATCAGACTGATTCATTTTCCTTCTCAGCCCCAATCTCCTGCCTTCTCCCCTTGCTGTCTCTTGTGGGCTTCCCCAGCAAGTATAGTCATATAGAGAATGGCAGCACATAAACAGGCCCTTCTGCCCATTTAGGCCATGCTGAGGTATTATTCTAGCTAGCCCTATCAACCTGCACCCAGACCTCCATACCCCTCCCATTAATGTACTTATCCAATCACTTAAATATTGAAATTGAATGCACTACTTCTGTGGGCAGCTCGTTCCAAACTCTCACAATGCTCTGAGTGGTGAAGTTCTCCATTGTGTTCCCCTTAAATATTTCACCTTTCACCCATTTCACTGTATGCTTTGACGCTGTAACCTACCTATGAACAATAAAGCTAATCTTTATCTCCTCAGTTACTCACTGCCAACTTTGCCGCTGACATTTAGGGCAGCAATGAAGGTCCTCCATCTCTGCCTGTCCTTGGCAAAACCAATTTTGGTCTTGCTCTTGGAGTGTTCAGGGCTTCCTTCACCACGTCAGTAGCTTCCTCTCGCTTTTCACTATTGTCAGGCATGCAAGTCCCGGGTGGAGAATAGGAATACACAGATATAGAAGGAATCTTCATTGCTTTTCCGTAACCGTTTTTTTACCAGTTCCCTGAGCTGAACCCCCAAACCTGGAGGACTAGAGGACCACTCTTAGTCTGGCCTGTACCCTTTGACCTGTTTAGCATGGGTGACGCTACTAAGGGTCAAAGCACAAGGCCCTGACTCCAGTCAGCAAAGTTCTCGGGATCATTGAGGTATTCAAGCCTCCAATTCACAGCAAGGACTCTTTACCTGTTTAAGAGATTTTTTTTCTGCTCTTTGCTCCTGGGGCTGACTGTTAGCCACACACTTTCACAGAGTACAATTATTTATCCTACAACATTCCAATTCCGCAAGGCATTCACAATTTTGTCCCATGAATAACACACTCAAAACTGCATTTTCTTTTTATTATTTTCTGATCCATCTTTTGAATTATACATCTCTGATCTCAAAGCATCCCAGCTGGTGGCGAAGCAATGAACTGCAGCAAGTCAAAGTGAGGTATAGAGATAAAACAGAGTTATGCTCTTCCATGCTCTTGGGACAGCTCCTGAATAAACAGGTATTTTCAAAAATCTAGCATGAAATCAGCACCAGAAACTATGTCAGGGCAGAGAACCTTTACTCAAAAGGTCTTTATCTCATTAAATGGTTGCGGAATAAATTGGGCACCATGGTAGCCTAGTGGTTAGTGCAACACTACTACAGCTCAGGGCCTTCTGGAGTTTGGAGTTCAATTCCAGTACCGTTCTGTAAGGAGTCTTTGTACGTTCTCCCTGTGGAATGCGAGGGTTTTCCCTGGGTGCTCCAGTTTCCTCCCACAGTCCAAAGAAGTACTGGCTGGGCTAAATAGTAAACACGAGGAAATCTGCAGATGCTGGAAATTCAAACAACAACACACACAAAACGCTTGTGGAACACAGCAGGCTAGGCAGCATCTATAGGGAGAAGCACTGTCGACGTTTCGGGCCAAGACCCTTCGTCAGGACTGACTGAAAGGAAAGATAGTAAGAGATTTGAAAGTAGTGGGGGGAGAGGGAAATGCAAAATGATAGGAGAAGACCGGAGGGGGTGGGATGAAGCTAAGAGCTGTAAAGGTGATTGGCGAAAGTGATACAGAGCTGGAGAAAGGAAAGGATCATGGGACAGGAGGCCTCAGAAGAAAAAAGGAGGGGAATTAAAATTCCACATCCCATTCCCATTCTGATATGTCTATCCATGGCCTTCTCTACTGTCAAAATGAATCCAAACTCAGGTTGGAGGAACAACACCTTATATACCAGCTGGGTAGCCTCCAACCCAATGGCATGAACATTGACTTCTCTAACTTCCGTTAATGCCCCTCCTCCCCTTCTTAACCCATTCCTGACATATTTAGTTGTTTGTCTGTTCTCCATCTCCCTCTGGTGCTCCCCCCCCACTCCTTTCTTCCCCATTGTTTAGCTGAAATACAACTGAACCTCTTGACCATGTATACAATACATTGGTGAGGCCACACCTGGAATATTGCAGTTCTGCTGGCTTAGCTATATAAGCTGGAAAGATTCACATGGATGTTGCTGGGCCTGGAGTGCTTGTCTTGTAAGGAGAAAAGAGATAGGGGGAGCCTTTTATTCCTGGAGATAGGAGGCTGAGTAGTGTTATTATAAAGGTATTTAAGTTATAAGAGGTATAGAAAAGTAGAATGATAATACTGTTTTTCTAGGGGGCACAAATAATACTCTGTTTCTACAGGGCACAGATTGAACTTGCAACAGCAACGATCCAAAGGGAATCTGAGGGGCAAAATTTCCACAAAGAGTTGGAAGTATCTGTCTTGGTGATGGAACATAGTTGGAGGTTAAGTATAGAAGCTACGACATCAAAGTTGTGAACTGTCTGTTACAAACTTGGTCAGAAGTTAATGAAAGATTAAAATCAATTAACATTCTGGACCACCCCATACATTTCCGGCTTGTCCTTAACCTCAGTTATTTGCCATTTCACGACACATCCAATTCACTCTTCTTCTGCCTCCTCTAAGTTGCTTCTATCTATCACCTCCTCATTCTCCACTTTAGTCAACGGTTATCAAGCTGCAGCTCCAATTCCTTAACATGATCTCTGAGGAGCTACAGTTTGATGCAGTCATCAGAGAGACTGTAGATCTCCCATAGCTTCTGTTTATTTAATTATTGAAATACAATGTGGAATAGGCCCTCCCACTCTTCAAGTCACACTGCCCTGCAATCCTGCAATTTAATCCTAGTTTACTCACAGGACAATTTACAATGACCAACTAGCCTACCAACCAATGCACCTTTGATCTGTGGGAGGAACCTGGATCACCCAGAGGAAACCCACACCATCACAGGGAGAATGTGCAGACTCCTTACAGGCAGCAGCAGGAAATGAACCCTGGTTGCCTGTACTGTAAAGCGTTGTGCTAACCACTACGTCACCGTGCTTGATGGGACCTTGTTGTGAAGCACCTTGAGACAGTTTGCAATGTCAAAGTAATTCTTTAAATGCATCTGTTTCTTCTTGTTATGATTATAGTTTTGCTCTACCCTCCCTCCCCCACCCACCAGCCCCTTTCAAATAAGATAAACATTTGATGATTCTCATAACTCATCCATATAGCAGTTTGCTCCTGGTGTTTTGAGTATTATTATTCAATAGCACCAAAAGATTGCATTGTTAGCAGAACATTCACATTGGCTCCAGGGTCTGTTGACAGCCTTTCTGCATGAAATTTAATTGCAGGGTCTCAACAAAACTAAGCTACAATACCTTAGGAGGCAAGGAGAGATTCAATGAGTATTTTATGAAGGCTGAGCACTATATCACTAGTAAAATTGACACACTTCCAATGAGCCTAGAAATAAAAGACGGCAGATAATTAGGATGTTAAGGTAAGGGTGGGTCTGAACTTCACGGGAAATGCTGGAAAGTATCAGGAGATCAGGAAGCAGTCTGTGGGGAGAAAACCAGTTTGACATTGACTTTACATCTCTTCGCTTTCTACATTGATTTTAAATTTCCAGCATCTGCAGGCTTTTGATTTATGGCTCTTCTAGGTTTGGATGGTACTCAAAGTCAGATCATTTTATTTTTAAAAGCAATGCACATAATGTGCTATATATTATGTATTATAAACTATATGGAAATCTGTTCTGCTTTCAGCCTGTTAAAGATAAGGGAAGTGTGCCACCCAATTAGGATGGTGGAACTGGGGGGAGGCTCCTGGTGAGGGGCACTAAGTTTGACCTTGGGGCTTTTGTTCGGTGGGAGATGAAGTGAGAACACGCTGGACAGAGCCGGTCGTAGGATCGACCCAGTGAGGGACCTCGATTCGACGGAGCCAGGTGCTAAGATTGACTGAGGATCGGTGAATATCGGTGAAGCATTGAGCTCCAACTTGTGCACATTTGACTGTTTAATTAAAATGGGGCCTTTTCTTTTTGTTTTTCTTTAGTAACCCTTTAGTTAAGGTTTGTAAATATAATTCCTTTAATCGTATGCAGCATACTGTCTATTATTTTGATGCACTAATTTTGAACAGGGTAGCAAATTACACAGCGTGCACACAAATTGGGGTTTGGGGTGGGAGAGCTGTCTCAGTCTCACGGGTTTGGCGGGACCAGAGTGTGTCTTCCCTAGACTTACGCAGCAAAGGAAACCTTGGGTTCGTATGTCTGTGTCTTAAGGAAAAAGAGGAAACAAGAAATGTACTTTCTAAGGGAATACGTGACTGCAAGCGCCCAATGTACTGAACGTTGTGCAAGAACAAGAAAGTCAACCACAGATGGCAGACTACGCCAATAATGATTGGAAGGACTGAGCTCACTGGAAACAATAGCCATAAGACTATAAGACATAGGAGCAGAATTAGGCCAACTGGCCATTCGAGTCTGCTCTGCCATTCAATCATGGCTAATCCTTTTTTTTAATCTCCTCAACCCCCATTCCCGGTCTTCTCCCTGTAACCTCTGATGCCATGTTCAATCAAGAGCCAATCCATCTCTGCCTTAAATCCTTAAATACTCCCATGACCTCGTCTCCACAGCTGCACGTGGCAAGAAATTCTACAAATTCATCACTCTTTGGCTGAAGAAGTTTCTCTGCATCTCTGTTTTGAAAGGGCACCCCTCTATACTTGTAACCTTGCCTTTTTCTTATGTACAAAAAGAACACGTTGCAAACAGTGGGTTGGAAGTCTTCTACCATCCCTTGTGGGAGTGGCAGAAATCTTTCCCTTCTAAGTAATAAAGGAGCTTGATATAGATCCGCTGAGTGTTGGTATTATGTTTGTGAGACTTAGCAAACAAATACTCGACAGCATGTAACTAATAAAGCCAAACTTAAAAACAACTTTGAAGGATGTTTTATTTAGCTGATATGGTAAAATATTCATTGGCTTTTGTTCCTCAGTGATATTTCCAATCAGTCATCCTGGAACCTCCTCAAATTATTCATCTCTCTGAATGTACTGTATGTATCCAAAGAGTGAAAACATCCAATGCCAGAGGACATCTTAATGAATCCATTACCTTTCCTTCAACGAGAAGAACCTTGGCCGGTGCCAACCGTTCGCAGTTGGATGGATCTTAGAATGAATTTAAATGCAATCAAATCTGTCCACTCTCAAATTAATAAGACTTTTCTCTTAACAAAATTTGCTTCCCAGAACGCGACTAGAGTTTAAATTGTCCTACATTGGGGTACGTTATGGCCCAAGATTCCATGTGCTCAACTTATTAGAATTGAATGGCATTGAATTGATTTGAATTGACTTTATTACTTACATCCTTCACAATCATGAGGAGTAAAAATCTTTACATCTCCATCTAAGTGTGCGATGTCAATTTATAGTAATTTGTAATAAACAGTATGTACAACAGTACAGTCAATGCAACATAGAAATAAGTGTATCAGCATGAATTAATCAGTCTGATGGCCTGGTGGAAGAAGCTGTCCCGGAGCCTGTTGGTCCTAGATTTTATACTGAGGTACCATTTCTCGGATAGTAGCAGCTGGAACAGTTTGTGGTTGGGGTGACATGGGTCCCCAATGATCCTTCAGGCGTTTTTACACACCTGCTTTTGCAAATGTACTGAATAGTGGAAAGTTCACATCTACAGACGTGCAGGGCTGTCCGCACCACTCTCTGCAGAGTCCTGTGATTGAGGGAAGTACAGTTCCCACACCAGGCAGTGCTGCAGCCAGTCAGGATGCTCTCAATTGTTCCCCTGTAGAAGTTTCTACAGGGTTGGGGGCCCATGCCAAACTTCCTCAACTGTCTGAAGTGAAAGAAGTGCTGTTGTGCTTCTCTCATCACACAACCAGTATGTACAGACCACGTGAGATCCTCAGTGAGGTGTATGGTGAGGAACTTAAAGCTATTCGCCCTCTTAACCCTAGATCCACTGATGTCAATAGGGGTGAGCCTGTTTCCATTCCTCCTGTAATCCACAGGAGTAATCCACAGGGAGAGGTTGTTTTCTTGACACCACTGTGTCAGCGTGATGACGTCTTCTCTGTAGTCTGCCTCATTATTATTTGAGCTAAGGCCAATCAATGTAGTATCATCAGCAAATTTAATTAGACGATTGGAGCTGTGAGTGGCAAGACAGTCATAGGTATACAGAGAGTAAAGGAGGAGTTCCCAACCTTTTATATGCCTTGGACCCCACCATTAACCAAGGGGTCCATGGACCCCAAGGTGGGAACCCACTGTATTAAAATATAAAACATATAACGTTACTGCATAGTACAGATCCTTTGGCCCACAATACCTTTTAACCTACTCTAGGATCAATCAAAATCTACATTGCCCTCCATGGATCATCCATGTGTCTATTTAAGAGTTTCTTAAATGTCCTCAAAATACCACAACTCCTGGCAAAACATTTCACACAACCACCACCCTCTGTGTAAAGAACTTACCCATTCTTTCCTCCAGTCATGTTAATAATACGTCCCCTTGTATTTATTAATTCTGCCCCTGGTAAAAATCTTTGGCTATCCACTTGTTCTAAGTCTCTTTTCATCTTGTACGTCTCTATCAGTCAACTCTCATCCTCAATCCATTACTGATTTCTTTTTCCAGCCAATTTTTCTCAGTGTCTCCCTTTCTACAGTCTGGATAGACACAAAGTGAAGTGAGAGGGCTGCAATATTTTATGCAGGGAAATCCGAAGTGCGAGTCCTCCACATGATGGTGTGTTTTAACTCCACATTTGGTCCGAAGTAGTTCATCCTAACCATCCCAGCCCAATCTCTCTGGGGAGAGGAGAGGAGAGGAGATCTTTTCTTGAGAAATACAGGATCAGCCACATGAGGATAAGCCATAGCATTCACTGGACCAAAATGACTAGTCTTCAAAATGACTAATACTTGAGGAATAATTTTAAGGTGATTGAAGGAAAGTATAGATAGGATGTCAGAGGCAAGTTTTTTACACAAAGACTGGTGAGTGCATGGTACGCCCTGCCAAGGGTGGTGTTAGAGGCAAATACGTTCAGGGCATTTAAGAAACTCTTAGATAGGCACATAGAAAGAGAAAAATGGATGGTGACATAGGAGGGAATGGTTAAATTGATCTTAGAATAAGTTAAAAGGTCAGTATGACATTATGGGTCAAAGAACGTGTACTGTGCTGGTATGTTCTACGGTCTCAACAAATAGCAGTCTGGCATTAAATCAGCAACGCAAACTGTTGGTAGGTGGTGAGTGTCATATGCCTTAAGAAAATTTAGTATCCAAAGTACCAACAAAAACATACCACAGGTAGTAACTTAGGAGTTCCTAAGGTAAGGTTATATGTCAATGATTTGAATGACAGAATTGATGGCTTTGTGGCCAGGTTTGTGGACGATATGAAGACAGGTGGAGAGACAGATAAAGCTGAGGAAGCAGGGAGTCTGCAGAAGGACTGAGACAAATTAGGAGAATGGGCAAAGAAGTGGCAGATAGAATATAGTGCAGGAACATGTGTGTTGTCAGACATTTTACTACAACAACTAAATAGTTGTGGAGGCCAAGTCATTGGGTATTATTAAAGTGAAGGTTGATAGGTTCTTGATTCGTCAGGGCATCAAAGATTACAGGGAGAAGGCAGGAGAATGGTTTGAGAAGGATAATAAATCAGCTATGACTGAATGCTGAGCAAAATTGATGGACCAAATGGCTTAATTCTGCTCCGCTTATGGTCCATATCAAGGTCCCTTTTCTCACTATGTATGTGGGACTTGGCAGAACACAAAAATTTTGTTTACCATGGTTCTCTACATTACAATAATGCATGTCAAAATTGATTGTTACATGCTTTAGAATAACCTCAGATCATTAATAAATATATTCAAAATCAAGTTAAAAACTTTATCGTCTTACAGCACCTTTCGTGGCCTCATGTCATCCCATGGGACTTTAAAGGCAATGAACAGTCACTGTTTGATGTAAGAAATGAAACTGCCAATTTGTCCAAAGGTCACTTCCACAAAAAAAGTATAATCGTTACAAATTAATCTGCCTTCTCTGATGTTAACTGAGTGATAAAGATTCAACATCTTCCCTGCTCTTCTGCAATATAATGCCTTGTGGCTTCTTTAGAATCATCTAATATCATGGCTAGAACACTGGTTTGCAGTTCCTCTGGTAAAAAGTACTTCTTCAGTGCAAATTTAAAAACTCAATCTGGATTGTTTGCACACAAATGTAAGACATAAGTGCAAAATTTCTATCAAGGAGGTGAAAATGTTACCAACTAATGCACAGTTACTTCTTTTGACTGACTCACTGTGGATAAAGCCAAGGGAACCAGCTTGTATAATCCACCGCAATTTACAATTCAAGTTGTCACTTCAATGCGGATCTCCTGATGGGTTTCTTAACAATGCAAAGGTTTCTGAAATGAAATTTTGTACCTTGTTGATACATTCAGTTCCCAGTATCCTTCCCTGCAGATTACTGCTTTCAATGAGCAATGTGGACTGCCCCAGGCTGAGGCTAGATCAGTTGATTGAAGAATTAAATTTTGAAGATCTCTGTGGGTGACAGGTCAGCATATAGGAGAGAGATTGAATATCCGTCTGAGTGGAGCCACAACAACAACCTCTCACTCAATGTCAGCAAGACCAAGGAGATGATTATTGACTTCAGGAGGAGGAAACCAGAGTCCGCGACCCAGTCCTCATCGGAGGAACAGAAGCGGAGAGGGTCAGCAACTTTAAATTCTTCAGTGTTTTCATTTCAGAGGACTTGTCCTGGGCCAAGCATGTAAGTGTAATTACGAAGAAAGCACGGCAGTTCTGAGGTTTGCGAAGATTCAGCCTGGCATCTTGACAAACTTCTACAGATGTTTAATGGAGAGCATATTGCCAGGCTGCATCACAGACTGATAATGGAAACACCATTGCCCTTGAATGGAAAATCCTATAAAAAGCAATGGATACAGCCCAGTCTGTCATGAATAAAGACCTCAGCTCCACTGAACACAGGAAAGCTACTACAGGAAAGCAACATCCATCATCAGGGACCCCCACCACCCAGGTCATGCTCTCCTCTCACACGGTTGCCATCAGGGTGGAGGTACGGGTGCCTCAAGACCCACACCACCAGATTTAAGAACAGTCATTAACCCCCAACATCAGGTTCTTGAGCCAATGGGGATAAGACCATAAGCCATAGGACCAGAATTAGGCCTTACCTTTTTGAGTCTGCTCTTCCATTTCATCATGGCTGATCTATTTTCCCTCAGCCCCTGTATCCTGCCTTTTCCCCATATCCCTTCATGCCCTGACCAATCAAGAATCTATCAACCTCTGCCTTAAATATACCCAGTGACTTGGGTTCTCCAGTACTTGTGGCAACAATTTCCACAGATTGACCATTCTCTGGCTAAAGAAATTCCTCCCTATCTCCATTCTAAAAAGACACTCCTCTATTCTGAGGCTGTGTTCTCAGGTCCTAATGTTTCCCACCATAGGAAGCATCCTTTCCACATCCGCTCTATCAAGGACTTTCAACATTCAATAGGTTTCAGTGAGGTTGCCTTTCATTCTTCTGAATTCCAGTAAATTTCGTCTCCATTTAGAAAATAGTCTACCTTTTTATTTCTTCTACCGAAATGAATGACCATACACTTCCTGACACTGCTTTCCATCTACCACATCTTTGCCCATTTTCCTAATCTGTCTAAGCTCTTCTGTAGCCTCTCTACTTCCTCAAAACTACCTACTATTCCACCTATCTTCGTATCATCCACAACCTTTGCATCAAAGTCATCAATTCTGTCATCCAAATCATTGACATATAACATAAAACGAAACAGTGCCAACACAGATTACTGCGATCACAACTAGTCACCAGCAGCCAAGCAGAAAAGGCTCCCTTTATTCCTATTCTTTGCCTCCTGCCAAGCAGCTACTGCTTTATCCATGCTAGTATCTTTCCTGTAATATCATGTGCTTTTAACTTGTTCAACAGCCTCATGTGTGGCACCATGTCAAAGGCCTTCTGAGAATTTAAGTAAGCAACATCCATTAATTCGCCTTTGTTATCCATTCATCACCAGAACTAGGCTAGGATATTCACCATGCAACTCACAATTAATCAAAGCTCGCACTTTATTGTCTCTGCACAAACAACAAGGTAACTTTGTTGACCCCAGGCCAAGAGCCTAGAAGATGAATTCTACTGTTCCCTCTGTACCAAAACTCACTCAGGCAGCTTGTCCAATTTATAACACCGAAATAGGAGATCTCAGTTGGGCAGATGATCGATCCTTTCTTCTCCCAGTCCCTGGTGTGGGGAGGTTTTTCCTTGTGATGGTGGGTCTTTTGACAGAGTTAATGCTGACAGCATCACTGAGGTGTCCTCTTTTATAGTCATTCCTAACCAATTCAAATATGGCATTCCAGTGTCATAGGCTGTAGGTAATGTGTCTGACCTTTAACACCTTTTATTGGCTCTGCTCCAGGCCAGCATCCATTTATTGCCCTCTCCCCAGCAAGTGACAGTCAGTAATTTATGGCTCTTTGTTCTCTTCAGTAACCAGCTTGAATCACACCAGGCAGGCATGGACACCAACATTCACACACCTGCATTTTATATTATATCAAAAACACCTCACAGATAACTTCTCATTTGGAAATTATCTCTAGTCCAGCAGATTACCTGAAGCAACAAAGTTTTTTACTCTGAAACACATAAAGCAAAGCAACTCCATCTCACAAAATAGAGGATGTAAAACAGTTCCACAAAACGGTAGCCTCCATCTCGAAGCACATGGCAGGAACAAAGGTAATTAATCTGTATGCTTCCACTCTCCTTGAACCATTCCAATTTGACATATTCTTCCATAAAACCTTGGTCTATCCTGCTTGTTATTTCGTCAAAGAATTCCAACAGATTTGTCAGACAAGACTTTCCCTTGAGGAAACCATGCTGACTATGGCCTATTTTATCATGTGCCTCCAAGTACCCTGAAACCACATCCTTAACAATTGACTCTAACATCTTCCCAACCACTGAGGTCAGACTAACTGGTCTACAATTTCCTTTCTTCTGTCACTCTCCCTTCTTGAAGAGTAGAGTGACTTTTTCAAATTTTCTAATCTTCCGGAAGCAATCCAGAATCTAATGATTCTTGGAAGATCATTTCTAATGCCTCCACAATTTCTTCATCTACATTTTTCAGAACCCTGGGGTATTCAGAACTCTGGTCTAGGTGACTTACCTTCCTTCAGGCCTTTCCAATTCCCAAGAACCTTCTCCCTAGTAATAGCAACTTCATACACTTCTGACATCCTGTGCTGTAATACTCTATGACTCTATGACCAGGGATAGGAGGGGGAGAGTCAGTACAGCTGATACAAACAGCCCAAGATAAAGAAAGCTCAGAGGTATTCAAGAGAGATCAGAGGGAGTCATGGGTGAATAGGAATGAGAACGGGAAGAGGATTAGGAGTCTAAGAAAGATCAGTAGCGACAAAGTGTGCAGCAAGATAGTGATAGATGAAAAGCAGCATAACCAGCCTCTTTATAACACAGTTTGCGGTCAAGCAGGAGAAGTTTGTGTTCCCTCCAAGCCCAATATAAAAAACTGCAAACCTGTCATTATGCTTTCTGATGGCTATCATCCCTACCTGTGTAGGAATTTGGCCAACTGGATCGGATAAATACTTTTGCGAGACTATAGAATTGTGTGTCTGAATTGTTTAATGCCTGGATCAGAAAATCCTGCTGATGCCCTTTTGCCTACTGCTGTAGACATAAGACTATGTGATGTTGCCCTCTAGCCTACAGCAGTACACCACTAGGCTACATGACTTAGGTATTTTCCTCTCTAGCTCACTTATCAAATATGGAAATGTTGAACAAACCCTACCCATTAGAATAAAAAGGCTGTGTGTACTGATTGTAAGTGGAGTCGTTGCTCTTCGGAACGGCAGCTCTCTGTGTTGGGTAAATAAATAGTCTTCTAACGAATACATGGGTCTGAGTCTTGTGTGGAAAAGGGAATTCCCTAATACTATGAAACTGAAATAAAAGCATCGGCAGCACTGTACAGGAGCAGAATGAGAAGCCACTGGAGGTGATTTCTTGCCTATGATTGGATAAGTAAAATAATTATCAAATGACGAAAGTGTGGTCTCCCTTGGGGAACTATTTATGAGGAGATATTGGAAGAAGACAGGAGCATCATTTCTGTAAAAAGCTACAGAATAATTAAAAATTATATAAAGTATGCAGGGGAGATCTAATATATCTGCTCCTGGTAATTGGCCCTATCAACCTTCTTCTATTTTTCATTACGTAACTCTATTTAGCACAACTTTCCATTCTTTTCTTCCATACTGGTTCATTAAATTTCCATGTATTTCTGCTATTTTCCCAAAAATTATTGTGATAGTGCTGTGTATTTAATATGTCAGTAGTATTTGATCTATCTACATTATCATAGAGAAGTACAGCAAAGAAACAGGCCTTTCAGCCCACCTAGTCCATGCTGAAAGCATTTAAACTGCTTACTCCCATTAACTTGCACTGGGACCATAGCCTTCCATACCCCTACCATATATGTACCTATCCAAACTTCGATTAACTTCATTTAAATTGAGCTCACTTGCACTACCGGGATTTTCTGCTGATCACAAAAGTATTTACACATTCTCACAACCCTCTGAGTGAAGAGGTTTTCCTTCATGTTCCCCTTAAACTGTTCACCTTCCACCCTTAACCCATGTCTTCTGCTTATAATCCCACCCAACCTCAATGGACAAAGCTTGCTTGCATTTACTCTATCTATACCCCTCATAATTGTGTGTATCTCTGACAAATCTCCCCTCAATCTTCTATGTTCTAAGAAATAAAAGTCCTAACCTATCCAATCTTTCCTAAATACTCAGGTCTTCTAGACCCAGCAACATCCTTGTAAATTTTATCACAATCATCACAATGTTCAATTACTGGTACTCAATTATAGGAAGCATATGCAACTATTTAATGGCCAGTTCAATTACTTTTCATCTTTCCATTTATTTGCTCAGCTTACAAATCTGGTATCATCTGAAACTTAAAGCTTTTCATTTTGCCATTGTCTAAGCTGGCCAGATGACTGTATGCCTTGACTGTAATCAATATGTTAATTGTGCATAACCCATTTAATTGACCCTTATTTTTGTCAATATGTGAACTTGACTCAACAAGGCACAAAACTGTGTGCCAAATAATTTACATTCAATTGAACAGACCTAAAGTATTCCAGCATTTTACTTATTCCTGGAAAGAACAGATATAAAGGTCCTTTGAAGGACTTTTAAGTGATTGACTATAATCAACAAATCCAATCAAATTCTTAGCAAAAGTAATAAATACCAGAGTATTTGACTGGAAGGTAAAAGCTCTGCACTTTACTTGTTTGGATCTATTCCTCCAGCCTCCAACAATTTGATCATATGAAAACTCCTGCGCATGTCCTGTTCCTTGAGCCCACTGCTATTAAACTTCTGCATCTTATTAACTTTTGATGAATTGCATTTTAAACCTTGACCTCATTAGTAGATAGCCTATCTGAACTACAGATCCATAATTCCTTGTAAGTGGCATCACGGGTAGATAGGGTCACTGAGTGAACACATTGGAGAGCAGCATTGATGGGAGGGGCCAAACTCCAACCCAGCACCACAGCACCTCCAGTGTGTCCTCCCCTGGGTGGCTGCAACAGGAATCACCGCGGCATGAGTGCAACTGAGGCATAGGAACTGTCCCACCATTGGTTGTGCCAATGGTGAACCGAATTTGCAGGGTTCCATATTACCATATGTTATTGAAATGAAAATTGTTGATCATAGTAATAGTAAATAGGTGTAAGGCATGAGAACAGTTGCATTCAGAATTTTATTTTATTATTTTGTATTTAGAGATGCAGGATCATCTGGTCCAATGATCCATGCCTCCCAATTACACACTTGACCAATTAACCTACTTACCAGGACACCACTAGAGTATGGGAGGAAACTGGAGCACCAGGAGGAAACCCATGTGGTCATGGAAAGAACATTAAAAAGTCCTTATAGACATCAGTGAGATAGAAACTGGATCACTGGCACTGTAAAAGTGTTATGCTAACTACTCTGCTACCTTGTCACCCAATTTCATCTGAAAAGTTGGTTTCATAAGATCATAGAATCTGAATCATTAATTGTTTATCAAAATTAATGTGCAGCTATTGGTTACAAAGAAAATTACCTCCTTGGATCCAATTATCCAAAGAGAGTTACAACAACAATAAATTCTCTATAATCAATTTCCCTTTCAAGTCAGAATGCTGACAAAATGAAGAGTTTCTGTAGAAATCCAGCTCTTCTATAGATTTTGCCCTCCAGGTCCATAGAGGTCACCAGTGGAAAATTCAATGAAGTATATTGTGTTCTATTGAAAATCCCCTGGACTTGTAAAGACATTACAAGCACACAGCACTGTAGCATAAAGGTTAGCATAAGACTTTACAGCACTAGCTATAAGATTGGGTTTCAATTCCTGCTGCTATCTGCAAGGAGTTTATGCGTTCCTCCAGTGAGCGTGTGGGTTTCCTGCGTGTGCTGCAGTTTCCTTCCACATTCCGAAGATGTAAGGGTAAGGGTTAGTGAGTTGTGGGCATGTTCTGTTGGCTTTGGACGCATGGTAACACTTGCAGACTTCCCCTAGCACATCAGTACCAAAATCAGGTTTAATATCACTGCCATGTGTCATGAAATTTGTTGTTATGTGGCAGCAGTACATTGCAATATATAATAATTTGAAAAACTGTAAATTACAGTAAGAAATGTATATATATAGTTAAATAAGTAGCTCAAAAAGAGAGAGAAAAAAGTAACACAATAATGTCAGAAATATGATTACAGAGGAGAAGAAACAATTCCTGAATCATTGAATGTGTGCCTTTTAGCTCCTGTACCCTCTCCCTGATGGTAACAATGAGAAGAGGGAATGTCCTGGATGATGGGAGTCCTTCATGATGGATGCTGCCTTTTTGAGGCATTGTTCCTTGAAGATGTCCTGGGTGCTGGGCAGGTTAGTGCCCATGATGGAGATAACTAAGTTTAGAACTCTCTGCAGCTTATTGTGATCCTGTGCAGTGCCTCCGCCATACCTGAAGATGATGCAGTCAGTTAAAATGCTCTCCACAGTACATCTGTAGAAATTTGCAAATGACTTTGGTACCATATGAAATCTCTTCAAACTCCAGATGAAATATAGCTGCTGTTGTGCCTTTTTAGCAACTGCATTAATATGTTGGGCCCATGATAGATCCTTAGAGAAGTTGACACACTTGAAAATGCTCACTCTTTCCACTTCTTATCCTTCAGTGAGGACTGGTGTGTGTTCCCTCGTCTTACCTTTAATGAAGTCCACAATCAATTCTTTGATCTTACAGATGTTGTGACACCACTCAACCAGCTGATCTATTTATCTTGGATTTTGTTGGTCATTGACCCAAAACAATGCATTTTACTGTATATTTCAATTTTCAATAAAGCAAATCTTTAAAGCTAATTATTTTTCTGCACTTTCCTACTGTGGCTTATATGCACAAAAATGGTTAAGTCCTTATCCAGATTGTAGGTGAGAAGCTCTGGAGATGGAGATATGAGAGGATAAAATGTCAATTGAGGAACTGGGATACACAGACCAAGCAGCAGAGGTGTCAGTAAAGCAAGGTGACAGAGGGTTATGGCAAGATTCAGCCAATGGAACTGTGTTATAATTAATGCTGCACTCAACCAGATCTCTTCCATTTCACTCACATCTCCTCTTACCCCATTCTCCCACCAAGCTACCAGGGATAGGGTTTCTCTTGTCCTCAACTGCCACACCACCAGCCTCTGCGTCCAACACATAATTCTCTAAAACTTCCATCATTTCCCACTGGATCCCACTATCAAACACACCTTTCTGCTTTCTGCGGGGATAGCTCCCTACACAACTCCCTTGTCCATTTGTCCTTCTCCACTGATCTCCCACCTGGCACCTATCCTTGCAAGTGGAGCAAGTGCTACACCTGCCCCTACAACTCCTCCCTCACTACCATTCAGGGCCCCTTAGCAGTCCTTCCAGGTAAGATGACACTTCACCTGTGAGTCGGTTGGGGTCATATGCTGTGTTTGGTGCTCCCGGTGTGGCTTCTTGTATATCGATGAGACCCGAGGTAGAGTGGGAGACCACTTTGCCAAACATTTACACTCCGTCTGCCAGAACAAGTGAGACCTCCCAGTAGCCACCCATTTTAATTCCTCTTTCCATTCCCATTCCGATAAGTCCATCCATGGCCTCCTCCACTGTCGGGGTAAGGCCATACTTAGGGGGGGAGGAACAACATCTTATATTCTATTGATTTCTCAAATTTCCAGTAATGCCTCCACCCCAACTTCAACATTTCCCATCCCCTTGTCTCGCTCTCATGTTACCTCCTTGCCCACCCTTCGCCTCCCTCTGGTGCTCCTCCCTCCTCCCACCCCCACTTCTTCTTTCTTCCATGGCCTTCTGTCTCTTTCACCAATCAACTTCCTAGCTTTTGCTTCATCCCTCGCCCTCCAAGTTTCACCTATCACCTGGCGTTTCTCTCTCCTTTTCCCCCCACCTTTCAAATCTACTCCGCGGCTTTTTTTCTCCAGTCCTGCCAAAGGGTTTTGTCCTGAAATGCCGACTGTTACTTTTTCCCATAGATGCTGCCTGGCCTGCTGAGTTCATCCAGCATTTTGTCTGTGTGGTTATGATCAAAGAAGGAAAGGTCTGGAGATATGGGGCAAGATCACTGGAAACACATTGGTAGCCAGGGAGATGGTGGTGGTGAAGTTTATTCAATTATTATCTATATAATTAGCTGCACATAGGGTAAAGGGAGTTTTGTTTTGTGAAATATTTCACATATTAAAGTGGACTTGTGCACTTCCAATGAATAGGTGTCCGTTATGAGGAATAGAGTCACTACCAAAGGAAGTGTAAAGCACTCCTTCCCTCCTTTCACCTATAGGTCACCCATTGGGCAAGGTGCAGCACCTGTTCATTCCCCCATTCAGGGTCACTTGAAACCATGGGAGCAGGTGATGGATAGTTGTATGAGCAGCTGGTGCGTATCACAAGTCCTGGTTCTGCGACCACTGATGCCAGGTAGACAAGCTCTGAAGAGTATTGATAATAGCTGGGGGTCACCTGACTTATAAAGACACTGCCCAGAAGAAGGCAATGGCAAACCACTTCTACAGAGAAGTTTGCCAAGAACAATCATGGTCATGGAAAGACCATGGTTGCCTACGTCATATGACATGGCACATAACAAACAAACCAGGAACAGGAGTTCAGGAACAAAAGCCAAGTTAGTGTATCACTGAAAGAGCAGGTACCAGAAATAATTCAAGATTCAGAAGCGTTGCAAAGAATATTTTCGAAGGGTGGAGTCCTAGATAATTAAGCTAACATTCTCCGGACAAGCCTCTATCCTTCTCAATTTATTTTCATTGACTATTTCCTATCAGCCTTTTCATACAACTGCATAGTATTCCCAGTGCAGCAAATATCTGAGAGAAGTACGGATATGTACTTAATCATAAAACGACAAGGACAGCAGACAAAATGAGACATGAACTAACACTTAGGAATATAGCCTGGCAGCAACAGTAAGCAATATTATTTTACAAATGCACCACTTTCCTCTTTCCATGGTGTTAGAGTGAGTTATAGGCACTGCTGGATGTTAAGAATGCCAACCACTGCAGGTCGACCTCACTAGCGAGTTGCTGTTTAGCGATGGAACTGGACTTGTTGCGTATCGTGCTGTCACCTGGACTCATTGCGGACCATTATTATGTGGAGGTGGTGCATAGTCCAACAAACAGGCCTTGGACAATTTTATTGTGATCACAAGACCATGTTGGACGTTGGTAAATGGCATTTACTTACTTATTTATGGAGATACAGGGCAGAGAAGGTCCTTCCAGCCCTTTGAGCCGCTCTGCCCAGCGATCCCTGATTTAACCCTAGCCTCATTGTGGGACAATTTACGATGACCAATTAATCTCCAAACCAATATATCTTTGGACTGTGGGAGAAAACCAGGGCAACTGGAGGAAACCCACACAGTCATGGGGAGAACATACAAACTCCTTACAGACAGTGGCAGGAAATGAACCCAGGTCTTTGGTACTGTGAAGAGTTGTACTAACCACTATGCTACCATGCCACTCCATGTGGAATACCGCAAGTCCAATGTACTGGCTCATTGGCAGGACCATCGCCAGGGTAGCTGCACTGGCCCAGTTGTTGGGCAGACCAGTCCCTCATGTTGCAATGTTGCTTGTTGCAGCCGCCCAAGAGAGGAGGTGCCGGGGGTGGTGTGAGAAAGAGCAGAAGCCTCTGTGGATGCACTGGAATCCATGTTGGATTGTGGGATGTTCTCTCCCACTGGTGCTGCCCTCAAGTGTCTGATCGGTGAAAGACAAGCTGGATTGCATTCATCCGTAGGTGTATTGGTGCATGATGAGGAAATACTGTGTGCTTGTTCTCAGAGAAACATAGCTCCAGGACAATATCCCAAGAGCAATTCATCTACGGCCATGCCACTCAGGGTCTTGGGCTGTATTATTTTTTTGAGACTATGTATTTTTGCTTTTACTATCTGTGCCAGATGTCCTATGTGCTGTGAGCTGTTTGTGACTGTTGGTACTGTGGTTTGCACCTTGGCCCCAGAGGAATACTGTTTCATTTGCTGTATTCATGAGAATGGTTGAATGACAATTGAACTTGGACCTGTCCCATCTATCTCAAATGGAGTAACATGAAAAATAAACAGCAGATGGGAAGTGAGTATTAAATATTTGTTTCCAGGCTTTGCAGGGATAGCCAGAGACACAACTTAATGGTAATTTATCAACTGCTTTGCAAGCAATCATGTTTTTGTTCATTTGTCTTTCGCTTGCAAGACTTTATTCTCTTATTATCCAAATAATCACCCGCAGAAAGAATAAAAGGAGCTTTGTTTCATGAAACATTGTCATGATGTCAGGGGTAAGTTTTTAGCTCAGAGAGTGGTGAGTGTGTGGAATAGGCTGCCAGTGACAGTGGTGGAGGTAGATACGAAAGGGTCTTTTAAAAGACTCTTGGATAGGTACATGGAGCTCAGAAAAATAGAGGGCTATGAGTAACCCTAGGTAATTCCTAAAGTACGTACACGTTTGGCACAGCTTTGTGGTCTGAAGAGCCTGTATTGTCCCGTAGGTTTTCTGTGTTTCTATGTTTCTATTTTTAGTGAAATCCCTGAACCGTGGGAGAATAAGGGAAGACTTAGTAGAGGTAATCAAAATTATGTGGGTAATACCATAGGTAAGATAAATGCAATCATGGCTTTTTCCTCTGAGGTTGGGTACGACTAGAATTAGAGGCTATGGGCTAGGAGAGAAAGGTGAAAAATATGAGGGGGAGTTTCTTCACTCAGAGGGTGGTGAGAGGGTGGAATGAGCTACCAGCTGAAGTGGCAGATACAGGTTTGATTTCAAAATTTAAGATAAAAATTTGAACAATTACCTGAATGGGAGAGCTATGGTCTGAGTGCAGGTCAAAGGGGCAACATAGAATGACAGACTGATACAGTCTAGATGGAGCAAAGAGGCTGTGTCTGTTTTGTAGCACTTTACGACTCGATGACTCGATATCATATGATTTAAAATTGGAGTCAGATATTTAGAAACATAGAAATATAGACAACCTATAGCACAAATACAGGCCCTTCGGTTCATAAAACTGTGCCAAACATGTACTTACCTTAGAAATTTCCTAGGGTTATCCATAGCTCTCTATTTTTCTAAGCTCCATGTATCTGTCCAGGAGTACCTCAAAGGACCCTACCATATCCAACTCCACCACCATCACCGGCAGCCCACTCCATGCACTTACCACTCTCTGCTTAAAAAACTTATCCCTGACATCTCCTCTTCCAAGCACCTTAAAACTGTGCCCTCTTGTGCTAGCCATTTCAGCCCTGGGAAAAAGCCTCTGACTATCCACACAATCAATGCCTCTCATCATCTTATACACCTCTATCAGGTCACCCCTCATCCTCCTTCGCTCCAAGGAGAAATGCTCCCCAATCCAGGCAACATCCTTATAAATCTCCTCTGCACCCTTCTTATTGTGAGGCGACCAGAACTGAGTACACTAAGCTGCGTCTGACCAGGGTCCTATATAGCTGCAACATTATCTCTCAGCTCCTAAACTCAGTCCCACAATTGATGAAGGCCAATGCACCACATGCTTTCTTAACCGCAGAGTCAACCAGCACAGCAGCTTTGAGTGTCCTATGGACTCGGACCCCAAGTTCCCTCTGATCCTTCACACTGCCTAGAGTCTTACCATTAATACTACATTCTGCCATCATATTTGACCTACTAAAATGAACCACTTCACACTTAGTTGTGTTGAAATCCATCTGCCACTTCTCAGACCAGTCTTGCATCCTATCAATGGCCAGCTGTAAATTCTGACAGCCCTCCACACTATCCACAACACCTTCAACCTATGTGTGATCAGCAAATTTACTAATCCATCCCTCCATGTGGTGAACTACATATCCCCTGTCTGGACACGCCCCCCCCCTGCTGACTGCTCCTGTGGCTCCTCCCACAGACCCCGGTATAAAGGCGATTGGAGGCACTGCTCCTCCCTCAGTCTCCAGGATGTTGTATGGTGATCTCTTGCTGCTGACTGCACGCTTCCAGCGGATCAAAACCTGTATCTCGCCTCATGTCTCCGAGAGTTATTGATTGTGCATCACTCCACTTCTTCATCCAGGTCATTTACAAAAATCAAGAGTAAGGGTCCCAGAACAGATCCATGAGGCACACCACTGGTCACTGACCTCCATGCAGAATATGACCCATATACAACCACACTTTGCCTTCTGTGGGCAAGCCAGTTCTAGATCCACAAAGCAAGGCCCCCTTGGATCCCATGCCTCCTTACTTTCTCAATAAGCCTTGCATGGGGTACCTTGTCAAATGCATTGCTGAAATCCATATACACTACATCTTCTGCTCTTCCTTCATCAGTGTGTTTAGTCACATTGTCAAAAAATTCAATCAGGCTCGTAAGGCACAACCTGCATTTGACAAAGCCATGCTTACTATTCCTAATTATATTATGCCTCTCCAAATGTTCATAAATACTGTCTCTCAGTATCTTCTCCATCAACTTACCAACCGCTGAAGTAAGACTCACTGATCTATAATTTCCTGGGCTATCTCTGCTCCCTTTCTTGAATAATGGAACAACATCCACAACCCTCCAATCCTCTGGAACCTGTCCCGTCCCCATTGATGATGCAAAGATCATCAGCAGACTCTCAGCAATCTCCTCCTTTGGCTCCCACAGTAGCCTGGGGGTACATCTCATCTGGTCCCAGTGATTTATCCAACTTGATGCTTTCCAAAAGCTCCAACACATCCTCTTTCTTAATATATGCATGTTCAAGCTTTTCAGTCTGCTGTAAATAATCCCTACAATAGCCAAGATCCTTTTCCGTATGAATACTGAAGGAAAGTACTCATTAAGTACCCCTGCTATCTCGTCCGGTTCTTTGCACACTTTTCCACTGTCACATTTGATTGGTCCTATTCTCTCACATCTTATCCTCTTGCTCTTCACATACTTGTAGAATGCCTTGGAGTTTTCCTTAATCCTGTCCACCAAGGCCTTCTCGTGGCCCCTTCTGGCTCTCCTAATTTCTTTTTTAAGCCCCTTCCTGCTAGCCTTATAATCTTCTAGATCTCTATCATTACCTAGTTTTTTGAACCTTTTGTAAGATCTTCTTTTTTTCTTGACTAGATTTACAACAGCCTTTGTTCCTGTACCTGACCATCCTTTCCCTGTCTCATTGGAACATACCCATGCAGAACTCCATGCAAATATCCCCTGAACATTTGCCACATTTCTGCCATACATTTCCCTGAGAACATCTGTTCCCAATTTAGGCTTCCAAGTTCCTGCCTGATCACCTCATATTTCCCCTTACCGCAATTAAACACTTCCCTAACTTGTCTGTTCCTATCCCTCTCCAATGCTATGGTAAAGAAGACAGAAATGTGATCTGACACCTGACCAGGTTAATTTCTCAATACCAGATCAAGTACAGCCTCACCTCTTGTAGGCTTATCTACATACTGTGTCAAGAAACCTTCTTGAACATACGTAGCAAACTCCACCCCATCTAAACCCCTTGCTCTAGGGACATGCCAATCGATATTTGGGAAATTGAAATCTCCCACCACATCAACCCTGTTATTATTAGATCTTTCCAGAATCTGTCCCCCTGCTCCTCGATGTCCCTGTTACTATTGGATGGTCTACAAAAAACACCCATTAGAGTGTTTGACATTGCATGGTTTCTTTATATGGAGCTGAAGCCACAACATATTAGAAGCATTAACCTCTTTGAACAAAACTTGCATCCATTAACAATATTAGATTAAATTGTAATCAAGAGAAAACCTGCAGATGCTGCAAATCTGAGCAACACACACAACATGATGGAGAACTCGGTAGGCCAGGCAGCATCTATGGCAAAAAGTACAGTCAACGTTTCGAGCCGAAATTCTTCGGCAATACTGGAAAAAATAATACTGAGGAGTAGATTTGAAAGGTGAGGGAGAGGAGAGAGAAACGCCGGGCAATAGGTTAAACTTGGAGGGGGAGGGATGAAGCAAAGAGCTACAAAGTTGGTTGGTGAAAAAGAAAGAAGGCCATGGAAGAAAGAGAAAGGGGTAGGGGGGAGGAACACCCGAGGGAGGCGATGGGCGGGTAAGAAGATAACATGCGAGAGGGACACGGGGATGCTAAAAACTGAAGGGGGAGGGGAAGCATTACGAAGTTTGAGAAATCAATATTCATGCCATCAGGTTGGAGGCTACCCAAACAGAATATAAGGTGTTGTTCCTCCACTTCCCCACTTTAAGTGTGGCCTTATCCCGACAGTGGAGGATGCCATGGATGGACATATCAGAATGGGAATGGGAAGTGAAATTAAAATGAGGGACAATGGGAGATCCCGATTTTTCTTGCGGATGGAGCGTAGATGCTCAGCAAAATGGTACCCAATCTACGTTGGGTCTCATCAATATACAACAGGTCACATCGGGAGCACCGAACACAGTATATGACCCCCCAACAAACCCACAGATGAAGTGTCACCTTACCTGGAAGGACTGTTCGGGGCTTTGAATGGTAGTGAAGGAGGAGGTGTAGGGACAGGTGTAGCACTTGCTCCGCTTGCAAGGATAAGTGCCAGGAGGGAGATCAGTGGGGAGGGATGAATGGACAAGGGAGTCACATAGGGAGTGATCCATGCAGAACGCAGAAAGTGGGGTGAAGGGAAAGATGTGTTTGGTGGTGGGATCCGGTTGGAAGTGGCAGAAGTTGCAGCAAATTATGTGCTGGACGTGGAGGCTGGTGGAGTTGCAGTTGAGGACAAGAGAAATATTATCCCTGGTAGTGTGGCAGGAGAATGAGATCAGAGCAGACACGTGTGAAATGGAAGAAATGCAGTTGAAGGCAGTGTTGATGGTGAAGGAATGGAAACCCCTTTCTTTGTAAAAGGAGGACATCTCCTTCGTTCTGGAAAGAAAGGCCACATCCTGAGAGCAGATGCAGCGGAGTTGGAGGAATTGAGAGATGGGGATGGCATTTTACAGTTAGCAGGGTGGGATGAGGTATAGTCCAGGTAGCTGTGAGAGTCCTTTGGTTTGTAATAGACATCGGTGGATAAGCTGTCTCCGGAGATAAAGACAGTGAGATCGAGAAAGGAAAGGGAGGGGTCCGACAAGGGCCAGGTGAATTTGAGGGCCGGGTGGAAGCTGGAGACAAAGTGGATGAAATTGACGAGTTCAACATGGGAGCAGGAAGCAGCACCAATGCCGTCGTCAATGTTGTAGAGGAAAAGTGCGGGGCAGTCACCGGTGTTGGCTTGAACAAAAATTGCTCCGTGTTGCCGACAAACAGGCAGGTATAGCTGGGACCAATGTGAGTGCCCATGGCTACCCCTTTTGTTTGAAGGAAGTGAGAGGACCCAAAGGAGAAATTATTTATCTATCTCCGGATATAGCGACACTTCCCCTCTGAATCTGTTGGGGGTCATATACTGTGTTCAGTGCTCCTGGTGTGGCCGGGTATATCGGTGAGACCCGATGTAGATTGGGAGACCGCATCGCCAAGCACCTATGCTCCATCTGCCAGCGGGATCTCCCAGTGGCCACCCATTTTAATTCCACTTCCCATTCCCATTCTGATATGTCCATCCGTGGCCTCCTCCACTGTCGGGATAAGGCCATACTTAGGGTGGAGGAACAACACCTTATATTCCGTTTGGGTAGCCTCCAAAATGATGGTATGAACATCAATTTCTCAAAATTCCAATAATGCCTCCCCCCCGTTCCCAATTTCCCATCCCCTGGTCCCTCTCTCCTTGCCTGCTCATCTCCTCCCTCTGGTGCTCCTCCCCCGCTTTTTTTTCTTCCATGGCCTTCTGTCTTTCACCAATCAACTTCCTAGCTCTTTGCTTCATCCCTCCCTCTCCAAGTTTCACCAGTCACCTGGCATTTCTCTCTCCCCTCCCCCTTCACCTCTCAAATTAAGTTGTACCACATGCATTGTAAATATCGGTTTTGCAGACTGGAGTAGCACCACAATCTTGCTGTCTTGAGCAATGACAATAAAGTTCTTCTCTATTCTATTATATTATAAACAGATCAGAACAGAATCAGTGGTAGACCACACCAAGAGGGCAACCAGTGTACAAAAAAAAACAAACTATGCAAATACAAAAAGAAAGAAAAAAGGAATAATAAATAAGTAAGTAAGTAAGTAAGTAAGTAAGTAAATAAATAAATAAATAAATAAGCAATCAATGTCAAGAAAATGAGATGAAGAGTTCTTGAAATCAGCCCATATTTCTATCAGACACTATGTTGATGAGGTAGGAAGACTAGATTATGCCCATGACAGCATCCGGTGAAGAGTCAATGTTACACTGATTTGATGACAGCTCTATCATTTTTATTTTAGTATCATGTCCAAGTATCCTACATTCAGCAGCAGGAATGACTGCTCTGTCAGCATAAGTGAAATAGAGCAACTATGTATGCAGCAGATTTCAGAATCAGGGTTAATATCACTGACATACATTGTGAAATAAGTTGTTTTACTACAGCGGTACAGAGCAATAACTAAAATAAAACCTATAAATTACCATAAGAAATATATACAAATATAAATTATATTAAGTAGTGCAAAAATCGTGAGACAGTGCTCATGGTTTGGTTCATTGTTAGTTCAGAAATCTGTTGGTGGAGGCGAAGAAGATGTTCCCACAGTACCGAGCATGTGTACCACACACTCTCCTCTTCTATTAGATTCTTCAACTTCAGCCCTTTACATTTTCCACCAATCACCTCCCAGCTTCTCAATTCCACCTACCCACCTTCCCCTCACATGCCAGTTTGTACTCTTTGCCCTCCGCCCCTTCGACTTATTCTGGTTTCTTTCCGCAGCTGGCGCCCGAATATCTGGCAACACTTGCAGGCTGTCCCCAGCACGTGCCCAAACGATACATTTCTCTGCATGTTTCAAGACCACATGAAAAATGAATCGGAATCTTCCCTTTTCCTTCCCAGTCCTGATCAAGGTTCTCAGCCCTGCCGAATCCCTCCAGCTTTGTGTGTGTGTACCTATGATAACAGCGAGTGTTGGATCAAAAAGGTAACTACAGCTTTAGGAGCTCATGTTAAGTTGGTCATTACTTTCAAACTAAGCCCTTCCAACCACAAAGATACTGCAACCAGGGAAAGTAGCTTGGTCATTTACAAGTCAAATCTCAATGGATCATCACAAGGTTGACTTCCGGGATGGTTATGAATATACACCTGCTTCTGCTTGCAACGTAGAGAGATGGTGAGAATTAAAAAAAAGGGAGGGCCGCTTCATGGGATTGGAGAAGAGGGTTGTAAACTCAGCCAGCTTTATCACGGGCCACTAACCACCACACCATCAAGGTCATCTTCAAAAGCCAATGCCTCAGAAATGCGGCATCTGTCATTAAGGAAACCCACCACCAAGGACATGCCTCTTCTCATTGCTACCATCAGGAAGGACTCACAGGAGCCTAAACGCACACATTCAACATTCCAAAAATAGGTTCTCCCCTTCCAACAGCATGGACAATGACTCCATGAGCACAACCTTACATTATTTTTGCTCCTTTTTAGCATTATTTATTATTTTATTTATTTTTGTTAGAATTTACACTATATTTTATCATATTGCACTTTGCTGCTGCTACAAAATAACAAATGTTATGACACATGTCAATGTTAATAAACCTGGTTCTAATTTTGATTCTGCATATCCTCATATCAGATATTACTTGAGTTTATTGAAATCTTTGAATGATGTGAAGGCATTTCACCAAAGAATTAATAATTTAGGTCTGTTTAATAGATTAAGGATGTCCTACTACTACACAGCTGACAGGTATTCAAATATCAGGCATTTGTAAATATAAGACGAAACTGAAGCTGGTTTCCACTTTGTAAACAGGAATACCATGCTGAGATCAGAACTATGCCACCACATTAACTGCATTAACACAGATAACTGTGTGCTGAATCAACACTTCTGCCACATTGCCTGCTTAGCAAAAGTATGTGCAATACACACACAAAATGCTAGAGGAACTTAGTAGGCCAGATAGCATCTATGGAGAAGAATAAAGACTCAATGTTTGGGATCTCAGCCCAAAACATTGACTATTTATTCCTCAGCATCAGAATCAGATTTAATATCACCGGCATAACTAAATAAGTAGTGAAAAATCAGAAGTTAAAAAAGTAGTGTCCATGGGTTTAATATCCATTCAGAAATCACATGGCAGAGGGAAAGAAGCTGTGTGCTCTCCAATAGATGTTGCTTGAAATGCTGAGTTCCTCCAATATTTTGTGTGTGTTCATCAAGATTTCCCGCTTCTGCAGAGTCTCTTGCATCTTGCAGAAGTTTGTGTCGAGGTTCATTGTGCACTGCTGTATTCTGCAAAGTCTCACTACCATAGCACTGACAGCTCCACTATCAGGTAAGCAATGAGCAGCTGGGAAGAACAAGCTGGAGCAGGAAGGAGAAAAAGAGTCGGAGGAAGAGGAGCACACAGAAAATACTCAAGGAACTCAATAAGGCAGCATCAACGGAGGGAGCAAAGAGTTGACGTTTCAAGCCAAGACCATACTTCGGGAGAAAAACAGAGGAAACCTGGTTTTCACCATCTTATTGAAATTATTCATAGAGAATACAGTAAAAAGTAATAGCACCTCTGAAAACACGAAATTAATCTTTCATTCAGCAATAGTCCAATTATTTTCCTGCACCGCTGATCACCAGTGTAACACATAATAAGCATTCCAAACCAAATTCATAATCAAACCATGCGCTGGAACATGAAATAATCTGCCTGGCACATTCCCATGATTTTTATAGGCCTTTGCCTTCAAGTCTTAGTCAGTTCCATCATGGGCACTAGCTCCTATGGTATCCAGGACATCTTCGAGGAGCGATGCCTCAAAAAGAAAGCGTCCATCATTAAGGACCCCCATCACCCAGGACCCAGGTCATGCCTTGTTCTCATTGCTGCCATCAGGAAAGAAATACAGAAACCTGAAGGCACACACTCAACAATTCAGGAAAACTTCTTCCCCTTTGCTATCCACTTTCTGAATGGACACTGAAACCATGAACACTACCGCACTACTTTTTATTTCTATTTTTTCACTACTTAGCTGCAGCAGAAACTAGATAGCCTGTGCAGTGGATATCAAAGCAGGCCTAGGCTTTGCAAAATCCTGTGTCAGATTAGCATGGGAATTGGCCGACAAGGCTTCTCCATTAACATGTCAGAGGGAAAGTGATAGAGAGAGATGGATGAATGTTTTCATTCTGACTCATGACAGGTTTGTGCTCCAAGGTACACTGCCTGAAGACCCACACTCAACTATTCAGGAACAACTTCTTCCCACCCATCGCCCGATTTCTGAACAGTCCATGAACCTTTGATTGCTACTTCACGATCTCTTTATTTCTGGTGAAGGATTAGCTTTACTTGTCACATGTACATCGAGCATTCAGTGAAATACGTCATTTGTGTTGATGACCAGGACAGCCGCGCAAGAACTGCCATACTTCCAGTGCCAACATAGAATGCCGGCAACTTACTAACCCTAACCCTAACCTATTAACAGTGCCCACAAATGCAGTAACCACTTCATTGTGAATGGCCATCAGCTTTCTTCTGAAGGCAACCCATCAAACTTGTGCTCTGCAGAATTAATTTGGAACCTCACACTCCAGGGAGATGGCTTCTGTGTTGAACTTGTTCCTTACACTGGCTGCAGACTATTTGCGACTCATCCTGCTTGTGACCATTAGATATTGGAGCAGAATTAGGCCATTCAGCTGAACACAAGTTTGTCCAGTAAATTTATTGAGTAATCTCAATTCTAACAAAGGAATAGCTAAATCTTCCACAAAATGCTTAAGCTGGGAAAGGTTCTCTGAGAGAAATGACCAAGATGCCCAAGTCATTCTTGTGTTATGGGTTAAAGACAAGAAGCAACTTACATCATTCAATGTTAATTTTATCACAATATCGCAGAAAAAAGTTTAAAAATCGATTATCAAGAATAAAAATTGGAAATCTTTAATGAAATCATCATCGATCAAACTTTTAAAACAGTACGTGAAGCATGAAGAGATTGTATTTGTATTGTTCACATGTTCTTCTGAATATAACATTAATTAAATACAAATTAAGTAGACAAGAATATTTATGCATATTTACTGTTTATATTTTTACAAGTGATTACATGACTCTTACCAAAGTAGGCTGTCACTGATAAATTGCAGCTTGGCTTTGCGCAAATGTGAAGATTAAAATCTAAATAAATGTCTAATCTAATGGGGAGAAGAAGGGGGAGTGGAGCTAAGGAGGGGAAAAAAGGATCAGCCATGACTGAATGGTGGAGCAGACCTGGAGGACCAAATGGCCTAATTCTGCTCCTATGTCATGTGGTCTAATATTATCTCAGCATATAATTAAAACACAGAAACTGAATTCTGTAAATTTTAACTACAGGTAGGTTATCCAATTTAATTCATCCATCAGAATGCCTTGTTGGCTGGAATATCAGAAATTTTTCTCTCCTCCCATTTTCATGCAGAAATGCAACTTTGGGCTCCAAACTAGAATTTGACTCATCCCTTTAGAATTTCCCCTAAAGGGAAAACAGTCCTCTCTATGGCCTACTTTACAAATGTGCCTCTGCGTACCCCAGAACCGCATCCTTGATAATGGACTCCAACATCTTCCCAACCACTGAAGTCAGGCTAACTAGCAATTAATTTTCTTTCTTCTGCATCCCTCCTTTCTTAAAGAGTGGAGTGAAATTTGCAACTTTCCAGTTCTTAGGAACTATTCTAAAATCCAGTGATTTAAAAAAAAACCACAGAAACATAAAAAAACCTACAGCACAATACAGGCTCTTCGGCTCACAATGCTGTGCAAACATGTACTTACTTTAGAAATTACCTAGGGTTACCCATAGCCCTGTATTTTTCTAAGTTCCATGTACATATCCAGGTCTACTACTACCACTACTCTTCTTCTTCTTCTGGTGGTTGGCAAACCAGCTTTAAGGTGCATTACCGTCACCTACCGGACTGGAGTGTGGATCATTTGATAAACAGGAGGAATGAAAAGAATTGCATTCCCTAAATTCTACATAATAAACCAGATTCTTCCAGATACTTCATGATATAGGTCCGTATTTCTCTTGAACTCTCACTTAAAATGTCTTCTACACCCACAGCAGTTTTTTTTGTTTATCTGAAGCGCTCCTATCATCTTCACTCTTTCTCTTTGATATTTCTTACATTCTATCAATACATGTTCAACTGTTTCTGTTTGATTACAGTATTCACACAACCCAGTTGGATGTTTCCCTATTTTGTATAAAGAGTAATTAAGACTTGTGTGGCCAATTCATAAATGATTGATGACCACTTCTATCTTTCTATGCCCACCTGATATTCTTTGGTATCTGTCTTGCCTTTGTATTTTGTACAGCTGTCTCACTGTTTCACTATCATCCCAGTGAAACAGCCATGTTTCCGCAATATGTGTTTTTATAATGCTTTTGACTTCCGCTTTGCTTAGAGGGATCTGGACATCTATTATAGACAATTTGAGTGATTATTTAGCTATAATGTCCACTTTTTCATTACCCTCCACAATGAGCAGGAACCCAAAGGAAGCTTACTTCTACCCCATTTTCAGTCAGTGTATACAACTTGTATAGAATCTCCAATAAAATATCTTGTCTACTCTCTGATTTTGTTGATTTGATAGAGGTTAATACAGTCAAACTGTCTGAACAAATTACAGCCTTTTTGACATTATTTTCTTCTATCCAAGATAATGCACTCAGTATTGCCATTAATTCTATTGTATACACTGATAAATGGTTCGATGTTCTTTTCTTGATGCCAGTTTTGCACTGAGGAATGTAGACTGCAATACCTGTGTGGCCAGACCTAGGGTCTTTCGATCCATCCGTAAATATTACTAATTTGTTTCTAAAATGCAGATCTATATATTCTTGTACTATCAGTTTGATTCCACATTTAGACTTTTTTAAAAGTTGTTGCAGGTTTATATCCACTGTATGTATTGTAAAGAGCCATGGAGGAACATCGGATAATGGAACTGTAGGGCTATATTCCAACTCGTGTAGACCCTATTTTTGTGCTACCAATCCATCATCCAAAGCTATTTTAATTTGAATTATTATGTTCCCAGCAATTTTTTAGTATAGCTTTAGCTGGATGAGAATAGTTGGGCCCCACGATGTCAACCCAGTAATGTAGCATTAACTTCATTCTTCTAAGTCTTAATGACATTTCTCCTGTTTCAGCTTGAAGAGCTGATACAGGTGATGTTCTGAGTGCACCACTACATATCCTGAGGGCCTGAGCTTGCTCAATCCAACATTTTTAAATTACTTTCTGCAGCTGACATGTATGCTACACATCCATAATCCAAAGTAGCCCTCATTAGAGCTTGATAAACACTTAATATTGTTAACCTGATCACACCACAATCCTGTCCAGCAAGACACCTCAATAAGTTGTTTTTTTTTACATTTGTTTGTAACTTTCTGAATTTGCTTTTTCCATGTAAGTTTCTCGTCAAATAACAAACCGAGGAGCCGAATTACCCTTACCTGCTCTAATTTTTGTTCATATAATTTCACAGAAACTGGTTTATGATTCCTTGAGAAACATATCACTTGTGACTTACTTATAGACAATTTAAAACCCCATTTATTTGCACACTCCTCCACATTATTAATTGCAACTTGCATTTTCCTTTGTATATAAATTAGATTTCTTCCCCTCACCCATAAAGCCCCATCATCTGCATATTTCCCCATATAAGGATGTTCAACTTGCTCAAATATGTCATTTATCATTATGATAAATAGTAATGGACTGCAGACACTACCTTGTGGTGTTCCGTTTTCAACCAAATATGTCCTGGAGTACTTTTCTTCCACCTTAACTTGAATTGTTCGATCAAAAAGAAAGTCTAGAACCCAGTTATATAATAGCCAGGACTCTCTTAAAAGACCATATTGTATCTGCCTCCACTAACGTTGCCGGCAGCCCATTCCACACACTCACCACTCTCTGCGTAAAAAAACTTATCCCTGACATCTTCTCTGTCTCTACTTCCAAGCACCTTAAAACTGTGTCCTGTCATGTTAGCCATTTCAGCCCTGGTAAAAAGCCTCTGACTATCCACACAACCAATGCCTCTCATCATCTTATACACCTCTATCAGGTCGCGTCTCATCCTTCATCATTCCAAGGAGAGAAGGCAGAGTTCACTCAGTCTATTCTCATAAGGCATGCTCGCCAGTCCAGACAACGTCCTTATAAATCTCCTCTGCACCCTTCCGTTAGTTTCCACATCCTTCCTGTAGTGAGGTGAGCAGAACTGAGCACAGTACTCCAAGTGGGGTATGACCAGGGTCCTATATAGCTGTAAGATACGAGAAAGTTTATTTCTAATGCCTCCAAGTCATTTCAGCTACTAGTTTTGGAACCCTGGGGTGTAGTCCATCTGGTCCAGATGATTTATCTGCCTTCACACTTTTCAGCTTCCCAAGCACCTTCTCATTTCTAAGCCTAAATACTGTCACATTTCTGGCATTCTGATTGTGTCATCCACTGTGAAGACTGACACAAAATACTTATTAAGTTCCTCCACCATTTCCTTGTCCCCTGTTACTACCTCTCCAGTGTCATTTTCCAGCAGTCCAATATCCATTCTCATCTCTCTTTTACTCTTTATACTCCTAAAAATACTTTTTGTATCCTCTTTTATATTATTGGCAAGCATACCATCATATTTCATATTTTCTCTTTTAATGGCTTTTTAGCTGCCTTCTTTTGAATTTTAAGCTTCGCAAATCCTCTACCTTCCCACTAATTTTTCCTATATTACATGTCCTCTCTTCTGCTCTGATGTTGTCATTGACTTTCCTTTTCAGCCACGGTTGCCTCATTCTCCCTTTGGAATACTACTTCATTGGGATGTACCTTTCCTGCACCTTCTGAATTTCCCCCAGAAACACCAGCCATTGCTGTCCTGCCATCATCCTTGCTAGAGTTCTCTTCCAATCAACTTTGGCTACCTCCTCTCTCATGCCTCTGTAAATCCAGTTACTCCACGGTAATATTGATACATTCGACGTTACCTTTGCCTTCTCCAACTACAAGGTGAATTCTATCATATTGTGATCATTGCCCCCTAAGGGTTCCATTACCTTAAAGTTCAAAGTTAATTTGTTATCAGAGTATGTCTAAATTATACAAACTTAAGATTCATCTCCTTACAGGCAGCCAGTAATCAAGAAACCTGAAGGAGCCTATTAAGCAATAATGCTCGATGTGCAGAGAAAAAACAAAAAACACAAACTGTGTAAACAATAAAAACAGGCAACAGCATTCAGAACCGACTGCTCTCAGATACGTTATCGAAGTTCTGAGATTTATGGATTGGACTGCGGTTCAAACTAACTGCAGTTCCGATTGGTCTCTTTTAGTTTGATGACTTTTTTCATGTTCTCACTCGTTCTCTCTTGGTGCCAATTGGCATGCTGGGGGTTTGGGATTTGATGGTCGTGCTGCTGTTTCTCCATATGGATGATCTATTAATTTTTGTATGAGGGAGGGATGGGAAGGTTTTGGGTTTGCTAGTTTTTGTTTCTTTTTCTTTTCATATGGGGTGCATTGAGCATTGATGTCTTTCTTTCAACTACTATGCTTTTATGGATTTTATGGGTATCTGGAGAAGACAAATACCAGGGTTGGTTTCTGATACATACTTTGAGAATAAATGAACCTTTGAAATGTTTGAAGCCTGGAGCAGCCAGAACTAGCCAGCCTCGACCTCAGTTTATCACACAGTGGACCAAAACAGACTTCACAGATACAAAGCCCAGAGCAGGCCACAGCCTTGGTGCAGTGGAGAGTGAAGTAAATGTCATGGGCAGTGAGAAGAACTGGCTTGAACCTCATCTCCAGTCCTGCCAACTGGCCTTTTCAATCCATCCAATCCGGTGCCTAAATTGTCCAAACACTGCGTCGTCTCGTGCACTGGGATGTGGGCCCTGTTGCTTTAAAATGCTCTGGACCAGGACCACGCCATGGCCATACCCATTCCAGCCCATTTGCAACCTTTCCAAATCAGCCCATTGCTTAGATTGACCCAACCTCACTCTCAATTTAGGTGGTTAAACTTTCTAATCAAATCTGGGTTATTACGTAACAGAATATCCAGAATTTCCATTCCCCTGCTGGACACAATCACAAGCTGCTCTAAAAAGCCACCTCGTAGGCTTTATAGTACCTCTCAAATTACAGTACCTCTCTTGAAATTCAGCACGAACCAGATTTTCCCAACCTACCTGGCATATTGAAATCCCCCATGATTATCACAACATTTTCCTTTTTACATCCCTTTATTATCTCCTTTTGTAATTTGCAACCCACATCCTGCTACTGTTCGTAGGCCTGTATACAACCCCCATCAGAGTTTTTACCTTTGCAGTTTCTTAACTCTACCCACAAGGATTCTACATTTTCCAATCTTATGTCACCTTTATCAAGGATTTGATTTCATTTTTTTACCAATAAAGCCACAACACCCTGTTATGAGATGCTCCCAACCGCATCAGGTTCTGGGATTTAGACTTTCGAACTCTTCAGAGTATGAAGAGCTGGCGTAGCCCCTTTAAGAGTTCAGGACGGTTCCACTAATCGGCAATCCTGTATCGCATGCCAAGAATCGAGTATCTAAAGAGCATCTGAACGGAGGCTCATTGCTCAATCAATAAACCCGACTAGTGATATCGTCTAGCACTGCTTGTGCTCAATTCTTAATCTAGTTTGATACCATGTCTCGATCCTAGCCTCGGATATTCCAGCATTTGGGTCCAAACTGTCCTCGTCAAGGAATCTCGTCACAGGACGATTGAGTTAAATTTAGATCCAACAGGGTATCAGAGTCTCTCGCTGCTGTAGCCAGAGACAGTGACAGGATTTCCAGACAGAACCTGGAGGCTCGCGACCCCCAAGCCGCCATGTACTAGTTATCACGAGGATGCCAGAGCTGCTCAGGTGAGGCTGTCACTTGCTCTGTAGAGTCAGTGCATCTTCCGATCCCAGAAATTTGATGGAGGTGCGGATTCTTGCCGCGGCTTCCTCGCTCAATGCTCGTTGATGTCTGAACTCCAGCCAAACTGGATCCCTTTGGAGTGCGGAAAAGTGGCCTTCATTATCTCGTTCCTGATTGGAAGAGCCCTGGCCTGGGTCACCGCGCTTTGGGAATGTAGGTCAGAGATCTGCTCTGATTTGGAAGAATTCGTGGCTGCCACGAGGAAGGAGTTTCATCACCACGCTGCTGACAGTCGAACCTCTGACCACCTGGTAAAGGTTCGGCAGGAAGGACGGTCAATAGCCAAATAAATGATCAAATTTCGGACCTTGGCCCAAGAGAGTAGTTGGAACGGGGAGGCCTTGGCCACTCTATACTGCCACAAACTCCAGGATGAGCAAAAGGATGCCTTTGCCTTGAGAGAGCCATATCAATCAGTCCATCCGCCTTGACAATCATCTGGCAGAGTGTAAGAGGGACCACATTATGAGGCTGAAGAGGGCTAGCCCAAGCCTGGCCTCAATCCATTGAGGTTCTACACCACTTGCCCCCTCCACCCCCACCCCAATCTAAGACCATGACCAGCCTATCTCCTGCTCAGGGCCCAGTTGGGGCCATGCTGATCAGTTACGCAAGGCCCCAGTGTCGGAATCAAGGCTGCTTCTATTACTCCGGGGAAGCAGGTCACCCGCAGGCCAAGTATCCAAAGCTGCAGCCGCCTGGTGAACTGCAAGACCGTCCAGTGTCAGGAGGACTGTGACAGTGGCAACCACAACCCGCAAAATCATGGGTTTTAGTTTGGTACTGAAAGCGGATTTCACCAGGATTAAAACACCAAGGCCGGTGAAGGCTTTTGTGGGCTTTGGGGTAGCGGGTAACTTTCTGGACTTAGAAACTGCCCGCTGGCTCAACGTACCACTGCAAGAGTCAAGCCAGTTCACGCTCACAATGGTCTTGGACAGACTCTCGCTAGGTTCCGGGCAGATCCAGCAACAGACAGTGGGGTTGCAGATGAGGAAAGGTAAGACATTAGTTTCTACATTACTGGCTCACCACTGATACCCATGGTCCTCGGGTACCATTGGCTGACTCAGCATAACCCATATGTGGACTGGAGGGAGGGGAGAATCATTGCTTGGTCCAGTTATTGTAAGAGGGAACGCTTGTGGCATGGTGTTCTGATCTCTAGACTCTCCGGAAGCCAATGACAAGCAAGGAGAAAGACTTAAGTGTGAGATAACCTGAAGCCTAAGAAATCCAGTCGCCAGTTCCTGACCAACGGGAAGACTCCTAAATATAGACAAACATAGACCCTTGGAACTTGTCTCTGTGGGTGCAAGGACCAGCTGGAACATGGAGTTGCCACCTGAGGATATGACAGAGTCTAGTGAACCTAGGGAAGAGTCTTAGAGGTCATCTGACCCACCCCTGCCACTTAAGAAGCCTCAGGAGTTGTCCTTGAAGGAGAGTTCAGAAGAACTTGCAACAACCAGGCCTGTCAAAGTTCTTTCAGTGTATAAGGACTTGGAAGTGGTCTTCAGCAAGGAAAAGGCTTCAACTCTTCCACCACACTGACTCTATGACTGGGCTACAGATCTTCTGCCTGGTACTTTCCTCGGCGTGGTCGATTGTACATGCTCTCAGGTCCAGAGAGAAGCTCAGTAGGGGAATATATGGAGGAGGCTCATACTGTGGAATTTATTCAGCTCTCCACCTCATCAGCCAGCTCAGGCTTCTTCTTTGTACAAAAAAAGGGGTGGGAGTCTGCAGCCATGTATTGATTATAGAGGATTAAACCGCATGACAGTCAAGAATCATTACCCTCTTCCACTCATGAATACTCCCTTTGAGATTCTCATAAGATCATAAGAAATAGGAACAGGACTAGGCCATCCAGCCCACCGAGCCTACTCTGCCATTCAATAAGATCATGGCTGATCTGGCCATGGACTCATCTCTACCAACCTGCCTTTTTCCCATAACCCTTAATTGCCCTACTATACAAAAATCTATCCAAACTTGTCATTAGACAATAGACAGTAGGAGCAGGAGTAGGCCATTCGGCCCTTCTAGCCAGCACAGCCATTCAATGTGATCATGGCTGATCATACACAATCAGTAACCGGTTCCTGCCCTCTCCCCTTATCCCTTGACCCCACTTTCTATAAGAGCTCTATCTAACTCTCTCTTGAATGCATCCAGAGACGTGGCCTCCACTGCCTTCTGGGGCAGTGCATTCCACATATCCACCACTCTTTGGGTGAAAAAGTTTTTCCGCATCTCTGTTCTAAATGGCCTACCTCTTATTCTTAAACTGTAGCCTCTAGTTCTGGACTCACCCATCAGCGGGAACATGCTTCCTGCCTCCAGTGTGTCCAATCCCTTAATAATCTTATATGTTTCAATCAGATCCCCCTCATCCTTCTAAATTCCAGTGTTTACAAGCCCAGTCACTCCAATCTTTCAACATATGACAGTCCTGCCATTCCGGGAATTAACCTTGTAAACCTACGCTGTACTCCCTCAATAGCAAGAATGTCCTTCCTCGAATTTGGAGACCAAAACTGCACAAAATACTCCAGGTGGGATCTCACTAGGGACCTGTACAGCTGCAGAAGGACCTCTTTTCTCCTATACTCAATTCCTCTTGTTATAAAAGCCAACATGCCATTAGCTTTCTTCACTGCCTGCTGTACCTGCATGCTTGCTTTCATTGACTGATGTACAAGAACACCTAGATCTTGTTGTACTTCCCCTTTTCCTAACTTGACTCCATTTAGATAGTAATCTGCCTTCCTGTTCTTGCCATCAAAGTGGATAACCTCACATTTATCCACTTTAAACTGCATCTGCCATACATTTGCCTATTCACCCAACCTGTCCAAGTCACCCTGCATTCTCATAACATCCTCCTGACATTTCACACTGCCACCCAGCTTTGATTCATCAGCAAATTTGCTGATGTTACTTTTAATCCCTTCATCTAAATCATTAATGTATATTGTAAACAGCTGCAGTCCCAGCACCGAACCTTGCGGTACCCCACTGATCACAGCCTTCCATTGCGAAAGGGACCCGTTAATCACTACTCTTTGTTTCCTGTCAGCCAGCCAATTTTCAATCCATGTCAGTACTCTGCCCCCAATACCATGTGCCCTAATTTTGCCCACAAATCTCCTATGTGGGACTTTATCAAAAGCTTTCTGGAAGTCCAGGTACACTACATCCACTGGCTCTCCCTTGTCCATTTTCATAGTTACCATTTCCATTGTCTTTAATATATTTACTTAGGGAGCCTCACTGCTTCATTGGGCAGAGAATTCCACAGACTTGCCACCCTCTGAGAAAAGCAGTTCCTCCTCATCTCTGTCCTAAATCTACTCCCCGAATCTTGAGGCCATGACCCCTAGTTCTATATAACCATATAACAATTACAGGACGAAAACAGGCCATCTCGGCCCTTGTAGTCCATGCCGAACACTTACTCTCACCTAGTCCCACTGACCTATATAATCATATAACAATTACAATTCAAGTTCTCCATAGGGCAAGAGTATTCACTAAGCTAGACCTACTAAGTGGGTTCAGTCTGGTCTGTATAAGGGAAGCAGATGAGTGGAAGAATGCATTCAATACACCAACGGGACACTAAGAGTGTCTAAGATCTAAGATCTAACTAAGATCCTTTGGTCTTGCAAATGCTCCAACAGTTTTTCAGGCCTTTATAAACAACATGCTTTGGAATATTCTCCATGAGAATGGCTTGGATGATATCTAAACCTTCTCGAAGTCCATGGAGGAGCACACCTCTCACGTAAGGAACATTTTAAAGAGGCTTCTAGACTATGAATGTCAAGTTGGAGAAGTCCAAGTTTCATGTGACGACCATTTCATTTTTGGGTTTCATCATCTCTAATGGCAATCTCAGAATGGATCCTACCAAAGCCCAGGCGGTCAGAAACTGGCCACAACCATCCAGTGTCAAACAGGTCCAACAATCCTTGGGGCTTGCAAACTTCTACCGGAAGTTCATCAGGAACTTCAGTTCAGTTGCTAAGAAATCCATGGACTCTTTTGTCTGGTCTGCTGAAGCTGGGGCTGCATTTGAAGAGCTTAAACAGCAGTTCACATCAGGCTTCCATCTTGGTTTCTCCTAACCCGGACCTTCCCATCATCGTGGAGGTGAACGCGTCAGACATCAGAGTGGATGAGATGTTGTCTCAATGATCACATCAGATGGTAAACTGTACCCGTGTGTAATCTTCTCCGGCAGCTATCCCCAGCAGAGGGAAACTATAATATTGGGAATCAGGAGCTTCTTGTGGATATGTTAGCCTTGGAGGAATAATGTCACTGGCTGGATGGGCCCAGGAGCTTCTTTATCGTTTGGACTGACCACAAGAACCTGGTTTACATTCAAGAGGCCAAAAGGCTGAATTCCAGACAGGCCAGTTGGTCTTCGTTCTTTACCCGCCTTTGATTACATCCTGACCTATCAACCAGGGTTAAGGAACCAGAAGCCAGATGCCTTGTCCTGTCAATTGACAAAATGGAACAAGAGGAGCAGCTACCACCATTTTGCCCCAAACCAAGGTGGTAGAGCCAATCCATAGGGGAATCTACACTCTTGTTCACAAGGCCTAAGCATAATTCCTGAGGACCATCCTCCAGGTCGGCTGTTTGTCCCAAGTTCTGTCCTGTCCCAGGTACTGCAATGGGGACATTCATCAAGAATGACCACTCACAAAGGGATTGCCAGGATCTTCAAGTTTATCAAGAGAAGATACTGGTGGCCCAGAATGATGAAAGTGGCTCAGCAGTACTTGCAGGCATGCAAGGTGTGCACCTGGAACAAGAAGCCCTGTACCCGATTTCAAGAGCTCCTCCACCCCCTTCCTGTTCCAGAAAGACCATGGGCACACACCTTCATGGACTTTGTCACAGGGCTCTCAACAGCCAAGGGGAAGACTATCATGGTAATTGTTGATTGGTTTTTGAAAGCCTACAAGTTCATTGTCTTGGAGAAGCTACCATCTGCAGCAGGAATGGTCAAAATTGTCTTGGACCAGGTTTTCAGGATCCACAGACTCCCAGTGGACATCATCTCAGATCATGGTCCACAAATCACAGCACATTTCTAGAGGGAATTCTGTAAGCTGTTTGGAGCAACAGCAAGTCTTTCCTCTAGGTTTCACCCACAGTCCAACAGAGTGGACCAACCAAGATTTAGAACGTAAGAACATAAGAAATAGGAGCAGGAGTAGGCCATCTGGCCCATCAAGCCTGCCCAGTCATTCAATAAGATCATGGCTGATCTGTCCATAAACTCAGCTCCATACCCTGAGATGTATGGCCTCAGAAAGACCTAATGTGTGGTGCGACCATTTGCTGTGGGCAGAGGTCGCCTACAACATCTTACAGCATTCAGGACATGGGATGTCACCATTCAAGTGCCAGTTTGATTATCCTCCACCTCTCTTTCTAGAACAGGAGGTTGAGGTTGAGGTCCTTGTGGCTGAAGATCTCATCCAATGCTGCATGCAAAAGTGGATTTGTGCAAGAGAAATTTTGTTGGCCTCTACCCAGAAGGCAGAGACCAAGGTGAACTGAAGCAGAAGACAGGGACCTGCTTTGCAGCCTGGGAACAGGTCTGGCTGTCCACTCAAGATTTGCCTCACTGGGCGGAATCTAGAAAGTTAGCTCCCAGGTTCATTTGACCTTTCAAAGTTCTGAAGAAAGTAAACTCTGTGGCTTACACCTTGCAGCTACCCACAATCCTAAAGACCAATACCACTTTCCGCATCTCTAAACTAAAACCTCTCTGTACCAGCCCCTTAGCCCCATCGCTACCAGCCCGCCACCACCCAGGGGTAACAGGTCTTCACTGTGAAAAGACTTTTGGATCTGTGTACTATTCGGGGTGTTCAGCAACACATAATGGACTTGGAAGATTTTGAACCCAAGGAGAGGTGCTGGGTGCCGGAAAAAGACACTTTGGATCCATGACTATCACCACAGTCTCTCTGAGCAGACAGGGCCATCAGGAGTTGACCATAGGGAATGGTGTCCTGTTATGAGACACTCCCAACTACGCCAGCTTCGGGGACTTAGATGCTCTAATTCTCCGGATAGCTGGCGCAGCCCCTTTAAGGATTCAAGATGGTCCAGCCCTTATTTACAAAAGACAGGATTAAATATATAGGTACTCCAAAGATGAAATAATTGGTTATTTGGGGAAAGAAATAAATATATATACTAAAGTTATTACGAACTCCATGGAGCATGTGGGGATCTTCCAATATCCAGGCACTCTTGTTTTTTCTTTCTTTCTTTCTCTTTTTTTTTCTATAGGGATGCTAGGGGGAGGGGTTAAGGGGAGGGGGATGGGTAACATACATTTTTTTCTTCTACTTTTATTTTGTAACTACTTGAAATACAATTAAAAAAAGTTTTAAAAAAAAAGATGGTCCAGCTACTTGGCAATCATGTTTTGGGCACAAAGGATGGAGTATTTCAAGAGCACTTGAACGGAGCCACAGTACTCAATCACAACCCCTACTAGCGATATCATCTAGCATTGTTTTGTCCACAGTTCTTAGAACCATAGAAATCTACGCTACGTTACAGGCCCTTCAGCCACAGTGTTGTGTCGACCATGAAACCTACTCTGGAAATTGCCTAGAATTTCTCTACCACGTAGCCCTTGATTTTTCTAAGCTCTATGATCTGAGTCTCTCAAAAGACCCTACTGTGTCTGCCTCTACCACCTTCGCTGGCAGTGCATTCCACACACCTACCACACTGTATAAAAGGTTTGCCTCTGACATCCCCCTTGTACCTAATTCCAAGCTTTAAAACTGTGCCCCTTCATGTTAGTCATTTCAGCCCTGGGAAAAAGCCTCTGACGATCCACACAATCAATGCCTCTCATCATCTTATACACCTCTATCAGGTTATCTCTCATCCTCTGTCACTCCAAGGAGGAAAGGCCGAGTTCACTCAACCTATTCTCATAAGGCATGCTCTCCAATCCAGGCAACATCTTTGTAAATCTTCTCTACACTCTCTACAGTATCCACATCCTTCCTGTAGCGAGGTGACCAGAACTGAACCCAGTACTCCAAGTGGGAGCTATTTTAATACCATTTCTCAGTCCTTGTTTCAAATATTCCAGCACTTGGGTCCAAACCACCTTCATCAAGAATTCTCGACACACACCCCCTCTGCCTACCAGCCTGTACTTTCGATACAAGGTGTATCCTTGGATGTTGAACTCTCAACAATCATCTTCTTTCAGCCACCATCATACTTAACAATCTCTAACTGTGCCACAAGATCATCTATCTTATACTGTACACTGCATGCATTCAAACATAGCACCTTCACACCTGTATTCATCACCCTTTATGATTCTGACCCCGTTATACTTTAACTCATCCAACTGACTGCAATTTTGCCCAATCATCTGCCTGTCCTTCCTCACAGTCTCACAACACTCCACACCTACTTGTATACCAGCCCCATCACTCAGGTTCTCATCGCTGTGCTAGGTTAGTTTAAACAGCTCTAGCAAACCTGCCACAAAGATACTGATCCCCCTCGGATTCAGGTGTAACCCATGCTTTTTGTAGAGACCATACCATTCCCCAGAATATACCCCAATGATCCAGAAATCTGAAACCCTGCCCTCTGCACCAATTCTTCAGCCACCTATTCATCTGCCAGATCATCCTATTATTAGCTTCATATTTACCACCAGCTGGAAGTGTAGACATATGCAATTAGAATCTGGATCATATGTAAGACATTGGAAAAACAAGTGATTGATTTTAATTCCACTATCTCACTGAAGTAACCATGGTTGAATAAAGGCTTCATGAGTTGTTTTACTTCTTAATTTGTATATCCATCAGGGTCCTGGAAAATATTGCATTCTATCTACATAATTTGCATGATAACAAAGCTTAAAGTATTCTCAAAAAAATACATTGTGGTTGGCAGAATCACAGATGGTGTACAGAAGCAAAACAGATCAGCTTGTTGAGTGGTGTTGTAACAGCAAGCTTGCACTCAGCGTCTGCAGCACCAAAGAGGTGATTGCAGACTTCAGGGAGGAGAAGGCAGGAGAATGTGCTCCAATCTGCATTGAAGAGTTAGTGGAGGAAACGGTGAGCAATAATTTTAAAAAATTTCAAATTCCTTAGCATCAGCATCTCAGCGGATCTGTCCTAGGGTGTGACACAACTGATGCAATCATGGCAAAGGCACACCAACGACTGCACTTTATTAGGAGTCTGAGGAGATTTGGTATGTCATCAAAGTCTAGCAAGTTTCTACAGATGTACCATGGAGAGCATCCTGACTGGTTACATCACTGTCTGGTACAGAGGTGCCAATCCACAGGATTACAAGAGGCTTCAAAGGGCTGTAGACTCAGTTAGTTTCTGTATAGGCAGAAAATTCGTCATCATCAAAGCCACCTTCAAAAGGTAGTGCCTCAAGAAGGCAGTATCCATCATAAAAGTTACTCAGCATCTGGGACATGCCCTCTTCTCGCTACTAAAATGAAGAAGGAGAAACAGGTGTCCCCACCTTTATAAAGGTAGAGCGTTCCTATGAACCCTTTCTTAAGCTGAAATGGCGTAAAGCAAAGAACCATTAATTTATGTGGGAAACATTTTCGTAGAAGTGAAAATCCTCTTTGTAATGTGAAAACAGGTTACCAACATAGGTCTTCTGTAAAAGTGAAGTGGCGTAAAGCGAACATTTGTAAAGCGGGGGACCTGTACAGGAGACTGAAGACCCACACTCAATATTTTAGGAAAAGTTTCTTCCTCTCTGCCATCAGATTTCTGAACAGTCTATGAATTTATGTAGACTACTTTGCTATTCCTCTTTTGCAGTACTTTTTTTTATATTGTAAGTAACGGTAATTATTTTTGTGTATTGCACTCTACTGCTGCTGCCAAACAACAGATTTCATGATTTATGTCAATTATGTGAAGTGTGAAATTTAAAATATACAATAAGAAGGAAATCCTATATTCATCTTTCTTGAGTATGGCAATAACCTAACTGGATATCCATAAGTATGGAGATGCACCGAAGTAAAAGATTCTCCACCTACAATTAAGTAGAATATCCCAATGCCACCCCCTGTGCTGTACATTATAGATAACGGGCTGAGCTGCAACTTGTCATATCTACGTATCAACTCACCATCAAACTCTTGATTCACCACTCCACACTGCAGGGCAATCAGCTGATATTTGCCATTGCACTGATTTTGCTGAGTTAAGGATAACCCCTACTTATCTTTCACCCTCAGCCTATGACCTCTTGTTCTAGTCTCATGCAACCTCAGTGGAAAAAGCCTGCGCTCCTCCCAATTTTTAATACCTCCGTAAGATCTCCGTATTCTCTTAAGCACCATATTCTGTAATTCTACGTACTTCTGTAAGACCTCTGAATTATTTTCATGTTCAGCATATCTAAATTGGCAGCTTTTTGTTTTCTCCCCAAGATTATATAAATGATGCTGACACAGATGGTACCCTCAAAAACTCAGGGCGGCCTCCATTTTTCCATCACACTAGGAGCAGAATTTACGATAAGAATTAAGCTGTGAAGCCAGTAAAAAAAACATTGTTTCCCTTGTATGCACCATAAATATCCCAGAAATAACCTTCATTGTGTTTCACTCAGGAATAAAATGTTCTTCAGTGACATAATGCTGAATAAAAACAGAATTATGCAATTGAATTTCAAGGCATTCATAATTGTCAGGTTACAACAAATTGCCTATACTCACAGTTCAGCTTAAAGCTTGAAACATCAGCAAATTTAGATCTGCGTTTGTTTCACTTTGACTAACGTATTTAACACAGTTAACAATATGACTTTTACTGCTGACAGCCTAAAATTTAATTGTACCATTTGGAAAAATGGATTGCTTAAGATATTCACTTGGGTAACCTTCCTTAAATGAGTCTTGTATTTTCTTGTGGTTGTTTTTGATGATTTGAACAACCAGTGGACTTACAATAGAACAAAAATATTTATTTATTTATTTGGCTACAGAATGGAGTAGGCCCTTCTGGCTCTTTGAGCCCCGGTGCCCAGCAACCTCTGATTTAACCCTAACTTAACCATGGGGAAATTTATAATGACCAATTAACCCACCAACCAACACATTATTGAACCATTGGGAGACAACCGACACAGACATGGGGAGAACATACAAACTCCTTACAGGCAGCAGTAGGAATTCAACCTAGAGCTCCTGTACTGTAAAGCATTGTACAAACCATTATGTTACCGTACACCTTGCTTACACCCAAACTATTTCAATGGAAGGCACTATTAAGTTGGCCACAGAAATGTAAAATCTCCCCATGATTCCTCTGCATAATCCCTGCAGCTTCACGTAATCTTCACATTGTTTTTAAGCTTTCATTTATATAATCCCAATATATTTCCAACAGGACATTCTATTATTTTTCAGGAATAACATTCTTTTGCGAGAGAATACAAAATTTGCTTATTGAGAGCTTTTTGAAATTTATTTTAATTTATTGTGACTCAGTGTGAAGTAGGCTCTTAATGCCCATCAATCCAGCCACACAGCAACCCCTGATTTAACCCTAGCCTAATCACAGACACCTTATAATGACCAATTAACCAGCCAACTGGTAGGGGTTTGGGAGGAAACCGGAGCACCTGGTGGAAACCCACGTGTTCATGGGGTGAACGTACAAATCCCTTACAGACAGCCACCCAGGCCACCTGTACTGTAAAGCATTGTGCTACCGTGCCACAAATATGAATGCCTTGAAATTCAGTTGCATGATTCGATTTTTATTCAACGTTATAACACTTCCTGGCAGTCCGCACACTCGATATTTCAATAAATCAAAAGCAGCCACTCTGTCCTCCCACAATAAACTCAAGATCTCTTCAAAATTTCAAGCCTTCATCGATCCCAAAGTACATTCAAATATGGATTAGCCGAAGTGCATGTTAATCAAAGAGCTGTCAGTTCGATTGATTCCTCCCACGATTCATGTTAGAGTGGAATAACCTTGGAATGAATAAATATGAGTTTCTTGTGACGAGATCTCAGCCAAGGTATTTAAAGTTAAGTCTTGCTAAATCCAGTACACATGGCAACCTTGGTGTTTATTACTTTATTGTAATATATAGTATGTCAATTTGTTACTTCTGCATTGTCAATAGGGTTGAAAAATCAAAATAAGTAATTTTCAAACTTAAACCAAAGAACATTCAGGAAATATCTGTTGGTTTGTTTGCCTTTACAGATGTGGCTATTTAAGCTGTTAGACTATGTATGTACAATAACCACCCTTCATAATTTTATTCAGAAGATTACGGTATATATAACCCAGAGCAACAACAGCACAAATCTTGATCACGGGTAGACCATCTGAAGAGTTTGGAATGAGCTCAATTCTTTTGTATCAAATTTTAATATCATAATCATATATAATTCTGTTTTGATATAGTATGCAAAATGCTCCATTTTATTTTGAACAAAAGTGCATTTCACTTTTTGTTTTAATTGCAACACATTCAACACGACAGACTCAATCAAATCAATCTTACCGTGACAGCTGGGCAAAGCTCTATTCCACCCAGGTCTTCCATCATCTCCCATGATGCATGTAAGTGTTGAATAACCTTGGAGCACGTAGCCTGCATTGCAATAGTACGTAACAGTCGATCCTAGTTTAAAGTCACTTCCCAGTCTGGTACTGTTCATGACATTCCCGGGATCAAAGCATGATTCCCGAAGTTTTGCTAAATGAACAAAAAGAAGGAAAAGCTCAAAAAAATCTCTAACACCTTTGCTTTTTGAGGACAATGTTTTTTACCATTTCTCTATTATTTTTTAATAAAATTTACATATCTAGAATTAGAATTCTTCATAATAAAGAGCAAGTACTTTCTCAGAAGAAAGCAAATGTCTCAGTTTACCACACAGTTAGACTACCATGAAAACTGAAGTCTTATCGAGCTGCATTCAGAAAATAAAACTCACTAGGAGTGAGAGTGAAACTAGTGGTCATGGGTTTAGGGTGAAAAGTAAAATGTTTAAGGGGAAGTTCTCTACTCAGAGGGTGGAGAGAGTGTGGAATGAGCTGCCAGCGTAAAATGGTGGATGCAGATTTGGTTTCAGCATTTAAGTGAAATTTGCGTAGGTACATGTTTGGGAGGGATGTGTTGGGCTATGGTCTGGGAGCAGGTTGATGAGACTAGGCAGCATAATAGATTGGTATGGACTAGGTGGGCCAATGGACTTGTTTTTGTGCTGTAGTTGTCTATGACGCCATGGAGAAGGTCATTCAGCACAGAACTGATGGAAGGTCATTGACTTGCAATGTTAGCTCTGATTTTCTATTCACAGATACTCTGTAACTTGTTGAGGACTTAGAGTGGGGTTTTACTTGTGGGAACTAAACAAAGAATTTGGAGTTATTGTGACTGATGCACTGAAAGTAAATGTAAGGTTCCAGAGGGCACAGCCTCAGAACAGAAGGACATCCCTTTAGAACAGAGATGAAGAGGGATTTCTTTAATCAGAGGGTGGTGAATCTGTTCAATTTATTGCCGCAGCTGGCTGTGGAGGTCACTTCATTGGGTATAGTTGAAGAGAGGCTGTCATGGACTTGATTAGTAAATGTGTCAAAGATTATGGGGAGAAAGCAGGAGCAAGGGGTTAAGAAGGATAATAAATCAGCCATGATGGATGGCAGAGCAAACTCAATTGGTCTAATTCTGTTCCTAGGTCTTATGGCCTTATGGAAAACATTAAGAGAAGGTAGAGTGAACGGATTCCATTAGCAATGGACATCCAGTTATTTTCTTTTCTGAGATATACAGTAACATGAGAAATTTTTGCTTTGAATTTGAAAGAGAAAGACAATGGACAAGTATATCTGTGGCCATCATGGAAAAAAAACAGAGACCAATCAGAAGACAGTGAAACTAAAACTCACATATGCAAAGGTTTTAATTAATTTAACTGATTAATTTGGCTTTGTAATTTTCCATTAAATGAATATAACTGTATATGTGATATCATTTCGAGTAACAGTGAAAAAGGCTAAATCAAAACTGGTAATTTGGTTGATATTTCATGTAACTAATGATCTGTCTACAGGCTTTCCTCAGTTACCATATGGAAGCTTATTGCTCCTCACAGGCTTGTATAAATGTAGCAGACCTACAATATAATACAGTTGGTGGCACTCCAACTGTGTCCTAATGCTACATTCCCTGTGGCCAACAGTGGAACATGAATATTGCAGCCTAGTGTTCTGGCTTCTCCAACTGGTTGTGATAGGGGCTTTCTATTTACAGGGAATGAGACCCTGATCTGGTCAGATTCTTGTCAGTCCGGCTGGAGCTGGCAATGATGAGGATGTCTGAGTCAGTCAGGTGCTCAACATAGGAGTGGAGGATGCAGGTAAATGAGCATCATTCATGGGGAGCAAGTTACTCCAAGGAAAGTCTACGCCAATTTAACAGAGCAACCTTGGCTCTTCTGACAGTTGAAAGGGGTAAGGACTAAATGTTAAGCAGAATACTCATGTGTTAATTTATTATTGAATATGCAAGATGCAAATCAAAACTGTGAGGTTAGACCACAAACTGCGTAATAATACACTGGGAATATTAACCAAACTACAGACAAATATAAACACAGCAAAAAACCAATTTATATAATCTCTCTGTGGTCAATGTTAGAACTGAAATGAGCTAAGTGGAAACATGCAGAAGACATGTAGAACAACTTAGACTCCTGCTATCCAATGGGACTGATGAAGTGGGAATTAAAGCCCATGTACTACACCCAGTAGAAGAAACATAATTATGAATCTTAATAAAAACAATTAAGAAAGCAACTAAATTGTCATTAATGTACAGATGGCTTGTGATATGAAGAGTGCCCGATGGCTGTGGGCCTGAAGTCACTAGAATTCAGAAGAATGAGGGGTGACCTCATTGAAACCTATCATACAGTGAAAGGCCTTGATAGAGTGGATGTGAAGAGGATGTTTCCTGTGGTGGGAGAGTTTAAGACCAGAGGACACAGGCTCAGAATTGAGGGTCAAATTTTTAGAACGAAGATGAGGACAAATTTCTTTAGCCAGAGAGTGGTGAATCTGTGGAATTCTTTGCTACAGGCAGCTGTGGAGGCCAAGTCTTTATATATATTTAAGACAGAGGTTGATAGATTCTTGATTGGTCAGGTCACAAAGGGATACGAGGAGAAGGCAAGAGATTAGAGCTGAGTAGAAAATTTGATCAGCTATGATGAAATGGCAGAGCAGACTCAATGGGCCTAATGGCCTAATTCTGCTCCTATATCTTATGTTGCCTATATCATTAATACCTATGCCACCAGGTTCAGGAACAGTTCTTACCCTTCAAGCATTGGACTCCGTGACCAGCATGGATAGCATTACTTGTCAGAACACTGAACTGATTCTAAAAACTATGGACTCACTTTGAAGGTCTCTGCAACTCATGCTCTCAGTGTTATTTATTTATTATTATTTTGTGAGTTTTTTGGTAGATGTACAATTTATCTTCTTTTACACAGTGGTTGTTTCTCCACCTAAGTTTGTACATAGAACATAGAAATCTATAGCACATTGCAGGAACGTTTGGCCCACAATGTTGTGCCAACCAATTATAGACAATAGACAATAGGTGCAGGAGTAGGCCATTTGGCCCTTTGAGCCAGCACCACCGTTCAATGTGATCATGGCTGATCATCCACAATCAGTACCCCGTTCCTGCCTTCACCCCATATCCCTTGACTCCACTATCTTTAAGAGCTCTATCTAACTCTTTCTTGAAAGCATCCAGAGAATTGGCCTCCACTACCTTCTGAGGCAGAGCATTCCATAGATCCACAACTCTCTGGGTGAAAAAGTTCTTCCTGAACTCTGTTCTAAATGGCCTACCCCTTATTCTTAAACTGTGGCCTCTGGTTCTGGACTCCCCCAACATTGGGAACATGCTTCCTGTAGATTCTAGGAAATGGATTACAGGAAACTGCCTAGAAATTCCCTAGAGCAGTTTGTACGTAGTTTTTTATTGATTCTGTTGTGTGTTTTTTTTATATATTGTGAATGCCTGCAAGAAAATGAATCCTAGGGTAGTATATGGTGACATGCATGCACCTTGATTATACACTTACCTTGAATATTAAACTTTGCTAACCCTTCAATGTGGTTGAATTTTATATGCCTCCCCTGTACAGAACCAATGAATTAAATCACAACTGCTAGAATATAATGTCACGACTTTCTTGGGTCGTTGACACATCTACTTGGTTCTGGCAGGAGGTTGTTAAGTGTATTCAAATTGGGGTGATGTCACTGTACTGAAATTCCAATGCAATTTTAACTTCCCTGCATTCAATAAGATGTAGAGCGTAACTAAAAGAGGCAAAATAGCTATCTGTCTATATATTTATTTATTAGAGACTTAGGACATTAACAAGTCCTTTAGGCTCAACGAGCCTGCTCTGCTCAATTACACCCATGCCCTTGGAATTAGGGAAGAAACCAGAACATACAGAGGAAACCCACATGGTCAAGGGTAGAATGAATACACTCCTGACAGACAGCAGTGGGAATTGAACCCAGGTTGCTTGTGCTGTGAATACTAACTCTAACAGCTATGCGAGTGTATCACACTGTAATATCAAGAATAAATCAAGAGCACTTTTTTTAATGAAGCCTGTGGTATATAGCAGGATTTTTGATCTTCATAAATCCGGAGAGTGGAGAGATAAGCAGCTAGTAGGATGTTACTGAGGTATTACAATTAAAAAGAACTTCTAAAATATGGGCGGATAAACTACTTAATTCTCAACTACAAGTTAAAATTCTCCGTGTGATGCATGTAATCTCGTAAATCTCCAGGACAATTTTAGCTCTGAAATTGTCTCACTGTCATCTAATACCAAAGGGTTAGCTTTTAGGAATTATTTTTTGTATAATTGAAAGGATTATAGAGCTCCAGTATGGAGTTATCCAACCGCAAAACTGGAAAATTGATGCCTTTCTTATTCAAAGTTGGCATGAAGACAGCACATTTAAGAATTAAATTTTCTTAATTTCTCTCATGAAGGCATTGACTCTTGATTGAATATGGATCTACGGCTGGCAGCTGCTCCATGCTTCTCATCCATCTGGGCTTGACAGCTAACGTTGCCAAGCTATCTGAATGCAAAACACTTAGGCAAGTCCAAATTCATAACTTTACTCGAAACCGGTACAGATTACTGGCTACTCTGGCTAATGAACATGAGTTGACCATTGTCAACATTGTTCCTCCTATTTAGTTTAATTAACACCATCAGCACCAGTTGTAATATCATTACAACTGTAAAGTCAGTAACAATAGAAACTCGAATTCCCGATCTGTGAAAATTAGTCATCTAGTGGAATGAAATTTTCAGGCTTCGCTATATTGCCTACCAGATGACCAACAGGAGAAGTATTAGCATTTATACATTATCTTTTGCTGCACCATTGTACATTATATTTTATAATTCTTCAAACCAAATAGTGGGGAAAAGGAAGATTTGACAATGTTAGCCTCCATGTTTGTAAAAGTATCTTTGTATTGATAAGACTGCCAGGAGCATCCACTGCTCTCTGTAAGGAGTTTATATGTGACTCTGTGAGCTTCCTCCAGATGCTCTGGTTTCCTTCCACAATCCAAAGACATACCAATTGGTCATTGGAAATTGTCCTGTGTTTAGGCTAGGGTTTAATAGGGGGTTGCTGGGCAACATGTCTCAAAGGGCTGGAAGGGCCTATTCTGCACTGCAACAGAATAAACAAATAAATGAAAGAATAAATGAATAAATACATCTGGCTGGTTTAAGTACGTAAAAGTTTAACATTCAAAATAACTTCAAAGTAAATTTATTTTCAAAATGTGCATACACCATACTACTCTGAGATTCATTTTCTTCCAGACATTCACTGAAGAAGAAAGAAATATAATAGAATCAACGAGAAGCTACTTAGAAAGTCTGACAAGCAGTGAATGTGCAAAAGAAGACAAACTGTGCAAATACAAAAAAAACAATAACAATATTAAATCTGTTGAAAATTAATAACACTGGGAACATGAACTTGAAGGTGAGACCACAGGTTGTGGAGTCAGTCCAGTGTTGAGATGAGTGAAGTTATCTGGTCTGGGTCAGGAGTCTGATGGGTGAGAGGTAATAACTGTTCCTGAACCTCATGGTGTGGGTCCTAAGACTCCTGTACTTCCCACTTGATCATAAGAGTGAAAAGAGAGCATGGCCGGAATGGTGGCTGTCTGTCAAAGTGGATGCTGCTCATTGGTGTTGTAGCTGTGATGGTGTGGAGATCTTTATTCAAGAGCAAAAGTATCAGTCTTTGGCCTTCAGGAAAAAGAAGGAATTCTATTAAAATATATTGTTTGCAATTAAAGTTGCAATAAAGCAAACAAAACAGTATGGATAAATTGCAGTGAAATTATTAATATGATGATTTGCTTTAGGTTATGATTTTGGAATAAATATTTGCCACAGTATTGGGAATGAGTCACTATTCTTCAAATTAATGCTGAGGGATTGTGTCTGCCCATTTAATAGAACTGATAAGAATTAGTTTGGAATCTCATTTTGACATGGTTAAAAATTCCTGATGTCTTGCTAAGACTTCACTCCATTTCATCAAATAGAAATCAAACTGATCAGAACTGAAATCCTTTCATTGTATATGGTCCAATAGTAAATGGATTAAAAAATGAACTTTTCCCTTCTTAGCACTTATGTTGATAAACAAATTGTTCTGCATTATAGATAAAAATGAAATTCATCTTCTCAGTTCTCAGTAAAATGCTTCTCCTCAATGAAACTTAAACCACAGTTATCTACACAGCTCTTTGGTTTTGTCATTTTGGTGATGCTTCATTTGTTCTTTTTATATTCTTCCATGACATTCCTGACTTAAAAACAATATGCACTCAGAGGTCAATTTATTATATACTTCCTGTGCCTAATAAAGTGGCCACAGAGTGTATGTTCATGTTCTTGTGCTGCTGTAGCCCATCCACTTCAAGATTCAACATGTTCTGGGTTCAGAGGTGCTCTTCTGCATACCACTGTTGTAACACATGGCTATTTTGGGTCACAATGATGCCAACGATCTTTGATAATATTTTGAAAACAAATGTAGTTTGAACTTTGAGTTTCTGTCACCTTCCTATTTGCTTGAACCAGTCTGGCCATTCTCTTTTGACCTCCCTCATTAGCAAGATATTTTTGCACACAGAACCGTCACTCACTGATTGTTTTTTTTTTGTTTCTAGCACCATTCTCTGTAAACTCTAGAGACTGTTGTGCATGAGAATGACAGGACATGAGCAGTTTTTTGAGATACTCAAACCACCCCATCTGGCACCAACAACAATTCTACAATCAAAGTCACATTTCTTCCCCATTCAAATGGTTGATCTGAACAACAACTGAACCTCTTGACAATATTTGCTTTTAAGCAGTGACTTGCTGCCAAGGATTAGCTGATTAGATAATTGCATTAACAAGCAGGTGTACAGGTGTACCTAGTAAAGAGGCCACGGGGTGTATTTGTATAATGGAATTCCTTCTTTATCTGCTGAGAAAAGATGTTTCTTTTGTTATTGGGTAAACCATATCTAAATCAGCCAATATGTATTTCTGGCAGTCTATCAATAAAAATATCCTTCTACAAAAATGGAGGCCAACGTTCTCAAATCATTCCTTTCCATAATGAAACTATTTCAATGCTTCAGGCTGAAAAATTGCCAGCAGTAAAAATAAAGCACTTAAAACTGCAGGAAAAAAAAAGGATTTCCAAACAATCGTACAATACGGATTAGACTGTACGTGCATTTCAAACATTATCACCACAAATTCAAAAAAGTATTTTAAAGCAGAAAGTCAAAAATTACCACACTAACCTTTATATTCAATGTGAAATCCAGAAAAGCTAACAGAACCATCACTCCGAAATGCTAAGTGCATGCTATTTGAACTGCTTTCGATCCGTTCAGGCAGCTTATTATCGAGGAAGCTTCCAATCAGAGGGCTGTTGCTGTCTGGGCCATCATAAAGGTAAAGGAAGTCATAGTTGGGCTCCATGGTAAAACTGCAAAGTAGAAAGCACATGTGCTCAAGAAACATTTGCATTGGTATTTTACGCTTAAAGCAGAATTTTTCCACGAGATTACATCACCTACTTCAGAAGTGCACAAATTTGCTTACATATCAGAATCAGGTTTAATATCACCAGCATATGTTGTGAAATTTGTTGACTTTGCAGCAGCAGTACAATGCAATAAATGATAACAGAGGAAAAAAACCTGTAAATTACAGTACGTGCATAGGTATTAAATAGTTAAAGTAAATAAGTAGTGTTAAAAATGTTGTGAGGTAGTGTTCAAGGGTTCAATGTCCATTCAGAAATTGAATGGCTGAGGAGAACCAGGTGTTCCTGAATCTTTGAGTGTGTGCCTTCAGGTTTCTGTACCTCCTTTCTGATGGTAGTGACGAGAAGAGGCCACATCATGAGTCATGGTGGGTGCCGCAATTTTGAGACACCAGTCCTTTAAGATGTCCTGGATACTACTTGGGCTAGTGCCCATGATGGAGCTGACTAATCTTACAACTCCCTGTGGTTTACTTCGATCCTGTGCAGTAGTCTACCACCCATTCCAGACAGTGATGCAGCCAGCTTTTTCCACCAGAGTAAACATATGAACCATATGCTTACTGTATCTTCACATTTGTAACAGTATCAAGTTCAGCTTCTGCTTTAGCACAACTGCTGCCTGAAATCCAAGTTCATTGATTATGACTATTCCAAAATTCTCATGACTTGCCTCACATTTCCACTTTCAGAAGCAAGTTCACTAGAGCACTGCTGCCTGTCCCATAACCCCAATCAACATCATGCTTTTAGATCATTATTATTTCATGATTTTAAAACTCCCCCAAATATATAAATGGTGGCATGGTAGCAAAGTGGGTAGCACAACGCTTTACAGTACCAGCAACATAGGTTCAATTCCTGCCGCTGCCTGTAAAGAGTTTGTATGTTCTCTTTGTGACCGCAAGGGTTTCCTTCAGGTGCTCTGGTCTTCTCCCACAGTCCAAAGACATATGTTAATTGGTCATTGTAAATTGTCCCTTGATTAGGGTAGGAGTAAATCAGGAGATTGCTAGGTGATGTGGCTCGAAGTATCAGAAGGGCCTAGTCCAATCTGTATCTCAATCAATAACTCTCATTCAAATATTAAAACTCATTCACTCCATTGTGTGTGTGAATGTGTATGTTTGTGTAACTTTCTTTGTCCTGAGTATCAGAATCAGGTTTACTATCACTGACATAAGTCGTAAAATTTGATGTTTTCTTGAAGCAGTTTAATAGATAAAACATACTCTAATTTCTCACAATAAGTATATTACACAATTAATATGTAGTACAAAAGGAGATCAAAATTGGTGACTGGCCATTCAAAAATCTGATGGTGGTGAGGAAGAAGCTGTTGGGGATCACATATCTCCTCCTTAATGATAGCAATGAATAGAGGGCATGTCCTTGTTGAAGAGGGTCCTTAATGACAGTTGCTGCCTTTTTGAGATATTTCCTTTTGAAGATGTCCTCAATACTAGGGAAGCTAGAGACCGTGATGGAACTGGCTGAGTTTGCACCTGTCTGCAGCTTTTTCCATTGCTGTGCAGTGGCCAGACGGTGATGCAACCAGTTAGAATGCTCTGCACTGTACATCTGTAGAAGTTTGAGAGTCCTTGGTGGCACACATTTCTCCTCAAACTCCTATTGAAATATAACCTGCTGCCATGTCTTCTTTGTAATTGCATCTATATGTTGGGTTCTGAATAGATCTTCAGAGATACTAACGCCCAGGAAATTGAAACTGCTCACCCTTTCCACTGCTGATCCCTTATTGTGGACTGATGTTTGTCCCTCAACATTGTCTTCCTGAAGTCCATAATCAGTTCCTAGTGGCGGAATTACTCCTCAATCATCAGGCTCTTGAACAATAGTGAATAAATTTATTCATCTTCACTCGCCCCATCACATCCCAGTTCCCACAACCTATCGCTCACTTTCAACGACTCTTCATCTCACTTTCTCAATATTTGTTGCTTATTTATCCATTTATTTATTTATTCATTCATTGATCAATTTATTTATTTATTTATTTATTTATTTATTTATTTATTTGTTTGTTTATTTGTCTATCTATCTATTTATTTGTTTGTTTGTTTGTTTGTTTATTTATTATTTTTTTCTTTTTTCCCACAGTTTGTTGTTTTTTGTACCTTGGTTGTTGACCATCCTGTTGGGTTGTGGTCTTTCATTAATTCTATTCTGTTCCTTCTGAATATTGTGAATGCCTGCAAAAAATGAAGCTGATGCTGCCTGGATTGGAGAGTGTGCCTTATGAAAATAAGTTGAGTGAACTTGTTTTTTCTCTCCTTGAAGGGTGAGAGGTGACCTGATAGAGGTGTATAAGATGTTGAGAGACACTGATCATGTGGATAGCGAGAGGCTTCTTTTCCAGGGTTGAAATGACCAACATGAGGGGGTATAATTTTAAAGTGCTGGGAAGTAGGTACAAGGGGGATGTCAGAAATAAGATTTTCACACAGAATGTGGTAGGTGCGTGGAATAGAAAAATAGAGGGCTATGTGGTAGGGTTTTCTAGGCAGTTTCTAGAGTAGGTTACATGGTTGGCACAACATTGTGGGCTGAAGGGCCTGTAATGTGCTATAGATTTCCATGTTCTATGTTTTATGTTCTCTGGTGTATACTGTATATTGTACCATATATATACTTGGATCATAAGTTTACTTTGAACCTGGTCTTGCAGCCACTGAGTGCAAATCTCTTTCACGACTCTAACTCTGGTACTTTACACATCCCCCCACTCTCTACACACAGCAGTTGACAATTTCCCTTCAATTATCAATAGTGTAGATTCTTCAGTACCCTCACCGAAATCGATCTTTTCATTCTTCATCCTCCAGATCCTCCACAAAATATTTCTTTATTCCACTCTGTTCCATAGAATCATAATCATCACTCATTTTGTGGCACAGAATTTGGTTCAAAAGTCTAACTTGCCCGTTGGTTGAGAAGGGAATATTTTGGATCTCACTTCTTAACTTATGGTCAACTGTTTCATGGTTTTCAGGACTTAAAGGTGCTTTTTAAATGTAATCAAAGTTTCTTACCCCACCATCTTTCAGGTTATGAGTTCAAGCTGCTCAAAAGACCATAAGACGCAAGAGCAGAACTAGGCCATTCAGCTTATTGAATCTGCTCCGCCATTAGGTCATGTCTGACTTATTATCCACCTCAACACCAGTCTTCTGCCTTCTCTATGTAACCTTTGATGCCCCTATTAATCAAGGACCTAACAACCTCCACTTTTAATATACCCAATGACTTGGCTTCCATAGCTCTCTGTGGCAATGAATTAACTTGAATTTATGTTGCTTCATGACACATAACTGTTAATCTTGTTCATCATGACTCCAGCTTTCTTAACTTATTTAGCTCAATTAAATTTCCCTTAACTTTCTGCGCTCCAAATCTAATAATCATAGTTAGTTATTGACCATTACGCCATGAATGTTTAGGATGCAGTGAAGATCCTCCATCTGTGGGCCATGTAACTGTCACACACAGATACAGAGGGATTCTTCATTGCTGTTTCCATAGCAATTTCTCTTAACCAGTTAGGGTTGTTAGCCCTGAACTGAACCCCTGAAGCTGGAGGACCAGTAGACCGCTCGTTGTTTACTCTACCCTTTAACCTGTTCAGCATGGGTGATTCTTCCAAGAGGCAAAGCACAAGGCCCTGACTCCAGCCAACATAGCTCTCTGGGTCATTGAGACATGCAAGCCTCCAAACCCTGTGACAAGGTTGTGGCTTTCTTGGAGATAACAGTCATAGGCCTGGTTAAATTCTTCTTGTAAAATAACCCTAGCAATATCTTCATAATGAAGACATTAGATGTGATAGACACTGGAACCTGAAGAGGACAGAAGATGCTGGACATAAGCAAAAGTCTTGACCTGAAGTATCAAATGTCCATTGCCCGCCACAGATATTTGTGACCCACTGAGTTCCTTGAGTAACTTATGTGTAACATCTTCATAAACTTTTTCTATTGCTATCTTAGCTTCATGCAGACGTCATATCCTTCCTCTATGCTGTCAGCAGGAATCCAATGTGTATGTCTTATATATGCTATATCTGTCTTATATGTGTTATATCTATCATATATGTTATATCATTCTTGGATGTGTTATATATGCTTTGTGCTGTGTATGACTGTTGGTACTATGATTTGCACCTTAGCCCTGGAACAATACTGTTTCATTTGGCTGTATTCATGGGTATTCATCTTACAATTAAATGATAATTAAACTTGAACTATTGAACTATCATCATTGTTTTAATTTTATATCTTAGATTTTTTTCTCTGTGTTAAAAGTGCAACAGAAAGGTTGCAAAAATGTCACAATTTTTTAAATTTAGCTTTCCAGCTCAGTGCAGTTTGCAGATTGTGGAAGAAAGAGGCAGCATTTAATGGCATTCCTTTTAGGCATGCAGCATAAAAAAAAATGTTTTCATGCGAACAATGCATACAGTTGAAAAATAACAGCTTGTGTTTTAATTTTGAGAACTAACGCTAATTAATCTTATTTGAAATATTTATCAACAGATAGGAGCTTTAAAAGGCAATAATTTGTGAGTAGATGGATACTAATATTCCTAAAATATGTTCAACACCAACAAAACCACCACGTATTTTCCTGATGATTAAAAGACATCAAAGTAGAGGCTCAACGTTTTAGGAACAGCTTCTTCACCTTCATCATCAGATTTCTGAATATGACCATGAACCCATGAATATTACCTCCATACTTTGCTTTCTTTTAACAAAAAGCTATTCTTGACCTCTTCAAATCGGCTGGGTGCTTAGACTTATGTAGCATCACACCCGGGTTAGTCTAACGGGTATCAAAACTGCTCTGCATTGACTCCTCCTCTCCGAGTCATTCACTCTAACTCTATCTGTGTCAACTTTACAACATACCAGCATGACTGATCCCTCAAATTCGTCTGTCTCTTCATTCTTTGTGGTGATATTTTACCACAATTTACTTCAGAAAAGGTGTTATTCATAATGTTTTTAGCTGAAGTGAAGAGGTTCCATGAGAAAGACATGGATGAAGCAGATTCCAAACGCCAGAGTTTACAGACTTATGCAAGCGGTTTCTCTCTGAGAAATATTGCATCACATCTCATGTCCCTTGAAACTTTGCTTCTGCATGAGCTGCGTGAAAGCCAAGCTACAGAAGTGACATTCAGGTATGTCTATTCATGGCCTCCTCTACTGTTGCGATGAAGCCTCACTCAGTTTGGAGGTACAACATTTTATATTTCATCTGGGTAGCCTCCAACCTAATGGTATGAACGTCAAGTTCTCAAACCTGGTAATGTCCCTCCTCCCCCTCCCCCCACTTCACCATTCCCCATCTCCTTTTCCCTTTCTCACTTTATCTCCTTGCCTGCCCAACACCTCCCTCTCCATTTTTCTTTCTTTCATAGCCTTCTGTCCTCTCCTATCAGACAGCCCCTTCTCCAGCCCTGTATCTCTTTCTCCAATCAAATTCTCAGCTCTTTACAGCATATCTTCCCCTCCCCCCACCCCAGTTTCACCTATCATATGTTTCTCCCGCCCCTCCTCCCAGCTTTTAGCTCTGCTCCTCGTCTTTTCTTCTCCAGTCCAGCGGAAGAGTTTCGGCCTGAAAAGCCTACTGTACTCTTTACCATAGATGCTGCCTGGCCTGCTGAGTTCCTCCAGCATTTTGTGTGTGTTGTGCTGCCCTTGGGGCAAGTACATGAGTACAAAGGAGGCACACAGGGTCGAGGTGCAAAGTTATGATCCTTCAGAGGACTTGTGACAAAATATAGAATGAAGAACTCACAGAGTAACACACACCAAATGCATGATCGGAAATTAAGGGTATCGGGCTTATGCCATAATTTTCTGGCCCTGTTTACAAATGTTGTGAAGGGCTACAAGGCACTACAGGGAAGACAGACAAATTATAGTTAGCCTTACTATAAACATTTCAGTGGAAAGAAGTTAGTGAACTGCAATAACCCATAGAGACCCTGTCTATTCAAAAGCTGAACACACAGAGAAAATTATAGCATTAAAAGAAGCGTCTGCAGAGAGCACTGAGCTGCAGCAGCTCAAGTCACAGAAAATGGTAAATAATACTGATACCACCAACTAAGAATTAGATCTGGGACAGTGTTAGCCACTGGAAGGATTAATTAAAATGGAAAATCTTTGTTCAATTCATTTAGCAGCTTGAAAGCAATGGTGCGGTGAAAGGAAAAAATGGGATATATGATGCACGATTTCTTTCCAGAAAATAAATGACAGTGTTCAAAATAAAAAAAGAAAGATCTAGCTATTGTATTGTAAAGTCAGAAAGATCTAAGTTTGATGGTAGCAAGGCACCAAAGAAATAAGATAATTTTTTACAGTGCAAGAATAATATGTAAATAGCTTAGTACCTGGCTGGAATATTGCAAGGTTAAAGGAGCCATAAGCCATAACCAGAATTAGGCTATTCTTTCCATGGTCTGCTCCACTATTCTAACATGGCTGATTTATTATCTACCTCAACCCCATTCTCCTGTCTTCTCCCTGTAACTGTACTAATCAAGAACCTATAAACTTCTGCTTTAAATATTTTAAATGACTAGGCCTCCACAGTTGTCTATGGCAATGAATTTCACAGGTTTACTGCCCTCCGGCAAAAGAAGTTCCTGCTCATCTCTGTTCAAAAGGGATCTACTCTGCCTTCTTGTGGTTGTCAAGGTGAGGGACTTGTTTGGCTGAATGAGATGTTTTTTTAACATAATGTATTCAGCACCAGCACACAACAGGAGTAACACTTTTATCTGCAGACTAAGGATATTTCTGTCTCAGAATTTTAACTCAAATGTGTACATTTCCTTTCTTCCACAAGCTCTCCGGATTGCCAATTTAACAGCAATTTTGTCACACAACGTGTAGTTTTAACCTGTGGCATCGATCCCACCAGGAACTAAATCGAAAGTGCTCTCTCATTTCACGTAAAATGCCACAGCAATCTGAAATAGAATCCCTCCCTGCTAGCTAACAAGTAAGATCTCAGGTTGGGGGGTGACAGGTCCAATGAATCTCTAGGTTACCTTTCCAACCACAAAATCAAATTGGTTCTGGTGAGGACACTTACCATGTCGACACTACCTCCTCCCATAGATGCTGTCTGGCCTGCTGAGTTCTGCCAGCATTTTGTGTTTTTATTTATCTCTGGCATCTGCAGATTCACTCGTGTTACAATTACCATGAAGACCTTCTAAACTGGAGTAACACATCTGAACAAAAAACATGCTTCCCAAACACAAAAAAATCAGTTCAGTACCTGAACAATATATTTGAACTCACTTCCAGAAAAACAACTGTTTTAAATAATTGAGTATGGCAAATCTAATCAAGGAACTATATGAAATCAGAACATTGGTGTAAAAAGATTAATAATGCGGACATAGACTTACAATGCTTAAACTGAGTTGAATGCCCACCTCAGCACCTGGCAAACTTAAGTTCAGTTTATGAAATAACCTTGAATAAAATTCAAGAGTGGTATCATTAATGGTGGCAATGAAACTACTAAACCATTATGAAAATGTATCTGAAGAATGAGCCAGGGAATTAAAGGGTTAATGCATGAGGATCATTTGTTGGCTCTGGGCCTGCACTTGATGAAGCTTAAAAGAATGGGTGGGGAGGGGAATCTCATTGAAACCTATTGAATATGAGAAGACCTGGATAGAGTGGATGTGGAGAGAATGTTTCCTATAGTGGGGAAATCTCGGGCTAGAGGATGCAGCCTCAGAATACAAGGAAAGCCCTTTAGAACAGAAATGAAGGGGAATTTCTTGAGCCAGAGGGTGGTGAATCTGTGGAATTCATTGCCACTATTGGCTGTGGAGGCAAAGTCAGAAGGTATATTTAAAACAGAGGTGACTGGTTATTCATTAGTAAGGGCATCAAAGGTTATGGGAAGAAGGCAGGAGAATGGGGTTGAAAAGGAAAATACATCAGTCAAAATGGAATGATTGAGCAGACCCGATTGGCCAAATAGCCTAATTTTGCCCATCTTATGGTCTTGAAAGGTTTAACTGTAAACTAACAAATCAAAAGTTAGAAAATATATTAATTTATTTGTTCTTAGAATTGTCACAGAAGATCAATTTTATTTTTTAAAAATGAAAAGGGCTCAGAGTGTTAAGAAATTCATGTTTTTTTTCTGCTAAATCAAATTCTAATGCACGAAGAATAGAAAAAGAGAATTTGCAAGAGAACTGATCACATTCACTGAGGCCAATGTGGAGCAGCAACAAAAATCAATCAGTTCATGTTTCAAATGAACATTCACCTTGCAGATATTCACTTCAATTTATTTACTCAAGTCGAACAAAATAAACAAAAATAGAACAGATCAAGTCCAGGTATAGAACCTGAGTTGAAAACTGAAATTACTCTTAAAGCAGTAATTACTTCAGGATGGGAAGGCATCCGTGGTGTCAGTAATGAATAGAAATATACAAAGAAAACACTTGAAGTGTGTGAAAGGCATTTTTTTCTGAGATTTCATTCACATTGAGTATCTGGGAAAAGTTCAGGCCAGCACTTCTCACATTTTTCCATCATTAGAGTACTTGCACTCAACATCACAGAGTTTGACCTGTGATCCCAATTTTTAGAACTCTCTACGTATAAATCTGTCTTTTTCTGGTTGGCAAGGTATGAGGGATAAACTACATAGGTTGGTTCTGGGATCTCAACTTCTAACAACTTATTTCAATTAAAGGTAACTTAATAGAGGTAGTAATGATGATAAGAGACGTAGATAGAGTGGACAGGCAGAGATGTTTTTCCCAGGGTGGAAATGACTAATACAAGGGAGCATAATTTTAAGATGTTTAGAGGAAAGTATAGGAGGCTGTCATAGGTAGGTTTCCTTGATACAAATTGTGGAAGGGTCATAGAACGGGCCACTAGGGTGGTGGTAGAAGCAGGTGCATTAGAGTCAAAGAGTCACAGAAAAGTACAGCTCAAAAACAGGCCTTTTGGCCCATCAAGTTCATGCTGAAGCCAGTTAAACTGTCTACCCACACCAACCTGCAGCGGTACCATAGCCCTCCTCACCCCTACCATCTATGTACCTATCCAAACTTTGCATAAATGTTGAAATCCAGCTCACATTCACCACTTGTGCTGGCAGCTCGTCCCACACTCTCACGACTTTCTGAGTGAAGGAATTTCCCTTTGTGTTCCTCTTTTTACCTTTCACCCTTAGGCCATTGCCTCTGATTGTATTCCCACCCAGCCTCACTGGAAATTTAAGATACTCCTTTGAGAGCAACACAAGCAAAATGCTGGAGGAACTTAGCTGGCCAGGCAATATTTATGGAAAAGAGTAAATGGTCAATGCTTTGGGCTGAGACCCTTCCTCAGGACTGGAAAGGAAGAGAAGCCCTTGAAGAACCTTAGGGACATTCAAGATACCCTTGTATAGGTACATGGATGTTGGAAAAATGGAGGGCTGTGTGGGAGTGAAGGGTTAGATTGATCTTGGAGATGGTTAAAGAGCCTGCAGTATGCTGTAATGCTCTATGCTCTAGATCAGCCTTCCTCAACCATTTTGCCCTGGAGAAACACTTGAAGTAACTTCCAGGTCTCAGGAGCCCCTGTGTAAAAACTATTATATCTACAGATCATGATACGACAGTGTGCTTGGTAAGTTGTTGATATAAAAATCCAAAAATAATTGTCGATGCTCTTTTGAGTAGAGAATGAATCTTTAGCCAGACTTTATTGAAAAAAAAAACAGGTAGTTAAGCTTAGCTTACCTTTCTTGAAATTAATCTCCTTCTTTCCCATTCATAAATTTTTAAAACTCATAAGGTAAACATAATAAATTTCTATTAACTAACTGGCTTAAATCAAAATGGGATTGAATTGTTCTCAAGGTAGGCTCGGTAGATTTAATTTAAATAAAGGTTGTAAATTGATGTTAGTTACTGATAGTTTCAACATGAAAATTTATTGACAATGTTGAAAAGTAAAGTTACTAAAAACCATAAGCCAAAACAATATGAATAAAAATATAGCCTAAGATATAATTTTATGTAAGACTTTGAAAAAACATTTTCTACAAAGCGACATGATCAAGCTCAAATATAGGCCTAGAATGTGAAATCTGTGATTGATTTTGATGCACAAATATCCCAATCCTGGGTCAAAATTGAGATAAGCACACAAGGATTTCACCTTCAACTGCAATGAGATGATATTTATCCTTGCTCTTGATACTTGTTAAACAAGAAAAAGCTTGCTCACACATGTAAGAAGTTGAAAACTGAGGCAACATGTTCATTGCTTTCCTATGAATGGCAAGATACTTTTCTTTAACAGAAATCCAGAACTTGTCCAGGGACAGGTCAGTAAGTCTCATCATCATCAGAATGCAGCTCACAAACTTCTTCCTCTCCTCTGAAAGTCAAGTTCTCAGACTGAGCAGAAGATTCAGAGAAAGGATTCTTCACCCAGTCTTGAAAGGGTGGAAATATACTGTTCAATTTTGCTTTGCAGTTCTTCCAGGTGGCTTTCAACAAGACTTGAGCCTTTCTGGTATCTTTCCTCACTCTCAAGCCCAAGCAGCAGTGGAAGCATTTCAGGATTTCATTTTGCAACACGATTTTTCCCTTCAATTGTCCGCAAGACTGAAAAAGTTTTTTTGTTCTGGTAAGTCAGTCAGCAGCACATAAGGGGAAGTTAGGAGAGGTCATTTGGGAGGGAAGGGCTGATATCACAGCACAAGTTGGACGAGTCCACAAATGCTTGGAAAACACACTTCACTTTCCTCATCAGGCTTACGTCCTCTCCTCTATGCAATACAGTGCTCACCAATTATCAATGGCCTCCTCTATCTTGCATCAAAAACTGAGAATAGACACAATAGACAAGACAGTAGGTGCAGAAGTAGGCCATTCGGCCTTTGTAGCCGGCACTGCCATTCTCTGTGATCATGGCTGATCATACACAATCAGTACCCCGTTCCTGCCCTCTCCCCATATCCCTTGACCCCACTATCTATAAGAGCTCTATCTAACTCTCTCTTGAATGCATCAGAAGACTTGGCCTCCACTGCCTTCTGGGGCAGAACATTCCACATATCCACGACTCTCTGGGTGAAAAAGTCTTTCTGCATCTCTGTTCTAAATGTCCTACCCCTTATTCTTAATAGACTCAACTAAACAAATGCAGCCCTACTGCGCATTGCCATACTGGGCTGAGAGACTTCTAATGAGATTGCTAACAGGGCTGCTTGGTCACTGCCCATCACTGCGAACGCTAGCATTGTGCGTTTTGCGAAGTTCAAAAGATGATGTTTGTTTTCAATCACAGTCTCTCGAGGAACTCCTAGCAAGCTCTTGCAGAATCCCGGTTGAGAAGCCCTGCTCTAGACGCAGATATGATGCTTTTCCCCCTCTTTCAGAGGGTTATGGGTCTTCGGAAATCTTTTCCAAGGAGCAATTTGAAACAGAGCCTTTAAGTATTTTTAAGGCAGGGATATTTACTTAATAAAGGGGTGGAGAAGAGTGGGCGAATGATTACCAGGTGAAGATTAAATACAGAATTGAGATTTCAGGCAGATTATCTATAATTTGATTCACTAGCAAAACAGCCCCGAGGGGCCACGTGGCCAATTTCTGCTCCTAATTCAAATTTTCACCAGTCTGTCTGCTGAAGTTAAAGTTGCTGCTGACCCCTGACTGTGCAGCAATACACAGCTTAAATCACATCATCAAGTTCGCCGATGACACGACCATGGTGGGTCTCATCAGCAAAAACGACGAGTCAGCTTACAGAGAGGAGGTGCAACGGCTAACAGACTGGTACAGAACCAACAACCTGTCTCTGAATGTGAACAAAACAAAAGAGATGGTTGTTGACTTCAGGAAAGAACAGAGCGACCACTTTCTGCTGAACATTGATGGCTCCTCCATTGAGATTTTTAAGAGTACCAAATTTCTTGGTGTTCAGCTGGTGGAGAATCTCACCTGGTCCCTCAACACCAGCTCCTTAGCCAAGAAAGCCCAGCAACATCTCTACTTTCTGCAAAGACTGAGGAAAGTCCATCTTCCGCCCCCTCATTCTCACTACATTCTACAGAGGTTGTATTGAGAGCATCCTGAGCAGCTGCATCACTGCCTGGTTCGGAAATTGCGCCAACTTAGATCGCAAGACTCTGCAGCGGATAGTGAGGTCAGCTGAGAAAATCATCGGGTTCTGTCTTTCCACTATTACTGACATTTACACCACACGCTGCACCTGCACAGCTAACAGTATTGCGAAGGACTCCATGCACCCCTCACACAAACTCTTCTCCCTCCTGCCATCTGGCAAAAGGTACTGAAGCACTCAGGCTCTCACGACCAGACTGTGCAACAGTTTCTTCCCACAAGCCATCAGAATCTTCAATGCTCAGAGACTAGACTGACATCTACATCATTTATTATTATATTGCAATTTGTCCTCTACTCTGCCTATTGTCTTGTTTATTAATTATTGAACTGCCCTGCACTGTTTTGTGCACTTTATGTAGTCCTGTGCAGATCTGTAGTCTAGTGTTGTTTTATATGGTCTAGTGTAGTCTTGTGCTGTCTCACATAGTCTAGTGTAGTTTTGTGTTGTTTCATGTAGCACCAGGGTCCTGGAGGAACATTGTTTCATTTTTACTGTGGACTGTACCAGCAGTTTATGGTTGAAATAACAATAAACTTGACTTGACTCAACTTGACACAGGCAGAATAGAGTTCTAGCATTATCAGAATTGTATCATCTATTGTGTCCACTGCTTTGTTGACTATATGTGGATTTTACTATTATTAATAGCATAGATACATTTGGATTGTGAATGAACTTGACATTTCAGGCCAAAAACCTTCATCAGGCTTTGGCTGATGATGTCACTGTTTTATTCCCCCTCCATAGATACTTCATGACTTACTGAGTTCCTTCAGCATTTTTTGTGTGCGTTGCTCAAGATTTCCAGCATCTGCAGAATCTCTTAAGTATTTTAGATAGTACCAGAAGGTCAAACAAATCAAAAAATATACTGGTGGGGGAAATGATATGCTGTACCATAAAGTTTCTGTGCTTCATAAATAAGAACTGTTAGAATGAATAGAACATTGCTGTGCTTTTTTTTTGCAAACTAACGATTCAATCTTTATCTTGCTTCACTAGTTACGCTATTCTTCTTAATCTTGAACCAGGATTCTATCACAAGACTATCAGGAGCTATTCAGGATAATTACCTCACAGGCATCAATCTATGAGGCAATGAGGCAGCACAAAAAACACTGAAATAGAAAAGATTCTCTTCATGTTTTCTGACTGCTTAAATGGAAAGGGAAGTTGTAGTCACTGACAATGGATATGGTTGCCATCTCTCATTGATTCCAGCTTGTAGAAATGCTGGTGTATAAATTCCACAGAACTTCTGTCAACCGAAAGAGAAATGGATCAATCATGGTGAAGTGTCGGAGCAGACTCGATGGGCCAAATGGCCTAACCATCCTCCTATATCTTATTGCCTTCTGGTTATATGAATTGTGATAATGTAGAACAAGGAATCACACTCCAGTTCAAGGACAGTTACTACCCCACAACCATCAGGCTCTTGAACAAAAGGAGATAACTGCACTCACTCATTCCTACATCCAATGATCTCACTCTAAGGACTCTTTATCTTGTTATTTCATATTCTCATTATTTATTGCTGCTTATTTATACTTGTATTTAAGTTTGTAGTCTTCTGTGCTCTATTTGATCTTACATGGAATCTTTTTATAGTTATTATTCTATAGATTTGTTGAGTATGCCCGCAGGAAAATGAATCTTAGGGCTGTATGTGGTGACATACATGTACTCTGATAGTAAAATTTACTTTGAACTTTGACCATTTTGGAACATTAGAAAGGAATTTTTTTAGTATAGAACAGAACTAGATTAATCAGGGACTATCTGCTGAAATTGCTGGGCAAATTTAGGAACTTAAAACTTGATCTAGGATCAGGTCATCAAGGAGTAAAGGGGAAAATTAAGCCAGAGAAGCACCCTATTTTCCCTGACTGTAATTTGCTAATCCTTTTAGAAGGAGAATGATCAGCCAGTTCTGGATTTTCTGAATGTTTTATTCACTTCCTTCCATGAGGGATTAAACAACATCTTCCTGAATTACCTTGCAAAAAAATGCTTTCTTTTTAAATAGCATGATGTATAATTGATGATGTGATTTGATGTCTTCATTAGTTTTGTTTTGCTCTGAGTTTCAATTAAAAAGACAAAACAATATATTGCACAAATCTCCATTATTGGGAACGTACACTAGCTGGAGTACAGGCGCACCCTGCTGTCAGATGGGACAGCTGGGATCACGTTCTGTGGACAACCTCTCCTCTTAAGTTAAACAGGGTCCCTGCAGAGGAAACCAAGCCAGAAGCACAGTTGGCTAATGGTATCAAATCTAGCCCACAAACAGCTGCTGAAGCTTGCTGATAAAAGCAAAGGTAATTATTGATGTACAAAAGAAAAAAAAAATCTTCACTGCCAAAACAAAATTGTGCTAATAATTCTGAAAATCCATTATTAAAAATGTAACTAGAAGGCATTTAGAAATATTTGGATAAATCAAGGGAAGCCAAAATGGAAAGGTCAACGTCAAAGTCAAAGATGTTGAACTTCCTAACCAATGGGATGCACAACTGCTCCTCCCTCAGCATGGGCGACCCCCAGGACTGTGTGCTGAGCCCATTGCCGTACACTGCTCACGCAAGACTGCATAGTCAAACACGCAAATAATCACATTGTCAAGCTTGCCAGTGAGTCGACAGTGGTGGGAATTATCACCAACAAAGATGGGATGGCTTACAGAGAGGATGTGGAAGAGCTCAGAGCCTCCTCCTCAATGTCAACAAGACAAAGGAGATGGTTAATGACTTCATGACGACTTGCACCTCCCACACCCCTCTTTACATCAGCAACACAGCAATGCAAACTGTGAACGGTTTCAAACACATTGGAGTGCTCATCTCACACAACCTCTCATAGTCCCAGAACACCTTCTGCATGATCGTAGCTTACCAGTGCCTCTACATTCTAAGGAGTCTGAAAAGAGCTGGACTGTGTACATCAGTATTCATGACCTTGTACAAATGCACCGTGGAAAGCATCCTAACGTGCTGCATTACTGCATCGTACAGAAACTGCATTTCGACAGTCAGAACGCTCTACAACAGGTAGTCATGACGACCCATTGCATCAACAGCACCAGCCTGCCCACCATCAAGAACACATATACAGAAAGGCCAGCAATTTCATGAAGGATCCCACCCAAGCTACTCCTGGACTGTATCCCAAACCCACCAAAAGGAAGCTATGTAGCATCCATGCCAGGACTACCAGACTCAAACCCAATTACTTTCCCCAAGCAGAAAGGCTGATGAACATGTCAACTCACTAACCCACCCCTCCAGCAATACTTCAGCATTTTCTCTTTATATACAGTCACCTTATGTAGAGACACCAATGTGCCTAGCATCACTTTATGGGCATGAAATCAATCTATGTACATAAGGAAGCTTATGTATTTACATTTGTTATGATTTTTATTATTATTATGTTTTTTATCATATTGTGCTTTTCTGTGCTGCATCACATACAGAGTGACAATTATTTTGCACACTTTTATACTTGTGCACTGGAAATGACAGCAAACTATCTTGAAACTCTTGAAAATTTGTTGGGAATGTTTTAAAGATTTTAACAATTGAATAGAAGAATGAAATACAATAGTACATGTCAAGTGCTGGTGTGGAGCTATGTCTGTACCATAGGAGGTGGGAGATGATACTTCTCTCCACTAGCCTGTAGGTTTCACTTTGGGAAGGTGTAGCATCTGCTTAGCCCCACGTAAAGACATGGCAGCAGGTGTAGATGGCTGTATGAGCATGTATGGTGTGTATCACCAGTCCTGGTTATGCAACCACTGATGCCGGGCAATCTCTGAAATGTATTGATAATGGTTGGGTTCACCCGTGTTTTAATGACGCTGCCCAAAAAAAAAGCAATGTCAAACCAATTCTGTAGAAAAATTTGCCAGGAACAATCATGGTCGCCATGATCACCTAAGTCATACAACACGGCACATAATAGTGAAAGTACACGTGCTTTTGATATCTGCATTATCCAAAGAGTACGGATATCTGGTACATGACAAAATATAAGAAAATGACTTGAAAGAATGCAGGAATGGGATCACTGGAGTTTGTTTAAAGGGAAAAGTGTTGCAGATTATGCATTCCAGCTGCAAAGTTGGATGGGCTGCTGATTTCAGTAATTTCAATTCCATGCCACCCAGAAATAAGAGGCAAAACTTCCAACTTTTATGAATGACATAAATTTTGTAAAGACGGTCAGTTAAGCAAAACAGGCCAACAAGTCCTGCCAAAGCATTTCGGTCCAAAATGTCAACTATACTTTTTTCTATAAATGCTGCCGAGCCTGCTGAGTTCCTCCAGCGTTTTGCGTATGTTGCTCGGATTTCCAGCATCTGCAGATTTTCTCTTGTCAGGCCAACAAACGCAACTTTATACATCATGGAAGAGAAAGAATGCCGCTGAAAGTAAATGCAAACTAAACAAAGTGCACAAACACAAAGTAAGACCTCAGGGTTCAAATACGTAACGTTTTCAGAAAACCAAATTAAATAAATCCATTAAAAAACCAACAGCCTTCAGGTTTTTGAAACAGGGGCTCAGATTAGAAGAATATTCAGAGAAACTGTGTGCTTTTACAGAACTAAAAATACAAAATATAGCAAGAAGACAAAGAAAAGAGAAACAAAACTGGATTTCTGTGACACGTGATGCCATATGAATGAAAATCAAGATGCTAGAAGTTTCAAATTATCAACATTTTGTTCTTGTTAGAATGTTATGAAAGGGTTAGTTTACTTGTCAGTCAAAAGCCGCATCCATTTTGCCAATCATCGATTGGCCCGTTTGAAGGATGCAGCAGGTCTTTCCCCTTGGTTGCCTTGTGTGCCACGGCATCTGTTGTAATGTAAGTATTATTAAAAGTAAGTTAATACTAATCGGGGAGCTGTTGGTAGCAAGAGGCGGGATCCGGGATTGGCGGGGTTTTTACTCCCAGTATGCATTGTATACAGTTCCTCCACCCATGCCGCACGAGGTACCTGGAAGCCTCTGTATTGTAAATATCATTTCCCGTCCCAAATAAAGATGCTCTTTTGGTCATCAAGTTGTTGAGTGGTCTTTTTGTAAAGTAGAAGTTACCACATATTTCTGGCGACAAGGTAAACTGGTTTTGTGGACGGGTTGGCCCCGTTTTCGATCAGGAGCTGTGAGCGGGTGAGGAGCCTTGTGTTCGGATGGCCATGTTCAGAACGATCAGTGTGTTCGATGAGAAAATCGAGGAGTGGCCAGAGTACGAGGAAAGGTTGGGCTACTTTTTCTGTGCTATTGGAGTTACTGAGGAGGCTAAGAAGTGCTCTATTCTCCTGAGTGTGTGTGGGGCAAAGACGTACAAGCTGATACAGAACTTAGCTAAGCTGCGGAAACTGGGAGAAATTCCATACGATGAAATGGTCAAGCTCGCGGGGAACCACCACAAACTGAAGACTTCGGTGATAGTTCAACGGTTCGACTTTCACAGCCACATCCGGAAGCCAGGTCAGTCTGTGGGCGATTTTGTGGCCAAGCTTCAGCAGCTATCGGTGCATTGCGATTTTGGAACCATGTTGGATGACATGCTCCATGGCAGATTAGTATGCAGCATCAATAATGACGCCGTACAATGCTGTTTGTTGGGGGAAACACCACCATTGACTTTCAAGACAGCCCTAGAGATTGCTCATGGCATGGAGATGGCTGCTGATAATGCCAAAGGAAATACAGAAAGGATATGGGGGTTCGCAGTCAACAGCAGTGCACCAAGTCGGGAGGGAGACTGGTAAACAGGCAAAGCGGGTGGAATGTTTTCAGTGTGGAGGAACGCACTATACAAATGTTTGTAAATTCAAAAATGCTGTCTGCCATGCTTGTAGCAAGAAGGGACATTTAGTTAAAAAGTGCAGGAGTTTAAGGGTAAGGTTAAGCCTGGGCAGGGGAAAGCTCAGCAGGCTCAGGCAGCCACACACCACCAAGGGGAAGCAGACGAAGAGGCAGCGTGTGCCTACATCATGTTTGGGGTGGAAACGGATGAGGGACCACCTGAACCATATTATGCCACAGTCACTGTCAAGGGAAAGGACATTAAGTTCGAGATTGATTCAGGGGCTACTGCATCGGTCATTAGTGAAGAGACCTACAGGAGGACATGGGGGTCCAACCTGCCTCCCATCAGACCATCTAAGCTCCAACTCAGGACCTATACGGGGCAGCCCATACCTCATTTAGGGGTGTTATATGTGGATATTTCGGCCAGGGGTCAGGAGGCTGAAGCCAGGCTGGTGATAGCTAAGGGCAGTGGGCCCAGTCTTCTGGGTTGCGTTCAGCTTTGCAAACTCCGGCTCAACTGGCATGAGTTTAAATATGCACAGCTGACGGAAGAACGTGAGGTGCAGTGTGCAGATGCAGTCGCTGATGGCAATGTGAGTGACAGACATAGTCCGGACACATTTGAGAGTGAGCTCGCAGCACAGCTTGTGGCTCTTCAGTCTATTACAGGAGCAATTGAAGTTACCCCCTTGGCACTGAAAGCCAGCACGCCACTTCTAGTACGGCGAAGCAGTGACCCAGCTCTTGTACCACCTGCCCCGTTACAGCAAGGTGCATCTCAGCCTGATGATCCCGCTAACCTGCATTTGAAGCCAATCGTAACGGTAGCAAATGGGGCATCCGCAGACGATGTAAGAACAGAGCCTCCAGGACCAGCAGACAAGCATTCAGAAAGCACTCTAAGTGATTTGACAAAGAAAGTAGAATTTTCTAGAGGCGGTGGCCCCCTGGGAATCCATGTGGTGCCTTTTAACTCTACGCTGAGTGGAAGATTCCTTGGCCTGAGTATTCGTGGTATTGAAGAGAACAGCCGTTCAAGAAAAGAGAACCTGCTCCAGGAGAATGAATGTATCATCAAAATCAATGACTGTGATTTAACAGACAAGACCTTTGTTCAAGCACAAGAGGTTTTCCGAAACACATTGCGATTTCCTGCTGTTGAACTCCAGATAGTTCCAAGTTATTACAAGGAACTGTATGAAGAATTTGCAATTGGGTCTATTCTGAGCCACGGTCGTGACGATGGTTCAAGAACCAAAGTTCCTGCTTCAGTGCATTCCAAGCTCGGTGGCAAACCTGCAGATGCCGTTTATCCCAATAATGCTGAGAATAGCTTGCCATCGATTTCAAAGAAGCTCAGTAGTCCAAAACAGTTAAGGAGTAATGACCACTTCATGCATACCAGGAAAGCATGTCCACCAGTGACTTTGCTAGAGGAAAAGACACTGGCAGAGGGGACAGAGTCCCCTGAAGATGATGGACACTTTCACGCAAACACACAGACCCCTCTCGTGTCCCCAACAGTAGATCCACCCAAAACATCCTCACCAGCGGTGCCTGCTGGGTCACCGGGGGTAATGTGTAGATCGCAGCGCCCTCACAAACCTCCTGACAGACTGAATCTTTGATTGGATAGTTTCTTTTGTTGTTAGATTGAATGTTGAATTTGCCATGTTTTTTTTTTAGGTGTTTTTGTATTGGTAACCTGTTGCTAATGATACCACTGTTTTTATTTCCCAGTTCTATATTTGGGGAATGGTGGATTTTAAAGGAGGAGAAGTGTTGTAATGTGATTATTATTAAAAGTAAGTTAATACTAATCAAGGAGCTGTTGGTAGCAAGAGGCGGGATCCGGGGTTGGCGGGGTCTTTACTTCCACTCTTTTACCCCCAGTATGCATTGTATATAATTCCTCCACCCATGCCGCATGAGGTACCTGGAAGCCTCTGTATTGTAAATATCATTTCCCGTCCCAGATAAAGATGCTCTTTTGGTCATCAAGTTGTCGAGTGGTCTTTTTGTAAAGTAGAAGTTACCACAGCATCAGTGTGGTTTCAAGTACCTCAATTTAACATGTGTGGGAGGCTCTCTCTCTCTCTCTCCTTTGTCCTCAGGGCCCAATTCACACTGAAGTTGCAACCAGTGCTTGAAGAAGACTTACAAGGCCTGCGCACACTCTTAGGCTACGTCCACACTAGACCGGATAATTTTGAGAACGCCGGTTTCGTGTAAAAACGATAGGCGTCCACACTATGCATTTTTTTAAAATATCTCTATCCACATTGAAATGGAGATTACGGCGAAACTCCTCCTCCTGCGCATTCGCAGAACACATCTACTGAAAACAAGTGACATGTTTGGTTTCAAATCTCATCGTAAAAGTGCACATTTGTGTAGTTATAGACTAGAAAAACTTAAAACGATGGATAGCTGTTGGCTTTCATGCAGGAGAACTTAAAAGTAAAATAAAACAAATACCAGACCGTACGGAGGCAACAGACGGAGTTCACGGGCAGATGACCCAGCTGACGACGAACATTGAAAAACTGACTAACTCTGTTACACTAATAAAGCATCTTGTTAAATGCATAAAACATGTCTGCATCAGTATTATCTTGTATTTCCATACAATGTTACATTAGGCTGTTACACATCTATTGTCAGAGAAGTACTTGCATAAATAGGTAAACCACCTTCATACGAGCAAGGACAGAAAACAGGGCAAAGTGAGTATACTTATTTATTCAGTAAATTATGGGTCAATTTGGTGGGTACATTTCTAACTCTTCTGGCGTCAGTTTCATTGCCGTCTGTTCTGAAATTGTTAGGTTGCATTCAAGAAAACAATGAAATAGTGTGCTGCTACATGACTGCTTTTTCAGAAGTCTCCGGTTACCCCCTCCACACTGATCCGGCCAATCCGGCGTTTTCAAAAATACACACTTTGGAGAGCGTTTCTGAAAAGCTCCAGTTTTGGGGGACAAAAACTCTGTTTTAGTGTGGAGGAAGAGTAAAAACTATGAGAAAAAGCTTTGGTTACGGATTTATCTGGTGTAGTAAGAACATAGCCTTAGCTAAATGTTTGTTTGCTGAATATTTAGCTTTGTAGTTTGGGTAACTCAGTGGGGTGGGAGGGGGACTTAGATGTCTGGTTGAATCTTTTACTGCTTGTAAATAAATGATTAATTCATAATCAGTGCCTTTTGTCTCACTCACCAAACCCATGAAGCTGCTTCCACATTAGACAGAAGTAAAAAGCTGGTGAAGCTATAGAAACACGGCATCTACACCATAATTAATATCAGAATACAATACAGAACAGCAACTTTGACAGATGACACCTGAAAGGAACTAGTGGCATAAAAGCAAAATTCTACATTTTTCTTTAATCTTTCAAGCTTCATAGTTTTGTTAGAGGTGGTTTTCATGTTGAATGCACTAATGACCGTCATTGACTTTTTAAAAGTAGAGATGATTAGACAGATTTTCTGACAGACATAAAAAAAGTTGCAGCAAGTTCTGTAAACTCACTTGGTGATGGATATGATCTCAAATCCACGATAACATGAGACTGACATTAATGTAAAGTGCTTAAACAAATACAAACTTTCATGAAAAATCTAATGTTATGGTGCCAAGTCCATAGCATGGAACTGCAACTCTGCAAAGTATAAGCACAAGGGATTCTGCAGGTTCTGAAAATCCAGAGGAACACTCAAAAAATGCAAGTTAGCCAGTACCTCTGGAGAGGAATAAATAGATGATGCATAAGAGCTGAAACCCTTCATAACAACACTACAAATTAACTGGGTTCGGTGTTTTTTTTTGCCAGAAAATATGGAGTGCACTTGAGGACACGAGAGGAAGAAACACATAATCCAAGTATCTTTGGGATCTGCTACCACTCTTACACACTGTAGCTGTTAAAAGATCTGAAGAACTCATGAATAGGTCAGAAGTACTTCTCCAGAGGACTTTTTTCACCCACTGAGAGCAGATTAAATGAAGCACCCCTATTGAATTTTGAGGCGACACTTCGCCTGTGAGTCGGCTGGTGTGGTATACTGCGTCTGGTGCTCCCGGTGTGGTCTTTTATATATTGGTGAGACCCAACGCAGACTGGGAGACCATTTCGCTGAACACCTACACTCTGTCTACCAGAGAAAGCAGGATCTCCCAGTGGTCACACATTTTAATTCCATGTCCCATTCCCATTCTGATATGTCTATTCATGGCCTCCTCTACTATCAAGATGAAGCCACACTCAGGTTGGAGGAACAACACCTTATATACCGGCTGGGTAGCCTCCAACCTGATGGCATGAACATTGACTTCTCTAACTTCTGTTAATGCCCCTCCTCCCCTTCTTACCCCATCTCTGACATATTTAGTTGTTTATTTTTTTTCTCTCTCTCTCCCTCTGGTGCTCCCCCCACTTTCTTTCTCCAGAGGCCTCCCGTCCCATGATCCTTTCCCTTCTCCAGCTCTGTATCACTTTCAGCAATCACCTTTCCAGCTCTTAGCTTCATCCCACCTCCTCTGGTCTTCTCCTATCATTTCGCATTTCACCCTCCGCCCACTACTTCCAAATCTCTTACTATCTTTCCTTTCAGTTAGTCCTGATGAAGGGTCTCAGCCCAAAACGATGACAGTGCTTCTCCCTATAGATGCTGCCTGGCCTGCTGTGTTCCACCAGCATTTTGTGTGTGTTGTTTGAATTTTCAGTCCATTGTTTTCATGGCTAGCTACATTCTGTCACTTGCAAGAACTCACTAGGCTGAAAACTCCAGCAGTTTACTCTTGCAAAGCAAGTATTAATCATCTTTCAGATTCAAGAATCTGATTGTTAGTACTTAATGTCAATATTGTCATCATTTGGACTTAATAATACAAAGTTATGTTACTTCTGAAGCAAAGTTTATCAAGTAACAATGACAATTTATGGGCCTTGCCAACTAGTGTGTAGAACACCAAATCACTCATCCAAACGTGTGAAAAGTGTACTTTATGATTATAATGAAAACCTGCTTCAATTTCAATGAAGTTATGGGGAACTTCAACCTCAGTATGTCCAACAGAAAAAAACTGATCTTCATCTGGGACAGCTAAACTGTGTTTTTCCAGCTATCAATCATAAAGTAATTATCTGGGTAATAATTATGTTAGAACCAAACATGCATAACAGATTGGCAATTAGTGGAAAACTATCTTGCTAATTGACTGCATCTTGACTCAGTGGGTCGTCAAATAGAACTGCATAATTTTGGAAATTTCCACAAATGATACTCTGGTAAATAAGAACAATTCATGGAGTACTGTGTGATAGCTGTGATTTTGGATTATTCTCTAATTGTTTCTAATTTCATGTTTGGATTTATTGGCTGAAAAGTGTGCCACCGTACCACAGCAGTTAGCGCTATGCAATCAGGGCGTACCAGAGTTCAGAGTTCACCTGCAGCGCCATCCGTAGGGAGTTGCTGCGCTCTCCCCATTACCATGCGAGTTTCCTCTGGGTACTCTGGTTTCCTCCCTCGATCCAAAGATGTACCAGTTAGTAGTTTAGTTAGTCATTGAAAATTGTCCTTGGTTGGTGGTGAGGAAGCCAAATGCAATCTTAGCAGTCATTTCAAGAGGTCTTGAAAACAAGAGCAGGGATTGATGCTGAGGCTTTATAAGGCACTAGTGAGGCCTCAGCTTGAGTATTGTGAACAGTTTTTGGCTCCTAATCTAAGAAAAGATGTGCTGACATTGGAGAGGGTCCAGAGGAGGTTTACAAGGATGATTCCAGGCAATGAAAGGGTTATCATATGAGAAACCTTTGGTGGCTCTGGGTGTGTACTTGCAGGAATTTAGAAGAATGAGGGTAACATTTGAAACCTTTCAAATGTTAAAAGGCCTAGACAGAGTAGATGTGAAAAGAATGTTTCTCATGGTGGGGGAGTCTAGCACAAGAAAGCACAGCCTCAGGATAGAGAGGCGTCCATTTAAAACAGAGATGCAGAGTAATTTCTTTAGTCAGAGGATGGTGAATTTGTGGAATTTGTTACCAGACAACTGTGGAGGCAAGTTAGTTAGGTGTACTTAAGGCAGAGATTGATAGGTTCTTGATTGGACATGGCATCAAAGGTTATGGGGAAAAGGCCGGGGAATGGGGTTGAAGAGGGGAAAAAAGGGATCAGCCACAATTCAATGGCGGAGCAACTTGATGGGCCAAATAACCTAATTTGGCTCTGGTATTTAATGGTCTTATACTCTTATGGTCCTGTAATTAGGCTAGTGATAAATAGGTGTGTTGTTGGATGGTGAGGCTTATTAGGCCGGCAGGGCCTGTTCCATTCTCTATTTCTAAATAAAATAAATAATGCTGACTCTAAAGTCATGGGTTCAGATTCTGCACCAACTTCTGAACTAATACTATAGGTAGAAAATCTATGCAATGAGATCCTTTAGATAAGACTATAAGAGCAGAATTAGTCCATTGAGTCTGCTCCGCCATTCCATCATGGCTGATCCTGGATCCCACTGAACCCCATACACCTGCCTTCTCACTATACCCTTTGATGCCCTGACCGATTAGGAAACAATCAACTTCTGTCTTAAATATACTGATGGACTTGGCATCCGCTGCAGTCTGTGGCAGAGTATTCCACAGATTTGCTACTCTTTGGCTAAAAAAGAATCCTCCTTACCTCTGTTCTAAAGGTTGCCTCTCAATTTTGAGGCTGTGCCTTCTAGGTGTGGATACTCCCAACGTAGGAACATATTTTCCACATTCACCCTATCCAGTCCTTTCAACATTCGGTAGGTTTCAATGAGATCCCCACATATTCCTCTAATTTCCAGTGAGTACAAGTCCAAAGCTGCCAAACGCTCCTCACATGTTAACCCGTCCGTTCCCGCAATCATCCTCATGAATCTCCTTGCTGGAACACATTCTTGCTGAGATATGGGGCCCAAAACTGTTGGCAATACTCCAAGTGTGGTCTGACTAGTGTCTTATAAAGGTTCAGCATTATCTCCTTGCTTTTATATTCTATTCGCCTTGAAATAAATGCTAACATTACATCTGCCTTCTTTACCACAAACTCTACCTGTAAATTAACCTTCTGGGAGTCTTGCATGAGGGCTCCTAAGTCCCTCTGCACCTCTGAAGTTTGAACCTTCTCCCTATTTAGTTAATAGATAAAACATGAAATCTCAGTGCTCTGGAAATGGGATTTACCTGGACTGAGTATTGCTTAGAAATAATTCGGAAAATGAGTAGCTCGGATGGCTGATGGTTGGGTTGAATTGTTCTCCGATCTTGGCAATTTACTTGCAAACGTTTTGTCACCATACGAGGAGACGTCATCAGTGCGTTGTCAATTGTGGTGTGCCTTCCAAATGCTTAACCTTTGTATACTTATCAATCAGCTGTGTGGTCATCATTATGGAAACTCAATTGTGATGTAGGGAGTAAGCCTTGTTGCTGATTGGTTGTGTGTCAAACTTTGTGTGTTGTGGTCTGGAATTCTGCCTGCTTTGGCTCATAAATAGGATCGAGGTTTTTCTTTGCAGAATTGATTGGAAAGCTGTGCTTCTAAAAATTCTTGCACGTGGCGCGTGGTTGCTAGCGCCATGACTTCCACTGATGCCCAGTCAAATATGTGCGCCTCTTTCAAGTCGTGCTTGGTACAGATTAATTTCCACATTTTCAAAATAACTACATTACAATAACTGGTTCTGCATGGAGAATTGATGCACAAGAAGCTGCTATCTAAGCATATGCATAAATTCTTCTAATTTGTCATACTGTCAGAGAAAAAACTTTAAAAACTCAAACAGTAGTGCAATTTGTAAATGTACATATTGGTTCCTGACCTCAATTGTACAATGTCTGGGAGATGATTGGGAAATGAGATTCATCAACAGACAGCATGACAGATTGATGCTACGGTTAGCATGATTTTATTACATCTCGGGGGCGTCAGAGTTCGGTTCAATTCCAATGTCATTTGTACGGAGTACATGCGACCTCCCTGTGGAATGTGTGGGTTTTCTCTGGGTCTTCTGGTTTCTTCCCACAGTCCAAGTCCTGCTGGATAGGTTAACTGGCCATTGTAAATCGTCCTGTGGAGAGGCATACGGACATAGCAAAGGTGGAGGTTTATGGGCATGGTGTAGGAAGGAGGGATTAGTGTTTGCGAGTTTCTGATTTGCATTTTAGCTGCTTTGCCACAACAATGTGGGCCAAAGAGTCTGTTCCTGTGCTGTATCCTTCTATGTTCTCTGTCCTCTGTTCTGTTTCCAGAATCTGCACAATCTGACTTTTATAATATTAAAATAGAAAATACCAGGGGTGATTGATAGGTTCATAGCCTAAGGTACAAGGAGTCAATTTTAGAAAACCTAGCACATTTATTTTTCAACATAGTCCTCTCCTATACTTACACACAGTCCAGCGATCATGGAGCATACAACTCTTTAAGTGATTGTGCAGAAAGTTGGAAGTTAATAACTCATTGCCTTCTACATTAGGCCACAAACTTATCAATCACCCATCTGTGCACACTTTCAGGAGGTCCAAGATCCATTTGCTCCACAACCGCTGGACTAAATGTGTAAATGTAGGAGCGGACTATGTTGAAAAATAAATGCGCTAGGTTTCCTAAAACGGACTCTTTCTACCTTAAGACATGAACTTATCAATCACCCCCCGCCCCACCCGATAGAACAGAAAATTACAGCATAGAACAGGCATTTTGGCCCACCATGCTGTGCCAAACCAATTAAATTAATAATAAAATGGTTAACCAAACCATTCTCTTCTGCCTACAGAACCTCCGTATCTTTCCATTTTTGTCACTTTTATGCCCCCATATAAACATCTCTTAGCAGTACCTCGTGTTTCAAGCACCACATTCCAGGTGCCCATCACTCTGTATAAAAAAACGTGCAACTCACATCTCCTTTGAAATTACACCTTCTTATCTTAAACGTATGCCCTCGAGTATTGGACATCTCAGTTCTGAATATATAGTTTCTTGGCTAATACTTCAAGTTTAAAGTTCAAGGTTCAACGTTCATTGCTGCAGGCAGACAAATCTGGGTCATAAATGCTATGAAATTCACTTTTTGCAGGAGCAGCGAATGATTAGCTTTACTTGTCAGATGTACATCGAAATATACAGTGAAATGTATTGTTTACATTAAAACAAATCAGCAAGGTCATGCTGGGTGCAGCCGACAGGTGTCTCCATGTTTCTGGTGCTAACATAGCATGCCCACAACTCATTAACCTTAACCGTTCGTCTTTGGGATGTAGGTTAAAGCAGGATCGCCTGAGGAAACTCACACGGTCATGGGGAGAATGTACAAATGTATAGACAGCGAGGCAAGTTGAACCCTGATCGGTGATTGTTGCTGCATTACAAAAATGTCAATTATAAGTTAGCATAAACTTAATTTAATGTAAGTTATGCATAACTTCCTCCAAGAGGACTACAAGCTTGTTGTAGGGTTTGGAAACTTGCATGCCTCAATGACCCTGAGACCTGTGTTGACTGGAGTTGGGGCATTATGCTTTGGCTCTTGGTAGGGTTACCCATGCCAAAGAGGTCAAAGGGTAGGGGCCAGACTAAGAATGGTCCACCAGGTCCTCTCAGGGCCACCAACCCTAACCCGTAAAACACAAGTGTTATAGAAGCAGCAATAAAGAATCCTTCCACATCTGAGTGCAACAGTATTCCTGAGGCTCCACCAGTCTTGCATGACTGACAGCAGAGAAAACCAAGAGGAAGCCCTGAACGCTGCCAGAGATGGAGAACCTTCATTGCTGCCCTAAGTGCTAACGGTGTAATGGGCAGTAAGTAGGTAATCAAGCATGATGTATAATACAAAATAAACATGTCATGAGTTCAGTTGAAAGACTGAAAAAGAACAGTAGTTTGAGGTTGTGTTAGAAAAAAGGGCAATTCTTCATGCTTGAAACTGAGAAGTGAATGCTGATATACCATATGTTCAGACAAGAATCCTATTATTACACAGTTTCAACACATCATAACACTGATTTATTAGATATTAATAATCATCCAAAAAATGTCTAACCAGCTTATTGTACTTCTAGTGCCCCTGCTTTGTGGTGACCTGAAATTGCTTACCTTGTATAAACTTTCCCAGCATGTGAATGTCAAAATCCACCGTGTGCGCCTAGGCAGAATTGATGATGGATATTCACCAGTAATACAGTACACTACTTGGAAGAAGGAGAAATAGTTACCTGAGGAACGTCAAAGATATGATGTAGTCGTTGTTAACGGTGATGGTCCAGTCACATTCCTTGCCGTGAGGGTAGGGATGTGGGTAGCTTGGTGAAAGGATAAATCCCGAGGAGCTGGTCAGATTTCCTCCACATGGTGCTGGAAAAGAAAATAAATATAAACCAAATAAAACATATAATTAAGGTACAGTTTACTTAAATTGCTCTGTGTCAAACATATGTTCCTTCATTTTGAATTCTTTGATCTACATTTTTTGCAGTAAACCTTGAAAGTGAGAATTAAACACTGAGTTCCATTTGGGTAGCCTCCAACCTCTTGGCATGAATATAGATTTCTCCTTCTGGTAAACAAATATCCCCCCCACCCCCAGCTCCATTCCTCTATTCCCCACACTGACCTTTTACATCTTCTCACCAGCCTATCACCTCACCCTGGGTCCCCTCCTCCTTCCCATTCTCCTATGGTCCACTCTCCTCTCCAATCTGATTCCTTCTTCTCCAGCCCTTGACCTTTCTCATCTACCTGGTCTCACTTTTCAACTTCCAGCTAGCCTCCTTCCCCTCCCCCCACATTTTAATTCTGGCATCTGCCCACTTCCTTCTCAGTCCTGAACAATGGTCTCGGCCCAAAACCTCCACCATCTATTCTTTTCCACAGTTGCTACCTGCCCTGCTGAGTTCCTCCAGCATTTTGTATGTGTTGCGTTGGATTTCCAGCATCTGCAGACTTTCTTGTGTTTTTAAATTTTGAACATGCTTTACAAGCTATACTCCATACAATATTTCAGAAGAGGTAGATTAGGTTATCATAAATTTAACAATTATTTCCCCTACATATTTTTATGTACTTTAAAAGTAATCAGTGTTATCTTGTACTAATAATTCTTCTTAAGTGTGATCCACAACTTAGAAATATTTCCATTCCAGTACATTAACCAGGTGCAACCAAATATATTTTAACTAAGTTATTACAGGACTAATTGATAGCTCATTTGAAGTTTTGGCACTGGCACAGCTTCCTTCTGAGCTTTATCATTCAGAGATTCTATGATGATGTTGAATTAGATAAAATGTGCATATAAAGTACACCTTTTTGACTTAAGAGCATTAATACCCTTGCATGTTACCTAATGCTAGAGGCAACGGCTAACAACAAATCAAAAAGACATAATCTCTCTGCCAAACCAAATAACATACAATAAGGGATGAGCAAGAATCATACAACATGATGAGACAATCTAAACCCCAGTGGGCAACTAAAAACTCTTTTATATTGCTCAAATTTGTGCTCTAGTGAAACAACATAGAAACTAAAAATACAGTGACAGATGTTGGTTTCTACACATAACACCACCAAGTTATTATCCCTCAACCATCAGGACTCTTGAACCAAAAGGGATAAGTTCCCTCAACTTCACATGCCCCATCACTGAAATGCTCCCACAATCTATGGACTCACTTTCAAGGACTCTTCATTTCATATTCTTGATATTTATTTCTCAGTTAATTATTATTATTTTTGTGTATTTGCACTGTCTGCTGTCTTTTGCACGCTGTAGTTGTGGTCTTTCATTGATTCTATTACGGTTATTTGATTTTATTTATTTAATTTTTTGTTTGTTTATTGATTTATTAAATAATTGAGTTACAACACAGAATAGGCACCTCCAGCACTTCAAGCTGTGCCTCCCAGCAATCCCCCAGTTTAATCCTAGCCTAATCACGGGACAATTTACAATGACAAATGAACCTATCAACCAGTACGCCTTTAGGAGGAAATTAGAGCACCTGAAAGAAACCTATATGATCGTGGGGAGAACACACAAACTCCTTACAGGCAGTGACGCGAAATGAACCGGGGTTGCTGGTACTGTAAAGCATTGTGCTAACATCTATGATACTGTGCCTGCAAGAAAATGAATCTCAGGGTTGCATTTGGTGACATGTATGAACTTTGATAATAAGTTTCCATTTTTTGATTTTTGATATGAGATTTGTAACTGATCTGTAGGGATCTGCATTAGAAACTGTTAGGCATGCAACATATTGAAGAAAGAATTCATAAATAGACAATGGCATCTCAAAGGAACTCAGCAGTTCAGCTGACATCTGTGGAGGAAGAGGGACAGTCATCATTTCAGAGGCTTTACACTGTGCCTCTTGCGGGAATCAGACTGGTTTTGCATTCCAATGCCTTCACTCCCAGTGGACACATCGTCACACCTCTTTAAGGTCCCTTTTAGTTTCCATGAGTCATTGGGCAGGCGGTGGTTTAAAGAGTTCTGAAAGTCTGTGACCAATGTGTTCCACAAGGATCAGTGCAGGGACTTCTGCTGGTATTATACATAAATGATTTGGACCAAAGTATAGCTGGGCTGAAAAGTACGCTTACAGATCCAAACAAAAATTGGTGCAATTGTGAATAGTGAAGAAGGTTGTCAAGGATATGGTACAATTTGGATTAATTAGAAACATAGGCAGAGGATTGGCAGATTGAGCTTAATTTGGATAAGTGCACTTTGAGGGAACAAATGCAAGAGGGAAGTATACAATAAATCACAGAATCCTTAGGAGCACTGATATAGAGAGGAATCTTGGAGGCAAGTCCATTGCTCCCTGTAAGTGGTAGCACAAGTGAATAGGCAGCATATGTCAAGTTTGCTTTCATTGGTTGGGGCACTGTGTATAACAATTGGCCAATATGTCGCAGCTATGTAAAAAGCAGGGAACGGAAGGATATAAACCATATGAAGATTGATGGCAAATTGGTTGGCACAGACATTATAGACCAAAGGGCCCTGTTCATGTATTGAACTGTTCTCTGTACTAAGATTTATCAGGCTGCAGAATGCCATTTAAATACTTGAATTTAAATACACATATTACAGAATGCAGTGGTTCCGAGGATTCAGGGTACCTATCTATGAGAAGTGCAGAATGCTACAAAGATATTTCCAGCAAATAACTAGGAAGGAAAATTTGTTAGCTTTTCTGGAAAATAAAAGCAGTAAATTCTGACTATAATTTTGCAGGACTTTGATGTGACCATTGGAATACTGTGTCATTTTTGAGAGGGCTTTTGATGCCCACTATGTGACTCCCATTATGCAAAATAAGATTATGTCACTATGCAGATCAGAGAGCCAACCATAGACAAGGTTCTTCCTACTGGAGGAGACCCAAAGAATGTTTTCTCTCTCTGTCATCAAAGAACATAGAAACTTGAAATTAAACACAAGTTTAAATTGCATTAAAACTATTCCATGAAGCTAAAATTTGTGCTCAAAAGATCTTTGCTGTGTATATAATAGATGATAGATCATCACACATTGAGTGCAGTTTTTGCAGGATGTTGTACAGACAACACCTAGACAAGAAGGAAGACCGAAACACTAACCATAACATCACCGAGTGTACTCTCGTAAAACGGGTGGCAGCAAATCATCAGTGTGCTTCTAGTGAAATCAGTTGGTAAGAAAATTAATTGATGTCATAGGAGAGGAAATGAGGGAGGCGTGTTAAATGGAGACAGTGTATCAGCTGAAGCTATTCTCTACAAAGTAAATGCTTAAGGATTCAACATATATCTCCAAAATTATGAGCGCCTTGATTAGCAAAAAGAGAGAAACTATTTCTGTAGAACAGATAATAAGCGAATTGCATTGATCTAAAATCAACGAAAAAAGAATCAGAGGGAGACTAGGACAGATTTCTTTAGATTAAATAATTAAGATTTAGAATATACTTTCCAAAATGATGATGATTCATAATTCACAAATATTTAAAAGGGATAATGAAAATATACCAGGAAGGTCTAATTTCCCAGGTGTTGATGGAAGTTTTAGTTTGCTTAAACTATTCAAGCAAAGACTAGACATGGATATGATTGGTTCCCCCTTTCTTAATATTGAAATAAATAAAGTGATTTGCAAAGACTAATTTAATTCCAACACCCTATGTGAATTTAGCCTTACTACTTGGGGAAGGTAACTGTTTTTGAGTTTTGTGGTCCTGGCGTGGATGCTATGTAGCCTCCTCCCTGACACGGGGGGTGGGGGGGACAGACAGTCCTTATATAGGGTGTGTGGGATCCTTCCTGATGTTACTGGCCCTTTTTCAGCATCTCTCTGTACTTCAGTCCTTGATTGCGGGTTGGCATTGGGCAGTTTGGCAACCCTTTGTAGAGCCTCTCAGTCCATTGCTGTGCAGTCTCCATGCCATGCAGTGATGCCACATGTTAGGATGCTTTCTACTGCACATCTGTAGAATGACGAGAGCATAGATGTACATAGCCCAGCTCTCTTCAGCCTCCTCAGAAAATAGAGGCATTGGTGAGCTTTCCTGATTGTATGGGATGTGTTCTGGGACCATGAGAGGTTGTGCAAGATATGCAATTCCAGGAGTTTGAAACTGTTTGCAGTTTCCACTGCTGTACCGCAATGTAAAGAGGGTTGTGAGAGGTGCAAGTTCTCATGAAGTTGGTATTCATCTCCTTTGTCTTGTTGACACTGAGGGAGTATTATTTGCCTGGACCAAGCTTCGAGCTCTTCCACCTCCTCTCTGAAAGCCATCTCATCATTATTGGTGGAGCCCCACCACTTGACAATGTGATTAGACATGCAGTCATACGTGAGCAGAGTGTACAGCAATGGGCTCAGCACACAGTCCTGGGGGGGCATCCGTGTGGAAGATGATGGGAAGAGAGGGGCAGTTGTGCATCCTAACTGTCTCAGTTGTGTTGGTTAGGAAGTCCAACACCCAGATCCACAGAGCTGTACTTAGACCAAGAGCAGGAATTTGTGCCTATTCCTCAGTCTAAATGTGGGTCTTAGAGTGAACTCCAGGGCCCACATGTCAAAGTGCATTCCTGATCTTTCTTGAATTACCTTATCTCAAAACTTTAGATAGGATCATCAGGTTTGAAATTGATTTCCTTCAATAAATTCACTCGTTCAGTAATTCATTAAAAATCATAATTAACTAGGATTGCTTTTTTGAATAGCATATGTGCTTAAATAAATCAGTTTCAGTTACATCACCAGGAACCTAGTTTGAAGCACTTACTAATAATGATAGTGTGAAGGTGCTGAACTAATAGCAGTGGAAATCAATCATGGATACAAGCTGCCTCAACGCTCATGTCACTTTCAATGTGTGGGGTAATTTATTTTCTTCAGACCTCATGTTTCACACTGTGACTTTTTTAAACTGCAACATGATTAATTGTTCAAAACAGAATTGAAATTCTAGCGCCTCCCTTTACAGGTGAATGAGCTCCATAATGGCACTAGTCTCCTCACCATTGTGGATATCTTCAAAAGGCAATGCTTCAAAATGGGCGGCATCCATCATTAAGGACCTCCACTGCCCAGGACATTTGAAAATAACTGGCAGGATGGATAAAGGAGAGTCAGCGGATATTGTGCACCTGAATTTTCAGAAGGCATTTGACAAGGTACCGCACGTGAGGCTGATTAGCGAGATTAAGAGCCCATGGTATGACAGGAAAGATACTAGTATGGCTGATTGGCAGAAGGCAAAGGGTGGGAATAAAGGGAAGCTATGCTGATTGGCCGTTGGTGACTAGTGGTATTCCACAGGGCGTCAGTGTTGGGACCACTTTTTTATACATTGTATGCCAATGAATAGGATTCTGGAATAAATGGCTTTGTGCCTAAGTTTGCTAACGATAGCTGGAGGGGCAGGTAATTTTGAGGAAGCAGGCAAGCTGCAGAAAGACTTATATAGATTAGGAGAATGAGCAAGGAAGGGGCAGATGGAATACCATGTCAGGAAATGTATAGTCATGCACTTTAGTAGAAGGAATAAAAGCATAGACTATTTTCTAAACAGAGAAAATTCAAAAACCTTATGTGCAAAGGAAATTGGGATTCCTTGTGCAGAATTCCATAAAGGTTAATTTGCAGTCTGAGTTGGCAGTGGGGAAGGCAAATACAATGATAGCATTCATTTTGAGAGGACTAGAATATAAAAGCAATTCATTGAATTGATTTTGATTAATCTTTATTGGTAGGGTCTGAAAGAGATATAACAGTCTGGGCAGTATATTCATTTTAATTTACTCAATCCTTGAACTGAGACTGAAAAAAGGAATCAGGTTCCATCTTGCCACATTTTCCTTAATTTTTTTATATAAAGGCTGATAATTACATTCTGATAGTTTTGTCAAATCTTTTGGCATAATGATGCCCAAATATTTGAAAGACTCTGTGTGCCATGCCCAGGGGTATCAGCTTTCAATTTCTCTTGGTGGGCTATAGTAATATGAAAGTAATTGGGTTTTATCTATGTTGATCTTGTATCCTGATAATTGACCATATTGTTCAAAGGACTGCATCAATTTAGGTAAAGAGTATGTTGGTTCCCCCAGATAGATCAAAATGCCATCCGCATAACAAACCAATTTATGCTCTGTCCCTTTAATAGTAATTCCCCTGATATCTTCATTTTGTCTGATGTATTGAGCTAATGGTTCCAGATATAATGCAAAGAGTAGTGGTGACCATGCACAACCCTGTCTCATGCCCCTTTCTGGGGTAAAACTATTTGATAAATATCCATTGATTTTAATCCTAGCAGTAGGATTGTCATATAGTGTCTTCATAGTTTTAATAATTGTGTCTTGGAAACCAAATCTATGTAAAACTCTGTAAAGAAAATTCCAATTAACCGAATCAAATGCTCTTTCCGCATCCACGCTTATCACTATTGCTTCGATTTTATTTTTTTGTATATGATCCATAAAGTGAAGGGTCCTTCATATATTGTCTTGTGTCTGGCGTTGTAGTATAAAACCTGTATGATCGTTATGTATCAGTATGGGTAGAAATTCCTCTAATCATTTGGCCATGATGGAGGTAAATAAACTATAATCTACATTAAGAACGGTTATTGGTCTAAATGACCCACATTCCATTTTATCCTTGCCTTCTTTCAGTATAGCTGAGATTATGAGAGCTGTGATATGTTGGTGTCACCCATCATATGACGCTCAATGGAAAAACATTGAGGAACGTGTACTTCCCATCCCCATACAAGCAATTTTGGCTGATAACAACCTGGAAAGGTACATAAATACTATTGATAATCCATGGGTGTAATTGACTCATAAAATATGGAAAACTACTATAAAAGAATATAATCTAGAGGGAGATATTGCAATTCTTAAATGGTGTGCATATGACTCAGATTTTACACCAAATAAATTGGATGCTAGATTTAAGGACTGAACAGCTAAAGGAATAACAGTTCTTTGCAACATAATGAAAGAAGGAACACACTTCAGTTTTGAAATGCTTAAAGAGAAACCCTTCTTAGAAAAACAAGATTTTTATCGGTATTTACGGATGCAACAATATGTTAATAAGACATTTAAAAATGTAACCAAGGCAAATACATGCTTGATAGAGCTCTTTAGAAAAGCATATAATTCAGATAATGGTGGTAGAATCATTTCAAGCATGTATAAGGGGTTGTCAAATCTTAAAACACATTCGACTTCATACATTAAAACAAAATGGGAGAAGGAAGGAGGGATAATTATATCTGAGGAAGAATGGACAACAATATGGAGATATCAATGGAAGTGTACCATTTCACAGAAATGGAGGGAGTTTGGATGGAAAAACTTGATAAAATATTTTATTACACCCTCTTAGAAATCCCATTACGATAGTAACCTCCCTGTTTGCTGGAGAAATTGTGGAAATCAAAATGCAAATCATTGTCATATTTTTTTGGACTGCCCTGTTACCAAAAACTATTGGAGGGGGATACATAATGCCCTACAAGACGTCTTTAAATGTGAAATACCCTTAGAGAGTAAGACCATATATTTTGGATATATACCTCAAGAATGGTTGAAAAAAGATAAATATTTAATGAATATACTGTTGGTGGCTGGTAAAAAGACCCTTACTAGGAAATGGTTATCACAGGAGAGCCCGACTTTAAATACATGGATAGAAATTACAATAGACATTTACAAAATGGAGAAGATAACAGCATCTGTTAACCATAAGCTGGAACAATTTGATTCATACTGGCAAAAATGGTTTAACTACATAATGCCTCATAGGCCTGATTTTATTCTCTCAAATCAATGAATCTGTTGTAAAAAAAAATCACTCCCTATTTGTACATAGTTCTTTCCTTTTGCTTGTTTTCTCTTTCCACTCTTTTCTGTAAGTGTATACCTCAGATAAATACGTTGTGGAGATTTGTGATATATATGATTATATGATTTTTATGTACAATGTCTGAAATACATCTTATGGAAATGTTTGTTTTGATGAAGAACTTCAATAAAAAAATAAATTACAAAAAAAAAGAATATAAAAGCAAGGATGTAATGTTGAGGCTTTATGTGCCACTGGCAAGGCTTCAGTTGGTGTATTTTGAGCAGTTTTAAGACCTTTATCTAAGAAAGAATGTGTTGACATTGGAGAGGGTTCAGAGGTGAATCACGGGAATGATTCTGGGAATGAAAGGGTTTGATGCCTCTGAGCCTGTACTTGTTGGAATTTAGAAGAGTGAGGTGGGGATGCCATTAAAGCTTACTGAACGTTGAAGGGACTAGACAGAGTGGATGTGGACGAATCTAGGACTAGACAGCACAGAATCAGAACAGAAGGACGTATATTTAGAACAGAGAAGAGGAGGAACATTTTTAGCTGGAGTGTAGAAGTCATTTCCAAAGGCAGCTGTGGAGTTCAAGTCATTAGGTGTATTTAAGGCAGAAGCTGATAGAGTCCTGATTAGTCAGGGTATGAAAAGTTATAAGGAGAAGGCAGAAGAATGGGCTTGAGACTGACATGCATCAGCCATGATGAAATGGCAGAGCAGACTCAATGGGCCAAATGGTCTAATTCTTCTCCTATCATCATCATCCTTAGGGATCAGTCATAGTTGAGTATGATTCTTCTGGTGGTTGGTCTGGTTAGTTGTGGGCCTTGAGATGACCAAAGAGGCTGATCTGTGACCCACTAGTCTTATTGTGGTGTTGGTAGAAGCTGGTCATTGAAGTGATGGTGGATGTAGCCGGTTGGGCCCTTCCAAATCTCTCCTTACGTTGAAGCCACTTAGCCTCAGCTGTACTGTGGAGATGTTATTCGAATTGTGCTGTCCTCTCACTGAAAGTCCTTCTCCACCTTTCCCTATCCTTTGCAAATTTATCACGTCCATTCAGGTTGATGTGGCACTTTGTCAGGTGGATCTTGATATGGTCCTTGAACTGTTTTTTCTGCCCTCCAGGAGTGCGCGTTGCCTCTTTGAGTTGGCCCAAACAGGAGTTGTTTAGGGAGTCAGGCATACAGATGATCTGGCTGAACCATCGCAATAGGTGTTGAGACACGATTGAGACTATGGAGTTAATGTTAGCTTCCTCTGAGGAGGGTCTGCAGTGCATAATGGATGCTTTTGCCAGAGCGTACAAGCTCCTGGGATTTACCTAAGCATCAAGGAAACCCAAATCCTACACCAACCTGTTCCAGATCAAGCTCCTAAATCTCCAACTATCCAAGTTGACAACATCCCTCTGGAGAACACTGATCATTTCCTGTATCTTAGCAACCTTTTTCCTTCAAGGGCCAACAATGAAATAAATTGCATAATAGCTGTGCGAGTAAAGCTTTTGCCAGCCAGACGAACAGGGTTTTTGAATATTGGGATATCAAGTCCATCACTAAGCTTCTGGTCTATAAAACTATAGTCGTCCCTTCCTTACTGTATGGAGCAGAGTTCTGGATAACATTCAGCAGGCACATAATATCTCTAGAAACTTACTATCAAATATGCCTCTGAAAGATTCTGAAAGTTAGCTGGAATTACAGGTGTACTAATTCCAGCATCATGGAGAAAGTTAACATTAACTCCATAGCTACAATCCTGACTCAACACCCATCTTGAGTAGGAAAGAGGATGGGATCCAAGATGGCGGCACAACACAGCTTGCAGCGGCCACTCCGGAGCTGATTATCTGTTATTTGTGAAGTGGGGTGCCGTGCGTTATCATAATTGATTGAAAACGGACATGGAAGCACAGAGGAACATCTGGAAATCTCCAGGAAGACCTTTTTCGTTGCTGCTGCTGCTGTGAGGTCCGGGACTCTGCTGGAAAGAACAAGCCCCCAGTCCTCGGGGTCACATTGCTGATGGCCATTGGCAGGGCCGTCTTAATACACTCGGCAGAAGATGGTGCTTGGAGAAGCTGTGCTGGAGGGGATGGTCATCGGCTCAGAGGTTCGACAGACTCGGAGTCCGCTGTGGTCAAGTCGCTTTCGGTGTGTGCTGCGTCTGCGAGGCTGAGCTGGGCAGCACCGTGGAAGTCCACAGGGGGGGTATTCCCTTCTGCCACCGGCGTGGGATGGCGAGTCTGTCGGGACCCTGGGGACTTGTGGAACTGTGTGGTGATTTCTTTTGAGCTTATAGTCCTTTAACATTGGACTATTTTTACTGTGCCCATAGTCTGTTTTTTTTATCAATTATGCTATTGTTTGCACTGTTGTAACTATATGTTGTAACAATGTGGTTTTGTGCAGGTCTTGTAGCTTTAGTTTTTGGTCTTGTTTGTCTGGTGGATTTGGAGCTCCTTTCCGGGAACGTGCTAAGATGGTAGCGCGATATTAATACGCAGCAGCCTCTCTGGACTCTAGATTGGGGATTGCCAAATGTTATGTGGATTTTCTGGTGTAGTCTGTTTTGTCATGTGCTTTTGTGATATCATTCTGGAAGAACGTTGTTTCATTTTTTAACTGCATTGCATTTGTGGTTTCTAAATGACAATACACTGAATCCAAATCTGAATCTGATCTTCTCCTCTTTCATATGGTCCACCCTTGTATTTATCCAAACTTCTCTTAAATTTTGCAAAGGAAACCACATTCACCACTTCCGCTGTCCGCTCGTTCTACCACGAGCGAAGAAGTTCCGCCTAAAGTTTCCCTTATTTTTTTCACTTTTCAGTTCTGGCCTCTAGTTCCAGTCTCACACAACCTCATTGGGAAAAGCTGGCGTGCATTTACGCCTCTTATACCCCTCATGGTCATTGAAAGAAACATCAGAACCAGATTACACCTTACACCAAGCAAAAGTGATCACAAGATTTGACTTTCAGAGTATAGCTCCCAAATGTAACAAAGAAGCAAAATACGGTCACCTGCTGCAGAAATGCTGTCCCAACTGGGGACACATTGTTCGAATAAATTAGCACATAGTGAAGTTGCACCAAAGTGGTACTTGCTGAGTTCCAGATAGAAACCCACAGTGGCCTCAACAATCCCAGAACTTGACCTGCAACTCAAGCATGCTGTTCTATAGCTTCTGCAATGCAAACTACACAATTATTTCATCCAAATTGATATATAGTAAATCTTTTCAAGTAAATATTCAGAGAACTAATGACTAACATCTCTCATTAAGGTACCAAGTCTGTGTTTTAACTATTTTTACATTGGGTTTATAAATAATTAACATTTACGATGACTGGTTGAAGCAGAGGTTAACATTTATTTAGAAAAAAAACTTGCTGATTTATTTATCAAGTACCCTGTAGTGTCCAGGACCTCTTGAGACACAAAGATGTAATTAATCCTGCTCCATCATGAGTACTAGCCTCCATAGTATCCAAGACACTTTCAAGGAGCTATGTCTCAGAAAGGTACCGTTCAACATTAAGGACACCAACCACCCAGGCCATGCCCTCTTCTCATTGTTACCATCAGGAAGGACGTACGAGAACCTGAAGGCACACACTCAGTGATTCAGGAACAGCCTCTTACCCTCTGTCATACAATTCCTAAATGTACATTGAATCCATGAACATTAACTCAACTATTTTATTACTGTTTCTGCACTACTTAATTAATTTAACTATTATGTGTGTGTGTGTGTGTGTGTGTGTGTGTGTGTGTGTGAGGGGTTTCTTCTTTATGTTACTGTGTATGTTAATCAAAATGGCTTCTTTGTTAAGTTAAAAGTAGAATGCTTCTTTGTTATGGTAACCGGTGAGAGAGTGCTTTCTCTCGCAGCTTGTTTGGGTTGTAATTACTGATAACGAGAATTGCATTCATTTGTTAACCAACTGGGATAGATGTTATTCTTTCTTGTGGGTCTGTGAGCTGATGTTCCGCGGAGCTTTCGGGGAGTTGGAGAGGAGATCTCGAGGAAGGTGGACAGTTCTGGACGCGCTCTTTTCGACCACCAAGGTTGGTCGCAGGTGGCGCGTCGGAGAAGATCGAATAGTGGACCAAAGACTTCGATGGTTGAGCTCCAACGATTGTGCACTAATTGACTGAACCCTGATAAGTTCTGCCTTTTCTTTCCTTTCTTTTCTTTCGTATATATTGTATCACTATTAATCACTTAGTTCTAGTAAGATTTATAAAGTGTATTCTGTAAACAAACATGGTGTGCAGCTTGATATTGTGTGTGCGAGTTGGTACCAGTGTGCATTTCACAGCATCCAAGCATCCATGTATACAGGAGGCGCGATTTGGCGGTTGGACGAATTTTCCCCTAAACATACACCAGCCGATCGTGTGAGCGTTTTATATATACACACACATACTGTAATTGAGTTTTTCATCTCTCAATTATCATGTATTACATTGTACAGATTGTACAGCTGCCACAAGATTACAAATGTCACAACGTATGCAGGTGATATTAAACTTAACTCTGACTCTGATTCCTGTGCCAAGTATTGCTGAGAATGTGATTGCTAACCAGATCCAATAAATGATTTCCCCAAATTGCTGTAAACAGTTTTCACATAGCAGCGTTTATTTATGTCAGAATGAAATGTGCTATCGATATAGCTATTTATATCAGATGGAAATGAGAGTTTTAGATCACATACCGATGCAGACAGGAGGGCTGGGCTGCCAGAAGTATCGATTTTCCACTTGAATGCAGGTAATTTTCTCTTCGCCCTGAAGCTCATAGCCCGGTTCACACTGGAAGATGACTGTATCTCCAGGATCCCTGCCATCTCCATTCCGACTTCCATTCATAGGAATACCAGGATCACGGCAAGCTGTTGCCACAGAGCCTAGGAATTAAAAAGGGAAGCACGATGAGGAAAATAGGTTTTTATTTGCTGAGCATATTTTTGAACAAAACAGACCAAACTTAAGCAGGGCCATTAGAATCATAGAAAAGTACAGCACAGATACAGGCCCTTCAGTCCATCTAGCCCATGCCAAACCATTCAAGCTGCCTACTCCCATCGAATTGTACTGGGACCATAGCCCTCCATACCCCTAACATCCATGTATGTATCCAAACTTCTCTTAAAAGCTGAAATGGAGCTCACATGCACTACTTGCACTGGCAGCTCGTTCCACGTTCTCATGACTCTCTGAGTGAACAGGTTTTCTATCATGTTCCCCTTAAACCTTTCACCTTTCATCCTTAAACCATAACCTCTAGTTGCAGGGCCACCTAACCTCAATGGAAAAAAGCCAGCTTGCATTTATCCGATCTATATCCTCATAATCCTATATATCAAAATCACATTTCCCCTCAATATTCTTGGTTCCAAAGAATAAAAGAATTATAGCCTAGTAGATCCACTGCCAGTGATAAGGAAGTAACCAGAAACAAATTCTCTGTTCTGTATTCATAGGTCTTTAAAAAGGCACATGAATGTAAGGAAAATGGAAGCCTATGGATATTGTGTTAGTAGAGGGATTAGTTAGATTAGCAATTTCATTAATAAGTTAATTAACTCGACACAGCATCGTGAGCCAAAGGGCCTGTTCCTGAGCTGTAATGTTATATATTCTAATTTGGAGGGACAAGACTAATCCATGGTTGGAAATGAAAAGATTAATCAAAGATAGGTCACCATGGCTTTGACAAGGGAAGATCTTTCTGAACAACTTGATCAAATTTTTGAAGGGACAATAACATTTGTTGATGAGCACAGTGCAGTTGATGTTGTCTGTATGAACTTCAATAGGGACTTTGAGAAGGTCCCAAAATGGGTTAGAGCCCACATATGTAAAATCAAGGCAAGTTTACAAATCAGATTCTAAACTGATTTAGTAATGAGACACCTAGAGGGATTGTGTACTTTTTTTTGTGGGATGGAAAGTTGTGGCAAATAATGGGATCAGTGCTGGGAAATCCATGGGTTCTCATATCAGTTATTGATTTGGGTATGAATGTCAGAAGTATGATTCCTCAGTCTGTAGATGACATGAAATTTGGTGATGCTGTTGACAGTGAGGAGGACACTATGACAGTGATCAGTTGATAAAACAGGAAAAGCAATGACATACGGAGATTAATCTTGATGATGCACTTTGGGAGGACAATGAATGAAATGGTCACACCAAGCACTAAGAAAGAAAGGGTCTTTGGGGTATAAGTTCAAAGATTCCTGAAGGTAGCAGCACAGGTGACAAAAGCCTTCATTAGGTGAGGAGGTCCGCAGTTGAGATCTTATACACACAGTGCATATGCTTGATTGAGAGATATATATATTTAAAGCCAACAGAGATATTTATATATGTGTATATATCTGTCAGCTTGTAGCTTTGCATTTTGGGCAGGCTACACTACGAAGATAAGTGCAATGAAGAGAAGTTAACTTGCAGTCATTACATCTGGCCTTGGACAATCTTTTCATGATAGTCAGAGAGAACAACACCACACAGTTCTCTACTCCTTTCTTTCTCTTGCTCTGGTGCTGTTTGGCGTAAAGGTATTGCTGGAACAAGTTACCCCACATGAGGGAAGGCCACCAGCATGCATGTTGCCCCAAGAAATTTTGCCAGCTTTTTTCTGAGTCTTCTCCTTTGATAAATTTGGATTAAATTCATTCTCTAGAATGTGAAAAGTGGAGCCAAGCCTTCGGAATAACTCAGGGCTCTTAGTTACTGTCATTAGCCAACTATGGTGTTACTCCAACTGCCCTACTCGGTTCAAAGTACAAATGTTCCAAGTAAATTTATCATCAAAGAGCACATATGTCACCATATACAACCCTGAGATTCATTTCCTTGTGGGCATACTCAATAAATCCATAAACAATAAATATCAAGAACATGAGGTGAAGATTGTATTGGTTGTGGGAACTTTTCAATGATGGGGCAAGTGAAGCTGATTGAAGTTATCCCCATTGGTTCAAGAAACTGATGGCTGAAGGGTAATAACTGTTCCTGAACCTGGTGACATGAGGCTCTTGTACCTTTTTCCTGATGGCTGCAGTGAGAAATGAGTGTGACCCGAGTGGTGGGAGATCCCTGATGATGGACGTTGCTTTACAGAAGACAATGGCTTAAACCTTCTTTATGCATGGTCTAAAGCTGAAGAAGAATGATGAGGCTTTATCCTGATTGACCAGTTTAACTATGAGCTGAAGTCAATGGAAAAGCTAAGGAGAAGCATAAATAGGGAGAAGCGCTGTCGACGTTTCGAGCACAGACCCTTCGTCAGGACTAACCAAAAGGAAAGATAGTAAGAGGTTTGAAATCTCTTTCAAATCACTTACTATCTTTCCTTTCAGTTAGTCTTGATGAAGGGTCTCGGCCCGAAACGTCGACAGCGCTGCTCCCTATAGATGCTGCCTAGCCTGCTGTGTTCTACCAGCATTTTGTGTGTATTGTTGTTTGAATTTCCAGCATCTGCAGATTTCCTCGTGAGAAGCATAAATATCCATTTTGCAAGGTTCAGCTGATTTCCCACCAGTTAATCATTTGGAAATTCCAGATGCTAGTATTGATTGCTCATCACTTTCACTCAAGGAGCTGATTTGACCGAAGAGAGAACTGGACTAGAGTAACTAAATTAATTATTTGAGTACTCAGTAAAACTGATTAGGTTATTGAACAGTGGAATCAATAATAAAGTAGCATGCATGGTGTTGTGCAATTTTAATGAAAGGGAACTTCACAATGTCACTTTAGAGGAATTCTGCACGACATCTACAACAAGAAGCAGCTGAACTTTGCTTGGTGCACGCAGAGCTCTCTTCAAAAGAGTGAGGAATTATAGAGTTTACTTTAACTTCATAAGAATTAGATGATCTTGTGAAACTTATTCAATATTGAAAGGCTGAGATAGAATGGAGGTGGAGAAGATATTTACTGCAGTGGAGGAGTCTAAGACCAGAGGACATAGTCTCAGAAGACAAGGATGACCCTTTAGAACAGAGATGAGGAGGAATTTCCTTAGCCAGAGGGCAGTGATTCTGTGGAATTCATTACAACAGATGGCTGTGGCGGTCACAAATGAGAAAATCTGCAGATGCTGGAAATCTGAGCAACACACACATATAATAATGGAGGAAATCAGAAGGCCAGGAAGCATCTATCAACAAAAGTACAGTCAACATTTTGGATCAAAACCGTTCGGCAGGACTGGAGAAAAAATGCTGAGGAGTAGATTTGAAAGGTGAGAGGAGGGAAGAGAGAAATTCCAGGCAATACCTGAAACTTGGAGCGGGAGGGATGAAGCAAAAAGCTAAAAAGTTGATTGGTGAAAGAAACAGAAGGCCATGGAAGAAAGGCAAAAAGGGGGGCAAGGAGCACCAGAGGGAGGCGATATATGGGCAAGGAGATAACATGGAAGAGGGACAAGGGAATGGGAAACGGTGAAATGGGGGTGGGGGGAGGAATTACTCGAAGTTTGAGAAATCGATGTTCATGCCATCAGGTCGGAGGCTACCCAAACAGAACATAAGGTGTTATTCCTTCAACCTAAGTGTGGCCTTATCCCATCAGTGGAGGAGGCCATGGATAAATATATTAGAATGGGAATTGGAATTAAAATGGGTGGCCCGTGGGAGATCCCACTTGTTCTGGCTGATGGAGCGTAGATGCTTGGCGAAGCAGTGTCCCAATTTACATCAGGTCCCAGGTGGTCCCAAAAGCCACTGGTTTTTCTGTCAGCCCTTTAAGGTCCCGATTAGGGTCAATAGGAAAAACAGAAAACCTCAAAAAGGAGGAACCTGTGGCTACCGTCTGTCTTTCCTATATTTTCACAGGGTTTGGGAGGATCATCGGGATCCTGAAAAAATAGCTGATTAATACCATCCACGTACCCAGAAGGAAGCTCAAATTACAACTTATGCGAGTCAAAGATGACCTGGGGCTCAAGTCGATTGGCATTTACAGGATTGCCTGTGAATATGGAGCAGTGTGTATTGGCCAGTGTATGGTACACAGCGGAAACCAGCAACAAGGAGCACAGGAGGTGTACCTATTTGGATTAACTGGAGAAATTAGCAGTAACAGAACACTGCATTCTTAATGGCCATAGGATTGACTTTGAAGGCATAAAACTACTGAGCCATGCCAGTGGCTTTTGGAACCCCTTGGTATAGGAAGCCATTGAAAAATAACTATAGGAAAAGAATTTTAATAAAGACAAAGGTCTCGCTCTAAGTAAGTACTGGAATTCGAATGTAAGCAAGGTGGGAGGGCAGAAACCTGATTGGTTAAGGACTGACCAGTCAGGAGGGGTGGACTGTGGAGGTATAAATATCACCAGACAAGACATCCCTGATGAAGATGGCAGAGTTTATCATCGAAACATCAGTTATAATTGATACCTGTACCAGGCTGGAAGCCGGAGAAGAGTTTATTTTTCAATTTTAATTGACTTCTTTCTCCAAAATGTCAGAATACAGATGCCTCACTGCAAAGGGTTAAGAATATAAAGAAATATATCCAGCTTTTATTTAAAGAACTTTCACAATTATTACATGATAATTCAAGAAGCCTGTGCACATAGAAACAGAACATAGAACACTACAACACCTTCAGCTACTGACGTTGTGCTGACTTCTTTACCTATTCCAAGATCAAAGCCTTCCCTCCAACATAACTTTTCAATTTTCTTTCATCCATATGCCTATCTAAGAATTCTTTTAATGCCCCTAATGTATGTGCCGCAGCAGCTTGCTGTTTTGGCACTCCATGCACCTCACTAAAAACTTATTGCCAACATCATTGGCACCCAGGTGTGGATCACGTACTAAAGGAAGAGCCCCATTTGACAGCTGCTGGTGTAAAGTGTTACATTACCCGCTATGCTAACCAAGCCTCTGACTTGGTGCAAAATGACTCTGAACTGAAAAAAATATAGCTTGCATTTCACACAGCACAACTTGAAGAGGCTCAGAAATTCTGCAGCACAATGTATTTCAAATGCAAGCACTGATTTACGGAGGGAAGAGCAGGCAGCAAAACTGCTAAGCTTAGTAACTGGAAACAGATGGTCATTTCTGAGACAGTTGCCATTCCTGTCACTTACTTGGCCCACTGAAAGCATAGATATACCAGGCTCAGCTTGAAAAAGAAATTACATTCAATTTATTTAACATTATGTTAAGCAATTTAATTTCCCAATCTCTCAAAGTCATTGCATTGCTAGTACGAGTCCCAAACAAAAGTCACTGTGAAATACTCAGCGGGTCACCCAGCATTTGTTAGATCAAAACTACTAACTCTCAAAAAACAATTGTACTGCCATCTGTAAGCTGTGTGACCTCTGAAAGTGAGAGACACACAGCACCCCATCTGCAGTGACGCAGAAGTTAGTATTTTGACAGCAACTGCTTCTTACTTTCGTTGTTTGCGCAATTTAAGGAGACAATTCTCAAGGTTGTGTGTCTCAAGGCTGGGAGGAAAACGAATCAGCTATGATGAATTGGCAGAGCAGACTCGATGGGCCAAATGGCCTAAATCTGCTCCTGTGTTTTATGGTCTATAGTATACATGCTTTGTTAATAAAAGGACCTTCAGCTCATGGAAACAGTGTGAGCAATGAAAACTTTACCCCTTCCTCATCCTCCCCACATCCCCCTCCCTATGATCCAACTGCCTTCTTTCTACTGTTTGTTTATTTATTTATTTATTGATTACGATACACTGTGGAATAGGCCCTTCTGGCCCTTCGAGATGTGCTGCCCCCAATTCAATCTTACCCTAATCACATGACCATTTACAGTGACCAAATATCCTACCAACCAGCACGTCTTTGGACTGTGGGAGGAAATCAGAGCACCCAGAGGAAACACACATGGTCATGGGGAGAACGTATAAATTCCTTACAGGCAGTGGTGGGAGCTTAAGTCATTCTATTAAACAGGTGAGCTAGATGCCAGAAGAAACAGGAACCTCCATTATACATTCGGGTCTGGTTCATTACAACCCAGCTGAAATATCTGTCAGAAGCCTAAACAGGCAAATTAGCAATTGCTTTCCTAATAGGGCAGGCCTCTGAACAGGTTATGGGTTGGAAAAGACCCAGGCAGGCATGTTTGAAATTCAATTTTAGATTTTCTTGTAAACCATAAGGAGCATTTGTACTCCCCTGAGCTTCTCTTGGCTGGTCTCACCCTTTTCCTATTTATAATTGTTTCAGTGAACTTTCAGTCCGCAACCAAAGCTTTAAGCTGTCAAGTTCTAGCAGGCCAAGGTGTACAGGAATTAAACTGGGCAGGTCTCCAGGCTTGTAGGTGTCTTGTTCAGGAATTAATGGCCAAAGTTGCCACAGGAGATAGAGAACAGAATAAGGAATGCTATAAACTCACAGGACATTTCAAAAAAGAATTGAGGAATAAATGATCAAATTGGAGCCTGGCTCAGCCTTACAGTATTATGGTAGTGAGATCGTTTGAGCTGAGTGTGATGTTCTCCTCAGGGGTTGTCTATTGCTGGGTCCTGTAGAGGTCGAACTGTGATCCATATATTTATGGGCGAGAGTAGGTTGTTAGTGGCTGCCTCTTTTAATTCTTCAGTCTCTCCTTTTGCAGCTGATGCTTATTGTCCACAGCACAATGGAGGTCATTTTCATATAATGTAGCCCCCTCTTCTGCAGATTTCCTCCAGATCTACCAATTGAGTGCAATGTCTCCCCAGTTTGTAGACGGACTGTTGAATGTCTTCAGGCTGAGTTTGATGTTATCTTTAAAGTGTTTCTTTAGTGATCCTGGAGCTCGCTGACCTTCCTCCAACTTTGAGTGAGCTTTGTTTGGGGAAGTGGGACAGCATGCCCTATCCATTGGAGTTTGTGTTGCTTTATTTTGTAGTGGAGATGCTGTTTATGTTGGCCTCCTCCATTATGTTGGTGTTTATGCATCTGTCCTTCCAGCTGATCCTCAAAATCTTTCGTAAGGATCTTTGGTGGTATTATTCCAGGGTTTTCAGGTGCCGACTGCAGGCAGATTATTTTTCATTGTTTGCTGAGGGCTAGATGAGTGGCATTCATGACTTAGTGAACCAGAACTACACAAGAAGACCGAGGGAAGGCAGATTTACAAGTGAAAAAACAATTCAAATTGAAAAATTGGATGCATGTCATCTCTGGCAGGGGTTGCAGTCCATTACTCCCTATAAAGCGAAACCATCGACCTTTACGCATGCTTTGAAAGGGAGAATAGAACTTCACCTGCATCTGGTGACCCGACAGAGGCTGAAGTTAGAAAATCTTTCAAGAGGGTGAGCCCTCGCAAGATGTCAGGTATTGCAATGTACTGTTGCAGAAGAACGAAAAATTATATGACATACCACTGATATTAAACCTGATTCTGATTCCATACAGTATTACAGGAAGAACAGCTACCATACCTACATCTCAATCCCCAACAGAAATAGCTGGATCAATAATTACATAAACAACCAAATGTACTTTCTCATGCAAATCCAACATTAAGGACTCCCATCGCGTAGGATATGTCTTCTCATTTGGTACCGTCAAGGAGCACGTGCAAACGCTTCATGACACACATTCAACATTTCAGGAACAGCTTCTTCCTCTTTGCCATCAGATTTCTGAATGGACAATGAACCCACAAGCGCTAACACAAGGAAATCTGCAGATGCTGGAAATTCGAGCAACACACACAAAATGTGATATCAGAATATCACAAATTTTGATATGTCTATCCATGGCCTCCTCTACTGTCAAGATGAAGCCACACTCAGGTTGGAGGAACAACTCCTTGTATACCAGCTGGGTAGCCTCCAACCTGATGGCGTGAACATTGATTTCCCTAACTTCCGTTAATGCCCCTCCTCCCCTTCTTACCCCATCCCTGATATATTTAGATTGTTCCCCCTCCTTTTTTTCTCTCTCTTTCTGCCCATCACTCTGCCTGTTCTCCATCTCCCTCTGGTGCTCCCCTCCCCCTTTCTCCCTAGGCCTCCTGTCCCATGATCCTTTCCCTTCTCCAACTCTGTATCCCTTTCGCCAATCACCTTTCCGGCTCTCAGCTTCACCCCACCCCCTCCTGTCTTCTCCTATCATTTCACACTTCCCCTCACCCCACTACTTTCAAATCTTTTACTATGTTTCCTTTCAGTTAGTCCTGACGAAGGGTGTCAGCCCGAAACGTCGACAGTGCTTCTCCCTATAGATGCTGCCTGGCCTGCTGCGTTCTACCAGCATTTTGTGTGTGTTCCACAAACACTTTCTCACTATTTTATTATTTCTGTTTTTGCACTATTTTAATTTAACTATTTAATATACATTTATATTCCTACTGTAATTGTTCTCTTTTTTCACTTCTTGGTATATATACGGTACTGTGCAAAAGACTCAGGCACCCTAGCTTTAGCTGTGTATATATATATGCTGAAGACTTATGCAGATTACTGTAGTAATTTTCAGAAACGGAATCAGAATCAGGTTTATTATCATCGGCATGTGACGTGAAATTTGTTAACTGAGCAGCAGCAGTTTAATGCACTACAAAATATAAAAGAAGAAAATAATAACTATAATAATAATAAATAAATCAATATATAGTATATGTTTACTGAATAGATTAAAATAGTGCAAAAAACAGAAATAATTGTATATTAAAAAAGTGATGTAGTGCTCATGGGTTCAATGTCCATTTAGGAAATGGATGGTAGAGCTAGATAGATATCTGATGGAAGGGGAATCAAGGGATATGGGGACAAGGCAGGGACTGGGTATTGATAGTGAATGATCAGCCATGATCTCAGAATGGCGGTGCAGACTCGAGGGGCCAAATGGTCTACTTCTGCACCTATTGTCTATTGTCTATTGTAGAGGGGAAGTTGTTCCTGAATTGCTGAGTGTGTGCCTTCTGGCTTCTGTACCTCCTACCTGATGGTAACAGTAAGAAAGGGGCATGCCCTGGTTGCTGGAGGTCCTTAATAATGGACCCTGCCTTTCTGAGACACTGTTTGAAGATGTCTTGGGTTCTTTGTAGGATAGTACCCAAGATGGAGCCAACTAAATTCTAATGGCCTTGCCTGGTGCCTCAGGGCTGGGTATGTCTGCACCTGCATCAACATCACCCCCACACTGACACTCCTTCTCTGTCACCTGTCCCACACACTCCCCATGGCACTCCACCCTCACCATTCCTAACATCCATTGCTCCCACCAAATTTACAAACATACTCTCCACTCCATGCTGAAAAATGCAGTACTATTCAAAAGTCTTGGCCTAAGACTTTGTATATCTATTTTATTATTGTAATTTGTGGCTTTTTATTATGAGTGTACTGCTGTTACAAAAGCAATAAAACAAGTTGTACTGAAACAGTTATATAAAAACTGAGTCTGATGCTGGAAAAACTGCAACACCTGCTTGCAATGATGCATTAAGATTTCAGAAATCCATGACAGAGGCCAAGAGGTAGATGTGTGGAGAAAGTGCAGTCTGGAGATGCACTAATGAATTCCATGCTTCACATGATGGAGGGAACTGAGTCACAGAACAGGATGACATTAAAAACTGCAAAATATCCAGCAGATTAATTGAAAAACAGTTGATGACATTAAGGAAACAGCCAAGCATGACAAAAGGCTTCAAATAAATGATTAAGATTATTAATTTTAAGGATAATAATCCTTTATATTGACAGAGTTTGATGCCATAATTAATTTATCCACAACTGTTACTTTGCAGTACAGAAAATACAGACTGTATTTTGCTTATGATTGGTAGGATATCATGTGTTGTTCTTTGCAATTATATTGATTTATTGCAACACACAAATATTTGCTGGAGGAACTCAGGACCCAGGCAACATCAACAGAAATGAATAGATAGTCGACATTTTGGGCCTAGACCCTTCTTCGGGATGAAAACGTCGTCTGTCTATTCAGTTCCATTGATATTGTCTGACCTGCTGAGTTCCTTCAGCACTTTGTTCATGTAGCTTTGGATTTCCAGTATCTGCAGACTTTCTTGTGTTTGTATTTATTTATTGAGATACGGCACAGAATAGGCCTTCCGGCCTTTTGAGACACACCAGTTAGCAATGAACTACAATTAAGTAACTACTGCTTAGACATTGGAAGTAACCCTGTTTTAGTACTCAAAACATATGAGACATGTAAAATTCTGGCTGAAAGAAGTGAAATCTGACAAAAAAAAGTGCATTAAATGCACTGGTATTTTCGTCGTTGGTAGGTCGCATCTGGAATTTCCCTCCACGCCACTCTGACATATTGGGAAATCATGTACGTGGCAGGTTACAGCAGTGGCTTGGCTTTGCCTTCTGCCGGGTGAGATTTTTTTAGAGATCACCAACTCTTAACCCAGCACGAATGGAGAGCATGCTGGCCGGATTTGAACTCCGGACCTCACGCCTGAAGTCCAGCACTGACGCCACAACGCCACCGGCCGGGTATTTTGCACACCAATTAATATGCCAAAACTGGAGTTGTATGCAGAGCAAGCAAATTAAAGTGATTTTTGTTTTCCCCAGTGTGTTGAATATGAGGATGGTGCCTAGAACATATATTGTTTTAAAGGATGCATATTGGGAGCTATCACTTCCTATAGCTAAGTCAGCCTTGGAAGTGACCAAACATGAGATCTTGTAAGCAAATCTGCAGAGAGACCAGAAGACCATTTGCAATATTTAGTTTTGTATTATGCGTGAGGTTCTATTCTATCTATAAGACTGATGCAAACCCACAGCACCACTCTTTACACTGATTTACCTGTATCACAATTTACAATTAAGGACTCAGGACAACTACTATGTGCGCTTTTCCAGATGTTTGCATTAAAAAATATAAGAGCTTGCTAATAGTCATAATATATCATGTTTCTCCAAATAAATAGAACTTGAAAAGAATCTTTATAAAATTGATCAAGTAAAAATCATTTGACGCTGAGAGGCATCCTAGGATGCAATGGGACACATCACCAGTGATGTAACCCTGGGGTCACCGGGTGATTCAGGGCTTTCAACATCAGACACGCCAGCCCAGGTGACCTAGCCAGGGTTGATCAGACCCCAACTTGTGTCCCAGCAGCATTGGTCAATGAGTCACACCTCTTGATCTAAAACCATCTGGAGGCTCACTCAACAGCCTCTGTGACTGTCCTGGTGGCTCTTTTCTTTGCAAAGAGAGAGTAGGTTTGAAATAAACTGGACAAATGTAAATATGAAAAATGTCAGTCCTGAGCATTTCAGCTGATAACAATTAAGTCTTTGGAATCAGAACTCCACAATGTCAGGAAAACATAAGGTCAATCGAAATAATAAAAGAAGACATATCGATATCATCGCTATGGGAACAACATCAATCCAATATGGACACCACCTTAAAAGTAAACAAAAATGCTAACACTGCTAAAAGCCTGAAATACACACAGAAGTTATAAATTCTTGGTAGACATATGAGAGAGAAAGAGTTTAACAGTTCAGATTCTGATCAGGTGTAATTAATTCGAAATATTATCTCTGTTTCTCACTCTGTAAATGCTGAGCATTTTCAATACAGTGGATTCCAGTTATCCGGATCAGTACATGTTGCGCCAATTAAGCAGATAACCCAATTAGCCAAAGTTTCATTGATATAGTTAAAAAGGTATAAAAGAGATAAACTGAGTTAAAAATATGTAATTAATTGAAGTCTAGAACAAATGAGAACACTACCAATACTACTGCAGTACTATAAAACTGTGTCATACTTATCGACGGATGAATTCATTTGCATTGCGCTCTTTTGACTCTAAATGAACAAAATCAGTGCAAACCTAATGTAGATAACAGTCTGTTTTCATACAAAGCTGTCGACAATTGTGTCCTTCAAATTTTCATTTTCATTATAACATTCAGGATGATTTTCAATACCTTCAATTTCTTCGTAGTTTCTAACTTGTTGAAGGAGTGAAGTCATTTCATTTTCACTCCTGGCTGTTTCTGACATCTTCAAGCCAAACAATTCTGAATTGTCGTACTATTTATTTCTCACAAACTATCAGTGACAAAAATCGCTGCTTTTTGAACACAAACACATGCAACTGATACTATTTTAAAACTGTTCACTTGAAGCACAGCGTTATGACTAATGCTAGTTAGAAACTGTTTTGGCAACAGCTTCCTGCCCCAATTAGGCAGCAGACGGTCGCAAATAAAAAAAGGGAATACCAGCTATTTTCTTAATTAGTCTTTGTTCTTTAGGAATTGTCTCAAATAAGCTGTTGCCCGAATAACCAAAGACCCAGTTAACCGGAATCCACTATATTTTCAGTTTTTTTAAATTTTATTGTGGCATTAATTAATTGGCTTTTTGTTTTTGCTGATAAATTGTACTTACAGAATTATGCTTTGACTCTTACATGATATTTGATTAATACCATAAGAAAAGAATTGTTAGAAAATTTCCTATTTCAGCAGATTGAAAGACCAGTATCACATAACAGAAAGCTTGGTGGTGGCCATATCTCCTACAACTGGCACCAGTGTTGGAGAAACTCAGCATGTCAGACAGCATCTGGGGAGCTGAATAAACAGTTGATGTTTTGGAACCTTTCAACAGGACTCCTGATGAAGGGTCTCAAACCGAAATGTCAACAGTTTATTCCCATCCATTTCCTGACTTCCTCTAGTATTTTGTGTGTGATGGTCAAGATTTCTCGCATTCTGCAGAATCTCTTGTGTTTAGGTTATCGGTTCTCTGCATTGCTCTTTTCTTCTTTGCGGTTGTTTGGAAGCTGAAACTTCCTATTGCTACTTAATGTTCAAAGTACATTTATTTTCTAAGTATGTGTACGTTATACAATCTTGAAATTTGTCCCCTAACAGGCAGACATAAAACAAAGAAACCCAAGTCAACCCACAAAAAAAGACCACCAAACACCCCAATGTGCAAAAAATAATAGATCATGCAAGCAATAACTGAAAATTAATAGCGTTCTGAACTGAAGTCCACAAAGAGAGTCTGAGACATTCAGCTCAGCACAGAGCCAAGCAAATGAGCAGTGAGATGAACCTGCCCGTCCTTCGCCTCAGCCCCTGACACCTTGATCTTTCCAATCTGGCCTGGTGCTTAAATCGTCATCCAAACATCCGGCTCAGTTGCTTAGCTATTGCATGAATAATGATAAGTAGACCTACAACTTGAACCTGCAATAAATAAATATTTATTTATTTATATTTATTTACTTGCTTTGGATATATTTCCATCACACCATAATCATGTATCGCAAGTTTATTTCAGATGCTAAATTTAATGAGGTACAATACATGTACAATGAAAACATGCTTGCAGGAGCAGCACAGATAAAACCATAAGATATAGAAGCAGAATTAGGCCATTTGGCCCATTGAGTCTGCTCTGTCATTTCATCATGGCTGATCCATTTCCCTCTCACCTCAATCTCCTGCCTTCTCCACATATCATATAACCATATAACCATATAACAATCACAGCACGGAAACAGGCCATCTCGGCCCTCCTAGTCCGTGCTGAACTCTTAATCTCACCTAGTCCCACCTACCCGCACTCAGCCCATAATCCTCCACTCCTTTCCTGTCCATATACCCATCCAATTTTACCTTAAATGACACAACTGAACTGGCCTCTTCTACTACTTCTACAGGAAGCTCATTCCACACAGCTATCACTCTCTGAGTAACGAAATACCCCCTCGTGTTTCCCTTAAACTTCTGCCCCCTAACTCTCAAATCATGTCCTCTTGTTTGAATCTCCCCTACTCTCAATAGAAACAGCCTATTCACGTCAACTCTATCTATCCCTCTCAAAATTTTAAATACCTCGATCAAATCCCCCCTCAACCTTCTACGCTCCAATGAATAGAGACCTAACTTGTTCAACCTTTCTCTGTAACTTAAGTGCTGAAACCCAGGTAACATCCTAGTAAATCGTCTCTGCACTCTCTCTAATTTATTGATATCTTTCCAATAATTCGGTGACCAGAACGGCACACAATATTCTAAATTTGGCATTACCAATGCCTTGTACAATTTTAACATTACATTCCAACTTCTGTACTCAATGCTTTGAGTTATAAAGGCCAGCGTTCCAAAAGCCTTCTTCACCACCCTATCTACATGAGACTCCACCTTCAGGGAACTATGCACTGTTATTCCTAGATCTCTCTGTTCCTCTGCATTCCCTCCATAACCCTTCATAATTTGACTAATCATGGAACTATCAACAGCTCCCTTAAATATACCATAAGACTTGGCCTGTACAGCCATCTGTGGCAATGAATTCCACAGATTCACCACTCTCTGGCAAAAGAAATTCCTCCTCCTCATCTCCGTTCGTAGATAGATAGGTTCAGATAACAATACACAATAGACAGGCATGTGGGTGAAAAAAAAATGGAGGTTTCTGTAGGAGGAAATTGTTAGATTGGTCTTGGAGTAGGTTATGTGTTCAGCACAACATGGTGGCCCAAAGAACCTGTACTGTGCTCTAATGATCTACGTTCCACTGATGAAATGCATATTTATCTGTTCCCCATTATATTGGAAAGTAATTTACACAAAAGATAATCTGATACTCACTTGAGAACTGGACAGCAAATCCTGATTTACTGATGAAGAAGTCAGTATCAAAATGGATGGTGATAACATTGAGTGTGCTGTGGATATTGTCGGGAATAAGAGATCCGCTAACTTCTTTCAGAAGCATCTCATTCTCAGGAACTCCATCCCACACACGTAAAATGTCATGAGACGCCTCTGTATCAAATGCAATAAATTGAAGACTGTAAAAGAAAGAGAAGTTATAATTATTATTGCAACCCATGACTCCGAACATGTAACACAATATTTAATGAACTATACAATGTGGATAATCGCAAGATTGAGACAACCGGGTTAACAATCTGAATTTTTGTGGATTGACAAGGCAAAACTGCAGGCTATGACAACTTTTCTTTGGATTCACAGTAAGTTCAGTGTTGCCAGGGCTCATTGATGTCACACATAGTAAAATGCCATTCTGATGTCAAAGACACTCACTTGCATATTCCTGGAGTCTTTTGCCACCATAGACACGAAAAGCCATTTCATATTAATATATCAACTTGGTTTTGAATAAGATGGGCACAGTTACAGCCAAGCAAAACTATAGAAGTGTCTCAAACCAATGAAACAGAGGGAAGTAGCTCAAGAAATGAACTACAAGGTGGGGTCAAGCAAGCTGAAGTCTAACTTGTAATCCTACGCAGATTGAAGAAAATATTCATATTTATTAGATGTGATGAAGGGTCATGGTGGCAAGATGGAGGTGCGTTTCTACTAAAGAAGGTGTAAGGTGCCCCTTCCTTCCGTTAGCCTGCAGGTCACTCTTGGGCAAGGTGCAGTACCTGCTTAGCATCCCCCTTCCCACCCCAATCGGGATCATGTGAAGCCATGGGAGCAAGTGGAGGATGGTCATATGAGCAGCTGGTGCATATCACAAGTTTGGTTACGCGACCACTGTCACCAGACAGACAATCTGTGAAGAGTATTGATAAGGGCTGGGGTCGCCCATCTTGTAATGTCATTGCCCTGAAGAAGGCAATGGTAAAACACCTCTGAAGAAAAATTTGCCAAGAACAATCATGGTTGTGGTCGCCCATGTCATACAACAAAGCATGTAACAAACATAATGAATGAAAGGTAATGTTGGATACTGACACTTTTGTGGTACAAAGTTTCTTCAGAATTCAAGAACAAAGTATAAAACTTATTGTTTATGGCCCCTTTATGAAATGCTACAAGAGGAAGTTGATAAAATAAAGACGAGGGGAATGAAAAAACAGTTGTAGTTATCTCATGGTCAGTCTAAAGATAACAAGTTTTCGTGATAACAATTAACTTATAAAATTGACAGATTCCTGTAGCATGCTACAGATAACCAAGAACTTTCTAGAAAAATAGAGAAGTAACTTCAGTAGTAATTACTGGAAAATTCACTGACCAATTTCATGTATATAGACTACAAGATATAGGAGCAGAATTAGGCCATTTGGTCCATCAAATCTGCTCTGTCAGTTCATCACGGCTCATCCATTTTCCCTCTCAGCCCCAATTTCCTGCCATCTCTCCTGCCTTCATGCCCTGATTAATCAAGAACCTATCAACCTGTGCCTTAAGTACACTCAATGACAGAGTCCACAGCCGCCTGTGGCAATGAATTCCACAGATTCAGCATTCTCTGGCTAAAGAAGTTCCTCCTCAGCTTCATTCTAAATGGATGCCCCTCTATTCTGAGGCTGTGTCTTCTGGTCTTTGACATCCCCACCATAGGAATCATCCTCTCCATATCCACTCTATCAAGACCTTTCAACATTAGCTGGGTTTCAATGAGGTCACCCCTCATTTTTCTAAATTTCAGTGAGTAGAGAGAGGCCCAGAGCCATCAAACGCTTTTCCTATGACAAGCCTTTCAATCCTGGAATCATTTTCCTGAATGTCCTTCGAAGCCTCTCCAATGTCAACACATCCTTTCTTTGATAAGGGGCCAAAACTGCTCACAATACTCTAATATAAAGCATCAACATTACATCTTTGCTTTTATATTTTAGTTTTTATTTCATTTATATTTTCATTTATTTCATTTATTTTATTTCATTTATATATTTCATTTATATTTTCATTTATATTCAAGTTTCTACATAATCACCATACAGGTGATTATATAAAAATACAAACAAGCAAAAGAAAGATAACAAATCTACACCCCAATCCAAAAGTCAACTTTTTGAAAGAAAGAGGTTAGCTTTGTTTATCACAAATATACTGAAACATGCAGTGAAACGGGTCATTTTGCATCAATGACCAACACAGTCCGAGGATTGTGCTGTGGGCAGCCCACACATGTTACCATGCTTCTGGCACCTGCATAGCACTCACTAACCCTAACACTAACTGTACATCTTACCGACAATGGCAGGAAGTGACCCCGATCGGTTATTTCTGGTGCTATAACAGTGTTACACTCCTGTGCCAGACAACTACTATTGAACCACTGAGAGTTCCATGCGATTAAATGCCATGAATCCACAAACCATAGAACATGTTGTGGAGCACTACAGCACAGTACAGGCTCTTTGGCCCGCAATGTTGTGCCATCCTCTTAACCTGTTCTGAAATCAAACTAACCCTTCCTTCTCATATGACCCCCCCATTTTTCTATTATTCATATACCTATCTAAGAGTTTCTAATATGTCCCCAATATATCTGCCTCTACCAACACCCCTGGCTGTGCATTCCACATACCCACCACTTGCTATGCAAAAAATATGTATCTCCACCATACCGACTATACTTTCCTCTAAATCACCTCAAGATTATAGGTGTGAGCCATTGAATGGATGTAAAATTAGAAAGTGGGAAGATTCTGCCAACCAAATCTAAAGCAAAACACACAAAATTCTGGAGGAATTCAGCAGTTCAGGCAGCATCTTTGGAAATGAAAAGATAGACGATGTTTCGGGCCAAGACCAATACTGAGAAGGAAGGGGAAGGTGCCAGAATAAAAAGGTTGGGGGAGGGGAAGGTGGCTAGATGGAAGATGATAGGTGAAGCCAGGTGGATTGAAAGATCAAGGGCTTAAGGAGAAAGAATCTGATAGGAGAGGAGAGTGGACCAGAGGAGAAAAGGAAGGAGGACGGGACATAGGTAGGTGAGAAGAGGTAGAAGGTCAAAGTGGGAAATAGAGGAAGTGCGGAGAATTTTGTTTACTGGAAGGAGAAATCTATATTCTTGCCATCATACTGGAAGAAGAAGAACAAAGCCCTGAACTCCAAGTGGAGTCATCAGGACACCATCGTGACGGCATTTTTTTAGCAGGCTTTCTTGTTTTTAAGAGGCCCAGTTGCTAGCTCGACGCTCAACCCAGCACAGATGGAAAGCGTGCAAGGGAGCCGGCTGGATTCGAACTCGGGAGCCTTTGCTCAGAAGTCCGGCTCTGATGCTACTATGCCACCAGCCAACTATCCATATTGGAGGCTACCCAGACAGAATGTAAAGTGTTGCTCTTCCATCCTGAGGGTGGTCTCATCTTGGTACAAGAGGAGGCAATGGATTGACATGTCAGAACGGGAATGAGAATCAGAACGATCAACTTTGGCTACCAGGAAGTGGCCAAAGAATTTCACAAATCTGTGCTAAATAATTGTATACAAATTTATTTGTGTACACAGAAAAGCATTTATAACTCAAATGCTTTAGAGATGTCACCTCAGATATTGTCACAGATTTTCACTTGTGCAATAAGATTTTCAGATTAAAATCAAAAAGCATAATATGACATTTAAAAGTAAATCATTCATTAGTGTGATTTTGTTTTAAATAATGGAAGCACAAGAAACAACAGGGACAGAATTGGAGAACACCAAAAACGATCATTAGATAATTCTCATCCAGTCATTGAAATGAGGCACCATGGTACGACAGTGCATCATCCAGTCAGTACTAACAGTCCTTCGCTTGAACGCTATTGCAGAAAACCAATCGCATGAGAGACCAGCACCAGTGAAAACCAGTCTGCACTGGTTAAAGTAATTGGTGCAATATTAAAGAGAAAGAACGGCTACCAAGCATTCTCTAACTGAAGCTGACCCAGGAAACCGCAAACAAGGAAGTAGGCTTGCGAGGAGGGTGCGGAGAAAGATACAAGGTCCTGCACCATGGTTTGTCCCAAGCAGCTGCATGACAGAGCACTCTTTGATCTACGGGCTGTTTCCAGGGACACACACAGACAGCTGGACATCAAGTACTGCTGGCTGTTCATCAACTCGATAAAAGACGCCCTTTGGTGCCCAAAACTTGTTGGTCTGCAATGAGGTATCCGTAGAGGAATGCTGCTGATTGGCACGTTCCAGGCTGCAAGAGTACATGCTGAGTGATACACTGAAACTTGGCACGGCCACTGCAAGGGCTTTGCGATGGACAACTACATGACAGGGTTCTTCCATTACTGCACAGAGAGGGACTGGGATGGGTGAGGATATGGTAGTGGTGTATCGCTCCAGGAACTGATGCATGAGTGGCAACAGCCCTATTGGTTCTAAAGGATGTACTCGAACACTCGCAATGCATGGAGTACGAATGTAAGAATGGAAGGCATTCCTGCAAATAGTATTTTATTATGAATAGAATTAACTTTGATATAAAAAAAATGGTACAGCAGTAGCCAAACAGGTAGGGTGAGATGATCTGTCTTCAGTAAAGGAGACAAGCCTAAACATCACTGAGACGTTTTCCCTGTTCACAGTGACAAGAGAGTGTAAAGTAGAAGAAAGGTGGCAACATACTTGAATCAAGCCCTCCTTTCTGTGGAATTCTCTGCCCAATGAAGCAGTGGAGGCTACCTCAGTAAATATATTTAAGACAAAGTTGGATAGATTTTTGCATAGAAGGGGAATTAAAGGTTATGGGGGAAAGGCAGGTAGGTGAAGAAGAGTCAATGGCCAGATCAGCCATGATCTTTTTGAATGGCGGATCAGGCTCAACAGGCCAATGGCCTACCCCTGCTCCTATTTCTCATGTTCTTATGTTTCGCATTCTGCACTCTCCCATATTCTCCAAATCTGGTTCACGAGCTGCAAAGCAGAAAGTCCATGACAACGTACATTTTTTTTATATCATAGTACTTATCTGTCACCATATAGTTCTGAGATTCCTTTTCTTGCAGGCATTTAAAGGAGAATAAAGAAATTCAACAGAATTAATGAAAAACTGAGCATAAACAAAGACTGACAAACAGCCAGTGTGCAAGATTGTGCAAGTAAAAATCATAATACTGAGAATAAGTTGTAGAGTCATTGAAGGTAGTCGTAGCTTGTGCAATCAGTTTAGAGCTGAGGTGAGTGAGGTGCATCATAAGGCCTAATCTTGCAATTAACACGTGGATTAATCATTCTGGTTGGGCTTATTGAAGAACATTGTATTAACTGCAAAATATGTAAGATAAGACAGCTATAGTACCTGATGATATTGCCTGGATCCACTTCGATTGTCCAGATGCAACGAAGATTATTGTCATACGGGAAAGGATATCCTGGGGATAGGATTCTTCCTGATGATTCACCTTTGAACTGGCCTCCACATTCAGCTAATCAGAAAATATAAAACAGAATAAATGTTTGGCAAATGTTTTTGCACATAATTATTTTTGCTCATTTAATGTTCACTGTTTTGCCTTGTTTAAAATAAAAGGTTCGAATCCATCTTGGTTTAATAGGTGTGGTGAACTATATATACCTGTCTGGACATGCCCCCCGCCCCCCCCCCCCCCCCCCGCTGACTGCTCCTGTGGCTCCTCCCACAGACCCCAGTATAAAGGCGATTGAGGCCTGAGCCCGGCCTCTCAGTCTCCAGGATGTAGTATGGTGGTCAACCACTGCTTGTTCCTTCTTCCAGTCAATAAAAGCTGATATCTCGCCTTTACATCTCAGAGAGAGTTATTGATGGTGCATCAATAGTCCATGCCTTTAGAGTCACCAAGACCCCCACCATCACTATCCTGGAGGGTGGCCATTGAGCAGAAAGATAACAGGGACAGCTAAATATACATTCAGCAACCATTTTGTTAGGCACAAAAGAGACCAAGTATGTTCATGGTCTTCTGCTGCCATAGCCTACCCACTCCAAGATTCGACATGTTGCACATTCAGAGGTGCTCTTCAGCATGCAACTGTAACAAAATCTGTTTTTAGTTTAGCAAACATGAGGAAATCTGCATGATGCTGGAAATTCAACACACACAAAATGCTGGTGGAACACAGCAGGCCAGGCAGCATCTATAAGGAGAAGCACTGTCGATGTTTCGGGCCGAGACGCTTCATCAGGACTAACCGAAAGGAAAGAGAGTAAGAGATTTGAAAGTAGTGGGGGGAGGGGGAAATGTGAAATGATAGGAGAAGACCGGAGGGGGTGGGATGAAGCTAAGAGCAGGAAAGGTGATTGGCGAAAGTGATACAGAGCTGGAGAAGGGAAAGGATCATGGGACGGGAGGACTCAGGAGAAAGAAAGGGGGAGGGGGGTGGGAAAGCATCAGAGGGAGATGGAGAATAGGCAAACAACTAAATATGTCAGGGATGGGGTAAGAAGGGGAGGAGGGGCATTAACAGAAGTTAGAGAAGTCAATGTTCATTTTTTTTGTTTATTTACTTAGAAATACAGTGAGGAATAGGCCTTTCCAGCCTTTTCAAGCCAAATGGCCCAGCAATCCTCGACAACCCTGAATTAATCTTAACCTAATCATGGGAAAATTTACAATGACCAATCAAACTACCCGCAATGTGCTTGGAATGAGGATGGTGATGCACCATCAATAACTCTCTGAGACGGGAGGCGAGATATTGGCTTTTATTGGCTGGACCACCATACTACATCCTGGAGACTGAGAGGCCGGGCTCAGACCTCAATCGCCTTTATACAGGGGTCTGTGGGAGGAGCCACAGGAGCAGTCCGCAGGGGGCGTGTCCAGACAGGCACACGTAGTTCACCACAAGACGGGAGGCGAGATATTGGCTTTTATTGGCTGGAAGTAAGAACAAGTAGCAATTGACCACCTGGAGACTGAGGGCCCGGCTCAGGCCCCAATCGCCTTTATAGCGGGGTCTGTGGGAGGAGCCACAGGAGCAGTCAGCAGGGGGCGTGTCCAGACAGGTATATGTAGTTCACCACAGAAGGTAACTAGAGCATCCAGAGAAAAGGCATGTTCAAAGATTCCTTACAGAGGACGCCGGGATTGAACCCCGAACTCTGATGCCCTGAGCTGTAATAGGGTCGCACTAACAGCTACACTGCCATGGTGCCAATTTAAGTTACCTTTCTGGCAGTTTGAACCAGTCTGGCTATTCTCCTCTGACCATTCTCATGTTTTTACCCACAGAACTGCTACTCACTGGATTTTTTTTTTGCACCATTTTCTGAAAACTAGCGTCTGCTCGGTTTGAAAATCCCGGGAAATCAGCAGTTTCTGAGATGGTGAAACCACCTCATCTGGCACCATGGTCAAAGCCATTTTGATCAAGTCAAGTCACTTTTTATTGTCATTTTGACCATAACTGCTGGTACAGTACACAGTAAAAATGAGACAATGTTACCAACTCAATTTCAAATCTATTGTATTCATAACATATGTAATATAATATTATGTTATGTTTTTTTAAAAAAACTAATAAAAAGATTGAAAAAGTATAAATTAGACAATGTTTTTCAGGACCATGGTGTTACATGACACAGTACAAAAACTACACTGAACTATGTAAGAAACAACACAGAAAAAAACTACACTAGACTACAGACCTACCCAGGACTGCATAAAGTGCACAAAACAGTGCAGGCATTACAATAAATAATAACAGGACAATAGGGCAAGGTGTCAGTCCAGGCTCTGGGTATTGAGGAGTCTGATAGCTTGGGGGAAGAAACTGTTAGATAGTCTGGTTGTGAGAGCCCGAATGCTTCGGTGCCTTCTCCTAGACGGCAGGGGGGAGAAGAGTTTGTATGAGGGGTGCGTGGGGTCCTTCATAATGCTGTTTGCTTTGCGGATGCAGCGTGTAGTGTAAATGTCCGTAATGACGGGAAGAGAGACCCCGATGATCTTCTCAGATGACCTCACTATCCGCTGCAGGGTCTTGCGATCCGAGATGGTGCAATTTCTGAACCAGGCAGTGACGTAGCTGCTCAGGATGCTCTCAATACAACCCCTGTAGAATGTGATGAGGATGGGGGCGTGGGAGATGGACTTCCCTCAGCCTTCGCAGAAAGTAGAGACACGGCTGGGCTTTCTTTGCTATGGAGCTGGTGTTGAGGGACCAGGTGAGATTCTCTGCCAGGTGAACACCAAGAAATTTGGTGCTCTTCACAATCTCCACCGAGGAACCGTCAATGTTCAGTGGGGAGTGGTCACTTGGTGTTCTCCTAGATCACATTTCTTCCCCATTCTAATGTTTGGTCTGAGCAATGGAGTCTCTTGACCATGATGACATTTCTTTATGCATTGAGTTGCTGCCACATGATTGGCGGATTAGATATTTGCATTTATGTGCAAGGGTACAGGTGTCCCTAATAAAGCGGCCACTGAGTGTATTCACACTGAGTACAGGAAAAGACAGTGGACACCCTACAACAAGTGACTCACCTCCTGCTACCCCATGATCTTGCCACTTTACAAGGCACAGGGAAGGAGGGCAATGAAATGTGTTAATTTTTCTACCTCTAAAACTTTAAACTAACTTAAAGGGAGACATGGGAGTCTGAAACGTGAGGCTAACTTCGTGCTTATTTAAAGCAAGGCTTACACATATCACATGGTAGTGTGACGACATGTGCAATTCACAAATTTGTACATATGTTATAATAAAGTATTGAAATGAACAAGAATGCATAATAATATATGTATATAACTCAAATTTTACTTAAATAGTAAATGCAGAACATAGTACTCTCCATTTGAGACCAAGACCAGAAAATATAGGAGCAGAATTTGTCCCATTGAGTCTGCTCCGCCATTTCATTATGGCTGACGCATTTTCCCCTCCCAGCCACAATCTCCTGCCTCCTCCACATATCCCTTCATGCTTGGACCAATCAAGAATCTATCAACCTTATACACACTCAGTTACCTGGCCTCCAGAGCTGCTTGTGGCAATGAATTCCCCAGATTCACCACCCTCTGGCTAAAGAATATTGTGATCATAGATTTGACAACATTTTCACAGTCCAACATTTCTCAAGAAATTCAAAATTAAACAGGATGAAGCGGCCCACTTCTCTGACATGTACCTCACTATACTAAATTCATTTTCACTTTCCCTGGTGAGAAATGGTCATGAATACCGTCTGTAAACAGTACTGCTGTGACTTGCCAGCGTACTCTAAGATCACTTTCACCAGTGAAAACGGCAGGGCAGGAGGCATATGGCTGCAGTTCCATTCACTCATTTCCAGAATTCATGTATTTATCATGTGAACATCAAAACACACAGCGAGATGCGTAATTTGACTTAACAACAAATGCTAAGGACGTGCTGGGTGCAGCCTGCAAGTGTCATCACACATTCCAGCGCCGACAGAGCACGTCCACTGCGTTCAACAAAACTACACAAGCAACAACGATGCCAATTGGCAATATGGTAGCATAGTGGTTAGTGACCCGGGTTCAGTTTCAGTCACTGTCCGGAAGGAGTTTTTATGTTCTCCCCGTAACTGCCTATTGGTTGGTAGGTTAATTGGTTATTATAAATTGTCCTGTGATTAGACCATAAGACCACAAGATATAGGAGCAGAAGTAGGCCATTCGGCCCATTGAGTCTGCTCTACCATTCAATCATGGGTTGATCCAATTCTTCCAGTCATCCCCACTCCCCTGCTTTCACCCCATACCCTTTGATGATCTGGCTAATCAAGAACCTATCTATCTCTACCTTAAATACACTCAATGACTTGGCCTCCACAGCCACTCATGATAACAAATCTCAGTTCTAAAATGACATCCTTCAATCCTGAAGTCGTGCCCTCTTGTCCTAGAAACCCCTACCATGGGAAATAACTTTGTCATATCTAATCTGTTCATGCCTTTTAATATTCAGAATGTTTCTATGGAGATCGCCCCTCATTCTCCTGAACTCCAGGGAATACAGCCCAAGAGCTGCCAGACATTCCTCGCATGATAACCCTATTAGGCCAAGAGTGAATTGGGAGTTGCTGGGTGGTGGGGTTGGAAGGGCCTTTTCACACTGTATTTCAATAAAAATAAAGAACAGCACAGAATTTACTAGGATGTTACCTGGGTTTCAGCACTTAAGTTACAGAGAAAGGTTGAACAAGTTAGGTCTCTATTCGTTGGAGTGTAGAAGGTTGAGGGGGGATTTGATCGAGGTATTTAAAATTTTGAGAGGGATAGATAGAGTTGACGTGAATAAGCTGTTTCCATTGAGAGTAGGGGAGATTCAAACGAGAGGACATGATTTGAGAGTTAGGGGGCAGAAGTTTAAGGGAAACACGAGGGGGTATTTCTTTATTCAGAGAGTGATAGCTGTGTGGAATGAGCTTCCTGTAGAAGTAGTAGAGGCCAGTTCAGTTGTGTCATTTAAGGTAAAATTGGATAGGTATATGGACAGGAAAGGAGTGGAGGGTTATGGGCTGAGTGCGGGTAGGTGGGACTAGGTGAGATTAAGAGTTCAGCACGGACTAGGAGGGCCGAGATGGCCTGTTTCCGTGCTGTGATTGTTATATGATTATATGTTATATGGTTATAATAACAAGCCCCTTCCTTCCCTCCCACCCACCCACACTGATAGCCTTCCAACAACAGGACAGACCACCTCCACGCTTCCAGTGGACTCCCTTCCCCAGTGGATTTGCAGACTCACAGAACCAGAACATGATGCTACATCACTTTACACAATTTCATTGTTTTGAAATATACCTTAGGCATTGAGTCTAAATCATAGAACTTCTCACCCAACAGCACTGTGGGAGAACCATCACTGGGATGTCTCCAGAGGCAGAAGAAGAGGCTCACCACCACCTTCTCAAGAACAGTTAAATAAGGACAATAATTGCTAGGCGTGCCAGCATAGCCCAGATCCTGAAAATCTAATTATACGTTATTTTTAATCTAGCTTGAACAAATGTGTGTTACTAAACTCAACATGTCAAAGAGAAAAAGCAAACACTATTCAAAGAGTATTAAATCTCAGAAGTATACAAAAAAGTATTTTAAAATAAGTGAAAATCAAAAAATAATTCTAATCTAATTACAGTGGCATATGTTATTTAGTCACTTGCAAATACAGATTTGCTTTGTTAGCGAAAATTGTAATATTTTAATATGTAGGTAATTTCCTTTAATTGCTGGGAGCTATAAACTTTGTCAGCATCATCATGGGCACTGGCCTTACAGGACTCTTTCAAGGCGGCATCCATCATTAAGGACCCCCATCACCCAAAACACGCCATGTTCTCATTGCTGCTATCAAGAAGGAGGTACAGAAGCCTGAAGCACACACACAATGATTCACGAACAGCTTTACCTCCTTTGCCATCCGATTTCTGAATGGATATTGAACCCATGAGCACTATCTCACTACTTTTTTATTTCTATTTTTGCACTTTATATATGTAGTATACTTATTGGAGTTCAGTTTTTTTATTATATATTGCATTGTACTGCTGCTGCAAAGACAACAAATTTCATGTAATATTCTGGTGATATTAAACCCGATTCTGAACTTTCCCATTGATCTGGCATAGTGAACTGTACGTTCCTTCGCTCACCTTTCAATGTTTCTGTAACAAGTTTCTCACATCCTGCTTAGGGGAATGGGTAGGCTACCTTTAAGCAGGCTTCTGCCAATAACTGACAAAATCAGGCGAAAAGCCAGGGCTCAAACCATCTCCTTTCTCAGCATGTGGAGCTTTAACTTTTCAACTGTCGTCACTAGGTGTTCAGATCCTCAGGTCGGGGTCAGAAACAAACCACAAACCATCATCTTAAGGGAGAAACAGGGGTATTCTAGGCCAATAAAAGCACTGCATTATTCATCTGTTGGGTTTTCAATTGATGTCAACTGCCCTTCTGGAACCAAGAAAATGTTTGCAACGGTGTTTCACCTGCTCTTGGAGCTATGCACTAGTCTCCACAAGTAATGAATCTATCATAGAGCTATGGAACATATAGTACACATTGGATTACAGTGTTGTGCAATTTATTTTACAAAAACATTGCACAACACTTTAATTTTCCAACAAAGCCTGCCTTACCTTTGCAACCTTTGTTACTTTCCTGAGCGTTAATGTACGGATTCAAGCCGACACATTTCTATAACAATTTAAATTGGAAATTACTCCACCTTTGAAATGGAAAAATCTGATATGCAGTCCTGTGCTAAAACCTTAGGCACATCTGTGGTGTTCATGGAGTCAATTTATGAAGTTTATGGAGTAAAATCTAGAGAGGTGTGAGGTGATAACTCTTCAGAAGATTGAACTTCACCCAATATAGAGTACTGTGCAAAAGTCTTAGATGCGCGCACACGCACACACAGACACACCAACCCCCCCCCCCCAAGGGTGCCTAAGACATTTGCACCGTAGGACATTTGTCAACATGGAATGGAGAATGAGTTTGTAAATCTGGCAGGAGGCAAAGGATGTTGGGAGTGGTGAGGGGGGAGCTCCTTGGGGGTCTGTGGGACAGGTGGCAGAGGATTGCCAGGGTGAGGGTGTAGAGTCACACCCAGCCCTGGGACACAAGGCAAAGTCATTTGATTTCGAACAATTGGTTTATTGATCATTACAGAATGTCTCTCTGGTGCTTCCTGCTCCCTCCCCCCTCTCCCTTCCCCTTTGACTCACTGTGATTTCCCTCTCTGTCCCCCTTTCCCAGCTATTATTCCCCTTTGCCTTGTCCCTTCCCACTCCCAGTCCACAATAGAGACCCATAAAATGGATCAGCCTTGATGAACCGTCAGACCAGACTTAATGGGCCAAATGGCTAAATCCCGCTCCTGTATCTTGTGGTCTATATATCAGAGTCAGGTTTGTCATCAGTCACATATGTCATGAAATTTGTTTTTTGCAGCAGCAGTACAGTGCAATACATAAAATTACTATAGTACTGTGCAAAAAAAAAGTCCGACGCACCCTCGCTATACATATGTACTGTACCTAAGAGTTTTGCACAGTGCTGTATAATCTGTTTTTTGGTTCAGATTGCTGGAAAAAAAATGCACTGCAGTTATGCATTGTATTTTTGGAACACTCCCCTCCCCCCCCCACCCCACCACCTCCAGCAACCTTTCTTTTTGTTTAATTAACATTGATTTTCTTTGCTGGATTAAGAACCAAAATTCTAATGTCTGTATATTTATTGGGGTAAAATACCAATTTATGATCATCTGCTTGTAAAATTGTGACCTTAAAACATTCATCCTGCCCGTTATATATGGGGCAGAATTAATTCACAGCAGGAAATGTTCAGATTATGGGTCATACACAAGATTTCAGCTGTCTGTGTGTTGTCATGATGTTGCTGTTCTGCCAGCGTTAACTACACTGCCTCTCTGCCTCTGTCTTCATGGCTTGCTGAATGCTTCTGGCTTTATGTTTTCCCTTGCTTCTGATAGTAACTTGTTGTGTTGCATGATAAAAAGCAGGAGAAAATGAGCATCTTGATGCACCATCAATAACTCACTCTGGGATGTAAAGGCGAGATATTGGCTTTTATTGACTGGAAGCACGAACAAGCAGTGAGTGACCACCATACTACATCCTGGAGACTGAGGGGCCAGTCTCAGGCCTTGATCGCCTTTATACAGGGGTCTGTGGGAGGAGCCACAGGAGCAGTCAGCAGGGGGCGTGTCCAGACAGGTATATGTAGTTCACCATACATCTCTTAGATGTTTCATTGGAAATCAGCGTCCCTAGCATACCCAAGTGCAGGAATCACAGAGACCTCGGCAATTCAGCCAAAACAAAGGATTTATTTCAGAAGAAAACCAGCAAAACACCAAGAACTCAGGCAAACTTTACAGAATCCAGACGAACTGAAATCACTTATGGTACACAGAAGAAATCGGTCTGAGTTTCACCAGACAAGGATCCATAGCGACCAAGCAAAGAGGGGTTGGCATGCCCCCCACCCCCAAAATACACTCTGGTGCACGTAGAAATTCAGGATCAATCAGACAGCCCCAGTTTCCAGATGAAGTAATAACCCCCAATGACAACAACTACAATGCAAGACATTGACAATCCCATGCTAATCCCATTACCATAATTGAATAAAAGTGACAAACACAAAGAGGGTTTAACGATCCCCATGATCCTGAAATGAGACACCTGCAACACAGAGCTGGTGCAAAGACAAACAATTAGACATAAAAGGTAAACAGTCCAAGGATCACTGTATAACAATGAGGTGACAATGAGAAAATACTATCTACATAATAACTGAATTTTTTTTTTATTTTGCTTTTAAAACATCTCCTGGTTGTGACATTGGATCTCAACACCAACAAAAAAATGAAAACTTTCAATGCCAATTAAAAAAACAATCTTACAACAGCAAAAGCCTCCTTGGAAAGTTTTCTTTATTCATTCCAAGAATTCATCCACCATATTTATTGGGGTATATTCAAAAGCCAATAGGGAAATTTAGGGCAGAGGAACAGGACCTTCAGCCCATCATCTTGTCTGCTATTCTGCCCAGTCCCATTAACCTACACCCGGATGGTCCTTTTCCTTAACTCTCCCACCTACCTCCATTGGCAGCTTGCTCCACACTTACACCACCCATTGTGTGAAGACGTTACTTCTCCATTTCCCCTTAAACAATTCATCTTTCATCCCAAACCTATAACCTCTTATTCTAGTCTCACCCAACTCAGTGGAAATAGCCTGAGTAACATGTACTAAATGGTGGAATAGTCATCACTTTGGGCCGGGGCCCTTCATTAGGGCCCAAACTTACCTGATTATCATCTTTCCCTGACAACCCTGCTCCCATTTCTCTCATGGTCCACTCTCTCCTCCTATCAGAATTCTTCTTCTTCAGCCCTTTAGTTTTTCCACCTATCACCTCCCAGTTTCTTACCTCATTCCCCCCCCCCCCACACTCGCCTACTTTCCCCCCACCTGGTTTCACCTATCACCTGCCAGTTTGTACTCTTTCCCCTCTTCATCATCTTTTTCTGGCTTCTTTCCCCCTTCCTTTCCACTCCTGACAAAGGGTCTCAGCCCGAAATTTATTACCCTCCGTAGATGCTGCCTGACCTGCTGAGTTCCTCCAGCATTTGAAATTACTCCACCTTTGAAATGGAAAGCTCTGATATGAAGTCTTGTGCTAAAACCTTAGGCACATCTGTGGTGTTCATGGAGTTAATTTATGAAGTTTATGGAGTAAAATCTAGAGAGGTGTGAGGTGAAATCTTAAAAAATCTTGGCGTGCAAATCATTGGCTAAATTGAAGGAATAAGCAAAAGAATTCACTCAATAACAAACCCATTAATCTCTAGATTGTGTTATGTATGCATGGATGCAAGAACAACAATGGAGTAGTAGGATTAAACGCATGTTAGCCATTGTACATGCTGGACAGCATACAGTCGGGGAGCGATGAACTGGGCCTGCTTCAATGAAAAGCAAGTGCACTCAAAAGCCCACACAAGAAGAGAAGACCTTCCACACATTAGAGGCTCAACCAATTCACCGCGTCAGCGATCGGCCGCAAACGCGCTCCCAGCTCCTCACAATCAATCCAACACAGTTCCCAAAGCAACAGTTGTAAGGGTAGGAGAGTGTGGTGAACTACATATATCTGTCTGGACATGTCCCCACCCCCGCTGACCGCTCCTGTGGCTCCTCCCACAGACCCCAGTATAAAGGCGATTGGAGATACAGCCCCGGCCTCAGTCTCCAGGATGCACTGTGGTGGTCACTTGCTGCTTGTTCTTTCTTCCAGCCAATAGAAGCCTGTATCTCGCCTCACGTCTCCGTGAGTTATTGATGGTGCATCAGAGAGTTTGTTGGGATTGGGTGGAGGAGGGGTCCAGTGAGGAAAGTATTATCAGTTGTCATAGGTTAGGACAGTGTTAGTTAGTATATTGAGCACAGGTTGAACAGCACTGGTGATTGATTAAGTGCTCATGGTGTCACGTGCCACTTTTAGTGTGTTCCAATAAGTATTAACGCCATACAACTGTGCACAGGCAGTCGAGCTTCACAAGAGAGGAAAAGAAAATCAAATTTTGTGGTACACAGACAGTCATGCTGCTCAGATGAATGCTGTGGTCAGTGAAACTTGATGTCCTCCTCACTCCTCCAACACTTAACCTTTACTCCACAACTTATATCGGTACAAATCTTCTGGCAGAAACGCCATCTACAAATGCTAACTAATAACTTTACCTCAGTATTTAACTAAGTATTTGAATACTAAGAGCAGCAAATCCTTGTTATCAAACTCGAGTGAGAATTCATTATCCTGACATATTAATCTCCACAGATTAATATCTATTATTTATTTACTTATTTATTGAGATACTGCAAGGCACAGGCCATTCTGGCCCTTCGAGCCATGCTGCCCAGCAATCTCCCAAATTAACCCTAGCCGAATCATGGGATATAATTATAATGCGCTGGAGGAAACCCATGTGGTCATGGGGAGAACGTATACACTCCTTACCAGCAGCGGCAGGAGTCACTGGTAATGTAAAACAATATGCTAACCACTACATTACTGCGCCACCCTATGTTCCAGTTACCGTACCAAACTTCCAGGATATTTCCAGTATTTTCAGTTATATTATCGAAATAAACTTCAAAAGCTGAATACACCAATTCAGCTCGTAATACTCAGCATTATTAAAGATCCCTCTCGTCCGTCCAGCAGTCTCTTTCCCGCTACCATCAGGAGGGACTGCAGCATTATGACAAGAACTGTTAGGATGGGAAAGAGCTTCATCCCCTAGGCTGTAACACTACTGAACTCTCTGCCACCTCCCAGGTCTCATCACATATGAAGTACCAGTAGTGTTATACTGTTTACTTTTTAACTTGTAATGTAAATGCACCTCATTATTTGTTAATTTACTCGTGGTAATATTGCGGTATTATTTGTGGTAATAAATAGTGGTTGGTGCGTGGAATGCACTGCCTGAGTCAGTGGTGGAGGCAGACACACTAGTGAAACTATTAGACAAGTATATGGAGGAATTTAAGGTGGGGGTCACATGGGAGGCAGGGTTTGAGGGTTGGCACAACATTGTGGGCCGAAGGGCCTGTAATGTGCTGTACTATTCAATGCTTCTATGTTCTATGTTCTATTCTTTTATGCATTGAGTGTGAGTTATATGTACTGGGTTGTGCACATTGGTCCGGAAGAACGTTGTCTGGTTTGAATGTGTCCGGCTGAATGACACTAAACATGTGACACTCTGCATGTATACACATGAATGACAATAAACATATGCACTAAACCTGTGACACTATACATATGTCTGGTTGAAGTGTACTAAACGTGTACTAAACATGTGACACTATACTTGTGTACAGCTGAATGACACGAAACATGCACTGAACATGTGACATTATACATATATACAGATGAACGACACTAAACTAACTTGAACTTGATAAACATACAAATTACTATCAAGTCAAGTCAAGCTTATTGTCATTTAACTGTACACACGTATACCGTCAAACGAGACTCCTCTCCAAGCCAGGGTATAAAACGCAGTAGTACACAGATACGCAATAACTTAGGAAAGTAAGGACAAAATCTACAGATGAATTAAACATAGATAAACAGAGTAAAGTGCATAAATTAAATATTGTAAGGTACAGAACAAATTAACCAGTGATACTTCAAATGTGATGCAGCAGGGAGTTCAGAAGCCTTATGCTGCAAAAACTTACAACACTCAATTAATAACCAACTGGGAAAGAGCAGAATATTATTAATTGTTTACAAGGCAGAGACAACCATTTCACAACATATACCCCTCACGAAAAGCCACAAGCCTCATTTCAATGCTGCATCCATTTAAATAGATACAAAAGGCCCTAAATGGCTACAATTAACACTAATTGATACAAATCACATTGATACAATCAACACTCAGTTCAAAATGACTGTCATTTTTACATCAAATAAATTGTTAATAGTAACTGCTGTTGACAGACTGTTAACTTCTGTGCAAAATTTAGCCCTTCATTGTGCGACTGATAACTTTTAACATGCATTATATTTCCTGCATGAAGACGACTTTAGCATTCCTATGTAAAGATGAGTTTATTTATTTATAGATTTAGACATAACAGTATGAAACAAGCCCTTCCAGCCTCACCAGCAAACCACCTAGTTAACACTACCCGAATCACAGGACAACTTACAATCACAAACAAGAGAAAATCTGCAGATGCTGGAAATCCCAGCAACACCCACAAAGTGCTGGAGGATCTCAGCAGGCCAGGCAGCATCTATGGAAAAGAGTACCAATTAGGGTCCCCGAACTTTTTTATGCCATGGACCAATACCGTTAAGCAAGAGGTCTAGGAACCCCTGTAGCGGTACATGTCCAGACTGTGGGGAGAACGTGGAGCACCTGGAAGAAACCAATGCACACAAGTGGAAAAGATATAAACTTCTTACAGCCGGCACTGGAACTGAACTCTGAATTCTGGACTACCCGCAGTTAATAGCATCATGTTAACCGCTACACTGCCTCTGCCTCCATGGTACTTGGTAAACTTTGGAAGGGGCTATTATCAGGACTAAAGAGATTAAAGATTGGCTGTAACACGTACAACACGCTGGAGGAACTCAGCAGGTCGGGCAGCATCTGTGGAAACGAGCAGTCAACGTTTCGGGCTGAGACCCTTTGTCAGGACTGAAGAGGGTGGGGGCAGGGCCCCTGTAAAGAAGGTGGGGGGGGTGGGAAGGAGAAGGCTGGAAGGTGTCAGGTTAAAAACCAATCAGAGGAAAGATCAAGGGGTGGGGGAGGGGAAGCAGGAGGGGATAGGCAGGACAGGTGAAGAAGGAATGTAAGGTGAAAGCACTGTGTAGTAGAAGAAGGCAGCATTTGCTGTATTTGTCATGTGTACATCGAAACATAGCATGATATGCATCATTTTTACACCAATGACCAACATATTCCAAGGATTGTGCAGGAGCTGGCCACAAGCGTTTCCATGGTTCTGGTGCCAACATAACATGACCACAACTCACTTTCCTTAACTGCATATTTTGCTATATATTTAATATTTCATTAATATAATAAGAATAATAATTCATTATGGGTTTTAGGTAAAAATGCATTAACGCCACATGATACACTTGTGTCTCGCTTAAAGGTGAAGTTAGCCCAGCAACCTCGAACTATTTCATCCTCCCTTTAATAAATTTAATGTTTTGAGGTTACAAAATATATCACATATTTTTAGAATGTGGGGAAAAAACCAAATCACCTGGAGTAAAACTACATCATCATGGGGAGAACATACTGGCACAAGCTCCTACAGACAGTAGTGGCAATTGAACCAGAACCAGTGATTGCAGCTGCTGTGAGGTAATTGCACTAACTGCTACATTACCTTGTCGTCCTGCGAATGCTAAAACTATGTTTTGCAGAAATATTTTATGCTTCATTTTTCTTCTATATTATATCAAAAAAACTTTCTATCTTCAGTGGATACTTGCTCAGTATGACAAGGTATGTTTCTTACCAATGCATGATGGAAGTGGATAATCCCAGGCTCTTCGCTCTCCAGTCATACATTTCAGGATACTGCTTCCATGCAGAGTGTAACCTGGGTTACAACCGTAGGAAATAGTGCTTCCAGCAAAGTGGCCCTGGTCGCTAATTTTGTATCCAAACTGAGGCACACCAGGTTCTTCACAGTGCGAGAGCTCGAACCCTGAAATGGGCCACACAATAAACTGAAATTATTGAACCAAGCAGATCCAACCTTGACAAAAAAAAATGGAAATGTCAGAGGATATTGCATCAAAGTTTAGAGATGAACTACCAAGGAATGAAAGCTTTATCCACTTGACTTATAAAAGTCAAATAAGAATGAATTTTCACTTAGAAAAATTGAACTCCTTAAATACAACAGCACCAAATTATTCTAAAGACAGGTTCTTCTTTAATATAAAATAGCTTATGGCATTAAAGTCAGATGACATTCTTTGATCTTTTAATTCAGTTATATATGCCTTCTAACTTATTTAGATTTTTGTGTACACCATTTTAAGTTCAAACTTATATTTATCACATATAAATATAATACTTATAGAGTCATAGAGACTCAATACAGAAGTAGGCCCTTCAGTCCATCTAGTCTGTATCAAACCACTTAAACAGTCTTGTCCACCGACATGCACCGGGATCATGGCCCTCCATACCTCTACCATCCATGTACCCATCCAAACTTCTCTAAAACGTTGAAATCTAGCTCGCATGCATCACTTGTGCTAGTGCAATTACAATAATTATAACTATTACTCTAATAATAAGCATTTATGAGCTTATTTTATCCCAGCTTTTTTTAATATCATTCGTGTCTCCAGGCATTTCTGAAGATAACTGTTGATAACTTCTGCTCTCTTTGAGGTCATTAGTTTGGATTCTTATCCTGCCATCAGCTCAAACTTCATCACTAAATTAGTTACAGAAGTCAAAGGAACGCAATCTGCAGAGGGAATCCTGGAACGTTTTTAATTGCACACTCACAAGTTTTTTTTTCCAAAGTTTAAAGTTCGAAATAAGTTTATCATTACAGTACATATGCATATGTCACCATATACTATGTTGAGATTTGTTTTCTTGATTCAAAATTGTTTAATGTAATTTCCAGTATGCAAATGTAAAGGAGAACAATACAATTGTTATTCCAGATCTGATGTAGCACAATGAGATAAAAAACACAGTAAATATAAATACATAAGATAGCTTTTATATATATATATGTCCAGAAAGTGACATGAGGCACAGGAATGTCTGTACATAATTTGACTCTGAGAGGGAATGGTAAATTAGTGTTGGTGGGTGGTGTGGAGGGTAGGTTAGCGGGAGGTGGTGTTGATCAGGCTTACTGCTTGGGTAAAGTAACTGTTTTTGGTCCTGGTGTGGATGCTATGTAGCCTCCTCAATGATGGGAGTGGGACAAACAGTCCATGAACAGGGTGGGCGGGATCCTTCATGATATTACTGGCCATCCTCCGACACCTTTTTTGTATAGGTGCCCTTGGTGTTGCCAATGATGTCTTGGGCAGTTTCCTCTCCTTTCTCTCGACTGCAATGCAATTTCTGTACCATGCAGTAATGCATCTGTAGTGTCGTGAGTGTGGATTACATAGTCTAGCTCTTTTCAGTCTCCTCAGAAAGTAGAGGCATTGGTGAGCTTTACTAATTGTGTAGGATGTGCCGCGGGACCACGAGGACGTGCACTCCCAGGAGTTTGAAACTGCTCACACTGTTGTATCACCAATGTAAAGAGGGATGAGAGTGGTGTGAGTTCTTGCAGGCATTTATAGGAAAATACAATAATAATTGTGAAAATCAATAAATAACAAAGCAAGACTCATATTCTGTGTGTGCTGCTTTGGATTTCCAGCATCTGCAGAATTTCTTGCGTTAATAAATAACAAAGATTGACAATCAACAAACGTGCAAAAGAAGACAAATGTGCAAATAATTAAAAATGTAAATAAACAATACTGAGTTGTATAGTCTCTGAAAGTGAGTTTATAGATTGTGGAGTCAGTTAAGTGTTGAGGTGTATGAAGTTATCCAAACTGGTTCAGGATCCTGATAGGGTTCTGAAGGTACTAAATGTTGGGTAACAACAGTTAATTGCAGATTAATAACTGTTCCTGAACTTGCTGTCATGGACACTAATGCTCCTGCACCACAATGCTGGTAGCGAGAAGAGAGACTGGCCTGTATGATTTTATTTGTGAGTCTGCAATAGTCAAAGTCAGAAATATGAGCTGAAATCTTTCAATTTTAGAGGTGTAATTCCCTAATTTATCAGTTGTATGAGACATTCACTTTCATTAAGAGAATCATCTTATAGATAGATTGGACGTGGAGAGGATGCTTCCAAGAGTGGGAGAGCCTAGGACCTGAGGGTGCAGTCTCAGAATGGTAGGAGATCCCTTTAGAACAGAAATGAGGAGGAATTTCTTTAGCCAAAGGGTGGTGAATCTGTGGAATTCATTGCCGCAGATAGCTATGAAGCCCAAGTCATGGGGTACATTTAAAGTGGAGATTGATAGGCTCATCATTATTAAGGCTATCAAAGGTAATGAGGAGAAGCAGAAGAAAGGGATTGAGAAGGAAAGTAAATCAGTCACAGAGCAAAGTTGATGGGCTGAATGGCCTTCTGGCCGAAAGAGAAGGTCGAAAACCAAAGACTGTGAGCTTCTGAGAAATGACCCGAGATGGTGATGAACTCTGATGCAAATTCAAATCACTTTGTTATAATTCTCTGATCTTGTTTAAATGTCTTTAAAGAGTGGTGTGCTTTAAAGAGTTATGCAAGTTGATTTGACATACACCGATGACATGGTGGAATTTTGGAAACACCTGAATGCCTTCTGCTTTAGCTAATGTAGCAATATGCTGCACTTTTTATAATGATGCCAAGAAATTCTCATTGTCACCTTTTCTCGTGACTCAACCTCGGAGTGCATTTTGTACTGTACTTCAATTATAATAAGCCTTTCAGATTTTTAATGGACAATATATAAAAAGACTAATTTCATCACTCTTCCTGGATGCTCTTTGAGGCTGAACCATCAGCAGATTTTCCATTTGATTTGCTCATTAGATTGTTTTTAGACCATGCACCATTAACACTACCTATCCCCACCTTTTAATATCCGAGAGCCCAAGGTCAAGTACTAAAGGCTTGGAGGCCACCTGCCCGAGAGCCTGTGAGGGTGGATGAGTGGTGTTGTGATAGCCAGTAGAGTTATTCTTATGACACTCAGTTAGCCACATGGGAGGAGTTCACATACTCTTCAAGCAGATCAATAAAGTTCAGTTCAATATCTGGCATTCTGGCACCTTGATGTGCTCTGCACTTTCCTTCAAAATTGAACACAACAGATGGGAGGGGGGCAAGGGGCTTGATTTGCTCTTCTTGCTTTGTATTGTGTCTATTGTTGTTATTGTTGCGTGTGTTATTCTGCTTAATGTAGTGGGAATGCTGTCTAGACATTGGAAAGTGTGGCAACAGTTGCAGGTTGCCTCCAGAACATCCTTGGATACGTAGGCTGTTAATGCAAATGAACATTTCACTGTATGTTTCGGTGTATATGTGATAAATAAATATGACTCTGAATTTGGAGATTACCAATCACTGTGGTGAACTACGTATACCTGTCTGGACACGCTCCCCCGCTGTCTGCTCCTGTGGCTCCTCCCACAGACCCTGGTATAAAGGCGATCAGAGCCTGGGCCCTGCCCTCAGTCTCCAGGATGCAGTGTGGTGGTCAATTGCTGCTTGTTCTTTCTTCCAGCCAATAAAAGCCTATATCTCGTCTCACGTCTCGGAGAATTATTGATGGTGCATCAAATACCAAAGTCAAAGTCCAAAGTCCAGGTAAAATTTAATACCAAAGTACGTATGTGTCACCATATACTTCCTTTGAGATGCTTTTTCTTACAGGTATTCACAGTAGAAAAAAGAAATACTACACACAAGGAAAGACTGACAAACAACCAATGTGCAAAAGAAGACAACTGTACAACTCAGACCGGGTGCAGGCTATTCTTGAGAACGAGGGCATGAACTCAGATGTAGTGGTCCATGTAGGGACCAACGATGTAGGTAAGGGGAGTGAGGGGATCCTGCTTAGAGAGTTCAGGGAGTTAGGAGTGAAGCTGAAATGCAGGACCTCCAGGGTGACAATCTTGGGATTGCTACCTGTGCCACGTGCGAGTGAGGCGAAGAATAGAATTATTATGCACATTAATACGAGGCTGAGAGCATGGTGCAGGAAGGAAGGGTTCAGGTTTTTGGATAATTGGTCTTTGTTCCAGGGACATTGGGATCTGTTTCGAAGGGACAGTCTACATCTGAACCGGAGGGGTACTAACATTCTTGCAGGAGTGTTTGGCAGTGCTGCTCGGGGGGGTTTAAACTAGATGTGCAGGGGGCAGGGATCCAGATCCAGAGGGTTGGTCAGAAGGAGCATGGGGTTAAATGTGTAGAAGGTTTGGGTGATCTTGAGAAGGTCATCAAAATTCAGGGTGTAGTTAGCCCGATGGAAGTTCAAGGAGCTGGATTAGGTACAGTAGACAGTGTTTTAAGCAAAGAGAGGAGGAATGGGCTAAGAATTCTATACTTGAATGCGCGTAGTGTCAGAAATAAGACAGATGAGCTTGAAGCTCAGATGAAAATGGGGAACTACGATATTGTTGGGATAACGGAGACATGGCTGCAAGGGGAACAGGCCTGGGAATTGAGTGTACCAGGGTATACGTGCTATCGTAGAGACAGAAATATGGGAAGAGGGGGTGGGGTGGCCCTGTTGGTGAGGAATGAGATTCAGTCCTTAGCAAGAGGTGACTTGGGAACAGGGGAAGTAGAGTCTGTGTGGATTGAGCTGAGGAACAGTAAGGGTAAAAAGACCCTAATGGGTGTTGTGTACAGGCCCCCAAACAGTAGCGTGGATATTGGGTACAAGTTGATTAGGGAGTTAACATTGGCATGTGCTAAAGGTAATGCAGTCGTTATGGGAGATTTCAATATGCAGGTGGACTGGGAGAATCAGGTAGGTGCTGGACCCCAGGATAGGGAGTTTGTGGAGTGTCTAAGGGATGTATTTTTGGAACAGCTTGTGCTTGAGTCAACCAGGAACGAGACTATTTTGGAATTGGTGATGTGTAATGAACAGGAATTGATAAGTGATCTTGAAGTAAAGGAGCCATTAGGAAGTAGTGATCATAACATGATAAGTTTTTATCTACAATTTGAGAGGGATAAGGGCAGATCAGAGGTGTCAGTGTTGCAATTAAATAAAGGAGACTACGGAGCCATGAGGGAAGAGCTGACCAAAGTTAAATGGGTGGATGCCCTGGCAGGAAAGACAGTGGATCAGCAGTGGCAGATATTCTTGGGCATAATACAAAAGATGCGAAAGCAGTTCATTCCAATGAGAAGGAAGGATTCAAAGAGGGGGAAGGGGCCACAGTGGTTGACAAAGGAAGTCAGAGATTGTATAGCATTAAAGAAAAAGAAGTATGACAGGGCTAAGATGAGTGGGAATACAGATGATTGGGAAAGTTTTAAGGAACAGCAGATCTTAACTAAAAAAGCAATACGGAGAGAAAAAATCAGGTATGAGCTCAGTCTAGCCAGGAATATAAAAGGGGATAGCAAAAGCTTTTTTAGCTATGTGAAGAGAAAGAAGATAGTTAAGAACAATGTTGGCCCCTTGAAGAATGAATTGGGAGAAATTGTTATGGGAAACAGGGAAATGGCAACAGAATTTAATGCATACTTTAGATCTGTCTTCACCAGGGAGGACACAAACAATCTCCCAGATGTATGGATGGGCCAGGGTCATAAGATATCAGAGGAATTGAGACAGATTGACATTAGGAAAGAAACTGTGATGAGTAGACTGGTAGGACTGAAGGCTAATAAATCCCCGGGTCCAGATGGTCTGCATCCGAGGGTTCTAAAAGAGGTGGCTCAGGAAATTGCGGATGCATTGGTAATCATTTTCCAATGTTCCTTAGATTCAGGATCAGTTCCTGAAGATTGGAGAGTGGCTAATGTTATCCCACTTTTCAAGAAGGGAGGGAAGGAGAAAACGGAGAACTATCGCCCTGTTAGCCTAACGTCAGTCGTGGGGAAGATGCTTGAGTCCATTATTAAGGACAAAATAGTGGCACATCTTGATGGCAGAAATAGGATTAGGCCGAGCCAGCATGGATTTACCAAGGGCAAATCATGCTTGACTAATCTGTTGGAGTTTTTTTTTTTAACTTTTTTTATTGCATTTTTAAATGATTACAAAGTATGAAAAAACAATATATATATATAACCCTTACCCCCTCCCCTTAACCCCTCCCCCCTAACTGCCCTATAGAAAAAAAAAGAAAGAAAGAAAGAAAGAAAGAATGCCTGGTTGTTGGAAGATCTCCACATGCTCCATGGAATTCGTAATAACTTTAATATGTATATTTATTTCTTTCTCCTAATAACCAATTGTTTCATCTTCAGAGCATCTATATATTTAACTCCTGTTGGAGTTTTTTGAGGGTGTAACAAGGATGTTAGATGAGGGTAAGTCAGTGGATGTTGTGTACCTAGATTTTCAGAAGGCATTCGATAAGGTGCCACATAGGAGATTGGTGAGTAAAATCAGAGCTCATGGCATTGGGGGCAGGGTTTCAACATGGATAGAAAACTGGTTGGCAGATAGAAAGCAAAGGGTAGCAGTGAATGGGTGTTTCTCGGACTGGCTGGAGGTGACTAGTGGGGTACCACAGGGCTCTGTATTGGGACCACAGCTCTTTACGACTTATGTCAACGATTTAGATGAGGGCATTGAAAACTATATCAGCAAGTTTGCTGACGATACTAAACTGGGTGGCAGTGTGACATGCGAAGAGGACGTTAGGAGAATACAGGGAGACTTGGATAGGCTGGGTGAGTGGGCAGATACTTGGCAGATGTCATTCAATGTGAATAAATGTGAAGTTATCCACTTTGGAAGCAGGAACAAGAGGGCAGAGTATTGTCTGAACGGTGTAGAGTTAGGTAAGGGAGAAATGCAAAGAGACCTAGGAGTACTAGTTCACCAGTCAATGAAGGTGAATGAGCAAGTGCAACAGGCAGTGAAGAGGGCAAATGGAATGTTGGCCTTTGTTACAAGGGGAATTGAGTACAAGAGCAAGGATGTCCTTTTGCATTTGTACAGGGCCCTGATGAGACCACACCTGGAATATTGTGTACAGTTTTGGTCTCCAGGTTTAAGGAAGGACATTCTGGCAATTGAGGCAGTGCAGCATAGATTCACTAGGTTGATTCCTGGGATGGCAGGGCTGTCTTACGCAGAGAGATTGGAGAGATTGGGCTTGTACACGCTGGAATTGAGGAGATTGAGAGGGGATCTGGTTGAAATGTTTAAGATAATTAAAGGACTTGATAGGATTGAGGCAGGAAATATGTTCCAGATGTTGCGAGAGTCCAGTACCAGGGGGCATGGATTGAGAATAAGAGGTCAGTTATTTAAAACAGAGTTGAGGAAGAGCTTCTTCTCCCAGAGAGTTGTGGAGGTGTGGAATGCACTGCCTCGGAAGACGGTGGAGGCCAATTCTCTGGATGCTTTCAAGAAGGAGCTAGATACATATCTGATGGATAGGGGAATCAAGGGATATGGGGACAAGGCAGGGACTGGGTATTGATAGTGAATGATCAGCCATGATCTCAGAATGGCGGTGCAGACTCGAGGGGCCGAATGGTCTACTTCTGCACCTATTGTCTATTGTCTATAACTATGTAGTAAATAAACAAACAAATAAACAAATAACTAAATAAATAATACTGAGAACATGAGTTGTAGAGTCCTTGAAAGTAGGTCCATCAACATTGAAGCAAACATGAGGAAATCTGCAGATGCTGGAAATTCAAGCAACACACACAAAATGCTGGTGGAACACAGCAGGCCAGGCAGCATCTATTGGGAGAAGCACTGTCGACGTTTCGGGCCAAGATGTCGACAGCGCTTCTCCCTATAGATGCTGCCTGGCCTGCTGTGTTCCACCAGCATTTTGTGTGTGCTCCATCAACATTGAAATTCTTTTTCTTTCAGGCATTTACAAGAAAATAAAGAAATCCAATAAGATTTATGAAAAACTAGACATAAATAAATTCTGACAAACAACAAATGAGCAAAGAAGACAAACTTTGCGAGGAAAATATATATAAATAAATAATACTGAGAACATGATTTGTAGAGTTCTTGTTAATTGAGTCCATAGCTGTGGAGTTGAAGAGAATGAAGTTATCAACATGTGTTTTGGAGCCTGAAGGTTGCAGTATAATAACTATTCCTGAACTCCACAGATGCTGCTGAAACTCTCATCCACACACTTGTTAATACTATCTTTTATTATTCCAAAGCATTCCTGGGAATCCCCCTTCTTTCCTTTTCCACTTCTGTGCTGTCTTTACGACAGTTATTTAGTTTATAATATTTTCGCTTAGTAATTCATTCAATAGTATTTTCTAGTTAGAATTAGAAGTGTTTAAAGTGTATTCATTGCATGTAAAATATATCGGCATGCGATGACGTCACATCCGGTTTCGCCGCGTCTTGTGGGAAAACACCGGTTTGAAATTAGCGCGAGGGTGGGGGCTTTCCACGAGGCTCACCTGAGCAGAAGCAGTTTTGCTGGCATGAGAAATCACAGTGAGAGCAACGCTGTAAGTTAATAGATAGTCGATATATTGAACTAAGATGTTAATGCCGATCCTGTTAGAAGTAACGACGGTAGATAATGTTTATGCTTTCGTTAGTTAAAGAGTCGCGGATAGTTTGCATGGAAGTGTATTTAAAGTAGTCAATGGAGCAGGTAAACTCTCCCTGTATACTGCACCTTAGTGTAATGTAGTTATAGTCACCTTTGCAAGTATTTACACTTGAAATGTGATATTAAGTAAGGAACAAATACTGTATCAATCTTGTATTGTTTTATCAACAGTTTTCACCATATGTTAATGTGAAGAGTGAACAGTAAATGGTTAATCTTACTGCGATCTGGTTTGCATTGGCTGTGGTTTATCCGGACGTTAAATTCGGCGTTTCGTTACACCCGAAGGAGAACGTTACAGTGAAAAAGCGGCATTATCAGGTGTTTCAAGTGCTGCAATGTCAGCTCAATCCAGCATCAAGTCGACGCCGCCCAGCGACAAGGGCAGTAAACCGACATCAAGTAAGCCCACCCGGGCGTTATCAGGTGTTCCAAGTGCTGCAATGTCAGCTCGATCCGGGATCAAGTCGATGGCGCCCAGCGACAAGGGCAGTAGAACGACATCAAGTAAGTCCGCACAGGCAAAAGCCAAGGCAGAAGCCGCCAAGGTGCGACTGCATTACGCCAGACAAGAAGCAGTTTTGAAAATGAAACTGGCCACCAGAGAAGCCGAAATCCAGAAAGAAGAGGCTGCCAGAGAAGCCGAAATCCAGAAAGAAAGGGCCGCCAGACAAAGAGAAGAGGCTGCCAGAGAAGCCGAAATCCAGAAAGAAAGGGCCACCAGAGAAGCCGAAATCCAAAGAGAAGAGGCTGCCAGAGAAGCCGAAATCCAGAAAGAAAGGGCCGCCCGAGAAGCCGAAATCCAGTTGGAAATGGCAAAAATATCGACAGAGTTGCAAGTGCTGCAGCTAGAAAGAGAAGAAGCTGCTGCCATGGCGGAAGCAAAGTACATAGAAGAAGCTGAAGGGTCGCGTGATCTGACCGCAGCAAGATCTACTTTAGAAAGGACCAGACTGGAACGCACAAGCGACTATGTACAATCTCAAATAGACAGGCAGGCTCGTCTCCCCTCTCCATACGTATTCGATAACTTCCCCAGCTACGAGGAACCTCAGAGAGTCACGATTGCATCACATCCATACGAGGAAGGAAATTTACCCTCACGGCTCCGTGATGAAGTCAAGAATGAAAGAACCGACAACGCTCCTTCACCCCCACAACAGGACGGCGGGGAGGGAGAGGTTCACTCCAGGACAACAATTGTCAGCTCGAACTGTACAGAAGTTTGCGGTCAAACTCAGTCAAGCCGTTCTTGTTCCGAGATCTGCCTCACTGAGGTGTACCCTAAAGAAGCACAACAAGACATTACCAAGCGTAAAGTAACCGACGAGACGCTAGGTCAGTCAGTTTTTGTTCAAACCGAGCACGGAAACAAACTTGCACAATCAGCTCAAGATACCATTTCTTTAAAACCCAAAGACACCAAGGTCTTCAGAGATGAAGCAAATAATGGGGTTGCCCCATTGCCTATCAGAGAACCATGCCAGCGCTCACCAGATAACAAAGAGCAGGCAGTCAAACGGTTCACGTCCTTACGGAAAACCCAGAAAAGGAAACCTGAGATGCAGCAACGCACCCGATTGGCCCACGAGGTACTGTGCACCCTAATGGCAGAGGTCACAGCCATTATAAACGCACAATCATTCCTACCTGTGTCCTCTGACCCAGAAAACCCCTTCATCCTTTCGCCATCAATGCTCCGTACACAGAAGGCAGGAGCACCTCCTCCACCAGGAGACTTTTCAGACAAGGATTTGTACACAAAGCAATGGAGACAAGTCCAGGCTCTGGCAAATCAGTTCTGGCCTCGCTGGAGACAAAAATATCTACCCTCGTTGCAACAGAGACAAAAGTGGACAGAACCCCGAAGGAATCTTCAAGTTGAAGACTTAGTCCTGCTCAGGGACAAGCAAGTCGCTCGCAACAGCTGGCCAACGGCCAGAATCACTGCTACATTCCCTAGCGAGGATGGACATGTCAGGAAGATCGAATTGAAGACTACCGACCTAGGCGATGTGAAAATTTACCAAGGGCCAGTTACAGAAGTTATTCTACTTCTACCCAATGACTGATTAAGAGACTAAGTTTTGTACTCTGCTCATTGTGACCTTACGAAGGTCAAGCGGGGAGTGTGCTGTCTTTACGACAGTTATTTAGTTTATAATATTTTCGCTTAGTAATTCATTCAATAGTATTTTCTAGTTAGAATTAGAAGTGTTTAAAGTGTATTCATTGCATGTAAAATATATCGGCATGCGATGACGTCACATCCGGTTTCGCCGCGTCTTGTGGGAAAACACCGGTTTGAAATTAGCGCGAGGGTGGGGGCTTTCCACGAGGCTCACCTGAGCACAAGCAGTTTTGCAGGCATGAGAAATCACAGTGAGAGCAACGCTGTAAGTTAATAGATAATCGATATATTGAACTAAGATATTAATGCTGATCCTGTTAGAGGTAACGTCGGTAGATAATGTTTATGCTTTCGTTAGTTAAAGAGTCGCGGATAGTTTGCATGGAAGTGTATTTAAAGTAGTCAATGGAGCAGGTAAACTCTCCCTGTATACTGCACCTTAGTGTAATGTAGTTATAGTCACCTTTGCAAGTATTTACACTTGAAATATGATATTAAGTAAGGAACAAATACTGTATCAATCTTGTATTGTTTTATCAACAGTTTTCACCATATGTTAATGTGAAGAGTGAACAGTAAATGGTTAATCTTACTGCGATCTGGTTTGCATTGGCTGTGGTTTATCCGGACGTTAAATTCGGCGTTTCGTTACACCCGAAGGAGAACGTTACAACTTCCTACCAGCTTTATCATGCAAACCTCTTTTATGTAAACATGTGCTGCCTGCTAGAGCTGCCTGTAGAGTTTTAAAATTCTCTCTGTGTCTGCAGTCTATTCAAGCCCTTCAAAATGCCCAGTCGTCCTGACCTCCATTATAGCCCCAATTTCGTTGTTCCACCACTGGCAGCTGTGCTTCTGACCTGAGAGCATCCTCACATCAGCCATTACTCTCTGCCTTGGTGCAGCATCCTCTCATAATATAAGAAAGCTATAGCATTACTATATCAGGTCAGTATCAATGTGGGGCTTGTATGAGTCCAGGACAAAGAAATGTGCAGGAAGAGTCAATCCGGACATACCCACCCTGTAGATAGCACATTAAGGCCATTAAAACAAAATCATCACGCACAATCTTAAAATCTAGGAGGTTAATCTAATCAATTTTTCCAGTTAGCCCCCACCCCTTTCTATGTATTACCCCCATCTCTACACTTTAAACTACTTTTTATAATGCTGTTTTCTTTGCAAAGATATGCTAGTATCTATCTACTTAAGTAAATTTTATTTCACATCCATCTTTTAACATCTAACTTCATCAGCTATTTTTTTCATACTTCATAAATATTATATTTTATTGCTATTCTTTATTTTTATTTAATTCTTATAATGTTTTACTCTTTACGTGCTGTTGCAAGAATGTTGTTGCTCTTATTTGCATGTTGCACCCTGGTCAACACACCACAATCAATTCCAAATTCATACATATGCCGAATAAAAGTGATCCTTGATTCTTTCACCATAAAGCCAAAGATTCAGAGATACTTTTACCAAACCTCATCACTACTGTATCTCCTTTTCCTTCTTTAAAATGCCCTTTAAAACTTAATTGACTGTTCCAATATCTCCTGAGACAGCACAATCAAATTATGCTTCCTCACATGCCTGTGAATCAAAAGAGATATTTTATTAAATTAAATCCCCTAGAAACTTCAAGTTTTGATTTTACTCTAGCTGAGCTCTGCATTCAGAATTCAAATTTGTATAAATATTAATTACTTAGTAAGGACTAGTCATGTTATAACTCAGCAATAAATCTTTTTTAAACCTCTATTGTTCTTACAGAATAAAAAGAAACAAAAACACAATACATGTCATTCATAAGTTGAAAATATAACAAAGTTGAAGAAAAAAAAAATTGGAAAACAAAAGAAAAAAAATATCAAAAAAAAGACACAACCATCCCACTGTGAAAAAAAAGCAGTCAGTTCAGTTCATTACTTTCAACATCTTGAACATTATTCTCCAGGAACTTGTAAAAAATGTTCCATATTTCTCAAAATTTGTCTAGTTTGTTTTTTGTAATATAACTTATCTTTTCCAGAGCAAGATAAGAAGTCATTCCTTTCAACCTTTGTTAGAGTCCACTGGTTGATGGTTTCTTCCATGAATAGGCTATGCAGCGTTTAGCTTCCAAAAAACAAATGTTAAGCAGAGACCTTACATTTTTGGAGGTTACAAAGTCATTTGGATAAATATTCAGAATACATAATTTAGGATTGAGGGGCAACTTTTTCCCAATAATCTGACTAATCAATTCCAGCACCTTCTTCCAGAAGCAGATTATCCGGGGGCACTCCCACATACAATGAAACAGAGACCCCTTTTGATGGTTACATTTAATGCAAGTGTCTGGAATGTTGGGGTTAAAATGATGCAATCTGACTGGAGTAACGTACTGTCTGGTTATCCATTTATATTGTAATAATTTAGAGTGAGTGTTCACTGATTGGGTTTGAGCTAAGGGACAAGCTTCTGACCATTATTTTTAAAATAGATTCTCATTCAAATTAATTCTCCATGCTTGAAGTATGTTGTTTGATGACTCTGTGCATTTGCTTGCAAATAAATTGTATAGTACAGTAGCATGTCCCCTAGCTTCAGGTAAGTTCAGAGTGATGTCTTCAAGGGTAGATAAAGGAGGGAATTTCAAACTGTAACCTTCCCTGGACATAATAAAACTTCGCACCTGAAGGTACTTAAAAAAGTGTTTTGTTGGAATTCCATATGTTGCCTTGAGTTCTTCAAATGACATAAATGTATCACCCCTATAAAAATCAGACACCTTTACTATGCCTCGGGTCGCCCAAGTTTTAAAACCAGGGTCTGCTCTGCCAGGCCTAAAGCCATCATTACCAAAGATGGGGGTAAGCTGGGATAACTGTGATGTCTCTCCCAAATATGCGACAGCATCATGCTAAATCATCATTGTACTTTTTAAAAAAGGATTTTTAGTTTGTTTAATCAGTTTTTTTCTTATCTGCTGAATACAAATAAAGATCTAGAGGGATATTGATCGACTGGTATTCCATTGAGACCCAAGTAGGGGAGTGATCCTTAACAAAGTAGAACATTCCTGCTCTAATTTGAGCCGCCCAGAAATACCATATCAGATTTGGTAGCTGTAGGCCGCCTCTATCATATGGCAAATATAATAGAGAAAGCCTGAGTCTTGGATGTCTATTATTCCAGATAAAGTTAGAAAAAACTTTCTTCAATAAATAAGAGAAAGATGATAGAGGAGAAAATGGGATAGATTGATAAAGGTAAAGGAACTTTGGTAAAATTGACATTTTTAGAATGTTTACGCATCCAATCAGAGATATAGGCAATTTCAACCATCTGTTTATAAGTTGAGTTACTGAGTCTGTGAGAGGATTATAATTAGTTGGGATAATTTCATCCATAGTAGGAGTGATTTTAACACCCAAGTAAGTAAAACTCTGTACTGACACCATGAATGGAGTTTGAAATGAGGGATTAAGTTTCTCATCTTTATCCATGAATAATATTACTGATTTATTGTTGTCTATTTTATAGCCTGCAAAAGTACCAAAAGTACTTATCAGGTCAGTTAAGGCAGGTTATGTTTGTTTCAAGTTAGAACAAAACAAAATTACGTCATCTGCATCCAGGACTATGCAATGTTCTATATCTCCTATAGTTATTCCTGCTATGGTAGCCTCTTTTCGAATTGCCATAGCAAGTGGCTCAATGGCCAGGATAAACAGGAGGGGAGATGGGGACAGCCCTGTCTTGTTCCCCTTGGAGTTTGAAAGGTACTGAAAAAAGCCCATTAGTTAAAATTTCAGCCTGTGGGTTAGAATAAAGAAGCTGAATCCATCCTAAAAATGTTCCTCCATACCGAATCTTTCTAAAACTTTAAACAAATATTGCCATTCCACTCTATCAAAAGCTTTCTCAGCATCCAGTTACAGAATAGCACTATCAGAGCTTCCAGACTTTTTGTAGAGTATATTAAGCACTCTTCGGATGTTGTGGAAGCCCTGTCTTCCCTTAACAAAACTATTTTTGTCAGGGTGGACCATCTTTGACAAGAATGGTTCCAGCCTCCTAGCTAATTCCTTACAAAGAATTTTGAGATCATTATTCGGAAGTGAAATTGGTCTATAAGATGCACATAGGGACGATGATTTTCCAGGTTTTAGTAGTAGTGTAATTACTGCCATATTAAGAGAGGGGGGAATGGAGCCAGTATCAAATGACTCCTGATACATATCAAGCAAAGGTGGTATTAATTTAGTTTTAAGGATTTTATATATTTCAATTGGAATGCTATCAGGACTTTTCCCTCCCTTCATATTAGTTATGGCTTCAGACAATTCTTTATCCTCTAAGTTATACTCCAGCAAGGTCAAGGACATTTCATCCAGGGGTGTAAATTCTAGCAAATCCAGAAATTCCTTTTGTATTTGTGGAGTTGAATCCGAATATTCTGATGTTTACAAATTTTGGTAACATCTCAAAAAGATACTATTTATTTCTTTTGGGTCAGCAGTTGTCACCCCTTCATCTGACTGTAGGGAGTTTATTGTCCTTTCTATTTGTATCTGTTTGATACGCCAGGCCAAGAGTTTACTCGCCTTTTCAGCCTGCTCATAATAGGATCGCTTCAATGTCATCAAACTTTTTGTTACCTTATCAATGGACAATACATTATATCTAGCTCTCAGTTTGTTAAGTTCTGCAAATAGCTGCTGAGAGGGATTTTGAAAAATTTCAGATTCAGTCTCTTCTATTCTTTTCTCCGGCTGTTCTATTTCAAATCTAAAAGATTTCTGCTTAAAGCAGGTGAAGCTAATCATCTGACCTCTAAGAAAAGCTTTAAAGGCTTCCCATCTTATAGCAGAAGATGCCTGGTCCGTATTAATTCCAAAATAGTAGTCTATCTGTTCTCCAATAAACTTTATAAATTCTGGATCCCTAAGCCAAATATTTTGAAGCCGTCACCTTGGGGAGTAATGTAAAGCGTTAGGCTGGATCCAAGTAAATGAAACTGGAGCATGATCCGAAATTAACATGCTGTCATACCAGCAGCTTGAAATTGTAGATATGAAGGTAGCTGAAAGTAAGTAATAATCAATTCTGGAAAAGGTCTGGCAAGTGCTAGAATAGCAAGAAAAAGCTAGTTTATCCGGGTACTTCCTTCTCCACACATCAACTAAATTAAAGTCTTTAACACATTGCAATAACACTTGTTTGATTGTGAGAGGTAACTTTCCCCTTAGATCTGTCTAGTTCAGGTTGAAGTGCACAATTAAAATCACCACCTATAATAAGGTAGCCCGGCAGAGCAGCTAATGATAAAAACAGGTGTCTGAAAAAAGCTGGATTGTCATCATTTGTCCCATACATACACATTGACCAAATTGAACCTGGTTGAGAAAATTGCACATTGAATAATAAGGTATCTGCCAGATTGATCTTCGGTAAGATAACAAGGTGAAAAGGCACCGACTTACGTATAAGGGTAATCACCCCCCACCCCCTTGAGTGGGAGTTAAAAGACGCTGAAAAAAACCTGTCCCGGCCATCTCTTCCCTACTCTAACTATATCTTCAGGGGTTAAATGGGTCTCCTGCAGAAAAACTATTTTGGCTTTTAACTGACTTATCCTACTCATTACTTGCATTAACTTGACAAGTTTTTTTAATCCTCTTACATTCCAAGAGGTAAACTGAAGTCCGCAGGACATAGACTATTAGTTATAATTTCAATCATGTTGAGCTGAATTGATTTAGAATGACTGTTAACTCAGCAATGAATCTGATTGCATTTTAATCATGTATTATCTGAAGCTGAATCGGAAGCAATTCTTTGGAAGTCCAATCGTTGTTTCTGACCTGCTGCCAGAAAGTCCATAAAAGTGATAAGTTATGGCGTAGAGGATGCCACAGCCCATACAAACTGTCAATTCATCAGAGCTACAATCAAGGTTCATCGCAAGTACCATAAGTACTACGAGTAAATCAGCGGTTCATTCGATTGCATTGGCTTCTACGGAGTTAACCAAAGTTAGTTTTGTGTTTTGCACTTTGACCCTGCAGTAACATTGTTTAATTTGGCTGTATTCATGGGTATTCATGTATGGTTGAACTATGGGTAATTCAATTCGGTTAATGATTAGATTAGACAAGATGTATTCTTGGGGCCATCCACAGCCTTGGGGAATCAGAGCAAGATAAATTACACACACTTGTCTTGCAACCACAGCTTTTGATCATTTGCCCCGCACTCTCTTTGAGTGGTTTGATGTCAATATTCATTACATAACTTGAGTGGAAGGTGCTTTGGATATTTTGCAATTTATCTGGTGCATTGAATTAATAAATAGAACTGTTTCATAAGAGAGACTTGAAACCACCAGTCTAAGAAAAAGTGAAGGGGTTCTGAATTTAACTGTTTGGGTTAAGGGCAGTGAGATTTTAAGTACTCAAACCAAGACTTCTCTTTCAGTAATACCAACAAAAAAAAACCCAAAGCAGATATTGTATCAGATGTTGTTTATGTTACCTCATAAAATAAGATGTTGTGTTGGTCCAAGTTGCAAAATCTGTTGGCTACGCCAGACTTTCAAAGTCAAAATAAATTTATTATCTAAGTACATACATGTCACCATAGACTATCTGAGATTTGATTTTTTTTTTTTGTGGACATTTACAGGAAAATAAAGAAATACAATAGAATTCAATAAACAAAGACTGACAAAAATAATGCACACTCAGTACCCACTCTTATGGGTGAAAATGCCTTGTTTATGAGCAAGGTCGGAGGAAAATGGCCAAAACGTTTCAAGCTGACAGGAAGGCGGCAGATCTCAAATAACCACATAATGCAACAATGGTGTGTTGAAAAGCATCTCTAAATGCACAACATGTTTAACCCTGAAGTGGTTGGACTACAGCAGCAGAACACCATGAACATACACTCAGCGGCCACTTTATTAGGTACAGGAGGTGCCTAACAGAGCAGGCCACTGAGTGCATGTTGCATCTTACCACTGGTCATACCATAAGCTATACTAGCTACAAATGTTAGCAGAAGATGTTTTACTTTGACAAAGCTGTGTTTTTGTCGAAAATCTTCCAAGATAATTAAAACTCAGTCTAAGACTGCAAATGGGAATTATTTGTTAAAACTGTCATATTTACTGACTGTTTTGAACAAATAACAACCCCGATTTAATTTTGGGGGTCATAGAGCAAGCTGAAAAACAGAGAAGAACGTACAACATTAAATAAACCAACTTTTACCAAATTTAATCATTGAGTAGTACTAGAATTGCTATTGGTTTATTATTGTCACCTGTACCAAGAAACAATGAAAAGCTTGTCTTGCATACTGTTCTTACAGATCAAATCTTTACTCAGTGCATTGAGGTAAAACAAGGTAAAGTATAGCAATGCAGAATAAAACTACAGAGAAAGAACAGTTCAGGTAAACAACAAGGTTCAGGATCATAACGAGGTAGATTATGAGGTCAAGAGTTTATTTTATTGTACTAGGGAACAATTTAATACAGTAGTCTTATTACAGCAGGGTAGAAAACCAATTTGAACCAGGTATAACCTGCTTTCAGGCTTTTGTATCTTCTGCCCAATGGAAGAGGGGAGAAGAGGAAATGTCTGGGGTGTGGGAGGGTATTTGATTATGGAATTAATTATTTGAATTTTAACTTATTACAGGGTAATTTAATGTCTCCTTCCTTATGTCACTTGAGATTTCTCTTAATTTTCTCCATTTATTTAAGGGATGTTCAACTCCTTAAATAATATTTAGAAAACATTTTTTTATTTTTGATGGTTTTTGCAGAGACCATCATTAACTGTACATTGTATTGATCATATTGTGAGATGCTGCCATGGAGTGTGAAATTACCTTGAATTTATTATAGGGTACATGAATAATTAATAAAAAAGTGAAATTAATTGCATTTTTACTAGAACAGCAGCATTTTTAAGATTTCAAAGAAAAAAATACCATTTCTAAATTGAATGAACTAATTGAAAATAGAGATAGAAAGAGGGAACAAGAGAAAATCTGCAGAATCTGGAAATCTAAGCAACACACACAAAATGCTGGAGGAGCTCAGGAGATCAGGCAGCATCTATGGAAAAGAATATTGTTGACGTTTTGGGCCATTGAGAAACACTGAGGAGTAGAATTAAAAGGAAGGTGGAGGGAAGAGAGAAACACAGGGTAATAGGTGAAAACTAAAGGGGGAGGGATGAAGTAAAGAGCTTGGAAGTTGATAAATGAAAGAGGCTGAAGGCCATGGAAGAAAGAAAAGGTGAGAGGAGCACCAAAGGAAGGTAAAGGGTGGGCAAGGAGATATGGTGAGAGAGGGGGAAAGGGGATGGGAAATGGTGAAGGAGAGGGGGCTTGGGGGTCATTACCGAAAGTTTGACTAATTGATGTTCTTGCCATCAGGTTGGAGGTTTACCAAACGGAATAATGTGCTGCACCTCCAACCTAAGTGTGGCCTTATCATGACAGTGGGGAAGCCATGGATAGACATATCAGAAAGGGAATGGGAAGTGGAATTAAAATGGATGGGATTGGGCGATCCCGCTTTTTCTGGCAGATGGAGCGTAGGTTCTTGGCAAAGCAGTCTCCCATTTTCCCTTTCTCTCTCTCAATCTTAAACTCCCCTCTTTCTCACAATAGTTATTCTTTCTTCCTCACTCCCTCCCTATCTATCTACAGTGTCTATCTATTTTTTTCTAATTCTGTCAACTCCTTGTTCTTTAACAATATAGAGCAGATAGACAGAGTTAGAAAATAGAACAGTACAGCAAGGTTACAGGTCTTTAACCCCACCATGTTGTGTTGAACTAATTAAGTAAATGACACCAGATTGAACTAATCTCTTCTGACTGCTCCTTTCCCAACACATATCTATACGGCCTATTTTCGAGTTGGACTATCAACATATTATTTGAAGAACTCTCTTGGATGCGCCTAACGGATACTACCCTCTTGCACTAAGATGATGCCAGTTGATATTTGGGAAGTTGAAGTCATCCACTATAACAGCACTTTGTTTTTGCAGCTTTCCCCAATTAGGCAAAAGTTCGGGATTAGGCTATTTGACCCATCAAGTCTGCTCTGCAATTTACTCAAAGCCGATCCAATTTTCCTCTCAGCCCCAATCTCCTGCTTTCCCCTCTGTATCACTTCATGCCCAGCCCAATCAAGAATCTATCAACCTCTGCCTTAAACACATATAAAGACTTGGCCTCCACCGCTGCCTGTGGCAAAGAATTCCACACATTCACCACTCCCTAGCTAAAGAAATTCCTCCTCCTCATTTCCATTCTTAAAGGATATCCCTCTATTTTGAGGATGTTTCTCTAGTCTTAGACTCTCCCACCATAGGAAACATCCTCTCCATATCCACTCTACCAAGGCCTTTCACCATTTGATAGGTTTCAATGAGTATACCCTTCATTCTTCTGAATGCTAGTAAATGCAGGTCCAGAGCCATCAAGTGTTCTTCATATGATAACCCATTCAATTCTGGAATCATTTTTGTCAACCTCCTTTGAATCTTCTCCAGTTTCAGTACAACCTTTCTAAGATAAAGGGCCCCAAAACCCCAAATAATCCACGTGAGGCCTCACCATTGCTTTATGAAGTCTCAATATTAGGACCTTGCTTTTATATTCCAGTCCTCTTGCAACAAATGCTAATGTTGTGTTTGCCTTCTTTACCACAGAATCAACCTGCAAAGTAACTTTCAGGGAATCCTGCACAAGTCCCAAGATCCTTTGCATCATTTTCGTATTTTCTCTCCATCTATAAAATCCTTTCAGTTCTTCCACCAAAGTGCATGACCATGCATTTCCCAACACTGTATTCCATCTGCCATTTCTTTGCCCATTCTTCAAATATGTCTGTCCTTCTGTAGCCTGTCTACTTCCTCAAAACTACCTGCCTCTCCCCCTATCTTCATATTGTCTGCAACCTTTGCAACAAAGCCATCAACTCCATTATCCAAACCATTAACATATAAAGTAAAAAGAATTAATCCCAACACAGAGCCCTATGGAACACCACTAGTCACTGGCAGCCAGCCAGAAAAGCCTCTCTTTATTCTCACCCTTTGCCTCCAGCCAATCAGCCTTTACTTTATCCATGCTAGAACCTTTCCTGTAATGCCATGGCCTCGTAGCTTGTTAGTCAGCCTCATGTGTGGCACATTGTCAAAGGCTTTCTGAGAATCGAACTACACAACATCAATCGATTCTCCTTTGTTAATCCTGCTTGTTATTTCTTCAAAGAATTCCAACTTATTTCTCCAGCAAGATTTTCCCTTGAGGAAGTCATGCTGACTAAGCCCTATTTTATCATGTGCCTCTAAGTACCCTGAGACCTTATCCTTAATAATTGACTTAAACATCTTCCCAACCACTGAGGTCAGACTAACTGGCCTGTAGTTTCCTTTCTTCTGCATCGCCCCCTTCTTGAAGAGTGCAGTGACATTTGGAATTTTCCAGTCTTTTGGAACTAGCTCTCCCACAGTCCAAAGGTGCATCGACTGGTAGACAAGGCAAGGTCCCATGATTAGGCTAGGCCAAAATTGGGGAATTGCTGAGCAATGCAGATCAAAGGCCCAGATGGGACTATTCTAAGCTATATCTCAATAAGTAAATAATTAATTATCAACATTGTTGAGGTTGGGAGGATTGAGAACACTAAGTTCATATTCAGAATCAAGTTTAATATCCCTGGCATATGTCATGAAATATGTTGTTTTGAGGCAGCGGTGCACGGCAATACATAATTTAAAAAATCTATAAAGTATCATAAGCAAAATATATATAAGTTTTCTCTTTTATTGTTCTCTTTTTTTCTGTGATTATAGCAATGAGAAAAGGACGTATCCTGGGTGATGGGATTTTGAAATGATGTCTGCCTTCTTTTTGAGGCATCGCCTTTTTTGTTCCAAGGAAAGAATATCACCTGTAGTCTGTCCTGGTCCAATCATGTTGACGTCACAGCCATGAAAGCTCACTCATGTCTGGACTTCCTCAGGAAGCGAAAGAAATCTACACATCCCCATCAACCCTTACCAATTTTCTTTGATGTGCCACTGAAGGCATTCTGTCTGGATGCATGATGGCAACTGCTCTGCATATGACTGAAAGAAACTGCAGACAGTTATGGATATAGCTCAATCCATCACAGAAACCAATCTCCCTCTATGAACTCTGTCAATACTCCTCACTGCCTTTGTAAAGCAAAAGACCCCACTGGCCCTGGGCATTCTCTCATCTCTGCTTTCTCATCAGGCAGAAAATACAAAATCCTGAAAGCACTTGTCATCAGGCTCAAGAGCAGCTTCTATCCCACTATTATCAGACTCTTAAATGGATCTTTCGTATGATAAGATGGACCCTTTACCTCACAATCTACTTTGTTATGATCTTGTACTATATTGTTTATCTGCACTGCACTTTCTTAGTAGCTTCTACATTTTATTTGACATTATTATTGTTTTACCTTGTTCCAGCTCAGTGCACTGCACAATAATTTGAACAGAATACAAGATAAGCTTTTCACCTGCAAGAGAAAATATGCAGATGCTGGAAATCCAAGCAACACACACAAAATGCTGGAGGAACTCAGCAGGCCAGGCGGCATCTATGGAAAAGAGTAAACAGTCGGCGCTTCAGGCCAAAATCCTTCATCGGGACAGTCAAATGCTGCCTGGCCTGCCGAGTTCCTCCAACATTTTGTGTGTGCAGCTTTTCACTGTATGTTGGTTTATGTGACAATAATAAACCAATACGAATACCAAAGTCTGTTCCTCAAGTTGTTCTAAAACAGTAAAATTTGTTTATCTTCGTTTACTTGGTTTAATGTCGAGGAGGTCATTAATAATTTATTTTGTACTTCAGAGAAATTTCAACAGCAGCTAAAGAGATCTCTGAGACGAAACCATGTTACCAGCTTGAGACATGGCCCCATCTATTGTTAAGTTTGCCTATCAGTCCACTCTCAGCAGCTAACTGTCACTCCCATCCAAAAACTAAACCTTCTTTCCTCCAAAGATCCTTTTGGAATTCTTTTATTTTTGAGTTGCCTCTGTGGACAAACTTGATAAAGTTGTCAGCTTTTGATGACAGATAACCAAATGTGATGTTACCATTTATTTCGATAGGACTAGAACATAAAAGCAAGGAGGTAATGTTGAGGCTTTAAAGGCACTGGTGAGGCGTCAATTGGAAGATTGTGAGCAGATTTGGGCACGTTATCGGAGAAGGAATATGCTGTCATTGGAGACAGTTGAAAGGAGATTCCGGAAAATTATTGTGGGATTGAAAAGCTTATCATATGAAGAACATTGGATGGCTCTGGGCTTGCACTCAGTGGAATTTAGATGAATGAGGGGGATCTCAATTAAACCTATTGAGTGTTGAAAGACCTCAATTGAGTGGGATGTGGAGAGATTGTTTCCTATGTGGGGGAATCTAAGAACAGCAGCATCAGACTCTGAATAGAGGGATGTCCATTTATAATGGAGATGAGGAGGAACTTCCTTAGCCAGGGAGTGGTGAATCTGTGGAATTTGTTACCACAGGCAGTTGTGGAGGCCAAGCCATTGGGTATAACTAAGGGAGAGGTCGATACTTTCTTGATTAGTCAGGGTTTGAAGGGATATGGGGAGAAGGCAAAAGATAGGGGCTGAAATGGAAATGGATCAGTCATAATGAAATGGTACAGCAAACTCAATGGGCCAAATGGCCTAATCCAAGTCCTGTATCTCATGTTCTATTGTTCTTAAAAGATTATGATGATCTTTAGTAACTTGTATATAGAAATAATTGAATAAGTAATTGCAAAGCAATGTTCCCTCTGAGGTGTTCGCTGGTACATGCACACACATCTTTTGCTACTAGCACATACAGGAACTTAATTGCACACAAAATGTTGTCATCCTCTCCCTCATTGAGATATTTCATGATCGTACACAATTACATTTCCTTTTCCGGTTTCTGATGCAGATGGTATTACCAACATGGAGTTTGCGATGATTTGTCTGCAGATTTTAGAACTGGCTTTTTTTATACTGTTTTTATTCAAGAAATTATTGATTCACTATGTCAAATTTTCTATGCAACTTTGCAAAGTTGATGGACATTAGTGGAACCTTTCTTGTGTCTAGTGCTGCCTGTGAAAGAGGTTGTAGCCCAATGAATAAAATCAAAAAACAAACTGAGGAACTATTGAAGTGAGCGTCATCTGGATATGTTGATGAGAATTCAAAGCTATCTGTTGTAAGGAGGATTTATTAGTCTTGACAGGGTTTACAGAGCGTGGGTAAATGCCAAAGATTGGAGACAGAAAAATGACTGAGCAATTTAATATGTTCATTATCTTCTTCAACTTTATGTCTCTTATGCAATAAAACTACAAAATCTGTGCTGTATTGAATGATTTCCAAATAGAACACCTATCTGGATATTTCGTCAACTAGCTTTGTAATTTTTAAAATGTTGTTTCATTTCAAATAACTTTAATAATGTGATAGTTTTGATATTGTTATATGCTGTCACATAGTATATGAGGAATAAGACTCATTGATTAGTATTATTTTGTTTCTTTAAAGCAATGAACAATAAGCTGGACTTTATTGTTTGTTACCCTTAGAATAGCTTCAGGTGTACTTCCACGTAAAATACAATGTGCACGTGTTTGATGTCACCAGGAAAAAAAACTGCACAACACAAGATTTTTGCTCACACCGGTCATTACAGATCACAGCAAACATTGCTGCAAAGGTCAACTGTTCGTAATTTTGTCTGCAATAATTTATTTGCACTACTTTGGAATTAATAAGCACCTATGATTTTACCCCTGTGAAGCTTTTTTTTTTACAGTGTTTAACATCTGGTTTCTGTACAAGAAAGCTGATATAATGAGAGCTGAAGTACTGTACTCACCATTGTAAACAAGTTGAAAACCTTCAGCAGTCGTTTCAGAGTCAGTGTTAAACTCCAGCCACAGATGATTGGATGTACTGCTCAAGGTCACACCCAGCATCCCAGTGCCAAAGAAAGCCCCCAGAAGATGAGCAGAACTGTCTTTTCCGTCATATATCTAATCAAATAGACAAATAAACATAGTAATCACCATGAGGTAAAGTAATAGATGCCATGGAGGCCAAACAATTGAGCATATTTAAAGCAGAGTTTGATAGGTTCTTGATTCATCAGGCCGTCAAAGGTTACAGGAAGAAGGCAGGAGAATGGGGTTGAGAGGGTTAATAAATCAGCCATAATGGAATGGCAGAGCAAACTTGATGGGCTGAATGGCCTAGTTTGGTTTCTATGTCTTATTGTCTTACAATATAGAACCAATGTAATATAAACATACTTAGATCCATTTGGGTAGAAGGTTCAAAAGCATGTGAGTACATAACCCCAGGCTCCAAGACAGCTTCAATCCCATTGTTATCGGACTCTCGACTGGACTTCTTGCACAATATGGTGGGCACTTGGCCTCACAATCTATTTCATTATGATCTTACACCTTATTGTTTACCTGCACCACACTTTTTCACCTTAGTCTGCATTGTAATTATTTTACCTTATTCTATCTCAACGTGCTGTGTAATGATTTGATATGTCCGCGCAATATGCAAGACGAGTTTCCTATTGTATCTCGGTACATGTGGCAATAATAAACCGATACCAGTACAAAATGCTGGATTTTGCTGAGCAACTTGTTGGGAATAATATTGTTATTGAGCTGAGGCAATTTTGGCCTTTCACAACTTTATACTTGTATGAAATATTCTGTGAACTCAGCGTAGTTTAGACATTGTGGAACGTATAGCCATGAAGCATTGACTGAAAGCCATGAAGAATGCCAGAAAGGGTTTTGCATTATTTTCCTTCATATGACATGCCATTCACAGGGGCTCTGTGTGTGCCCATGGATGCTGAAGCCATCGGGCAGACTGAGGAGCTAATCACCGTGACAGATTCCCACAAGTATAAAAGTAGACAGAAAAATAAAAGAACTGTTTTACACTGAGAAACATTTTACACTGAGTGTTAGTATAGAGGCATAAATTTAAATTAAAGGCTGAAATATCATAAACGTTAGAAAAAAAACAAAATGTTTTTCTTTTCCAAAATATTCCAAAGAAATACAAATCTTTGATATTTAGCTTAGAATGATAAACTCTTCTCGGGCTTCCAGCTGGGTACAGGAATTGATTTTAACCAATGTTTCGATGACAAACTCTGCCAACTCTTCTAAGAGAAGTCAAACCTAATGGTTTGACAGATGAGGCAGCTGAATTTGTTACACTGTTGCAGATTGTCAGGTAAGATGTTGTGGCCGTCACTGAATCGAGTCAGTTGTTAAGGATGAAGTTATGGAGTACGTGATAACGCAGGACAAGATCAGACAAAATCAGCATGGTTTCCTTAAAGGGAAAATCTTGCCTGATACACCTGTTGGAATTGTTTGAGGAGACTACAATTTGAATAGATAAAGGTGATGCAGTGGACGTTTTATATTTGGACTTTCCGAAGGCCTTTGACAAGGTGTCACACCTGAGGCTGTCTACCAAGTTAAGAGCCCATGATATTACAGGACAGTTACTGGCATGGTTAGAGCATTGGCTGATGGGTATAAGGCAACAGATAGGAATAAAAGGATCCTCTTCTGGTTGGCTGCCAGTGACTAGTGGTGTTCCACAGGGGTCGGTGTTGGGACTGCTTCTTTTTATGCTGTACATCAATGATTTAGATGATGGAATAGATGGCTTTTTGTCAAGTTTGCAGATGATAGGAAGATTGGAGGAGGGGCAGATAGTGTTGAGGAAACAGGTAGGATGCAGAAGGCCAGATTAGGAGAATGGGCAAGAAAGTGGTAAGTGAAGTACAATGTTCTAAAATGCATGGTCATGCATTTTGGTAAAAATAAATAAATGTGAGGACCATTTTCTAAATGGAGAGAAAGTCCAAAAATCTTAGATGCAATGGGACTTGAGAGTCCTTGTGCAGAACACACTAAAGGTTAACTTGCAGGTAGAGTCAGTGGTGAGGAAGGCAAATGCAATGTTAGCTTTCATTTCAAGAGGTCTATAATACAAGAGCAAGGATGTGATGCTGAGGCTTTAAAAGGCACTGGTGAGGCCTCAACTCCTCATATAAGAAAAAAATATGTTGGCATCAGAGAGGGTTCAGAGGACATTCACAAGGATGACTCTTGGAATGAAAGTGTTATCATACGAGGAACATTTGATATCTCTGGATATGCACTCACTGGAATTTAGAAGGATGGGGGTTGGGGGGATCTCATTGAAACTTTTAGGTTGTTGAAAGACCTAGACTGAGTGGATGTGGAAAGGATGTTTCCCATAGTGGGGGAGTCTAGGACAAGAGGGCACAGCCTTAGGATAGGGCAGCATCCACTTAAAACAGCGATATAGATAAATTTCTTTAGCTAAAAGGTGGTGAAGTTGTGTAAGTTGTTGCCACTTGCAACTGTGGAGTCCAGGTTGTTGGGTGTATTTAAGGCAGAGCTTGATAGGTTCTTGAGTGGACACGACAACTACGGTTATGGGGAGAAGGCCAGGGAGTCGGGCTGAGGAGGGTAAAAAAGGATCAGCCATGATTAACAGGCGGAGTAGACTCGATGGGCCAAATGGCCTAATTCTAATCCTATGTGTTATGGTCTTATTTTTGGCAGAGTTTGTCATTGAAACTTCAGTTAAAATCGGTATCTATACCTGGCTGGAAGCCCAAGAAGAGTTTATTTGTTATATGCACTGGGAAAGCACCAGATCCTTTCTTTTAGTATGGAATATTTAATAGATGACAGTTTGCAGTTATAACATGTTTTTTGCAAGACTAATGAGTTGCTTGATGGCAATTATGGCTCAATTTTTCATTAAAAACTTGCATACATCATTCATTGGACTACAGATTCCGGTGTATATTGCAATGTTTTAAATTTGACAGAATTGTTAGTAACAGAATTAACAGTCAAAATGATTACAGAATCCATGCAAATGCAGAGTGTTTCGGGAAAGTGCGTCACAGCCCTCATTATGTGTGAATGCATGGATGCTGCAGGAGTTTTTTTTTGAGTGAAATCAACTAACTTGTTTGGGATGAACTGTGTAACATTCCTGTTAGGAATGCTTACATCTGAGCACTGTTTCTCCATCACCGAAGGGCAACAGCCTCCTCCTGCAGGAAATGAAGGGATCATTGTCAAGCTTGAAGATCAACTTTTGATTCTTGGATAGCTCAAGAGTTTTCCAGCTGAGTGGTAATTCTTCAGGCCCTATATTGTTTTTTGCCTTGGCTGCCTATTTCCAATAATGGAAAAATAAATTTAAAAAATTTAAAAAAAGTTAAAAACAAAGATCCAGTTAAAAGAGTAAGTTTTTACCATCATGTGCTTTAGCCTTCGTAGTATCCAAGACACCTTCAGGGAGTGGTGCCTCAAAATGGCACTGTCCATCAATAAGGACTCCCATCATTTGTTTTTCTCAATGCTACCATCAGCAAGCAGGTACAGAAACCTGAAGACACACACTCAGTGATTCAGGAACAGCTTCTCCCCCTTTGCCACCTGATTCCTGAATGGGCATTGAACTCATGAACACTACCTCACCATTTTATTTCTATTTCTGCACTACTTAATTTATCTTATATATATATTCATATTGCAATTCAGATTTTTCTGCATTATCATGCATTGCATTGTACTGCTGCCGCAAAGTTAACAAATTTCACAATATATGCCGGAGATATTAAACCTCATTCTAATTCTGGTACCAGAAGGCCTAGCAACAAGCAGGAGAAGCAGCAACTAAAACCTTCAGCTGAGCATTGATTTCAGAAAGTATGGTGGAGCACATATTCCTGTCTGTATCAATGATGCTGAGGCAAAGAAGCATTGGAGTAAATAACACTAAGAATTGGCCCTGGTCCTACACGTGGACGCTATGGACAAGAAAGCACACCAACATCTCTACTTCCTTGGAAGGCTAAGGAAGTTGAGCATGTCCCGGGTAACTCCTACTGGTTTACATATATAGATACAACAGAGTAAGTATTCTCTCTGAGTGCATCACAGTTTGGTACAGCAACTGTTCTGCCCAAGACTGTAAGAATTGGAACGAGTTGTGAACATGGCCCTGTATAGCATGCAAATAAGCATCTTCTCCATTGACTGTCTATTTCTTCAGAAAAGTTGCCAACATAATGAAAGATGCCTCACACCCTGGTCATTCTTGATAATACTGCATATGGTGTTAATGATATATTGTACCTATGAGTGTACACCAGAAAATTCAGTTACCTCTTATATAACCATATAACAATTACAGCACGGAAACAGGCCATCTCAGGCCTTCTAATCCATGCCAAATGCTTACTCTCACCTAGTCCCACCTACCTGCACTCAGCCCACAACCCTCCATTCCTTTCCCGTCCATATACCTATGCAATTTTTTTTTTAAATGACAAAATCGAACCTGCCTCTAACATTTCTACTGGAAGCTCGTTCCACACAACTACTACTCTCTAAAGAAGTTCCCCCTCGTATTACCCCTAAACTTTTGCACCTTAACTCTCAACTCATGTCTTCTTGTTTGAATCTCCCCTACTCTCAATGGAAAAAGCCTATCCACGTCAACTCTATCTATCCCCCTCATAATTTTAAGTACCTCTATCAAGTCCCCCCTCAACCTCCTACGCTCCAAAGAATAAAGACCTAACTTGTTCAGCCTTTCTCTATAACTTAGGTGCTGAAATTCAGGTAACAGTCTAGTAAATCTCCTCTGTACTCTCTCTATTTTGTTGACATCTTTCCTATAATTCGGTGACCAGACTCTTCTTTATCCTCTGATATTTCCCCCCTCATCTGATGAATTATCTATTTAACTTCAAGGAATAGTTGCATGCACAATTCACCCCAAATTCTGACAACAACTGCCATTACTCAACTGCAAAAACTTTACCAGACATGCATTCAATCTTGATACAAAATTAATATTCCATCTAAAAGTTTCTACATTTGCTATTAACTCTCTTTGCATGAAAAGATGTGAAGTCTGAAATTTTTCACAATGCTGGGATATCAAACATATATTTTCTTTAAGTTTTCCCTTTTCTATTCAAATGATACTTCAGCTGCTACAAAGGGCATGATCAAAGTTCATTTGCAGGCACGGAGATAGATCAGCAAAATCCATTGGTCCATTGGTAGTAAGAATGGCAAATGCAATGTTAACATTTACTTCAAGAGAATTAGAACATAAAAGCAAGAATATACTGCTGAGGCTTCATGAGGTATTAGTCAGATGGCACGAGGAATACATTGAACAGTTTGGATTCCTTGTTGAAGAAAGGATGTTCTGGCATTGGAAAGGGGTCTGGAGAAGGTACTGGAGGATGATCAATGAAACAAAAGGGTTAACTTATGAGGAGAGTTTGGTGGCTCTGGATTTGTACTGGCCAGAGTTTAGAAGGACGAGGGGGAATCTCACTGAAACCTATCGAATATTGAAAGACCAAGACAGAATCAAAATGAGAAGGATGTATCCTATAATGGAGAGTCTAGAACCAGAGGGCACAGACTCAAAAAGAATAGAGCGATGTCCATTTAGAACGGAGATGAGGAAGATTCTCTTTAGCCAGAGGGTGGGGAATCTGTGGAATCCATTGCCACAGATGGCTGTGGAGGCCAAGTCATTGGGTGTATTTAAGGCGGAGGTTGTTAAGTTCTTGATTAATAAGAGTGTCAAAGAGTATGGGGAGATGGCCAGAGAACAGGGTTGAGGGGGATAATAAATCAGCCACGTTAGAATGGTAGAGAAGACTCGATGCGCCAAATGGCCCAATTCTACCCCTATGAGTTGTGCTCTTCTGGTCTAAAAGTAAAAGTAGAGAACATTATCAATGCTTGTTATGATTTGAGTGTCACCCAACATTTTGATATGATGCTTCTGGCAGGAAGACAATCTCCACAAGTCCCCTGTGAATCAAAACTCATGCTATTTTTGTGTCTTGTTAAGGACAGCGTGACAGATTAATGAACAATTATTCCTTAATTACAACATAATACACTGGAGATTACAGAGGATGCCTAATGCATTTTCCTCTCTCTTGTCAAGGGTAGTAAGTAACCATAAATATCCATAATTATAACTTTCATACTATAAATAATAGATTTACTTACTATAAAGTTATTTCACAGAAACACCAAGGCAGTCACAACATCAAGTTTTTAATCAAGTATTAATGATAGATTCAGTCCATAAGCTGCTCATATACACTTCAACACTCTTACTTCCTCAAAGTTCAAAGTAAATTTTATTATCAAAGTACACATATGTCACCATATATAATACTGAGAGTCATTTTCTTGCAGGCACTCAATAAATCTATAGAATAATGACCATAATAGAATCAATGACAGAACACCCCAATTGGGTGTTCATCCAGAATGTAGAAGACACCAAAATGTGTAAATACAAAAGCAAAGAAATGGAAATAATAAATTGTCCATTTGATATGTGCCATGTCGTATGATGTGGGCTATTATGGTCTTTCCATGGCCATGATTGTTCCTGACAAATTTTTTCATATAAATGGTTTGCCATTGCTTTCTTCTGGGCAGTCTCTTTGCAAGATGGGTGACCCCAGTCATTATCAATGCTCTTCAGAGATTGTCTCATGTCTCATGAGAGGTGGAATCTCATGTGGATAGGGTGGTGAAGAAAGCTTTTGATATGCTGGCCTTTATAAATCAGAGCATTGAGTATAAGAGTTGGGATGTAATGTTAAAATTGTACAAGGCATTGATAGGGCCGAATTTGGAGTATTGTGTACAGTTCTGGTCACCGAATTATAGGAAAGATGTCAACAAAATAGAGAGAGTACAGAGGAGATTTACTAGAATGTTACCTGGGTTTCAGCACCTAAGTTACAGGGAAAGGTTGAACAAGTTAGGTCTTTATTCTTTGGAGCGTAGAAGGTTGAGGGGGGACTTGATAGAGGTATTTAAAATAATGAGGGGGATAGATCGAGCTGATGTGGATAGGCTTTTTCCATTGAGAGCAGGGGAGATTCAAACAAGAGGACATGATTTGAGAGTAAGGGGGCAAAAATTTAAGGGTAACACGAGGGGGAATTTCTTTACTCAAAGAGTGATAGCTGTGTGGAACGAGCTTCCAGTAGAAGTGGTAGAGGCAGGTTCGGTATTGTCATTTAAAGTAAAATTGGATAGGTATATGGACAGGAAAGGAATGGAGGGTTATGGGCTGAGCGCAGACCAGTGGGACTAGCTGAGTGTAAGCGTCAGCACGGACTAGAAGGGCCGAGATGGCCTGTTTCAGTGCTGTAATTGTTATATAGTTATATGGTCTGCCTGGTATCGGTGGTTGCAGAACCAGGACTTGTGATGTGCACCAGCTGCTTATTCTACCATTCTCCACCTGCTCCCATGGCTTCACATCTCCCTGATTCAGGGGGAAGTAGGTGTGGGAAAGCAGGGTATTGGCCAATCAGGTGCTACATCTTGCTGAAGGGTGACCAACATGCCAGAAGAAGGATGTAGCCCTGTATAGTTCCTTTGGTCAAGATATATCTCCACTCCGCCAGCCAGGCATGATGAAAAGATCCAAAGAAGGTGTGGAGAGCCACAGACTTTTTCCCAGGACAGAAATGACTTCCTCTACAGAGTGTATTGTGTGTATGGAACGCACTGCCGGGAAGGATGGTAAAGACAGATACATCAGATAAACTTCAGAGATTCTCAGATCAGCAGACGGAAGCAAAATGGAGGGATATATAGGAGGCGAGCAGAGGGAAGGATCACCTCACACTTCTTTTGGTAGAGCTGTATCTCTAATAATAAGTAAATATGCAATAAATATCAAGGATAGGAGATGGTGTCCTTGAAAATGAGCCCATAGTCTTCAGTAAATCTACCAGCATCATCAAAGACCCCACTTACCCAGACATTCTCTCTTCTGATCCCTTCCATTCGGCAGAAAATACAAAAGCCTGGAAGGATGTACCACCAGCTTCAAGAATTATTAATATTCCACTGATATAAAACTATTGAATGATCCCCTTGTACTCCTGACTTCACAATCTACCATATCATAACCTTTCATCTTGTTGTCTGCCTGAACTGCATTTTCCCTGTAATTGTAACACCTTATTTAACATTCTTTATTGCTTTTCCCTTGAACTACCTTAACTGGCTGATGTGATGAAATGATATGAATAATGACATTCAAACAGTTTTTCACTATACCTCAGTATACGTGACCATAATACACTAACTTACTAATTTATATTAAAATACATTACAGAATCCTCAAGCTTTTGTGGAAGTATACCCATAACACTGAAGTATTTGTGAATTTTTACCTTCTGGAAAATTTAATGTGACAAAATAGAACATATGAAATCCCAAGGCTGATTTGGATGGGAGGCTTACAAGTATATGTGTATTTTATGATAGGAGGCTGTGTAAGACTTTAAGATGATAAGACAAAGGAGCTGAATTAGACCATTCATCCCTCAGAGTCTGCTACGCCATTTCATCAGGATCCAATTCAACCCTATACACCTACCCTCTCACCATATCCCTTGATGGTCCAACCAGTCAGGAGTCTATCAAGTAACGTTTTGAATACATCCTTGGACATGGCCTCCACTACAGTACGTGGCAAAACATTTTGCAGGTTCACTACTCTGGTTAAAAAGATTCCCTCCTTACTTCTGTTCTAAAGAGGTTGCACCTCAATTTTGAGGCTGTGCCCTCCAGTTCTGGATACCTCCACTGGATGAAATATCCTCTCCACATCCACCCTATCTAATCCTTTCAACGTTTGGTAGGTTTCAATGAGATCCCCACGAATTCTTCCAAATTCTTGTGAGTACAAGCTCAAAGCTGCTAAACGCTCATCATATGTTAACCCCTTCATTCATGGGATCATCCTTGTGAACCTCCTCCAGACTCTGTCCAATGACAATACAACCTTTCTGAGATAAGGAGCCCAAAACAGTTGACAATACTCTAAATGTGGCCTGACTAGTGTCTTACATTATCGCCTGATTTTTACATTCTATTCCCCTTGAAAGAAATGCCAACATTGCATTTACCTTCTTTACCACAGACTCAACCTGTGAAGTAACCTTCTGAGAGTCTTGTACGAGGACTCCTAAGTCCCTTTGCACCTCTGATGTTTGAATTTTCTCCCCATTTATATGTACAAAAGTCCTGGGCACATATATATGGGTGGGATGCCCAAGACCTTTGCACATTACTCTAGTAATTTTATGTATTGAACTGTGCTGCTGGTGAGGAAAAAAAGCTAATTTTTAGATAATATTCTGCTCTAGTTTCCTTTTGCCAAAATGCATTATCATACATTTCCCAGCACTGTATTCCATCTGCCACTTTTTTTGCCCATTCTTCCAATTTGTCTAAGTCCTGCTGCAATCACATTGCTTCCTCAGCACTACCTACCTCTCCACCATGTTTATATCATCTGCAAACTTTGCCAAATTCCACTATCTAAATCATTGACAAACAATGTGAAAAGTAGCTGTCCCAATACTGACACCTAAGGAACACCATTAGTGATTGTCAGCCAACCAGAGAAGGCCCCTTTATTCTCACTCACTGCCTCCTGTCTCTCAGCCATCCATCTATCCATGCCAGTATCTTCCCTGTAATGCCATAGGATTTTATCTTGTTAAGCAGCCTCATGTGAGACACCTTATCAAATGCCTTCTAAAAATTTAAGTGAGATCCACTGCCTCTCCTTTGTAGACTTTGCTTGTTACTTCCTCAAAGAATTCTAACAGATTTGTCAGTCAAGATTTCCCTTTACAGAAACCATGCTGACATTGACTTATTTTAATGAGATGTACACGGTAGAACTGCAGGGAAATTGCCATCAACCACACTTCCATATTAATTTTGAACTATGTTCCTGGAGGTAGCTGAGTTGCCCTACCACTGAGCACATCTGCAGCACTGTACAAAATTCTTGGACACATCTATATAGCTGAGATGCCTAAGACCTTTGCGCATTACTATAGTAGTTTTCTGTATGGAACTGTGCCGCTGGTAGAAATAAATGCTATTTTTTTATGACACATATGAGTGATGGTAAACCTGATTCTGATATGTGTCTCTATTGTAGACTGAGAGTGGGAAGATATCAGGGAGACGGGAATCCTGGTTAGGAAACAGGAAAGGGAGAAGAGAGGGAACAGGACGCACCAGAGAGATGTTCTGTAATGATCAATAAACAAGTTGTTTAGATTCAAGTGACTGTGGCTGGTTTCTCAGGACTGGGTTTGTCTGCACCCGTGCCAACCCCCACCCCTGTCCCTCCTTCTCTGCCACCTCTCCCACACCTCTCCCAACATCCCAACATCCTTTGTGCCCACCAGATTTACAAACTTTCTCTTCACTCTGCATTTACAAAGAAAGCAGCATCCCTCATCAAGGACCCCCACCATTCAGGCCATCCCCTCTGCTTGCTCCTGCCAAGATTACACCTTACAAACAGCGCAACAGGCAGTAGTCTACAAATTTAAGAAGGAGCTTCCTCCTTCCCTTTCTTCTATGGTCCATTCTCCTCTTCTATCAGATTCCTTCCTCTCCAGCCCCTTACCTTTCCTAACCACCTGGCTTCACCTATCACCTTCTAGCTATTCTTCTTTCATCCCCCCCATCTTTAAATTCTGGTGTCTTCTCCCTTCCTTTTCAGTCCTGAAGCAGCATCTCCGGAAACGTTGACCGTCTATTCATTTCCGTAGATGCTACCTGACTTGCTGAGTTCCTCCAGCATTTTGTGTGTGTTGCTTTGGATTTCCAGCATCTGCAGAATTTCTTGTGTTTAAGGAAGACAATTTCTATTATTCTACAAAAAGCGACACAAATATGACACAACTGATCTTTAGGTGCAGTCTACATGATAAAAGGAATCCTGGTTTAATAGTCAAACACTTGAGGACATTAAGTTCAACATTCCATCCACAAACTGAAGTTACTTCATAAGAAATTAGTAAATAACTCTAAGGTGTTTGGAGGAGAGTGTAGCAGGATGTCAGAGTTAGTTTTAATTTACACAGAGACTGGCGAGCGCACGAACGTGTTGCCAAGGGCAGTGGTAGAGGCAGATACCGTAACAATATTTAAAAGGCTGTTAAAATGACAAATGGATGAATGAAGAGGAGGTGATGTGGGAGGGAAGGGTTAGACTGATATTGGAGAGGTTAGAACATCAGAACAGCATCCTGGAACAAAGGACCTGGACTGTGCTGTACTATTCAGTCCCACCGTTGTCTGTTTGCATATGCTCACCATAACCACATCCGCAGTCCAAGACATTTGGTTGGTAGGTTAATTGGTCTTTGTAAATTGTCCTTTAATTAGACTACAGTTAAATCAGGGTTGAAGGGCTGGATGGGCTTATTCTGCGCTGTATCTCAATAAATAAAAAAACAAACAAATAAGTAATAGTAAAGGAAGCCCCCCTGGAAGAAACGTAGTCCTACAATGAGTGAGAAAATTGTGCCTTAATATCTTTGTCAGCAAAAATATAGGGGAGGATGAAAGGAAGACTTCTGTTTTATCTATTTTGTACAGAAATTTTAATGTCTTGTATGAAGTTGCTGTTGCAAAGCAATAAATTTCAAAATGATGTCAGTGATAATAAACCTGATTCTGATTACTAGAACCTATAAAGTAACATTTTCCAACTATTGTGTTCCACAACCAGAGTCTTTGACATGCTCTACTGAATGAGGCTCTAGTCCAGGGGTGGGCAAACTTTTTGACTTGAGGGCCACAAAGGGCCGCATATGGCCCGCGGGCCGTAGTTTGCCCATGCCTGCTCTAGTCTTACATCCACAGCATCTGCTAATTGCAGAGTTTAGTGATTTTTCATATGCTGATGAGTGTGTTAATTTCTTTTTCAGGACCTGTCTCACATATTCATTTGGACTAAATAGGAAACCTCCAGTTTGCTGCTAATAGATTAAGCTTTAATCCTTCAGGATTCTATCAATGAAGCAGTAGTCCTTTAGGCTTTTATCAGAGGCTGCCACAAAATAATGCATTTGCTCTGACACCTACCCACGATAATTGGGCAAACAGGATTTACTCACCCCAACCCCACAGAACTACTTTGGATATTTCCCCTATTTTGTTGCCTTCCTTCCCTGAGAATTAACCGAGGCCATTTGTCAGCTTGATCTCTTTGAATATTTGATTTGGATCCAGTATCCACAGAAAGTATGTTACAGCCAAGCCCCAGACCTCATGTGAAGGCTCCTCAATTCCTGAGTGCTCAAGGTGAAACTCGGATTGCCTGTGGATGGAGGTATTCAAAATTATGAGGGGTAGAGGTATACAAAGTTATGAGAGGTATAAATAGGGTAATTGCAAGCAGGCTTTTTTTCAGTGAAGTTGGGAGGGATGACAACCAAAGGTCAAGGGTTAAGGATGGAAATCAAAGTAAATTAAAAGCTCAAACACGAGGAAATCTGCAGGTGCTGGAAATTCAAACAACACACACAAAATGCTGGTGGAACACAGCAGGCCAGGCAGCATCTATAGGGAGAAGCGCTGTTGACGTTTCGGGCCCCCAAAATGTCGACAGTGCTTCTCCCTATAGATGTTGTCTGGCCTGCTGTGTTCCACCAGCATTTTGTAAATTAAAAGCTCATGTGTACAAAGTTGCAAAAGAGTAGCGGTAGACTAAAGGATTCGGAAAACTTTAAAAAGCAACACACAAGAAATAAGGAAAGGGGAGAGAGAGTATGAAGTAAATCAGCACACAACAAAAACAGATAGCAAAAGTTTTTATAAATATATAAAGCGGAAGAGAGTGGCTAAAGTCAACATAGGTCCCTTGGAAGACGAGAAGGGGAAATTGATATTGGGTGATAACGAAATAGCTCTATATTGTGTTGGTCTTCACGGTGGAGGAAACGTCTAACATGCCAAAGAATGATGTTATGGACAAAATGGGAGGTGAAGACCTCGATAAAATCACTGTCACTAAAGAGACAGTGATGAGCAAACTAGAGGGCCTGAAGGTAGATAGGTCCCCTGGTCTGATAGGATGCCGAGGGAATTGGCGGAAGTTATAGTAGACGTGTTGGTAATCATTTATAAAAGTTCTCTAGACTCTGGGCAGATCCTGGCAGATTGGAAGACAGCAAATGTCATGCCACTTTTTTAAAAAAGTATGTAGACAAAAGATGGGGAACTATAGATCAGTTAGCTTAATACCTGTAGTCAGGAAAATGCTTGAAGCCATCATTAAGGAAGAAATAGCAAAACATTTAGAAAGGAGTGGTTCCACCAGACAGACGCAGCATAGATTCAGAATGAGCAGGTTCTGTTTGACAAACTTAATGGAGTTCTTTGAGGACATAATGAGTGCAGTGGATGGAGGGAAACAGGTGGATGTCATATACTTGGATTTCCAGAAGGCGTTCATTAAGGTGCTGCACAAGAGACCTATAAAATAAGATATGGATGCATGGAGCCAGAGGAAGTGTATTGGCATAAATGGTGGATTGGTTAACCAATCGAAGGCAGAGTTGTTATAAACGGGTGTTTTTCCGGTTGGCAGTCAGTGGTGAGTGGGGTGCCGCAGGGGTCGGTGCTGGGCCCGCAGCTGTTTACCATTTACATTGACGATTTGGAAGAGGGGACTGAGTGTGGTGTAGCAAAATTTGCTGTTGACACAAAACTGAGAGGAAAAGCAAATTGTACAGAGGATGTGGAGAGTCTGCAGAGGGATATAGATAGGTTAAGTGAGCGGGCCAAGGTCTGGCAGATGGAATACAACGTTGGTAAGTGTGAGTTCATGCACTTTGGAAGGAATAATGGAAGAACAGATTATTATTTAAATGGTGAAGGATTACAGCATGCTGTTGTGCAGAGGGACTTGGGAGTGCTTGTTCATGAATCGCAAAAAGTTGGCTTGTAGGTACAACAGGTTAGTAAGAAGGCAAACGGAATGTTGGCTTTCATTGCTAGAGGGATTGAATTCAAGAGCAGGGAGGTCATGCTGCAACTGTACAGGGTACTGGTGAGGTTGCACTTGGAGTACTGTGTGCAGTTCTGGTCTCCATACTTGAAGGAGGATATACTGACTTTGGAGGCAGTGCAGAGGAAGTTCACCAGGTTGATTCCAGGGATGAAGGGGTTAACCTATGAGGAGAGATTGACTTGCCTGGGACTATACTATCTGGAATTCAGAAAAATGAGAGGGGATCTTATGAAAACATACAAAATTTTGAAAGGGGTAGATAAGATAGAAGTAGGAAAGTTGTTTCCATTGGTAGGTGAGATTAGAATTAGGGTACATTGCCTCAAGATTCAGAGTAAAAGATTTAGGATGGAGATGAAGAGAAACTGTTGTAGCCAGAGAGTGGTGAATCTGTGGAATTCTCTGCCCAGGGAAGCAGTTTGAGGCTTCTTCACTAGTTATATTTAAGATACAGTTAGATAGGTTTTTACATAGTAGGGGAATTAAGGGTTATGGGGAAAAGGCAGGTAGATGGAGCCTAGTTTATAGACAGATCAGCCATGATCTTATTGAGTGGCAGGCTCGATAGGCTGGATGGCCTACTCCTGCTCCTATTTCTTATGTTGTTATGAAGGTGAAAAGTTTAAGGTGAACATGAGGGAAATTTCTTCTCTCAAAGGGATGACGGAGTGTAGAATGAGTTGCCAACACAAGTGGTGCATATGAGCTTGATTTCAATGTTGAAGAGAATTTGGATAAGTACATGGATGGTAGGGGCATGGAGGGCTATGATCCTGATACAGGTCTATGGGAATAAGCAATTTAAGTGGTTTTGGAATGGACTATTTGTGCCGAAGTTCCTGCTTCTGTGCTGTACTTCTCTGTGACTTTTTGGGTAAGTTATGATGCAATAAATATTGCTCCAGTTTATTTTTATCTTGTGAGTCCTAACTCCTGGAATTGGTGGGCAAAGGTGGAGCATTATAGCTGAACCAATTTTGCTTATTTGCAACAATCATAATTGAAAGAATTTAGTAGATTCCATTGATCAGATATTAGCACAGAACATGAACACATTCCAAGAGAAGTCAGTGATCAGTAAGGAGCAACATTCTCTGCCTAAACCTGTAATTCTGAAGGAATTGAACATTCTTTGTCTTTGTAACCAGGAGCCTTGTCAGGAGGCTTGCGTGTAAGAGGGAGATTGGAAAAACTGACAACAACCTCTTCACTCAATGTCAGCAAAACCATAGAACTGATTATCAGCTACAGAAGGAAGCAGCTGATGGTCCATGAGCCAGTCCTCATAAAGTGATCAGAGGTGGAGAGGGTCAGTAGATTTTAATTTGTTGGCCTTTTAACATCAGAGAATCTATGCTGGGACCAACATTTAAGTGTCATTACAAAGACAGAGCCTTTGCTCTCTTTGAATATCTGGCATGTCATGAAAAGTTTTCACAAACTTTTATTGATGCACAGTGAAGGGTATCCTAACTGGTTGCATCATAGCCTGGTATAGAAACACTATGGCCCAGGAATGGAAAAGTCTACAGGAATTGGTGGGCACAGCCCAGTCCATCACAGGCAATGCTCTCCCCGCCAATGAGCACATTTACATGGAGCACTGCCACAGGAATCTGCACGCATCATCAAGGTATCTGGCCATCCAGGCCATGCCGTCTTCCTGCTTCATCCATTGGGCAGGAGGTTCAGAAGCCTTAGGTCCCACACCACCAGGATCAGGAACAGTTATTATCTTATAACTATCTGGCTCCTGAACCAGTGTGATTAACTACACACCACAATGCAGAACTGATGCTATTCTGAACAGTCTCATTTTCAAGGACTCTTTACAATTCATGTTCTCAGTAGGTCTTTTAAAAAATTTATTTGCACACTTTGTCTTCTTTGCATATTGGTTATTGTCAGTCTTTCCTTATATATTTTGTTATTCATAAATTTGATTGTAATTCTTTATTTTCCTGTAAATATGACAAGAAAATGAATCTTAGGGTAGTAAATAGTATACAATACCATTTACTACTCACTTGCTTCATCACTGAAAATTTCCCACAGCCTATGGACTCTCTTGCAAGGACTCTTCATCTCATGTTCTCAATATTTATTGCTAAATTATTTATTATTATTATTTTGCTCTTTCTGTATTTGAACAATTTTTTGCATAGTGGTTTAACACTCAGTTGGTGCAGTCTTTCATTAATTTTATTATGGTGATTATTCTATTGTGGATTTACTGAGTATGCCTGCAAGAAAATAAATCTCAGGGTTGTACATGGTGACATATATGTACTTTGATAATAAGCTTACTTCGAACTTTGATACTAAATTTTACTTTGACTTCAACTTTGATAATGGCCAAAGCAATAATCCTAACTTTGGGCTGGAATCATGTGCAAAATAATTATTTATCACCATTATGTGAATCCCAATCTCTTTCTTTCCTCTCTTATCCTCAGTAACAATAATCAGTGCATTCTTTGTCCAATCAATATTATTCATCACAGTAAGTAAATGCACTAAAAAATCTGTAATTGCTCAGAAAACATTAAAATGCAAATTTTAATTGAATTGAATTTGAAGTGGTTGCTTCTTATCTTGAAGTTGAAACTCCAGTCAATCAAACTTCATACCATGACACATCAATGAATCAATTCAGCTGAGGTCACTTCCTTTCCTTTCAGCCTATTTTAATGGGACACATCTGGATGTCATTCTGTAACAGGGAAAGCCTAAACTTTAGACTTGGAGTCAACGGTCACCTTGTTTAGTAGTACTGGCCCATGACATAAAGAAGTCAGGGAATCCCAAGTCTAAAAAATCAAAATGATTCCTTCTAAGAGAAAATAAACGACGGGGGAACAGAAGACACAAGACACTATTTAACTCTAGAGAAACTATATCTATATTTACTACCATTCAAAAGTGGGATATACAAAAATAATTCCTCAGAAATTTTTTTGTGTATTAAAATTATTGTTACTATATCACCAATCTGAAGTCTCCTACACATCAGCACAACTAGAAAATTCTTGGACCTGCAGTTCGTTTTAAAAATTCTTTATATATTCCCTCAAAAGTAATTGCTTGATAGAGTTTCATAAACAGAGCTTAACATGTATTAATTGTAATAAATATAACCATATAACCATATAATAATTACAACATGGAAACAGGCCATTTCGGCCCTTCTAGTCCGTGCTGAACACTTACTCTCACCTAGTCCCACTGGCCCACACTCAGACCATAACCCTCCATTCCATTCCTATCCATATACCTAACCAATTTTACTTTAAATGACAATACCGAACCTGCCTCTACCACTTCTACTGGAAGCTCATTCCACACAGCTACCACTCTCTGAGTAAAGAAATTCCCCCTCGTGTTCCCCTTAAACTTTTGCCCCCTAACTCTCAACTCATGTCCTCTTGTTTGAATCTCCCCTACTCTCAATGGAAAAAACCTATCCACGTCAACTAGATCTATCCCCCTCATTAAATACCTCAATCAAATCTTCCCTCAACCTTCTATGCTCCAAAGAATAAAGACCTAACTTGTTCAGCCTTTCCCTGTAACTTAGGTGCTGAAACCCAGGTACATTTTTAATCACTGTGTCAAAACATAAATGTGGGACTGCCAACTTGAAATTTGAATTCACTTGAGGAAAAACTATTTTTAGTTGTGTTAATAAATTAAAATAAATATAGGATTTAAAAGATAACCATGTTTTTAATGTCATCTGGCTCCCTCGATCCAACATCTGACTCAACTCAACGTTTTATACCTTTGCAAAGTCCTGCAAACTAATAGAATTGATGGAAACTTCTGGATAACAATATTTTCTGCTAGCTAGCCAGTGCCTAGTTCCATTGTGATTTTAAACCTAATTCAAAAGAGTGCAGAAACCCATGTTGTGACATATCAGACTCTTACCAAAATTCTAAAAATATTGCATATGATATTTTAAGGTTGAAAAAAGCAAACCAATTGAATATAAACACATTACTCAGTTATGAATAGTTCTGGTGAAGAGTCATTAACTGAAACTTCAATTCTGTTCCTTTCTCTGCAGGTGCTGCCTGAACTGCTGAGTATTTTACATACTGTCTGATTTTACTTCAGAATTCCAGCAGGTTTTTTTTTCGCATTTCCACCATTTAACCTCCACCCTCAAGTTCATTCAGGAAAGAGCACATCCTCTTGAGATTTGAAGCTACCATACTTTTCTTGGGAAACAAGTTAACCAGAGCAATGTTGTCACATCTGGCCACCAACTCCAGAACCACGGAGGCATTAACTTTCAACAATGTGCTGGATGATGCCCTCGGTTCCAGTATCTACTGGGTAACTATTGCCTTGTATTTAATATTTCAGTAATATCTAAGCAAAATTGTAAATATTGTTAAGCTATCTTTGCTATTTACATAATGCATTGTGGATTATATGTAAAAGTACATAAATGTGATACTTGTGTGCCTTGCTTAAAGTAAAAATGGAGTTACACTCACATTCCCAGCTCCCTTGTTTTCCCTTCAATTAGTTTTTATGTTTGGAATTTTTAGCAGTTGATTTCCTCCACAATGTTAGGGAGAAAATCATGCTTCTCTGTCACATACATTTTAAGATTTTCATCAATTAATTTTAATGGTTAGAAAACAATTTACAGATACATGGTAGAATTTCTTCAAATCATATTTTCCCCAAATATTTTCACTACTGATAATGGTTCAGAAGGACACATACAGAAAAAAGTGCATACTTATTATTTCATACGTTACATATTTGATTACCAATAAACAGGACATAAGAAATAGGAGCAGGATTAGGTCATCTGGCCCATCGAGCCTACGCCGCCATTCAATAAGATCATGGCTGATCTGACCATGGACCCATCTCCACCTACCTGCCTTTTCCCCCATAACCTTTAATTTCCCTACTATGCAAAAATGTATTCAACCTTGTCTTAAATGCATTTACTGAGGTAGCCTCCACTGCTTCATTGGGCAGAGAATTCCATAGATTCACCACTCTCTGGGAAAAGCAGTTCCTCCTCATCTCTGTCCTAAATTTACTCCCCTGAATCTTGAGGCTATGTCCACCAGTTCTAGTCTCACCTACCAGTGGAAACAGCTTCCGTGCCTCTATCTTATCTATCCCTTTCATAATTTAATGTGTTTCTATAAGATCTCCTCTCACCCTTCTGAATTCCAGTGAGTACAGTCCCAGGCACCTCTATTTCTCCAATAGCTTATTGATTGAATAATTTAAAATATACAAAGGAATGAATAATAACCTCTTTCAATAAGTGCCATCGCACTTCTATGTAGAGCTGATCAAACCCCATATTCTGCGTTCCAACCAGACACAACCTGACTGTGAAGTTTCCTTCACCATTTTGCAGCCAATAATATTGACATTGACATGCCAATAGTATTGACATTGGCCCTACATGCCAACGTCTTCTGCACAATCACAATTGCAGACCTATGATTTTGTCAAAAGATCTTCGCCCATGCTCACATTCATCAATGGATCCATATCTGCCCAATACACAGTGAACTTACTAATGTTCCAATGGGCAGTGGATAAGAATTTAGCAGATTTCTGCAGATGTACTATGGAGGACATTCTGACTTGTTGTATCAACACCTTGTGTGGAAGCTCCAATGCACCAGGGTCAAAAGAGTTTGCAGGGTTACAGATGTATCCAGTTCCATCATAAACAGAAGTCTCCCCACCATTAAAGACATTTTCAAAGAACTGTGCCTCAGTGGGCCTACCCGAGCTATTCTGGGGATTCAGGTCTATGAATCTAATTTGGTTCAGAATGCTGTTGCTTTCTTCTATTGTTTGTATGATTTGTGTTTTATTTCTTTCACTGCATATTGGGTGTTGGTCTTCCTTTTTTTAAAATGGGTTCTTTTGCATTTCTTGCTTTGTGCCTGTCTGTAAGCAGACAAATCTCATGGTTGTATAATTTATACACACTTTGATAATAAATGTACTTTGAATCAAGGAAGTGACATCTACCTTTAAGGATTTTCACCATTCAGGATATGACCACTTCTCGTTATTACAACCAGGGAGAGTAATAAACCTGATTCTGAAAATTATTTTACTTTTAGCTGATTATTCTGATCTCATCAGTTCATTGAAGTGGATAATTTAATTGCGGACCAATTACCAGTTACGATAACTTGTTGGTTACTATCAAATTCATTGAGTAAGAGGCAGTAGATTTGGAAATCATCTTTGGTAATCAATTCTGTATATAGAAACATAGAGATCGACAGCACAATGTTGTGCTGACCACGTAACCTACTCCAGAAACTGCCTAGAATTTCCCTACCACACAGCCCTCTATTTTTCTGAACTCCATGTACCTATCTAAGGGTCTCTTAAAAGACCCTGTTGTATCCATCCCTACAGTGTTGTTATGTTTTGTAACTAATTCAAAGGAAGACGTGGGAGTCTGAAATGCGGGTCTAACTCAGAGTTTACTTTAAGTGAGGTGCAGATGTATCATGTAGTCGCGTGATGGCACATGTAATTCACGGTATTTATACATCTAACCCATGTTTAATTATTCAAATGAACAAGAATGCTTAATCAACAACATATTTGCAAGATTGCTCAAATATTATTGAAATATTAAATGCACACAAAGTGCCATCAAATATACTGCTGAAGTAGGACTGAAGTCCCAGCACATTATGGTGTGAGGCTTAACTTGCCCTTTCCAACATTCCACAGAACTTTTACAAAACAGAATAAACTGAAAGTTGTAGATGTGCCATTGTTTATAAATCACTTGGAAATCAGTACCAAAATTATTTTCTGAATTTGTAATTTTTACAAAATATGAAAATCATGCACACCTAACTATAACATAGAGTATACTGTAGAGTCTGCATCATAGAGTGAAATATAATTTTAATATCTATTATTGAAAATTAAATTCATATTTCTCTACCTTCCACAAAGTATTCCCATTGGTAAGCTCATTGGCTTTACCAATAGTTTCTTTTGGAACCAAATCTTTATTTTCAAGTTTTATTTAACAAGGATCTTGTGCTTAGCTGGCAGGCAATTCTGCAAGCTATGAGAGTTGGTTTAATCTTTTAATCCGGGCAAAAAAATAATCTTAATATTTCAATTATTATTAAATTACTCCATTGATCAAAATATCTTTAGTTTATGAATTAGAGTCATAGTCACAGAATCATTGAGCACTACAGCACAGGAACAAAGCCGTTTGGCCCATCTAATCTGTGCTGAACTATTATTCTGCCTAGTCACATTGACTCGCACCAAGACTCCATACCACGTAATTATCCAAACTTCTGTCGAATGTTGCAATTGAGCTCGCATTCATCAATTCCACTAGCAACTCGTCCTACACTCTTACCACCTTCTGAGTGACGACATTTCTCAACACTGTATTCTATCTAACATTTCTTTTGCTCATTCTTCCAATTTAAGTTCTGCTGCAATCACATTGCTTCCTCAGCAGTATCTATGGCTCCTCCTATCTTTATATCATCCCGAAACTTTGCCACAAAACCATCAATCTCATTATCCAAATCACTGACAAATAATGTGTAAAGTAGCAGTCCCAATACAGACCCCTGAGGTACACCACTAGTCACTGGCAGCCAACCAGAAAAGGCCCCTTTTATTCCCACTCACTGCCTCCTGCTGGTCAGTCATTCCTTTATCCATGTCAATACCTTTCCAGTAACACCATAGGATTTAATCTTGTTAAGCAGTCTCATGTGTGGCACCTTATCAAATGGCTTCTGAAAATCCAAGTAAATGACATTTAGTGCATCTCCTTTGTCCACCCTGCTTGTTACTTCCTTGAAGAACTCTAACAGATTTGTCAGTCATGATTTCCCTTCACAGAAACCATGTTGACTTGAACTTACACGAGGAAATCTGCAGATGCTGGAAAGTCAAACAACACACACAAGATGCTGGTGGAACACAGGGTCTCGGCCCAAAACGTCGACAGTGCTTCTCGTTACAGATGCTGCCTGGCCTGCTATGTTCCACCAGCATTTTGTGTGACTTTAACTTACTTTACTTATTTGACTTTGACCTTATTTTATCATTGATCTCCAGGTACCTCGAAACTTCAACACTTTTCCAACCACTGAGGTTAGGCTAACTGACCTATAATTTCCTTTATATTCCCTTCCTCCCTTCTTAAAGAGTGCAATGACATTTGCAATCTTCCTGTCCTCCAGGACCATGCCTGAATCAAGTGATTCTTGAAAGATCATGACCAATATATCCATTATTTCCTCAGCATCCTGTCTCAGGACTCTGGGATGTAGTTCATCTGCCCCAGGTGACTTATCCACCTTAATACCTTTGAGTTTGTTCGCACTTTTTCCTTTGTACTATAAATGGCACTCACTCCTGATTCCTGAGACTCACGATCCTCTTGAACACTGCTAGTGTCTTCCACAGTGAAGACTGATGCAAAGTACTTATTAAGTTCAGCTGCCATTTCTTTGTCCCCCATTACTACCTCACCAGCTTCATTTTCCAATGGTCCAATATCAACTCTCACCTCCATTTTACTCTCTATATAACTGAAGAAACTTTTAATATCCCACCCTATATTTTTGGCGAGTTTGCCCTCATATTTCATCCTTTTGTTTCTTATAGCTTTTTTAGTTGTCCTGTGTTGTATTTTGAAAGCTTCCCAATCATTCAACTTCCCACTCACTTTTGCTAACTTATATGCCCTTTCCTTGGCTTTTATGTAGTCCTTAACTTCCCTTGTCAGCAACGATTACCTAGCCCTCTCATTTGAAAACTTCTTCTGTGGGATATATCTATCCTCTGTCTTGTGAACTATTCCAAAATCTTCAGCCATCTCTGTTCCGCCATCATCTCTGCCAGTATCCTCCTCCAATCCACCTGGACAAGCTCTTCCCTCGTGCTCTCTAATTCCCTTTATTCCATTGTGATACTCATACATGTATGAATAAATTACAGTATGAGTTCAATCATATTATGATCACATTCTATTAAGGGTTGCTTTACATTAAGCTCCCTAATGTTCTTACTTTCTCTACAACCATCCACACTTATTGGAATGTTATATTTTTTTCTCATTTCATCATCCTGATGGCAATTTTGCCATTAGAGATCTGTCATCAGCTGAAGAATACACTCTCTAAAACCTCCATGAATCCTTCTTTCGTTTTTATGACAATCTTTAAATCTCTGTCTTTGACAAAGCTAAAGGTCACTGGCACGAATAGTTCATGCAGTTTAGTGTCAAAACTTTGTTCAATGATTCCAGGATTGAACGATTGAACGCAGACACGAGGAAATCTCCAGATGCTGGATGATTGAAACCTATTTAATATTGAATGGCCTCGATAGAGTGGATGTGGAGAGTCTAGGAGCGAAGGACAGAACCTCAGAATAGAGGGATGTCCTTTTAGAATGGAGATGAGCAGGAATTTCTTCAGCCAGAGAGTGGCGATTCTGTGGAATTAATTGCCACAGCTGGCTTTCTAGGCCAAGCACATACATATATTAAGGCAGAAGTTGATAGATTCTTGATTAGTCAGGGCATGAAGAGATATGGGGAGAAGGCAGGAGATTGGGGCTGAGAGGGAAATGGATCAGCCATGATAAAATGTCAGAGAAAACTCAATGGGCCAAATGGCCTAATTCTGCTCCTATGTCTTATGATCAAATGTTTATTATTGCTTACATTATGTGATAATGCATCAATACCTAGCATCCAGTGTAGACACATCCTCAAAGAATGCAACTTATGGATATGACTGTAGTGTGATGTGTTGTTCATTTTGAACATACATTGTATCCATGATTACTGCAGCTTTGAGAAATTTACCTGTCAACCGGATGGGTAGCTGGTTGCCTCATACTCCGGAGAGTTAGAGTCATGCCTGTCCCAGATTGCGACATCAGCTCTGCTGGGCTGGTCGAATGAGAACTTCAGTGAGATCGATGGCCAGAAAGGTGGTATGGCACTGCTCTTTGGAGAGCAAAGGGCATGAAAAGGCACAGAAGACATCATGGCCATCAATGCAACCAAGGAAGACCCCAGACTGCAATGCTTGTTTGTAACACTGGATTCAGATTTCCAAACTCGAGAGAGTGGAGCTGCCCCAATGCAATAGCTTTTCCACTTTAAAAATTCTCCCGCATGGGCTTACTGTCATCGTTGGACACAATGGACAACCATCACCACTGTAAATAGCTTTTTAAAAATTTCTATTGAATAGCTGTTGTGATTTGAATAATGCAATTGCAAATTATTTTATGATAAAAGAATCATGGTTATCTGATTGTTTAGCACATCAGGATTTAATATAAATGAATGTACATTTCAAAACTTATAAAGAACCACTTACTCATTACATAGGGCAGAAGTAACTTAAGACAATCTATTCAATAAGGTCCTTAGTTTACTGGGAGTGTCAGTGTCTAGCATGTTGACTTTAAACTAATACCAAGAATTGCAGGTGATCAAGGTTTACAAAAAATAATTGGATAGGTACAAAAAAAGCAATTTGCAGGACTATAGTAAAAGAGCAGGTAATAAATTTACTAGCTCTTCCCACAAACAGCCTGCAAATATTTCATGGGCTGAATAGCCTTCATCTTTGTTACAAAGCATGTACCATTCTATATTCTGTCGTTCTAATGCTCATTTGATAGGTCTTTCTTGCCAGCATATTGAAGGCAGGCACTGATGTGAACAGTTGATTAAGAAAACATTAGAGGTTATCTGTGAGTTGTGTTGTAGTACATTTTGAAAAAATGTTAGATGGAAAGTCTGAATCATTTCAAGTGACACTTTGTGTGCTTCCAGCACGTAAGGCGTCTGTACAAGTTAAACACTGTAGGCTTGTTAAGCGTTCGTTAATAGCCTCTGGATTTTTTTTCTTAGTCTCAGGCACTAGTGGCATGAGAACAAAAGTCCAGAGAATGTATCTGTCTCTGTGTGTCTCTCAATGTTTGTGAATTAAATCCCTATTTATTGAGGCACCTTTCACTCAGTTCATGTGACTTCACAGAGACCGAGGGATGGCAGTTGGTGCCTTGGACCAGGGTGATTTTGCGAGTAGAAATTCAGAGATCCCCCTATAACAGCGACTATCAAGTCCCCCAACGACAGCAACAATGAAGAAGAGACTGCAAATTGTGAGCCCTGAAACCTATGTCACTTACTAAGTTGTAATTAATGTGGTTTATTTGTGCTTTCTATTTTATGATAATAAATTAGGCTTAAGTTAATTTGTTGTGCTTGTACGCTTATTACCACATCTCCTGGACACTCGATTTGATTTTAGCCTTTTGGGTCTGATCAACCCAGGAAATTAGACTCTGAAATTTACCACTTATATAAAATCTTATGTTATACCTTGAATAATTTCAATATTGTTGCCTGAATTACAATGTTTCATGATTCATTATTCAAGATCTTGAAACACAGTAATTCAGGCAAAAATATTTAAATTACCATTATAACAATAGGATGGCAGGGTGGAGATACGTGTCTACAAAAGGTGTAAGGTGCTCCTTCCCTCTGCTTGTTTGCAGATCACCCTTGGGCAAGGTGCAGCACCTGCCTAGTCCCTCTGATCAGGGTCACATAAAGCCATGGGAGCAGGTGGTAGATGGTCGTCTGAGCAGCTGGAGCATATCACAAGTCCCTGTTATGCAACCACTGACTTCAGGCAGACAATCTCTGACAAGTATTGATAACAGTTTGCCAAGATCAATCATGGCCATGTAAAGACCATGACCACCCATATCATATAGCACAGTGCATAACAAACAATTATTATAAACATTTGTCAATGAGTTAAAATGTATTGCCTCTGTTTAAAATTTAATTTTTAGTATTTCTTTGAATTCTTGAAGGAAATGCAACCTAGTTTGTTAATAATTTATTTACCTGAATAAAGTTCCTTCTCTGCTTTTTTTAAGGACTGGACAAGATTTGCATGTTTACATGTATCAGGGAGTGAGCCTAGGTAATAGTGGTTGTCAGGAATAGGAAACATTCAGAAGGGTAGGCATCAAAGAAGATCGGATGAAAATGAGTTATGATACCAACCAATGATATTAGTCTAAGTGGCATCAGTCCAAGTATCATGCCATGGGAAATCATGGAGACAGAAAATCTTTGTTTCTGTTTGTGATTTGGCACTGCAGGAGTATAGCAATTTCTTCACTGGGCTGAAAATATTGCCTATTACTTCCATCATGTTTCCCCATGTTGCATACCTCAAAGTTAAACAGCATGTGGAAGTAATCTATTCAGAGTTCCACTAAACACTAAAAGAGGGTAAAATCAGAAATATGTTTCATATTTTTCTCCTTTCTTCTGACAGGGCATTGTACTATCCTGACTCTGTTTTGCTGTCTTGGTGTTAGTTTTTCATTGGTCTGTTGTATTTCTTTGTAGCTACTGTGAACACCTGCAAGAAAATGAATCTCAAGGTAGTATATGGTGATATATACGTAACTTTGATAATAAATTTACATTGAACTTTGAACTTTTTGCAAACTTTTTTCAGGTCAGGCAAAAACTGGGTCTTTCAAAGTTGATGGGGTGGTTAAGAAGGTGTATGGTGTAGTTGCCTTCGTTAGTCGAGAGATTGAGTTCAACTGTTGGGAGGTAAGGTTATAGCTCTATAACACTCTGGTTAGACCACGTTGGAATATTGAGCTCAGTTCTGGTCAACTCATGATAGGAAGGACAGCGAAGGCTTAGGGAGGGTGCAGAGGAGACTTGCTAGAGAACATATTTTATGAGGAAAGGTTGAGCGAGCTTTTCTCATGAAGGCAATTTGAAGAAAGTGTACAAGATGATCAGAAGCACAGATAAAGTTGATAGCCAGAGACTTTTTCCCAGGGTGGGAATAGCTAATAGCTAATGGAAGGGGACATTCCATTATTCAATTCCAAAGTGATTGAAAGAAGGTATAAGGGATGGGAAGACAAAGGTAAATTATTTTACCTAGAGACTGGTCGTTGCATGGACCGTGCTGCCAGGGGAATTCAGAAACTCTCAGAAATGCACATGGATGATACAACAATGTAGGAAGGAAGGCTGACATTGATCTTAAGAGTAGGGTAAAAAGTTGGCACAAAATCATGTGCCAAAGTCCCAAACAAGGAGCTACAGCAGAAAACACCCAATCAACAACAGCGGGGCAGCAATACATTAACAGACCATATGCATTTATCATCCAATATGTCTTTTGCACTTTATGCTAAATTAAAGTTAATGTGAATATATATATATTTGCATATACTATTGTTTCACATTAGAATCGAGCTAGGAAAAGATTAAGCCTGAAGCTAACTCTTTCAGTTTCCACTATATTTGTCATGTCGCTACCTTATAGCATTTGTTGACAGACAATAAAGTGCTGTTTAGTAAATTCTGGCACATACACTCAGTGGCCACTTTATTAGGTACCTCCTGTGCTTTATAAAGTAGCCAGTGTGTGTATGTTCGTGGTCTTCTGCTCCTGAAGCCCATCCACTTCAAAGTTCGACCTGTTGTACATTCAGAGATATACTTCTGCACACCGCTGTTGTAATGCATGGTTATTTGAATTACTATCACCTTCCTGTCAGCTTGAACTATTCTGGCCATTCTTCTCTGATCTCTCTCATTAACAAGGCATTTTCACCCACAGAACACAGTTTGTGCTTACTGGATGTTTTTTTTTCACACCATTCACTATAAACTTTAGAGAATGTTGAGTATGAAAATCCCAGGAGATCAGCAACTTCTGAGATCCTCAAACCACCTTGTCTGGAACCAACACTTTTTCCAAGGTCAAAGTCACTGAGATCACATTTCTTTCCCCTATTTTGATGTTTGGTCTGAACAGCTACTGAACCTCTTGACCATGTCTGCATACTTTTATCTATTGAGTTGCTGCCTTTTGATTGGCTGATTAGATATTTGCATTAACCAGCATTTTACAATTGTACCTAATAAGAGGCCATTGAGTTATTGTTGATCTGTATTCAAATTTGGTTCTCAATTTCTTCTCAATTAGTTGAAAGATGCCTATCTGTCATGAGTTTCAAAAAACTAATTTTAACAAAGAAAACAGAACCAGCTAGAATAATAGGACCTTAATTTAACACAAGTGAACCAAAAATTTAGATTGGAAAATCTAAACTTAACAGAAAAAAAGTTGGAACCAGATAAATCTGTCTGCACATTTCATAAATGTACTACAGTACTGTGCAAAAGTCTTAGGCGCACGCACGCACACACACACACACACACACACACACACACACACACACACACCCACACACACAACAAACACACACACACACACACACACACACACACCCACACACACACACACACACACACACCCACACACACAACAAACACACACACACACACACACACACACACACACACACACACACACACACACACACACACACACACACAGAGCTTGGGTCACAAAAATGAGAAAATCTGTATATGCTGGAAATGCAAAGGAACACCACACAAAATGCTGGAGGAACTCAGAAGGCCATGCAGCACCTAATGGAAAAGAATAAACAGTTGACATTTTGGACTGACAGTCCTGAAGAAGGGGTTCGGGCCAAAATATTAACTGTTTACTCTTTTCCATAGATTCTGCCTAGCCTTCTGAGTTCCTCCAGCTTTGTGTGAGTGTGTTGCTATGTAGCTAGAGTGCCGAAGATTTTCGCCCAGTACCGTATGCAGTATTGCGTCTTACCAGTTAACAAATAACACTTAATACAATTGAGCTAATACAAAGCTAGGTACTCTTATTTCTGTTTCCTATCCACCTTCCTAGTTTATAAATATGCAGTACTGTATATTTATAAATCTAGCTATATATATGCGCCTAAGACTTTTGTACAGTACTGTAAATAGTGAACCCAACAATGTTAATAGCTGAACATTACTATGTAGATAGTAAGGCTTATGGGAACTGATATAACATATGGAAGGATTACTTCACTCAGCCCCTCTCACCAGCCTCCTCCGTGTAAGATTACAATTAACCTTTAAAATCTGCACTGTTAGGGAGTATTCTGGAGTTCTGTGAATATAATTGATATTAATTTAAACAAGAACCAGGCTTCATTTCTTATTGTACACATAAATAAGTTTAGGAAGTTTGCAATTAGCCTTCTGTTTTTTTTAGTAAACTGTAGTTGAAAGCATAGGCTGCTCCACAGACTATGAGATTGCATATGCACAAGCCAAATGTTCAGGTGATTGGGATGTGTAATTGGCCTGCATCAAACCAGGCAACATAGCTAAGTTATTTGCACCATTGTGACAGATTTCAAGCTGGCAGATCAGATGGGTGTTGTCAATTAGAGTACAAAACATGGTCACAGATATTGGCGATCAATAGTTTTTGTGTACTTATGAAATTTGTGTACTCAGAGACAACCCTGACAACATTAATTCTGAATGTCTGGGATTTCTGCCCTCAGAAGCTTTTAGACGATTTGTGTGAATTACTTTGTGACAAAGGTGTTTGAACATTCAGATGTGTCTGTTACTGTAATATGTAATTCAAAGGAAGCATTGTCAACCCCAAAATTGAATTGTAACTACTGGAATTGTATTGTAACAGCTACTGTTATCTTTCATCTTAAGGTTATAAAAATATGATGGATCGGTTTGTGAGCCTCTACTGAGAGGGTCTCCAGAATGATGCCTGCCTGTTGTGATTAATAAAGTCTTCTATATCACCAGCTTCAGTGTTTCTCTGGTGCATTTGATCAAAGTCACATTTGTGGGCTCGCTGCGATGTGTTCATGACCCATTATGTAGCCTACAATCTCAGCTGTCTTAGGGGGTGAGGATTTTCAAGAGTAGCACCCACACTTACATCTGTTCAGGTCAACAACCATGGGATCACAAAGTGTCCAGGAAGGTGGTAAAGAGCTGAAATGCTAGATACGAAAGTGTAGTATGTGTGCATTTGTAAGGGAGCAGGTGTGTACAATTCAGGTGCTTCTGGTGTCACTTGAGCGAGATCTGCTGGAGTTTGCTACACCGATACAAGCCAACACATGTAACATTGATGCTGAAAAATGAAAATGATCCGACGTAAGCTGCATTTATTGGTGGCACCATCTGCTCATTTCCTTCATATTTAGTTCCCAAAATGTCTTTTTGATAGTCAATTGAATCACAATGCTGCCTTCTCAGTTTGAAGTCCTGTTAAATGCCTCACTCTCAGATTCATATTCATTTTATTACATCGAAGTGTACACAAAATGCTTGATTTGCTTTAACAAACAACACAAACTAAGGATGTGCTGAAGGTGGCCTACAAGAGTCATCACACATTCTGGTGCCAACATAACATTCCCACAATGCTCGGCAGTACAACACAGAACACAATACGCAAGGAAAGAACAACACGCCACGTTCCTAACTCCCACCCATCATCTACACACAACCACAGTTCTCAAACCCCAGAATAGTTCATCGCTGGACTCCAGCCTCCATATTCGTTTCATTTGGTAGGGGTTTTCTTTTCACACTTCTCACTGGTTTTTGTCAAGATGAAGTGTGGCCCGGGTGGGGGCGGGCGTGAGTCTGCCTGTTTGGGAGCCGCGGTTGAATCACTCTTCACCTGGCATCTTGTCCACAGCATGGGTGACCCTGACTTGGCATCATCTGATGGAGTTCTTGAAGCATGCAAGCCTCCACATGATATCAACATGTTGATCCAGGTCGTGGAGGAGGCTCCAATAGACAACAGACAATAGACAATAGGTGCAGAAGTAGACCATTCGGCCCCTCGAGTCTGCACTGCCATTCTGAGATCATGGCTGATCATTCACTATCAATACCCAGTCCCTGCCTTGTCCCCATATCCCTTGATTCCCCTATCCATCAGATATCTATCTAGCTCCTTCTTGAAAGCATCCAGAGAATTGGCCTCCACCGTCTTCCGAGGCAGTGCATTCCACACCTCCACAACTCTCTGGGAGAAGAAGCTCTTCCTCAACTCTGTTTTAAATAACTGACCTCTTATTCTCAATTCATGCCCTCTGGTACTGGACTCTCCCAACATCTGGAACATATTTCCTGCCTCAATCCTATCAAATCCTTTAATTATCTTAAACGTTTCAATCATATCCCCTCTCAATCTCCTCAATTCCAGTGTGTACAAGCCCAAAATGGACCCACCTTGATTGGAAACTTTCTCCTTTATCATTTTAGAAAGAAGGCAATGTATTATTCAAAGAAACACTACTTTTAGTGGAGGATTTTAACTTCCTTACACATTGGAACTGGACTAGGGATCTTGTTAGCTGTGGGACCAACAAAACAGTGCATTATTGGGGCACGCTTAACTCAGCTTCTCCACCAATGTAAAAGCGATAGGTTTCCTCACAAATTGAGCAGAACAGGGGACAAAATTCAGCTTTAGTTTGCATTATTTTAGGCAGGAGGCACTCAGCATATTTGTCGCTACCTGCGCACCAAAGGACAACCCAGATTCACTAACTCCTCACTGGATGCCAAGCTGGTCGTAAGGGCTCTAAAGACAATCAGATGACTGAGGAACCCTACAGCTGAAACCAGGGTTGCACGTTATGAGATGACCCTGGAGATGTGTCTCCCACAATCTCCCCTCACACCAGCCCCTCAGTGAGCGCAGTAGCATAACGCACGCTGAGCTCAACCTACACATAACGCCCTGTAAGGGCATTCATTCCGCCGTTCATTCCACTCCATCCACTACAACCATTCATCCTTGACCTCTGCTTACTGATGGATTCCTTTGTAGTCTTGCAGTTACCTCCAGCTTCTGTTTACTTGTTACAAAAATATTTGGTGTGCTGCTGGCTTTGGTCATGTCACCCATTCCTCAGAATAAGCAACTATGTTTTCAGCTGGTGTCTCTTAGTTCTGATGAAGGGTTTGGCACGAAATGTCGATTGCTTATTCCTTTCTATAGGTACTGCCTGTCCTGCTGAGTTCCTCTGGCATTTTAAGTGCTTTACTCTGGATCTCCAGTATCTGCAGAACTTCTTGTGTTTATTTCTTACCTTTGAGCAGCTAACCCCTAACACTGCTTAGGAGGATGGCATAGATTGATAAGGGTGGAATGCCATGTGATGAAGGTCTCCTTCAAAAAGCGATGCCGTGAAAAGGCTCATCCATTATTAAGACCATGAGATAGAGGAGCAGAAGTAGGCCATTCAGCCCATCCAGTCTGCTCCACCATTCAATCATGGGCTGATCCAATTCTTCTAATCATCTCCACTCCCCTGCTTTCTCACCATACCCTTTGATGCCCCGACTAAGCAGGAAACTATCTATCTCTGGCTTAAATGCACCCAATGACTTGGCCTCCCCAGCCACTTGTGGCAACAAATTCCACAGATATACCACTTTCTGGCTAAAATAATTTCTCTGCATCTCTGTTCTAAATGGACGTCCTTCAATCCTGAAGTAGTGCCTTGTTGTCCTAGACTTCTCTGCCATGGGAAATAACTTTGCCATATCTAATCTGTTCAGACCTTTATTAAGAACTCCATTACACAAGGCATGCCCTCTTCTAATTGATACCATCAAGGAGGAGGTATAGGAGCCTGAATTCACATTCTCAATGTTTCAGGAACAGCTTCTTTCACTCTGGCACCAGAATATACAATGAACTCGAGAACACAACCTCACTATTTTTTTGTGCTCACTTGTTCTACTAATTACTGAATTGAATTGAATTGACTTTATTTCTTACATCCTTCACATACATGAGGAGTAAAAACCTTTACATTACTTCTCCATCTAAATGTGCGATGTGCAGTCAAGGTAATTTATAACAAATAGGACAATCAATGTAACATAGAAATACACTCAAGTCAGCGTGAGTTAATCAGTCTGATGGCCTGGTGGAAGAAGCTTTCCCTGAGCCTGTCGGTCCTGGCTTTTATGCTGCTGTACCATTTCCCGGATAGTAGCAGCTGGAATAGATTGTGGTTGAGGTGACTCGGGTCCCCAATGATCTTTCGGGCCTTTTTCTCACACCTGCCTTTGTAGATGTCCTAAATCATGGGACGTTCACAACTACAGATGTGCTGGGCTGTCTGTACCACTCTCTGCAGAATCCTGTGATTGAGGGAAGTACAGCTCCCATACCAGGCAGTTATGCAGCCAGTCAACATGCTCGCAATTGTGCCCCTATAGAAAGTTCTTAGGATTTGGGGGCCCATACCAAACATCCTCAACCATTAGAGTTGAAAGAGGTGCTGTTGTGCCTTTTTCACCACACAGCTGGTGTGCACAGACTACGTGAGGTCCTCAGTGATGTTGCTGCCGAGGAATTTAAAGCTGTTCACCATCCCAACCCCAGATCCTACGATGTCAATAGAGGTTAGCCCATCTCCATCCCTCCTGTAATCCACAACTAGCTCCTTTGTTTTTGCGACATTGAGAGAGAGGTTGTTTTCTTGATACCACTGTGTCAGAGAGATGACTTCTTCCCTGTTGACCAGCTTGTTATTGTTTGAGATTAGGCCAATCAGTGTAGTGTCATCAGCAAATTTAATTAGCAGATTATAGCTGTGGGTGGCAATACATTCAGAGTAAAGGAGGGGACTTAGTACACAGCCCTGAGGGGCTGCTGTGTTGAGAGTCAGAGGGATGGAGGTGAGGAAGCCCACTCTTGTCTTCGCCCACCTGGGCAAGCCGGTGAGCACTGTGAGGATCATGTTTTTTGACTTCTCCAGTGCGTTCAACACCATCCGCCCTGCTCTGCTGGGTGAGAAGCTGACAGTGATGCAGGTGGATGCTTCCCTGGTGTCATGGATTATTGATTACCTGACTGGCAGGCCACAGTATGTGCGCTTGCAACACTGTGTGTCAGACAGAGTGGTCAGCAGCACTGGGGCTTCACAGGAGACTGTCCTGTCTCCCTTTCTCTTCACCATCTACACCTCGGACTTCAACTACAACACCGAGTCTTGCCATCTTCAGAAGTTTTCTGATGACTCTGCCATAGTTGGATGCATCAGCAAGGGAGATGAGGCTGAGTACAGGGCTATGGTGGGAAACTTTGTCACATGGTGCGAGCAGAATCATCTGCAGCTTAATGTGAAAAAGACTAAGGAGCTGGTGGTGGACCTGAGGAGGGCTAAGGCACCGGTGACCCCTTTTTCCATCCAAGGGATCAGTGTGGACGTAGTGGAGGATTACAAATACCTGGGGATACGAATAAACAATAAACTGGACTGGTCAAAGAACACTGAGACTGTCTACAAGAAGGGTCAGAGCTGTCTCTACTTCCTGAGGAGACTGAGGTCCTTTAACATCTGCTGGACGATGCTGAGGATGTTCTACGAGTCTGTGGTGGCCAGTGCTATCATGTTTGCTGTTGTGTGCTGGGGCAGCAGGCTGAGGGTAGCAGACACCAACAGAATCAACAAACTCATTTGTAAGGCCAGTGATGTTGTGGGAGTAGAACTGGACTCTCTGACGGTGGTATCTGAAAAGAGGATGCTGTCCAAGTTGCATGCCATCTTGGACAATGACTCCCATCCACTCCATAATGTACTGGTTAGGCACAGGAGTACATTCAACCAGAGACTCATTCCACTGAGATGTAACACTGAGTGTCATAGGAAGTCATTCCTGCCTGTGGCCATCAAACTTTACAACTCCTCCCTCGGAGTGTCAGACACCCCGAGCTAATAGGCTGGTCCTGGACTTATTTCCACTTGGCATAATTGACTTAATATTATTATTTAATTATTTATAGCTTTATATTGCTATATCTCTACACTATTCTTGGTTGGTGCGACTGTAACAAAACTCAATTTCCCTCGGGATCAATAAAGTATGTCTGTCTGTCTGTCTGTCTGTCTTACCACCTTACTTAATTTATTTTATATATGTATTTTCTACAGTAATTTATAGATTTTTATCATTATGTATTGCAATGTACTGCTGCTGCAAAACAACGAATTTCATGACATATTTACTGTAAGTTCAAATTCAGTTTCAGGTTCAGTTGTCATTCAACCATACGTAAATACCCATGAATACAGCTAAACAAAACAACGTTTCTCTGGGGTCAGGGTACAAAACACAATACCAACAATCATACACAGCACAAGGCACACATAGCACATACAAGATATCAGTAAAATACAGTCACACAAAAAAAATCTCGTCCAAGAGCTGAGTCCATGATTGCAGCAGGAGTCTGCAGTTGAATACAATATGGCTTGTCTTCTATCAAGCTAACACTGCGGAGACAGCACCACACCTGAAACTATGGTGAAGCGCACTGACTCCAAAGCTCTCTCCTGGGTGACTGTAAACAGGCGACACTGTGGCTGGAGGCCTAGTACTTGCTGGGACTGAGGCCATGTCATCCAATAAATCGACGAATTGGTCATGCGGCATTCCACATTGACAATGTCCAACAGGGATTTACAGTCTTAAGAAAGTGACTAAGACAATCACTGGCTGTTGGACTACACTCTGCCTTCATGCACTGTCTCCTCTGATGCCCCTCTAAAGCAGGCAGCACTGATATTATGCCAATGATATTAATCTTGACTTTGATTCTGATTCAGAAGCCTTAACACCAATGGCATTTTCAACACCAGATGAGCACTCTCTCCTATGCATAGTCAGAGCTGTAAATCCAGGCACACTGTTGTCCTGTATGATGTGATACATGATGAAGTAACACACAACAAGCTTCACAAATGAGGTGTTTTTTTCCTGCCTGATATATTAATGAGTGCCTAACAATGTAGTTTACTTGGCAGGGCTGAGCATGAATGCAGAAGCTAGCACTGAACTTGATCCAGCAGGCCTTAGTACAAGAGACTGTGAGGATCTGCTTCCCCCTGCTATTTTACTCTGAACTCTGCCCCAGTTCCACCCAATCCTATTCTGTTCTGTGGCATCGCTCTAGTGTATTTCAGGAGCTTTTGGATGCTTACAATCTCTGTGCTGTGCTAAATCCCCGAACTGCAGGAAGCCGTTAGCACATTTAAATTTGCACAAGAAGGGCTTCCCAATTTGCTAATCATGCCTGGATTAAATGGGAAACCAGACTGTTCACATCAGGTTTCTCACTTGCCATCTGTTTTAGCAGATTTTACTATTTCTACCAACTGAAAAATCCACCTGTTCTCAGGATTTAACATTTAACACTTTCAGATGGAAGGTAGCAATACATCATATATATTTTTCAAGAAACTATATCATAAAACAAAATTGTCTGTCTGAATGAGGTGACTTATTGTTTGTAAAGATTTTTTTTTACAAAACTACAAAATATATGAAATATATATATCAAAACGGTTAACAATTTCAAATGAAAATACAGCCACTGCTATCAACAAACACTCAGTTCCCTGAGGACCCCACTGTTCTTGGAAGTCACCCACTTTACCCATAGTGACTGCATACTCCCTCTCAAAGGACACTTGGAAAAGGGGCAGGCAGTTGGCTTGGGCAGAGTCCTTGACTGCCCTCTGCCTGGATCCATGAAAGGTTTTCTTGTTGAGGCCAAGGAGCAAGCCCAGAAGTATAACCCTTGAGCAACCCAGCACCCTCCGTATTTGGACACTTCGATAGATATTTCTGCCGAGGAATGAACAGGCCTGGTCTGGTTCAGGCAAAAGAATGTTAAAGACCTTGTGTGCAATAGGAAGAGAGGAGCAGCACCTCAGAGAAAATATATGATTGCAAATGATAATGTACACTCCGTCAGTGGCTCAGGGTTTAACTAATGTTAGAGCAGACATTTATAGAATACCTACGAAATGGATTTTAAGAATTGCTTGTGGTTAAGCCCACTATGGAAAAGACAATTCTGAACTGGGTGCTGTGTAATGAACCAGATTTAATTAGGGAGTTTAAGGTAAAGGAATCTTTAAGAAGTAGTGATTGCTATGTGATAGAATTCATTGTGCAGTATGAAATGGAGAAGCTATTATCCGATTTATCAGTATTACAGTGTAGTAAAGGAAATTACAGTGGTATGAGATAGGAGCTGGCCAAAATTGATTGGAAGGGATGCTGGTAGAGCACCAATATCTGGAGTCTCTGAAAGTAATTCGGAATGCACAGGATAAATACTTCTCAATGAAGAAGTATTTTAAAGGATGCATGAGGCAACGGGGCTGACAAGAGAAGTCAAAGACAACATAAAAGCAAATGAGAGGGTATATAATAGAGCAAAAATGAGTGGAAAGTTAGAGGATTAGGAACCTTTTAAAATCCATTCAAAAGCAACAAAAAAAAGAGGAGAGGAAAGATGAATATACAAAGATAAGCTAGTCAATCATAAAAAATTATACCAAAAGTGTTTTCAGACATTGTGAAGAGTAAACCAAAGTTGAGAGTGGGATATCGGACTGCTGGTAAATGATGCTAGAGAAGCAGTAACGGGGACAAAGAAATTGTGGATGAACAATAAGTATTTTGCATCAGACTTTACTGTGGAAGACACCAGCAGTGTGTTGGGAAATTCAAGAGTGCCGGGGCCAGAAGTGAGTGTAGTTCTATTACTAAGGAGAAGGTGCTTGAGAAACTGAAAAGTCTGAAGTTAGGTACAGTACTGTGCAAAGCTGAGGCACATATACTGTACATAATGAGGGTACCTAAGATGGTAGCTGTCCAAAAGTCTTAGGAGAGGGACGCCACCACTGTTTAAGATCATTACTGTAGTTCAGAAGTCGCCTATAGTACAAGCTAGTCTGCTTCAAGGTGGCAGATATTCTTTTCTGAGTGGCAAAGTGAACCAGATGAACCATCCTTCAGTTTCATGGTAACTACTAATAATGCTATCCTTTTATTTCAGAAGATTGGAAGAGAGAATAAAGAACATCACAACACAGTACAGACCCTTTGGCCCACAATGTTGTGCCGATCTTTTAACCTATTCTAATATCAATCTCACCTTTCCCTCCTATGTAGCGCAGCCCTACATTTTTCTATCATCAAATTTCCTGTCGAGGAGTTTCTTAAATGCCCTTGATGTATTGACCGCTACCACCATCCCTGGCAGCATGCTTTAAGTGTCCAGTTTTGTGTAAAAGAAACTTACCTCTGATATTCCCACTGTACTTTCCTCCGATCACCTTTTAATTATGCCCTCTCACATTTCCACCCTGGGAGAAAGTCTCTGGCTATCCACTTGATCGATGCCTTTTATCATTTTGTACACCTCTATCAGGTTATTACTTTTGCTCTAAGTGAACACGCCTAAGTTTGCTCAACCAACCTGGATATGCTTTTCAATCTGGGCAGCATCCTGGTAAAAATCCTCTGTACCCTGTCTAAACCTTCCACATCCTTTCTATATAATTAGCTGACCAGAACTGAACATGATACTCCAAATATGATGTAACCATAGATCTGAAGCTTTACTTCGTGTCTCTTGAAATCAATGCCCCAATTATTGAAGGCCAACACACCCTATATCTTAAAAACCCTATCAAATTTCATGCTAACTTTGAGGGATATATGGAAGTGGAAACCGAGATCCCTCTGTCCCTTCCCACTGTAAAGTATCCTGCCTTTAACTTGGCCCTTAAATTCAATCTTGAATGGTGAATCACTTCACACTTTTTTGGTTGAATTCCATCTGCCACTTCTCAGCCCAGCTCTGCAATCTAAATTTCTCACCCACTGTGGTGAGATTTCAAAAGACATCTGTCCAATAATTTAACCACTATTGTCTTCTTAATGAGCTGAAAAATCACTTAATTGTCTGAAACAAAAGAAAACTGAAGACCATTGGAAATAATTGGTGATGATCCTCAGCATAATGTAATGTAAAGTCTGGAGAATGGTCCTCAAATAAAATTCAGCTGTGCGCTAACAGTTCCCAAGCTGGGCAAGCAGGTTCACTTGGAATATATGTAAACCATGAGGTCCTGGGTCATGAAGTGCTTAAGCATGTAGGGAAGAAATAAGAAATGGAAAGCAATTAGACCAATCTGCTATCATGGGAAGTAAACAACTTTGTTTCTGGTTGGGAAGAAAGCTAACTTCTGAATGTAATTTACACCATTAACAAGTAGAGTTATTTTGAAACTGGATGTGTGAGCTACATGTGAGCACACTGGACGTTTCCTCTGACTGGGATTGTAAACAGTGCTTAGAACCCTGAGTGCCCAAGACCAACCATGACTCTATCGCAATGGAGTCCTTAGTAGGCAGAAGGATGTGAGACTCACTGCTTTTTCAATATGTTAGCAACTTGTTGCTTTATTAATATACTAATGTTTTTGTTAAAAAGGCCATCAATATTTAGTAAATTGTAGCCTTTATTATTGAAGTGTTCTTTCCCCATCATTGTGACATATATGTACTTTGACAATGAATTTACTTTGAACTTTGAAACTCTCAAAATTTGCTTGCATGCCATTACTTCTTGTGTCAGCACTAATATTTATTTCATCTTGCTGCTGCCTGTAAGGGGCTTGAATTATCCCCTGGTGACTGTGTGGGTTTCCTCTGGGTGCTCCGGTTTCCTCCCTCAATCCAAAGACATACTGGTTGGTAGGTTAATTGGTCATTGTAGAATTGCCCCTTGATTAGGCCAGGATTAAATTGGGGGATTGCTGGGGCTGCATAGCTTAAAGAGCTAGAAGGATCTGTATGTCAATTAAAAAAAAATTCTTGTAACCTATTGCTCTTTCTTCTTCTGATTCAGCATATGTTGGCATTACTGAAGATTTCTAATAAGCATTAAAGTATGAACACTGTCTTTAAACATGACTCACTTACTTACTGCCTGTTACACCACTGGGGTTTAGGGCAGTAATGAAGGCACCCCATCTCTGTCTATACTGTCACTCTCATATATATGACGATTCTTCATTGCTCTTCCCGTAACAATTTTTTTTTGACCAGTCAAGGTTGTTGGCTCTGAGCTGAACCCCTGAACCTAGAGGACTAGTGGACCACTCTTAGTCTGGCCTCTACCCTTTGACGTGGTTGGCATGGGTGACCCTGCCAAGAGCCAAAGCACAAGGCCCAGATTCCAGTCAACATAGCTCTCCAAATCATTGTCATGTAAGCCTCTAACCCCTAAGACGAGGTTGTGGATCTCCTGCAGGCTTTAAACAGAAGGCTTATTGTGGCAGTCTGCCATTTCAGAAGAACATGGTAACACGTGAAGTGGAGAAGCAGCCAAGCTACTATGAGTGACTTCCTTACCTGTGAAGGGGTCAATGACCAAAGTGCTGTAATGGCAGCTGAAATATTATTTCAACTTCACTCAGTGAAAATGATGCAGGGGCATTATGCATATGCAGTGTTAATGGCAGAAACACAGAAGCTGCGATCACCTTTCTTTTCATTTCTCCAAAAGGGACAGGGTTACCAAGCCTCTCCAGTATAATCTTCAGAGATCAGTGATTAGATGAGATTTATTTATAAATTCTTCTCATGGTAAATACCTTGAACATGTTGCACATTATTGCTCAAGGTGTGAGTAAGTGCACAATTGCTGTTAGGCAAAGTCTGTGTTTTATGAGAAGTGATTTTATATGCATGGATTATAACTACCTCTAATAAATATTTTAAAATATATCAAGTTCAAAGTAAATTTATTACGTATACACTAAACAGATTTGTCTCCTTATGGGCAGCTACAAAACAAAGAAATCCAATAGAACCCATTAAAACAAAAGAAAGCCATTGAACAACCGATGTGCAGAGAAAAAAAATGCAAATAATAAAAGTTATTTACAAATAAATAATGTTGCTGTTGAGGTTTGAAATCTCTGCATCCATGTAGGTTCTTTCTGTGCTGATTGGACAGGATGCTTGCACTCCATCCTTCCTTTGCCTTTTCCATATATCACTTCCCAGCTTCAAAGTTCACCCTCCACTTCCCCACCTATCCAACTTGCTCCTCATCTGTATTCACTTATCTTCTTCTGGTTTGTACACCTTCTCCTCTTTTTTGTTGTGGCATCTTCCCCCTTCCTTTCCGGTCCTGATGAAGGCTCTCAGCCTGATATGTCGACTACTTATTCACCTCCATAGATACTGCCTGACTTGCTGAATTCCTTCAGCATTTTGTGCGTGTTCTAATATCTGCAGAATCTTTTGCGTTTGGTGGAGAGGAAGCCATTTTGGTACACTACTGATCTGCCCAGATCCAGTGCTGCTTTATAAAAAAATTCATCATCTAGCTTGCCGCCACAATTAAATTGCCAAATGGTCCTGCATTGCAGCACATATCTACTGGATGAGCAAACTGGTTGTGGGAGGTTGACTTACAGGTTGCTTTTCACCACCACTAATAAAAAGAAGATCCAGCCTTCAACACAGTTCATGTCTCTCCTGAGAGAAATCAGTTGGGTGTTGTGTTTATGTCACATATTCTAAATTAAAACTGGTGTCTTTGTATATTGAATGGTATATTGCATTTTGTATGTCTTATTGTCTGAAATTTGATGATACAATTATTGTTCATAACATCGGCATCTTAGCTGAATATCACGAACATTTTGGACTGGAATGCATTCATCTGATAGAAATGCACTGCTCGCTTCTTCATAGCCATATGATTTAAAAGTGCAACTCACAAAAAATGCTTCAGCTGCAAATCTGCTGGGGTTGTTTACTGTGTCCAGCGTTCCCAACGTGGCCTCCTCTACATTGTTGAGACCCGTCATATATTGGGGGACTGCTTCGTCGAGCACCTCCTCACCATCTATCACAAGCAGGGCTTCCCGATGGCCAAACATTTTAAATCTGGCTCCCATTCCCGTTCCAACATGTTGGTCCACAGCCTCTCTCGTGCTAAAATCAGGCCACCTGCAGCGTGGAGGAGCAACACCTTATATTCCACCTGGGTACCCACCAACAGGATGGCATGGATATCTATTTTTCCTTCCAGTGAACAAAATTTACCCCCTCCCCTTCCTCTCTTCCCTACTCTGACCTTTCATTTCTTCTCACCAGACTATTACTTCCCCCTGGGTCTCTTCCTCCTTCCTTTTCTTCTATGGTCCACTTTCCTGTCCTATCAGACTCCTTCTTAACCTTTCCTAACCACCTGGCTTCACTTATCACCTTTTAGCTATCCCCCTTTTTACTTGGGCATTATTCCCCTTCATTCTCGGTCCCGAAGAAGGGTCTCAGCTTAAGATATCCAATTGTTTATTTATTTCCATAGATGCTACCTCAACTGTTGAGTTCTTCCAGCATTTTGTATATGTTGCTTTGGATTTCCAGCATCTACAGGACTTCTTGTGTTTCTGATTTAAAATTGGGCTGATTTATTTTAGGACTTTGACAGCAGAAATGAAGTGTCACTACCACATAATGACAATGATATCAATTAACAGTCAAATGATTAGCTCTAACTCTGCAGCTGAAATACATTACTGCCTCAAATTAAAATAATCTCAAAACCTTTCTCCTTCAAGTTTCATAATGCTAAATATTTCAATGTTCTTGGCACTTTTGAATACAAACTTTATCACCATACTGAATCTTATGTGCACTGTCAAAATTTTACATTTTAATAAAAATTAAATATTCCTAAATATATCATTGTTGAATTCAATAATTCACTTTGCCTAGGTTCAGTAGTAAACTCAGTAGGCATGAAACACAACTATTTTGCAATCAGCATCTTTTTATTAGATCACTCTCATATAACATTCCCCTCTGGTAATAAAAGTGATAGAATAGTAATTTTCATTTAAAGTGGTTTGTAGCTGTAGACATCATGAGGAACTAATTATTCCGTTATGGAAAGCCAAAATGCATAAGTAACAAGTAATGATGTTTTTGTTAAACTGACATTTTAAGTTCTATAAAATTGGACAATTTCAACAATAGGTATTTAGAATAAATTTGTTTGTGCTGAAGCATAAAACAAAAGTTTTGAAAAAAGACCAGGTAATATGTTATGAATAATAAAATGGCTTAGGCTGAATTTTCTATCTTCTATCTTAGATTCTATCTTCTATCTTAAGATTTTCTATCTTAGACTATTTTCTATCTGGAGAAGATGAATTTCAGAGTTGTATACTGCATTCGTACTTTGATAATAAATGAACCTTTGAACCTTTCCACCTATGAAATTCTTTAGCAGATTGCATAGGTACTTCCATCCATCTGCAAGCCAGAATTATGGGAATTGACACAGATGGACTCTTCTTAAAATTATGGGACATAAATGGCCTTGAATGCTGGATACAATGTTTTTTTTTAAACTCATGGCTTTAGGACAAAATCAAAACTCAGTGTAATAATGCCATAAAAAAGAAAACAGAAAGAACGAATGAACATAAAGAAAGAAAAATAATTAATTAAAGCGGTTTTGAAAATGTTCCACAAGGTCTCACATTAAAGAAAGTTATGTTAGAAACTATTAAATGCTCCCTAGCTTATTAGCTGTTGATGTGATAATATATATCACTAATTGCATTTCCTTAGAATTGTGTCATCACCTCGACCATATATTTAAAAAATCTTGGTTGCAAAAGTTTTCGCATATTGATAGAAGATGTAAAATATATAGAACAATATTTCATAGTTCTTTGTAAATATCATACCTTGAGAGTGTCTCCTTGTGCTAAGTGGAATGTTCTGGCCGAGATATTAATTCCTTTGCCTGCTTGCACTTGTATGCTGTACACGCACTCATGGTTGTTTTCGTAGTTCAAAGGATAGTTGGGAGACAGCAGAATTCCCTCGTTGCTTGTTATGGATGTTCCGCATTCAGCTGTAGTTAGAAGAAAATAGTATTTTTAATATAACAACTCTGAGTAAAAAACAGCTTATCTCATATATTCACTGCATTGTGGGCACTGAATTCAACAACGTATTATACTTTGGTATTGTACTAAAGTACATCATCATTTTAAAATTGACGGGCAATTAATAATTTGCACTAAGTTAAAATGGAGAAATTATTTATTCTGCACTGAAAAACAACCTCATGCAAACATTTACTCTTTTCCACAGGTGCTGCCTAGACTGCTGAGCTGCTCAGGAATGGTTATTACCCCTCAACCATCAGGCCCTTGAACCAAAGGAGATAACTTCTCTTGCCCTTTCATTGCAATGTTCCCACGACCAATGGACTCTTCATCTCATGTTCTCAATACTTCTCGCCTATTTATCTATTTTTTTTTTGTATTTGCAGTTTGTTGTATTTTATACACTGGTTAAAGGCCCAATGTCTTTCATTGATTCTATTATGGTTATTATTTTATTATGGATTTATTAAGTCAGCCCACAAGAAAATGAAACTTAGGATTGTAAATGGTGACATATATGTACTTCAATAAAGAATTTACTTTGAACTTTGATGTTAACATTTAGAACAAAAAAGTGCAAGTATTGACCTGAAACATCCTTCCTATGCTATTTCTGACTTTTTCTGCTTTTAATTCAGATTTACACCTTTCAAGGAATATTTGATTTTTCACATTCTAATCAAGGATGTTGAATAAATGGAACTGAATTGGCTATTAGACAATTAAGTCCACGTGTGTTATTTCAGTGGAACTAAAAACAATTTGTATGTTGTAAAGCTTGCATATTTTTAGTACATGCAACAAGCGGCAATTTTTTCTTTCAGATATAAGATTTACATAAGATTTCAATGTTTATGAACTGGATTTCACAGCATTTGCTGAGGCCAGTGATCCACTTGGACAGATGTCAGGTCAACTAACACATTGATGACATATCATTCGCCTTGGTCTGAGTTTGGAGTTGGAAGACAATACTGAAGATCAAAGACTGAAGTCAGCGAGTCCAGAAGTTGGAAGAATGATGTACGTGAGGTCATTGCAGGCTGAAGGTATGGAGGAGGCCTGCCTTGGGGATTAGAGAAATACCTGTGAGTGAGTGGATGGTAGGGAGGAAAGGGGCTTGTTTTGTTGTTGTTGTTGCTTGCATTGCTCGAAATACTGTGGGCATGCTCTGTTGTGCCAGAATGTGGGCTGCCTCCTAAACATCCTTTGGCTGTGTTGGTTGTCAATGCAAATGGCATATTTTACCATAGATTTCAATGTACATGTAATAAGTAAATTAATCAGAATTTTTTTAAAGCATTGCGTGCTCTAAAAATTATTTACCCAGACTGAATAACATCTTGTAAAATCATAATTTCCTCACATTTGGACTAGATGATTCTAGCTAGGACCCACATTGATCCATTTGGCTTCCACACAACATTCGATGCACATTTACAGGAACACAATCTGGCGGTATGGACACACGATCCCCTGTCAATGATCTCAGTACACAAAGACCGAGAAGGACACCACTTAAACTGGGACACCGCCAAGGTTCTCGCTCAGGCAAACGTGAAGCAAGTACAAAATGTTCTCTCCTGATAGCTCCGTAAACAAGCATCAAAGTAAACACCATTTATGAACCCCTAAGAGCCAAAGAAACACGAGCCAATAGATTTCAAAGGTCAACTGAAGGGTTAGACAATTAGGACCAAAGCAAGCGAACAGGGACCTTTATAATCGTGAGTGCTGCCAGAGTGAAACACGAACAACTGTGCACTGAGGATGTCACCTCAACTGGTGATGAAATGTTTGTAAACGAATTGCCAAGCTCAGCGAACATTGCTACATCAAAGGTAGCACATAGTCCGCAGCACAACCTTGACCATTCACTGGAGTCAGGAGAATGGCTGCACATGACAATGACATAGAAACACGAAGCATAGCCTACTGAAATTCCTCCATCTTTTATACATTCATTACGACAAATAGACGGAGTTTACGAGTAGCGACCTAATGCCGTAGGCTACATTTGTAGTACTGTGCACAGTCTTGGTCACCCTGTTATTGGAAAAACATTGCCAAGCTTAATAGAATGAGAGGTGACCTTAAAGAAGTTTACTTAAATCATGATGGTTGTGGATAATGTGGACTTCCATCATATCTTGTGCAGGATTGGGAGCCTATAACTAGAGGACCTAGATGTAAGATAAAACGGGAAATCTAAAAGAAGCCTGAGAGGTGTTACGAATTCCCATAACTGGATCACTTACCAGCAAAGATAGAGAGGTCCGTTGAAATCTGATGGTACTATTTTTAAAAGTATTTATTGATAAAGGGCACAAAAATAAGATTAATGCAAACATACAGATAATATACATTGTCAATACTAAATCTAGCGCGCGGGTGTAATAATAATCAATAAGAAATTGTTCTATCGTTGTCTAGGGGATAATGTATTGTCCGATGGAAAGATAACAGTCACTATCAGTTCGCTCAAGCTGCAGCGTTGTTGGGTTTAAAAACGATGTGGTTCAACTTGCCCCATGTCTTTTATGATGCCAATCCGTTGAGTCAGGGGAGCGGACTTCCCCGTTGTCAGCTAAAAGCTGTTTTCCATTGGTTCCAGCCACCAATTCCAGCCACGGAATCGAACGCACGTGGCTTCCTTCAGATGACTTTCTGCTGTTACGTGGTCGCTTAATGTTTCTTCTGGTGCGTCTGAAGGGGTTGTTCCCCAGACCCTCTTCTATACTTCCTCACGGGGTCTCCGATGTCAATCAGGTTGGGATGATGCAATCCCTCAATCAGACCACTCTGGTCATCCCCTGAGGGGCTTCAATGAATAGTACAGTACTCAATACACAACTTGGTCTTCCGGAGACAATGGCCATGTCCCGTAGCTTTACATCGCCGGGGAAACGAGGCATTTTGCACGTCCTATTCTCATTTCCTGGGCCCCTTGACCCAACCCACCGGTGATCTTGCGATTCTCACAAAGGAGGGGGCTACGGATGTAACAGAGGTAAACTTCTTCACACAGAGGGTAGTGAGTAGCTGAAACGAGCTGTCAGAAGAAGTGATGAGGCAGATACAATCACAACATTGAAGAGACATCTGGTCAGACACAGGGCTTGGAGGCTTACGAGCTAAATGTGGGTGATAGGGATGACATTGTGGTCAGCATGGACCAAGTGGGCCGAAAGGCCTGTTGCCATGCTGTATAGCTCCTGGACTATATGACTTCAATATTTTGATCACATTTGACAGACTCATATTCCAATATTTAAAATGTTAGCACAATCGTATTTTTCTTGCCCCATTATTACCTGCAGCATATTTATTTTATGTACCTTCATTCATCAATCTACGTTACCACCACAATAATAATCCTGGATACTCACACGGCTTTGGGTCACATATATCAGTGGACTCCATCAAAACAGGCAATTATGTGGAAAATGGTCAGATACAAGTCCATCATAAGGAGAAGAATTGGGCCACTTAACCCATCGAGTCTGCTCCGCCATTTCATTGTGACTGATCCATTTTCCCTCTCAGCCCCAATTTCTTGCTTTCTTCCCCGGCATCCCTTCATGCTCTGACTAATCCAGAATCTATCAACCTCTGCCTTAAATATACCCAAAGTCCTGGCCTCCACAGCCATCTGTGGCAATGAGTTCCATAGATTCATCACTGTCTGACTACCTGTCTGCCTTTCCTTCACGTCTTCCCTGGCCTCCACAATAATATGGTATGTGACTACCTTGGGAAGAAGTCCTTCAAGATCTGACAATCTTCCATTATTCTGAGCTCAGCAGCGACACAGCAACAGTTGATTTTCCATACAGGTCCTGTCAGTTTTGAACTCTGCTCAGTTTGAGTCTCTCCACTTTTTTTTTAAGGTAGCACGTATAACAGCATGCTCTCAAATTCACATTTTTTTAGATGGGAAACTGGTACTTGCGTTTTATGCAATAATATTTAAAACAATGAAATGGGTCCAACGTAAGGTCGAGCTATGAATTTCAAAGAGGCAAAGGTGCAGACAGTAGCTTGCCAGCCTAACATAGCAACACCAATGACCTAAAGTATTCAAGTCTTTCAGACCCCACCCCACTCATGGATAATTTTAATCATATCAATAGCATTCTAAATATTAATATATCATGAAAAATTCATGTTTTAGTTCAAGTTCAAGCAACCATATATATGTAATCTGGCAAATGAAGCAACGTTCCTCCAGACTAAGGTGCACAACATGATACATAACTCTTAAAGTAATATTACCATAAGAAAAATTAACAAATAATTAAAAAAATCCTGGAAAATTGACATATAGCTTCAGGTACATTTAAGACACAAGTTTAAAATTAAACAGCATAAGGTACTAGTGCTTCAAACGCGATGGATTGGGTGGTGGCTGGGAGTTCAGTCGTCTCATGGTCTGGGAGAAGGAGCTGTTTCTCAACCGAACCGTTTTTATCTTAATGCTTGATGGCAGGGGGTCCAACAGATTGAAGATCACCAAAGGTTCTGTATAGACCATCTATCATACCATAATTTTTTCTCTGAGGACCATCACCTTGTCGTGGCGGAGAGGCTTGCGAGTTCTTGAGATCCCGCGAGTGACGCCGTCTGGAGCTCAGCTCCTCGTATGGTCACCCATGGCAGAATGGTCAAGGGGTGGGTTCCAGACAAAGAGTGACCCAATCAGAACCTCAGTGGCGGAGCTGGCAGAAGATGACGACACATCACAATGGCATTGAAGGGGGAGGAAGGCTGCACCAGTGAAAGGTCCCTAGTCATCTTGCATTCCATGCCACTGGATCCTGACCCCAACTGGACTTTGTGGTGGCTCCCCGTGCATCAGCCTCCCCAAGCTGAATAAAGTCACATGCAGGCAGACTCCATTAGGGGAATAACCCATTGAGAAAACATCATACTCAACTTGAGAGATTGCTCTACTACTACCCTCAAATCAGAATGCATTGACCTCTTTGAGGTTTTTCCAAACTTTGCCGGTAACACCTAACTGAGATAAATGATAAACAGTGATGAGAATTACCATAAACCTAGGGGATAAGGCCTGGAGATACTGTCCAGGCAGTGTTAGATTTGATAAATTAAACATTTTGGATTCTATTGCAAAACAAAATGATTTTATTATTGATTAAAATTATTGATGAAACTGCACTGATACAAAATGCAAATTCCAGCAAGATGGATGGGTAATGGGTTACATACAAACAGACTATGTGTTACCCTGATAAAATAAATATCTTTAAACCAAACAACAGAACATGCTTAAATTCTATACTTGAGTCAATTGAAAAGGTGCAGGGAAAAGGCCAGCAATATCAAGAAGGATCCCATCCACCCTGCTTGTCGACTGCTTGTCCCATGCTCATCAGGGAAGAAGCTGCACAGCACCCACGCCAAGACCACCAGACTCGAAGACAGTTACTTTCCCCGAGCAGTAAGGCTGATCAATACTTCCACCCACCTACCCACCTCACCCCCCACCCTCACCGTCACTACATACACAAAATCCAACACCAGTTTATATACATGCTATCAGTCGATGTATAACTGTTATTTGCACATTGTGTTTTATAAGATCATCTTTATATTAATATTTAGTTTGCTTATATTTATTGTGTTCTTTATGCTTATTATATTTTTGTATCCTGCATCGGATCTGAAGTAACAATCATTTCATTCTCTTTTAAGAATGGTAATAAACAATTTGAATTCAAGATTCAAGATTGTTTATTACCATTTCCAGTAGGCAAGTGTAAAGGAGACAAAATATTTGTTACTCCGGATCCGATGCAGCACAAAATAAAACAGATAAAGAGCACAAGAGTAATAAAGAGCACAAAAATCTGAATACATAAGATTGCTTATTTACAAAGATACTAACTGACTGTTGTGAAACACAGGCATAATGCTGGAGGAACTCAGCAAGTCAGGCAGCATCTATAGAGAGGAATAAACAGTTAATGTTTTGGATTGAGACCCTTCATTAGGATCATTCACGGTATTTCCCTCCACAGATGTTGCCTAACTTGCTGAGTTCCTCCAGCATTTGGTGTGTGTTGCTCAAGATTATCTTCTGCAGAATCTCTTGTGTTTAAGCTTGCTGTGAAATCCCATTTGATTTATTAATGAGGCTGCCACCAGCACACCCATCGGTGTGTTGGTTATTGATGCAAACAGCACATTTCACTGTATAGTACTGTACCTTTGGCACATGCAAAACAAAATCTGTAACGTGAAGATGGTTTCAAAAATAATGTAATGAAAAGTTTCTGAACAGCCAACAAATACTGTAAAGAGCAGTAAACAGTAGAGAACTAAATCTTCAATATTTGCCGTGACAACCCTTTGCCTTTAAAACTGCATCAATTCTCTTTGATACATTGTTGTGCAGTTTTACAAGAAAAAAAAATGGATGGTAGGTTGTTCCAAGCAACTTGGAGAACGTGTGACTGTTCTTCTGTATACTTTGACTGTCTCGCTTGCTTCTCTCTGTCCAGATAATCCTAGAAAGCCTCGATGATGTTCAGATCAGGGCTCTGCGGGGACCATACTATCTGAAATCTCATAAAACATCTAGCGTGCCAACAACTTTTGCACAGTTCTGCATGTTTTGATGTACAAGTGCTAAATAAGTATTAGTTCTGCACTTTTGTGAAGTCAATGCTCTCCCCACATGTCCCCCACCTCCTTTACCCCCAATCTGGCCATTATGTGATTCCACAGTGTAACACAACTGATCAAGCCAGTCAGGAAAACCAAAATGTTAACATTGCATTATTACAATTTATTCTCTAAAGAACTCAACAACTCTTCACAATTAATTAACTTCTCCATCATTTAAACTAAGCTCACAATAACATATTAATCTATTACTTTAATGTAGGAAATGCTACCCAATGAAATATTGAATAAAATTGCAAAATTAGGAAAGGAAAGAGCACTACCACGAGAGACAGAATCAACCTTGACATGACGACAGAATGGTCAGCTAACAACTCCATTATGTTCGTTGGATGCTAGGCCAGTCATTTAAATAAGGATGTGAAACATTATTTATTTAATACAGTTTGAAAATTATCAGCCACAAGTCTTTAATGGTAGCAATGAGAAGAGGGCATGTCTTGGGTGATGGGGGTCCTTAATGATGGATGCTGCCTTCTTGAGGCATCATTCCTTGAAGATATCCTGGATGCTGGGGAGGTTAGTGCCCATGATGGAACTGACTGAGTTCACAATATTCTGCATGTAATTTTGATCCTGTGCAGTGGACCTAACAGTAATGCTGCCAGTTAGAACGCTCTCCATGATAAATCTGTAGAAATTTGCAGGGGTCTTTGATAACACACCAAATCTCCTCAAACTGCAAATGAAATATTGCCACTGTTTTGCCTTCTTTGTAACTGCATCGATATGTTGGCTCCAGGATAGTACCTCAGAGATGTTACCAGGAACTTGAACTTGAAATTGCTCAACCTTTTCACTGCTGATCCTTCGATAAGGACTGGTGTATGTTCCTTTGTCTTACCCTTTCTGAAGTCCACAATCAATTCTTTCGTCTTACTGATGTTGAGCAAAATGTTATTGTTGCGACCGCACCAAACTGGCTGATCTTTCTCACTCTTGTACCCCTTTCTATCACCATCTCAATTTCTGCCAACAATAGCTGTGTCATTTCAAATCTATAGATGGCAGTTGAGCTGTGCCTAGCACACAGACATGGGTGTAGAGAAGGTGGAGCAGTGGGCTAAGCCTTGAGGTGCACCAGTGTTGATCATCAGCGAGGTGGAGGTGTTATTTCCGATCCGCACAGACTATGGTCTTCTGGTGAGGAAGCTGAAGATCCAGTAGCAGAGAAAGGTACAGAGGCCTAATTTTTGTAGCTTTTTGATGAGAAATGTAGGAATGAATGTGTTAAACTCAGAGCTGTAGTAAATAAACAGCATCCTGACATAAGTATTAGCATTGACGCAATATTTTTCATGGGAATTCCTCTTACTTGTGTACTCAACTGATTACTTTATCTTGATGTGATTCATTTTAGGTATGAGCATATCCTTGACTTACGACCACAGAGGTTTGTTTTACTGCAGGAGTCATTAAATTTCGATTAGAAACAGAAATTATTCTTTTTTTTCCACATCTATAAGGTAAGCCCAACATAAAACTTAAGCTGTTCTTCTAATAACAGTGATTGCTCTGAAAAGTTCCTTATCGGTCATGATGTGATTTGAGACAAAATGAAAAAAGTGAAATATGTTATATGAACACTAAGTATCCACTCCCTTATCTGAACTTCATTCTCTTCCCATCTGCATCCCAACCCATTTTCCTTCTGGCAATCCACCCTCCAACTCACTCTGTACCCAGTTCCACAGTCCCACTCACACCTCCTCCCCTCTCCCAAAGTTCACTTCACTTCAGTTCATGCCACATCTCCTGCCCACAGTTCATGACGAAGATCTAGAATCTTGAAAGTAGAGAGAAAATTTAACACTTCAGGTTGATGTTCTTTGATGAGAATTGTGAAAGAAATAGAAATGAACGTCGGTTAAGTTGCAAGCTGAAGGGTCTCGGCCCGAAACATCGACTGTTTTCTCTTTCCTATAGATGCTACCTGACCTGTTGATTTCCTCCAACATTTCAGCTTGCAAAAACACCTCCTCCACAATCTCCATCAGCACAGGTCTATCACAGGGCTGAGTGCTTAGCCCCGTACTCTACTTGCTTTACAATTACAACTCTAACATCATATTCAAGTTGGCTGGTGACACCACTGTTGTGGGCCATTTCAAAGGTGGTGATGCATCAATTTACAGGAGGGAGATTGAAAATTTGGCTGAGTGGTGTCAACAACAACCTCTCACTATTGACAGCAGGCTCAAAGAACTGATTGTAGGCTTCAGGAGAGGGAAACCAGAGGTCCATGAACCAGTACTCATCAGAGGTGGAGAGGGTCAGCAACTTTGAATTCCTGGGGTCACTATGCCAGAAGACCTGTCCTGGACCCATCATATAAATGTAATTGCAAAGAAAGCATTACAGTGCCACTACTTCCTTATGAGTCTGCAGAAGTTCAGCATGACACCAAAAACCTTGAAAAACTTCGACAGATGTGCAGTGAAAATTGTACTGGCTGGCTGCATTACAGCTTAGTATGGAAACACCGATGCCTTGACGTGGAAAGTCCTATAAAATATAGTGGATTTTGCTCAGTATCTCATGGGTAAAGTCCTCCCAACCGCTGAGCAGATCTATATGAAACACTGTCGTAGGAAAGTAGCATCTAATATCAAAGATCCTCAACACTCAGGCCATGCTCTTTTCTTGCCACTGCCCTCAGGTAGAAGGTACAAGTGCCTAAGGACTTATACCACCAGGTACAAGAACAATTATAACTCCTCAACTATCATGGTTTAAACAAAAGAGGATAACTACACTCATCTATTAAGATGTTCCCACAACCAATGATCTCACTTTAAGGATTTTTTAATTTCATTATTTCATGCTCTTGTTATTTATTTATATTTGCACTTGCACAGTTTGTTATCTTCTATGCTCTTGCTCTTTCATTGATTCTGCTTACAGTTACTATTCTATAGATTTGCTAAGTATGCCTGCAGCAAAAGGAAACTCAGGATTGTATGCGGTGACACTGATAATAAATTTTACTTTGAATTTTACTTTACTTTGATTTTGTGCGTGTTGCTTTGGATTTCCAGCACCTGCAGACTTTCCTGCGTTTGCGATTTACTGTTCAAAGTTCAAAGTAAGTTTATTATCAAAGCACATGCTGAAGAAGACATCATATACTACCCTTGCAGCTTTCACAGAACAAAGAAGTACAACAGAATCAGTGAAAACTACGCATGAACAAAGACTGACAAACAACCAATGTGCAAAAGAAGACAAAATGCAATTACAATAAATAAATAAACAAGTAAAGAAATAAATAAATCAATAAACAAATACATAAATAAGCTTGATTTCAACACTCAAGAGAAGTTTGGAGAGGTACACGGATTGTCTGGTTTGCAGGTCGATGGGACTCGTTTTCGTTACCTCCTGTGTTGTATGACATAAGCAATCACGGTCTTTCCATGACCATGATTGTTCTTGGCTTTTTTTTCTACAGAAGAGGTTTGCCATTGCCTCCTTCTGGGAGGTGTGATCCCAGCCATTATCAATACTCTTCAGAGATTGTCTGTCTGCCATTAGTGGTCACATAACCAGGACTCAGATGCTCATACGACCATCCACCACCTGCTCCCATGGCTTCATGTGATCCGGAGTGTGGGGGGGGGGGGGGGGGGGAGCATCTTATACCTCCTTTGGTAAAGACATATCTCCACCCCTCCACATGATGGGAGTAGGCAGTTTAAATTGTTTAGCAAGGACTACATAGGCCGAAGAGCCTTTCCTTGCGCTGTAATTTTCTTGGTAAATAATACATAAATGCATACAGTACATGCACTCAGAAACTCAAGAACATGAGGTGTAGAGTCCTTGAGAGTGAATTCACAACGAGCGTGCGGCACAAGTAGCCATGATGCAAATACATTGCGGAATGGTGCGGGAAAGCAGGAGAAAAATTGAATAAAAATGGAATGTAATTGGAAAGCAGGTGCAACAGCGGCTATATTTCATGAGGAGTTTGAATTAATGTGGTATGTCACCAAAGTCACTCAGAAATATCTGCAGATGTACCATGGGGAGCACTCTACCTGTCTGCCATAATATATCACCATTTGGTATCGGGCGTGGCTATTGCACGGTGTCAAAATAAGCTGCAGAAAGCAGTAAACTTAGTCAGCTCCATCACAGGCGCTAACCTTCCCAGCATCCAGGACATCTTCAATGAGCGATGCCTCAAAAAGGTGGCATTCATCATTAAGGACCCCCAATAGCCAGGACATATTCTCTTCTCATTGCTACCATCAGGAAGGAGGTACAGGAGCCTGAAGGCACACACTCAATGAATCTGGAACAGCTCCTTCCCCTCTACCATCTGATTTTTTTTTCTTTTTTTTAAAAACTTTTTTTTATTGTACTTCAAGTAGTTACAAAATAAAAGTATGAAAAAATGTATATTACCCATCCCCCCTCCCCTTAACCCCTCCCCCCTAGCATCCCTATAGAAAAAAAAGAAGAAAGAAAGAATGCCTGGATATTGGAAGATCCCCACATGCTCCATGGAGTTCGTAATATTTAAGTATAGATCGTTGGAAGAAAGAAATTTATAGCTGTATTCCACTTGAAAAAATTACTTATAATTTAAGAGATAAATATGAAACATCTTTGAAAATTTGGCACCCTTATTCACAAAAGACAGGATTAAATATATAGGTGCTCCGAAGACGAAATAATTGGTTATTTGGGGAAAGAAATAAATATATATACCATCTGATTTCTGAATGGACATTGAACCCATGAACACTACTTCATGTTTTTTCTCTTTTTGCACTATTTGTTTAATTCATCTTGAATATATATCTACTGTAATTTACAGATTGTTATTTTTATGTATTACAATGTACTGCTGCCACATTAAAACAAATATCACTGCATATGCTAATGATATTAAAAGTGATTCTGATTCTGAATCTAAAATATCAGAAGTGACAAAAGGATGAGTGCTGAAAATGTGAGACAGAAGACTGGAATGGCTGATTACTTGAAACTGCCGATTCAGTCTTAAGCATTGATTCCAAAAGACTATAACATGCCAAGCCAAAAGATGAAGTACTCTTCCTTGAGCTTGCGTTGCAATATGCCTGAGATTATTATGTGACTTCGGAATGACAGATCAGTGGTCTCCAGTTCCGGAATTTTTCTCATGTCATATTTTGTGCTGCTTGTAATCTAGCTGATCAATTTACTGTCTCTGATTAGTCAGCAATATCAGGGACATACTACATAAATAACAAGGATAATGGAGTCCAAGCTAAATTTCCTTCATCTTGTACATCTCATGATTGCACAGTGGGGAATATAAGTTACAAACATAAAAAAATCTACAGATGTTGGAAATCCAGAGCAACACACACAAAATGCTGGAACTCAGCAGATCTGGTGAGGAATAAACCTTCAAAGTTTCAGGCTGAGACCCTTCAATACTAGGAAGGAAGGGGGTAGGAGTCAGAATAAGAAGATAGAGAGAAAGGGAAGGAACACAGGATGGTAGGTGATGGGTGGGACTAGGTGAGAATGATGGTGGTTGGCTGAGGGAAACATGAAGGATGAATAAAGAAGATGAGGCTAAGGGTGAGGAAGAATGAACTTGATTGGAGAGGACACAGTGAACCAGTGGAGAAAGGGAAGGAGGAGGGGCACCAGAAAGAGATGATGAGCAAGTGAGGAGTCTGTACCAGGAGCACTGGAAGCAGGAGATGACCTTTGTAGACCTTGAAGCTCTGAATGGTGGCGCAAGAGGTGTAGATGCAGGAATAAATGACAGAGTTTAGATCAGTGAGGAGGGATGAGTTGACGAGGGAGTTATGTAGAGAGCAATCCCTTTATGAGGAGAGTGGGGTAGAGGGAGAGGGAAAGATGTCATAGCATCCCATAGGACACACTGGAAGTTATGGAGAATGATATATTGGATATGGAGTCTTGTGGGATTCTAGGTAAGGCTCAGGGGTATCCTATCCCTATAATAGTGGTGGGAAGATGGAGTAAGGGCAGATGCAAGCTAAATGGAAGAGATACAGGTGAGGGCAGCATCAATGGTCACAGAATAAATTACGACTGTATTTTGATTCAAGTTACATTACTCAAAAATTTGTTTTAATGAAGTGTATGTATCTTCCAGTTTGAAAGTTTCTGTTGATAATTTTTATTGCATTACTTAATTGGTTTGATATCTGATTTTTAGAGCCATTCACCAACAGCAAATACTGTTTCTTTTTGTTGACTCAAGTGAAAGCTTTTCTCAGGTTTAGCTATTGGCTCTTTATGACATTCTGAAGCAAGCTATAGGCAGAGATCCGTTACCCAATTATTGGGTGAGTTGTGGTGATTGTCCATCATTGACCAGTACTTCAGTCATTGCAGTGAAAGTCAGTTATGAGAAAATGCTCTCAATACATTGGGCGCATTAGAGTTGTCAGATGAAGAAAGAATCAAATTGGCTTTCTACCATTTCATTAACATGTCAATGGAATGGAATAATCATAGAAATGAAGTTTATCAGCTTGATTATAATAAATATAATCATTCTATACGGAAATATTCTGGTGGTGCAGAGCTCAATGATTCATCAGTCCACAGCCACATCTGTATCCCATGCACTTAATAGGTGTGTGTCCTCTTTAGGTCTTCTAAAGGCACTTAAGGCCAATTGGTTTTGTGGGTTGACTGGAGGGTATGGAAAACCAGCCTGAGAAAAGTCCATCCAGTAAGTAATGATATCAGGGAGTACTAACAGTAATCTTGAATTGGATGAGACTTGGAATATACTATCTGAATCTTGTCAAAGTTTCTGGTGTAAGGGAGAGTGATGAGCTGTGCAGTAGAAAAGTGATGAAAACTGCATTTAAACATCTTACAAAGGCCTTAATAGTGAGAAAGGTTGTAACCAAGGACCAACACAGGAAGACCCTTCCTACAAATGACCAGGTGCTGTATCTCACCAAGGCCGATGTGAGAAGAACCCCGTGCAGGGTCAACCCATGGAGGCTGCTGGACCAGACAACATCCCTGGTAGAGTGCACAGAGGATGTGCAGACCAGCTAGCAGATGTTCTCACTGACATCTTCAACATCTCCCTGAGCAGCGCCACCATTCCAATGTGCTTCAAGGCCGCCACCATCGTCCCAGTGCCGAAGAAGTCTTCAGTGTCCTGCATAAATGACTACCGTACTGTTGCTCTCACATCCATCATCATAATGCTTCGAGAGGCTCGTCATGAGGCATATCAAGACCCTGCTGCCCCCCTCACTGGACCCCCTGTAGTTTGTACCGTCCCGACTGCTCAACAGATGATGCCATTGCCACCACCCCCCACCTAGACTAAAAAGACGCATACGTTCGGATGTTGTTCATAGACTTCAGTTCAGCATTCAACACAATCATCCCTCAGAAACTGATTGGAAAGCTGAGCCTACTGGGCCTGAACACCTCCCTCTGCAACTGGATCCTAGACTTCCTGACTGGGCCAGTCAGTCCAGATTGGGAGCAGCATCTCTAACACCATCACACTGAGCATGGGGGGCCCCCCCAGGGCTGTGTGCTCAGTCCACTGCTGTTCACTCCGCTGACCCACGACTGTGCTGCAACACACAGCTTGAACCACATCATCAAGTTCGCCGATGACACGACCGTGTTGGGTCTCATCAGCAAGAACGACAAGTCAGCTTACAGAGAGGAGGTGGAGTGGCTAATGGACTGGTGCAGAGCCAACAACCTGTCTCTGAATGTGAGCAAACAAAAGAGATGGTTGTTGACTTCAGGAGGACACGGAGCGACCACTCCCCGCTGAACATCAACAGTTCCTCAGCAGAGATCGTTAAGAGCACCAAATTTCTTGGTGTTCACCTGGCGGAGAATCTTACCTGGTCCCTCAACACCAGCTCTATAGCAAAGAAAGCCCAGCAGCTTCTCTACTTTCTGCGAAGGCTGAGGAAAGTCCATTTCCCACCCCACATCCTCCTCACATGCTACAGGGGTTTTATTGAGAGCATCCTGAGCAGCTGCATCACTGCCTGGTTCGTAAATTGCACCATCTTGGATCGCAAGACCCTGCAGCGGATAGTGGTCAGCTGAGAAGATCATTGGCATCTTTCTTCCTGCCTTCACGGACATTTACACTACACGCTGCATCTGCAAAGCAAACAGCATTATGAAGGACCCCATGCACCCCTCATACAATCTCTTCTCCCTCCTGCCGACTGGGAAAAAGCACCGAAGCATTTGGGCTCTCATGACCAGACTGTGTAACAGTTTCTTCCTCCAAGCTCTCAGACTCCTCAATACCCAGAGCCTGGACTGACACCTTGCCCTGTTGTCCTGTTTATTATTTATTGTAATGCCTGCACTGTTTTGTGCACTTTATGCAGTCCCAGGTAGGTCTGTAGTCTAGTGTAGTTATTGTGTGTTTCTCTTTCTCTGTGTTGTTTTTTTTTACGTAGTTCAGCCTAGTTTTTGTAATGTGTCATGTAACACCATGATCCTGAAAAACATTGTCTCATTTTTACCATGTACTGTACCAGCAGTTATGGTTGAAATGACAATAAAAGTGACTTGACTTTAGATACAAGATTGCCTAATTCAAGTGTAAAGGAGAATGGAAATAATTGTTATTTTGGTTGGATGCAGCATAAAACAAACATAAAAGACAAAGAACAAATAATAATACTAAAAAGCACAATAAATATAACTACATAAGATAGCTTATATACGTAGATTGATTGTATATCCATAAAGTGATGTTTAAGGTGACTGACAGGAAATAATGACATTGTGGTGGAGTTAGTGAGGGGAAGTGTTGATTCACCATACTGTTGGGGAAAGTAACTGCTTTTGAGTCTGGTGGTCCTGGCTTGGAAGTTACGTCACCTGCTCCCTGATGGGAGTGGGGTAAATAGTCCATGCGCAAGGCAGGTAGGAACTTTCAAGACGTTACTGACCCTTTTCCAGCACCTTTCTGCATAAATGTCCTTGATGGTGCAAAGGCTGATGCTGGTGATGCATTGGGCAGTTTTGACTACGCGTTGCAGAGACCGCCTGTCCACTGCAATGCAGTTTCTGTCCTGTGCAGCAAAACAGTTTGTTAGGATGCTCTCCACTGCACGCCTGGTGAGTATGTACGTGCAAAATCCAGCTTTCTTTAGCCTTCTCAGAAACTAGGGTGGTGAGCTTTCTTGATTCTGTTGGATGTATTCTGGGACCATGAGAGATTGTGTGTGATGAGTACTCCCAGGAGTTTGAAACTGCTCGCAGATTTCACTGCTGTGCCACCGATGTAAAGAGGGGTGTGAGTGCTGCAAGTTCTGGAGTTGATAACAGTCTCCTTTGTCTTGTTGATATTGTTGGCTTACCTCCATTATGTCCTGCCTACGTTTACAGAAAATAAGTCGGACATTTGATACACCCTTCAAATTTGAAGAAACCTGGTGTTCACCTTTTATTCAATATTTTCATACGGTTTGATTTATTGCTCTTCCAGTTACTTTCTCAAAACTTTGGACTTGATCAGAAAGTTACTCTTTTTTTCTTGCCTCTACTCTCAGTATGAGCTGCCCAGTCCCTTTTTTTTTCTCTTTTTCTTTTCTGTTGTTTTTTTTGTTTAGTGGGTTTTTTATGCATATAAAATTATAAAAGTTTCTTTATCTTTTTTCTTCTTTTCATGGAATGATCATCATGGAATGAGAATTGATTATCTTATTTTTATTATATACTATTAGATTAATACTATGTATGATTTTGATAATGTTTATTTTACCTTCTGTATGAATTGTTATGGATACAGATATTTAAGATAATTCCCCTCTTGTTTATAAACATGTACTTTTTTTAATTAATAAGAAGATTGATAAAAAAAGAAAGGCATTGAGGAAGAGGTAATTTGCCTGACACCAGGACCTGAGCTCTTCCACCTCCTCTCTGTAGGCTGTCTCATCATTACTGGTGATGAGCCCCACCACTGTCAGGTCATTGACAATGTGATTGCATGGGTGTTTGGCTGTGCATTCATGTGTGGGCAGAGTGCTCAGCACACAGCCCTGGGGTCACCCTTGTTGAGGATGATGAGGTGGAAGAAGTGGTTGTGCATCCTGACTATCTGAGGTTTGTTCATTAAGAAGTCCAACACCCAGTTGTACAAATAGTGTATTTAGACCGAGGAGTAGTAGTTTGCTAACCAAGCTCTGTGGTACCATATTGTTGACTGCTGGACTGAAATCCAGAAACAGCATTTTGATATAACCATATAACAATCACAGCACGGAAACAGGCCATCTCGGCCCTCCTAGTCCGTGCCGAACTCTTAATCTCACCTAGTCCCACCTACCCGCACTTAGCCCATAACACTCCACTCCCTTCCTGTCCATATACCTATCCAATTTTACCTTAAATGACACGACTGAACTGGCCTCTACTACTTCTACAGGAAGCTCATTCCACACAGCTATCACTCTCTGAGTAAAGAAATACCCCCTCGTGTTTCCCTTAAACTTCTGCCCCCTAACTCTCAAATCATGTCCTCTCGTTTGAATCTCCCCTACTCTCAATGGAAACAGCCTATTCACGTCAACTCTATCTATCCCTCTCAAAATTTTAAATACCTCGATCAAATCCCCCCTCAACCTTCTACGCTCCAATGAATAGAGACCTAACTTGTTCAACCTTTCTCTGTAACTTAAGTGCTGAAACCCAGGTAACATCCTAGTAAATCGTCTCTGCACTCTCTCTAATTTATTAATATCTTTCCTATAATTTGGTGACCAGAACTGCACACAATATTCTAAATTTGGCCTTACCAATGCCTTGTACAATTTTAACATTACATCCCAACTTCTGTACTCAATGCTCTGATTTATAAAGGCCAGCGTTCCAAAAGCCTTCTTCACCACCATATCTACATGAGACTCCACCTTCAGGGAACTATGCACTGTTATTCCTAGATCTCTCTGTTCCACTGCATTCCTCAATGCCCTACCATTTACCCTGTATGTTCTATTTGGATTATTCCTGCCAAAATGTAGAACCTCACACTTCTCAGCATTAAACTCCATCTGCCAACGTTCAGCCCATTCTTCTAACCGGCATAAATCTCCCTGCAAGCTTTGAAAACCCACCTCATTATCCACAACACCTCCTACCTTAGTATCATCAGCATACTTACTAATCCAATTTACCACCGCATCATCCAGATCATTTATGTATATTACAAACAACATTGGGCCCAAAACAGATCCCTGAGGCACCCCGCTAGTCACCGGCCTCCATCCCGATAAACAATTATCCATCACTACTCTCTGGCATCTCCCATCTAGCCACTGTTGAATCCATTTTATTACTCCAGCATTAATACCTAACGACTGAACCTTCTTAAAATAAGTGTCCTTGTTTTCTAGTGTGTTAGGCCCAAGTGCATGACAGATTTTATGGCATCTGTCGTAGAGTGGTTCTGTCAATAAGCATATTGGTGAGTGTCCAATGTGGCAGGGATGGAGCTGTTGATAAGTGCCATTACCAGCTGTTTAAAGCATTTCCTGATGATTCGTGTCAGCGGCATGGGGCAGCAGTGGTTTAGTTCTGAAGCTGTAGAGTTCTTTGGTACAGGGATGATGGTGGATGATTTGAAGCATGGGGAACTGTAGCCTGGATGAGTGAAGTGTTGAATATGTCTGTGAAGGTGTCAACGAGCTGGCGTGCACACTCCTTGAGTAGTCAGCCTGGGCTGTTGTCTGGCCCTGCTGGCTTACAGGGGTTGACTCTCTGCAGAGTTTTTCTCATGTTTGCTGCTGTTGAAAATGGTGGCTCTTCACATGTGAGAGTGTAGCTCCATGGTAAATTTAAAAATATCAAGGCAGCATGTACTAAAACTCTGAAGTCGCTCATAAAAATAGGTTAAAGAAAGACATAAACAAGCACTGAAGAACTAATACAAGTAGTAGATCTCTGACAAGGTTAGTAAAGGTAAAATGTCAGAAAATCCAGCAGCAACAATGCAGAAGGTAAAGGACTGCCCTGGACACAAGTGTAAGGCTGACCAAATGGACTTTCTAATCCTTATTTATTTTGTGGTCATTAAACAAGCCATCTAAATTTGTGCTACTGTTTATTCTTGTTAATTCTTTGATACAAAATTGGTAGGTATTCATACAGTTTTAAACTTTTGAAAAATGACAAGAATTTCTCAAGATACAACTTTGATCAGCCAATAACTCCATTAATTCCATGACTTCCATGGTTTTCTTTGTTTTGCAGCTATTTGGAGAATCTAAAGCTATGTATTCATACATACTTAAATAATCAGCAAACTTTTGAATCTTCAATTTATTTGTTATAAAAATAATCATGAAGCATGCAAGACTCAAAAACAATTCCTAAATTTGGGGAAAGTTATCCATCTCCCTCTTCAAACAGGAGTAAAACTTACTTATTTCTTATGAGTAATCTTTTGGACTTGTCTTATTTGCAGTCTGTTATCAGGAGCCAGGTTGAAGAACCATGAAGAACCAGTTGTTCTCTTTTGTGCAGCAAAGAGTGAAGGGACATTTGAAAGAGGTATACAAGATTATTTCACATTTTGATATAGTAGCCATAAATAAACTGTTTTCTGTTGATAAAAGGACAAGGACTTAACCATGTAGATTCTGGGTGTACTGGATCAAGTCTCAATCCAAACCTAAACCTGTCTGCATTGGCAACGAAAGGAAGAAAATCAATGAAAATTAATCAGACTGTTTCAAAATGAGCATTTCAATCAAGATGTCAATTTTATGCTGTGTGATCAAAATGAATCATATTTTTGAGTTCAGCTGCTCGGTGATTCACTGCTTTGATTTTAATTTTGTTTTCATTGTTGGGCTATTAATCATAATTTTAATCTGTCAATATATCACATTGTATGTAGTTGTTCAATGGTTCAATTTTTATTCAAGTCTATGTTTAATTTTCCTTCTCTTTACAGAACTTATGCTTCTGTGGTACTGAATTGCATTTGCTCTGCAAAGAAGAATACAATGTCTTTTTTTTCCTTTATCTGTATAATAAGATGGCAACAGAAGTATGGATACAATTAGAGGTGGTTCTAGAAAGTCCACAAATCCAACATGAAAACTGAGGAATGTGAGCATAAATGAGAAATAGACAACAAGATGAAAATTACTAGATTCCTCCAGGTAAATGCCTGAAATGTTAAAGACAACTGTCCAGATACCACTGTTTTTGGAATGGAAATGCTCTTTCTTACACTGAATCATTGAGTTAGGATTTATGCAACGGCTACCTCTATTGATAATGTCTGGAATGTATACCATCAGTTCCTTAGTTGACCTCATATAATCTGCTTCTTTGTTCGCTCTTCCAGAGTAAAGTGAATGCAAAATTTATTCTGAATATACTTACTTAAGGTCAGCCTCTGCACAATGAGAACTGACTTGCCAAATTTCTGGTTTTTACAAGCTACCAATATCAATTTCAGCAAAATTTTAGCCAGAGAAATAGACAGGGCTTGAGGTATGGGGTCGATAGATAAGTTTTTCCCCATCGTCAAGGTGCAAAACAACATTTCAAAGCAGCAGCTTGTGGGGCAACAGCTTTTCTTGAGTATCAGAGAAAGAACTTTTTGTTCACCCAAGACATAGAACATAGAACAGTACAGCACAGTAGAGGCCCCAATGTTGTGCTGATCTTCCATTCTTTTCCAATATATATCTAACCCTTCCCTCCCACATAGCCCTCTGTTTTTCTTTCATCCATATGATTATCTAAGAGTCTGTTAAATGTCCTTCCTGTGATGGCCCTTACTATCAGCCCTGGCACTGAACTTCATGGCACTTACCACTCTCTTTGTAAAACCTTTACCTCTGACAGACCCCTAAATTTTGCTCCAACCACCTTAAAATTACTCCCCCTTATACTGGCCATAAATACCCTCGGAAATAGGTGCTGGCTGTACACTCTGTCACTATATACAACCATGAGATTCATTTTCCTGTGGGCATACTTGATAAATCCACAATAGGATAATAATCATGATAGACTCAATGGAAGATCACACCAACTGGGCATTCGACCAGTGGGCAAAAGACGAGGCGCCAGGTGCAAAACACAGTACCAACAGTCATACACAGTGCAAAGCACACACAGCAGATAAAGGATTAAAAAAAAGACAGCCACTCAATACAAGAGACCAAACTCAAACTACTTGGCGCTGCCAAGATCTGTAGACGACATTAACACAGCTTGTCTTCTGTCAAGGGAACACTGGGGAGGGATGGCAATGACTCCAGCCTGGAAGCTACCCCACATCACCCCTTGGTGGCACTGTCCCAACACCCCACCCTCACAGCTATAAACAGGCCACACCACGGCTTGAGGCCTGATCCTCACACACACACGATCACAAGCACACTTATGATGCCAGTAAAATACAATCATGCAAAATATACATGTATCCAGTCCACGCACTAAGTCCATTGTTCTGCCAAGAAAGTACTGGGGGTGGGAAGGGCAGCACCAAGTCCGCCCTGAATGCAGACATCCACACCACCCCTGGAGGAGAGTACCAGCTCTGATGTCTCTCTCGAGGTCTGTAAGAAGACAACACTGCAGCTTGAAGCCCTGAGTATTCAACCGAATATTGGCAAAATCTGCAGTTGACCACAGTACAGCTTGTCTTCTGCCAAGCGAACTCTCGGATCGGGGACAGCACCAACACTGTCCTGGATACCACACCACACTGCCCTTGGGGTACCGCGCCAGCTACAATGCCTCTCGCCTGGTGGCTGTAGACAGGTGACTCTGTGGCTTGAGGCCTAGTTCTTGCTACAACCAAGTTATCCCGCCATCCTCCCTTGCTTCTGCCAATAAATCAGTAAAACCGTTGAATTTATTACCTAGTCTAGTGCAACCTGCTAAACCTGGTGAGAAGCCTTATGAGGACATAAAGTCTCTGAGGACCATTATTCACCAAAACCTTTGATTATGTGTAAGGTTTAGATTTCATAACAGGAATCAAGAGGAAGGTGAGTCTATTTCACAGTTTGTGACGGTGCTGAAGTAATTTTCTGAACACTGTGATTTGGGCAGTTGCCAAATGGCAGATTACTTGATAGACTTGTATGTGATCTGCGTATGGAGGCAGCTTAGAAATGTTAGCTTACAGAAGACAGACTAACGTTACAAAAAGCAACTGAGATTAGTACATCGATGGAGATGGCAGCTGAAGCAACACGGCTATCAAGTGCATCTTCCCGAGTTTATAAACTTTCTACTGATTTTAAGAATGAGATAATCAATGTCACTGGTGTGACAAAACTGGACAAATGAATGCAGGAATAAGGAAACACGAGGAAATCTGCAGATACGAAGGGTCTTGGCCCGAAATGTCGACTGTGCTTCTTCCTATAGATGCTGCCTGGCCTGTAGTTTTCCACCAGCATTTTGTGTGTGTTGCTGGAATAAGGATTTAGTTTGCCAAAGCTGTGACAAAAAGGCACATATCAAATGGACCTGCAAAATTAAAAAAGACACTTTTGACCAAAAACACTAATAAAGGAAAATGAATTTTGGAAACAAAATGTGAACAAGGTAGAGCATACTGAGGACAGACAGAGTGATTCTCACTCTATGGTTGAAGAAGGTTTGAATGTGTAATGACCTGGCTCAGGTCTCTTCTGCTGTGCTGCGAGGTATTTTTATTTTAGTATTTTTTTGCAAAAGCAGTGTGTCCTGCTCGTAAGAGTGCTTTGGCTTCAGCTAAAGATAATGAGCCATATTGTCCAACTTAGGAATGTGTCAGCCTGTCAGGGTTGTCTTCGTATGTGTTGTAACTTTCTGCCCTGTTGGATATCATGGAACACGTGAGAAGGCTAGGAGGGATGAGATTTCTGAAGGACAGTAGTGTGGTCTGGGGTCTTCTGGTGGGATCTGTGGAGTGGGTCACAAGGACAGATGCCACTGAATGCCATTCAAAGGAGAGACCCCATCATAAGAAATGCTTTGCGCAAATGAATCTTTCCAAGGAGTACATGCCAATACTATTGAGAGAGCCAGTTTGTTCAAGATGGTCCTTGAGGGAAGTTTGAACTGTGACTGGTATCTTTCATGCAGGACATGGGTTCAGTGCATGAGTAAAGTGATACACTTGACTAATCCAGAAATGAGCTCCAATGTTTATACGCACATTGGATTGAGTTACTAAAATGGGACTTTTTATCTTTCTTAACTTTTCCTGTTAATTGTTTGACAAAGTAGAAAAATTGGTAAATACACTTTCTTTATAATTTTACGCTGGTGTGTGATCTATCATTTCTTGGTGATCAATAGTTTTGTATGGGCAGTATTTACACAACATGTGCTACAATCAATGTTCTGTAATTAGAATATCCTAATTTCCTGTTTGATTGAACCAGAAATCATACCAGCCCTAGCCCTATATTACTTATGAAAGGTGGCTGTCTTACCGCTGAGTCACATGGTTGTACGTAGAGCTAGCTAACGAGCCAACTTTGTATACAAACCCGGGGAGAGAGTTACGCATGTTTATTCACTTCAGGGTACAAAGACATCTATTGGCTGACCTCCCAGTTTGATGGGGCCACAGTGAGGATGCAGGTGGACGTTGGTGCTGCAGTATCACTGGAATCAGAGGACGATACGAGGATAAATTGCATCATCTCACCCCAGAAGGGGAAAGGTTGGCTTTAATGACTTGCACCGGTGCGGTTACTCCAGTGAGTGGAGATTAATGAACAGAGAAAGAAACCTCCACTGTACATTGTTGAAGGTACAGTGGTTGTCCAGAACACTCCGTGGTTAGAGCAGCTCAAACTCAACTGGAATGAAGTGCACTTGATTGGTGGCTGCTGGTTTACAGGAGGTATTGAGGAATCACACGGAAGTGTTCAACAGAGAACTGAGTGGTGGTAAAGGAATCTTTGTCAAACTGGCTGTTAAACCCAACACAGCATCCAAGTGGCTAAAGGCAAGACAATTCAATTCAATTCAATTCACTTCAAGTTTTAATTGCTGTGCATGCACACAGTACATGAATATAGTCAAACAAAACAAGAGTTATTCTGGGGTCAAGGTGCTAACACACAGTACCAACAGTCACACACAAGAACACATTCATGTGTTACGTACTCGTGACATGACAGTGGCACCCTTGTCACGTGACTGGGGTTGAAGCTATACCGGACTTGAGTTAATGGTCTTGTGATGGTGGAGTGACGTCATTTTCCCGCCAGTGGAGATCATGTGACAGGTTTTTTTTTACAGGTTATAAAAGGAAGACCCCACCCTGTGAGGAGGGGCAGTTCGTGGCTGGATTTGCCAAGTTGACTTTATGCCACTGCGTGATTTAATGTGATGACACAGTTTAGTTGAAAGATGAAGTTTTATCTAATGCCTAAAGTTTAAAAGGTCATTGCCAGCAGGTTCTTTACAATACTGCTAGTTTGAGAATCAGTGGAGAGTGAAGATCGGAGTTCGGGAGTTAAAGATCGAGGAGAATCCATTTTCGATGGTGAAATGGGTTCGACCTTGTTTAATCCTTATTTGGAAGGAATTCGTTGACTGTTCTCATGTTAATCTCTGCAGGATAGCAGAAGATTGAGGACAGTGTGATAAAGGAAAGGTCAGTGCCTTTAAGCCATTTCGTTTCGTAAATTCTTCGTGGGAAAAGTTTTACGCCAGGGATCAAAGCAAAACAACATGAAAGAGAATTTAAATCGGCTTATAAAGTCTCTCCTATTAAATGGACTGTGATCATTTCGAATTTTTGGCAATACTACTTTAAAGAAATGTTTTTGCGACATCACTTTAAGAACTGTTTTTGCAACATCGCTTTAAGAACTGTTTAAGCTGCCGCACAGCAGCTGTTTCCGGTTATGTTAGTGTTTGTTTACTTTTGGAGGGTTTGTTTTCAGAGTTTAATAAACGTGTTGTTTGTTATATAAACCCTTGCCTAACTCATATATTTATTGTTGCCTGAATACGTAACATAAATATGGGGGCTGCGTCCGGATTGGATCGTTTGAGTTTAGATGCTTGCTGACTTTTGAATTGGTGTTTTGGATAAGGGGAATACTCAATTCTTTTGTTTGATTGGCTTGTGAGTGGCATTCGGCAACAATGAATATTGATGAGTTTCTGGTTTCACCAGATGCGGAGTTGTTAGCGAAGGCGAAAAAATCTGAGGTGTCTGAGATAGCTCGTAGGTTGCAACTTAAAGGTATTTTGCAGACTACATCAAAGGCTGTTAACCAGAGGAAAATCGTGTCACACTAAATGGATTTGGGTGTTTTTGATGAATCGATTTTAGGGTCGTTTCCTATAAGTAATCTGGAGATGCAGTTGCAAATCGAACAAATGAGGTTGGAACAAAGTAAAGCAGAATTGGAGCGTTGTAAGTTAGAGGCTGAACAAAAACAAAGAGAATTTGAATATGCAATGGAGGAATTAAGATCTGTGAAACAGTCTTCTGGTTCTAAAAAACCATTTGTTGCTAGTCAAGAAATTAAATTGGTCTCTCCATTCAGTGAAACAGAAGTGGAAAGATATTTTCAACATTTTGAAACTATTGCTCGGATGTCAGAGTGGCCGAAAGATAAATGGTCATTGTTGTTACAGAGTGTAATTAAAGGTAAAGCACAACAAGTTTACACAGCTTTAACTGCTGCGCAAGCACTTGATTATGATATTGTGAAAATGCATATTCTAAAAGCATATGAATTAGTCCCAGAAGCTTATAGGGAAATATTCAGAAGTTTGAAAAAATCTGTGGATAAAATTTATGTGGAATTTGCTTATGATAAAGCTGTGTGTTTTGAGAGATGGGTTTCTTCTAAAAATGTAAATGGGGACTATGATACATTGAGAGAGCTGATTTTAATGGAGGAATTTAAAAGAAGCATTCCTGTTGAAGTAAGGACCTACTTAAATGAGAGGGATACTGATAAATTGCAGGACTGTGCTAGATTAGCTGATGAGTATGTTTCAATCCATAAGAATAAATTTCCTCAGGGCAGAATTTTTAAGAGGAAAAATAACATGGAGACTCAAGGTAAATCAGAAATTAAATCAGAAGTTAATGAGAAAGGCAAAGGGGTAAGGAAAACTGTGGACAAGATTTTAAAACATTTTTACTGGCCTGGCCTAAGAAAAGATGTGGCAATGTTTTGTAAAACGTGCCATACTTGTCAAATTGAGGGTAAACCAAATCAGGTTACACCAGTAGCTCCATTACAACCTATTCCAGCATTTGGTGAACCGTTTTCTAAAGTTATTGTAGATTGTGTTGGTCCATTACCAAAGACAAAAACTGGTTATCAGTATTTGTTGACTATCATGTGTACTTCGTCTAGGTTTCAAGAGGCAATACCACTTAGGAATATAAAAGCTAAAACTGTGACAAAGGCTCTTATAAAATTCTTTACTTATTTTGGATTACCTAAGGAGATACAAACTGATCAAGGCAGTAATTTTATGTCTGGATTGTTTCAACAGATAGTTTATAAATTGGGAGCTAAGCAAATCACTTCATCTGCATACCATCCAGAATCGCAAGGTGCCTTGGAGAGGTTTCATTCTACCCTCAAGAATATGATTAGGACATATTGTGTGGAAAATAAAAGTGACTGGGAGGAGGGTATAAACTTACTTTTATTTGCAGTAAGGGAATCGGTACAGAAATCTTTACGTTTTAGTCCATTTGAACTTGTGCTTGGGCATAGAGTTAGAGGACCTTTAGCTTTATTGAAAGAACAGTGGATTAGTAAGGAAGTACACACTAATTTGTTGGACTATGTGTTGAAATTTAAGGACAGGTTACATAAAGCTTGTAGCTTAGCCAAGGTAAATTTAAAGTTGGCTCAGGAGAAAATGAAGACTTGGTATGATAAAGAAGTTAGGATGAGGATGTTTAAGCCTGGAGATAAGGTGTTGGTTCTTTTCCCAGTGCAGACAAATCCCTTACAAGCTAGATTTCATGGTCCTTATGAAATTGTGTCTAAAATCAATGATGTGGATTACGTGATAAAAACTCCAGATCATAGGTCAACACAACTTTGGCATATAAATATGATAAAACCATATTTTGAGAAACAATCTGATACTGTGACTGTTGCAGTTAGTGAGAATGAGTTTGATTTAACTAGGAACATGATAGATAATTCATCTGACTTTCATTCTAAATCCAACATTATTTCAGTTAGGTTACCAAATTCAACCATTCTGGAAAATATTGATGAGAAATTAGCACATTTACAGCTAGAGCAGAAACAACAAATGAAGGAATTAATTTTTTAAATATAGGGAGTTGTTTCCAGATGTTCCAAGAAGGACTACTATAGCTTCACATGATGTAGATGTTGGAGATGCCAAACCTATCAAGCAACATCCATATAGGATGAACATAGAAAAATGTGAACTTGCTGAGAAAGAAATTGAATATATGTTAGAGAATAATATTATTAGACATTCTAACTTGAATTAGAGTTCACCATGTGTTATGGTGCCAAAACCAGATGGTAGTATTAGGTTTTGTATGGACTATAGGAAGGTGAATGCTGTAACGAAAACAGATGCATATCCAATTCCCAGAGTAGATGATTGTGTAGATAGAGTTGGAAAAGCAAAGTTCCTTACAAAGATTGATTTATTGAAAGGGTATTGGTGTGTTCCATTAACAGACAGAGGTAGAGAGATTTCTGCATTTGTAACTCCATCTGGGTTATATGAGTATAATGTTCTTCTATTTGGGATGAAGAATGCCCCAGGTACTTTCCAGAGGATGATTAACTCTGTGATTCAGGGATTGAAAGATACTGATGCTTATATTGATGATTTAGTGACAGGAAATGATACTTGGGAAGCACACATTATTGCGGTGGAGAAATTGTTTGAAAGGCTTTCAAAAGCTAACTTAACTATTAATTTAGCTAAGAGTGAATTTGGACATGCCACTGTGACTTAACTTGGATACGTTGTGGGTCAAGGTAAGGTAGCTCCTGTTCAGGCAAAAGTTCGGGCAATTTTAGAGATTCCCACTCCAATGGGGAAAAAAAACTCTCAGAAGGTTTTTAGGAATGGTAGGATATTATTGAAAATTTTGTAAGAATTTTGCTAATGTTGCCCTTCCATTAACTAACCTTCTGCAGAAGAATGTGAAGTTTGTGTGGACAGTGCCTTGTCAAGAAGCATTTGAAAAATTGAAAACAATGATATGTCAACAACCTGTGCTTAAGGCGCCTGACATTGAAAAACCTTTTTCATTGGCTGTGGATGAGGCTGCAGAAGCAGTATTAATGCAAAGGAATGAGGGTGATGAGGTTGATCATCCAGTAGCTTACTTTTCTAAGAAATTTAATAAGCATCAAAGAAACTATTCAACAATAGAGAAAGAATTGTTATCTCTTGTTTTAGCTTTGGAATATTTTGAGGTATATGTTGGTACAACTCAAAAACCACTTATTGTTTACACTGATCATAATCCATTAGTTTTTCTGAGTAAGATGAAAAACAAAAACAGAAGATTATTAAATTGGAGTTTGATGTTACAAGTGTATAATATTATGATAACACATATTAAAGGTAAAGATAATGTGGTTGCTGATTGTCTATCTCGATGTTGAACGTACAATGCAATTTTTTTTGTGGAGTGGTTTTTTTCAATTGTAACACTCCTACTGTATTGTGAGTTATAAGCTGTTATATGATGGTATTGTGTATTGGGTATGTTATAAAATTTATACATTTGTTTTTTCTGTAAGCAATTGTTAAAAATTTTTGTTCTTGTCAGACCAAAAATGTATTTTTTTGGAGGGAGGTGTTACGTACTCGTGACATGACAGTGGTACCTTGTCACGTGACTGGGGTTGAAGCTATACCGGACTTGAGGTAATGGTCTTGTGATGGTGGAGTGATGTCATTTTCCTGCCAGTAGAGATCATGTGACAGGTTTTTTTTACAGGTTATAAAAGGAAGACCCCACCCTGTGAGGAGGGGCAGTTCGTGGCTGGATTTGCCAAGTTGACTTCATGCCACTGCGTGATTTAATGTGATGACGCAGTTTAGTTGAAAGATGAAGTTTTATCTAATGCCTAAAGTTCAAAAGGTCATTGCCAGCAGGTTCTTTACAATATTGCTAGTTTGAGAATCAGTGGAGAGTGAAGATCGGAGTTCAGGAGTTAAAGATCGAGGAGAATCCATTTTCGATGGTGAAACGGGTTCGACCTTGTTTAATCCTTATTTGGAAGGAATTTGTTGACTGTTCTCGTGTTAATCTCTGTGGGATTGCAGAAGATTGAGGACAGTGTGATAAAGGAAAGATCAGTGCCTTTAAGCCGTTTCGTTTCGTAAATTCTTCGTGGGAAAAGTTTGACGCCGGGGATCGAAGCAAAACGACGTGAAAGAGAATTTAAATCGTCTTATAAAGTCTCTCCTCTTAAGTGGACTGTGAGCATTTCGAACTTTTGGCAATACTACTTTAAAGAACTGTTTTTGCAACATCACTTTAAGAATTAGTTAAGCTGCCGCACAGCAGCTGTTTCTGGTTACGTTAGTGTTTGTTTACTTTTGGGGGGGTTTGTTTTCAGTGTTCAATAAAAGTGTTGTTTGTTATGTAAACCCTTGCCTAACTCATATATTTATTGTTGCCTGATTACGTAACACATGGAATAAATGAGTCCCAATGACCACCCCCCATGATACCACAGCTTGAGGCCCTTTCCTCGCACATAAAAGTCAACAAACCCACGTAGACTATCAGTCAAATTCAACGATGCAGAGTACACAGGTAAGTAGTCCAGACACACCAGCCCACTGATATCATATGTTGACGCAGCCCCACGCCTGATAGGTGACATGGCAGGCAGCTTTGAGGCCCAGTTCTCAAATATGTAAGCAGATATAGAATATTACTAAAAATACAACAGCGAACATGCATGCATAAAGTCCAGACCTCCCAAGTGCACTGATATCATCTGTCGATCCACTCCAGCGTCTGCTAGGCAACACTGCGGCTTCGAGACCCAGCCCTCACGTATACAGGCACATGTATTGTTAACAACACAACCAGACAAATATGTACGTAGTCCAGACCGCTCAGTCCGATTGAGATCCTCAGTTGATCACAACTGCGCTACGCCACCCCTGGAAGAAACCAATGGTCCAGAACCTCCCCCGGCGGCTGGAAAGCAAGTGACTTGCTGCTTGAGGCCCGAGTCCATTCAGTGCCACCAAAATAATCTGCAGTCAACCACAACAGAGCTTGTCTTCTGCTGTGTGAAACCTTGGGAGGGCAACGTTAACTCTGTCCTGGGCGCCGCATAACACCGGCCCAGGTGAAGAGGAAGGGCTATATCTCGCCCCTCTGGCAGATGGAAACTGGTGACACCATGGCTTCAGGCCTAGTCCTTGGTACAACCGAGGCTAGGAAGCTCTCCTCTTCCATATGGCCTCAAACCAAATGTAGAGGCTGAATTGAAAAGACTAGACCAGAGTAAGGTATTAAAAACAATATGTGTTAGTAAATAGGCAACTTCAGTGGTTCCCATCCTAAAGTCTTGTGGAGACTTCAAGGTAGCCATTAACATGGTTCTTATGATTGAACAATACACTCTTCCCCATGTTGCTAACCTTTTTACAGGTTTGACTGAAGGACAGGCATTTAGGAAGATTGACTTGTGTTAAACATACTTGTTAAACATAAGGTCAGCAGGAGACGCTCATGGAGTGAGTACTGTTTTAGATTTGCTCCATAACCTTTTCTTTTTTTAACCTTTGATCACCCTTATCCAACTTATTTTTACCTACACCAAAAGATTCTTGCTATTTTTTTGGACTTATCGTTAAGAGTTTATTGTGAATTTTTGAAGATATGTACTCAGAAATGGCTCTTAGATCGAAAGGACGAGAACCTGGGCAGAACCCGAATGGTAATGGAAAGAAGCAAGCTCATCCGCAACGCACTGAATTAACTTATGAATTGTTTTTGGAGGTTTTGGATAAAAAAAATTTGATGAACTACAACAAATTTTTAAACAAGATATAAAGCCTTTTCAAGATTATATGGATAAGATGGATTCAGTAATTAACCAGCAGCAAGTTCTTATCGCATCTCTGCAAGAAGACACTCGGAAATGAGATTTGATAATTGAAAAATTGCAACAGGATTTACTTTCGACCACTAAACTGGTGGAAACACTTAAAGCCAAGAGTGTCGACTTTGAGAATCGGTCCAGAAGACAGAACCTACGTATACTTGGTCTCCCGGATGGCATCGAACAAGACGACCCCTCGAAATTCTTTGCTCAACTTTTAAAGGATGCGTTCCCATCTGTATTTCCAGATAGCCCCCCGTTACTTGATTGCGCTCATAGAATTATGCGTCGATCACCGAGTGCTTCAGCTAAACCCTTGGTTGTAATTGTCCGGTTTCATTACGTACATGATAAAGAGCAACTTATTCGTGTGGCCCGGCGTGTAGGGATGGTTAAATTTCAGGATCACAATTTCCACTTAGTAGAAGATTTTAGTCCAGAAGTAATGAAGGAAAGGCTTCTTTTTAAACCGCTGATGTCAGAATGTTATGCGAAAAATCTAAAACCTGCGCTCTTATACCCTGCGAAGCTCAGAATCTCGCCGCCAAACGCTCCACGCCGGATGTTCCTTTCTACATCTGAAGCGAGAAGTTTTCTAAATGAGAGCTTCCCTACTGTTACGGAATCTCATTCCTAATAAATGAGGGTTTTTGATTGTGTAAGATGGTTTTTGATTCCTTAAACCAGATTTTGTTTCTGGCTATTGGTGTAGGTTTACTCTACACTTTATATTCAAGTTAAAGTGTTCTTTCATCATATTAATCGGTTTGTTTTATACACTTTAACCATTATACTATATTGCTGACTATTATTTTTGTTCCTTCGAAGGTGTATTTTTAAACCTTCGAAAGTGAATTTTTTTTTACTAAGATGGTGGTTTTTTGGAAAAATATTATTGGTGTTTTTTTAAGATGGCATTATTTTTTTTCTCTCGTCTTCTTCCTACAATGCATCGCTTATCACAGTTTAAATATTTTTGTTTGGGTTATAACCCGATTTATAAGTTCTTAGTGATTATATTCTTTTCGTTTTTTTTACAACCAAGTATATTAAGAAGTTTGGTTTTTAGTATAGTGATCATAATTTTTAAAGTTTGGGTGGATTTTTTAAATATATATCCTTTAAATACAGAGTGGTGTTCCGCTGATATGGGGGTAGAATTAGTTTTATGTTTTCCTTTTCCCAGCCTATTTTTGGCTGTTGTTTTTTTTCTCTCTCTTGAGGAGGCGGGGGGTGATCTTTTTTCTAACTCTATATTTCCTTTTCCAGTTTATTTTAGTTTTTTTCATTTGGGCTGTTTTTGAACTACAAATGTGTTTACGATGTCATCACTTCCGGGTCCACTCTTTATTTTTGTTCCTCTTCTGGGTGCATGAGTTTATAATTTGGTTAACCCTTTTTATACCAAAGGGTTGATTTTAGAAATATGGCTCAGACCATTAATTTTGTGTCTTGGAATACTAATGGTTTAAACCATCCAATTAAATGAAAGAAGATTTTCAAAGTATTCCAAAGACTTAATGCTCATATCATTTTTGTACAAGAAACTCATGTGAGGAAGGAGGATAATTATTGCTTTTTTTGGGTTTTGGTGGGATCAACAGTACCATTCGAATGCGAATGCCAAGGTAAAGGGAGTTTCCATTTTTATTGACTCCTCTATTGCATTTGTCCAACATGATATCTTTTCGGATCCGAATGGTAGATTTTTGTTAATAACGGGCTTACTTTGTAATAAAAAGGTTGCTATGGTTAATGTTTATGCTCCAAATGTTGATTGTCCTGATTTTTAAGTCCTTATTTACTTCTTTACATAATCTAAATGAATATAAGTTGATAATGGGTGGTGATTTTAATTGTTGTTTAAATCCTTTGATGGACAAATTTATATCTACTCAGATTTTACCCAATCAGTCGGCCACTTGTATCAACTCTTTCATGACTGATAATGGAGTTTTTGATATTTGGAGATTTCAGCATCCTAAGGACAAGGAGTTTTCTTTTTTCTCACATGTTTATCATTCTTATTTGAGAATTGATTATTTTTTTATTGACTCTTGTTTGATTCCTTCGGTAAATGGTTGTGATTATGATAGTATAGCTATTTCTGACCATGCTCCATTAAAACTTTCTATTAAATTTATGGATACAGTTCCTAATGCTAGATAATGGTGATTTGACTCTACCTTATTGCAAGATCCGGACTTTATTAAATTTATGAATGAACAGATCAACTTCTTCTTTTCAACCAACTCCACGGAAGATATTTCTTATGGAACACTTTGGGACACTTTTAAAGCATATATACATGGACAGATTATCTCTTACTCTGTTGGTCTGAGAAAACGCATAAAGAAGGAAGCTCTTTTATTGGTTGATAAAATCAAAGAGATTACAAGAAATATTTGATAACTCCTAGTAAGGAGCTTTACAAGCAAAGGGTTGAACTTCAAACAGAATATAGTTTATGACTTACATCTTCGATTGAAAATCAACTGATGAAGTCCAGATCTGATTTTTATATACATAGTGATAAATCGGGTAAACTGCTAGCTAGTCAATTGAAGAATGCTTTGGTTAAACGCCAAATTACTAAGATCCATCAGCAAAATGGGTATTTGACAGTTAACCATGATGAGATAAATAAATCATTTCAAGATTTTAATACTTCCCTGTATCATTCTGAATTTCCTCAGGATTGTGGTACCATGTGTAATTTTCTTGGGAAATTGAATTTCCCAAAATTATCACCAGATGATCTTTCAATATTGGAAACTCCTATGACTGATGCAGGAATCAAAGGGGTTATTTCCTCCATGAATTCAAGGAAAGCACCTGGTCTGGATGGGTATACAGGAGAATTTTTAAAATGTTATTCCGCTACTCTCTCTCCTTGGTTATATAAGGTTTTTAAAGAAGCAATTAGATTGGGCAATTTGCCACAATCTTTTTATAGAGCTTCAACTTTAATATTGAAGAAAGATAAAGACCCTACTGATTGCGCATCCTATAGACCAATATCCATATTGAATGTAGATTCCAAAATTTTTTCCACGTTACTTGCATCCAGGTTGGAGAAGGTATTACCCCAAATTATTTTGGAAGATCAAACCGGTTTTTTAAAAATCGTTATTCTTTTTTTAATGTTAGCAGGTTATTGAATATTGTGTATACTCCTTCACATAATATTTCAGAATGCGTTATTTCATTAGATGCAGCGAAAGCATTTCACAGAGTTGAATGGCCATACTTATTTAATGTGTTGGAGAAGTTTAATTTTAGTCCGACATTTCCTGGATTAAACTGATTTATCATACTCCAGTAGCCTCTGTGTTTACTAATAATCAAAGATCTCCCTTTTTTCGTTTATTTCGGGGCACTAGACAAGGCTGTCCTCTTAGCCCACTATTACTTGATATTGCTTTAGAACCCTTGGCAATTGCTATCAGAATCACAGGATATCCTTGGTATTAATCATGGGACAGATACTCATAAGTTATCTTTGTATGCAGATGATTTATTATTATTTATTTCTAATCCTGAGAAATCTATTCCTGTAGTTTTATCATTGTTGGCTCAATTTAGTGACTTTTCTGGGTATAAATTAAATCTTAATAAGAGTGAATTGTTTCCTTTAAATAGACAGGTCCCAATCTATGGAAACTTACCTTTTAAATTAGTTAATGACTGTTTTATTTACTTAGGGATTAAAATTACAAAAAACCATTAAGACTTATTTAAGGTTAATTTTGTACCCTTAATTGATCAGATTAAATGCTTGTTTACTAAGTGGTCACCATTATCTTTATCTCTGATAGGTAGGATTAATGCTATCAAGATGGTTATTATATAAGTTTTTATATATTTTTCAAGCAGTACCAATTTTTATTCTGAAATATTTTTTTACTAATGTTGATTCAAAAATTTCCTCACATATATGGCAGAATAAAAATCCTAGGTTAGGTAAAATATACTTACAGAAGGCAAAGAAGGAAGGTGGACTAGCATCGCCTAATTTCAGATTTTATTATTGGGCAGTTAATATTAGAAATTTGATATGTTGGTTGAAAGATTGGGATGGATCTTTTAGCCCTCATTGGGTGAGCCTGGAAATTAAATCAGTACCAGGTTTTGCACTGGGTTCTAGTTTGGGGACTTCTCTCCCTTTTGCTCTTTCTAAATTGCCGAAACGAATTGACAACCCGATAGTTAAACATACTTTACATATATGCTTTCAATTTCGGAAATTTTTTGGGTTGACTCAGTTTGTTTTAAATATTCCTTTTGTATCCAATTGTTTTTTCCACCCTTCAATTATAGACCAAGCTTATTCGGCTTGGTAGACCAAGGGATTACTACAATTTTCTGATTTATTTTTGGATAATTGTTTTATGTCTTTTGAACAATTATCTAACAAATATAATTTGCCTAGATTTCATTTTGTTAGATACTTACAGATTAGGATTTTTTTAAATACTGTACTTCCTACTTTTCCAAATTTTGTGTCTTCAGGTATTTTGGAGAGTTTGTTTGAATTAAACCCCTTTCAAAAAGGGCTTATATCAAAACTTTATAATATAATTATGAAGATACGTTCAGAGCCCCTTTATAAGACAAAAAATGATTGGGAAAGAGAGCTTAACCTTATTATTGCTATTGAGAATTGGGATAGAATTGTTCAATTAGTTAATACATCATCTATATGTGCCAAACATTCATTAATACAGTTTAAGGTCGTACATAGGGCCCATATGTCCAAGGATAAATTGACTCATTTTTATTCCTATATAAATCCTATTTGTGATAGATGTCAATTTGAAACTGCGTCTTTAACTCATATGCTTTGGTCGTGTCCGCTTTTGAAAAAATATTGGAAAGATATTTTTGATATTATTTCTGTGGTATTGAACATTGATTTACAACCCCATCCTATTACCACAATTTTTGGTTTGCCAATGATGGACTCACTTCATTTATCTTCTTCCGCCTGTCGAATGATTGCGTTTCTTACACTAATGGCTCGAAGATCTATTTTGTTGAACTGGAAGGAAATTAATCCTCCTACTGTATTTCATTGGTTTTCTCAAACTATGTAATGTTTAAATTTAGAAAAAATTAGAAGTGGTGTATTTGATACTTCTATTAAATTTGAAAAGATATGGAGACCATTTATTCAATATTTTCATATGATGTAATATGACCCTGTTTCAAGCCTATTTGATTTTCCAGTTTTGATTTTATATAAGTTGAGAGGATCGGAGTTGACGACACTGATGATTCTGTAATTTTTGTGAGATATTATAAACAGCCTTTTTTTTCTTTTTTCAGTTTTTCTTTTTTTCTTTTTTTCCTTTTTTTCCCTTATTAGCTATTAGATTATTAATTAGTTTTTTTTGCATTCTTTTTTCTTTTTCTTTTTTCTGTTTTTTTTTAATTACATATTATGATATACCTAGATTTGCCTTGTTTATTTATATATTGTATCGTTCATGATTTGGGAATACTCATTTATACTGTAATCATTGCTTATGTATTCTTTCATGTGCAGTTGAAATGTTTATGTTTGTAATCTCATTATCCATGTATCAATTGTATTTTGTTGATATTAATAACAATAATAAAAAGATTGAAAAAGAAAGTAAACATACTTGCAGATGCATGTGGAGTCAGAGTCACAGGAATTGCTGACCACAGTGACTCACAAAGGAATGCTTAGGCTGCTGCTGGACATCACCTTGGCTCCTGAATTTTTTCCGTGACCAATGGACCAAATCCTGAGTGGGTTGACAGGTGTCTATGCTATTTGGAAGACTTATTCATTATTGGGAAAAATGAGCATGATCACCTACAAAACCTGATGCGACACTACAAAGACTCAAATAATATGGGATAAGGGTCCGGAATGACAGATGTGAGTTCGTTTGACCTTTGATTGAATGCTTGGGCCATATGATCAACAACTCAGGGCTTCACAGGGCACCATCAAAAGTGAAGGTAATTGTTGAGGCTTCATCCCAACAGAATACAAGTCAATTAAGATATTTCTTAGGACTATCAACATCCAAGACAAAGTTTGTTCCTAACATAGCCAGCATGTTGAAACCACTTTATGAGCTTTTAAATAAATCAACTCACTGGAAATGGATAGATTGCGGTGAAAGGCTTTTAGAAAAGCCAAAACAGCTTTATCACAATCTGAAACACTCACACACTTCAACCCATCATTGCCCATATTGCTGGCCTGTGGTGCATTACCTAATGGTGTGGGGGCAGTTATCGCACACATCATTTCAACGGCTGAAGAGCATCCAATTGCTTTTGCATCATGGACATTGCACAAGGCCAAAATCAGGAAACACTTGCAATTTTCCTTGGAGTCATGAAATTCCATCAATTCTTCTTTGGTCGACACTTTACACTATTGACAGATCAACGCCACTTGACATCAATCTTTGGTCCACACGAGGACATTCCTTCCCTGGCTGGTAGTCGAAGGCAACATTGCGTTCTGTTACTATCTGTACGTCAGTATGATATACAACAGAGCACAGGAGATACAAGCACCATACAGATGTTACAGAGCCACACACGAAGGAGATCTTTTACTTCAAGAAAGTACCTACAGCTCCAATACAGCGACGCAAGTCCAGAAACACATCCGTACTGACCCTGTCCTGTCGAGAGTGGTGGATATGGTAACCCACAAATGGGAGGGAGAGCCAACCATAGAATTGAAACCTTACCAGGCTTCCTCCCTTGCATCCATGGGAATGGTCTGAAGAACCATGACCCAGGAATTACATAGATATCACAGGACCTGTTCTTGGTTGCAGTGGACACACACAGTAAATGGCCCAAAGTTGTCATTGTAAAGAGCACTACATCTGAAAAATGAATTGAAAAGTTATGAACCACCTTTAGCCTTTTTTGTCTTTCTTAATAGCTTGCAAATGGCAATTGCTCACAACACCCATCTGAAGAGTTCAAGGCATTTATGGAAGCAAACAGTATTCAGCACATCAAGTCAGCATCATATCACCTAGCTACTATTGACCTTGTTGAACAATTTCTCCAAACAATGAAACAAGCCTTAGACCACCTGGATAATACAAACACCTATGTCAGGATGCTGTTCATTGACTATAGCTCAGCATTTAATATCATCATTCCCACAATCCTGATTGAGAAATTACAGAACCTGCGCCTCTGTACCTCTCTCTGCAATTGGATTCCTAACCAGAAGACCACAATCTGTGTGGATTGGTGATGACATCTCCTTGCTGACAATCAACACTGTGTACCTCAGGAGTGCTTAGCTTATGCTTATGCTAATGCTAATGCTTAGCCCACTGTTCTACTCTCTCTATGCCCATGACTGTGAGCTAGGCATAGCTCAAATACCATCTATAAATTTGCTGGTGATACAACCATTGTTGGTAGGGCATACAGGAGCAAGATATGCCAACTATAGGAGTGATGTCGCAGCAACAATCTTACACTCAACGTCAGTAAGATGTAAGAACTGATTGTGGACTTCAGGAAGGGTAAGATGAAGGAACACATACCAATCCTCACAGAGGGATCAGAAGTGGAGAGAGTGAGCAGTTTCAAGTTCCTGGATGTCAAGATCTCTGAGGACCTAAGCTGGTCCCAACATATTGATGCAGCTATAAAGCAGGCAAGACAATGACTATACTTCATTAGGAGTTTGAAGAGATTTGGTATGTCAATAAATACACTCAAATACTACTATAGATGTATGGTGAAGAGCATTCTGACAGGCTGCATCACTGTCTGGCATGGAGGGGCTACTGCAGAGGACCAAAGTAAGCTGCAGATGGTTGTAAATTTAGTCAGCTCCATCTTGAGCACTAGCCTACTAAGTACCCAGGACATCTTCAAGGAACAGTGTCTCAGAAAGGCAGCGTCCATTATTAAGGACCTCCAGCACCTAGGGCATGCCTTTTTCTCACTGTTACCATCAGGTAGGAGGTACAGAAGCCTGAAGGCCCACACAGCGTTTCAGAAATAGTTTCTTCCCCTCTGACATCCGATTCTTAAATAGACTTCTAACTTGTGAACAATACCTCTCTTTTTTAATATATGTTATTTCAGTTTTTTGCATGATTTTTAATCTATTCAATATACATATGCTGTAATTGATTTACGTATTTATTTATTATTATTTTTTCTTTTTCTTATATATTATATATTGCATTGAACAGCTGCTGCTAAGTTAACAAAATTCAAGACACAGATTGGATCTCAAGTTTAATAACTAACCTTCAGCACATGGGCAGCCTGTGTCCAGGAATAAAGGCAGCCTACCCTCTTTCACTAGTTTAGAAAAAAAATGCTTTTTGTTGGTTGAACTTGATGATTACTCCTTTAAACGTTAATAGTTCACCAGCTGGTCTGTGCATGGGAAGGGGGAGAAACCATTAAATTAAGTGGGGGATGGGAGGGATATGTTAAGTATTCATGTATATTCAGACCTTTATGAATTGTTGTTAATATTCCCTGTGTGTTACACACCGAACATAGTGCAAGTGGGCATTTTGGGTGGATGACTTACAAGTACAATAAGCAGCTGCACGTTTTTCTCCTCACCTCTCCGTCCTTTGTCTGTGTTACTCATGGGCACCCAGCTTCCAGTACCACTATCATAATAATTACCTCTTGACTTTTGAAGTCAATATTGAAGCTCAATATACCATACGCCTTCTTAACCACTTCAACCTGCGCAGTAGCTTTGAGGGAATCCATGGAGTGAGACCAGAGGGAGCTTGGCATCTGAAACACATTGCTTGAGTGGGTAGTGAAGGCAGGTGTTATCTCAAACTATCTGGATGAACCCTTGAATTGCCAAGGCATTAAAGGTAATAGCTCAAATTCTGATAACTGGGATGAGTAAATTTGGTTATTTATTAGTCAGCACAGTGAGTGCAAGTACCTGTTTCCGTACTGCATGATTCATCAAGAATTCTGACCAGCCGTTTGAATAGAAGGATGACATCAAAGTTCTTTGTTTATGTTTTAATAGAAAGAAGAAAAAAGTTTTAAATTGGTTTGCATTGATCATATGTGAAAATAATTCAATGCAGCTTGGAGATGTATAATTAAAGTAAAATATTTTTATTTAGAACTATATATCAGCATTGAACATCATTGATAAAATTACTAAAGGCACTTAAGATAAATTAATTATTTTACTTCAATGTTGATCTTGATGTTAAAATATTTCATTGGGATGATTAGAAAACTAATCAACTGAAAATTGCAAACATTATTCTTGACATTAGTTGTCCAAGAGTTTAAATATGTGGAATGATAATGAACTGAGGCTAAAAACAAACATCAAATAGCTGGAGGGAGAATTCTCTGGCTCCCCTTAACAACTTTCAATTCCTTGATTATGATTGCCTCAGTTTCACCACGGATTTTCAGTCCCTATGTACTTCTATCCCTCATCAAGAAGGCGTTGAAACTCTCTGCTTCTTTCTCAACAACAAACCTGAACATACCCACTCAGCAGTCACCCTCCTGGGTTTGACAGATATAGTCCTCATCCTCAACAATGTTTCTTTCAGATTCTTCCAATTTCTCCATACTCAAGGTGTAGCCATGGGCACTTACGTGGACCCTATCTATGCTGGCCTTTTCATTGGCTACGTGGAACAGTCCATGTTCCAAGCCATCTCTGGTAATGTTCCTCAACTCTTTTTGCGCTACATTCATGACTGCTTTGTACCCATGCTAAGCTCATTAATTTCATCAATTTGCCTCCAGCTTCCACACTGTCCGTCAATTCACCTGGTCCATTTCTGACACTTTGCACCCTTTCCTCAATCTCTCTGTCTCCATCTCTGGGGAAAAACTGTCAAAGAATAGCACTGCTTAAACCTGCCAACACTCACGGGTATTTTGACAAAACCTTTCTCCACCCTGTCTCCTGTAAAAATGCTATCCCCTTTTATCAGTTCCTTCAATCCCACCGCATCTGTTCCCAGGATGCAGCAGTCTTTTCCAGGACATCAGAGATGTCCTCTTTCTTGAAGGATTGGGGTTTCCTTACCTTCACCATTGACGCTGGTCTCACCCACATTTCCTTCATTCCCTGGACATCCGGCTCACCTCATCTTCCCGCCGTCTCAACAAGGATAGTTTTCCTCTTGTCTTCACCTACCACCCCATGAGCCTTTGCATCCAACATATCATTCTCAGCAATCCTTACATTCTTCAATTCTTCATTCTTTACATTCACCATAAGCACATCTTTACCAACCCCCAAACTCTCTGCTTTTCGCAGGGATCACTCCCTCTGTGATTCCCTTGTCCATCCATTCTTCCCCACTAATCTCCGTCCGAGCACTTCTCCCTTCAAGTGATACACTAAGAAATTTAGAGTTGCTGACCTCCTCCACTCTGATCCTCTGATGAGGGCTGTCTGGCAGACCTCTGGCTTCCTTTTCCTGAAGTCAATAATCATATCCTTTGTCTTGCTGATATTGAGTAAGAGGCTGTTGTTATGGCAGCACTTAACCAGATCTTCAACCTCCCTTTTAAATGCTGATTCGTCACCACCTTTGATACAGCCTACAGCAGCGGAGTTGTCAGCAAGCTTGAATAAGGCATTGGAGCTGTGCTTTCCCACACAGTCATAAGTGTAGAGAGTAGAGTAGGAAAGCAGACAGCCTTCTTTAATATTTCAGTAAAATTTTGAATAATATTGCAAATATGTTGTTTAAGCATCTATTGTTTAGATAATTCATTACAGGTTAAATGTGAAAGTATGCGCATGGCATACGTCATTACACCACCACGTCATATGTGATCTCCTCACTAAAGTCAAACTAAATGCATCCTGGCTCCTGTGACTTTCTTTCAGTTTTGGTTTTGGTGGTTCCATATAACTATTGGTGGTTCCATATGGTTCTGAGCTGAGGAGCCAGTTAAACCTCATCTCCATCTTTTCAGATATACGTTTCTATCACAAACTCTATGATATGCATAGGATCACTTTTTCTTCACTGAAAACCCAAGTGATGAGGTCTTTATTTTAAAATATATATTTTTTTCATTAGAGATGTGGTCAAACTTTTTTAGTTAAGCTAGAACATAATTTTTATTTTTCAATTGCTCAAGAATGATTTGAATTCGAAGTTCAAAGTTCATTTATTATCAAAGCATACAACCTTGAAATTTGTCTTCTTGCAGACAACTACAAAACGAGGAAACACTATGGAACCCGTTTGAAGAAACCCCCCCCCCCCCACCTGCAACCAGACCATCAGACGTATGAGAAAAAGAACGAATCGCAGAAATAGCAAAAAGCAAATAAACACTAAAGATCTAACACAAAAACCCAGGAGTCCACAGCCACAAGCTACCAAGGTGAGTAAAGCTGGTCCAGGAGACAGTGGCCATGGCCACAGCAATAAGTTTTGCACTGGACTGCTACTGAAAAACAACAAATTTCATGACCTACAGTATGTTGATGATAATAATCCTGATTCTGAGATAGTAGAAAAGCCTTCTGAAAGGCTTCACAAACACATGAACATCTGCAGATGCTGGAAATCCAGAGCAACACACACAAAATTCACCTGACAGAGGATCTCACCTGGTCCCTCAACACCAGCTCCATAGCAAAGAAAGCCCAGCAGCGTCTCTACCTTTTGTGAAGGCTCAGGAAAGTCCATCTCCCACCCCCCATCCTCATCACATGCTACAGGGGTTGTATAGAGAGCATCCTGAGCAGCTGCATCACTGCCTGGTTCGGAAATTGCACCATCTTGGATCGCAAGACCCTGCAGTGGATAGTGAGGTCCGCTGAGAAGATCATCAGGGTCTCTCTTCCCACCATCACGGACATTTACACTACATCCTGCATCCACAAAGGAAACAGCATTATGAAGGACCCCATGCACCCCTCATACAATCTCTTCTCCCTCCTGCCATCTGGGAAAGGGCTCTAAAGCATTCGGGCTTTCATGACCAGACTATATAACAGTTTCTTCCCCCAAGCTATCAGACTCCTCAATACCCAGAGCCTGGACTGACACCTTGCCCTACTGTCCTGTTTATTATTTATTGTAATGCCTGCACTGTTTTTGTGCACTTTATGCAGTCCAGTGTAGGTCTGTAATCTAGTGTAGCTTTCTCTGTGTTTTGTTTTTTACGTAGTTCAGTCTAGTTTTTTGTACTGTGTCATGTAACACAATGGTCCTGAAAAACGTTGTCTCATTTTTACTCTGCACTGTACCAGCAGTTATGGTCGAAATGACATTAAAGTTGACTTGACTTGAAAATGCTGGAGTAACTCAGCCAGTCAGACAGCATGGAAAGGACTAAACAGTTAATGTTTCAGGCTGAGATCCTTCTGCAGGACTGGAGAGGAAAGGGGAAGGAGTCAGGGTAAGAAGGTTGGGCAGGGGAGGAAGAGCAAGGTGGCAGGTGATAGGCGAAACTGGAAGGGGGAGAGCGGGTGAAGAAAAGAGCTGGGAAATTGATTGGTGAAGAGCAAGAGGAGGGGAAATCTGACAGGAGAGGTCAGAAGGCCGTGGAAAAAAGGGAAGAGGGAGAAGTACCAGAGGAAGGTTACGGGCAGGTAAAGACATACGGTGAGAAAGGGAAACAGGAATGGGGAATGGTGAAGGAAGGAGGGGGGAAGCAATTACCAGGAGTTCAAGAAAGTGATGTTCATGCCACCAGGTTGGAGGCTACCTAGACAGAATATAAGATGTTGCTCCTCCAACCTGTTTGTGATCTCAACGTGGCAGTAGAGGAAGCAATTGATTGACATGATGGGACGGGACTGTGAAGTAGAATTAAAATGGGTGGCCATTGGCAAATCCTGCTTTCTATGGAGGATGGAGTGAAGGTGATTGACGAAGCTGTGCCCCAACCTACATTGGGTTTCACTGATATACAAGTGTGTGTTCCTTCTGTAAGTATCTCATCAAGTGGCCAACATGGTAATCTGGGAGTGGGGCTTCAGGCTGCAGAGGCCTGCAGAATATGAGCAAAGTGAAGGTATGGGCATCTCACAGGAGTTTAATACGAGAGGTGAGACTGGTTAAGCACAATCTGACCCATTATGTGCTCTGAGCTAATACAACTGGCTAATGCTTTTACTCAACCAATTCTTAATAACGAAAAACAACATTTAAAGTTGTCAACACTGTAGTTTGATGAACAAAGCTGGAATAGATATATCATAAAATTATAATCTATTTTACTCAGGATGTTAATCTACCACATACTGTATAACTCATCTGATTTTGAATTATTAAAATAATTTTTGAAGCTACCGTATGCATGATTTGTTTCTCCCATTGTGATACAGTAGTCAGTTCTTAGTGAGTTAAAAACACCTGTAAGTTTTTAATATGTTGCTTTAAGGTGTTTGTACCCAATAGAACCATTTTAGTTTTTAGAGCCTGTATCCATGGTACTCAAACAAACATAATTAGCAGTGACAAATGGCATGTGCTGAGTTTCTTGGTGGCGTTGGCTCCTATTACATTGTTTCTTAAACTATTCAAACTTTCACAGAAATTTTCTGGAGAATGCAATTTAAACAGAGAATTCCACAGAATTTTGCTGATTGTGGCAGATGAGACTGCCAAAGCAATGGAACTATGTGAAAACATGTTCCTGTTGTCTTTATATATGGTATTTGGTTCTACAAGCGTTTTGAATATTTTCAGTATTTTTGCACAGAGCTCAGCAATAATCAATGCCTTCATATACAGGGATTTATTTTGCTGTTGGTGTACAAAACTTAATTGTTTTCATTGCTTCCCTGAAGAAACCAGATTTGCAATCAATTATATTAATATTACTTTTTCTCTTGGCATTTTCTTTGTTCCCTCTTTTCTTTGAGGATTTGACTTTCTTGCTACAGTAAAGATTCAGTAGCAGTAATTATCCTACAAAATCTCACTGTGTAATCTTCACTCATACTTAAGTTTGAACGGCTGACTACTCGACCTTGAATACTGACATGTCTTGTTTTGATATCCTCAAATGTGTATGTCCAGTTGAAATTCTTGCAAAAATGACCGAAAGATGCTATAGGCAATTGCAACTCCTTTACTACCACTGCAATTCAAGGAAAAAACCTTTAAATTCTGAGATGCTGCAGATGGAGAATGCAGCAAATTTCAGAATGCACTGGTTTGTACATTACAAACTCCCAAAGCAAAACATAAACAACAAATACAGAGTGGAACTTTTTCTCTTCCATCCCCAAATGCATTCTCATTTCCACTTCATCATCGTACACCTTGTTACACTCATATAATTTACTAATGACTCTAATCAGACATTTTGATGTTTTGTCAAAACAAAATAAAAAAGTAAATTGGTCTTTCATAGACATGAGACTTTGTTGGATACTGCAGGCTTTATTTTCACCTTACTTAATGAAAATTCTTATAATATCATTTGTTTCCCAAAAAATTTCAAATGGCCTGAATAGAACATTGCACTGTGACCAGATAAAAAAATGCTTTTTTCACCTATAGCCTGTCTTATGAGTGGATGGGTGAGTAGGAGGAAAGGGGCTTGTTTACTGTTGTTGTTTCATTTTAGTTATTGTTTTGTTATTGTTGTAGTGCATTGTGGGCACACTATGTTGGCACCAGAATGTGTGGCAACACTTGTGGGCTGTCCCCAGCACATCCTTAAGTTGTGATAGTTATTAATGCCGAAGATACATTTCACTGTATGTTATACATGTGATGAATAAATGAATATGAATCTGAGAAAGAATTTAATATTTTCACTTTTACAGATAATGATTACTTGTGGAAGAATATCAGTATTATTTTCACCAATATACTCTACTTTCACTATTTAAATTCAATAGGCCATATTAGTATATTCTTAAACTGTACATTTATATTACTTTTCGTAATATGGATTATTTAGGATTGTTTTTTTAAATCAAGACATTTTTAGTAAACTTTTAGCTTCACCTATCATATAACCTTACTTGTTTCATTGTTTATTTTCAATTCCATGTTTCCTTCTCCAAGTGAAGAATGTAGATTTTTATCCCCGGTGTTTGCTTATGCTGTACTAAATCTTTAATTAAAAGCATTATTATTCTGGTTTCAGGTTATTGGATTTCAGAGGTTAATCAATTCCTATTTCGTCCACATTCATCTATGTGGTATTGTCCCTATTCTACTCCCTGTTTCACCGCTGGTGCTTAGGGCAGCAATGAAGGTCCTCTATCTCTGGTGGTGTTCAGGGCTTCTTTCATCATGTCAATAGCTCAGTTTTCACTACAAGTCCCAGGTGGAGACTCAGGAATACTCTCACACTCAGATGCAGAAGGATTCTTTGTTGCTGTTTCCGTAACAGTTCTGTGGGGATTGTTAGCCCTGGGCTGAACCCGGAGGACTGGGGGACCACGCTTAATCTGTCCTCTACCCAAGACCTGTTTGGAATGGGTGACCATACCAAGAGCCAAAGCATACAGCTCTGACTCTAGCCAACACTGAGGTATGCAAGCCTCCAAACCCTGTGGCAGGTTTGTGGTCCACTTGGAGCTACGTGGCACGGAGTTTGCTAAAGATCGGTCAATAATTTTGGAATATAAGTCAACCATTCACAGGGATACCTAACCCCATCCCACTGAAACCGCAGTGCTATCTATTCCTCTGAATCCAGTACGCACGTTGCTGTGGCTGAATATTTTATCGTCATGCTATTAACTGCGCTTTTGTAAACAACAACAAACACGTACAATCAAACAAAAGCAGCTGACCACGTACCCACACACCTTGGCAGAGGTGCACTCCACACTCGGCGACCACCTCCAAGGCACGTGATCTGGAACGCCCCTTCAAGGCGGTAACCAGGACGACAGGAAAATGTTAACGAGTCGCCAATACCGAAGGAGGTTCCCAAACGTTTGCCAAATGCTGGATTGCCTGGGTCCTCACAGGGTTCCAAGTTGTATTCTGGCAATGTAAATAAGGTGAAATAAATTGTCACCACACAAATATGTAAGGCATTAAAAATGTTCTCAAACTTCAAAATTCTTCATAAATGTAATCATCCATCACTCAGCTATACTAAATAATAAAATACTTCATTTTATTTAGAGAGACAGAACAGAACAATCCGTTCTATTCCAACAAGCTGCACCACTCAGTAATCCACCTTGTTAACACTAGCCTAATCCCAGGACAATTCAGAGTGACAATTAATTCACCAAATAGTAGACCTTTGGACTATTCGAGGAAACTGCAGCACCTGAAAAAACCCAAGCATTCATGGGAAGGACATATAAACTCTTTACAGACGGCACTGGAATCGAACTCCAAACTTCAATGCCCCGGGCTCTGTTGGTGTCACATGACTTGCTACGCTACTGTGAAGCGTAGGAAATGTCTTGCTGGGATTGGTCTTTGGTAAGAAGTTGATTTACAATTGTAACGGAGTCAAAGAATGGAAGGGGACACTGGGTAGAGGATACAAATTTCAAAATTCAATCTACTTATTATCTTTAAAATTGCATTTGAAATCTCCAGTGATCGGTTTACTTCACACTACCATGTAGCACGTCCACACCTTACTAACCTTAACCTGTATTGTACGTCTTTGAAATGTGTGGGGAAACGAGAGCATGTGGAGGAAACCCACTGGGTTCCAGGCAGACCAAACAAACCCCTTACAGACAATAACAGGAATTGAATTCTGTGGTCGCTGTTATATTTAGTAACTTCAAAAAAATAAAACTAATGAAAATGAAGATGTGGGGAGTCCGAAATATGGTTCTATTTTGAGATTGCTTTAAGTGGCGCATGCGAGTATCTCGTGATTGCATAATGATGTGTGCAATTAACATATTTTTACATATAACCCATAATTAATCATTTAAATGAATAAGAATACTTAATCAAACAATTCATACTTATACAGAACAGTCATTCTACTACCTTCCTCAAGGCTTATTTGGTAAAATTGTTCATCTTCATTTGTCAAGCCTTCTGCATTTTCCACACACTTTCTGTATTAAGAACGTCATGTCCATATTTGATAGTGTGCATGGAGACAACCATGCTTTTTTAAAGGATGGCCTGGTCAGTAACAGGACAACTCTGACTTCATAGATGGTGGTAAATGGTAATATGTTAACACTACTATGAGCAGATATGTTATCATTAACAATTTTAACCTGGCTACAATTCACTGAGGACAAAACCCAGTGCATTTTTTGACTGAGCCTTTCATTAAAAGTTAAAAATCTCAAGCTGTGCCAAATACAAAATACATCTAGAGTAATCAAATAAGAAAAAAAAAGACTGGAAAATTGAAGCCCTAGCCTTGCTGATTTTCTTACCTGAAAATGTAATATTAAATCCTTCATATGATATTGAGAAGTCTGAAATGAAGCGTAGCTGAGCCTTAAAATTTCCATACAGACCAGCATTAATTGGCGCAAGCAGTTCTGAGCCTGTCAACCGTGCTAGTGGGTGAGTAAAGCTACCATTTTCTGTGATTAGGAAATAGTCATGATGATCCTCCAGATGAAATGTGTGAAAGGTGAACTGAACACCTGGAAATAACACAACAATGACTGGTTAAAATCACAAAACCTTGCAGTCGCTCCAAAGATAAGGTCAAAGCAAAATTTATTATTGATCAATTTACATATATTTATATATATGTATGTTACCATGTACTTCCTTGAGATACATTTTCTTGAAGGCATTTACAATAGAAATACAATACAATACAATTTATTGAAAAAAAGCTATACGTTAACCAGACTTTTCCCCTTCTTTTGCAGTCCTGCTGAAAGGTTTCGGCCCTAAACATTGACTGTTTACTCTTTTCCATAGATGCTGCCTGGCCTGCTGAGTTCCTCCAGCATTTTGTGTGTGTGTTACTACACATAAGCAAAAACTGACAAATAACCATTGTGAAGTGAGGTTGACTCTTCACAGGAAGATTATTCTTCATTGCAACAAACTCGACTGCCTAAATGCTTTGGATTAACAAAATAGACAATGAAATAATCTATTATAGCAAATATAGAATGTATTTGCAATGGAAAATTGTAGAAAATGCCATGCTTTTTAAAACCATAAGGAATGAATAGTTTATGGAAATTTTAAGTGTCATATGCATGCTGGATTAGCTCTCACTGTGTGTCTGTTGACATTAATGAATTCATGGACATTATGCAAGTGCACGTTTGGGGAACCAGGCCTACCTGTTCAGTGCCTTCCAGCTTTTATCTCCTACATGCATGACTTCTTTGCTAACAATACTGAACATCAAGCATATAATCCAAAAGTATAAATTTAGTGATTGGAGAGATGAAGCAGAAAACACAATAGCAGGCGGATTCTGCGCAGCAAGTCAAAAATGTAATTAATGTCACAGTAACAGTGCACTCTGGAGTAATCCTGCAGAATGTACTCACTCCTCTTTATTCTACTCTTTATTATGTACACCTTTCTACCTGCTCATTAATGCAAATCTCTAAGCAGTGAATCATGTTGCAGCAACTCAAGCTACATCCACACTAGATCGGATGACTTTGAAAATGCCAGTTTCGTGTAAAAATGATAGGCCTCCACACTCTCCATTTTTGAAAATATCTCTATCCACATTGAAACGGAGATTTCGGCGAATCTCCTCCTACTGGGCATGCGCAGGACACATCTACCGAAAACAAGCGATATGTTTGGTGTCGAATCTCGCCGTAAAAGTGCGCGTTTGTGTAGTTACAGACTAGAAAAACTTAAAACGATGGACAGCTGTTGGCTCTTGCGCAGGAGAACTTAAAAGTAAAAATAAAAACAAATACTGGAGTGTACGGAGGCAACTGATAGGGAGTTCACGGATTGTACCTTGTTATAAAGCACCTTGTTATATGTATAAAGATTGTCTGCATCAGTGTTATCTTGTATTTCAATACCATGTTACATTACGCTGTTACACCTCTATTGTCAGAGAAGTACTTGCATAAATAGGTAAACCACCTTCATACAAGCAAGGACAGAAAACAGGGCAAAGTGAGTATACTTATTTATTCAGTAAGTTATGGGTCAAAGTATTTGGTGAGTACATTTCTAACTCTTCTGGCTTCAGTCTCATTGCCGTCTGATCTGAAATTGTTAGGTTGCGTTCAAGAAAACAATGAAATAGAGCGCTGCCATCTGATAGCGTTTTCAGAAGTCTCCGGTTACCCCATCCACACTGATCTGTCTGAGCAGTGTTTTTAAAAATACCCACCTTGGAAAGCGTTTCTGAAAAGCTCCGGTTTCAGGAGACGAAAACGCTGTTTTAATGTGGACGGAGGGTAAAAACGAAGAGAAAAAGCTTTGGTTATGGATTTATCTGGTGTAGTGTGGATGTAGTCTCAATACATAAAAGCATGCAGACATGTGCAAAAGGTTCAGTTGTAGTTCAGACCAAACATCCAACTGGTGAAGAAATGTGATCCGAGTGACCTTGACCGTGGAATGATTGTTGTTGTCAGACAGGGTGGTCTGAGTGTCTCAGAAACTGCTGACCTACTGGGATATTTATACACAACACTCTTTAGAGCAGGGGCTGCCAACCTGGGGTTCATGGATACCTTGCTTAATTGCATTTGTCCATGGCATAAAGAAGGTCTGGAAACCCTTCTGAAGAGTTCACAGAGAATCATGTGAAAAACAAGAGAAAAACATCCATTGAGCGGCATTTCTCTGGGCGAAAATGACTTGTTAATGACGGAGATCAGAGAAGAATGGACAGACTGGTTCAAGCTGACAGGACAGCGACAGTAACTCAAATAACTACACATTACAACAATGGCTCGCAGAAAAACATCTCTGAATGCCTGACATGTTAAATCTAGAAGTGGATGGACTTGAGCAGCAGAATACCAGGAACATACACTCAGTGGTCACATTATTAGGTACCACCCAATAAACCCATTGAAAAAATGTATATATTGCCTGATGTCTTTATCTTCCATATCTACAAATATATACTTTGAAGATGAATATTAATCATTATGTATGCATTTAAATTGTTCTTTATATTGATAGGTGATAACCATACTGTTATTAAATGACTGAGTTATCTTAAAGGACCAAATGCATTTCTCCTGCTCCAAGTTTATATCCCCCTACTAATGACGGTATGGTGCAATTTACCATGTGTACCTGATGTAAGTATCCCTGAACTTTGTCTTGACTAATTTTATATTATTCCAGGGCATTAAAATTTTTATTTTTCTAATGGAACTTTTTTCACAGGATAAAAGCTTAGAAGTCTAAACCCAATGAGGCACAACACTAAAAAAATACAAAGAATAGCAGAAGGACAGAAAGAAAATTTAAGTTGCCTGTAACCTGTAAATCCATCACCCAGAAACAAGCATTAGAAACATGTATTCCATTTGGCATCAGGTATCCTCTTGGGTTTCTTCTCCCTTGGTCTACCCTGCATCTGATTCCACCTGCTTTATCTCTCTCTTGTCTGGTTCCACTTACCTGTTTTAAATCTCTGTATCTACCTGTCTCCACCTGCCTGATTTTGTTTCCTTATCTACTTGCATCTGTCACCCACCAGTCTCAGAACCAACCCCTTTCCCCCAATTAGCTCCATATGCTCTTCATCCCCTACCTCACCTGGTTCCACCTATCATCTACCAATATTGAAACCAGCTCCTCTCCCACAAAGAGCTCCATATGTCCTTCATCCCCCACCTCACCTGGTCCCACCTAACACCTGCCAGCCCTCATGTCACCCCTCCCTCTCACTTCTTCTAGCTGTCACTTACATGTCCATTAAACCAATTATTCCCATTATTCTTGGGCCTGCAGCTTTTTCTGTTAACATAGCTCTATGATGTCATTTTATACAAGCCATTCAAGTCATTATGCACGTCTTTGCTCAGACTACAAGTGATCTGTCCTTCCATCTAATGGAAAAAGATTTACTTCAAAGATGAGTGTTAGTTCTGGATAGTGTAACTAACTACTCTGGCAAGGTAATCATCTGCTAAGAGTAAAGAATCAGAATCTGGTTTATTATCATGACCAAATGCTTGAAATTTGTTGTTTTGTGGCAGCAGTACAGTGTAAGTCATAAAGTTGCATTAAGCTACAGTAAATAAATAGTGTAAAAGAGGAATATGTTCATGGGCTCATGGACCATTCAGAAATCTGGCGGTGGAAAGGAAGAAGCTGTACCTAATACACTGAGTGTAGGTCTTCTGCTTCCTGTATCTCCTCCCTGATGAAAGCTAGCAGAAGAGGGCATGTCTTGGATGGTGAGGGTACGTCATGGAAGATCCCACCTTTTGACCATGTCCCTGATAGTGGGTCGGGTTGTGCCCATGATGCAGCTGACTGAGTCCTCAATCTGAATTTGTGTCTTCTTTATATGGTGGTCTTATGATATTTTAGCAGAAGTAATACCATATCACTAAGCAAAAATTTCGACTTAACTTCTACCTATGATAGGGAACATCTTCCAATTCTTGTTTCTGTCCCAAATCAACACCCTCTATTACTGTTCCCCACCCAATTAATTACATTGGATGAAGACGATTAATTCATGAACATTCTTCAGTCTCTCAAATAAATCCGTTGTGGTGGGGATTAGATTATTGTCACACATTTGGATCAATCGTCCTGCATCATTTTAAAACAACTGCAATTCTGAGTAACCGTTTGCTCATTATTACAAAACATACATTATAAAACTGATCAAAAATTCTGGGGTACAATGAGGCAAATTTTAGTGAGAAAAGAAGAAGTGAAAATTCAAATAAATGTCATGCATTACCTTTACCATGGGAGACCTCCACAGTCCAGGTACAGTTCAATGAATTTGGATAAAAATCAGGATAGCCAGGTGATAAAATAGTTCCTGTGGGTCCTCGAATAGTTCCGCCACATAGTGCTGTAAAGAGAAACCAAAAATGATCGTAAGTGGAAAAAGTGTTTTTAGTACTTGTAATAGGTTGCAGGGAAAAGATAGTCATAAACAAAAAAAATCCATAAAAAGTATTAACATCATCATAGCCTTGAATTAATTAAATCAACCAGTGGCTCACGCAGAATCACAAGAGAAAATCTGCAGACGCTGGAGATGCAAAGCAACACGCACAAATTGCTGGAAGATCTGGCCTGGCCAGGCAGCATACATGGAAAAGAGGAGACAGTAATTGTTTCAGGCCAAGACACTTTATCAGGACTCGAAACGTCAACTGTTGACTCTTTTCATTGGATGCTACCTGGCCTGCTGAGTTCCTCCAGTGTTTTGTGTGTGTGCTGCACGCAGAATCAGAAACAGGTTTATTATCACTGATATACATCATGAATTTGGTTGTTGTACAGTCCAATACATAAAATACACTATAAATTATAATATGTATATAAATAAATAAAGTGTAAAAAGAGAGCAAAAATAATGAGATAGTGTTTACGTTTACATGTTTTCGTGGAAAATCTATGTTTCAATCAGTTAAAATGGTGAGTACAAATCTTAACCTCCCATGTCATTTTTCTCCATCAAAAAAGATGCAAAGTGAGCTGTCCACTCACACCTTCCTAATCACTGATTCTGCACGGAAATCATCCCCAGAAAATTGCTCCAGCAATTGCTGTAAATGGTACCACTCTAGCCCGATCAGCCTGATGTGTCTTCAGACCTCCTCAGAATATAGAGCATACAAAAAAGAAAATCCAAAGCACTCTTTGATTTGGACTCTTAAAATTGTTCTGTAATGATAGGCAGTGAAATGGGAGGGCAGTAAGCCAGTAATATCTGCCATCAAGGACACACAGTACATGCAGAAAGACGTTGGAAAAAGATGAGAACTACCATAAAAGATTCCACTCATCTTGTTTTTCCCACTCCCATAAGGGAGGAGCCTATGTAACATCCATGCCAGGACCACCAGAAACAAAAACAGCTACCTTACCCATACAGTAAGACCGATTAACAGCTCCACACACTAACCCACCCCACCACCACTGCCATCAGTGTCACCTTATGTACAGACATTCCTGTACTTAGCTTTGCTTTATGTACATACAATCAATCTATGAATACGAGCTATCTTATGTATATATAGCTGTTGTGTCCTTTATCTTATCGTGATTTTTTTGTGCTGCATTGGGTCTGGAGTAACAAATACTTTGTTCTCCTTTACAGTTGTGTACTGGAAAAAAAACATTAAACAATCTTGAATTTTGATTAACAACACACACACAAAATGGTAGAGAAGCTCAGCAGGACAGGCAGCTTCTTTGGAAAAGAGTATAGTCGACATTTCAGGCCGAGACCCTTCAGTGGGACTGATCCTGAGTACTAGGCTTAATGTAGCAGGAGGAAATCCTCAAACAGGAAGTGCAAATAAGTTTCCAGATTTTATTTTGTTTTGATCAGTGATATTAAATATTGACCTTTCCTCTGCACAAACTTTTGATACGTATTTGCTCACAAGAAATTGACAGCATTGCCAAACCCAACATTTTCTGTCCATCTACTGAAATACTTTCTGAGACATTTCAGTGAACAGGTGCGTCAAGATCCAAGATTGTTTGTTGTCATTCTTGGATCAAGTCATTTTCCAGGTTACTTCTATAATTAAGTTCCTTTCACCATACTTTAAACAGTGGATTTTGGAACACAACAATTTACTGCAATTAAAAGAATGCTTCCTCTTAATCTTCGCCAACATTTAAAAAAATTGGCATCCATTAGTTAAAATGTAATTGCAAATCAAATTTTCCTAAATATTCTACACCACACTCCTCATTATTTGAAACACATTTATTAAACAATTTCTCTGTTTTCCAGCTTTCAGAGGAGCACTCAGCTTGATCAGTTTCTGTAAAGCTCTCTACCTTTTCTAATTTCTCAACTTTCCTTGCTACCTTACAGAGGTTGTTGGCTGTATTCTGTGTTTCTCTCACATTTTACAACTGAACTTCTTACAGTTGCATTGTCTTCCTAACGTTCATCAGCTCACATTTATCCACATGAACATGGACAAATTCAGCCCCTGCTTTCTGAGGAGGCTGAGAGAGCTATGCACATCCATTCTCAAGAACTTCTACAGATATGCAGTTGAGAGCATCCTAACCTGCTGCATCACTATGTGGTACTGAAATTGCACTGTGGCAGACAGGAGGGCTTGACTATGAGTCGTTAAAATGGACTAACACATTACTTACCTGCCTACCTGCCATCAAGGACACATATGCAGATAGGAGCCAGAAAAAGGGCAGCAATATCATGAATGATCCCACTCCAGTCAGGGCACAGCCTACATTTCATCCAGGCCCGGACCACCCAACTCAGAAACAGTTATTTGTTCCAACCCATCAGGCTGATTAACGTTGCCACCCATTAACCCACTCCACCCCACTGCATACACATCACTTGGCATGTATATACAATCAGTCTATGTATGTAACAGTTATTTGTACATTGTGTTTAATAGGATTACTTTTATTGCCATTTATTGTGTTTTTTCTTGGGGTTTTTTTATTATGTTTTTTTTTGCTGCATTGGATCTGGAGTAATAATCATTTTGTTCTCCTTTACGTTTGGGTGCTGAAGAATGACAATAAATAATCATGAATTTTGAATCTTGAATGAGAAAAAAATTCTGGTACATGACTGTCTAATTTACCAGACCGGCATTTTCTCAATTTATCCCTTCTTTCATGTTTTTGGATATCATCAGACTTTGAAATTATGCAAACTTCTGCTGTCTGATTTATGAAGAATGATCAAAAGAACAGTTATTTCAATTCAGAGGCATCTGTTCACCACCCTCTTCTTCATTGTAAAGGTCATGTTTATACAATCATATGAGTGTTTCCAAAATAGTCGGTAAACTTTAATGTAATGAGTTGATAACTTAAATTACTTCTACTAACTTCCAAATAACGTCTGAAGTTCATATTCTGACGATTTTAATCTTGAATTATATGGCTCATTAGAAATGTACAAATATAAAATAAACATGAGTAGGCATTCAGTCTGTCTTATGCACCCTGTTAGTCAACAAAATCATGACTGATCTTCAATCTCAGTGCTCTTCCTGCATTAAAATCATATCCCTTGATTCTCTTAACATCAAAATATCGATCAAACCCATTGTTAAATATATTCAATGATTGAGCTTTCATACCTCTCCTAGATAGTGAATTCAAAAGATTCACTCTCATCTGAGTGAAGAAAGGTCTGCTCATCCCTGTCCTAAATGGCCAACCTCATGTTTAAGAACTGTAACCTCTAGTTTTGTACCTCATACAGGGGAGACACCATACCCACTTCTATGCTGTTGTGAAATTTTGTGCATATTTCAGTAAAATCCCCACCCATTTTTCAAAGCTTGACAATGTAAAATGCTAATTTGCCTAATCTCTCGTCAAATGACAAATTCTCCATACCGTAATTCATTCTGGTGAACTTTCTCAACACCCTCTCTATTGAAATTATTTCCCTCCTTAGGGGCAGAGCACAAACATGCAGGTGCAATCTCACCTGGGCATTATGAACTGGAGCAAGATGAGAACAGCACCCAAATCCTCTTGCAATTAGAGCATTTCATTGACTCTTCTTATTTCTATCTGAGCCTACAAGTCGTCAAGTCACTTTTATTGTAATTTTGACCATAACTGCTGGTACAGTATGTAGTAAAAATGAGACAACGTTTTTCAGGATCATGGTGTTACATGACATAGTACAAAAACTAGACTGAACTACACAAAAAAAAACCAGAAAAAAACTATACTAGAACACAGACCTACCCAGGACTGCATAAAGTGCACAAAACAGTGCGGGCATTACAATAAATAATAAATAGGACAATAAGGCAGTAAGGTGTCAGTCCAGGCTCTGGGTATTGAGGAGTCTGATAGCTTGGGGGAAGAAACTGTTACAAAGTCTGATCGTGAGAGCCCAAATGCTTCGGTGCCTTTTGCCAGATGGCAAAAGGGAGAAGAGTTTGTATGAGGGGTGCATGGGGTCCTTCATAATGCTGTTTCCTTTGCGGATGCAGCGTGTGGTGTAAAAGTCCGTAATGACGGGAAGATAGACCCCGATGATCCTCTCAGCTGACCTCACTATCCGCTGCAAGGTCTTGCAATCTGAGATAGTGCAATTTCCGAACCAGGCAGTGATGCAGCTGCTCAGGATGCTCTCAATACAACCCCTGTAGAATGTGATGAGGATGGTGGGTGAGAGATGGACTTTCCTCAGCCTTCGCAGAAAGTAGAGACGCTGCTGCGCTTTCTTTGCTATAGAGCTGGTGTTGAGGGACCAGGTGAGATTCTCCGTCAGGTGAACACCAAGAAATTTGGTGCTCTTTATGATCTCTACCACGGAGCCTTCGATGTTCAGTGGGGAGTGGTTGTTCTGTGCCCTCCTGAAATCAACAACCAGCTTCTCTGTTTTGTTCACATTCAGAGACAGGTTGTTGGCTCTGCATCAGTCTGTTAGCCATTGCACCTCCTCTCTGTAAGCTGACTCATCATTCTTGCTGATGAGACCCACCACGGTCGTGTCATCGGCGAACTTGATGATGTGGTTCGAGCTGAGTGTTGCAGCACAGTCATGGCTCAGCAGAGTGAACAGCAGTGGACTGAGCACACAGCCCTGGGGGGCCCCGTGCTCAGTGTGATGGAGTTGGAGATGCTGCTCCCGATCCAAACTGACTGAGGTCTCCCAGTCAGGAAGTCTAGGATCCAGTTGCAGAGGGAGGTATTCAGGCGCAGTAGGCTCAGCTTTCCAATCAGGTTCTGAGGGATGATTGTGTTGAATGCTGAACTGAACATGCAATGATTTGTGTACAAGATCAGCCAGGTCCTTCTGAACACTAACATCAGTCCTGGTGGAGGGCCTTGGCCTAAAATGTCGACACGTGTTTCCTGACCTGCTGAGTTCCTCCATCATTTCGTGCACGTTACTCTGAAGTACCAAGATACCCTAATCTGACACTATTTAAGAATTTTCCTGTAGAAATAAAGATTCTGCCTGGTAAAAGAAAAGATGCAAATATATTTTCTCGTTTTGAAACCTTTATGAAGATCAACTTTATTTGTCACATGTATATCGAAACATCAAATCCAATCAGCAACCGTTGTGTTGGGGGTAGCCTGCAAGTTTCACAATGCTTCCAGGATCAACATGGCATGCCTAGAAACTTACTAACCCTATGCTTTTGGAAGGTGTGCTTAAGTTGGAGAACCCAGACAAACCCACGCGATCACTGGGAGAACATATAAACTCTTTACAGTCAGTAGCAGGAATTAAACCCTGATCAGTGATTATTGATGCTATAAAGCAATTGCACTGACTGCTATGCTATGATCTTTTAAATTTAATTTTATTGCGTTACAGTGCGGGATAGGCTCTTCTGGCCCTTTGAGCCATGCCGCTCAGCAGTCCCTGATTTAAACCAAGCCTAATCACAGAACAATTTACAGCAATTCATTATCCTGCCAACCAGTATTTTCTGGACCGTGGAAGGAAACCAGAGCTCCTGGAGGAAACATATGCCGTCATGGGGAGAATGTACAAACTCTTTACAGGCAGCAGTGGGAACTGAACCTGAGTCACCTACACCGTAAAGTATTGTGCTAATCACTACATTACCATGTCACCCTAGTTCAGCACAAACATGAGAAAATCTGCAGATTCTAGAATCCAACAGAACACACACAAAATGCTGGAGGAACTACTCAGGTTAGGCACTATCTATGGAGAAGCGTAAACAGTCGACATTTTGGACTTCCATCATGATGAAGGGTCTCGACCCAAAATGCAGACTGTTTACTCTTTTCCATAGATGCTGCCTCGCCTGCTGAGTTCCTCCAGTATTTTGCATGTGTCTCCCTAGTTTAGCATTTTATAACAATATATTCAAGACTTCAACATGCCTTGTTCAAAAGATTTAAACAAAGAAACTGACACAAAGGGTGTGCTGTCTTTACGACAGTTATTTAGTTTATAATATTTTTGCTTAGTAATTCATTCAATAGTATTTTCTAGTTAGAATTAGAAGTGTTTAAAGGGTATTCATTGCATGTAAAATATATCGGCATGCGATGACGTCACATCCGGTTTCGCCGCGTCTTGTGGGAAAACACCGGTTTGAAATTAGCGCGAGGGTGGGGGCTTTCCACGAGGCTCACCTGAGCACAAGCAGTTTTGCTGGCATGAGAAATCACAGTGAGAGCAACGCTGTAAGTTAATAGATAGTCGATATATTGAACTAAGATGTTAATGCCGATCCTGTTAGAAGTAACGACGGTAGATAATGTTTATGCTTTCGTTAGTTAAAGAGTCGCGGATAGTTTGCATGGAAGTGTATTTAAAGTAGTCAATGGAGCAGGTAAACTCTCCCTGTATACTGCACCTTAGTGTAATGTAGTTATAGTCACCTTTGCAAGTATTTACACTTGAAATGTGATATTAAGGAAGGAACAAATACTGTATCAATCTTGTATTGTTTTATCAACAGTTTTCACCATATGTTAATGCGAAGAGTGAACAGTAAATGGTTAATCTTACTGCGATCTGGTTTGCATTGGCTGTGGTTTATCCGGACGTTAAATTCGGCGTTTCGTTACACCCGAAGGAGAACGTTACAGTGAAAAAGCGGCATTATCAGGTGTTTCAAGTGCTGCAATGTCAGCTCAATCCAGCATCAAGTCGACGCCGCCCAGCGACAAGGGCGGTAAACCGACATCAAGTAAGCCCACCCAGGCGTTATCAGGTGTTCCAAGTGCTGCAATGTCAGCTCGATCCGGGATCAAGTCGATGGCGCCCAGCGACAAGGGCAGTAGAACGACATCAAGTAAGTCCACCCAGGCAAGAGCCAAGGCAGAAGCTGCCAAGGTGCGACTGCATTACGCCAAACAAGAAGCAGTTTTGAAAATGAAACTGGCCACCAGAGAAGCCGAAATCCAGAAAGAAAGGGCCGCCAGAGAAACCGAAAAGGCTGCCAGACAAAGAGAAGAGGCCGCCAGAGAAGCCGAAACCCAGTTGGAAATGGCAAAAATATCGACAGAGTTGCAAGTGCTGCAGCTAGAAAGAGAAGGAGAAGCTGCCATGGCGGAAGCAAAGTACATAGAAGAAGCTGAAGGGTCACGTGATCTGACCGAAGTAAGATCTACTTTAGAAAGGACCAGACTGGAACGCACGAGCGACTATGTACAATATCAAATAGACAGGCAGGCTCGTCTCCCCTCTCCATACGTATTCGATAACTTCCCCAGCTACGAGGAACCTCAGAGAGTCACGATTGCATCACATCCATACGAGGAAGGAAATTTACCCTCACGGCTCCATGATGAAGTCAAGAATGAAAGAACCGACAATGCTCCTTCACCCCCACAACAGGAGGGAGGGAGAGGTTCACTCCAGGACAACAATTGTCAGCTCGAACTGCACAGAAGTTTGCGGTCAAACTCAGTCAAGCCGTTCTTGTTCCAAGATCTGCCTCACTGAGGTGTACCCTAAAGAAGCACAACAAGACATTACCAAGCGTAAAGTAACCGACGAGACGCTAGGTCAGTCAGTTTTCGTTCAAACCGAGGACGGAAACAAACTTGCACAATCAGCTCAAGATACCATTTCTTTAAAACCCAAAAACACCAAGGTCTTCAGAGATGAAGCAAATAATGGGGTTGCCCCATTGCCTATCAGAGAACCATGCCAGCGCTCACCAGATAACAAAGAGCAGGCAGTCAAACAGTTCACGTCCTTACGGAAAACCCAGAAAAGGAAACCTGAGATGCAGCAACACACCCGATTGGCCCACGAGGTACTGTGCACCCTAATGGCAGAGGTCACAGCCATTATAAACGCACAATCATTCCTACCTGTGTCTTCTGACCCAGAAAACCCCTTTATACTTTCGCCATCAACGCTCCTTACGCAGAAGGCAGGAGCACCTCCTCCACCAGGAGACTTCTCAGACAAGGATTTGTACACAAAGCAATGGAGACAAGTCCAGGCTCTGGCAAATCAGTTCTGGCCTCGCTGGAGACAAAAATATCTACCTTTGTTGCAACAGAGACAAAAGTGGACAGGACCCCACAGGAATCTGGCCAACGGCCAGAATCACTGCTACATTCCCTAGCGAGGATGGACATGTCAGGAAGATCGAATTGAAGACTACCGACCAAGGCGATGTGAAAATTTACCAAAGGCCAGTTACAGAAGTTATTCTACTTCTACCCAATGACTGATTAAGAGACTAAGTTTTGTACTCTGCTCATTGTGACCTTACGAAGGTCAAGCGGGGAGTGTGCTGTCTTTACGACAGTTATTTAGTTTATAATATTTTCGCTTAGTAATTCATTCAATAGTATTTTCTAGTTAGAATTAGAAGTGTTTAAAGTGTATTCATTGCATGTAAAATATATCGGCATGCGATGACGTCACATCCGGTTTCGCCGCGTCTTGTGGGAAAACACCGGTTTGAAATTAGCGCGAGGGTGGGGGCTTTCCACGAGGCTCACCTGAGCAGAAGCAGTTTTGCTGGCATGAGAAATCACAGTGAGAGCAACGCTGTAAGTTAATAGATAATCGATATATTGAACTAAGATGTTAATGCCGATCCTGTTAGAAGTAACGACGGTAGATAATGTTTATGCTTTCGTTAGTTAAAGAGTCGCGGATAGTTTGCATGGAAGTGTATTTAAAGTAGTCAATGGAGCAGGTAAACTCTCCCTGTATACTGCACCTTAGTGTAATGTAGTTATAGTCACCTTTGCAAGTATTTACACTTGAAATGTGACATTAAGGAAGGAACAAATACTGTATCAATCTTGTATTGTTTTATCAACAGTTTTCACCATATGTTAATGCGAAGAGTGAACAGTAAATGGTTAATCTTACTGCGATCTGGTTTGCATTGGCTGTGGTTTATCCGGACGTTAAATTCGGCACTTCGTTACACCCGAAGGAGAACGTTACAAAGGGAATATTGGACCACTGGCTTAACAGAGTTTCTTTTGTTAAGAATTACTAAGAAGTGCAATTTTGATTAACACCAATTCAACATTCCATTGTCTACCACTTATTTTCAATGCAAAAGTGTGTCATTGGATTTGTTTAAGATAGATTACTTTTTGTTAGAAATCAAAAGACCAGACATAAAACAATATCATAAAGCTATATTTGTTATACAGTATATAACAGATGGAAAGCTAGAATTAGCTATTTAAAAAGATGCAGAATATGTGATGAACTTCCAATCATTTATTCAACATTATACGCTTCAAGTCGCCAGAGGATCTTCTGAACTGTAATTAATGAATGAACCATAGGGAATTATTTTCATTAATGCCCTGAATCAACTTCCTAGAACTACTGCAATATGCAAAGCATGGCTGAAAGACAACAGAAGGCAAATTAAGACTTTATGTTTTTGTAGAAATGACAGAGGTTTAATTAGCTTCTTAACTGTTTGGAAGGCATGCAAGCAGTTACCTATTCACTTGGTCTTTATGCACTTCATCTTTCAACACAACATTTTGGAATACATTTTTAAAAATGATCACTAAAGGAAAGGGAGAAGATGAAAGTTGATGATTTGTGTAGAAGAAGTGCATTCCAATTGACTAATAATGAGACAACACATCAGACGATCCAGGAAATGCAAAGCAAGGTGAAGCTAAGGGAATTCAGCAATGCGTGAATGGTCACTTATGAGATAGAAAATGGAAATGTGGAGAGGATGTCTCCTGTAATGGGGGAGTCTAGGACCAAAGGGCACAGCTTCAAAACAGAGGGACGTCCATTTAGAGCAGGGATGAAGAGGAATTTCCTTATCCAGAGGCTGGTGAATCTGTGGAATTCATTGCCACCGATGGCTGTGGAGCTCAATAATATTGGGTATGTTTAAAGCAGAGATTGATATTTTCTTAATTACTTTGTAGTAAGGGGATCAAAGGTTACAGGGTGAAGGCAGGTGAATAGTGTTGAAAGGGATAATAAGTCAGCCACAATGGAATGGTGGAGCAAACTTGATGGGCCAAATGGCCTAATTCCTCTCCTATGACTTATGGTCGATATGCAAGCTTCATTCACTTTCTCAATTTATTACCAGTATATGCTTAATCAAGAAGACTTTGTGCTAATTTATAAAGAAAGAACTGAGGCTGGTCCTCCTTCAAGTAAAAGTAGTTGCTTTCTGCAATGGTGAATTTTATGAACCCTACTAGTTTATTTTATTTTATTTTATTTTTTTTATTAGTTTTTTTAGTACATTTTCTACTTAATTACAGATTAAAAAAAACCCAGATCAAATGAAGAACATTGATACAGTGCAAAAATAAGCATACAATAACAATATGATACAAAGAAAGATAATTGAAAAAGCACCCAAATTGAAGACAAGTAAAATTAATATCCTCCCCAAGCCCCGCAACACAAAAAAAAACTCCAAACCAACCACAACACAACATGGAGAATATAAATCAGGACAATCAAACCCCCAAACTGTGAATACACTTAGCAACAGAAGATATTAATGCCTACTACCAAAAGGAAAAGGAGCTGAAAGCAAGGTTCCGAAAAAAAAACCTCAGTTAAGAGGAAGGTTATGAAAGTACTCAATAAAAGGTCCCCAGACCTTATGGAACTTTAAATCCGAATTAAGAACTGAATAATGAATTTTTTCGAGGTCCAAGCAGGCCATAATATCGTTAAGCCATTGAGCATGCGTGGGCAGGGCAACATCTCTCCATCTAAGGAGGATTAAACGTCTAGCCAGGAGAGAAGCAAAAGATGATATTCGACACTTAGTCGAACTCAGATGTAAATCTGTCTCACCCCAGAAACCGAACAAAGCAATTAAAGGGTTTGGTTCTAGGTGGTGATTCAGAATATATGATAATGTTATGAAGACATCTTTCCAAAATTTCTCCAAGCTAGGACAAAACCAGTACATATGAATGAGAGAGGCCTCGCCCCTTTTGCATTTATCACAGAGCGGACTAATGTTAGGGTAAAATCGAGATAGTTTAGATTTAGACATATGGGCTGTATGAACAATCTTAAACTGTAAAAGGCAATGGCGAGCACAAAGAGAGGTTGAATTAACCGATTTGAGAATCAAGTCCCAAATCTCATTAGATAAGGATGTATTTAAATCCTGCTCCCATGCCATTTTAATTTTATCCACAGGGGCACGTCGTAAGGCTGCTAATTTATCTCAAATAATTGATATTAAACCTTTACCTAGTGGATTAATGGAAAGAAATAAGTCCATAGCATTTTTCTCAGGCATTTCAGGAAAGTTAGGAATTAAAGGAACAATAAAGTGTCTAATTTGGAGATATCTAAAAAAATGAGCATTGGGTAGACTGAACTTAGCAGAGAGCTGTTGAAAAGAAGCGAAGCGATTGTCAATGAAAAGATCTTCAAAATATTTAATGCCCTTCCTATACCAATCATGGAATGCTGAGTCATACGTAGTAGGTAAAAAAAAAAAGTTGATTATGTACGACAGGGCTGGAAACGGAAAAACCATGGAAACCATAAAATTTCCTAAATTGAGCCCATATACGCAAAGTGTGTCTAACAAGAGGATTCGCTATTAATCTGGGCAAACTACTAGGGAGTACACAGCCAAGAAGTGCAGAGATAGATTATTTTTTAGTGGAGCTCGACTCCATTTCCACCCAATTAGGGCACTCGGGTTGGCCATGGAAAAAAGACCAAAAGGTAGCACAACGTATATTGACTGCCCAATAATATAAACGAAAGTTAGTTAAAGCCATGCCACCCTCTTTTTTAGGTTTTTGGAGATAGACTTTATTAATTCTAGAGCGCTTATTCTTCCACAGATATGACAAAATAATAGAGTCTAAGGAATCAAAAAAAAGATTTAGGAATGAAAATTGAGATTGATTGAAATAAGTATAAAAGTTTAGGGAGAACATACATTTTAACAACATTAATATGACCTACCAAAGACATAGATAGAGGTGACCATTGTACCAGACTCTGTTTTATAGTATATGAAAGATTGGCAAAACTTTCACGAAAGAGATCTTTAAACTTCCTTGTGACTGTAATCCCAAGATAGGTAAATTGATTATGGATTACTTTAAAAGGGAGATCACGAAATGTTGATTCTTGTGCTTCTTTATTAATTGCGAAAAGTTCGCTCTTATGTAAATTAAGTTTATAGCCAGAGATCTGGCTAAACTGGTCAAGAAGTGAAAACATTGGAGGTAAAGATGTAGACGGATTTGAGAGAAGGAGAAAGAGAAACTTTATGCTCACCACCCCCTCTCCAAATCCCAGTCAATTCAGGACAATTTCGAAATGCTATCGCCAAAGGTTCTATAGCCAAATCAAAGAGAAAGGGACTTAAAGGGCATCCCTGATGGGTGCCACGTTTGAGGTTAAGTAACTGCGATTTCTGAAAATTAGTTAAAACAGAGGCAGTAGGACACAAATACAGCAATTTGATCCAAGAGATAAAACTTTGACCGAAGTCAAATTTTTCTAAGACTGCAAAAAGGTAGTTCCACTCTATACGATCAAATGCATTCTCCGCAGCGAGGGAAATAACACATTCAGGAATCCCAGCTGGAGGTGAATATAAAATATTAAATGAACGCCCAATGTTAAAAAAAGGAAGACGGTTTTTAATAAAACCAGTTTGGTCATCAGAAATAATAGAGGGAATGACAGCTTCTAATCTATGAGCCAAAACTTTAGCCAAAATTTTAACATCAACATTAAGCAAAGAAATCGGCCTATACGAGGAACACTCTGTTGGGTCTTTACCCTTTTTTAATAAAAGAATAATAGATGCCTCATTAAAAGAGGATGGCGATTTGCCGTAATTAAACAAGTCAGATAATACTGAGAGTAACTGAGGAGAAAGAAGTGAAGAGAATGATTTATAAAATTCTACGGGGAACCCATCAGGTCCAGGAGATTTCCCTGAGGACAATGCAGAAATTACAAAAGATATTTCTTCTGATGATATAGGCGCATTAAGTTTGGCTTTAAAATCAGATGAAAGCAAAGGAATATTCAGATTATTTAAAAAAATGATCAACAGAGATATTTTCATTCAAAGATTCAGAGGAATAAAGTTGAGAATAGAAATTTTTAAATGCGTCATTAATTTCTAAGTGATCCAATGTAAAGTCTCTGTTCTCCTTCCGGATCTTTGTAATATGTTGTTTGGCTTTGGAACGCCTCAGCTGATTGGCTAGGAATTTACCAGATTTGTCACCATGAATGTAAAAGCGACTCTTACTTTCGAGAAGTTGGCGTTTGACAGGTTATTAAATTTAGTTTGAAGTTCTACACACTTCTTGTATAGTTCAGGATTCTTAGTTTGAGCATACAGTTGATCCAATTCTTTAATCTGGTTAATGAGGTCTAATCGATCTGCACAGGACTTTTTATTAAGATTTGCTGTATAGGAGATTATTTGACCCCTCAGATATGCTTTCATGGCATCCCAGACAATCTGGGATGACACTTCAGGTGATGTATTGGTTTTAAAATAAAAGGTTATCTGATCCTTAATAAATTTTAGAAAATCACCATCCGATAATAAAGTCGAATCAAACCGCCAGTGTTTATTCCTCTGAGGGAGACCAGGAAAGTTTAAAGAGAGAGTAATTGGGGCATGGTCAGAAATCAGTATACTCTGATAATTACAAGAATAGACAAATGGAATGAGTTGGTTATCGAGTAAGAAGTAGTCAATTCTAGTAAAGGTATGGTGAACATGTGAAAAGAAGGAATAATCTCTCTCAGTAGGATGAAGGAAATGCCATATATCAGAGATACCATAATTAGAGAGAAACGATTGGACAGCTAAGGCAGATTTAGTAGGTGGTCTAGTAACAGAGGACAATCGATCCAAATTAGGATCTAACCAACAATTGAAGTCACCACCCAGTATAAGAGAGTATGAGTTTATGTCTGGTAGTGAGGAAAAAAAACGTTCAAAAAATTAACATCATCAAAATTGGGGGCATACAGGTTTGCTAGTACAACTTTAGTATTATATAGTTTACCAGAAACAATAATAAAACGGCCATTTGTATCAGATATCTCATTATGGAGTTCGAAAGGAATATTTGAGTTAATAAGGATGGAGACCCCCCTAGCTTTGGCGGCAAAGGATGAATGAAAATGCTGACCCGCCCACTTTGACAAAAGCCGGGAGTTATCAAAACAACGAATATGAGTTTCTTGAAGGAAAGCAATGTCAGCTTTGAGTTGTTTAATATGTGAGAATACCTTCCTTCTTTTAACAGGATGATTCAATCCCTTTACATTCCAGCTCACAAATTTAAGTGTACTAGCCATTATCAATTATTAATGCATAGAAGGCAGCAGGCATATAAAAAGTCAAGCAATACAATAACAGTCTGGGAGCAGAAATGTAAACATAGATTCGTAGAATCAAAACATAAACATGTCCTGAGTAACAAAGGAAAGCAATAAAAACAGTGAGTGATATTAGAACTGGAAAATCCACCCCACCCACGCAACCCAAAACTAGACGGCTACCAAAAAAAGCAGGTAGCTCTAGAATCCTACTAGTTTAAATCCACTGACTGCACATTTTATTCATCTTTGAATCAACAATTAGATAATTGCTGTTTAGGTTAGAAAAAAATGGCCTTCATTGTTTACGGGATGCGTGTCCCACTGGCAACAGCAGCATTTACTGCTCATTGTAGGTCACATGAATGCACTCTCCTATGGCTTTTCAGGGCAGTTAAGAGAAAACATATTCGCTTAACTCTGAGATCACGTTTTGCCAAAATGGGTGAACAGGCATAGTTCTTACAGAACGTTTGTGGGCAAGATGCAACGGTTCCCAAGCTGGGTTCATAGAAAACACACAGCACGATACAGACCTTACGACCCACAAAGCTGTGACAAACATATCCCTACCTTAGAACTACCTAGGCTTTACCCATTGCCCTCTATTTTTCTAAGCTCCATGTAGCCACCCACGGGTCTCTTAAAAGAGTTCATGGAGCCCTGGTTAATGGTAAGGGTCTAAAGCATATAAAAAGGTTGCAAAGCCTGGCAAGATGTACTTTGAGAAAACTTTTGATCATCATCAATATTGCTGGCTTTGTATTTCAGATTTAGTTAATTAACAAAATTCAAATTTCCCATCTGTTAAATTATTGATTATAGTCATCTAATCGTAGCTTTGTATACACTCAGTAGCCACTGAATGTATGTCCATGGTCTTCTATTTCTGGAGCCCATCCACTTCAAGGTTTCATGTGATATACCTTGGAGATGTGTGCATAGCCCACTGCTCTAATCTCTCTACACTCATGACATCTCAAATGCCATCTTTGAATTTGCTGACGACAAAACCATTGTTGGCAGAATTTCAGACGGTGACAAGAGGATGTACAGGAATGAGACACATCAGTTACTTCAGTGGTATCACAGCAACAACCTTGCACCCAACATCAGTAAGACCAAACAACTGATTTCCGAAAGGGTAAGTATACTCACTGTAATTCAGATTTTCCTCCAGTATCATGTATCGCATTGTACTGCTGCTACAATGTCAACAAATTTCACAGCATATGCTGATCATTAAACCAGATTCTGATTCTAAAATAGTTTTCTGCACATCACTATTGCAATAAATGGTTAATTGAATTATTGTTGTCTTCCTGTCAACTTGAACCAGTCTCGCAATTCACCTCTGACCTCTCTCATTAAAAAAGTATTTTTGTCCACAAAATTGCTGCTCACTGGATGCAATTTTTTGTATTTTTCATATCATTCTTTGTAAACTCTAGACACTGCTGTCCAAAAAAAAAAAACAGGAGATCAGCAGTTTCTGAAATCCTCAAACTACCCAGTCAGGCACCAACAAGTCATGGTCATGGTCAAAGTCACTTAGATCAGATTTCTATCCCATTCTGATGTTTGGTCTGAGCAACAACTAAGCTTCTTGACCTTGACTTTATTGTTTAATGCATTGAGTTTCTGCCACATGATTGTCTTATTAGATATTTGCAATAATGAGCATGTGTACAGGTGTACCTAATAATGTGGCCACTGATTGTCTATGTTCTACGATTATGAACACAGTAACTGAATTTACATTGCACTCTTGCTCTGATTTGGAACAAAAAACAAGTCCAAGATCAGCACACAAAAAAAAAAAAAAATTCTGGAAGAACTCAGCAAGTCAGGCAGCATATATGGAGAAAAATAAACAGTTGACGTTTCAGGCCCCAGATCTCTTGTCCAGACCTTGAGATTTGTCACTGCATGATCAACAAAGCAACAAAAAGTTTTATTTCCTGAGAATGGCACTAAAGAAGCAGCAATTGAAAGTTGTGTATAACCTCCGTTTGAGGTCTCAATGTGCTATCTCAATCGTCATCTGATAACATCAAGTTAATCCAATCAGCTTCCTGGATTCACTGCTGCATTTCCCCAGACCACCCCTCACCTTTCTTAGACAAGGGGCCCAAACCTGCTCACAACACTGCAAGTGAGGCCTCACCTGTGCCTTATAAAGCCTCAACTTCACTCTTGCTTTTATGCTCTAGTCCTCTCCAAATGAATGCTAACATTGCATTTGTCTTCCTCACCACAGACTCAACCTGCAAATTAACCTTTAGGGAACCCTGCACAAGGAATCCCAAATCCCTTTGCACGTCAGGTTTTTAAATTTTCTCTCCACTTAGAAAATAGTCTATGCTCTTATTTCTTCTACCAAAGTGCATGACCATAAACTTCTGTAGTTGTTAAATCATAGCAAGAGGCTTTACTGGGATAATGAGTGGATGCATTTCAGATGCAGATTCTGATTCATTTATTTATCACATGTACATTAAAATAAACGGTGAAATGTGTCATTTCTGTTAACAAACAACAAAACCTACTGATATGCTGGGATTGTCTGCCAAGTGTCGCCACACATTCCAGTTCCAACACAGCATGCCCATATTTGGCAGAACAACACAACCAACAGCACCAATAACAACAGAACAACATAATAACACCAAAAACAAGCCGCTTTCATCCTTTCCAGTCATTCACCACTGACACACCCGTACAGTCTTCCAATCCTAGTTCAGGCCATCTCCATGCCTCCCAGCCTCTGGTGGACTCAGGACTTGCAGATGTCAGGCCTCTGACTTCCCCAGCAGACTCGCAGACTCATCGACCCAGATCTTCTGGACTTGCAATCATCCTTTGGGCTTCGATCTTTGGTATCAACGCCAGGATACACCGTTGTTTGGATCTCTAACTCCAGGTTTTGAACTCCTGTCTCGCCAACGATTAGGCCATGAACTCCAGGCCTCAAACACCAGACTCACCAGCTTGCATATTGAGGGAATTACCGGCCCTGGTGCCTCCTGCCCGCACAGACCTGCAATTATTTTATGCTTTTCCAGTTGTTGCAGCACTGTAATCTTGGACACTGGCAACAGGACCGGAATCGGATTTTGCCATAACCCCAGTAACTTGTCCTCAGTGAGTCTGGCATCTTTCTCCTGAGATTTTCTGTTTTGAAATCAGGTTCAATTTCTGTAGACTCCACATTTATGTATTAGGTACCATTGTCATCCATTTTAACAGACCCACAGCAAACCAAGGATAAAGGGCAGGAGGCAGGAGAATTGGTCTGACAATGAAATTTAATCAACAAGGATTTAATTTACAAGGATGTTGTCTGGATTTGTGAACATGGCTTATGAGAACAGGTTGAGTGAACTCGACCTTTTCTCCTTGGAGCAATGGAGGATGAAAGGTGACCTGATAGAGGTGTATAAGATGATGAGAGGCATTGATTGTGTGGATAGTCAGAGGCTTTTTCACAGGGTGAAATGGATGCCACACGAGGACACAGGTTTAAGGTGCTGGGGAGTAGGTACAGAGGAGATGTCAGGGATAAGTTTTTTATTCAGAGAATGGTTAGTGTGTGGAATGGGCTGCCAGCAATGGTGGTGGAGGCCGATACAATAGGGTCTTTTAAGAGACTTTTGCATAGGTATATGGAACTTAGAAAAATAGAGGGCTATAGGTAAGCCTAGTAATTTCTAAGGTAGGGACATGTTCGGCACAACTTTGTGGGACAAAGGGCCTGTATTGTGCTGTAGGTTTTCTATGTTTGTTTAGCAATGATCAAATGGCCAAGCAGACTCAATGGGCTGAGTGGTTTAATTCTGCTCCAACATCTTTTGGTCTTATGGTAAAGAAGTCACATAGAATGAAAGAGTTCTAATGTTGAGGAGCTATCTTGTGTATAATAGACATATAAAGTAGCTTCTCTTCCTCCTTCCTTATAACAGTTGCTTGATCCTTACTCAATGTTTTAGGAACAGCTTCTTCCCTTCTGCCATCAGATTCCTAAACGGACCATGAACCCACAAGCACTACCTCACCATTTTGTTCTTTTTTAACACTATAGTACTTACTTATTTTATTTTCTATTTATTTTTATAACAGAGAAGATTTACTAGAATGTTACCTGGGTTTCAGCACCTAAGTTGCAGGGAAATGTTGAACAAGTTAGGTCTTTATTCTTTGGAGCATAGAAGGTTGAGGGGGGACTTGACAGAGGTATTTAAAATTAAGAGGGGGATAGATAGAGTTGACGTGGATAGGCTTTTTCCATTGAGAGTAGGGGAGATTCAAACAAGAGGACATGAGTTGAGAGTTGGGGGCAAAAGTTTAAGGGTAACACGAGGGGGAATTTCTTTACTCAGAGAGTGGTAGCTGTATGGAATGAGCTTCCAGTAGAAGTGGTAGAGGCAGGTTTGGTATTGTCATTTAAAGTAAAATTGGATAGGTATATGGACAGGAAAGGAATGGAGGGTTATGGGCTGAGTGTGGGCCAGTGGGACTAGGTGAGAGTAAGCATTCGGCACAGACTAGAAGGGCCGAGGTGGCCTGTCTCCGTGCTGTAATTGTTATATGGTTATATGATTAAAGTAATTGTTGCAGTGTATTAAACTGTACTGCTGCTGCAAAAATACAAATTTCACAAGAATTAAGATAATAAACCTCATTCTGATTCTTCTCAATTTTCTTTGGATAGATTTTTTTGAACATGTCCCCAACCTTTGAGGCGTTACAGGTTACATTTATACAGCACAATTATTAAGATCACTTTTAATCTCGCAATTTATGATACATTTAGACTCCTACATCATGATGGGTCCAACTAAAATGTTCAATCTCACTGGAAGTATAACTGTCATCTTAAAACTTCAGACTCCAAAGCAACATTGCTGTTTTTAGCTTTTTAGAAGTGAAGACAGAGTACAGCGCCCGAGAGCAGGACAAATATAATCCTGTTCTGATAGTCTGCTTGTAAACTTTTTCAATTTTCCGCGAATAAAAAAATAGTTGCAATATAAAATACATTTACAAACGTGTGGAACATCCTCCTGAAACATTCCGCAGAGTTGTTTCTCTTTTCTGCAGATACCAATTACATTAATCAATAATGGAGCCTGAAATGAAATGTCAGGATAATCTTTCGAGGCATCAGAGGCAGAACAGAGTCTGGCTTTAGCGTTAATCTTCAGATATGTATTTGCTGCTTTCAGAATACCATGCCTTCAATACAGCTGCTTAGAATCACTTCCCTTGTGTCCAATTTTGAAACCTGTAGCCCAAGAAGAATTTTGATTCCGTTCTGAAGAAAAGAACAGGGTTCTGAGACTTAAGATGTTAAGCTCTGAGAAAAGACTTCTACATTGAATAGATTTCCATTAAAGATAGGAAAATTTGGGGGAGGGATTTCATTAGGGAGAGCAAAATTAAGCTTTTAAAAAGCTGAAAAGCATAGATATTGCAAATGTGACAAGGCCTCTTGACACTGATCACATCAAAATAAGAGAACCTATACACTCAATGGCTACTTTATTAGGTACCATTATCATCTATGAGGGCCGACATGGTCAATCTATCAGAAACCTCGAAACAGTTGGTCATGGTAGAAGTGACGGTTCCCTTAGAAGAGTGGATTGAGGAGGCATTTCAGCATAAGGAAGCCAAATACCAGTGCCAGAGACAGGAGTGGAGCCTAAAGAGGAGGGGCGTAGAGGTTCTGCTGGCCGTTCACTGGACAGAACCTACTCTCCCCTTGGTATTGTATGGGCTGCAAAGGAAAAAGCTATCAGGACCATCACAGAGGCTGCTGAGCGGGTCTCCAGATGGCTATAGATCAAAAGGGGTGATCTGTGGACCGATGCTACTGGTCCGCAAGCCAGGGCCTGATCAACCCTGGCTGAGTCACCTGGGAGAGAGTGACTGATGCTGAAACAGCTGGACGAGCTGATAACTCCAGGTTATATCACTGATAATCTGTCCCACACTTCCTCTGTTGTATCTCAGGATCAGTGGTCACTTTATTAGGGTCTTGCTGTACTAATCAGGTAGCAACTGAGTGTATGTCTGTGGTCTTCTGCTGCTATGGTCCATCCAACTCAAGGTTTGATCCGTTGTGCATTCAGTGATGCTCTTCTGCACACCACTGTTGTAACATGTGGTTATTTGAGTTGAGTTCACCTTTCTGTCAGCTTGAACCAAACTGGCCATTCTCCGCTGATCTCCCTCATTAACAAGGTGTTTTCACCCACAGAACTGCAGCTCACTAGATGTTTGTGTTTTCCCCATCTTTTTCTGTGAATTCTATGGACCATTTTGCATGAAATCCCAGGAGATCAGCATTTTCTGAGAAACCACTTGGTCTGGCACCATCAATCACTCCACGGTCAAACTCACTTATGTCACATTTCTTCTCCATTCTGATGTTTCGTCTGAACAACAACCAAACTACTTGACTATGTCTGCATGCTTTTATGCATTGAGTCACTGTCTCATATTTGGCTAAAATGCCGACTGTTTACTCTTTTCCATAGATGCTGCTTGGCCTGCTGAGTTCCAAGACAAATGTGATCCTATTGTTCTCAGATTGTTTTTGTGTTAAATTTTGTTATTTTTTTCAATTTTCCCAGTGTATTAAAAACAATTGTGTTATAAATTGTGTCATTAGTCTCACAGCTTCTTCCCTCTGGCAGAGAGACTAACACCCTACCACCACCGAAGTCTTGTCACTAGGACACTGAGCTTTTCACTGTCCTGTACTGCTTACCTCTTCTCGCTTGCTCATCACCTCCTCCTTCCCTTTCCCTACTGTCCACTCTCCTCTCCTATCAGATTCCTTTCTCTCCAGCCCTTCACCTGGATTCACCTATCACCTAGAGCTATCATCCATCCCCTCCCCAACCTTTTTATTCTTCCCCTTCCAGTCTTGAAGAAGAGTCTCAACTTAAAACGTCAAATGTTTGACAAGCTTAATGGAGTTCTTTGAGGACATAATGAGTGCAGCGGATAGAGGGGAACAGGTGGATGTTGTATACTTGGATTTCCAAAAGGCTTTCGATAAGATGCCACACAAGAGATTTATAAATGAGATATGGATGCATGGAGTCGGAGGAAGTGTATTAGTATGGATAGAGGATTGGTTAACCAATAGAAGGCAGGGAAATGAAATAAATAGGAGTTTCTCTGGTTGGCAGTTGGTGGTGAGTTGGGTGCCGCAGGGGTCGATACTGGGTTTACCACATACATTAATGATTTGGAAGAGGGGACTGAGTGTAGTGAGACAAAATTTGCTAATGACACTAAACTGAGTGGAAAAGCAAATTGTACAGAGGATGCAGAGGGACATAGATAGGTTAAGTGAGTGGGTTAAGGTCTGGCAGATAGAATACAACATTGGTAAATGTAAGATCATCCACTTTGGAAGGAATAATAGAAGAGCATATTATTACTTAAATGGTGAAAAATTGCTGCATGCTGTTGTGCAGAGGGAGTTGCAAGTGCTCATTCATGAACCACAAAAAGTTGGCTTGTAGGTACAACGGGTTATTAAGAAGGCAAACGGAATGTTAGTCTTCATTTCTAGAGGGATTGAATTCAAGAGCAGGGAGATCATGCTGCAACTATACAGGGTACTGGTGAGGCTGCACCTGAAGTACTGTGTGTAGTTCTGGTCTCCATACTTGAGGAAGGATATACTGACTTTGGAGGCAGTGCAGAGGAGGTTCACCAGGTTGATTCCAGAGATGAAGGGGTTAACCTATGAGGAGAGATTGAGCCTCCTGGGACTATATTCTCTGGAATTCAGAAGAATGAGAGGGGATCTTATAGAAACATACACCATTTTGAAAGGGATAGATAAGATAGAAGTAGGAAAGTTGTTTCCATTGGTAGGTGAGCCTAGAACTAGGGGACATTGCCTCAAGATTCAGGGGAGAAGGTTTAGGATGATAATGAGGAGAAACTGTTTTCCCAGAGAGGGTGAATTTGTGAAATTCTCTGCCCAGGGAAACAGTTCAGGCTTCTTCACTAAGTATATTTAAGATACAGATAGATAGATTTTTACATGGTAAGGGAATTAAAGGTTATGGGGAAAAGGCAGGTAGATGGAACTGAGTTTACAGACAGATCAGACATGATCTTATTGAATGGCAGGGCAGGCTCAATGGGCCGGATGTTCTACTCCTGCTCCTATTTCTTATGTTCATTCATTTCCATAACTTCTGTTTGCCTTGCTGAGTTCCTCCAGCGTTTTGTGTGTGCTACTGTTTCCTGTTTACCCGTGCTGTACTTCATGCATTTTGAAGAATAGTTGACTAATTTGTTTATACTGCAATATTTACAACATTTTGGTCTATATGTTGTCTGTGCTATGTTGTGTGGGTACACTGTTATCTGGAGGAACATTGTTTCATCTGGTTGTATATTTGTACAGTCAGATGACAAAACCTTGAACTGAAATACGTTTACAAAAATGTGGACTGTCCTCAGGAAATGAGTTGTTTCTCTTTTCTGCAGATACCAATTACATTAATCAATAAGGAAGCCTTAAATGAAATGTTAGGATAATCTTCCAAGGCATCAGAGGCAGAATAGCGTCTGGCTTTAGCACTAATCTTTTGATGTATGTTGGCTGCCTTCAGAATACCATCCCTTCAAAACAGCTGCTTAGAATCACTTCCCTTGTGTCCAATTTTGAACTCTATAGCTCAGAATGAATCTTGATGCATTTCTGAAAAGAACAATAAAGATTGTAAAGCTTAAGATGGTAAGCTCCAAGAAAAGATTTTTTACATTGAATAGATTTCCATTAAAGACAGGAAAATTTGGAGGAGGGATTTCATTAGGGAGGCTGTCAGTTAGTTTGGGAAGTAGATTGTTGGGGTTGGTGGTGATGGGTTCCTACACTTTGTCACAAGCTTTGAGGCTGTATATTGAAGGCTGATTTTGGAGTGTGAAGTGCTGCCAGGAAAGGGCACCTGATGATTAATGCAAATATCTAACTAGTAGTGTTTTGAGTATCTCAGAAACTGCTGATCTCCTGGGATTTTCACGCACAAGACTCTAAAGTTTATCAAGAATGTTGCAAGGAGCAAACAAAAAATTCCAGTGAGCAGCAGCTCTGTGGGTAAATACATCTTGTTAATATGAGACGTCAAAGGAGAATGGTCAGACTGGTTCAAACCAAACAGGAAGGCAATAGTAACCCAAACAACCGCATGTTACCATGGTGACATGCGGAAGAGCACAACATGGCAAACCTCGAAGTGGATGGGCCACACAGTAGAAGACCACAAACATGAAGTCAGTGGCCATTTTATTAGGTACTGCAGAATAAGAATTAGGTAATTCAGCCCATCGAGTCTGTTCTGACATTCCACCCTGGCTGATTTATCATTGCTTTCCACACCCGCCCCATTCTCCTGCCTTCCACCTGTAACCTTTGACGCTCTGAACAATCCAGAACCCATCAACCTCAGCTTCATTTTTTGGCATATTCTGCTTTGAATTTATAGTTTTTTTTTTATTATTATGTATTGCAAGGCACTGCTGTATGTTGTTTACCACAAATTTCACAACACACTGTTTGCCAGAATCAGGAATATTATCCCAGGCACATGTCATGAAATTTTTTTTTAAACGCTTCACAAATTTGCGTGTCATCTTTGTGCAGGGGCCATGCTAATCTTCTCTGTATCGTTCCAATTTTAGTATATGTGCTGCCGAAGCGAGCACAGTCATGAAATTTTAACTTGTAGCAGCAGTAAAATGCAACACATGATAATATAGAAAGAAAAAAAGTAAACCAATTACAGTAAATATATATATATATGTAGATTAAATAGCTCGATTAAAAATAGTTCAAAACAAGAAGACAGGATGTCCTGGGTGACGGGGGTCCTTAATAATGGACAACGCCTTCCTGAGGAACCACTCCTTAAAGATGTATTGGATACTACAGAGCCTACTACCCAAGATGAAGCTGACTAATTTACAACTTTCCTTAGCTTCTTTCAGTCTCCCCATACCAGAGAGTGATGCAGCCTGTCAGAATGCTCTCCACGGTACCCTATAGAAGTTTCCAAGTGACAAGTTAAATTTCTTCAAACTTCTAATGAAATACAGCTGCTGTCTTGTCTTCTTTACAGTTGCATCGATATGTTGGGACAAGGTTAGATCCTCAGAGATCTTGACACCCAGGAATTTGAAATTGCTCACTCTCTCCACCTCTGATCCCTCTATGAGGATTGGTTTATGTTCCCTCGTCTTACTCTTGCTGAAGTCCGCAATCAGCTTTTTTGTCTTACTGCTATTGAGTGCAAGGTTGTTGCTGTGACACCACTCAACTAGCAGATAAATCTTGCTCCTGTACACCCTCTCATCTCCATCTGAGATTCTACCAACAATGGTTCTTTTGTCAGCAATTTTATAGATGGTGGTTGAGCTATACCTAGTGTAACACCCTGGGAAATCTTTCATTGCTAATGTAATGATTTCTCTGTTGCAGCAGTGTTTGGGTTATGGTGGCTAGAGATAACGGGCTTTGGAAAGTGCACCATCCAATGAAGGGAGTGCTTTTCCTTGTTGTGTGCCTGAGAATGAGGTGATCTGGGTCTTTTGTTTGGTGAGAGATGAAGAGAGAAGATACCAGAAAGGAGAGGTTGTAGACAGCAGGTTATGGACTTGGAGTGCGACTGGGAATCAATAAAGCCCAGGAGATCGATGGAGGACCAGCAGAACCAAAACCGTGAGCTCCAGCTTGTGCGCATTAGACTGTTTCATTACAATAGGCCCTTTTCTTCTTGTTTTTTTTTACTGATCCTTTAGTCAAATTAAAAATTATAAAGCTAAATTGTTTAATTGAATATGGCATATTGTCTGTTATTTCGTGGTACTGATTTGTAACGGGGGCAAACAGATCACCCAGCATCCACACAAATAAGAGATTTTGCCCCTCAGATTTCAGACGTTTGGTGGGGCCAGACAGCTGTCTTCCCTCGGCTAACACCGCTGGCCAAACCTAAGGGTTAGACTGGCCACACAGATATCAAACCCGATTCTGATTCTGGTTGTGAGTGTGTCAGTGATCTCTCTGAAGATGACTACAGTGGAAAGGTCACAAGTATTTCAGTACAATAGCTACACAACTCAAAGAGGTCCACAAGGAAAGGGAGAGTCTGTAGAATCTCCTCAGGTTGTGTCTGATACAAATAACAGTGATGGGGAGGTTGAGATTATGTGAGCTCAGAAACAGCAGTGTTAACCTCCATTGTTTAATGAATGGCTGAATAGTTTGAACAACATTTCAAGAGAAGGTTTTATTGCAGGATGGTAGTTCCAGAGGCCTTTATAAGGTATTTGTGGTGAACTACATATACCTGTCTGGACATGCCCCCTGCTGACTGCTCTTGTGGCTCCTCCCACAGACCCCGGTATAAAGGCGAATGAGGTCTGAGCCTGGCCTCTCAGTCTCCAGGATGTAGTATGGTGGTCAACCACTGCTTGTTCCTTCTTCCAGTCAATAAAAGCCGATATCTCGCCTTTACGTCTCAGAGTGAGTTATTGATGGTGCATCAATATTGGTCATTAACTTCACAAAGAGGGGTGATGTATGTGTTGCTGACTGCATGAGTTGTGTTTCAAAAGTTTGAGAGCTTCAACTTCCTAGAAGTAAACATCATCAAAGGCCTGTCCAGTTCCAACCACATAGATGCGATGGTCATAGACACTCACCAAAGCCTCTATTTCCTCAGGAGAATAAAGAAATTTGGCAAGTCCCTGTTGATCCTTACCAATCTTTATCGATGTACAATGCAAAGCATTGGTAATTGTACAACACAAATTTGGATGCATGATTACTTACTATGGCAACCACAACCACTTTGCAGAGAGCTGTGGACAGAGCTCAGCATAACTTGTAAACCAGCCTCCCCTCTATGGACTCTGTCTATGCTGATTACTGCCTCAGTAAAAGAGCTAACATAATTAAAGACCCTCAATCACCCTGGATGTTCTTTCTTCTTCCGTCTCTCATTGGGCAATAGACCTTCAAAGCATGTACTCCCACGCTCAAGGACACTTCTACCCCACTGTTATAAGACAATTAAATGGTAGAGAAGGGAGAGAAGAAGATGAGGAATGCGGAAGTCATAGGGGATTCCATAGTGAGGGGAACAGACAGGAGGTTCTGTCAGCCTGATAGAGATACCCGCACAGTGTGTTGCCTCCCAGGTGCCAGGGTACGGGATGCCTCGGGTGCAGAGTATTCTGACTGGAGAGGGTGAACAGCCAGAAGTCTTGGTACACATTGGTACCAATGACATAGGTAGAAAAAGGTTGGAGGTCCTGAAGAGAGAATTGAGGGAGTTGAGCAGGAAGCTGAAAAGCAGGACCTCCAGAGTAGTAATCTCAGGACTGCTGCCTGTGCCACATGCTAATGAGTGGAGGAGTTACGGTCTGTACAAAAAGGATTGGTTACACCTGGACCCAAAGAAGTCCAATATCCGAGCAGGCAGGTTTAATAGAGCTGTTAGGGAGGGTTTAAACTAATCTGGCAGGAGGATGGGAACTGGACTGAAAGGGCTGAGGATGGGGAAATAAATCAAAGGTAGCGGGCAACACAACAGAGATGATAGAAAGGACAGGCAGGAGATGAGACATAATCACAGCCAGTGGGATGATTCACAGGACAATAGAGGTGTGGTGTGGTTAAAACAGAAAGCGACAAATATTGGACTGAAAGTGTTATATTTGAATGCATGCAGCATAGGAAAAAAAATGATCAATCTTGAAATTCAGCTACAGTTTGGCAAATATGACATTGTGGCCATCACTGAAACTTGGCTAAAGGATGGCTGCCATTGGGAGCTGAACATTGAAGGATATAAGATGTATTGGAAAGATAGATTGGTCGACAGAGGGGGTAGTGTAGCCCTGTGTATAAGAAATAATATTAAATCATTAGAAAGAGATGACATAGGATTGGAAGCTGCAGGATCTGTATGGGTTGAGTTAAGAAATGTCAAGGGTAAAAGGACCCTAATGGCAGTTATATACAGACCTCCAAACAGCAGCAGGGATGTGGATTACAAATTACAGCAGAAGTTAGAAAATGCAGGTCAAAAGAGCAATGTCATGATAATCATTGAGAATTTTAAAATGAAAGTCAATTGGGAAAACCACACCAGTACTGGACCTCAAGAGAGAGAATTTGTAGAATGTCTGAGGGATGACTTTTTAGAACAGCTTGTTGTTGAGCCCACAAGGGGATCAGTTGTGCTGGATTAGGTGTTGTGAAAGGATCCAGAGGTGATAACAGAGCTTAAGGTTAAGGAACCCTCAAGGAACAGTGATTACAATATGATCGTTCACTTTGAAATTTGAGAAGGCGAAACTAAATTCCAATGTGTCAATATTTCAGTGGAATAGAGAAAATTACAATGACATGAGAGGGTAACTGGCCAAAGTTGGCTGGAAAAGAATAATGGCTGGAGTTTCTGCAAAAAATGAGGGAAATGTAAGACAGATATATTCCAAATAAAAAGAAATTTTCAGATGGATGAAGGATGCTACCGTGGCTGACAAGAGAAATCAGAGCCAAGGTAAAAACAAAAGAGAGGGCATACAAGAAAACCAAAGCTAATGGGAAGAGATGATTGGGAAGCTTTTAAAAACTTGCAGAAGGAAACTAAAAAGGTCATGAGGAAGGAAAAAATGAATTATGAAAGGAAGCTGGTGACTAATATTAAAGAAGATACAAAAAGCTTTTTTAAGTATATAAAGGGTAAAAGGAAGTTGAGGGTAGAATTAGGACCAATAGAAAATGACACTGGAGATATTGTAATGGGAGACGCAGAGATGGCAAAGGAACTGAATGCGTATTTTGCATCAGTCTTCACAGTGAAAGACATCTGCAGTATACTGGACATTCAAGAGTGTCAGGGAGGTGAAGTATGTGCAGTGAAAATTATGACTGAGAAGGTGCTCAGGAAGCTTAATGGTCTGAGGGTGGATAAATCTCCTTGACCTGATGGAATGCACCCTTGGGTTCTGAAGGAAGTATCTGGAGTGATTGTGGAGGCATTAACAACAATCTTTCAAGAATCAATAGATTCTGGTATTGTACAGGATGACTGGAAAATTGCAAATGTTACTCTACTATTTAAGAATGGTGGGAAACAGCAGAAAGGAAACTATAGACCTGCTAGCCTGACCTAAGTGGTTGCAAAATTGTTGAAATTGATTGATAGGGTTGAGATTATGGAGTTCCTGCAGGCACGTAACAAGAGAGACCAAAGCCAGCACGGTTTCCTGAAAGGAAAATCCTGCCTGACAAACCTAATACAATTTTCTGAGGAAATTACAAGCAGAGAAGGCAAAGAAGATGCAGTGGATATAGTGTACTTGGATTTTCAGAAGGCCTTTGGCAACGTGCCACATATGAAGCTGCTTAGCATGATAAGAGCCCATGGAATTACAGGAAGGTTACAAGCATGGGTGGAGCATTGGCAGATCAGCAGAAAACAGAGAGTGGGAATAAAGGGATCCTATTCTGGCTGGCTGCCAGCTACCAGTGGAGTTCCACAGGGGTCAGTGTTGTTTGTATGTCAATGATTTGGACTACGTGATTTCTGGATTTGTGGGTTAACTTGCCAATGATGCAAAAATAGGTTGAAGGGCAGGTAGCATTGAGGAAACAGAAAGTCTGCAGAGAGACTTAGATAGTTTAGGGGAATGGGCAAAGAAGTGGTAAATGAAATACAATGTTGGAAAATGTATGGTAATGCACTTTGGTGGAAGAAATAAACAGGCAGACTATTATTTAGATGGGGAGAGAATTTAAAATGCAGAGATGCAAAGAGACTAGAAAGTCCTTATTTAAGATACCCTAAAGGTTAACCGCCAGGTTGAGTCAGTTCTGAAGAAGGCAAATGCAATGTTGGCATTCATTTCCAGAAGTATAGAATATAAGAGCAGGGATGTGATGTTGAGGCTCTATAAGGCACTGGTGAGACCACACTTGGAGTATTGTATGCAGTTCTGGTCTCCTTATTTTAGAAAGGACATACAATCGGCCGTCCTTATCCGCGAGGGATTGGTTCCAGGACCCCCTGCAGATAGAAAATTCGTGGATGCTCAAGTCCCTTATTCACCCTGTCTCATGACTGTGGATCTTAGGACCCAGCGGAACTCGACTTTATTTAACCTGTCTCCGTGCGGTGGACATTAGGACCAGCGGCAGAGATCTGAAACCGCAGTGTTTCTGTTCACAAAAATAATCATGATTGCGATTGAAAATAAAGTGGAAATAATAAAGCAATCGGAAAGAGTTGAAAAGCCATCGGTCATTAGAAAAGCGTTAGGCTATGTCGGTCAATGATCGGAACAATTTTAAAGGATAAAGTGAGAAAGGCTGTGCCCCGATGAAAGCTACAATCATTACTAAGCAACGCAGTGGTTTAATTATTGGGTTTTGGGGTTTGGGGTTTTTGATCTTCCATGTCAACCCGGCATGGTGGAGAGTGCACACCATAACGATCTGTCACTAGATTGAACTCGCGAATTTGCGTTCCCGAGCCTAGCGCTGAAATATACGTTCTTAAGCATTTTATATGCATAGACTAAATGACACTAAATAATAGCGGATGTACCTGTTCCAACTTACTTAGTTAAGAGAACTTCCGATGTTTTTCGATCCCGATCCACGATAACCTACACACATCCTCCCGTATACTTTAAATAATCTCTAGATTACTTATAATACCTAATACAATGTAAATACTATGTAAAATAGTTGTTATACTGCATTGTTTAAGGAGTAATAACAAGAAAAAAGTCTATACGCACTCGAATAACAAGTGCTGGAAGAGCTTTCCAGGTTTTCGTGATTCGCGGTTGGTTGAATTCGCACATGCGGAATTTGCGGATAAGGAGGGCCGACTGTACTGACATTGGAGAGGGTTCAGGGAAGATTCGCGAGAATGGTTCCAAGAATGAAAGGGTTACCGTATGAGGAACATCTAGCAGCTCTTGGGCTGTATTCCTGGAGTTCAGGAGAATGAGGGGGGATCTCATAGGAACATTCTGAATGTTTAAAGGCTTGAACAGATTAGATATGGCAAAGTTATTTGCCATAGTAGGAGAGTCTAGGACAAGAGGGCACGACTTCAGGATTGAAGGATGTCCATTTAGAAACAGAGATGTGGAGAAATTACCTTAGAAGGTGGTAAATCTGTGGAATATTCTGCCACAAGCAGCTGTGGAGCCAAGTCATTGGGTGTATTTAAGGCAGAGATAGATAAGTTCATGATTAGCCAGGGCATCAAAGGGTATGGGGAGAAGGCAGGGGAGTGGGGACGACTAGAAGAATTGGATCAGCCAATGATTGACTGGTGGAGCTGACTGGATGGGCCGAATGGCCTCCTTCTGCTCCTATATCTTATGGTCTTATGATTTGTTTGTATGATAAGATGAATCCTGAACATCACAACCTACCTCCTTATGATCTTACACCTAATTGTTCATCTGCACTGCACTTTCTCTGTACCTGTTACACTTTATTCTGCATTCTATAACTGTTTTACTTTGCTCTACCTCAATGCACTGTGGAAAGGTTTGATTGGAATGAACAGTATGCAAGACAAGCTTTTCACTGTATTTCAGCATGTGACAATAATAAACCAATACCAATTCCATTGCCCAAGAGATTACTAGACAACTAATCCATCAGTGGATGATGCAAAGCTGGATGGCAGTGTAAGCTGAGAGGAAGATATGGAGAGGCTTCATTCAAAGAGTCTTCAAGAGGACCACAACCTTATCATCAGGTTTGCATCAATGGCAATGAGCTATGTTGGCTGCAGTCGATGCCTTGTGCTTTGGTTCTTGGTAAGGTCTTAAATACCAAACAGGTCAAAGGGTAGAGACCATATAACAGCGGTCCAACAGTCCTCCAGGTTCAGGGGTTCAGTTTGGTGTTAACAACCCTGACTGGTCAAAAAAAAGTTGGTATGGAAAGAGCAATGAATATTATTTTTATTCTGAGAAGGCGGACCTTCATTGCTGCTCTAAAAGTCAGCAGTGTAATGAGCTAAAAGCAGAAACAGAGAAGGTTTTTTGATTCCATATATCTGTTCCACCAGCAAGTAAGATTATGACTAATCTTCTACCGTGACGTCATTTTTAATGCAATTTTCATCTCTTTCTTGAATAAACCCAGTGATTGTAGCTCCATAGCCCATTTGGATTGTGAATTTCTAAACAAAATCCACCTTCTGTATGAAGAAAATTCTCCCTACCTGTGTCTGAATGGCTCACTGCCTTTTTTAAAATTATGACTCCTGGATCTAGGCTCCCGAACCAATAGAAAAAAAATTACTCTACAAAGAGATGGAAAGGGACTTGGGAGTCCTTATACAGACTTTCTTTGTACAGATGTCCCTCTATCCTGAGGCTGAGCCCTCTTGACCAAGACTCTCTCACCATGGCAAACATCCTTTCCACATTTATTCCGAATACCAAAGTGCATGACCATGCATTTTACAACAATTATATTTCATTTGCTACTTACTTGTCCATTCTCCTAATCTGTCTAAGTCCTTCTGCAGTCTACCTGTTTCCTCAACACTGCTTGCCACACCACCAGTCTTCATATCCTCTGCAAACTTGGCAACAAAGCCATCTATTTCATCATCTAAATCAATTATATACAGCATAAAAAGAAGAGGTCCCAACACAAACCTCTCTGGCAACCAACCAGAAAAGGATCCTTTTATTCCCACTTGTTGCCTCCTACCAATCAGCCAATACTTTAACCATGTTAGTTCCTTTCCTGTAATACCATAGGCTCTTAACTTGGTAAGCAGCCTCATGTGTGGCACCTTGTCAAAGGCCTTCTGAAAGTCCAATATACAACATCCACTATATCCCCTTTATCTATCCTACTTGTAATATCCTCAAAGAATTCCAACAAGTTTGTCAGACAGGATTATCCCTGAAGGAAACCAAACTGACTTTGTCCTATCTTGTCCCGTGTCATCAAATATTCCATAAGCTTATCCTTCACAACTGACTCCAACATCTTCCCAACCACTGAGGTCAGTCTAACTGGTCTATAATTTCCTTTCTGCTGCCTTCCTCCTTTCTTAAAGAGTGGAGTAACATTTGAAATATTCCAGTCCTCTGGCACCAGAATGATTATGGGAATGAAAGGGTCAATACAAGAGGACCATTTGAAGGCTCTGCACCTGCACTCACTGGAGTTTAGAATAATGAGGGGAGGATCTCATTGAAACCTATTGAATATTGAAAGACCAATATAAAGTGACTGTGCGGAGGATATTTCCTATAGTGGGCAAGCTCGTGACCAGAGGGCACAGACTCAGATATCTCTTTAGAACAGAGATAAGGGGGAATGCTTAAGGGTGCTGGAGGGTGATGAATCTGTTGGAGTCATTGCCATAGACAGCTGTTCAGGCCACGGCATTGGATATATTTAAAATGGAGGTTGATAGGTTCTTGATTCGTAATGGTGTCAAAGATAACGGGGAAAAAATTAGGAAAACGGGGTTGAGAAGGATAAGAAATTAGCTGTCATGGAATGACAGAGCAGACTCGATAGGCCGAATGGCTGAATTCTGCTTCTATATCTTATCTTCTGGTCTTAACCCGCTGAAGGTTTTGTTTTTTTTTCAATGTACCTCTCATTTTTTAAACTCAATTGAATACAGGCTTGTAAACCAAAAATCTTCAGATGTGTATGTCTAAACTAAGAGTGTAAAATGTTGGAAACCATTAGCACATGCAGAATGAGAAACAGGGCTAACATTTCAGGTCAAAGACTGTTCATCAGAACAAGGGAATAAAGAAAACCACTTATTTTTATGTTGCCATGAGGGTGGGGAGGCGGGGGTGGATACAACAAAGGAATGTATAAGAAAGATTGAGGCTAGGTTTTCCTTGAGGATAAACTGGTTGATATATTAATGAAAACAGTTACAGAGAAAAAGCATGAATAAATAAACTTAAGAGCTGCGAGCTAAAAGCAATTAGAGACAGCAAACACAAACAAAAAGATGTGAAAGTTTCAAAGCACAAAGCCATAGGGAATGCCTAGCAGGACAAATCAAGTTGGAAGAGAGGCAGAAACTGAGTCAATGTTACAGATGGGTAGCTAACAATCGAACCGTCCTTTTATGATATAAAATGAGAAAGTGAATTATCTGAATTCTGGAGGAGGAACTGCTTCGGGAAGGCAAAATCTCTCTTCAGACATTCCGACTGTCCAAGCCGCGCCACCATCTTGCAGCAGGAGGTACAGAGGTCTAAATGCCTGACTATCAGGTTCAGGCAAAGAACTTTCCGGCTGGTTGCATCACTCACTGGCATGGAGGCACAACTGCACAAAATTGTGAGATTCAGGAGCCTTCTTGAAGAATTGAAAAATAATAGTGAAAATTGAAAATAGTGACCATAAATAAAAGCACTCAGCATCTGTGACACTCTCTTCTTGTACTACCATGGGGGAGATAATACCCTTTTACCCCTTCTTTTCTTTTCATCTGCCCATCATCTCCCCCCGTCTTGCCTCTTGTGCTTCCATTTCATCCATGGTCTACTGCACTCTCCTATTATATTCTTTCTTCATCAGCCCTTTACCTCTACCACCTGTGACCCTCCAGCTTTTTACTTTATCTGCTCTCTCACAGCCACTGAGATTCCTACTCACTTGGTCTTGCCCATCGCCTGCCAGCTTGTAGTCCTTCCCATTCCCCCTCACCTTCTTATTCTGGCTTCTGCAGTGATAGTATTGAGTTTGTAGGCCCAATTAACATAACCCTATTGTCTTACAGTGCATCCCATAAGAAGCCAGCCCTGTTCTGTGGACCAGCAATCTCTGCTCAATCTGTACAAAGCTGCCCTTTTAACTTCAGACAGATTATTGCTTGCAATTTATGTTAATAACCTAAGATTTTTTCTTGTTCAGACAGGAAGCTGAACAAAGAATATTGGTTGGAAGTTTAACTTACTCAGAAACAACTCTTTGATCTCTACAAGTGTCAGCTGCTATGTTAGTAAGCTGAGGTTGGCAAAAAGGCCCACCACCCTCGACAATGAATATCTGTAACTCTGCTCCCTTCCTTTACAACCCTGATGAAATGTTCTGTTTTTTTTTTCCTTTCCATAGATGTTGCCTAATTACTGATGTCATCCAGCATTTTGAGTATCTTCAGATGAAAGGGAAATTGTTTGGGCCTCTTCGCAAAAGTACAACTTTAGTCCATTTACTCTGTCCAGAAGTAATAGACTCCTCATGCCAGAATCAGTCTTGTCAACTTCTATTGCTTGGGTAGGGAGAGCAGACTCAAACACAACTTGCCAAACGCAGTCCCACCAGGCTCAATACAATTTCAGGAGACGTCCCAGCTCTTGTAATCTGTAACCCACCTTTTGAAACCCAAAGTCTTTTCCACCTTTTACAAGGCACAAGTCAAGTGTGTAATGAAATATTCGCCACTTGTCACATAAATGCAGCTCCAATAACTCTAAAAAAATGAACATGATTCATGAAAAAAAGCAGATTTCTTAATTGACACCCTCATCGTTTGTTTGTGTGCTGTGTTGGTAGATATGGACAATCCTGGTCTTTCCATGAGCATAATTGTTCTTGGCATTTTTTTTTTAAACGGAAATGGTTTGTCATTGCCTTCTTCTGGACAGTGTCTTTACAAGATGGGTGACTCCAGCCATTATCAATATTCTTTGGAGATTGTCTGCCTGGCGTCAGTGGCTGCATACTAAGGACTTGTGATATGGACCATCTGTCATATGACCATTCACCACCTGCTTCCATGCCTTCGCATGACCATGATTGGGGGGGCCCAAGCAGGTGTTATACCTTGCCCAAGGGTGACCTGCAGGCTAGCTGAGGGAAGGAGTGCCTTACACCCCCTTTGGTAGAGATGTATTTCCACCCACATTATTCTCCCAAAACGTATATTGTTTTTATCATTGATGGTCTGTGTACCACCTCCCCCTAGCTAATAAAGAATGCATTATAAATGCTGGCATTGTCACCTATATATCGGATTAACTAACTAAAAAATAGTATTCAAAATACTGCACTATTCTGCGACAAAGGAGTACAACTAAATATATTTCTGAATAGGAAATTGTTTTGCAAAATACAGTGATAACGGTTCTGTGAGAGAAGTTTACAATTTATTCCAAAATAAATGCAGGGTGAAGTCGTTGACACTTCAATAATACCAAAATGATCTTGAAATTCAAATTAGAAAATCTCTTTGATGGATGATTCACAATCAACATTACTGAGGTTTTGCTATGAACTGTAAATAATTGAGTAAATCTGTGACTTCACTGGCAATCTCCTTGTCAAGATTAATCAACTAAACAATAATACCTAATTGAAATTATGCATATGCTGTATATATTGCAGGATATTGCTGATTCCCTGCTTTAGCATTTGAAAAAGGTGTGAACTGGAATAATTGTTTAACTACTATACCCAAATCCTCACTGTGAAAATATCCCTATCAAAGAATGGAAGTCTAAATTATGAGTCAGAAAAAATACCAACACACATAAAGTGCTGGAGGAACTCAGCAGGCCAGGCGGAATCTGTGGAAAAAATGGACGCTGCCTGGCCTACTAAGCTCCACCGGCATTTTGTGTGTTGCTTTGGATTTCCTGCATCTGCAGATTTTTTCGTGCTTACGAAAGAATATCAGCTAGTTTGTAAAGTGTGCACAGGGTATTGCAAGTAACTTAACGAGCACAAGAAGGGTAGAGATAGGGCAATTGCAAGCAGGCTGTTTCCACTGAGGTTAGGTGGGACGACAACTAGAGGTCATGGGTTATGGGTGAAAAGTGAAATGTTTAAGGGGAAACTTTTTCATTTAGAGGGTCATGAGAGTGTGGGATAAACTGCTGGAGCAAGTGGTGCATGTGAGCTCGATTTCAAAGTTTAAGAGAAACTTGGATCGGTACATGGATGGTAGGTGTATGGAAGACTATGGCTGATGGGAGTAGGCAGTTTAAATGATTTGGCAGGGACTAAGTGGGCCAAAAATGCCTTTTTCTGTGCTGTAATTTTCTATGAGTTTATGCCTGTACTGCTGATACTAGAAATCCTGACCAATACACCAATGCTGGAGGAAATCAACAGGTCAGGCAGCATCTACAGAGGGAAATAAACAGATAATGTTTTGTGTCAAGAGTTGGTGTGAGTTGGCAAAGAATATGTATTGGTCCAACATAACTTCTGTGTCTGGACTGTGCAATGAAGGTGTGGAAATGCAGTGGAGTCAATTTTATATTATTTGAAGATGCACCTTCTGACTCATTGAGCCACACGGCCCAGTAACCCAACTATTTAACAAAAGCCTAATCACAGGACAATTTATAATGACCAATTAACCTAACTGCTGTGTTTTTGGATTGTGGGAAGAAATTGAAGCACGGGGAGGAAACCTACGTAGTCATGGGGAGAACATACCAACTCCTTACAGGCAGTGCCAGGATTGAATTCAAAAACATCACTAGCTGTAATAATAATGTACTAACGTATTGTGGCTGCTTCTGACCCTGGCTCAACCCCTGAAGTCACAGTGAATTCAGGGTATCCTGAAGTTCAGATCTGACGAGCTCAACAGACAGACAGACAGACAGACAGAAATACTTTATTGAGGGAAATTTGGTTTCGTTACAGCCACAACAACCAAGAATAGTGAAGAAATATAGCAATATAAAACCATAAATAATTAAATAAAAATAAGTTAATCATGCCAAGTGGAAATAAGTCCAGGACCAGCCTATTGGCTCAGGGTGTCTGACACTTCGAGGGAGGAGTTGTAAAGTTTGATGGACACAGGCAGGAATGACTTCCTATGACGCTCAGTGTTACGTCTCGGTGGAATGAGTCTCTGGCTGAGTGTACTCCTGTGCCTAACCAGTACATTATGGAGTGGATGGGAGATATTGTCCAAGATGGAATGCAACTTGGACAGCATCCTCTTTTCAGACACCAGTGTCAGAGAGTCCAGTTCCACCCCCACAACATCACTGGCCTTCCGAATGAGTTTGTTGATTCTGTTGGTGTCTGCTACCCTCAGCCTGCTGCCCCAGCACACAACAGCAAACATGATAGCACTGGCCACCACAGCCTCATAGAACATCCTCAGCATCATCCGGCAGATGTTAAAGGACTTCAGTCTCCTCAGGAAATAGAGACGGCTCTGACCCTTCTTGTAGACAGCCTCAGTGTTCTTTGACCAGTCCAGTTTATTGTCCATTTGTATCCCCAGGTATTTATAATCCTCCACTATGTCCACACTGACCCCTTGGATGGAAACAGGGGTCACCAGTGCCTTAGCCCTCCTCAGGACCACCACCAGCTCCTTAGTCTTTTTTCACATTAAGCTGCAGATGATTCTGCTCGCACCATGTGACATGCACCATGCTTGCACCAAGTTTAACTTCTTAACTTTATGTCAGGTAACACTAATTAAACAGATAAGTTTAACTACTTTTTTAATGAATTTTATTTAATATTTATATTTTTAATTAAATAACAGAAGTTTAATATGTTTCAAAATTTACTGTTTTTAATATATTTAATAAGTATTGATATTTTTCCACCTAACAGGAGTGTCTATTTCATCTGATTTTTGCTAGTACTTAAAGACAGTGAAGATGCTTTCTGATTTTAATTGGTCTATGAGCAAGGCTTCATGTGGGTTCACTCACAGCTCAGGACCACCTCCACTTTGCAGATTTGCCTCAGTGCCGAGGAACTGAGGTCCTCAGGTGCAATACAGATGCAAAAGATTAGTATTCTGTGGTGCCAGCATAGATGAGAGAAATGAGCCACGTCCAGCCCAATTTAGCCAAAATGAAGATAAATTATTGCATACAAAGTGATTTTATATTTCAAATATTTCTTGAATATTTGCTGTGAAGCATTAATTCAATGCAGAAAGTGGATGCCCATGGTTATGGAGTGTCTTAGAAGTGCTTTGATGGCAATCTCAAACACAGAACGAAAAAGAATTGATGATAAAATACTTTAATGAAGCAAATATTTAATGAAGTTACTGTTCTTTACAGAAATTAGAGTATTATAAAATAGCAGCAGAAGTAGTCTCCTCTGCCAGTCATTGAGATCATGGGTGATTCTGAACGATTTTGGCCGGAATCATCGACTCTTTATTCTTTTCCTTAGATGCTACCTGACCTGCTGAGTCCCTCCAGCATTTGTGTGTGTTACTCTGGATTTCCAGCATTTGCAGAATCACCTGTGTTTATGATACTGTAATTTGACCACTTTATATTCAGTCACCATAATGTCAAACGGCTCTACTGTGTCTGAAATATATTCATCAGTCTCAAATTGACTCAGTAACTCTGTATTGAAAGTATTCTAAGATGAAGAATGTCAAAGACTAGCAACATATTTCACAAAACAAAATCTTAACATCTTTAAATTTTAAATTGATTGCCTGACTCCCTGTCTTGAAACTGCTCCTATCTCCACACTATTCGATTAAAGATGTAATTCAGTTGTGACAATGAAGACTTCAGAGCATATCATACCAGGTTTATATTAATCAGTTTTAATTAATCTGAAAGAAAATACTCTGTAACTTAGGTCTGTAATGGAACTGGGGGAACCAAAGACACCCAAAGGATTAATAGACCTTGATCTCGCCAATGTTTTTTGTGAAGATATACCTCTCACAATGCTAAGGGTCTTGCACATACAGTGCTCCTGATGGATGGAAGGGAGACTTTCAATGATCCTCCCAACAGTTCTCACTATCCTTTGAAGGGTCAGCTGCCTTACAGTTCTGGTAACAGACAGTAATGTGACTGGTCAGGAGACCAGCTATAGGTGTTCCAACAACAATTGGTTAGAATGGAGGTGAGGGGAGCCTTGTTCATCTCGTTTGCCACAGGAAGTGGGGATGCTGCTGTTTTTTCTTAACTGAAGAAGTTGTGCTGAGGCACAAGGTGAATTTGTCCATTTACTCCATGAAAAGTGGTGCTCCTAACTCTTTCCATGGAGGAGCCATCTATGCGCAGCAAGGAGTGGTCAGCCTAAAGTCCACAATCAGCTCTTTGGTCTTGTCCATGTTCAGATTCAAATTGTTGCGCTTGCACCATTCTGCAGCCCCTCTACCTCCTCGCTGTACGCCATCTTGTCATTGTTGCTGATGAGGCTGTTGTATCAGCAGTGAATTGATGATTTTTTTTGAACTGGGTCTAGCTGTACAGTCACGCATCAGCAGTGTGAAAAACAGTGAGCTGTGCAAGCAGGCGGTGTTCAGTGTGATGGAGCTAGTGATGTTGCTGCCAACATGGACTGACTGTGGTCTTTCTGTCAAGAAGTCCAAGATCCAGTTAAAGAGAGAAGTGTGAGAGCATACTTCTTCTATTTGTGCCCGTCATTCCTTGATACAGTTCAAGGTAGTGCATCGGGCTCATATGTCAAAGGACAAATTAGCCCGTATTTTTCCTAATATTAATCATATTTGCAAAAGATATAATACTGAGGTGGCTACTTTAACACATACGTTCTGGTCTCGTATTAAGTTAGATAATTTTTGGAAACAAGTCTTTAAAATTCTATCAAAAGTTTTGAATTTGGATCTACAACCGAATTTACTTACAGCAATTCTTGGGATCATTTCATCAGAAACAGGTGATATTCCTGTTTCTGCTCAACGCGTGACAGCTTTTACAGCTTTACTGGCTAGGAGAGCCATTTTGCTTAAGTGGAAGGATTCTAATCCACCTACTATAATTTTTTGGCTTAACTCCATTATGTCTTGCTTAAGTTTAGAAAATAATTAATAAGTCCAACATTTGATACATCCTCTAAATTTGAGGAAATTTGGCGACCTTTTATTCAATATTTTCATCTGCTCTAACCTATGGCCCTTCAAGTTACCTTTTTGAAATTTTGGATTTGATTAGAAAGTTTTTTTCTTTTTTCTTGCTGTCATTCTCAGTTAAGCTGCCCAGTGCTTTCATTTACTTTTTTTTGTTTTTTTGTGTGTTTTTTTTGGTGTACATTATAACTATAAAAGTTATTTTATCATTTTTTTATGGACAAGAGGAGAATCAATTATCTATTTATATCTTATATACTTTTATTTTAATATATATATACAATCTTGATAATATTTATTTTTCCTTTTATTTGAATTGTTATTGATTTTGATGTAGATATTTGTGATATAGATATTTGAGACAATCCTCCTCTTGTTTATATATACACTCTTTTATTTAACCAATAAAAAGATTGATAAAGAAAGAGAGTCAACAAGGTCCGTTTACCCACATACTTGTGAGGGTGATCATATTAAATGCTGAGCTGAAGTCGATTACCAGCACCCTTGCAAATAGGGAATGATTTTCCAGGTGGGACAGGACGGAATGAAGTTCAGAGGATATGGCATGAACACAGGACCAATTTAAGTGATAAGTGAACTGGAAAAGGTCCAAATTAGTGGGAAGATGGGATTTAATGCAATCCAAAAGCAGATGCTCAAAGCAATTCATGATTGTTGTAGTCAGTTCCACCATGCAGTTTGGGGCAGTTACCATCACTCTCTCGGGCACTGAAATGTTGAAGATGTCTGTTAGAACCTCTGCTAAATGAGCTAAACAATCCCTCGGCACCCTCATGATTGTCTCATAATCTCTCATTACCTCATACACCTCGCATAATCTTTTTGTGCATATAAGATTCAGTTGAAAACCTTTTCACAAGAAGTGCAAAAGAAAGCTTCAAAATTTAGCAATTAAGTTTCTGATAAGCTATTTCTGAATTCAACAGGCGTCTTGTACAAAGTTTCAACTTCATTCTGTGCTTCTAACATAATGGAAGGCACCACTACCTTGTCAGGTAAAGTAGATTCAGTAAACACCTTTTTACTCTATGGCACTGTGCAGAAATAATAGGCCTAAATAATAATATTAGGCCCAAGGCTTTTGCAAAGTACTGTAGTAATTTCATATATTGCACTGTACTGCAGCCACACACACAAAAAACAAATTTCATGACATATGTGAGTGATGATAAACCTGATTCTGATATGGGTCTCTGTTGCGGACTGAAAGTGGGAAGGGAGCAGGCAGAGGGGAATCATGATTGGGAAAGGGGGAAGGGAGAGGGAGGGAGCAGGAAGCACCAGAGAGACATTCTGTAATGATTAATAAACCAGTTCTGTGGAATCAGACAACTTTGCCTGGTATCTCAGGGCTGGGTGTGTCTGGACACTTGCCACCCCCTACCCTGCCTCTGGCACTCCTTCTCTGCCGCCTGTCCCACACCCATCCCGTGGTGCTCTGCCCTCACCATTCCCAACATCCTTTGCACCTGCCAGACTTACACATTCACTCTCTGCTCCACATTGATAAATACAGTTCTATGCCAACATTTTAAAGCACGCTAGTACCGTATATTGTGTAAGCCAATGGGAATTGCATCCTTCACTTTATTTCTGAAGCAGGTGAATAGAGAACACTGTGTCTAGAGAAGGGCTGCTGGTGTGATCCAGTCAGTTACTAAGAGGGACGTTTCTACAAAAGCCACCAAGGTCACCAGTCAAGCGTAAAACAAGATGCAAATATCACCACTGGCCAAACTCTGAGAATGACACCAGGAATGTATGAGGTATACGTAGCTTACTGACCTAAGGAAAGTTATCAATAAGATTGTAAGAGTACAGCGAGAACGTTCAACGATGTTGCTGGGACTTGAGGACAAGAGTTGGATGGAAAGGTTGAATAGATCAAGGACTTTATTCACTGGAGTGTAGGAGAATGGGGGTATTTTTGATAGTTACATAAAATTAAGAGGGTACAGATAGGGTAAACACAAACAGGCTTTTCCCCTAGAGATTGGGTGAGATTTAAACTATAGGCCATGGGTGAGGGGTGAAATTTTAAGGGGAACTTTTACATTCAGAGGGTGGTAAGAGTGTAGAACGAGCTGCCAGCGGGTTTGATTTCAACAATTAAGAGCAGTTTGGATGTGCTCATGGATTCTGGGGTATCAAGGGCACTAAAATCCAAATGCAGGACAAAGGCACAAAGGCATGCGGACTGTAAATACAGAAAATCAGCCCCATTCTGGTCTGACCAATTAAGATGAGTGGACATGATGACCATGTGCTCAACCTAAGTGAAACTTCCAAGGATTAGATTTAGTGAATTCTGAAGTTAACTTCACAATGTTGAGAGAAATGGAAAGTAGACTAGAAACATGCCAACACTGTCTAAGCTATTAAGAACGTTTTAAATATAAAAAGACCCCTTCAGGGCATAAACCTTTCCTTCAGTAAGAGAAAATCGCTTGCCTGAAATTCTACAAAAGCACGTCTCATGTCATATGGGGCAACCACCCTTATCCCCTACTCCCAGATTTATAACCACGGGCCGTTAATGAAACAAGTTTATGAAAGGTAAGTACAGAGGCAAATTTGCCCACAGCCTCATGTGTCCACACCTTCACAATCCTCGATGTTTTTCTTGTAGCACGCTCTATGACCACACTCTGAAGTGCATTCTAATCATTTATCACTCTATGTTAAAAAAAATATACATCTCTGATACTCCCCTAAGCTTTCCATTTTCACCTTCAAAGGATGCGCTCTAGTATTAGCCATTGCTGTACTGAAATAAGTGCTGGCTGTCCACTCTATCTATACATCTCATCATTTTATACACCTCCATCAAGCCAGCTCTTATTCTCTTCCATTTGTCCTAGTTCATTCAACTTTTCCTCATACGTTTGCTCTCTAATCACGCAGCATCCTGGTAAATTTCTGCACCCTCCCTAAAGCTTTCATGTCCTGCCTCTAATGAGGTGATCAGAACTGAACATAATGCTGTAATTGTGGTCTAATCAGAGTTTCATAGAGCTGTAACATTAACTCATAGCTCTTGAATTCAGTACCCTAACTAATGAAGGCCAGCACACCATATGTCTTCTGAACCATATGTCAACTTGTGCAGCAACTTTGAGCAATCTTTGGACTTGCATCCCATGATCCTTTTGTTTCTTGAAGATTCTTGCCATTGACCTTGTATTCTGCCTTCGTTTGATCTTCTAAAAAACATCACTCCACACTTTCCAGATTTTGCTCCATAAACTCCATAAATGAACTCCATGAACAACATTAATGAATTGCTGAAACCTACACCATAGGTCAGCAAGGCTAGAAGTAGCAAACCATCTCCCAACGTTTATTAATAAAAAGTTGTAAGTGTAATGTATGAAAGTTATGCTCAACCTGTTGTTGAACATTAGCTAAATCACTTTGTGTACAGTGATAGCTGCAGTATTCTTATAGAAATGCCCAGACACAGATGATTTAAATGACTGATACCAGAAATAAGAGGGCATATATCAGAAACTAATGAATAGGCTCAATCTTTTTCCTTGAGAAATGTTTGAAGCAAGGACCTAATGAAGGTCTTTAGCATTATAAAGAATTCTGATCGATTCTGGCTGCCACAAGTCATCAAGAAATCCAGCACAGAATTCAGAAGAAACTTCCTTACTCAAAAATGGGTGAAAGTGCAGAAGCTTCTCCCAAAGGACTCGCTTTCAAGGACTGTTCATCTCATGTTCTTGATATTTATTGCTTAATTATTAATTATTATTATTTCCTTCTTTTTGTATTTGCACGGTTTGTTGCCTTTTCCACGCTGATCGGACACACAGTCAGTGCGGTCTTCCGTCGATTCTATTATGGCTATTAATCTGTTGATTTATTGAGTATGCCTGCAAGTAAATGAATCTCAGGGTTGTATAGAGTGACATAGATGTACTTAGATAATAAGTTTACTTTGAATAGAACTGTTTGTAAGGACAGACTAAGCAGGGAAAGGGAATAAAGGTTTATACTGATAGATTTAGGTGAGGATCAACTGGATAAAGCTCGATGGGAAACAAAAAAAAAAGCTTGCTTCACCATTATATATTGAAAGAAATCTTTTTCAATGCTTATGGCTTTTGTTGCTGGTGACAATGAAAAACAACCTGTTATCAAATGAAATTGATGAACTATTTTTAACAATCTGTCTTATTTCCACCTGTGTATTGACTGAGAAAACAGATTACATAAAGTGCAAGGAAGTGGCATTTCTTTACTATTGTCTAACCTGAATTCAGTCCATCCCTAATTCAGGTAACAAGTTATAAAACCAGGTTTCATGTCTTATAAAATTAAGATTCAGCTCTTCATCTCTGCTGGTTAATATTAGTTTATTTGGGAATAAAGGTAGGATTCCTGCTTCCAAATCAACTCAGGAAATTGAACGGAGGAGGATGAGAGGTGAATTGATAGAGGTGTACGAGATTGAGCAGACAGACAGAGATTTTTTCTTAGGTCAGTAATGTCTAATACAAGGGGGAATAATTTTAAGGTGATTAGAGGAAAGTATAGAGTGGATGTCAAAGTAAGTATTTTTCACAGAGTGTGGTGGGCCTGTGGAACATCCTGCCAGGTGTGGTGGTTTTAACATCAGCCTGAAATTATGATGCTCTATTGGACTCTCACTGAAGTTGTTGCTGAAGTCAATCTCGAGTCCAACCAGGATATGTACCAAATCTCAGGCTTGGAATAAAGCATCCTGTAACTCTGAAGAAAGATCTCCCCCTTCCTCTCACCTCACCTTAAACAAGGTAATTTATCAGAGAAGGTGAGGGTGAAGCCCTCCAAGGTTGCCAGTTTACTGGTGTCAAAGTCCATCAGACCATAAGTTATAGGAGCAGAATTAGGCCATTCAGCCCATCAAGTCTGCTCCACCATTCCATCATGACTAAAGAATCATGGAAAAATAATTTCAGGATGTATATTGTATACGTTTCTCTGACACTAAATGTACCTATTGAAACTTAATTTATTATTTCTTCTAACCCCATTCTCCTGCCTTTTCCCTATTACTTTTGACCACCTTACTAATCAGCACCCTTTGGCTAAAGAAATTCATCTTTAACTCCGTACTAAAAGTATATCGTACTCTGAGACTGCGCTCTCTGGTCTTGAACTCCCCCACTGTAGGAGATATCCTCTCCACATCCACTCTATCGAGGCCTTTTAATATTCAATAGGTTTCAATGGAATCCCCCTCATTCTTCTAAACTCCAAAGAGTACAGGCACAGAACCATCAAATGATCCTCAAACATTAACCCTTTCATTCCCTGGATAATTCCTGCAAATCTCTACTGGACTCTCTCCAATGCCATCACATCTTTTCTTAGAAAAGGGGCTGACAGTATTGCATGTGCGGTATACCCAATGCCTTACAAAGCCTCAGCTTTACATTACACCAGTCCACTGAAAATGAATACTGACATTGCATTTCTCTCTTTTTTTTGCTGACTCAAGCTGCAAGTTAACCAGTACATTTCAGAAGGACGAAGCCTACAGATGAGTGAGGCTTGGGGTTCTTTTGCAATGTTCGCTGGGCATCAAGGCTTGAGAGAAAAATTAACTTGTGAAAAGCATCTCCAGCTTTGGAAGTGATGGAGCCAGAGTCTGTTCCTTTTTGAGTTAGACCCAGACCAGTGTGCAACTTTTCGACTTTCATGGACATCAATGAAGGATCATTCCTGAAATGTCTTCACGAGTCTGTGAACAGCATTAGTGTGGTTCATCTAGAGAGAAATCACCATAAGGGTTGATGTCCCCAGGATTTTCTTGTCAATTGTCTCCAAATTTATTTTTTAATGATGCAGAAATCTGTAAGTGAACAGTTTTGATATGATTCCTCATATTAAAAAAACGCAAACTTAGAAAACGAGACTGAAGCCCCTGACATTGTGGTTATTAAATTTAACACTGGGGGGGCACGTGCACAGTGAAGGAATAATAGCATCATCACATTCTTTCAACTCACAAAGTCTGTAGCCTGTGGCATTGGAAAACTGCCTATTCCCACTCTGAATTACCAAGTTTTGCTTTATAAACAGTTTTGAAAACTGTGACTGAAGCTCTGCCAAGAAAGTGAATGGCAAAGCTGATGGGAAATACAGAACACCATGATTTGACAGGCGGACCAGACAAGAAGCGCTTAGCTAGAATCTCTGCAGCCATTATATGATTGAAGTTTAAAGCATCATCACAAAACATTTAATGATGAGAATGTCTGACTCTCAAATAACTTGAAAGCTTAATTCAGAGAAAGTGGAGGTAGGTGAATGCCTATATGACACTAGAAAAGGATTCAGTGAACAGGCCTGGTGTGGCTCATGCAAACATTAATAATAATTGGGGAAAACCTTGATCCCTGCTGTGACACAATGTGGATATCAGATTCAAGGCACAGGCAGTACCTTTCTTAGCGATGCACTTAGAGGTGCTTGCCATGCTGTGACCTTCACCAATGTGCCTTGCAGTTGCTGCTGTGACCCTTGACTCTTGACTCAGCACAAGGCCCAAACCTGTCTCATCATCTGACCGGCAGTTAGAGGCACAGAGCAGCCAATTAGCCTCAGCGAACTGTGAGGAACCCAGGCTCAGGCTCTGCGCAAGTTAATGAATCAAGGTCACTGCCTGCCTACCAAGAGTGTCCGGTAAGTCAGAATTTACCACACATCAAATCTTGGTTCCATCCACCCAGTGCAGGCTACTGCCTACAAATACAATCAGCATTGAGCTGTTTCAAAAACCCAGCATTGTGGTCTTCCGTGGAGGGATTCATATATATATATATTTTTTAATGATGTTATATTCTTGCCATGGTTTGAAATTATCATGTCAAAAAAAGGAATTATTGTACACTTACAGCAATGACACAAGTTAACAGTGATAAATTGACAGCAACAGTAACTTTGCTCTCCTGAGTAATCTTATAGGCATACTTGTCTTCTGATTACAAATTACAATAGATTAATTAGGATTGGTGGTATTTCCTCCCCACTACCCGCTCACTTGGTGAAACATATGCCCCCCACAAAAAAGCTATAAATATTAAGATTAAAGATTAGCTTTAATAGTCACATGCACATCGAAACATTAAAATATGCAGTGAAATGCATCACTTGCGTCAATCACCAACACAGTCTGAGGATTAAGGTGAGGGCAATCCACAAGTGTCATTGCATTCTAGCACCAACATAGCATGCCCACGATTCGCTAACCTTAACTGTACACCTTTGGAATGTGGGAGAAAACGGAGAAAACACAGGAGCTGGAGGAAGCCCACGTTGTCACAGGGAGAACCTACCAGACAGCAGTGGGAATTGGATCCTGAACAATGACACAGGACAACAACTTTTTTTTCTAAAGTGCTCCTTCCTCAGAATGTTTATTTTTTTGATTATGATAGATGCTTGAAACCAAACACAAATATAATTTCAGACTAGCTGTATATCATAGGAACTTGGAAAAAAAAAACAATTAAGTTTTTTGAATATAATGTGTTCAGCTGCATAACGTACTGACATTTTGCAATAGTTCAACTAAGTTAGGAATGCTTTCTTGATTATTTTCATTTGTATTCCACAAATTGATGGATTCCAGTTGCCCTGATACCATTTCTCCATGACCGCAATGTCCCGGTGAAACCTTTCACCACGCTCATCACTGTCAGCACCAAGATTGCAGGGAAAAAGTCTAAATAGGAATGCAGAAAATGAATCTTTCATGACATGTTGCACTTCAAGCTTTTGCATGCTTGAAGCAAGGTAACAACCAGTTGCATGCAGTTTGGTGCTCTGTAGTTGCCAAAATAATTTTCAACAACATCCTTGAATGCCTTCTATGAGATTTTCTCTGGTTCCACTGGAAGTTCTTCAAATTGCCTGTCATTGATGAAGGGTTTGATTTGTGGACCAATAAAAATGCCCTCCTTCATCTTGGCACCTGTTATTCTGGGAAACATCTGTCTCAGATATCGAAATCTTTCACGAAAGTTTATAGCCTTTCTAAAACCTGTTCTGCCATGCAGCATCTGCTCTGCCTAAGCATGGCCTCAGCATGCCTGGACAAGAGAGAAAACTTCACAGCTTATACTGTGGGCAACATTTTAATTGACCTGAATTATGAACTGAAATAACAAAAATTGGTGATTAAAATAAAACTGGTGTCTGGTAGGGAAATTCCATCATGATTTTCATGATCAGCAGCCAAAAATCCATAAGACAGACCCACAGGAAGTATTCGGGAAGAAAAATCCTTGTTGTCTAGTGTGATCGCTGGTACTGTAAAGCATTATGTTAACTGTTACACTACTGTGCTGGACTTGATAGTTTTTCTTTTTGACTGCATTGCTCACTCGGTGACCCAAAGAACCCAAAAGGCTATAAATAGTAAAATTGTATTAAAGTGGGTAGAGTTTGTTAAAGCAAGAATTTTTAGTAATAGTTTTAGAACTTTTCATAGGCTGCAATTTCCAACTGGTGGCAAATGTAACTATGATCCTTACCATCACAAGTAGGCAAGGGGTGATTCCACCAGTGATTTTTCTCACACATTAGCGGTTCCTCGTGGCTTATTGTGTACCCAGATTCACAGCTAAATGCTACAGTAGAACCAATGGAGAAATCTTGTCCATGTCGATATCCATTGACTGGGATCCCAGGGTCCATGCAGGAATACGTATCCACTGTAACACCTGTGGGGAATAGACATGAAGGTATTGAAAACAAAGCATTTGGCAACAAAATTCACACAAGTCATAGAATCAGAGAAAAGCACAACACAGAAACAGGCCCTTCAGCCCATCTAGTCTCCACCTAATCATTTAAGCTGCCTACTCCCATCGACCTGCACCGGGATCGTAGCCCTCCACAAATCTACCATCCATGGACCAATCCAAACTTCTCTTAAACCAGGGGTCGGCAACGTTTACCACTGAAAGAGCCAATATGGACCCATTTCCCACAGAAAAGAAAACACTGGGAGCCACAAAATGAAATAACACTGCATACAACGGGTTTTTTTTGCCTTTATGCTATGTATAAACAAACTATAATGTGTTGCATTTATGAAATTGATGAACTCCTGCAGAGAAAACGAAATTACATTTCTGCATGCAACAAAAACATTTTGAACTCCGAAAAAAAGACGTTGGGTTGAAGGTTACTCCGTAGGTAGCCTACCTTGGATCGAAGAATTAAAAGAAATCGCGCACTGGAGGGTGTCAGGCATTGGCAGTGGTGATGTATATTAATAGCGATAAAAAACACGTTGTAGCGGTGTAGCGCTACACGCAGCGCTAAAATAAAGACACTGCAGTCAAAGGAAACTTTATTCGAACTAAACAGCCTTGCTTTAAAGCCTCCCTCAACCCACCCCCCGTGGGCGCGGATGCTCCAAAAGACATGTACTCACAAACCCCCGTAGGCTATCTCCCTTAGTCGGAACGGTAGCTAATTGTGAGCCAGTTCGGATGTGCCAGGAAACGGTGTCTCCGCAAAGTTTTCATATTGTACAAGATCACCATAATCTTCAAATTTCGAATTACATTTCAAAAGCTAACAAACCACGGGGAGCCGCATCACAGAGATCAAAGAGCCGCATGTGGCTCTGGAGCCGCAGGTTGCCGACCTCTGTCTTAAACATTGAAATCGAGCTCGCATACACTGGCGGCTCATTCCAAACTCTCTCGACCCTCTGACTGAAGAAGTTTCCCCTCATGTTCCCCTTAAACTTTTCACCTTTTACTCTTAACTCATGACCCCTGCTTGTAGTCCCACTCAACATCAGTGGAAAAAGCCTGCTTGCACTTACCCTACCCCACATAATTTTGTAAACCTCTATCAAATCTCCTCTCAATCTCCTATGTTCCAAAGCAGTGATCTGATTTCAAATGTTATAACATGTATTTTGTACATTATGGTTACTCGATGGAAAAATTTTTAAATTGAAAGTGATTACCTTTATTAGTTACATGCGCATCAAAACACACAATCAAACACGTAATTTGCATCAAAAACCGATAAAAAGGTCTGAAGATGTGATGGAGGCAGCCAACAAGTGTCAACACACGTCCAGAGCCAACATAGCATGAACATAGCACTTATGAACCCATACATCTTTAGGAGTATGGGAGCACCCAGAGGAAACCCACACAATTATGCTACCATGTTGCCGGTCACACTTATGGTCAAAAATGAGGGTTATAGTCAAAAAAGATATAAGAACGTAGTCGTAAGTAATACTTACTCTCATAATGAATTTTGAAACCGATATTGGAGCGACTATTATCAGTGGTAAACAGCAAATAAAGAAAGTTTGTGCTGCTAAAGAGAAACTGAGGTACTTGTGTGCCATTGAAAGAGCCGAGAAGTGGGGACAGAAGGTTTGGGCCATCATGGATTTCCAGAACATCATAATTGACTTCAGTCTGAAATCTGTGGATGGAGACATTTAAATATATCTGTGAGTTACAAATGATCACCTTGGTTTCTATAATGGAGAGCAACGTTACATTGACTAATCACCTTTAACCCATAACCAACTACAAATGTTCAGACTTTAAATGGACTGATCAGAAAAGTTTAATTATTGTGAACTGGCAAGAGCTATACGAAGCAATCCTTTCGAATCACAACGTACAAAATTTATATTTAACAGATATGAGCAACCCTGACTGGTAAAACAAAACTGCTACAGAAACAGCAATAAAGAATCATTCTACATTTGAGTGTGACAGTATTCCTGAATCTCCACCCAGGATTTGCATGACTGACAGTAGTGAAAACCAAGAGGAAGTTACTGACACAATGAAGGAAGCCCTGAACACTGGCAGGGAGGAGGGCGGAGGACCCTCATTGCTGCTCTAGATGCCAGCAGCATAATAGGCAGTAAAAAATAATCAAAACTAAGCATTTGTACATAACTTATAGCATCTTCAGAACATGTTCATCAATTAATACACTGTATATTATTTTCAAAAATGCATCAAGATTCAAAAGAAAAGATTGTGTGATGACCTTTCAAATGTGATTTTGATAGAATGTCCAGGTTCAGCTTCAATCACCCACTCACAGTTCTGAGAGTCTTTATAATATCCAGGCCATCCTGGTGACAGGATTACTCCATTTGGTGAAGAAAAATGGCCACCACAAGGAGCTAAAGAGATAAAGACATAAGTAATAAGTTTTATCTATTATGTGTACCAATCTGAAGCAAGGCAAAAGTACACTACAGTGTTGAATGTTTGATAGCTATCACTGAAAAATAAGTTAAATATAAGGGATGTTAAACTTATGCGACTGGAAACATTCTGTTAGCCCAATTGTACGTCATTAATTCTCATCATAACAAACAGTTATATAAAGTGACATTTTACAAAAAATATTGCAAAGAGTACAAAAAATGTGATGATAATTCTTGTCATACAATCATGTCATGTTGTGTAATGTTCCATGTCAAATAGAGTTAACAGAAAGAAGAATTGACTTTATTTTAGAAATGTCAGATCACCAGTCAGTTAATTAAGACGATTCCACTGGGTCTATTCTAATGTCGGTCTGTGGCTGTTCTTATGCTCTATGTTGTTTGAAATCCAACCTGACAAAAATTACTTATTTCAGCCTTGAATGATCTCAGTGACAGAACTGCACTCGGTACCCTGACTGATGCAGGCCAGCATACCAAAAATCTTCTTCACCTTGCCCCCAGTCTCCCTGTATCAAGACCTTCAGGAGACCATGTATGTGTACTGCTTGCTCCCCCTGTTCTTCAACACTCCCCCTGTTCTACAACCGTGAAATGGTCTACCTCATTTGTCTTCCCAAAAGGTAACACTTCGCACTTAACCGAATTAAGCTCCATCTGCCACTCATCAGCCCACCTTCCCAGATGATCAAATCCCTCTGTAAATCCTGATAACCATCTTCACCATCAATAACACCACTTACTTTAGTGTCATCTGCAAACTGAGTAACCATGCCTTATAATAAAGGTCCAGCACCAATCTATCAAGAACATGATCAGCTATTGCGCCCCCCGCCCCGCCATCTGAGAAACAACCTTCTATCATCAGCTTTGCTTCCTACTATTAATCCAATTGACTACATTACTGTAAAAAGTAGCTTGGGTGCCTTAGCCCTTTGCACACCACTCTATATACATGGATTGACATCTTCAAAATCCTGTGGACTTGGACCCCAAGTTTCCTCTATAAATCATTGCTATTAAGAATCCTAACCATTACCTGTATACTTTCCCCTGACATTTGAATTCCCAAAATACAACACCTCACACATGCCTGGATTGAACTCCACCTGTCATTTCTGCGCCCATAAAAGTAACTGATCTTTATCTTATATCCTTTGACAATTTTCACTCTCCACAACTCCACCAACTTCTGTGTCACCTGCAAACTGACTAACCAACATTAAAACTTAAAAGTCTTACACAGATTTACAGGGAAGATGCAGGAATCAAGTCTCCCCTGGGTGGCACATTTACAACCAGCAGTCTCAAATTTGCCAATCAATTTGGGAATAGCGAGAAATCTTTTCATCCAGAGAGGCAAGAAATCTTTAAAGTTTCGACCCAGGGAGTCTGTGGAGTGAATTCCGGTTTTTACTTAGTGGGAGACCTTCATCTTTGTTAACATTCTTTTCTTTGAGTTTTATTTCAATGGTTTCCTTTACCAGATGGTCCCAAAAGCCATTGGGCAGTCCGGTTCTTCAGTAAAGCGGTGGTCATTCTCAGGCCGTGGGAGCACCAAACTTCACAGACTCCCTATGGAGAGTTGCCACCTGAGTCCTACCATCAGTGCAATAGATCCTCTAACTTACTGCCTAGCTACGTAGTTAATGATCATGCTGTCACTCTTTGTTGGGGACTACGAGCATCCCATCAAGAATTTGACCAACCTCATTAAAATGATAACCAAAATTCAGCTAAGCCCAGAGGACATGACCGTCAAGTTTTGACATGATGTCCCTGTTCATGAGAGTTCCCACTAGGGATAGCTTGGTCCTCCTACGGTCAAGGTTTGAATTTTTTGTATATACCCTTACATCGACGTACTTCCTCTGTAAAGGAACTATTATGAACAAGTGGTCAAAGTGGCCATTGAATTGCCCTTGTCACTGGCTATTGATAATTTCTACATGGAGGATTTTGAGGAGAGGGCTCTGGCTTCATCGGCTTTCTGCCCCAAGTGCTTCATCGGATATGTCGATGACACCTTCATAGCGTGGCCTCATGGACTCCAGGCACTCCAAAAGTTCCACAACCATCTGAACATTCAATTTACGATGTAGCTGGAGCAGAATGGTTGTCTCCCATTCCTGGACGTTCACGTATGACGGAAAAGCTGGATGGTAGCCTCGGACATGGTGTCTATCGGAAACCTACTTACACGGCCTTATACTTCATCAAATACAGCCACCATCACATCTCCCAAAGTAGAACGGTTCTTTTTACTTTGACTAACTGTGTGAAAATTTTTTCAGACCCAAAGAGGCTCCCCAAGGAAATAACACAATTACGCACAACGTACCTACAGAATGGCTACCAAGTTCAGGAAATCCATTAGACCCTTAAAAGGGCTGATGGAAAAGCCAGGAAACCTAACAACAAGGAAGAACTCATCACTACAGCCCAACTTCCCAATATTTGCACAGTTTCTGGAAGGACTGCTAGGATGCTGAAGAAATACCATCCACAAACCTGTTAGGAAGCTCAAATCACAGCTTATGCTGGTCAAAGATGGCCTGGGATTCAGGTCAGCTGGCATTTACAGAATTCCCTGTGAATGCAGAGCAGTGTATATCAGCCAGATAGGATGCATGGTGGAAACCCACATCAAGGAGCACAGGAGGTGTATCCATTTGGGTTACCCGGAAAAATTAGCGGTAGCAGAACATTGCATGGCACAAAACTACTGTGCCGCACCAGTGGCTTTTGGGACTGCCTGGTAAAGAAAGTCATTGAAATAAAACTAGAGGAAAATAATTTTAACCAAGACAAAGATCTTGCTCTAAGTAATAACTGGAATTCAAGGTGGGACAGCAGAAACCTGATTGGATGAGGACTAACCAATCAGGAGGGATGGACTATGGGGTATAAATACCGCCAGAATAGACATGCCTAGGCATCATCCCTGATGAAGGTGGCAGAGCTTGACAGTGAAATGTCAGCTGTAATCAATAATTATACCCGGCTGGAAACCAGAGAAGAGTTTATTTATAATATACACTGGGATCCTTTTTCTTCTTGGTTACTTTTTCCAACAACTTTTTTCAAATTTGTGAGACATAATCATCCATTCTCCAAGCTGTGCTGACTACTCCTCATCAACCTCTGCCTTTCCAATGCTTGTATACCTTATCACTCCCAATCCCTCCAGTAACTTAAAGGTTACAGATCTTAAAATTTACTGGTCTGTAGTTACCAGGTTTTTCTTTGCAGCCTTCCTGAAATAAAGGCACAAAGTTAGTAACCAGCAAGTCTTCTGGCACTTTACCTGTCTCTAATGATGATGCATGCATCTCATCCAGAACTCTTGACAGTTTCTTCTCTGGCTTCCTGCAGTTTCTTTGATACACCTGATCAGACCTTGGTGATTTATTTACTTCATACACTTTAAAGTATCCAGTAAGTCCTCTGCTCTAATGCAAATTATCCTCTTGATACCTCATTAACTATCTTATGTTCTGAAGTCTTCATGTGTTTCTCCATGGTCAAATAGAAGGGATTTGATGTATTTGATGGTCTTCTGCTGCTCCACACAAAAAAATTCCACTTTGTTCTTTGAGGAACCTTTTTCTCTTTTTCACCCTTAATATACTTATAAATTCTCCTTGGGTTCTCCTTCATCTTCTGTGCCATAGCTACCTCATGACTCCCATTTGCTTTTTTTTTGAGTACTCTCCTGCTTCCCGTATACACCTCCAGGGATAAATTTGATTTTATCTGCCTGTTCCCAACATATTCTTTCTCCTGGCCAGAGTTTTCTACCAGGCTTGCTCTTCATTCTAAGAAGAACATGGATATATTGAACTCTCAATATCTCACATTGTAAAGGACCCCACTTGCTAGGCATCCCTTTGCCTGCAACATACTCCAAACAACTTACGCAATTTCCTGCCTAATAATACCAAAATTTCCCTTGCCCCAACTTAGAACGTAGAGTTGCATCTTGCAAGAATCAGAGATTCGAGTTCATGCCGTCCATGTGGAGTTTGCATGGCCTCTCTGTGACCACATGTATTTGCCCCAGATGCTCTTGTTTCCTCCTGCATTCCAAAGGCATGCAGGTTAGTAGGTTAATTCCCCTCAGTAAAGTGCCCTAAGTGTGCAGTGTGCAGGTGAGTGTTAGATTCTGGTGGGTGGGGGGAGGGGTGAAATTGATGGGATTGTTGGAAGAATATAAAAGGGGATTAATGTTAGATTAGTGTAAATGAAGAGCTGATGATTGGTTGGGTCTCAAGGGCACTTTCCATGCTGTAGCTTGCTAATACACTATTTTTATAAATGCCTTTAAAAACAGAAAGCTGTTAAAACCTATCAAGATCCATAAGATATAGGAACAGAATTAGGCCATTTGGCCCATCAAGTCTGCTCTTTCATTTCATCATGGCTGATCCATTTTCTTGGCCCCAATATTCCTTCATGCCCTTACTGATCAAGAATCTATCAACCTTTGCCTAAAATCTAAGTAAAAATTTGACCTTCACAGCTGCCTGTGGCAAAAAAATTCCACAGATTCAGCCTTCTCTGGCTAAATAAATTCCTCCTGATCTCTTTTCTAAAAGGACACCCCTTTATTCTGAGGCTGTGTCCTCTGGTGTTAGACTCTCTCACTATCAGAAACATCCTTTCCACACCCACTCCATTGAGTCCTTTCAACATTTGATAGGTTTCAACAAGGTCGCCCTTCATTCTTCTGAATTCCAGTGAATACAAGCCCAGAGCCATCAAACTCATTTCATATGACAAGCCCTTCAATCTTAGAATCACTTTTGTGAACCTCCTTTGACTCCTCTCCAGTGTCAATACATCCTTTCTTAGTTAAGAGTTCCAAAGCTACTCACAATACTCCACGTGAGGCCTCACCAATGCTTTATTTAGTTTTCTGTGTGGAGAACAAATCCTAATTGGAAGTTCTCTTCCTAACAAGGTATTTCTTGTGTGCTGCATGTGGATGCCTCTCAATTGATCAATTTAGTTGTCCCTCCAAATTTGGAAAAGTTAAGCTTGATTGGTCAGATGAATTGAGCATGAATTGTCTCATGCGTTATCATTTTGTCAAATACCTTCACATTTTGGAATTGGTCCACTCCACATGACTTTTCCATCTTTCAGTACACAGGTTATGGTTTCTGTCCCTTGAGTTTTTATGAATCCTTCTTCACAGAGAACAGATACCGAGTTTCCCAACTGGAAATTGTCACCAAAGCGTCGTCCATTAATGGGAATGCCAGGATCGGGACATTCATTGTGGCCAAACGCTATGGGGAGAAGGGAAACAATAATGGTCAAAGTCTCAGCATAGGTTTAAATCTGTCAGATTATTGTAAATACAGGTATTCTGCAATAAACATAAATTTAACTGTTTAGTTTCCAAGAGTCTCATGGTCCTGATAAAGGATATCAGTCCGAAATGTCAACTTTTTATTCCTTTCCATAGATGCTGTCTGACCTGCTGAGTTCCTCCAGAATTTTCTGTGTGCTTTTTTGGATTTCCAGCATCTGTAGAATCTCTTGTGTTTATGAGTTTCCCTAGCAGTTTATTATATGCTTTTGGATTCAAATTTCACTACAGATTTTATGCACGCACGGGCATTTCAGTGCAGGGAGTGCCATGGTTGAATATAAGATTTTGAAAAGGAAATGTGTTCTATTTTCTAGAAATCTAACAAGTTTCCATTCTCTGCTTTAGCCATTGCAGTTCATCCTTTCTTAGATAATGGATCCAAAATTGCTCATAATACTCCAAATGTGCTCTGACTTGATGGAAAGAGAGAGCCTGTCTGAGATACCAAAATGCTGGATTATGGACTGTAGTTTCTGATGGCCTCTGGGCCAACATCTCTCAGGAGGCTTTTCCTATTGCTTGCATGGTGGGAATTCAGTGTTTCAAGTGGGGGAAGAGGGAGGGTCTCTGCTTCTGCTGCTGATTGTGCAAAGGGAGGTAGTAGTGGGGGCTTATGCTTCCATCATTCATTCTATAATACTTCTTGTTCCATGGTTGTCTGTAAAGTGTAAGAACTTCAGGTTATATACTGTGCACATTCTCTGATATTAAATGGAACCATTTAAACCAAAGCCTTATAAAGTCTCAACATTACATCCTTGCTTTTATTTTCATTTCCTCTTGAAATAAATATTAAGATTTCACATGCCCAAATGCAAAGCTATATGTTCAATACAAAAACTTCACATTATCCTATTTAATATACATACATTAATTATGCATATCATAACTTCTCTTTCAAGAAACTGATCAGAATATGATTTCTGGTCTGATGGTATCCATAACAAGAGAAGTTGCCTTATATATACTTTAATCGAATGGAAGAGAACTAGAAACATTAAGAAGTAAAGCCTTTGGCCACACTGTCAGTATTAAATAGAAATCAAGTTGACAAATGTCAGAGTTAATAAAACATTAGAAAATCCTGTCACATCAATGACATCCTTTTAGTGGTGTCTTCTATCAAGGATATAATGTTGTTTTAATATAAAATTAAAACAGAAAATGGTGGAACCATTAGGTAACAAACCAGAATTAACGTCTTCATGTCTTTATGCCCTTCATCAGAACTGGTCAAGAGAGAAATCAAGGTGGTATCAATCTATAGGGAAGATGAATGGGTCAAAAGGAATATTCTGAGAGGACAAGATGGCTGGAGGGATAAGTGAGGTCATGTGATTAGTGGGTTATTGGGGACAAATGAGGTGGGGGAGGATAGAATAATGTCTTTTGCTTTTGAAGGATAAAAACTGAAGACAGTTAGGGAGTGAGGACACAGACACAGGAACGTATAAGTTGTGAAATGGAGGGCCATTGGACATATCCAGCAGGCCAGGCTAAAGGAAAGAGAAAATCTGAGATGATATAAAAGATGACCAAATATGTAGAACCGGAAAAAGTAAATCCTGTAGTTTTTGAAAATCCCTCATTTCCTTTCTGAAGGTATGTTAGGGCAACTTCCCTTGTAATTGTGTGTCATTTGATAATCAACGGACAACAGTGTAATGGGATAAAAACAAGCAAAGTTAAACAAAAAAAAACAGATGTTGATGAAATTAATATGCAGTAAAACAATGATAATGATTGGGTTGGAGGAGGTTTATCTGCAACATTAACACCAGCATAGAAAGGTTAGCTAAGATAATTTATTGGAAAAAATTTGGAAAATGTGTAGTTTGGGTGGTTGATGGTTGGGTTAAGTTGTTTTCCAAACAATTGTAATTTTGCCTGCATTGGCTCATAAATGGGATCGAGGTCTACATGTCTGCTTGGAGAATTGTTTGCTGAAAACCATTCTTCTAGGAATTCTCCTATAGCCAGTTGATGTTCTTGGATAGTTGCAGGCAACTATGCAAGCAAAATTCCAGACAATGTACAGAGTTCGCCACCCAATCAATTAGTGATGAGCCCTCCTCCCTTCATCACAACTGAGCTTCAGTAATGACGAACAGTCAGCTGATTGGTAAGTATATAAAGGACACACCCACAAGTGAACAGAACGTAAATAATGTCTCCTCATATGGTGATGAAACGTTTGCAAATAGATTGCCAAGATCGGAGAACAACTTAAGCCAAATGTAATTTCATAATAAAATTATCATTATAATAATAATTTACTTCAAAGTAAATATTGAGTTGCCATTACTGATTTTCTCTTCCTTGCAAATGACATTAAGGTGGATAGAGATGAAAACACCTTAAATTCATACTTGATATGTAAGCAGCTTCTTTGAAGTTAAACTTTTTGAATTAGCTACAAACATTTGAAGGAATTAATTGATCATAATGAAATGCATTTTTCTAATGTTTCTTTGATAAATCCCAGGTTAGACAACACTTGGAATATTTTGCTTAGTTGTCGTGAATTCATCATAAGCACGATGTGGAAGCTTCAGAGGATGTGCAGAGGATATTTACCAGGAAGCTGGCTGGATGAGCAAGCTAGGGCTTTTCTCTTTGGAGAGATGAACGATGAGGAGTGAATTGATAGAGGTGCGCAATATGATAGTTCAGTCTGTCCCTACTTTAGGCAATAAGTTACAAAATTAGGTTTCATGTCTTATAAAAGGCCCGTTTCACTTGTTTGGTGGTGAGACAGGTGACAAATCAGCAGTGCAGCCTCAGTTTTAGCAAGGATAAGGGCTCAAGCCGCAGACCAGGTGAGGAGACACCAGGACAGTGTAGTGGGCATCCATGCTTAGTTGGAGGCTGGCTTCTCTTCTCAATGCTGCCTTCTAGTGTTTAACTGGTGGGAATGACAGGCTGGATTGCTGGGAACTATACCATCAGTTTGCATGTCGCTCAGGATCTTGAACTATACATGTGTTTTCTTGCGTAATGATGCGTGTATGTTTTTATCTCATTATTTTGAATGCATGCTATGCACCTTGGCCCCAGAGGAATGCTGCCTTGTTTGCCTGTATCCGTGTATAGTTTGAATGATAATTAAACTTGATTTGATTTGATTTTGATTAGGATTCAGTTCTTCACCTCTGCTTGTTGATACTAGTTTATTTTTGAATAAGGGTAGAATTGCTATTACTTCCAAGTCAACTAAGTAAATTGGACTGAAGGAGGGTGAGAGGTGACTTGATGGAGGTCTATGAGATGATAAGAGATGTTGATAAAAAGGACGGCAAGATACATTTCTCAGGGTGGAAAAGCTGATACAAGAGGAATAATTTTAAGGTGATCGGAGGAAAGTATAGGGGGAATGTCAGAAGTAAATTTTTTTTTACACAGAATGTGGTAGCTGCCAGGGGTGGCGATAGAAGCAGATATTTTAGGGACACTTAAACTCTCAGATAGGTACATAAATGGTAGAAAAATGGAAGACTATATAGGAGGGATTAATCATAGTGGGCTGAAGGGCCTCTCTGTGCTGTAGTGTTCTATATTTGATGTTCTCGCTTCAGTATTCAAGCTTTTAACACATCGTAATAGAAACAAATTATTTTTAAACACTATCATCAGAAACAACAGATGAGAGAGCGTACTGCTGTATGTGATGTTAAATCCCCGTCCGGACATCGAGTGATCAGCTTGGAACTCCAACCGCAGAATGTGACCATTGCTGGTGAGATGTGAGGGAACCTCCGATCCGCTGAACGTGCCCAGCAGCGGGGAATCAACCGACTCCCCATCTTTAACGGCAAGGAAGTCAAACTGGGATTCCAAGTCAAAATCGTTGAAAGACAGATGAATTCGGCTCCCTCGAGTGGCAACGATTAGCCAGATGCAGTTCATGTTGTTGCTGTACCCTTCAGGGTAGTCAGGTGAGAGTACCGTTCCAACAGGCGCAGTGAAGTTTGATAGACAAGGAACTGTAAACAAATAATTTACATTTAGGAAAGTATCAGATAGTTCCCATGTAACTGAAAGTGTTCTTTGAAAGGGATAATTATCACTTAAAACACTCCGTTAAATGGAGTCACACATTTGGTTCTGATGGTAGAATACACTCAGTGGCCACTTTATTAGGTACAACCCGTACACCACCTCGGTAATGCAAGTATCTAATAAGCCAATCATATAGCAGCAACTCAATGCATAAAAGCATGCAGACATGATCATGTGCTTCAGTTGTTGTAATACATTAGAATGGGGAGCAAAAGATTGTTGGTGTCAGATGGGGTGGTATGAGTATCTCAGATACTGCTGATCTCTTGGGATTTTCATGCACAACAGTCTCTAGAGCTTACAGAGAGAATGGTGGGTTAAACCAGAAACACCAGTGAGTGGCAGCTCTGTTGGCAAAAATTTCTTGTTAATGAGGGAGGTCAGAGGGGAATGGCCAGACTAGTTCAAGCTGACTAGAAGGCACCAGTAACTCAAATACCCTTGTGTTATAACAGAAAAATATCTCTGACTACACAACACACCAAACCTTGAAGTAGATGGGCTACAACAGTGGAAGACCAGAAACACATACTCAATGGCCACATAATTAAATACCTCCTGCATCTAATAAGGTGGGCACTGAGTAATTATATCAGTATAAGGCTAACTTGGCTTGCTTACTATACAAGCTTGAACGAGCTCATACAAAATAAATGAGATAATGTTGCTTCATATTGTTTTATTATTAAACAAACATACTGAGTTAATTGCACAATTGTCCATTTGGAAGCAGCAGGTGCTGTCAAAAATAATCTACTTAATCTTAAATTATTGTCTTTTCTCTATTTAACTTAGTACTTGTATATCTAAACATTAGCACAGTCACACTGGTAATCTGTTCATATTTGTTGACATATCTTTAAATGGTTCAGCACAGACCAGATGGGCCAAAGGGCCGGCTTCTGTGTTGTACTTTACTATGACTCGATGTAGCCTTATTTAGCTCTCTGGAAACTGTTTGGCATTTAATTTAAAGCAGTTGATGACTTTATTCTATTACTAATTTCCGGTTTTTAAGAAATTGTCGTGAACTTTATTAGGTTGTTATCGATAGAACAAATCACAATACAAAAAAACAATGTCCTTGGACGTACTGTACTAATACATTGTGCATTTGCAACATAAATTATAAAGTGCAGTCAATTAAATGACAGCTAAAGCAATATCTCCAGCCATAGACGTTCTTTGTGGTACAACAAATTGGAACCAAGCCCTTCCATAACTGGGACTTGGAACAATATCCAGCTTAGGCATATGGCAGGAATATTTATCTCTGATGATTATGAAGGGTTTTAAGTTAAATTAGTTGGGACAGAGTACAATTCTGAGTGGGCATAATCCCACTGTGCAAACCTGCTTTCATAATTAAAGGTTGGAGCAAAATCATCCTATTTTCTGTGTGTTACTAAGTCTGACAAGTGGAAGTAACAAATATAAGCATTGAGGTTAATTTGACTTTCACGTTAGGATAATACACAATCATTATTTTATGCCTTTATTAAAAACTAGGGAAAAGTAAATCATTAAGGCTCGCTGACTGAAACATCGACTCTATGTTCCTCTCCACAGATGCTGATGGACTAGCTGAGTTCCTCCAGAATTTTGTGTGAGTTACTCTGGATTTGCAGCACCTGCAAAATCTCTTGTGTTTGTCAATATATTGAATAGGCTATTTGCAGTTTTAGTTAAGTGAACTCTCCAGTGTAAACCGACTTGCTGCAGTAAAATGGTTTCCAGATCAGAGATTATCTGAGAGAAAACTGCATTATTACATCCTTGTGAAACAAGCAGATTTGACATTACACGAGACAAGCTGTCAACCCCCATCTTAATTTCCGTTCACATTGTTTCAGTCCAAAGACCTAAGATATTCTGAGATTGGATAAATACATTGGTGAAGTGACTTCGTTATGAGCCTAAGAATATAATGTCCTGGAGCAATAATCAGAGATATATCAATTCAAAACAGTATACAGACATCTTCAATCAAGTCTTTAGTATTAGTGGGTGAGCAGCCAGGCGTCAGTACAAATGACATGCGTAGGAAGGGTGACAAGGTCCTGCAAATTGAGTTCAGGGAGTTAGGTGCTAAATTTAAGAACAGGACCTTGAGGGTTGTATTCTTAGGATTGCTATGTGTGCCACGTGGTAGTGAGGGAGAAAAGAAAGGTGATAGAATTTACCACATGATTAAGGATATGGTGCAGGAGGGCTTGCCTCAGATTTTTGGATCTTAGGTTCTCTCTTCCAGGGAAGGTGGGACCTGTAAAGAACTGGAGTGGGGTCTAATATCTTTGCACAGGGGTGTTCAAGAGGATGGGAACCAGAGTCAGAACAGATAGTGGAGTGGTTGTGGGGAAAGATGTTGTTTGGCCTACATACAAAGTAAAGAATCAACAGATTAAGCATGATGAGATTCCTGTTCTGTGTTGTGTATATTTCAATGCAAGGAGCATTGTGGATGAGCTTAGGGCATGGATCAGCTCATGGAGTTATGACTTTGTAGCCATTAGTGAAACTTGGTTACAGGAAGGCAGGATTAGCAGCTTCATGTTCCAGGGTTCTATTGATTCAGACATGATAGAGCAGGAGCGATTAAAAGGGGAGAGATGGCATTACTCATCAGGTCGAATGTCAAGGCAGTGCTTAAACAGGACAAACTGGAGAGCTTGTCTACCAAGGTTATATGGGTGGAACCGAGGAGTAAGAAAGGAAAGGTCAAATTACAGGAATTATATTATAGACTACCCAACTGCAAGATTTAGAGGAACAAATTTGTTAAGAGATTGCAGATTATTGCTAGAAACATGAGGTTGTGATAGTAGATGATTTTAACTTTTCAAATACTGACTGGGACTCCCATACTGTAAAAGGGCTGAATGGGTGGAATTGTCAAATGTGTTCAGGAAAGTTTCCTTAATCAATACAGAGGCCCCAACCAGAGAGAGTGGTACTAGATCTCCAATTAGGGAATGAGACAGGGTAGGTGACAGAACAATTTGCATCTAATGATCAAAGAAGGATCTGCATAGCAGGCAGGAACAAATGAGGTACTTGAAGAGTATAGGAAATGCAAAAGAACCCTTTAGAAGGAGAGCTGAAAGAAGGCATGAGGCAGACAAGGTGAGGGAGAATCTCAAGGGGTTTTGCAGATATATTCAGATCAAAGGGATAGCAAGAGACAAAATTTGTCCCCTGGAAGATTAGAGTGGTGGCATCTATGCATGGAGTCAAAAGAGATGAAGCGTATCTTAAATCGACTTTCTTTTTTGCATCTGTACTTAATTGGGAGATGGACACAGAATCTATAAAAGCGAGGCAAAGCAGCAGCAAGGTTGTGGACCCTATACAGAGGAGGTGTATATTATGTTGAGAAAAATTAGGGTTTATAAATCTCCAGGACCTGACAAGGAAACAACATTCCTGCCTCTATCTTACCTATCCTTTATATGATTTTTGGGATAGATAAGATAGAGGCCGGAAAGTTGTTTCCACTGGTGGGTGAGACAAGGGGACATAGCCTCAAGCTTCAGGGGAGTAGATTTAAGACAGAGATGAGGAGGAACTGCTTTTCCTAGAGAATGGTGAATCAAAGGAATTCCCTACCCAATGATACATTGGAGGCTACTCCTCTTATTTCTTATGTTCTTAGGTGTTCCCTCAGACCCTGTGGGACGCAAGTGCAGAAATTGCAGGGGCCCAAGCAGAGATACTTAAAACATTCTTAACACGGGTGAGGTGCTGGAGGCTTGCAGGATAGCTGATGTCGTTCCATTGTTGAAGAAAGGCTCTAAGTAAAATCCAGGAAAGCATAGGCTAGTGAGTCTGACATTAATAGTGTGTTGGAAGGTATTCTACGGGACCAGACATAGAAGTATTTGGTTATACTAGAACTGATTAGGGATAGTCAACATAGCTTTTTGTGTAGTAGGTTGTGTCAAACCAATCTGATAGAGTTTTTTGAGAAAGTTAATGAAGTCAAGGCAGTGTGGATTGAGCTGCCAGTGTAAGTGATGGATGTGGGTTTGATCTCAACATTTAAGTGAAATTTGGATAGGTACATGGATGGTTTGAGTATGTCTATGGTCTGTCGGCAGGTCAATGGGAATAGGCAGATTAATAGTTTGGCATGGTTTAGTTGGGTTGAAGGGCCTGTTTCTGTGCTGTAGTGTTCTATAATTCTATGATTCTAATGACTATGACTATGATATTTTCATATCAACATGCTTCATTCAGGCTATGGTTTATAACCAATTTCTAAATACCCCCAGATGTGTGGCTTGTAAGCTGATTTAAAAGACTGATTTCAAAGACACCAAACTTGCATGTTGTCTGTCAAAACACTCTCGTAATTAATGCTTGAAACTAATGGGACTCTTCCCCTTCACTTAATGTTGACTAAAAATAATGTCAATTACTGATCTAACTTATTACAATGAAGGGGCAGATGGCTATCACAGGTGTGAATCTCCTCAACACAATCCAAAAGCAGTCCAAACTAGAAAAGTGCAAGTAAACACAGAACTCTTTGAAGGAGAAAGCTTCTTGGCTTACATTCCACTGGCTCTTGGGGCATAACAGAAGCATGACATACAGTATAGTATAAGAGCAGCACTCACAGATGCAGATGGGCACATTTGCTGACCATTGATTGTTGTCTTGACAAAGCAAGGATTTTTCTCCGATCAGTTCGAATCCAGATTGACACTGAAATCTCAGAATGTTCCCATTGGAAAATCCATCTGTGTCTCTTATGCCATATAATGGAGTCCCAGGATCACCACAACTCTCCTCATCGATTTCTGTGAAAAAGAATGGTAACAATTTTATCAAAAATGGATTTCCAAATCCTTTCCTTCTGAAATTTCATGTTTTGCAAATTCCGGGCAATATTTCAAAGAGGCACAGTGGTACTCTGGTAGCACCATTGCCTCACTGGAACCCGAGTTCAATCCTGACCGTGGGTGTTGTCTTTGTGGAGTTTAAGTAACCTCAGCATGACCATGTTGGTTTCTTCTGGGTGCCAAGATTCCCTCCCATATTTCACTGACTCCTTGGTTAACTGACCACTATTAATTGTTCCTGGTGTGAGGTCTCATGACAGAAACTGTGAGGGTCTTAACAGGGATGTGGGAAGAATACAAAAATTGGAATTAATGTGTGATTAATATAGGTTGATGGGACTAGACAGATTAATGGTTTGGCACAGACTAGATAGGCCAAAGGGCCTGTTTCTATCCTGTGGTGTTCTGTGACTCTATGACTCCAGTGTAAATAGCCGGCTGATGCTCAGCATGGATTCACTGGGCCAAAGAGCCTGTATCTGTGGTGTACTTTATGACTCCATTGCTCTATTATTCTTCATCCATTTTGAATTGTCAGCTGGAGAACTGATGCATCTAGCAGGTGTTGAAACAATAGAATAAAATTTGCCTTGTATTATATTTATCTCTGTTGGTTTGAAAACGGACAGGAGTAAAAATTCCGTTTCTTTTTAAATCTCTCTTGAAATAAGTAAGGGAAACATTATATTTTAAAAGAAATGGTAATGAAGCAGATATAGCCAAGTCCATCATGGGTAAGACCCTCCCCACGCTGAACACATCTACATGAAATGCTGCTGCAGGAATGTAGCATCCATTATCAGGGACCCCCACAACCTGGGACCTGATCCCTTATCACTACTGTAATCAAGGAGAAGGTACAGGAGCCTCTAGTTTTAAAAACAGTTTCCGAATCAAGCTCTTGAACCAAAGGGGATAACTTCACTCAACTTCATTTGCTTCAATACAGAAACGTTCCCACAATCTGTAGATTCACTTTCAAGAAGGCTTCACCTCATGTTCTCAATATTTATTGCTTATTTATTTATTATTATTTCTTTATTTTGTATTTACATAGTTTGTTGTCTTTTGCATATTGGTTGTTTTCCTTTTAATTAGGTGTGGTCTTCCATTGATTCCAATATGGTGCTTGGATTTAGTGAGTATGCCCGCAAGAAAATAAATCTCAGGGTTGTATATGGTGACGTATATGTACTTTGATAATAATTTACTTTAAACTTTGAACTTTTAAAGTGGAAGAATTTAGAAGGGAAATCCCAGGCCATAGGGTCAAGACATGAAGAACAGTGGCGAAAAGAAATAAGATTTGTTTGCGCTGAACAACAGACCGAAATTGGAGAAGTGTATAACTGGACAGGGGTATGATTATGGAGGGATTTCAAAACAAAGCTCAGAATTTTAAGGTTGTGATGTTACTTATCCAAACTTCATTCTAAATTTCAACTGAGCAGAAATAGGAGAGACAGAAGAACCACATTAAAATTTGTTCACTTTTCTAGAGGATGGGGGACGAGGGGTTAACCAGGAGTCCGTGAGAACACTCAAGTTTGGAAGTAAGAAATATCTGATTGAAAGTTGCAGCAAGAGATAAACAGAGGTGGATGCTGAAACAAAGACATTACAGAGGTGAAAATAAAAACATAAAATGCGGGCAGAACTTAGCAGGTCAGACAGCATCTATGGGAGGAGGTAGTGATGACGTTTCAGGCCAAAACCCTTCATCAGGAGAGAAAATACACAGTTACCAAGTCTCTGAGAATTAGCATGGAGGGGACAAAGCTGGTGGCACGTATAAGGATTATAGCATTATTCTTCACAATATCTAGTTAGAAGCAATCGCTGCTTTCCAGTAATGAATATCAGACAGAAAGGCTGAGTATTTACAAACAGCTAAGGGGTTGAAAGAGATTTAGGTGAGATGCTTTTGGAAATTAAGTCTGTTTTCAAACAACCTCATCAAAGCATAGAAATTCAGTGAGAATACGAGGAAGCTATAGCTTCAGAGAACTTCGGGGCTGTTGGTGTTGGAGAGGTTAATGCATGTAATTCTCTGGTTGTGTTTTGAACCACCCAGCTGAATAACAAGGGAGAAGGATGTTCCAATAAAGATAATCACAGGTGGCATTCAAGTTAAAAAAAAACAACTAGAAGGAATAATTTATCCACTCTCACTATGATTTTTATGTCATTTGATGCAGTTGCAAGGTCAGCTATCCAAATGGAGGCATAGAGTCATAGAGAAATGCAGTACAAAAATAAATCTGTTGTTCCAACTGGTCCATGCCAACATAGCATCCTCCCTGCCAGTCCCAATGCCCACATTCAGAGCATAACCCTCCAAGCCCTTCCACTCCATGTACCTATCCAAATGCCTCTTGAGTATTTTAGTTGTACCAGCATCAATCATTTCCTTGGGCAGCAGCTAGTCCGAAATATTCACCACCATCTCGATAAAGATGTTACCTCTCTGGTCTCTTTTGGATCTTTCCCTACCTATTCTGTACCTGTACCCTCTAGTTTTGGACTCCCCAACCCCGGGGAAAAAGGTGCGATTGCTAATTTTATCCCTACTCCTCATGATTTTATAAACTTTGATGAGGACACGTCTCACTCTTCTGATCGTGAAGGAATACTGATACAGCATAGCCAAACTTTCTTTCTAACTCAGGCCAACTAATCCAGGCAAGATCCTTGCAAATCACTCCTGCACTCTCACCAGCTTGACAATGTTTTTCAAATAATAGTATGGCCATAACTCAACATAATGCTCCAAGTACAGTCTCATCAATGATCATGTAACTGCAACATAATGTCCCTATTCCTGAACTCGATGTCCTGCCTGAATGAATGTTAAATGCCTTCTTCACCAGTCTGTCTACTTGCTTTCAGTAAACTGTACATTTGTACACCCCGTTCCATCTGTTCCACAATGCTTGTCAGTACCCTTTCATTCACTTTGAGAGATTTGAACTACTCTGGTTTGAATCTTTCAAAGACTATCACTAAACACATTAAAATAACTTGGTGATGACACTATTTTATGAGTAGAAATTCACACTTAAACAGTTCCAACATCTACTAAAGAGGAAGGAATCTAGTCAAAATTTTGCATGGCTGAGCATAGAATGTACTGTAGAAATAGAACCACACAGCACAGGACAGGTCCATAATGTTGTGCAAACCAACTAAATTAATAACCAAAAGGCCAATGAAACCAAACTCTTCAGCCTATAAAATATCCATATTATAAAACCATATGACATAGGAGCAGGATTAAGCCATGCATCCCATCAAGTCTGTTCTGCCATTTAATTATGGCTGATCTATTTTCCTATTCTCAACATTCTTCCTTCAATGGGGCGTCCAGAACTGTTTTCAATACTCCAGATGTGGCTGAGTTAGAGATTTATAGAGGTGCAACATAACCTCCTGACTTTTGAACCCAAAGCCTCATCTAGTAAAGGCAAGCATGCCATATGCCTTCTTAACCACCCTAACGACCAGCGTAGTCACTTTCAGGCAGCTGTGAACTTGGACCCTAAGATCTCTCTGCTCATCAATACTGTTAAGGATCTTGTCCTCTTAAGGATAACTAAATATTTTCTTCTATCCATGTTTTCTTTCATAAAGTCACTTTATAATAGTAAAAAACTTTTAAATACATATATATAACATTAAATAATTACTGATACATTAACTTTACACATTGTATTCTTTAATTCTAATTTACCACACTCACTGATACAACAAGTTGTTGGTAAGCTCCTACCAATAGGGAAAATTGTCATTGCTAAAGAGTATCAGAAAGTTTTATAACTTTCTTCACAGTCAATTCACAATGAATCTTCTTCACAGTCAATTCAGGTTCATCTAATGATATCTGGCAAATTTTCAAAACAGATGATAGAGAAGCTAAAATAAGTTTGCTTCATATTCCTGTGAACGATGCATCCACAGAAATCATTGAGCTACCAGGCACAATGCTGATTCCGCAACCCCGAATCTCTTTAAGTGAGGCTCTTCACTGCAAGCAGAGGATCAGAGAATTTACCATCTAAAGAAATATCTGTTTCAGGCATTACTGGCTTACTGGTCTCAGGAAAGAGCTGGTCACAGTGTTTTTCTTATCTCTGCAAATTATAGCTGAAGATTACTCAGAAAGGCAGCTGTCCTGTCCTTGCAATGCACCTTCCCAATTCTGGATCTTCATTGTGGGAGCAGTGAAGATTCAACATGAACATGCCTGCTTTCAGATGAGTGCAAAGTTTGAACATGACCTCTCTCAACCTTTTTCCCTCTCTTACTGATACAGTAATTCCTTCACACTAACCCCATTCATGACTTAAAATCTACTTACGTGATTCAATATCACCTTTGATTTAATAACAGTCATTCAAACGGCTATGAACTGCCATGACTTCATTAAACATGCTAGATATAAGCAAGCTATCATTGTTTGCATGTTTAGTAGACAAAGAAGCTCAGAAAATTAGATGCTTTACAGTTGAAAATGCCCAAGAAGTTTCATGATAAACTTTAGCCTATGATTTTAATTATTCATCTAAACGTTATGTGGTCATGGCAAACTCAAGGATGTTCAAATGGGGTTATTTTAATCTACAAGAAAACATCTATTAATTATCAGTTGCTGCTGAGGCATTCAGGTCCAAGACTTCTTCCCCTCCAAGGCAGGAGATGAATAATTGATAACTACAAAGAAAATACCAGTGTTGTACATCTGATAGCTTTACCCAAGGGAGTTCAACAACAATTTGAGAAATACACAGATTGATCCAAGACACAGCTTACATAAAACATACAAATGCAGAAGTTCAAAGTTCATAATAAAAGTTATTATCAAAGTGCATTTATATCACCACATATCACCCTGAGATTCTTTTTTTCCTGCGGGCATACTCCACGAATCTACAGAAGAGTAACCAAAGGTAGAGTGCAGAAAGCAATGAACTGTGTAACTGCAAATAGAAATAAATAAAAATAAATAACAAGAGCATGGAATTACAGAACCTGGGCCTCTGTGTCTCCCTCTGCAGTTGGATCCTTGACTTCCTAACCAGAAGACCATAATCTGTGCAGATTGGTGATAACATCTCCTCCTTGCTGACGATCAACATTGATGCACCTCAGGGGTGTGTGCTCTACTCTCTCTATATCCATGACTGTGTGTCTATGCACAGCTCAAACACCATCTATAAATTTGCTGATGATACAACCATTGTTGGTAGAAACTCAGATGGAGACGAGAGGGCATACAGGAGCGAGATATGTCAACTAGTGGTGTGGTGTCGCAGCAACAACCTTGCACTTAATGTTAGTAAGACGAAAGAGCTGACTGTAGACTTCAGGAAGAGTAAGACGAAGAAACACATACCAATCCTCATAGAGGGATCAGAAGTGGAGAGAGTGAACAATTTCAAGTTCCTTGATGTCAAGATCTCTGAGGACCTAACCTGATCCCAACATTTCAATGCAGCTATGAAGAAAGCAAGGCAGCAACTATATATAATTAGGAGTTTGAAAAGATTTGGTATGTCAACAAATACACTCAAAAACGTCCGTAGATGTACCATGGAGAGCAGTCTGACAGGACAAATCACTGTTTGGTATGGGACAGGGCGCTACTGCACAGGACCTAAAAAAGCTGCAGAGGGTTGTAAATTTAGTCGGCTCTCCATCTTGGGTACAAGCCTACAAAGTACCCAGGACATATTCAAGGAGCAGTGTCACAGAAAGGCAGCGTCCATTATTAAGGACCTCCAGTACCCAGGGCATGCCCTTCTCTCACTGTTACCATCAGGGAGGAGGTACAGAAGCCTGAAGCCACACACTCAGTGATTCAGAAACTGCTTCTTCCCCCTACCATCCAATTCCTAAATGGGCATTGAACCTATGATATTATTTCTATTTTATTCAATATATGTATACAATAATTGATTTACTCACTTCTTTATTATTATTTTTTCCTTCTTCTTCTATATTATGTATTGCATTAAACTGCCACTGCTAAGTTAACACATTTCATGACACATGCTGATGATAATAAACCTTATTCTGAAATAATAAGGTAAAGGGTCCTTAATGTGAGACCATTGGCTGTGGGATCATCTCAATAGATGAGTGTAGTTATCATCTTTTGTTCAAGAGCCTGATAGTGGTGCAAGTCCTGAGGCACTTGTACCTTCTACCTGATGACAGCAGCAAGTAAAGAGCATGGCCTGGGCGGTGAGGATTCTTTTTTGATGGATGCTGCTTTCTGATGACAGCATTTCATGTAGACGTGCTCAATGGTTGGGAGCACCTTACCTGTGATGTACTGGGACGACTCCATTACCTTGTTTTTTTAACGATTTTCCATTTAAAGGCATTGGTGTTCTCATACCAGGCAGTAATGCAGCCAGTCAATACACTTTCCACCACTCATCTATAAAAAAGTTGGTCAGCAGGTGCTTCTTGATTCAAAGTTTTTATTATTCTTAAACTACTTTTCATTCATTCCCCCCTCCCACCATCTCTACCTTCCATGAGCTGTGTATACACAGAGGAAAGTGAGCCCTCCACCATGTCAGGATTCAGTACCACTTTCACCTTAAATGCACAATGGCAGTCTTCCATGCATGAGTTTTATGAAACTGTCGTTGGGCTGGGCTGGCAACCGGACATGAGTTCATTCTAGGTTACTTTAGCCTGTAGTCTTTGGCTTGGGCCAGTTGAGCCTGATACAGAATTTCACTGTCTGATACCAGCCCTGTAGGACCCCCCCTTCATCTCTCTACTGCATGCTCATCGTCCTATCACTCTGCTGCGCTATAGATCCAAGAATTCACTATTCCCTACAATGTTTACTATCCCTGACTACAAAGTTAAGACATTTTGTTCACATAATTTGCCAGTGATGAATGCACAAAACTTCTAAGTTCTCTGCAGCAAGGTCTTGGTGTTGGGAAGATTGGAGGGAAAAATAAGATTAAAAATTAATTTTATTTGATGCATGTACATCAAAAGATCAGGGAGAGGGGGGGAAAGAGGGAAGAGATTGGGGAAGGTAAAGGAAGAGGGAAGAGAGTGGGGAAAGGGGAAGAAAGAGAGAGGAAAGGAGGAAAGGGGAGAGAGGGGACTGGGGGAGTGGGGGAGTGGGAGAGAGAGAGGACTGAGAGGGGGAAGTGGGGAAAAAGGGGGTGAAGGGAAGATATGGAGAAGGGGCAGAGTGGTGAGGGAAAGGGAAAGATGGGGGTACAAAAAGCAGAGAGGATAAAGGGGAAAGAGGAGAGGGAGGGTGACAATAGGGAGTGAGAGGGAAAGAGAGTGGAGAGAGGGGGAGGAAAGAGAAGGGGGGAGGAAGAAGGGAGAAGGGCGGGGTTTAGAGAAATATGATCTGGATGTAGATAGGTAGGACTAGACGGAAGATCAGGTCAGCATAGATTATTTGGCCAAAAGGACCTTATTCTGTGCTTCAGTATGATTCTATGACTGTATTACTTACAGTTGTCAAGGGTGAAAGGCTAAAATTTGATGATTATAATTTTATCACCTGAATAATTCACCACATATACATACTAGGCCAGGTTTCAACAGTCACGGCCCATGCCACACAATCACTGACTGTGCCGACCCACAGGCACAATAAACCTCTGCAGCTGTGCACTACCCAACCACGTGACCTGGTTCTCTGCCTCCCTCCTCCTAAGAGGCAAAGGCAAAGTGAAACAAGGCCATGCCTCTGGCTCACCCTGAGAGCCTCCTGACAGCTCACATTGTCAAAGGCCTTTCCATTGGTCCCTCCACTCTGAAGCTCAGAAAATTCCCCTAGAACAATATTCAATGCTGGAACGGTGAGGAAGGTTTGCGACCCAGGATCGTCCATTATGAATGCAGTTCCAAAGGCTATGCAGAAGCATTTTGTGAGATGGTGGATTGGGTTTCCTTAATCTTCCAAATTTCCCTAATTTGGGGAACGTTCCATTCCTTCATGTGAAAAGGGAGGGAGATTAAAAAGCAGAAAATATCTGCCACAGGAAAGACATTGGAAGCTTTTATAAAAGACTCTATAGGAGGGCATTAAGAAGAATTCTAAACGATCAGGCAATATCACTGTGAATAGGAAATCATGGTTGACCACTTCATTGGTGTGCTTTGGGGAAGTGACATTGTTGTGGTAAAAGAGGACCTGCAAATATATCATACTCATATTTTCAGTAGATGTTTGTTAAGGCTTTGTCTCCCAAGTTTATTGTGGAATATAAAAGCTCACTGCATTGAAATCAACATTGTTAACATGGCAAAGAGTAAGCAGAAATGAATCATTTTCTGCTTAGCAGCTTGTTGCTGGCACTAAAATCATAGATAGTAGATAAAGCTAACTTGGTATTAAAAATATATTAAAAATATTGTTCTAAATTTGTAGATAACATAAATATAGATAGGAAATTAAGTTATGAAGAGGACATAATGAAGCTATAATGGAATATATATACAGTTCTGTGCAAAAGTCTCAGGTACGTACATATATATAGCCGGGGTGCCTAAGACTTGACTAATCTGTTGGAGTTTTTTGAGGGTGTAACAGGGATGTTAGACAAGGGTAAGCCAGTGGATGTTGTGTACCTAGATTTTCAGAAGGCATTTGATAAGGTGCCACATAGGAGATTGGTGAGTAAAATCAGAGCTCATGGCATTGGGGGCAGGGTTTCAACATGGATAGAAAACTGGTTGGCAGATAGAAAGCAAAGGGTAGCAGTGAATGGGTGTTTCTTGGACTGGCTGGAGGTGACTAGTGGGGTACCACAGGGCTCTGTATTGGGACCACAGCTCTTTACGATTTATGTCAATGATTTAGATGAGGGCATTGAAAACTATATCAGCAAGTTTGCTGACGATACTAAACTGGGTGGCAGTGTGACATGCGAAGAGGATGTTAGGAGAATACAGGGAGACTTGGATAGGCTGGGTGAGTGGGCAGATACTTGGCAGATGTCATTTAATGTGAATAAATGTGAAGTTATCCACTTTGGAAGCAGGAACAAGAGGGCAGAGAATTGTCTGAACGGTGTAGAGTTAGGTAAGGGAGAAATGCAAAGAGACCTAGGAGTCCTAGTTCATCAGTCAATGAAGGTGAATGAGCAAGTGCAATAGGCAGTGAAGAGGGCAAATGGAATGTTGGCCTTTATTACAAGGGGAATTGAGTACAAGAGCAAGGATGTCCTTTTGCATTTGTACAGGGCCCTGGTGAGACCACACCTGGAATATTGTGTACAGTTTTGGTCTTCAGGTTTGAGGAAGGACATTCTGGCAATTGAGGAAGTGCAGCGTAGATTCACTAGGTTGATTCCTGGGATGGCAGGGCTGTCTTACACAGAGAGACTGGAGAGATTGGGCTTGTACACACTGGAATTGAGGAGATTGAGAGGGGATCTGATTGAAAAGTTTAAGATAATTAAAGGATTTGATAGGATTGAGGCAGGAAATATGTTCCAGATGTTGGGAGAGTCCAGTAACAGAGGGAATGGATTGAGAATAAGAGGTCATTTATTTAAAACAGAGTTGAGGAAGAACTTCTTCTCCCAGAGAGTTGTGGAGGTGTGGAATGCACTGCCTCGGAAGACGGTGGAGGCCAATTCTCTGGATGCTTTCAAGAAGGAGCTAGATACATATCTGATGGATAGGGGAATCAAGGGATATGAGGACAAGGCAGGGACTGGGTATTGATAGTGATTGATCAGCCATGATCTCAGAATGGCGGTGCAGACTCGAGGGGCCGAATGGTCTACTTCAGCACCTATTGTCTATTGACTTTTGCACGGCACTGTAGCAATTTTATGTATTGCACTGTACAGCCGCCACAAAAAAAGCAAATATCATGATGTATTGAGTGATGATAAACTTGATTCTGATGTGGGTCTCTATTGTGGACTCCGAGTAGGAAGGGGACAGAGAGAGGGGAATCATAGAGAGAGTACAGAGAAGATTTACTAGAATGTTTCCTGGGCTTCAGCACCTAAGTTACAGAGAAAGGTCGAACAAGTTAGGTCTTTATTCTTTGGAGTGTAGAAGGTTGAGGGGGGGACTTGATAGAGGTATTTAAAATTATGAGGGGGATAGATAGAGTTGATGTGGATAGGCTTTTTCCATTGAGAGTAGGGGACATGAGTTGAGAATTAGGGGGCAAGAGTTTAGGGGTAACACGAGGGGGAACTTCTTTACTCAGAAAGTGATAGCTGTGTAAAACTAGCTTCTAGTAGAAGTGGTAGAGGCAGGTTCGGTATTGTCATTTAAAAGAAGTTGGATAGATATGTGAATAGGAAAGGAATGGAGGGTTATGGGCTGAGTGCAGGTCAGTGGGACTAGGTGAGAGTAAGCGTTCAGCATGGACTAGAAGGGCTGAGGTGGCCTGTTTCCGTGCTGTAGTTGTTATATGGTTATGGTTCTATGTTTGGCAAGAGGGCAAAGGAGAAGGGAGTGAGCAGGTAGCACCAGAGGGACATTTTGCAATGATCAATAAACCAGATGTTCCAATTGTAATTGTAATTCTAATTGCCTGGTCTCTGAGGGCTGGGTGTATCTGCATCTGTGCCACCCTACCCCCTCCCCTGCAGCTCCCCTGTCACCTTTCCCACACCCTTCTTGTGAACTCCACCCTCCCCATTCTCAACATATTTAGGAACTCGCTCTCCACTCCACTTTGACAAAGGCAATACCATACAAAGGTCTTAGGCACCCTAGAAGGGCAAAGAAGTTGAAAATGAAGTTTAAATGGGAAACTTGAGTAATTGTCCATCTTGGCAGGTAAAATAAAGACATAGACATGTTGTATAATAAAAATAAAGATATAGACATGTTGTCTATATCAAATGCCCCAACCTGGGTCTATGGACCCCTTGCTTGATTGCATTGGCCTATGGGATAAGACAAGTTGTGAATACCTGTTCTAAATGAATGAATTGCAAACCTCAGGGATGCAGAGAGTTGTGGTTGCTATAGTACATGATCTGCAAATGTTATTAGGAAAGCTGACAGAATGCTTGGCTTGTTGAATCAGGAATTATCCATCTAAGCTGACTTTTTCTCCCCCTCTGAGCATCAGAAAGCTCTTCCTTAGACAACGTCTCACTCAGTATTTTTAAGAGAAGAGATCGGTACATACTAGACATTTGATAAACAAGACAGTGAAAGGTTACCACGTAGACAAGACCGCACAGATCCAATTACAATAAGATCAATTATGATATTAAATGGCAGAACAGGCTTGAAAGGCCAAGTGGCCAACTTTTCTAATTTGAATGCTTATACATTCCTCTTCCCAACTTCCTTGCTGCAGTGCGTAGCTGTGGAGGTCAGGATAATGCTGCCTTAAGCATCGCAGCTAGCCAGCATTTCTCTACGGACCTGCCAATTGGCCCCAAGCCTGTTCCACCTCAGTGCATACACTGGCACCCACAATACTCTTTATCAATCATGCCAAAGCAAAAATTATAAGAGCTGCATTTTATGTGTATCCATCTGACTGATCTAACTGAAATATTCAGGCTTAACTATTGCTTATCTGACATTTAGCAGGATATCTCAAAAAATATACACGGACATAAGCTGCCTGTGGCAAATGAAGTCCCCTTAGAAAAATATTTTTTGTCAATGAACCAACTGCAAACATAGAACCTTATAAATGTCTCTAAAGGACAAAATAACAATAGACAATAGACAATAGGTGCAGAAGTAGACCATTCGGCCCTTCGAGCCTGCACCATCATTTTGAGATCATGGCTGCTCATCTACTATCAATACCTGGTTCCTGCCTTGTACCCATATCCCTTGATTTCCCTGTCCATAAGATACCTAACTAGCTCCTTCTTGAAAGCATCCAGAGAATTGGCCTCTACTACCTTCCGAGACAGTGCATTCCAGACCCCCACAACTCTCTGAGAGAAGAAGTTTTTCCCTTTGACTGCAAAGAAAATTCTTTAAATGTTATTACTGATCCTGGGTTCCCAAATCGCCATTACCAGGAAATGAATACAATTTAAATATAAAAGTATTATGGAGATCACATCATCAATTCTTGAACTCAAATTAATTTTGAAAATAGCTACCATTTTCTACAATGGTAGTTAAAGCTTCTAGCTCAGCACTCTAATACACATATGCAAAAGTTGGCATGAAAATTCAGTCTTTTTTTTATTAATGACAAGCTTTTAGTTGAATTAATTGAAATGGAAGTTGAGATATCTCAAGAGAAACAGGTAATGCTTTTGACCTTCGGTTTAATTATACCCCAACGAAGGGTCTCAGCCTGAAAAATTGACTGCTCATTTCAACGGATGCAGCCTGACCTGCTGAGTTCATCCAGCTTGTTTGTACATGTTGATTTCACCACAGCGTCTGCAGCGTACCTTGTGTTTAATTTTACACACATTTTGCTTGTGTTGTAAAATACTTGCAGGTTATTGATAAAGAATGGGAAGAGACTCTGGTGCATTTGGGACTCCTGCATTAGATTTGTCTGACTTGGTAGGACTTTTGTCTCCTTTGGTAAGAAGGGCTAGCAGAGTGGTTAGCATAACATTATTACAGTGCCATTGACCTGGATACATCTGCTGCTGCTATCTGAAAGGAGTTTGTGTGTTCATCCTGAGACCACTGGGATTGTGAAACGGGCTCAGCAGAGATTGCACTTCCTGGGGAAACTTAAACAAGCATCACTCCCCACTAATATCTTAACTACATTCTACAGAGGCATGTTTGAGAGTGTGCTGACCTTTTGCATCACAACCTGGTACTCCAGCTGCAGTGCTGCCAACAAAAGAGCCTTGCAGACGGTGGTTAGGGGAACAGGGAAGGTTATCGGGGTCTCCCTACCCTACTGTCCAAGACCTCTTTCAGAATTGATGCCTCCATAAGACACGGTACATCATTAAAGACCCCTCACACCCTTTCCATAAACTGTTTGTTCTTCTACCATCAGGCAAGCGTTACGGGAGCATCAAAACAAAAACCACAAGGCTACTAAACAGCTTCCTCCCACAGGCAGTCAGACCGCTATATAGCTGCTCTACCTGACTCTGCTTTGGACACTTTCAACTTGCACTGGACACTTATAACTTGATTTTAACTGAATGTGGCTGTCGTGTTTTACTATTTATTGTTGTCTTTACTATTTATTGCTGTGTTTGTTGTGTTATGATTGCACTTGCCCCTGGGAAACGCTGTCTCATTCTGCCCTGCAGAGCCGATGTATGGTTGGAATGACAAAGTTTTTGAAATCTTGAAATCTTGAAATCTTGAAACCATGTGAGTTTCCTCTGGATGTTCTGGCTTCCTCTCCCATTCCAAAGACATGGGTTTGGGTTGATGCGTAGCGATAATGCTGTGTTGGAAAAGGAAGCATGACGACACTTGTGGGCTGGCCAATACAACCCTCGCTCATTGGATTCGACGCCAATGATACACTTCACTCATGTCTCAATGCACATGTGACAAATAAAGTTAATCTTTAAAGTAAAGCCCCAACTGCACAACCAAATGGATTCAAAAGATCCCAGATTTCCAGCATAGAGCATCTTCATTTTTGTCCATTCCAGCCAAATGCAAATCTATTTAGAACACAAGAGATGCTGCAGACGTTGGAAATCTTGAGCAGCACACACAAAATGCTAAAGGAACTCAAGAGATCAGACAGCATCAAGAAGGAAAATAAAACCTTTGACATTTCACACTGATTCCAAAACACCAACTGTATATTTCCCTGCATTGATACTGCCTGACTTGCTGAGTTCATCGACCATTTTGTGCATGTTGCAGGTTTATTTAGGTTCTGCCCACTTCTCATATCCTGGTCCAAGGCCTTAAGATTATGGATCTATATGTGGTCCCACTCTATCACCATAACTTTAAAACATGCTCAGGGCGTTTGGCTCGGCCACTCTTTCAATCTTTAAGTTCCAGTCTCTCTCTGCTTTTTGATTGAAAACATTTTTTTCAACCTTCTCTGATCCTTCTTCTGAAATCAATAAATCTTATTGATTGTCCCCTCTGCTATAAGTGTCCATGATTCCTTAATTTGAGGATGATCTTTATTAGAAATTGACAGAGTGTCCTGAATTGTATCAGGAGCCTAACTCCGTAAACTCACGTCCATCTACAGACGATACTAATACTCTTGGCAGTGATGTTTCCCTTCTCTCTTTCTCTCACTGCTCAAGGGCAAAGCACTTCTTTCCAACTACACACTGTATGATGGAGGAAAGTCTCGCTCCTTACAGCTTTGGGGAGAGAGGAGGTGGTGGAAAGAAGGTAGGGGGACAGAGGGGAGAGAGAGGGGCAGACGAAAGGGAGATGGGCGAAATGAAGAAAGATGGGAGAGAGGAGGGAGGCAGAAGAGAAGGGATACAGAGGGGGGTAGAGAGAGGGAGGAGACAGAGACATGGGGAGAGAGTGGGGAAGAGAGCAGGACAGAAGTGGGGAAGAGAGTGGGGGGAGAGAGCAGCGGAAGAGAGCTGGAGGAGAGAGCGGGGAAGTGAGAAAAGGGAAAAGGGAAGAGAGAGGGGGAAGGGGGCAAAGAGGTAGAGAGGGAGGAGATGGAGAGAAAGGGGGAGAGAAGGGGGAAAAGAGGTTGGGAGAGGGGGTTAGAGAAAGGGGCAAAGAGAGTGGTGGAGAGGGGAAAAAGGGGGAGGGGAAAGGGGAGGGGGAAAGGTGATAGAGGAGGAAAGAAGGCAGAGAGGGGAGGGGGAGAGGGAGGAAAGGCAGGAGAACATAAGAACATAAGAAATAGGAGCAGAAGTAGGCCATCTGGCCCATCGAGCCTGCTCGGCCATTTCATAAGGCTATGTCTGATCTGACCACGGACTCATCTCCAACTACCCGCCTTTTCCCATTAACCCTTAATTCTCCTTCTATGCAAAAATTTTTCTAACCTTATCTTAAATATATTTACTAAGGAAGCCTCCACTGCTTCATTGGGTAGAGAATTCCACGGATTCACCACTCTCTGCAAAAAGCAGTTCCTCCTCATCTCCATCCTAAATTTACTCCCCCAAATCTTGAGGCTATATCCTCTAGTTCTAGTCTCACCCACCAGTGAAAACAACTTTCCTGTCTCTATCTTATCTATCCCTTTCATAATTTTATATGTTTTTATAAGGTCTCCTCTTAGAATGGAGGAGTGAGGGGGGAAAGTGAGAGAGGAGGGGGGTGTAGAAATGGAGACAGAAGATGGAGAGTGAGAGAGAGAGAGAGAGAAGGGAGAAAACATACTTGGAGTGAAATGGGACTTCTCTGAAGCTCTTTGTTCGTATGTGTGTGTGTGGAAAGAGAAAGGACTCTCACCTGGATAATGTGAAGAGGGATCATGGGCCAGGGGTCTGTCTGAAAGTTTTGTGTGGTTAGAACCTGGAAGTGGAGAGAGCTGGTGCTGAATCTAACTTACAGCAGTCTGGTGCTGTGCTAGCAGAACAGTACTGTCCCAGTAATATGTACCCACCAGATAATGCATGAAAACAATAATAGGATCTAGCTTCCCCCACAATACAAGCAGCCAATAAAATTCCACAAGTTTTTATAAAATCCAGAAATGCAAAATATTTCTGTTTCAGGCAAAGTCAGTTTTCACCTTTCCCAGCGTCAGGCTGACACAAAAGTCATGCCTCTGCATTTCCAGATATACATCATATCTATTACTGTCACTTCTTTTGATGTTACCTTCTCAAAAGAAAAGACACACATAAGAAAGATAACTTAGTTACTTCTGGTATCCTTATCAATAAGTATTCCCCACTCAACATGACAAAACAACAGATACTCATTATAATATTGCAGTTTTTGGAAGCTTCCTATGCATAAATCACACCACTTCAAGAAATAATACACAATACACAGGGTGCAAAGTACTTTGGGAGGCCACTAAAAGGGTTTCACAGTAAATCAATAGACTTTTTCCTTTTTTCTAATTACTGGGAATTGAACAGTCGACAAACTGCATGAAGTACTTCTGGTTCATTCCTCTTTTCAAAAGAACAAAGAAGCAATCACGGTGTGCACTAATAGATGTATGTCGTAGGCTTTGCAGTCACGACCAAACATATCATGCAGATAGTTCCAGACAACTTCAAATGAACACATTTTTATTTCAAGGATAACACATTTTAGGCTCTTTGATTAGGCCAACTGATTAAAAAGCCAGAAGACCTTACGCAGGTCGCGTATTTATGCCCAATGAATTCCAGCTGATAAACAGTAACGGTACCCATTTATGAATCTGGTCAAGTTTCGTTCAGGCAGCCCAGACGGAAAGACTTTTTCCACTCTGATTTTAATATCCAATGCTAATGAGAGACAAGAATCCAAATTTTCTACGAATCAGAGTTCAGATATAACAATCTTATAGAAACAATCACAATATATCTTGAATTTGTACTGTGATTCAGGTTTTATTAAAACAAAAAGAAAAGCAAACCTAAGTTGAAAGCTAATTTTTTCAAGTCAGCAGAGATTCCTGTGTATTTTTAAACTGTGGATACTTCGAGAATTGCAGTAATCAGCAATTTGAATGGATGGAAGTCACCAGCTGCCTCATATGTGCTTTGAGGATCTCATGGCATAGTAACAGAACAAAATCACTGACAGAGGTTTGTTGTGAAATTTGTTGCTTCACAAGGGGTAGAGTGAGTGTGAGAGAGAGAGGGTGTGAAAGAGAGAGAGGAAGAATAGGAGAGAGTGTATGAGTGAGAGAGAGAGTGATACGCAGAGAGAGGGAGAGACAGATTTTGAGGGAGGGAGAGATCGATGGAGAGGAAGAGACAGAGGGAGAGGAATAGAAAGAAAGAGATTGAGCAAGAGAGATTTGTCTCAACCTTTGTGGTTTTGACCACCCACAAAACTATAAAGTTCACAACGCTTTCCTCAAATAAGTTTCAAATAATCAAAAATATTAATCGCAGGATATTGGAAAAATTACCCTAGAAAGAACACTTATGTACACAAACAAAATTGCTATATTGAAACATAAAATAGGTACTGGGAATAGATACTCCTCTATTGTCAAAATGAATCCAAACTCAGGTTGGAGGAACAACACCTTATATACCAGCTGGGTAGCCTCCAACCTGATGGCATGAACATTGACTTCTCTAACTTCTGTTAATGCACCTCCTCCCCTTCTTAACCCATCCCTGACATATTTAGTTGTTTGCCTGTTCTCCATCTCCCCCTGGTGCTCCCCCCCTCCTCTTTTCTTTCTCCTGAGGCCTCCCGTCCCATGATCCTTTCCCTTCTCCAGCCCTGTATCACTTTCACCAATCACCTTTACAGCTCTTAGCTTCATCCCACCCCCTCCAGTCTTCTCCTAGCATTTAGCATTTCCCCCTCCCCCGACTACTTTCAAATCTCTTACTATCTTTCCTTTTGGTTAGTCCTGACGAAGGGTCTTGGCCCGAAACGTCGACAGTGCTTCTCCCTATAGATGCTGCCTGGCCTGCTGTGTTCTACCAGCATTTTGTGTGTGTTGTTACTGGGAATATTTTTAATTTACTTCCCAAACTGGAAGGTACAGCACTACAAATATGTAATTCCACTGAAATGGACTTTCCAATACAAAATGTTATGAAAGCAAAAATAGTAACATCATTGCAAATGTTACTGTCATTTCCAACAAAAATATTCTAAAACACTAAAAATGTTTATGTAGCCTGTAAGGTTCTTTGCTGATACGTAATTAGCCTAAGTGTAAAGGAAGGGTGAGAGGTAGTGAAACGATTCAGAGCTTCAGAGTGCTTAGAGTTTTGAAGCTTTTGAAAGAGAGGAGTGAGATGACAAGTAGAGAAAGTTCAGGAACATAGGACATAGAAATTTACAGCACATTACAGGCGTTCGGCCCACAATGTTGTACAATCCCTGTAATCTACTCTTGAGACTGCCTAGAATTTCCCTAGCTTATTGTCCCCTATTTTTCTAAGGACCAATTTAAATAAAACATAGCACTTAGGTTATTGAAATAACAGGTATTGCAACTGGTCCAAGAGGAATATCGAAGTTTAAAATGGCAATGATGTTTACAAGAGATTAAATATAAAGCTTAGCTTTATATGTCACGAGTACTCTGAAACATACAGTGAAGTGCATCATTTCATTTATGTCAGTTTGAATATGTGTTAGGGGCAGTCATGTATCACCATGCTTCCTAATATCTTACAAAAGGTAATGTTTTCGGCCCAGCGCATCGTGGATAAAGCTCTCCCAACCACTGAGCACGTCTACATGAAACACTATCGTATGAAAGCAGCATCCACCATCAGAGATCCCTGCCACCCAGGCCATGCTGTTTTCTCACTGCAGTCATCAGGCAGAAGGTACAAGAGCCGCAGGACTCGCACCACCAGGTTCAAGAACAGTTACTACCCCTCAACCATCAGGCTCTTGAACAAACGGGAATAACTGCACTCAACTTCAGTTGCCTCATCATTGAAATGTTGATCTTGCTTTAAAAAACTCTTTATCTCTTTAGCTCATGTTCTTATTATTTATTTCTATTTATTTATATTTCCATTTGCCCAGCTTGTTGTCTCCTTCAATCTGGTTGATCTTTCATTGATCCTGTTACGCTTACTATTCAATAGATTTGCTGAGCGTGTCTACAAGAAAATGAATCTCAGGGTTGTATATGGTGACATATATGTACTTTGATAATAAAATTTGCTTCAAACCTTGAATTCTGGTGCCAAAAGGGCATACCCACAGTTTACTGACCCTGACTTGTACGTCTTCAGAAAATGGGAGGAAACTAGAACATGCAGAGGAAACCAATGCGGTCACGAAGTAGAACAGACAAACTCCTTACGGACAGTGGTGTGATTTAAATCTGAATTACTGGCACTGTAATAGCGTATGTTAACTGCTGTGTAACTGTTATGCTACTGTGCTGCCAGAGCAAGAGATGGGGGCAACAGGACAAATCGACCTGGTGCAAGATAGATGATGCCAGTAGAATCAGAATCAGGTTTAATATCACCGGTATATGCTGTGAAATTTGCTAACTTTCTGGTAACAGTTCAATGCAATACATGATAATATAGAAAATAAATGAATTACAGTAAGTATATATGTATATTAAATAGTTACATTTAAAAATAGTCGTGCAAATACAGAAATTTTAAAAAAGTGAGGTAGTGTTCATGGGTTCAATGTGCATTCAAAAGTCAGATGGCAGAGGGGAAGAAGCTGCTCCTGAATTGCTAAGTGTGTGCCTTTCGGTTTCTGTACCTTCTTGCTGATGGTAACAATGAGAAGAGGGCATGTCTTGGGTGGTGGGGGTCCTTAATAATAGACACCGGCCCTCTGAGGCATGCTCCATGAAGATGTATTGGATACTACGAAGGCTGCCACCCATAATGGAGCTAATTTCACAACTTTCTGTGGCTTCTTTTGATCCTGTGCAGTAGTCCCCCCATACTAGACGGTGATGCAGTTTGCGTGGTGAACTGCATATACCCATCTGGACACGCCCCCAGCTGACTGCTCCTGTGGCTCCTCCCACAGACCCCGGTATAAAGGCGATCAAGGCCTGAGCCCGGCCTCTCAGTCTCCAGGATGTAGTATGGTGGTCACTCACTGCTTGTTCCTTCTTCCAGTCAATAAAAGCCGATATCTCGCCTTTACGTCTCAGAGCGAGTTATTGATGGTGCATCAGAATGTTCTCCATTGTATATCTGTAGAATTTTATGAGTATTTTAGGTGATGAACTAAATCTCCTCGAACTCCTATTGAAATAGCCTCTGTCGTGCCTTCTTTATAGCTGTGTCTGTAAAGTTCATTGATAAAAGCACCTTTATAAGGGTTAACTGTGGAGCTGGTAATGCAAGGAATTAGGCTTTTTGATGAAAGATTATCTGAGATGGGGTCAAAAGTACAAGCTGTCAGAATGGTAGAAGTAGCAACCTTTGCAATGGATATGACACAAGGTTGGAAGCAGAGCTCGATGATGAATAAAATGCCAAATGAATGCCCTAATTTAGTCATATAGTCATAGAGCACAAGAGGGCAGAAACAGATCCTTTGGTCCATCCAGTTCTTGCCAAACTTATTTATTTATTGAGATACCACATGGAATAGGCCCTTCCACCCCTTTGAGCCGTGCTGCCCAGTAACTCCTGATATAACTCTAGCTTAATCATGGGATAATTTACAATGAACAATAAAACTATCAACCGGTATGAAACCTACGAGTTCATGAGGAGAAGGTACAAGCATGTTGCCTGGAATTGGACAGGGAATAAAACAGAATGAAGAAAATGTTTCTGATTTGGACCATGCAGGGAAAATCATTTGTAGAAAATGTTATAGCCAATCGTATCATTAATTTCAGAAAGAGAAGAATCATTGTAGTGCAAATTATTACTTTATTTAGGAATATCCCATTACTGTGGCAACGTATAACCAGAGACTAGTGTAATCAGGGTGGACGAGCAACACCTCATGTTCTGTCTGGGTAGCCTCCAAGCTGATGGCATGAATATCAATTTCTCCTTCCGTTAAAAAAATTCCCACCCCCTCCTTTCTTCTTTTATTCCCCACTTACCTGTTCTCACCTGCCTATCACCTTCCCCTGGTGCCTCTCCTCCTTCCCTTTCATCTATAGTCCACTCTCTTCTCCAATCAGATTTCCCTCCAGCCTTTCATACACACCTGGCTTCACCTTCTAGCTATCCTCCTTCCCTTCCCCCCCATCCTCTTATTCTATTGTCTTCCCCCTTCCTTTCCAGTCCCGAAGAAGGATCTCAACCCTAAACTTTTGACTGTTTATTAATTTCCATGTATGCTGCCTGACCTGCTGAGTTCCTCTAGCATTTTGTGTGTGTTGCTTTGGATTTCCAGCATCCGCAGAATTTCTCCTGTTAGTGACAAATCTATGTAAGGACTTGAGAGGGGAAATTTCAAAATCATAAAAAGATAAAATCAAAAATAAATACAAAGGTTATAAGTGTTAAAATTAAAAATAAAAACATTGGAAACACAGCAGGAGTTCTTTAGTTTTGGCTCCTCTGCCAAAAGGAAGAATACTTCACCGAACACAGTTCAGAAAGTTTCACTATGATGATTGCGATTTTGGAGATTGTACTATGAGTAAAGATTAAAAATGTTGGGACTCATTTGCTGGAGTTTCAAAAAATCCTCAAGAGGCGACCTTATTGAAACATATAAGATGCTTTTTGAAATACATCAATTTCTTCAGGCTGAGCTGCAGTCAGATATAATTACTATTGGAATCATTGATATAAGATGCAGCCTTTAAGCTACTTCTACCGAATGCACTGATATCACAAGCAATTATCAGCAATGGAATCAGAAGGTTCAGCTGCGTAAACAAACAGCACTGCCTCGAAAGAAGAGCAGCTGTGAAGTTACACAGCTGGGAGCCACTTGACAGAAGTGATCTGAAAACCGATCAACATATTATACAAGGCTATGATTGTTTTTATGGTGAGTTTATGTATTTATTCAATATTAGGACAGAGCAAGTGTGACTACATCATGAGACATTTCTGTACAGTTGGCCAAAGGTATTTGAATGTGTCTCATGAGGAAAGATTCAGTGAGCTTAGGCTTTTCCCTTTGTAGCGAAGGAGGATAAAAGTGACTTGGTAGAAGTGTGCAAGAGAAGAGGCATAGATTGAGTGCATAGTAAGAGACTGTTTCCAGGGTGGAACTGGCTAATACGAGATTCAGAATCAGAATCAGGTTTAATATCACTGGCATATGTATTGATCTTTGTTAACTTTACGGCAGCAGCACAATGCAATGTCCATTCAGAATTCAGAGGGCAGAAGGGAAGAGGCTGTTCCTGATTTGCTGAGCATGTGCCTTCAGAGAATGTACCCCTTTCTTGATAGTAGCAATGAGAGAGGGCATGCCCTCTCTGGTGGTGGAGGTCCTAAATGATGGACGCCCTTTTGAGACACCGCTCCTTGAAGATGTCCTGGATACTATGGAGGCTGGTGCCCATGATGGAGCTGATGATGGGATATAAAATTATGGGACAAAATTTAAGGGTGATAGGAGGAAAGTGTAGAGGAGGATGTTTAAGTATTTTTTTATTAAACAGATTTGTGAGTATGTGGAATGGAGTGGTGATAGAGATAGACTTATCAGGGACATTTAAGAGACTCATAGACAGGCACGTATGGATCATAGGGAAAATAAGTGCTCTATCGGAGGGAAGCATTAGATTGATCTTAGGGTTGGTGCAACTTTGTGAGCCGAAAGGCCTGTAACGTCCTATATTCTATATTGAGACCTATGCACAGGGCAAGGGAAGATCCTGATGGCTTTTATTAATGGCCAGTTACATCTATAGCAGTAGGTGCCAAATCCATGTAGACGCTGCAACATATACTCTCTGGCTCTGGTCTCAGAATAAAGGCAAAAAGAGCAAAATACATACAGTATGTGCCACCATATACTACCTTGAGATTCAATTTCATGCCAGCATTTACAGGAAAATAAAGAAATAGAATAGAATTTATGTGAATGTAATCCAATTATGTAAATTGTTTATTTTCATGAACAAGGACCGACAGACAATGTCCAAAAGAAGAAAAAAACACATAAATAGTAAAAACAAACCTCAGTGGAACAGAGGTGAGTGGGCATTTCAAAGCACTTCCTTGTCAATCAGCTTAGAAGCCTGGTATGATGGTTCACTCAACAGCTCACTCAACTGCCTGGGCATTTGTGAAGAGAAGACATACTCCAGTAATTTTCATAGACTGATGGACCTTAGAGCATTCAAAAACAGGATGGATATAGACATATCCTTCCTTTAGTTTTGTTATAATTCTGAATTTTGCCCCTTGACGTCGGCATTTCTTTTTTCAATCCTCTGATTTTACAGCCAGAAAGAATAAAGATAGTATGGAACTTGGGATCTGAGTCAAACCCAAAAGTGATGGGCATCAGGTGTATAATGATACCCAAGACTTCCTCATGAATGTCATCCTTGAATTTGACAGATAACAAATAAAGGCCACGCCAAGATGTCTAGACAGCTATAGGCCAGGTAATAAAGAGAGATGTAAGAGAGTGGTTGAATAATTGGCTTGCTACACAGATATTGTGGTGAATGAAAGGCCAGATGTGTTGCTGTACAACTGAAGAATTGCTGGTATATGCTTACAGCTGCTGGAAGGAGTCATGTGAGGAACAAATCTAACAATCTTAAAGTCAGGCATCAGAAGATTTAGCTGTTGAAATTTGACACTTCCCCTTTTGAGGCTGCACCATAGTCAGAATGATGGTGAACGTTAACACATTTTATAAAGTGTGCAGTTTAGCAAACTATCTCAAAAATTTGTCATGTGTTCATTGATCAAATAATGGTCTTACAGCAAAGGACAGGCCCTTTGGCCCATCTAGTCTGTGCCAAATCATTAATCCACCTAATCTCATTGAACATTGCCCTCTCACTCACTGATCTAAATTTCTCCTAAATGCTAATACTGAAATTGAACCTGCATTGTCCACTTACATTGGCAGCTCATTTCACCTTCTCACCACCCTATTAGTGAAGAAGTTCTCCCTCATGTTCCCCTTAAGCACTTCCCCTTTCACCCTTAATGTTATGTTTTATAACTCCAAAACATAAAACTAACTTAACAGAAAAGACAGAGATTCCGAATGAGAGCCTAGCTTCATTTTTACTTTAAACAACACACTCTTCTAACATGGTAGCATGATAACGTATGCTATTCACGTACTTTGTAGATGTAACCTTAACGGATTATATAAACAACAAAGGATGCTTAATCAAACACCATATTTAGAACAATACTCAAATATTACTGAAGTATTAAAAACACATCTAACACATGACATCTAGTTCTAGTCTCAACCAGCCTCAGTGGAAAAAGCCTGTTTGCATTTACCCTATTTGTACCCCTCATAATTTTGTATATCTATATCAAATCTCACCCCAGTCTTCTACGTTCTAGGGAATAAAGTCCTAACCTATTCAGCCTTTCCCTATAACTCAGGACCTCAAGTCCCAGCAACATCTTTGTAAATATTCTCTGTACTCTTTCAATCTTATTTATATCTTTCCTCTAAATAAAAAAATATATATAGGTCTATACACAAAAACATAAAAGCGAGGATATAATGTTGAGGCTTTATAAAGCGCTGGTGAGCCTCACTTGAAGAATTGTGAACAGTTTGGGGGCCCCTCATCTTAGAAAGGATGTCCTGATGTTTGAGAGGGTTCAAAGGAGGTTCATGAAAATGATTCCAGGATTGAAAGGCTTGTCACCTGATGCACCATCAATAACTCTCGGAGACGGGAGGCGAACGATAGGCTTTATTAGCTGCAAGAGACCACGATTAGCAGCAAGAGACCATCACACAACATCCTGGAGACTGAGGGAGGAGCAGTGCCTCCAATCGCCTTTATACAGGGGTCTGTGAGAGGAGCCACAGGAGCAGTCAGCAGAGGGGTGTGTCCAGACAGTAGTTCACCACATCACCTGAGGAGAGTTTTTAATGGTCTGGGCCTGTATTCACTGGAATTCAGAAGAATGAGGGTGACGTCATTGAAACCTATCGAATATTGAAAGACCTCAATATAATGGATGTGGAGAGTGATAGGGGAGTTTAAGACCAGAAGACATAGGCTCAGAATAGAGGAGCATCATTTTAGAAAGGAGGTGAGGAGGAATTTCTTTAGTCAGAGAGTGGTGAACTTGTGGAAATCATTGCCACAGGTGGCTGTGAAGGACAAGTTATTGGGTATATCATAGGCAGAGGTCGATTTATTCTTAATTAGTCAGGGTATGAAAAGACACAAGTCTGGGTGATCAGAAAAGAAATTAAATGATCATAGAAGAGTTGGATGATCAGCCATGATCATACTGAATGGCAGTGCAGGCTCGAAGGGCCGAAGGGCCTACTCCTGCACCTATTTTCTATGTTTCTAAGATCATACAGAGTGATATGGGTGAAGATTCATCTCTACCAAAGGATGTGTAAAGCGCTTCTTCCTTCCACTAGCCTGCAGGTCACCCTTGGCCAAAGGGCTACCATCCACTTCACCCCCGATCAGGGTCACCTGGATAAGGCAGGAGATTGGGGCTGTGTGTGAAAATGCATCAGCCATCATGGAATAGTGGAGAGTACTCGATGGGCCAGATGGCCTAACTCTGCTCTTAAATCTCATGGTTTTATTTCAAAGAAGCAAACTAAATTTCCGGTGAATTTGGTTTAACTGAAAATAATAACATGTTGCATGGCTGGTTCAGGACTTCAGGATCTGAGTATAACTGAGAGCACAAATGAGAACAAACACAACGTAAAGACAAGAGACTTTGATTAGAGACACAAAATTGCCTCAAAGAGGTGGTTGAGAGGCAGTGTGATTTATGTCCAGGTTAGGAGCTGAGACAGAAATCTATCATAATGCAAGATGGAAGTCTGGGTGATTAAAAAGGAGAAATAAATGATATAAAAGGTCATATAGAGAGATGGGGGTGGAGATATTTCTCTACCAAAGGAGGTGTTAAGCACTCCTTCCCTCCATTAGCCTGCAGGTCACCCTTGGGCAAGGTGTAGCACCTGCTTAGCCCCTGATCAGGGTCATGTGAAGCCGCGGGAGCAGGTTGTGAATGGTCGTATGAGCATCTGGTGCATATCACAAGTGCTGATTATGCGACCATTGACACTGGGCAGACAATCTCTGAAGAGAATTGAAAATGGCTGTGGTCACCCTTCTTGAAAAGACACTGCCCAGAAGAAGGAAGTGGCAAATCAATTCTGTAGAAAGGATTGCCAAGAACAATCATGGTCGAGACCATGATTGCCTGTGTCGTAAAAGACAGCCCAAAATGATGGTAGTGTTACATTTTCCAGTTTGAGATGATATAGTCAAAATGTTTGAACTTGTAATAATCCGTGAATGTTATATCCTAGGTGCCATACAACACAGCAGATAATGATGATGATGAGAAGGTCAGTGCAAACATACTTTCCAGGATCCACTGATAGCAATGATAATTACAAACACAGATTGACACAATAAATACACTGTGAAGACTGGAGATTTCTTAGTGAATAACCTTCTGCTTGAAAGATTTATCTGTTGAGCAAGTGAACCGCACTTCTTTCAACTATTTTTAAAACTAATTTTTACTCAGAACTGACTGATAATGTAGCTTTTGGAGTGTCCATTTTCCGAAAAGACCTTTGTCTTCAGGCTTCTTTTCTCTCGCTGTACAGCCTGTGTTTCCCCTGTCTTAATCCATATTTTTCATTTATTTTGCCTTATTTTCAAGTCTTTGTAAAGTGTACATTTCTCCTTCTATTCCCAGGCTGTTATCACAGCCTAAGGCCATGTCTTATGATAGAAAATGTTACAATACGGCAACTATTTTCTCTAGTTTACAGAAAAGTTTTGTTGTTAATTATTTGCCACAGAATTAGAACTGAACTTGATCTGCTCCTAAATGCTTCTCTTTGCGTGGCCATTCCAATCAAAGCTGATTCAGTCGCTTTCAGCCGTTGATAGAACATACAACATCGAACATTCAGGACAGGACCAGGCCCTTTGGCTCACAATATTGTGATGAACTGATTAAATTAGTCATCAAATGGCTAACTAAATTAAACCCTAACACGAGAAAATCAGCAGATGCTGGAAATCCAAAGCAACTCGCACAAAATGCTGGAGGAACTCATCAGCCCAGGGAGCATCGTTGGATGTGAATGAACAGTCGATGGCTCAGGTCAAGACCCTTCTTCAGGACTGAAAAGGAAGGGGGATCTTGCCAGAATCATTCATTTTACATGCTATGCCTGTGACCACATTGATTTTTCTGGTCACATTTGCAGATGACACAAAGGTTGGTGGTGGTGTGGATAGTGCAGGCAGTGGTCATAGGTTATTTTGGGATATTGATAGGATGCAGACCTGAGCTGAGAAATGACAGTTGGAGTTCAGTCTGGAGAATGATGAAGAGGTACATTTTTGCAGATTAAAACCAAAGAGGGAGTATGAGGTTAATGGCAGGTTTCTTGGCTGTGTGGAGGAACATAGGTATCTTGAGGTCCAAGTCTGTAAATCCCTCAAAGTTGTTGTGCACTTTGCTTGGGTGGGTAGGAAGGCTTTTGGTGTGTTGACTGTCATTAGTCTGGGGATTGAGTTCAATAGTAATGAGGTAAGGTTGCAGCTCTATAAGACTCTGGTTAGACCACACTTAACTGTGTTCAATTCTGGTTACCTTAAAAGAAAGATGTGGAAGCTTTAGAGAAGGTACAGAGGAGATTTACCAGGAAGCTGCCTGAATTGAGAACGTGCCTTATGAGAAAAAGTTGAGTGAGCTTGGGTTTGTCCGTTTGGAGTGAAGGACGATAAGAAGTGACTTGATAGAGGTGTACATAATGATAAGAGGGTTAGATTGAGTGGATAGCTAGTGCTTTTTACTAGGGCAGCAATGGTGAGCACCAAAGGACACACTATTAGGGTGTGCAAATGAGGGGAAATGTCCGATTTCGTTGTTTTCCTAGACAGAGAATGTTGGTGCCTGGAACGCACTGCCAATGGTAGCGGTAGTGTTTCTTACATAAGGGACATTTAAGGGTAGATAGGAGCATGTACTATGATCAGTTTCACAACAATGGCGACAGAGTTAACTAGCCACTGGAAAGAACCATGAGGTGGCTGGAGAGAGTTTATCAGAGGTGTGGGGAAAACTTTTACATGCAATGCTAGTGGGGTAATGGGCTTTTCTGTGAACTGGTACAGTCACAAATAGAAACAAATAGAAGCATATTGATCTGCTGTACAGTACCTTTGGAAAAGCAAATGACCTGGTGCAGGACTTTGAGCAGTAAGAAACATAATCAATAACACATGCACAAACTGAAATGAATCAAGTAAAATATAATTTCCTTCAGGTGGCAATTGAACCTTCCCATTTACTTCAGCGAAGCCGCTGGCACAGGTTGATAGGCAGGCATAATGGAAGATTCCACTGCCAGCTGAAGCCAGGAATTCATAACTACCGTGAAAAAATGTAGATCAATGCAACAGAAGTGCTGATTCCTAGGCAGATGTTCTGCTTCGCTGTGTTTCAGCAGGCTAGTCAAGCAAGGTCATTACCTTATCTCTCCCTAGAGGCCACTCAATGGAGGTCACGGGGTAAGAAATACATAGAGTTTTTTTTCAAAGGTGAAAGCAGAGATCTTATTTACATTTAATGGAGGTTAACTACGATGATCTTATTGCCCCAGCTGCTCTGTTTTCCTTAATTCACTGATGGCCTCTCTTTTTGTTTGACATCACCTTACACCTCGTCCTTCTGATTACTAAATCACCACTGGGGAAAAAATACTTTATTCACTCAGACTCTTCATGAGTTTGAATAGCTCTGTTCAATCTATTAAAATACAATGTTCTCAGGACATCAGTCTGAAGCCAAGTTTAACAATAAAATGCTTCGCTTTCAGACACTTAGAATCATAGAAAAATACAACACAGAAACAGGCCTTTCAGACCATCTAATCCATGCTGAAACCATTTAAATGGCCTACTCCCATCGATCGGCACAGGGACCAGAGTCCTCCGTAACCCTACAATCCATGTACCTATCCATAACATGATTTAAACTTTGAAATTGAGCTTGCATGCACTACTTGTGCTGGCAGCTTATTCCACACTCTCATGACCTTTCGAATGAAGAAGTTTCCCTTCATGTTCCCCTTAAACTTTTCACCAGTTACCCTTAACCCATGACCTCTGGTTGTATTCCCAGCCAACCTCAGTGGAAAAAGCGTGCTTCCATTTTCCCTACCTACGCTCCTCGTAAATTTGTATACCTCTATCAAATCTCCCCTCAATCTTCAAGATTCCAAGGAATAAACTCCGAACCTATCCAATCTTTCCTTATAACTCATGTCCAGCAACATCCTTATAAATTTTCTCTGCATTCTTTCAACCTTATTTACATCTTTCCTGTAGGTCGGTGACCAAAACTGCACACAATACGCCAAGTTAGACCTCAACAACATCTTATATAACTTCAACGTAACATCCCATCTCCTGAACTCAACTTTGATTTATGAAGGCCAATATGCCAAAAGCTTTCTTAATGACCCTCATTGCTTGTGATGTCACTTTCAACAAATTATGTACCTGTATTCCCATTTCCCTTTGTTCTACCACACACCTCAGTGCTCTGCTGTTCATTGTATAAGACCTACCTTGGTTAGTCCCACCAAAGTGTAACACCTTGTACTTGTCTGCATCTTCTATTTTTTAGCCTATTTTTCCAAGTAGTCCAGATCCCACCCCAACCCATTACAGCCTTCCTCATTTTCCAGTACACCCCCAATCTTGGTGTCATCCACACATTAGCTGATCCAATTAACTACATTATCATCCAGATCGTCGATATGGATGGCAAGCAACAATGGACCCAGCAGTGATCCCTGCAACAGTCCACTGGCCACTGGCCTCTAGACAGAGAGGCAACCATCTACCACGACTCCCTGGCTTCTCCCACAAAGTCAATATCTAATCTAATTCACTACCTCATCTCAAATACCGAGAACAATTTACATTGAGACTCAGCCCATTAATAAAGTCACCATTTATAGGCCTTACTTGATTTATTAAGGTTGTTATAGCCGGGGTGGTAATGGGAACAAGCTCCCACTAACGACTAAAAGCGCATGATAGCCTCTGACAACCAAGTCCAGCTCCTGGCCTCCACATCTGGCTTAGAATTGGCAGAACCATTTCTACTGGCAGGAGATGGGCAGATGAAATTCGCCAGTTGGCAGCTCATCTAGGAAAAGGAAAAGTCTGATCTCAAACCTCCACTGCCTTGTGGCTATACCCACTCATGGGGAAGGCATCAGGAGCAAAACCCCAGGAACAAAACCCAGGTCTGGAGACCCTAAGGCAGTCGTCCTACGTTGAATTCAACTCTGACTGGCAACATTTGCAATGCTGTTGGTGTCAAACTGTAGCAGCATTTGCCATACTTTGGGTTTATCAGATGCGTGGAGAGAGGGAGCTTGCTACATGTGCTATAGCTTGCTCTCCATATTTTACTGCCCTGGCTTGCGTATCTAGAAAGTTAGGATGCAACATCCATGGCCAACTCTGACCAATGCAGGCCTCCATGGACATTACTACCTTATTACAATGTGACATAATGAGAGTCACAACTTTTAACAAAGTTGAAACAAAACAGTATTTGCATCCCAGGCATTGATTCCATAACTTTATAGATCAGAATACAATTTATTCTGCAAACAACTTTGAGTAGTTTTGCTAAGTCATTCAAAGTTATACAACTATGAAAGAGCTATTTAGTTTCCTATAATCAATTAAGAATTCTCTTTCAAATAAATTTTAATTATTTCATTGAAGATATGAAGATATTACCAATATTAATCTATAGGTCCTCTCAGGTGAAATAACAACACTTCGTATTCCAGGAGCAAACACGAGGAAATCTGCAGATGCTGGAAATTCAAACAACACACACAAAATGCTGGTGGAACACAGCAGGCCAGGCAGCATCTATAAGGAGAAGCACTGTCAAAGTTTCGGGCCGAGACCCTTCGTCAGGACTAACTGAAAGGAAAGATACTAAGAGATTTGAAAGTAGTGGGGGGAGGGGGAAATGTGAAATGATAGGAGAAGACCGGAGGGGGTGGGATGAAGCTAAGAGATGGAAAGGTGATTGGCGAAAGTGATACAAAGCTGGAGAAGGGAAAGGATCATGGGACTGGAAGCCTCTGGAGAAAGAAAGGGGGAGGGGAGCACTAGAGGGAGATGGAGAACAGGCAAACAACTAAATATGTCAGGGATGGGGTAAGAAGGGGAGGAGGGGCATTAACGGAAGTTAGAGAAGTCAATGTTCATGCCACCAGGCTGGAGGCTACCCAGCCGGTATATAAGGTGTTGTTCCTTCAACAGGAGTGTGGCTTCATCTTGACAGTAGAGGAGGCCATTGATAGACATATCAGAATGGGAATGGGACATGGAATTAAAATTTGTGGCCATTGGGAGATCCTGCTTTCGCTGGCGGACCGAACGTAGGTGTTCAGCAAAACGGTCTCCCAGTCTGTGTCGGGTCTCAGCAATGTATAAAAGGCCACACCGGGACTTCATATTCCATCTGGGTAGCCTCCAATGTGAATAGCATGAACATCAATTTATCTAACTTTCGATAATTTTTCTTTGAGAGTTTGGTGATGGTCAGAATCAACTCCTTCCTAAAAAAGAACTTGGACCTCTGCAATTTGCCTATCATAATAGGTCCACAGTGGATGCAACTGCACTTTGCCTTGGATCATCTGGACAATAATAATATCAATGTCAGACTGCTGTTTATTAACTATAGCCATTCAACACAATCATACCCTCAGTTCTCATCAACTAACTCCAAAACCTGGGCCTCTGTACTTTCTTCTGCAATTGGATCCTTGACTTCCTCAGCAGAAGACCAGAGAGTGTGCAGTTCAGAAATAGTGTCTCCTTCTTATTGACAATCAACACTGATGTATTGCAAGGGTGTGTGCTTAGCCCACTGCTCTACACTCTACACCCATGATTGTGTAGAGAGACACAGCTCAAATGTCATCTATAAATTTGCTGATGACACAACTATTTTTGGCAGAATTTCAAATGGTGACAAGGAAATGTACAGAAGTAAGATAGATCAACTGGTTCAGTTGATTTACAGCAACAACCTTGTCTTCAACAGCAGTAAGACCAAAGAATTGACTTTGGACTTCAGGAAGCAGAAGTCGAGGGAACACACACCAATCCTCATCGAGAGATCAGAAGTGGAAAGTGAAGTAATTTTAAGTTCCTGGGTGTCAACATCTCTGAGGATTTATCCTGGTCCCAACATATTGATGCAGTTACAAAGAAGGCACCACAGCAGTTATATTTCATTAGGAATTTTTGGAAACTTTAGAATGTCACCAATGGCTGTGCAATGGAGAGGATTCTAACTGGTTGCATTACCATCTGGTATGGAGGGGCCACTGCACAGAATCAGAAAAAGCTGTAGAAGATTGTAAACTTAGCAAACTCCATCATGGAAACTAGCCTCCCCAGCACTGATAGCAGCTTCAAAAGGCGGCATCCATTGTGAAGGGCCCCCATCATCCAGGACACGCAATCTTCCCATTGCTACCATCAAGAAGAAGTTACAGGAGCCAGAAGATATACTGAATGTCTTGGAAGCAGTTTCTTCCCCTCTGATATCAGATTTATGAATGGACAACAAACCCATGAACCCAGTATTTATTCGTCTCTTTTTGCTGTAAAATTTGCTTTTTATTCTTTCTTACTCATCTTCTAATATTTTTATCTGTGTTAATATGTTTCTGCCTTTGCACAAAGCTAGTGATCCAATCATCAACATTAAGTGCCATGTTGTATGACATAGGCAAACATGTTTTTTTATGAGCATGAATGCTCTTGGCAAATTTTTCACAGTGTGGTTTGCCATTGCCTTCTCTTGGGCAGTGTCTTTACAAGATGGGTGACCCCAGGCATTATCGATGCTCAAGCAAGAGAAAATCTGCAGATGCTGGAAATCAAAGTATATACATGAAATGCTGGAGAAACTCAGCAGACCAGGCAGCTTCTAGGGAAAAGAATGATAATCGATATTTTGGGCCAAGACCCTTCATCAATCCTGATGAAGAGTCTCAGCCTCCAACGTTGATTATTTTCTATTTTCCATAGATGCTGCCTGGCCTGCTGAGTTCAACTGTCAATACTCTTCAGAGATTGCCTGCCTGGCGTCATTGGTCACATCACCTGGACTTGTGATACGCACCAGCTGCTCATACGACCATTCACCACCTGCTCTCCATGGCTTCCGATGACCCTGATCAGGTGGATAAGCAGGTGCTACACCTTGCCTAAGGGTGACCTGCAGGTTAGTGGATGGAAGGAGCACCTTACACTGCGTTTGGTAGAGACGTATCTCAATTCTGTCAGCCAAAGCGATCCTATAGAAGAAGCAAGCAGGATTCAGATAAATGGTTTTATCCCACCTCTTATTATGTATCTTTAGTATTTACAGTACTATGCAAAAGTCCAAGGTGTGCTTATATATATAGTTAAGGAGCATTAGACTGTACTGTACCTATCAACATGGAGTGGAGATAGTGTTTGTCTACCTGGCATGATCAAAGGATGTTGGGATTGGCAAGAGTGGAGCGCTATGAGAGGGGCATGGAACAGATGGCAGAGGAGGAGTGCCAGGTGAGGGGTCGGCACGGGTGCAGACACACCCAGCCCAGGGACATGAGGCGAGGGCATTTGATTTCAAACAATTGGTTTATTGATCATTTCAGGATGTCTCTCTGGTGCTTCCTGCTCCCTTCAACCAAGTGAGAAAGTGCAAAGGAGATTTACCAGGACGCTGCCTGGGATTAGAGAGCATGTCTTGTGAGGAAAGGTTGAGGTTGTGAGAAAAGCTTTTCTCTCTGAAACTAAAGAGGATGCGAGGTGACTTGATAGAGATGGACAAAATGACAAGAAGCTCAGATCGAATGGTCAGTCAGAGATATTTTCTCAGGGCAGAGATGGCTCATATGAGGAAGCATAATTTTAAGGTGATTGTAGGGAATCAGAAGTGGGTTTTTACATAGAGAATGATGGGGGTGTGGAATGCATCGCCAGGGACAGTGGTAGAGACAGATACATTTGGGTCATTTAAGAAATCTTAGTTGGGCACATGTATAATAAGGTTCACGTAGGAGGGAAGGATTAGATTGATCTTAGAGTAGGTTTAAAGGTCTGCACAGCATCGTGGGCTGAAGGTCTGTACTGTGCTGTAATATTATTTGTTCAAGTTTCCAATAAAACAATGAAACATTTATTTATATGCTAATCATAAAATACAGGTCAGAGAAGCCATCTTGAAACTGAACAACTTGGTCAGATCGCATGAAGAACCATCAGTCTTTTGTTAACGACACAAAAGACATTGTAAAGAAGAGAGTCATGAATGATCACAAAGGTCAGAACGAGATAAAAAGGAAAGATTAAGAAAATTTGGATATTCAGGCACTGAGAGGACACCTTGTACTGTATATAAATATGCAAGGTAGTTAACATCATGAAAAATGAAATTCAGGAAATTAAAATAACTTGCTTAATTGAGAAAAGCTGGTAGAAAGATATTTGTGAAGTCATTATCATGGAATTAAACTCCACATGGAACACCAATTGTTTCAAATTACTCAGGCATTGCAGAACCAACAGACTGCAGTCATGCTCAGGGTAAGCAGGGTGGAGTTGGAGATGAGATTTCCTATAGCGAGAGAGTCTATGACCAGAGCTTGATAAATTCTTGATTAGTCAGGGCATGAAGGGATGTGGGGAGAAGGCAGGAGATTGGGGCTGAAAGATAAATGAATCAACCATCAATAAATGGCGGAGCAGACTCAGTTCACCAAATCATAGAACAGAGAAATCTACAGCACATTACAGGCCCTTCCGCCCACAATGTTGTGCCAACCATGTAACCTACTCTAGAAACTGCCTAGAATTACCCTACAGCATAGCCCTCTATTTTTCTAAGTTCCATACACCTAAGAGCCTCTTAAAAGACCCTATTGTATCCACCTCTACCACTGTCGTTGGCAGTGCATTCCACACACCCATCTCTCTCTGTAAAAAAACTGACACCTCCCTCGTACCTACTTCCAAGCACCTTAAAATGCTCCCCCCTCGTTTTAGCTATTTCAGCCCTGGGAAAAAGCCTCTGGCTATCTACATGATCAATGCCTCTCATCATCTTATACACCTCTATCAAGTCACCTCTCATCCTTCATCGCTCCAAGGAGAAAAAGGCTAAGTTCACTCAAATTATTCTCATAAGGCATGTTCTCAAATCCAGACATCATCCTGGTAAATCTCTTATGTACTCTCTTTGTAATATCCATATCATTCCGGTAGCGGGGTAACCAGAACTGAACACAGTACTCAAAGTAGGGTCTAACTAAGGTCATATATAGCTATAACATTACCTCCCGACTCTTGAACTCAATCCCATAGTTGATGAAGGCCATCAAACCATACACCTTCTTAACAACACTGTCAACTTGTGGAGCACTTCACACTGGCAAGAATCTTGCCATTAAAATTATATTCTGTCTTCAAGTTTGACATTCCAAAATGTAACTCTTCACACTTATCTGGGTTGAACTCCAACTGCCACTTCTCAGCCCAGTTATCGATGTCCTGCTGCAGCCTCTGACACCCTTCCAGACTATCCACAACACCCGAACTTTTGTGTCATCAGCCAACTTACTAACCCACCCTTCCACTTCCTCATCCAGGTTATTTATAAAAATCACAAAGAGGAGGGGTCCCAGAACAGATCCTTGCAAAACACTATGTCCTAATACTGCTCCTATATCTGATGGTCAATAATTAGGGTCTAATTATAACCAATTTTCAAAAATCACAGCTAAATCAATGCTGGAAGTTATAAGGATATAAACTAAATCACTTCCAGGTTTGTGTTGCAACACTTGATCATGAATATTGATGTATAAAGCCATTAAAAGTTTACTTTAATGTCTTCTAAAACACCGAACATGCTCTGCTTCTAGATACTATGGCAAACTAGATATTATTGAGTCTGCAGTATAAACATAGGATATTATTTCCTTTTTAGCAAGTTGAAATAAATGCCAACTTCAATACAAAATCATTGAAAAAAAACACCCATCACTTCTGTCATTCGATTAGTGACAATTGACCAAAGCCCACTGCACTTTCTCTTCTTTTGTCCCACCTTAATTGACAGATAGAATATTGAACAGTACAGCACAGAAACAGGTCATTCAGCCCAGAATGTCATGCTGAACCAGCTAAAAAGCAAATCAAAAACACCCAAACACTAATCTCTTCTACCTACACCATGTCCGTATCTCTCCATCTTTCTTAGATCCATTTGCCGATCCAAACATCTCTTAAAAAGCCTCTAGTGTATTTGCCTCAACCATCATACCAGGAGGCACATTCCAAGCATCCATGATTCCGGAGTAAAAAACTGACCCCTCACATCCCCCCTTGAATCTACCCGCTCTCACCTTCAATACATGCCCTCTGGTATCAGACATTTCAACCCTGTGAAATGAATACTCCCTATCCATGCCTCTGATTTTGAATCTCATAAAATGACATTTAAATCAGATCTGTAAATTTCCTTTCATCCAGCATTTACCGGTTATTTGAATAGTTATTTTAAATTTACAACACTTGGAATGTATTTCTGCTAATCACTCAGTTACGGCCTGATCAAAATTTGAGAAAATATCTCTTAGCTCACGAGAGGGAACAGCTACTCCCTCTCAAAAGAATATTCAGCAAATAATGGCAAGGAACACACACATTTTTTTTGTAATAGATTTACACGAGGAATCTACCTGAATATAAATGACATTATAGTACTGAGTTATTAAAAATCTGAGTACATTTATTGTCGGTATATGTATGCAGCATACAACCCTGAGGTTTGTCCTCCCACAGTCACAAAATACCATGGAACCTGTTCAAAGAAAGCATCAAAACCCCAACGTGCAAACAAAGAGAACAAATTGCACAAATGGCAAAAGAACACATAGAATATAAACTTCAAACTACAGAGTCCTTGGAACAGTCAAGGAATTTTAGTTTAGTTCAGGTCAGATCAATTTATCACTGTGTCATTTGGTGACTGCAGCCAGTCCACCCCAACCAAATTGTACATGATAGCAATAAAAAAGGAGTAATCAGAAGCTGTGAACACATGAACTACAGAGTCCAATCCAGAAGCTGCATCACTATTAAGGGACATTATTAAGTAAGTTATTAAGGGAAATTTTACTAGAACATGATATATCCATGTACACATATTAGCAGGTTGATAGTAACAGGTGTATATCATACAATCCAAATTTAAATGATGTCATTGGAGAGAACATTAATATTACATTAACTTTCTATGTCATTTGCAAGCTATCAATGTGACATTATTTAGTTTTATGTGTTACACTAACTAAGCAAGGCTTTGTGGAATTAACTGTTGCAGAACAAGAGATAAGAACACCGACACCTAAAGGAAAAAAGAATAGACAGTCCTTCAGTACCACTTCTGAATCTAAAAAAAGGTGAAAATGATTTATGTATCGCCACCCAAAACTTTTTCAGCTAAGGTTGCTATCCAGAATCTGGCATTAATTGCCCCTTAGCCTCTACGTATTTGATCAATTGAAATCCCTTAACCTGAGCTTTAGAGCATCCAGCAATCTGATCTTCAGTTCACTGATGATTGTCTCCACTGCATTTTGTGCTCCCTATAGCATTGCAATCCTTTTCTGCTCCACCATCTCTAGATACTTAAGAGCAGACTACGCGAAACACTAAAGACAAGAGATTCTGCAGACTCTGGAAATCATGAGTAACACATACAAAATGCTGGAGGAACTCAACAGGTCAATCTGTACCAATGAAGAGGAGTCAACAGCTGACATTTCAGACTGAGGTCCTTCATCAGAGCTGGAAAGTAAAGGGGTAGAAGCCAGGATAAGCAGGCAGAGCAAGTAGGAGATTTACAAATTGTTAGGTGATAGGTGAGACCATGTAATGGGGAAGATGGGTGGTTAGGGAAAGGGGAATGATGTAAGAGGCTGACTGGAGATAGGTATAACAAGTAAAGGGCTGAAGAACAAGGGGTCTACTAGGAGAGGACAGAGGACCATGGGGAAAGAGGAGGAAAAAAAACCACAGGGAGGAAATGGGCAGGTTATAAGAGAGGAGACGAATAGAGGTGTGAGGGAAACCATATTGGGGAATGGAAAAGGATATAAAGTGGTAGGGGAAAAGAAGGGGCTAGTAATTTCCATAATTTACAGAAATCGATGTTTATGTCATCAGGTTGGAAGCTGTCTAGTTGAAATGAGCTCCTCCAAACTGTGTTTGGTCTTATTGGAGGTCATGAACTGACATACCTGTTTGGGAATGGGAAATTCACCGGGAAATGGATGGCCGCCAGGAAATTCTGCTTTTTGCGGTGGACAGATTTTGCTTCCTCCCCCACCTTCTTATCCGGTATTTTGCGGGCCTGATGAAGGGTCTCAGCCGAAATCATTGGCTGTATATTCCCGTCCATGGATGCTGTCTGACTTGCTGAGTTCCTCCAGCATTTTGTTTATGCCATGTGAAGCACTCAGTTTATTTACAAATAAAACTTGGCGAAAAGAGCAGAGTTCATTTAAGATGGATCCCTATTATCCCACAAGAAGCAGGAACATTTGTTTTGATCTTACAAAGAAAATGTAGCCCTCTAACAATTCAAGAAAGGATATATTAAAGTCTGCTAAAGATAAGGATATTTATCTCTCAGGAGGAGGTAGATGCATCCTAAATAATCCTTAGTTCATTCAACAACTGAGCTCTGCTTACAAATCTTATCTCCTTTCGTTAGCATATTGTTAATGGCACAGATGATTTAATAATGAATCTACTTTGTGTTTATACTTTGTTGATTTTTTGCCAAACATCACCAGCTAATTTGCTAAAACTAATAAAAATAAGGCAATAGTTACCTCAAAATATGAAACAAAATAGTTCTACTTTAAATGTCATTTTTTTAGATGGTGGCATGCTCGTAAGCAGTGGCCTCTCCAGGTCAAACTAAGATATTTTTATCCTTTTACTTTTTTGTCTTTTTTTCACAATTGAAGGACACTGATGGACATTAAGAGTTTCAGGTACTACAGGTCTACCCCATCAGCGAGTGGAGGAGCTGGATTTGGATGATGTCACTGCTTGCTCTAGAAAGGCAACAGATTTGCTGCATAAAGCCAGTGTGCAGCCTAACAGCGCGTGACCTTCTGTCGCTTTTCTTGTGATCTCAAGATGCTGTTGGACATTGTTAATGCGAAATGCTGCAAGCCGGATTCACTGACATTAATGAATGACCGGGGCAGAAGGCAGAGGGAGCTGTGTGGCCTTGGTCATGGCGAGCGCTGGGCCTTAAACCCTGGTGTCGACACTTTACAGCTGCCTGTTGCCTCTTTACACAGAGGTGTCAGAGTCAGTGCGTTCCACTGGAGTTGGTGTGGTGCTGCATCCGAACTGCACTGGAGGCAGGCCGGTCCCACCAGTGCTGCTCTCCAATGTTCGCTCAGTGGAAGACAAGATGGATAGTGTGCATTCATTCATCTGCTAAGACTTGTTCCTGCTGACAGAATCAATGCACCTTTACTCCACAGTACATGCCTCTTAGGGACTTGGGCTATATTATATTTTTCTATATGACTGTATGTTTACTGCTATCTTATATTTGGTATACGTGCTTTGTGCTCTGTATTACTGTTGGTACTAGGCTTGCACCTTGGCCCTGGAGGAACGCTGTTTCGTTTAGCTGTATTCATGGGTATTCATGTATGGTTGATGATAATTAAATTTGAACTTGAACTTAAATTGAATTATTCATAAGAGTAATGAATCAAATCTACTTTACTTGTGGAATTTCCAAATTCAAGTTTGTTCTCAAGTAAAGTAATTCATAAAGAGTACTGATTGGTGCCCTGGGATTATACTTTAGTTCATTATAATAGCACACAAAGTTGAAAATGGCTATTTTGAGCACAAATCACATTATTTGCTCTCAACGTGCCCAAAGGGCGTACTTTATATTCATAAAGTTGAAGCAAATCTTCAGTTTAACAATTCAGATTTATAATATATAAATGCTTGAGCCTTTATTAACAGAGAGCTTGAGCAATAATCGTCTATGAAAACCAAACGAGTCACAATGCATCTATTTGCAGAAACTTAATTGAGGTGTAAAATGAACACCACTGGTGATGGTTATTGTCCTTATAATACTGCCTGAATGCATTCATAGAACAGTGCAACTCATAAAGTCTGCACAAACCATAATGTCAAATTGCACTAATGTCATCTGCCTGCACATGGCCTATAATACTCAATCTCCTGTCTGTTCATGTGTCTGTCTAAATGTCGCTCAAACAGCACCATCAGATTCACTTGTGCCACCATTCCTGGCAGCGCATTCTGGGCACATGCCATTCTCTGTGTGTGACAAACATGCCTTGCCAATCTCCTTTAGATTCTTGCTAACTCACTTAGCTATTCCACTCTGACTCAGCCTCAAAATACAAGGACACCCCTTAAGAACAGAGAGGCAGAGGAAATTCTCTAGCCAGAGAGTGGTGAATCATTGCAACAGACGGCTGTGGAAGCCAAGTAATTGGATATATTTAAAGTGAAGTTTGACAGGTTCTTGCTAGAAGGACATCAAAGATTAAGGAGAGGGGACAGGAGAATGGAGAAGGAAAATAAATCAGCCATGATCGAATGACAAAGCAGACTCGATGAGCTGAATAGCCTAATTCTATCCTGTGCCGTACTGTCATATGGGTAGAAGATCTAATATTTAAACTATGTTTATTTTTAAACTGTTTGCTGCAAGCATGCATCCCATAAGCCTTCTTTACCACCCTTTCCACTTGTAATGTCACTTTTAGGAAACTTATAGACTTGGACATCAAATTTCCTCTGCACATCAATGCTGTGAAGTGTCCTGCCATTTACTATATATTTTCCTCCTATAGAAGACTTCAGAAAGGGCAACACATCACGCTTAACTGGATGAAACTTCAGCTTCCATTTCTCTGTCCAAATTTCCAACTGATCTATATCCATCTGTGTTCTTTGACAACCTTCTTCGCAAGCTACAATCCACCAATTTGCATGTCATCTGCAAACTTACTAATCAGATGAATTTTTACCAACTCACTGTGGATCTCATGTGACTTAATACTCTTGAGAAGCTGACAATTAGGGATTTTGCTAAATGATTTACTGATGGTCTGTTCAGACTGGGGGTTCCCAAACTTTTTTTTAATACCCTGGCTAGACCATTCAAATTCATTAACTATTTTTGTCACTTTCTCAGAAAATACAAACATATTTGTGAGACAGGGATCCCAGCACAAGGTTCAAAGTAAGTTTGTTACCTCAGTGTATATATATATTTTTGTTTTTACAGGCATATTCAGGAAAAAAAATACGATAAAGTAAATGAATAATTATATATAAACAAAGACTGACCAACAACCAATGTGCAAAAGAAGACAAACTGTGCGAATATAGAAATACTGAGAATATGAGTTGTAAAGACCTTTCAAAGAGAGTCTGTTGGTCATAGAATCATTTCAGAGTATTGTTCAATGAAGTAATCCATGACAGCTCAGGAACTTTGTTAATGTAGGACGAGAAATGTTCCTGGACCTGCTGGTCTGGGACCAAAGGCTTCTCTACCTCATATCTGATGCTAGTTGTGAAAAGAGGCATGGTCTGGATGGTGGGAGCTTTTAATATTGGATGTTGTGAACACCACACTGATTAACCTTAGTAGGCCTATGCTTTTCCAAATGCAAGTAATTCTTGTCAACAAGATCAGTACTGCAAAGAAACAGGCATTTGATGTCCATGATGTTGTACCTAACTAAATAAACTTGCAATTAAATGCCTAATTAAACTGCCTACATGATTGCATACGTCTCTATTTTCTGTATTTTCATGTGGCTAAAGATCATACAGGAATTTAAGAGTCTCTTAAATGTGTCTATCATATTTGCCTCCACTACCAACCCTGGCAGCGTATTCCAGGCATCCACCACACTCTAGATTTAAAAAAAACTAGCCTCACACATCTCCTCAGAATTTAACACCTTTCACCATATATACAACCTCTCTAGTATTTCAACCCTGTTAAAGAAAAAGAATATGACTGTCTGTTCTATCCACCTTGTATCTTTGAAAATAGCCAACATTTCTTCCTCCTTACATTGATACACCCGAGAATATCAGCAAATCCCTGCTTAATCTCACCATTATTGATATCCTTCTATTTTGGTGCACACGTATGCTTTGAGAATATCAACTACTTCCTCTGGCTCTGAGAATAAACTTCCTTCTTTGTCCTTGAGCGGATCTAGTTTTCTTAGCTACCCTGTTGTTTTCAATATATGCAACAAAATGCCTTGGGGTTCTCCTTAATGCTATTTGCCAAGGACATTACACAGTCATTTTTAGCTGTTGTAATTTATTGCTCAAGTTCTTTCCTGTTTCCTTTATGTTTCTCAAATGCCTTGTCTGATTTTAGTTTCCTAAGTTTTATATATGTTCTTTTTCCTTTTCAATTAAGCTTGCAATATCTCTTCTCATCCAAGGGTCTTGAACCTTGACATTCTTTTCTTGCATCCTCACAAAAACATGATGGTCCTGAGCTTTAAGCAACAAGACTTTAAAATGCACCTAGGTGACAGGTGCGGATTTATCATCAATCATTTGCTCCCAATCAACTTCCTCCAGTTTCTGCCTAAAAACGTAATTAGCCTTCCTCCAATGCAGCAAGACTGGCACTCAAGGGCCAGTCTGATTATAATTATCGTGAAACTTGAGTCATTAAGGCCATTGTCCCCAAAATTCTCTGTCACAGAAACATTATTCATCCAGTCAGGCCCGTTTCCCAATATGAGGTCCACTGTTGTCCCATTCCTACTAGGACAATCTACATCTTCTTTAAAATCCACTTGGATGCACTTCACAATTCAGAATCAATGATTCCAAGCATTCTTAGCATCTTCTGATTTTGCTACCAGATCATCTAAAATTTGTGGCCACAGTTATGCACTTTGAGGTAGCTTGTTTGAATTTAATTGTGTAAGCAAAGGAAAAGACATCTAAGAAACATTTTCATTGATAGAGGGTCCATTTCAAAACTTCATTCTTTCACAAGCACAAGAGATTCTATAGATGCTGTAAATCCAGAGTAACATGGACAAAATGATGGAAGAACTTAGTAGCTCAGGCAGCACCTATGGAGGGGAATAAAGTGCTAACTTTTTGGTCTGAGATCCTTCAACAACCATATTTTCTGATACTTCATTAAAACTGAGTTTTAACTTAATTATTTTTAATTGGTGGCATCCGTCGATCTCGCGAGACCATGGATCTGCGCCTGGAGTTTTCAGGGTGCAGGCCTGTGCAGGATTGTATGGGAGACCGGCAGATGCCCAAGCTGCAGGCTTTCCCCTCTCCATGCCACCGATGTTGTCCAAGGGAAGGGCACTAGGACCCATGCAGCTTGGCACCAGTGACATTGCAGAGCAATGTGTTGTTAAGTGCCTTGCTCAAGGACACAAATAGGCTGCTTCAGCTGAGGCTCGAACCAGTGACCTTCAGGTTACTAGTCTGATGCCTTGCCCATTAGGCCACATGCCAACACAGTTATTTTTAATTACCTCTAATTAATTGAAACATCTTCAGAAGTCAGATTATTTTCCTTGATTATCGTTTCTGAAATTGTGTCTTTCATTCAGGTTAAACTGATCAGCCAGAAGTTACAGTATGTGGAATGTCATTACTGATGAAGCCATCACATTTGCCACTTTCCAAATTTCCAGCATGATTCAAATATCCAGAGATTCAAAAGATTGTGACAAGAACTCTGCACCCCCCACCTTCAACCAGATCCTTGACTAGAGGAGACTAGAGTCTGCGAGGATCTGATGTAGCACATCCTCACTGACCATCAACACAGACACACCACAAAGATGGGTGCTTCACCCACTGGTACACTCTTTACATCCATGACTGAAATACAATGTTGAAAAATGCAAGGATATGCACTTTGGTAGTAGAAATAAATGCGCAGACTGTTTTCTAAATGGGGAGAAAATCCAAGAATCTGAGGTGCAGAGGGACTTGGGAGTACCTGTGCAGAACACTCTGAAGGTTAACTTGCAGGCTGAGTCTGTGGTGAGGAAGGCAAGTGCCATGTTAGCTTTCGTTTCATGAGTCTAGAATACAAGAGCAAGGATGTGATGCTGAGGCTTTATAAGGTACTGATGAGGTCTCACCTTGAGTATTGTGAACTGCTTTGGGCCCCTCATTTTAGAAAAGATGTGCTGTCATTGGAGAGGGTCCAGAGGAGGTTCACAAGGATGATTCCAAGAATAAAAGGGTTATCATATGAGGAACGTTTGATGGCTCTGGGTCTGTGCTCACTGGAATTTAGAAGAATAAAGGGGGGATCTCATTGAAACCTTTCAAATGTTGAAAGGCCTAGACAGAATAGATGTGGTAAGGATGTTTCCCATGGTGGAGGAGTCAAGGACAAGAGGGCACAGTCCTTTCAAACAGAGATGCAGAGAAATTTATTTAGCCAAAGATTGGTGAATTTGTGGAGTTTGTTGCCACATGCTCCTGTAGAGGCCAGGTCATTGGATGCATTTGAGGCAGAGATTGATAGGTTCGTGATAGGCCATGGCATCGAAGGTTATGGGGAGAAGGCTGGGATCTGGAGTTGAGGAGGAGATAAAAAAAAAGAATCAACCATGATTGAATGGCGGAGCAGACTCAATGGGCCAGATGGCCTAATTTTGCTCCTATGTCTTATGGACTGTGTGTCTGGGCACAGCTCAGACATACGGTCTGTGAATCCATGAAAACTACCTCACTGCTTTGTTCCCTTTGTCCTATTTATTTATGGGCATATGACGCATATCACAAGCCCTGGTTATGAGACCACAGATCCAAGACAGACAATCTCTAAAGAGTATTAATAATGGCAGGGTCATCCGTCTTGTAAAGACGCTGCCCAGAAGAAGGCAATGGCAAACCACTTCTGTAGAAAAATTGGCCAAGAGCAATCAAGGTCATTAAAAGGCCATGATCATTAAAAGGCACATATGAATAAACATATTTATATATCTTTATATTTCTTAATGTAACTTAGAGTAATAGAAAAGTACAGCACAAAAACAGGACCTTCAGCTCATCCAGTCCATGCCACACCATTTAAATGCCCTACTCCCATTGACCTGCTCTGGGACTATAGCCTTCCATATCCCTACCGTCCATGTACCTATCCAAACTTCCCTTAAATGTTAAACCTGAGCTTGCATGCACCACTTGCACTGGCAGCTCATTCCACACTCTTACAACCCACCGAGTGAAGAGGTTTCACCTCATGTTCCCCTTCAACATTTCACCTCAATGCATGATCTCCAGTTGTAGACCCAACCAACCTCAACCTGTTTGCATTTACCCTATCTGTACCCCTCATAATGTTGTATACCTCAATCAAATCTCCCCTTAATCTTCGGCATTTCAAGGTTTCAATATAACTCAGAACCTCCAATACTTAAGTGTGACTTTTTTGAATGTATTGCACCATACCGCTGCAGCAAAACAACAAATTTCACAACACATGTTAGTGATACTAAACCTGATTTTGATTCAGCCATCTCCATCCCAACACTCTTTGGGAGCTTGGGATGTAAGCCTCCTATCACTCAAAGCATAAGCAGCCTTTTTCCATTCAATACTATCGTGATACCTTGCTGTCACTTGAATCAGAATCAGGTTTAATATCAGTGGCATATGTCATGAATTTTTAAAAATTTGTGGCAGCAGTACAATATAGAAAAAACTGAATTACAGTAAGTATATATATATATATGTATTTTATACAGTAAAATTAAGATTAAGTAGTGCAGAGGGCAAGAAGCTGTTCCTGAATTGCTTAAGAAGTGCCTTCCTGATGGTAACAGTGGGTGGTAGGGGAGCTTAATGATGGGCACCACCTTTTTGTGGCACTGCCCCTTGAAGATGACTTGGAGGCAACTCTCTAGCTTACTTCGATCCTGTACAGTTGCCCCCTACCCCCGCCACCATACCAAATTGTGTTGCAGCCATGCTCTCCACGGTAACATCTGTAGAAATTTCCAAGTGTCTTAGGTGATAAACCAAATCTCCTCAAACTCCTAATGAAATATAGCTGCTGTCTTGCCTTTTTAATAACTGCATCAATATGTTGGGACCAGGTTAGATCCTCAGACATTGACAGCCTGGAGCTTGAAATTGTATCCACTTTTCACTTCTGATACCTCTATGAGGATTGGTTTGTGTTCTCTCATCTCACCCTTGCGAAGTTGATGGTCTGTGGTTTTATTGATGTTGTGTGCAAGGTTGTTGATGTGACATCACTGAGTTAGTTGATATATCTTGCTTCTGTATACCCTCTTGTCATCATCTAAGATTCTGCCAACAATGGCTGCATCATCAGCAAGTTTAAAGATAGCAATTGAGTTATGCCTAGCCACAGTGTTGGGTATAGAGAGAGTAGAGCAGTGGGCTAAACACACATCCCTGAGGTGCACCAGTGTTGATCATTAGTGAAGTGAAGATACATTTACCTATTTGTTTTATTTCATTTGACCCGTCAGCAAAAAGTCTGGCCACATGAATATTGCAGGGGTGATCACAAAGTGCTGGTCAATTTATGCTTGATATAAATGTTGACTGAGAACATTGTTGGATGTTAGTTTGAGTCTGAATCTGCTAATTACATTGAGATTTATTAGATAAATAATATTTAAATACTTAATGCGACAATAATCTCATTTTCTTAATGATGAAAGCTCATTCTGTTTCCTAATCATAGTGAGTAAGCAATTGTAGACTATGATGTGTGAGCATAGATTACACTTCTATTGATGTAATTTTCAGCACATAATTATATGAAAAAATGTTTCTTCACAATCTTAAATGATTTTTTTTCACTACTCAATGTAATTTACTCAGTCAGTTCATAATCTTGACTAAAGACCGATTGCATTTTTGACATTGCATTAAGCAGACCAGACCAGATCATAAAATATTGCCTCATACATAAAGGCAATTTCCTGATATTAAAGAAGAAAACATATTTCTACAGTTAAATGTAGAAAGCTTATAACTACGTGGACTGAAATTGGAAAAGTGAAAATCAATTAGGATCCAGTACCATTGTAATTAAGAAATCAAAAAAATAACTGACTGTAAAGAGCAAACACAAGGAAATCTGCAGATGCTGGGAATTCAAACAACACACACAAAATACTGGCGGAACTCAGCAGGCCAGGCAGCATCTATCGGAAGAAACACTGTCGACGTTTCGGGCCGAGACCCTTTGTCAGGACTGGCGAATAACTGACTGTGTTCTTCAAAGCTCAATCTAGATAGAAGTATACAGTGTTATGAAGGGTATGAATAGAGTAAATGCAAGCAGGCTTTTTCCACTGGGGTTGGGTGAGACTACAACCAGAGGTCATGGGTTATGTGTGAAAGGTGAAAAGTTTAAGGGGAACATGAGGGGAAACTTCTTCACTTAGAAGGTTGTGAGAGTGTGGAACGAGCTGCCAGAACAAATGCCAGAACAGAACAGTTGTAAGCAAGCTCGATTTCAATGCTTAAGAGAAGTTTGGATAGGTACACGGAGAATAGGATTGTGAGGAACCATGGTCCAGGTGGAGCTTGAGGGGAGTAGCATTTTAAATGATTCAGCACAGACTTGATGGTCTGAAGGGCCTGTTTCTGTGCTTTGTTTTTCTATGACTTTATGAATCTATAACTTTTGTAAACAATGCAACAGCTTCTTTATTTCATTTGAACATAGTTAAGCACATGCAGATACCTACCCATGCATTTGAGACCATCTATTTCATACATATGGTACCAGGTGACCGTTGAATATCATTTTTTTATTGCTAAACTGCACTTACATATTCACCTTGCTTATGCTAAAATAGCATGCTGTGCCTTTAAGAGAAAACGGTGATGTCATTTTGCATGGGTGGAGTAGAACGAAGAGTTGCCATGTTCGAGAAAGGAAGATGTTCGAATGCTTTTCCCAGGTTTGGTGAAGAAAGGTGAATAATAGTTGATAATATCCATGTAAATTCACTTATACTTGTTTGTAAATCCAGAATATCAGTAATTTGATGTGTTTTACATGTGGATGCTTTAGATTTTCGCGGGTAAATTGATCAGTGCTGGATAGCCTGATTGTGAAGTTCCTTAATTGGCCTACTGGGTTAGTCTTTTTAGTAATTCATCTACAAGGCAATATATTGTAAAAGTTTGTTTGTTTTTCTTTATTATTTCATGATTCAAAGTGAACATAACAGAGTACTGTGAATGTGTTAATCTCTGTTCACGTAGTGTGAGCAAGGAGAACTTATTTCAAGGTCTAGCCTGTTTGGAAGTTAAGCATGTGCGTGTCAAATGTGAGTGTATCTCTTAGTTGAGGTGAGATGTATTTATTCATATTTTCGACGTTGTGTATAAGGTACAGGGTTGGTGGGATTCTAATGTTGTTCGGATTGTCAATTTTTTAGATTTGCCACTACCTTGTCTGTTTTGTATATTTTGTTTTAGTTATTTTCATACTGCATACGTTACAAGGGTGTGGTCTGAAGTTAAACTGAGATAGTAATAGTGCAACTGTTTTATAAAATTTATTTTGCCGTTTTTATTTTGATACCCTCTTTCTTCAACAAAACATCTAAAACAGATAAAGGAATTTAAGACCCGATAAAGTATTTGTTGTCCTTCATGTGTATTTTTTCCCAGGCTACAAAACATATTATATATAAATTAGCAACATGGAGAACAATATACAGATACATTGGCACAATGTTACTCATACACCCAGCGAATGGAAGAAGCACAATGAAATGCAAGAGGACATTTAGAAGTCTCAGCAAAAATTGGAATCAGGTCAGCATATCTTCTGCTATAGTGCCTGTCTGAACCTATGGGAAGTCATAGAGAACAATTTTCTCTTCCATTCAATGTTGACTCACACAATTGTTATGCCTTGTCGAGAAAAGAATATCTTCATCTCAAAGTACAAAGTTCAAAGCAAATTTATTATTAAAGTTAATACAATATATCACTAAATGATACTCTAAAGTTAATTTTCTTTCAGTTATTCACAACAGAACAAAGTAATATAATAGAGTTAATGCCAACCTACACTCAAACGAAGACCAACAAGGAACCAATGTAAAAGAGAAGACAAATGTGAAAATACAAAGAAAAACTAATAATAGTAAATAAATAACACTGAGACCATGAGTTGTAGATCACTTGAAGGTGAGTCTATAGGTTGCGTTTAGTGTGGTGGTGAGAGTAATTGACCATGTTGGTTCAAGAGTCTGATGGTTGAAGGATATGAACGGTTCCTGAACCTTATGGTATGGGATCTAAGGCTTCCTGGCAGCAGTAAAGAGCGGCCATGGTCTGGATGGTAGAGATCCTTGATTATGGATGCTGCTTTCCTGTGGCAGTGCCCGTTGCAGATAGGCTCAATATGGTGGGAAGGGTATTTTCTGTGAAGAACTGAGCTGTCTACCACTTTCATATTCTTGGGCACTGGTATCTCCATTCCAGGCCATGACACTCTTGTGCACCTATAGAGATCTGTCCAAGTTTTAGCTGACATCCCAAATTGGTGCAAACTCTAAGAAACTAGAGGCGCAACGGTGTTTTCTCTGAAATGGCACTATGTGCAGGTCCCAGGACTGATATGATAACACTCCGGAATTTAAAGGCACTGTTGCCCTCTACTTCCAATCCCCTAATGAGCACTGGCACATGGATCTCTGATTTCTTTCTTCTGTGGTCGATAATGAGCTCTTTGGTTCATCAGTTCATCAAACACTTTGGGAAAGTATGGAACTGGCACAAGGGAACCATCTCTTCTTCTGCAGGAGCGGTGATATGCACCATCCTTTCCACATGTGCTCTTTCTTCGTCATGAGCAGAGTTCCCTTCTGATCATGCAATGGGCTGATGCTGAGGAATGAAAGCCTCTGATTATTGTCTGCCCAATCTCCAAGTCTGCTGACGGACCCAATGCCCCGGGGTTTATACAGATCATTACACTGTCTGTGTGGTCCGTCAAGTGATAGCCTTGAGTGCAAATTCAGGATATCAATTCAGGACACTGCCCTGCAATCTGACTGCAGAATTTCAGACTACATTTTCTCGGACATTTTAGGATTTTTTTGTTATTCTATTCATCATGCCTGACCTGCTGAGCCTGTTCCATTGCCTTATCATTAACTACACAGCACACAGACAATGACACATGGTGTGCTTGTAACTGCCCTCATTATCCTATTTAGATTCACCTCAGAAGAGACATTCAAACTGCTTGATCTATCTCTTCCCCATCCCCCATCCTTCTGAAGAGAGAAAAGAGCTTTTCTTTGTTTCTCAGTTCTGATGCACGAACCTGGAGCAGAAACTGTTTTGCTTTGCTGAGGAATTTTTTTTCCCCATGAGATGATCGCGAATCTTTTCTTTTCCACTATCCTAGAGAGCTGTGGAGATGAATACATGAGAGCCAAGGAATGTGGGGAGGGAGCAGAAAGTGATTCTGAAGTGAGTATATGTAGGTGGGACAAAAACTAAGTGGGGTGATTGGCTTGCTCCTGTTTCTGCTTCATGTGCTTTTATGTCCCTCAAACAATAAAAAATAGAATTCATCAAAATTATCTTTTAACAGTGTTGACACAGTCTCATGAAAGTCATAGATTGCATTTTCAAACTGTTGATAAAAATGAATTTGATATTGCATAGGCAGTAATGTCAAAGATGCATGTCTCAAAGTTCAAAGTTGATTTATTATCAAAGTACATATATGTCACCATCGCTATATGTAATACTGTGATTCAATTTCTTACAGGCTTACCTACTGCATTCGCAATAGAATAATAACCATAATAGAATCAATGAAAAACCACTTCTACTTGGGCATTCAACAAGTTGAAGTGAGTTATCCCTTTTTGTTTTCAAAAGACTGATGGTTGAGGGGTTATAAATGTTCCTGAACCTGCTGGCGTGAGTCGTGAGGCTCTTGTGCTTTCTTCCTGTTGGTTGCAGTGAGAAAAGATCATGTTCTGTGAGGAGTGGGTTCCCTAATGACGGACGCTGCTTTCCTGCGACAACGCTTTGCGTAGGTGTGATCAATGTTGGGGAGGTCGTTACCCATGATGGACTAGGCCGCATCCACTACTTTCTGATGTGAAGAAATGTTGCTTGCGTTATTGTGGGTGGCACGTGACTGTTTGCTGGCTACTAGACCAGAATCTGATCAAATATTGCTTGTGAGATCTTGTGCTACAGCTATTTTCAGCTGTGGCAGTGTTTCCCCGGCACTACAGCAATTGCCAATCTCTACCATCCTCGCAAATGCTTCACTTCCCCCAAATATTGGCAGCTGCAGTACTCCAAGAGGCTGCTCACAAAATGCAGTTTGTACTGACAGGACAGTGATCCACACAAGACTCAGTAGGTCAGGTAAATTTATGGAAGGAAATGATCAGTTGACATAGAAATATAGAAAACTTACAGTACAATACAGGCCCTTCGGCCCATAAAGTTGTGTCAAACATGTCCCTGCCTTAGAAATTACTAGGGTTACCCTCTATTTTTCTAAGCTCCGTGTAGCTATCCAAAAGTCTCTTGAAAAACCCTATAGTATCTGCCTCCACCACCATTGCCGGCAGCCCATTCCATGCACTCACCACTCTCTGCCCTTGACATCTCCTCTGTATCTACTCCCAAGACCTTAAACTTGTGCCCTCTTGTGGCAGCCATTTCAGCCCTGGAAAAAAGCCTCTGACTATCCACACCATCAATGCCTCTCTATCAGGTCACCTCTCTTCCTCGGTCGATCCAAGGAGAAAAGGCCAAGTTCACTCAACCTGTTTTCATAAAGCATGCTCCCCAAACCAGACAACATCCTTGTAAATCTCCTCTGCACCTTTTCTATGGTTTCCACATCCTTCCTATAGTGAGGCAACCAGAACTGAGCACAGTACTCCAAGTGGGGTCTGACCAGGATCCTATATAACTGCATCATTACCTTCAGCTCCAAAATTCAATTCCATGATTGATGAAGGTCAATACACTTCTTAACCACAGAGTCAACCTGTGAAGCAGCTTTGAGTGTCCTATGGACTTGGATCCCAAGATCCCGCTGATCCTCCACACTGCCAAGAGTCTTACAATTAATACTATATTCTGTCATCATATTTGCCATCACCCACCAAAATGAATCACTTCACACTTATCTGGGTTGAACTCCATCTGCCACTTCTCAGCCCAGTTTTGTAACCTGTCAATGTCCTGCTGTAACCTCTGACAGCCCTCCACACTATCCACAACATCCCCAACCTTTGTGCCATCAGCAAACATACTAACCCATTCCTCCACTCCTCATCCAGGTCATTTATAAAAATCTCAAAGGGTAAGGGTCCCAGAAGGGTCCTCAGGTGTCCCTGAGGCACACCATTGGTTACCGACCTCCATGCAGAATATTACCCGTCTACAACCACTCTTTGCCTTCTGTGGGCAAGCTAGTTCTGGATCCACAAAGCAAGGTCCACTTGGATCTCATGCCTCCTTACTTTCTCAATAAGCCTTGCATGGGGTACCTTATCAAATGCCTTGCTGAAATCCATATACATTACATCTACTGCTCTTCCTTCATCAATGTGTATAGTCACATTCTCAAAAAATTCAATCAGGAAATTGAATTTTTAGACATTTTGGACCAAGTCCTTTCATCAGGACTGAAAGGAAAGAAGACAGAAGCCAAAATAAAAGGGTGGGGGGGGGTAGGTGAATGATGGATGATAAGTGAATCCAGCTGAGAGGGGAAGATAAACTTGGTGGGGGAAGGGGGTGCAGAGAATTATGTGAAAAGGTAGGAGATGATTGGTGGAAGCAATGAGCTGAAGAAAGTGATATCTGATTGGGGAGGATAGTTGACCATGGGATAAAGGGCAGAGATTGTTTAGTCTCCTGCAAGTTGGCAGAGGTGGGAATGAATGAGATAAAAAAGTGTTAAAAATCATAAACCTGCAATCTTACTACTGGATTTCACACCATTTACTGCATGGCCAGGGCAGTGTCAGGCAGCTATGGTAGCACAGTGGTTACAGCTTAAGTGACCTGGATTCAATTCTGTCTGTGTTCTCTCTGTGCCTCAGTTTCCTCCCACATTCCAAAGATGTAAATTGTGGGCACGTTATGTTTGCTCCGGAAGTGTGGTGACACTTGTCTGATGCACGCAGCACATCCTTGGACTGTGTTGACCTTTCACACATAAGGTACATTTCATTATGTGTTTTGATGCACATTACATGTGTCAGATAAAGATAATCTTTTAGTGCTGCAGCTTTAGCAGTTCCAAGGAGATGTCTATGTGGCCTTTGCACAGATGCTCTGCTTCTCCTTCAAATTCCAAAGCCTTGCTGATGTGATAATTAGTGACTGGAAATTACACCTTAGTGTTCATTAAAGACAAAAGGAATCAAAAGGTTGTTGATGTGGGTGTGTGAGAGGGAATGTGTTGCAAGGTGACAGGGATTAATCCACAGGTAAACATCAATGGATCCAAAGGGCAGACTGACTTCTTTTTGCATTGTTATAAGAAATGTAGACAGCCAAGTCTGCCACCTTTCCCTGTTAATTATACATTATTAGACCTGGTTTTTCTTTCCATCCCACCCAATGTGGTGGCACAACAGCACAGTGGTTAGCACAGTGCTTTACATAACCAAAAACCCGGTTTCAATTCCTGCCGTTGCGTATAAGGAATTTGTACGTTCTCTCGGTGACCACATGGGATTCCTCTGGGTGTCCGGTTAATTGGTCATTGTCAATGAAGTGAAGGTTAAATTAAGATTAAGTTAAACTGGGCGGTTTAGATTGAAGGGCCAGAACAGCCTATTTTGTGCTGTACCTCAATAAACAAGCAAATAGATAATATATGCAATCAAAACACATTTAATTAAATTATTTTTATTTATTTAGCGATATAGTGCAGAGTATGCCTTTTACCCACTCTACCCAGCAACTCCAGCCTAATCATGGATAGTAAGAGATTTGAAAGTAGAAGGGTGAGGGGGAAATGCGAAATGATAGGAGAAGACAGGAGGGGGAGGGGTAAAACTAAGGGCTGGAAAGGTGATTGGCGAAAGGGATACAGAGCTGTGAGGGGCAGAGAGGAAAAAAAGTGGGGGGGGGAGAGAGAGGGAATAATAAATAAATGAGGTGGGGTAACTTCCGTTAATGCCCCTCCTCCCCTTCTTATCTCATCCCTTATTTATTTATTTCTCTCTCTCTCTTTCTCTCTCTCTCTCTCTCTCTCTCTCTCTCTCTCTCTCTCTCTCTCTCTCTCTCTCTCTCTCTCTCTCTCCCCCTCCCTCCCTCCCCCCTCTCTTTTTTTTCTCTCTCTGCCCCTCTCATAATCACTCCTTGCTGGTTCTCCATCTCCCTCTGGTGCTCCCCTCCCCCTTTCTTTCTCCCTAGGCCTCCCGTCCCATGGTCCTTTCCCTTCTCCAGCTCTGTATCCCTTTTGTATCATCTTTCCAGCTCTTAGCTTCACCCCACCCACTCCTGTCTTCTCCTATCATTTCGGATTTCCCCCTCCCCCTCCTACTTTCAAACCTCTTACTATCTTTTCTTTCAGTTAGTCCTGACGAAGGGTCTCAGCCTGAAACGTAGACTATACTTCTTCCTATAGATTTTGCCTGGCCTGCTGTGTTCCACCCACATTTTGTGTGTGTTGTTTGAATTTCCAGCATCTGCAGATTTCCTTGTGTTCAGTTCAGTTCAATCTAGCTCTGTGTCTTCATTATCTACAGGTCACCCGATCAAAATAGCAACAAGAAAAAGGAGCAACTAGAAACCAGAAACACAACATACAAGGGGTGATTGATAAGTTTGTGGCCTAAGGTGGAAGGAATAAATTTTAGAAAACCTAACACATTTATTTTTTCTACATTTGCACACTTAGTCCAGCGGTCGTGGAGCATACGATTTCTTTGTAGAAGTCGGCGTCTTGGACCTTCAGAAGTGGTCCACAGCATTGGGTGATTGATAAGTTTGTGGTCTAATTTAGAAGGAGATGTTGCTAATTTCAAACTTTCTGCATTTTTACTCAAAGAGTTGAACTGCATGTGCATGTAACGAGAGCTGTATAACTCATCTCCTTCTACCTTAGATCACAAACTTATCAATCACTCCTGCTGTGGACCACTTCTATCAAGAAGGGATCTGTATGCTCCATGACTGCTGGACTAAGTGTGTACATGTAGGAGGGGACTATGTTGAAAAATAAATGTGTTACATTTTCTAAAACTGACTCCTTCTACCTTAGGCCAAGAACTTATCAATCACCCTTGGTAAAGTGTACTACAGAGTCTAATGCACAAACTACATCTTCTGCAGAGGTATACTGCAGATGTCTTCCATTGATGCAAAATATGCATTCAGTTCCTCCGTCATCTCTGCATCTCTTATTACAGTATCTCCAGCATCATTTTATATTGGTCCTGTATCTACCCTTGACTCTCTTTTACCCTTTATATACTGAAAAGAAACTTTTGGTATCTTCTTTGATATAAGGTGCCAGCTTCCTTTCATAATTCATGAGAGTCCTGGTGCAGAATTCCCTAAAAGTTAACTTTCAGGTTGAGTCTGGGGTGAGGAAGGCAAATGTGATGTTAGCGTTCTTTTCAAAAGGAGTACAATATAAAAGCAAGAAAGTAATGTTGCGACTTTATAAAGCACTAGTGAGGCTTCACTTGGAGTATTGTGAGCAGTTTCGGGCCCCTAACTTCAAAAGGATGTGCTGAATCTGGAGAGGGTTCAAATGAGGTTCATGAAAATGATTCCAGAATTGAATGGCCTGTCATATGAAGAGTGTCTGATGGCTCTGGGCCAGTATTTGCTGGAATTCAGAAGATCGAGTGAATGTGGAGAGGATGGTGGGAGAGTCTAAGACCTTTGGATGCAGCCTCAGAAAAGATGGGTGTTCTTTCGGAATGGAGATGAGGAGGAATTTCTTTAGTCTGAGAGCGGTGAATCTGTGGAATTCTTTGCCACAGGCAGCTGTGGCAGCCAAGTCTTTATGTATATTTAAGACAGAGGTTGATAGATTCATGATTATTCAGGACATGAAAGGATACGGGAAGAAGGCAGGAGATTGAGGCTGAGAGGAAAATTGGATTAGCCATGACAAAATGGCAGAGCAGACTCGATGGGCCAAATGGCCCAATTTGCTCCTATATCTTGTGGTCTTATTGTCAAATTTCTTTGCTCAGTGTGGCACAATAGTGAAGTGTGGCGGCACAGTAGTGCAGCAGCGGTGGCATGGTGGTTGACAGTGAGCTCATTTGCTTTACAGCGCCACATTGCAATGAATTCCTGCCACTCTCTGTAAGGAGTTTGTGTTTTCTTCATGGGACCACACAGGTTTACTCTGGATGCTCTTGTTTCCTCACACATTCCAGAGGCATACGTTAAGATTATGCTTAGCAAGTTGTAGTCCTATTATGTTGGCACCAGAAGCATGACAACACTTACAGACTGCCCCCAGCACAATCCTCACTGATTTCCTGTGAGACAAATGACACATTTCACTGTATGTTTCAATATACATGTGACAATAAAGCTAATCTTTAAGAATTAAGAAAGGAATCACCTGAATGAAGTTGAACAATTCTGCAGAAGCATTGAGCAATCAATGACTATATTTTCCTTCACATAGAAAGGGTAGGTGAGTTGGCCTGTTCCTCCAAGACAGTTTAGAATGACAGGAATCTATATTTGGAAATCAGCATCTTCAAAGAAGCGTCCTTCAAGGGGCAAGAAATCTTTTGACCACAGTATGTAATTGGCCACGTGTCAATGGTTCATTTTCTTGGTGTAAAATTAGCATTAGCTTTCGCTACCTGCTCCATTTCGCTAATTGTCAATGCCATAAAGACTGCATCAGAGACAGAAAAGTGACCTTACGTTGTGACACCCTTCATAGCCAGTTCAAAGCTTCACTGATATGAACACTTTCCACTGAAAATTGATGTCTACTTAGATCGAATCCCGATCAATTACCCTAATCCATGAAACACATTCAACAAGCATTGTATGGTACCAAGACGAACAATCTGTTCTGGAGCCAAATGTCCTTTTCCTAATTAGGAAGATATACCAAGTGAAGATTTGAATATACAGTATTGTGTGAGTGTGGTGGTGGTTGTGGGGGTGTGTGTGTGTGACTGTTGGGAAGGTGTACACTGCAGGCGGAGTGTGGGACTGGTGGTAGAGAAGGGATGCAGGAGTGAGGGCAGGGTGTGGTGTGGGTGCTTGAGACACCAGGCAAGGTCATTTGATTTCAAACAAATGGTTGAATTGATCATTATATGATGTGTCTCTGGTGTTTCCCACTACCTCCCTTCTCCCTTCCCCTTTTCTCAACAATGATTCCCCTCTCTCTACCCCCTTTCCACTCTCAGTCCACAATAGAGACCCAAATCAGAATCAGGTTTATCATCACTCACATTTCATGAAATTTGTTACTTCTGCGGCAGCGGTACAGTGCAATACATCAAATTACTACAGCATTGTGCGAAGTCTTACGCACCCTAGCACTAAGTGCCTTAGACTTTTGCACAGTACAATATAGCAAAGCCAATTGGGATGTAGTTAAATAGAAGGACTCAGGCCAGTCAAGATATCTAAACTTCATCTGATTTTACATCAAGATTGTTGTGTATTTAATACTTCAATAATATTGCAGTAATCTTGTAAATATATTGGTTGATTAAGCATTCTTGTTCACTTAAATAATTCATGACATGTTATGTGTAAAAATATGCTAATTGCATATGCCTTCATGTAATCACGTTACATTTGTGTCTCTCTTAAAGTAAATTTGAACTACACCCATATTTTCAGACTCTCTTGTTTCCTTTGAATTAACTTATTGTTTTGAAGTTATAAAACATAACATACCATATCTGATGAAGGGTTTTGTCCCAAAAACGCTGACTCCTTTCCATAGACGCTGCCTGACCTGATGAGTTCTTCCAGCACTTTTTGTGTGGTACTCAAGACCATATTTTATATTTCAGAGTATATTTGACTCAGCAAAGAATTTCTCTTTACTGAGAACGTACCAGCATAAGGAGAACATTGAAACCAGTTTGGTAGATGAGTGGGGTCACATAGCACTTTCTACTTTGACATTTTTGATACTTCACAACCAAAAGTACTTAAGGAAATATGACACTACATCACTTTTATATGGCAAACATGAGGAAATATGCAGATGCTGGAAATTCAAACAACACACACACAATGCTGGTGGAACACATCAGGCCAGGCAGCATCTATAAGGTGAAGCGCTGTCGACGTTTCCGGCCGATTTGATTGGTAGAATATTCCCTTTTTTCACTGAATATCAAATCTCAAATATTCCACGGAGGGGAATTACATTGACTACAAGATCAACTCAAGAAATTTTGCAGATGCTGGAAATCCACAGCAAAACATACAAAATGTTTGAGGAACTCAGCAAGTCTGACAGCATCTACGGAAATGAATAAGCAGTCAAAGTTTTGAACTGAGACCCTTCTTCAAGTCAGAAAATGCAGGGGAAGACACCAGAATGAAAAGTTGGGAGGGGAAGCAGGATAGCTAAAAGGTGATAGGTGAAGCTAGATGGGTAGAAAAGATAAAGGGCTGAAAAGAAAGGAATCTGAGAGAAGAGGAGAGTGGACGATGGAAGAAAGGGAAGGAGGAGGGATCTAGAAGGAAGTGATAGGCAAGTGAGAAGAGAAAATATGCCAGTGTGGAGAAGGGGGAGGAGGAGGAAATGTTTTTTTTACCAGAAGGACAAATCAATATTAATATCATCAGGTTGGAGACTACACCGACAGAATATAAGGTGTTGCTCCTCCATCTTGAGGGTGGCCTTATCTTGGCAAAAGAGGACACTAGGAAATGACATGGCAGAACAGGAATAGAAATCAGAATTAAAATGTTTGGTTCTGGGAAGATCCAATTTTGGTGGATGGAGCAGGGGTGTTTGACGAAGTGGTCCCCCAATTTATAACAGGTCTCACCAATGTAGAAGAGGCTGCACTGGGAGCACTGGATACAATAGATTACCCCAGCAGGTTTACAGGTAAAGTGCCACTTCACCTGGAAGGACTGTTTGGGGCTCTGAATGCAGGTGAATGGGCAAGTGTAGCACTTTAGCTGCTTCCAGGGATAAGTGCTGGGAGGGAGATTAGTAGGGAGGGACGAATAGACAAGTAACCATCTAAGGTGTGGGAGGATTGATTCTGTCATATAAATCAGACAAGCCAGAGTTTGCGATGTAATGATGCAGCTCTATAAAACTCTAGTAAGGCCACATTTGGAGTACTGTGTCCAGTTCTGGTCGCCTCAGTATAGGAAGGATGTGGGAGCATTGGAAAGGGTACAGAAGAGATTTACCAGGATGCTGTCTGGTTTAGAGAGTATGGATTATGATCAGAGATTAAGGGAGCTAGGGCCTTACTCTTTGGAGAGAAGGAGGATGAGAGGAGACATGATAGAGGTGTACAAGATATTAAGAGGAATAGACAGAGCGGACAGCCAGCGGCTCTTCCCCAGGGCACCACTGCTCAGTACAAGAGGACATGGCTTTAAGGTAAGGGGTGGGAAGTTCAAGGGGGATATTAGAGGAAGGTTTTTCACTCAGAGAGTGGTTGGTGCGTGGAATGAACTGCCTGAATCAGTGGTGGAGGCAGATACACGAGTGAAGTTTAAAAGACTACTGGACAGGTATATGGAGGAATTTCAGGTGGGGGGTTCTACAGGAGGCAGGGTTTGAGGGTCGGCACAACATGGGAAGGGCCTGTAACATGCTGTGTTCTATGTTCTATAACATAGATCCTCTGGATCCTCCCCCATCCCCAAAAAAGATACATTTATTTTTCAGTTTTGTTAATATTTGGCTATTCCTATACAATTCAGCATATTTCCACATCTGACTGATGCACCATCAATAACTCACTCTGAGAAGTGAAGGCGAGATATCGGCTTTTATTGACTGGAAGAAGGAACAAGCAGTGAGTGACCACCATACTACATCCTGGAGACTGAGAGGCCGGGCTCAGGCCTTGATCGCCTTTATACAGGGGTCTGTGGGAGGAGCCACAGGAGCAGTCAGCAGGTGGGGGTGTCCAGACAGGTATATGTAGTTCACCACACTGACCATTAAGAAATTTAAAAAAAACCTTTGTTTGTCACATGCACGTTTGTACATCAAAACATTAAAGCATGCTGTGAAATGTGTCATTTGTACCAATGTCCCATGAAGTCTAAGGATCTGATGCCAACAAAGCATGCTCACAATTTCCTAACCTTGACCCACACATCTTCTGAAAGTGGCAGGAAACTGGAACACACAGAGGAAACCATTGTGGTCATGGGGAGTACAGACAGCAGCAGGAACTGAACTCAGATTACTGGTGCTGTAAAGTGCATTGCTAACCACGATGCTATCATGTCCTGAACTAATAACTTTGTTTGTAGAGGTGATAATATCTCAAATTTTAAGGCGAGTATTATTTTCCAGTGAGTGTGCTCATTTATGTGAGCTGAAAGAGTAGATCTATTTCTATTTCCTATGCTTATTTCAAATTTTAGAGAGAAATAACATTTTCAAATGAAGTTTATGATGCCTATATTACTACTGTGTCTATTTCTTTAGAAATTGCAAATATGTGAGTTCTTGAATTGAAGATATTCTCACACAAGCAGTTCATCTAAACTATTTCATGTCCAATTTGTACCCAGCATCACAACACCTTAATGAGTAATACATTGAACAGTTCCTCATCATGATGCAGATCGCCTCAGGCAAGAGTTACCCAAAAGGCCACTTCTATTCAACAAAGTAATAAAGAGCAGGAAATCTACAAAATGTAAAGACACTCCAGTCATCGTTGTAAACAAACTTGATTATTATAAAAATTTGCAAGGGCTGGCAAAATGGTTCTAATCAGAGATTTTAAACAACACGAGAGCACCTTTGCTGAATGTTTAATCATTCATGAAAAAGTTACAAAGATGAAATATTACTATGCTGGAAATCTGTTGAGTACTTGCACCATTTGACCTATCAGATTACTTCTTCTTCAGGCCTTTACCTTTTCCGCTTATCAACTCTCACCTCTCACTTCTCCACACCCATCTCCCCCACCCTTCTCCCTCCCATGGATTCACCAATCACCCGACAGCTTGTTTTCCTTCTCCTCCTCCAACCTTCAGCTTCTTCCCCCCCTTGCTATCCAGTCCTTTTGAAGGGTCTCACCTGAAACATTGACTCTTTATGCTTGCCTGACGTGCTGAGTTCTTCTAGCAAGTTGTGTGAGTTACTTTCAGATTTACAGTTTCTATTTAATGAAAAAGTTAGTTCCAGTGACAGGTGCCTAATGAATATCCATCTATTCTTCACTTGTATAAAATAAGCAATTCACCTATAAATATTAGGATTTGATAAGCAATGTGCCAAATAGTTCATGCTATATTATCTCACAGCCTGTTATTAATTCCTTGCAAATGACTGATAGCATGAAAAACACACATTTGAATTTATGGTGCAATGCACATGCTGACCCTTCCCGTACATCCCAATGGTCTTTCGTTACTGTATGAGATTCAACTCTATGACAAGGTACAAAAGTTATATCTACTGAAAGAAATACCACAGTAGCAATTACAATCATTCACAAAAAAGAATTCCAGGTAGCCAATCAATTGGAGTATTGGTAAAGAAGGCAACACCCCAAAGTGGCACCATGGTCACCTCTGATCTACGAAGCAAGATCTTCTTGTGCTGACCTTCTGAGCGAATACTGCTCAATTAAGCCTTCTTCAAATTCCAGCCAAAGTCATCGTGCAATGCTGAAAGGTCATTATCTGATGGAGGAGAATGCGGAAGTTGGGCGGACAAACTCTTATCCATAACAAAGGCTTGACGTGCATTAACCCAAGTCCGTAGCTCCGTGGAGTGTCAAAACTGTCAAATCCTTCCTTTCTAGCAACAGTCAAAGGATACTAAGACATACTAAAATTAAAATGAAACATTTGAAAATTCACACTAAGCTAAAATAAATCAGAATGTGGTAATTGCGGAGTACAGTACTGTAGCCATTCCTCTCAATAATAAGTAAATGATAAGCATGGAGAATCAGCAGATTTTGTGTACTTGGAGGGCCTTTGGCAAAGTGCCATACATGAGGCTGCTTACAAGCTACAAGCCCATGGTATTACAGGAAAGATTCTAGCATGGATGAAGCAGTGGTTGATTGGCAGGAAGCAAAGAGTGGGAATAAAAGGAGCCTTTTCTGGTTGGTTGCCAGTCACTAGTTGTGTTCCACAGGTTTGTGTTAGGACCGACTATTTTTACGTTATATGTCAATGATTTGGATGATGGAATTGATAGTTTTGTTGCAGAGTTTGCAAACGATACAAAATTAGGTGGAGGGGCAGGTAGTTTTGAGGAAATAGGGAGGCTAGAGAAGGACTTAGATAGATTAGAAGAATGGGCAAAGAACTGGCAGATGGAATACAGTGTTGGGAAGTGTATGGTCATGCACTTTGCTAGAAGAAATGAAAGGGTTGACTATTTTCTAAATGGAGAGAAAATACAAAAAAACTGAGTTGCAAAGGGATGTGGAAGTCCTTGTGCAGGGTTCCTAGATGTTAGTTAGCAGTTGAATCTGTGGTGAGGAAGGTAAATGCGACATTAGCCTTCGTTTCAAGAGGATTAGAATATAAAAGCAAGGATGTAATGTTGAGACTTTATAAAACACTGGTGAGGCCTCACTTGAGAATTGTGAGCTGTTTTGGGCCCTTTATCTTGGAAACGATGTGCTGAAACTGAAGGTGGTTCAAAGGTGGTTCACAAAAATGTTTCCAGGTTTAAACTGTGTCATATTAAGAGTGTTGATGGCTCTGGGTCTGTATTCACTGGAAATTAGAATAATGAGTTTGGGCCCTAATTGAAACCTATCGAAGGGTGAAAGGTCTTGATGGAATGGATATGGAGAGGATGTTTCATATGATGGGAGAGTCTAAGACCAGAGGACATAACCTCAAAATAGAGGGGTGACCTTTTAGAGCAGAGATGAAGGGGTATTTCCTTAGCCAGAAGTAGTGAATGTGTGGAATTCATTGCCACCGGCAGCAGTGGAGGTGAGGTTTTTATGTATATTCAAGGCAGATGTTGATAGATTCTTGATTGTTCAGGGCATGAAGGGATAGGGGGGGTAAGACAAGAGATTGGGGCTAAGAGGAATAATGATCAGCCATGATGAAATGTCTGATCCATTATTTTTCTCAGCCCCAATGGCCTAATCCTGTTCCTATATCTTATGGTCTGATATTCTCATGGTATTTGATTAAAAATTACCTTACTCCCTGCAGCCATTCATCTCCATTCTAATGGGAGGAAGCTATTCTTATACCAAGTTTAATGCAAAACACTCGAGGGAGAGATTCTCCTTTGAAGAATTGCGATATATCCACCACTTTGTGTAGAATATTCCATTCTTGGGCAGTGGTGCTCCCATACCAGGCTGTGATGAAGCCAGCTTGATATCCTCCACTGTGCCATAGGCACTGTTTAGAGTCATAGGAAAGAACAGCACAGAAGCAGGCTTTCTGGCCATCTAGTTCATACCAAACCATTTAAGCTGACTACTCCCAACATCTTGCACCAGGACCATAGCCCTCTATACTCCTACCATCCATGTACCTATCTAACCTTGTCTTTAACATTGAAATCAAGCTTGCATGCATCACTTGCATTAGCAGCTCATTCTACATTCTTATGACCCTTGAATGAAGAAGTTGCTCCTCACATTACCCTTGAACTTTCCACATTTTACCCTTAACCCATGATTGCTAGTTGCAGTCCCACCCAACCTCAGTAGAGAAGCCCTATCTACACGCTCATAATTATGTAAATCTTTATCAAATCTCCCTCCAATCTTCTACATTCCAAGGAATGAAGTCCTAACTTATTCAATTTTTCCTTATCTCAAGTCTTCCAGACCCAGCAACATCCTTGTAAATCTTCTCTGTACTCTTTCAACCTTATTTATATCTTTCCTGTAGGTAGGTGACCAAAAGTACACACAATACACCAAATGTTTAAGTCCAACTGCTTTACACCAGCTTAAATTCTCTCTGGGGTTGAAAACCCAATGAGGTGCCACGGGTCAATGCTGGACTGTTGCATTACCCTCTGGTATGGATACACAAATGCCCTTGAACACAAGAATCCCAAAAAAAGCAGTGGATATCGCAGAGACCATCACAGATAAAGCCCTCCACGCCATTGAGCTGAGCTAGGTGGAGCATTGTCTCAGAAAAGCAACATCCATCACTAGGGACCTCCATCATTCAGGCCATGCTTTCTTCTCATTGCTGACATCAAGAAGAAGGTACAGGAGCCTCAAGACTCACACCACCAGGTTCAGGAAAAGTTATTCCCCCTCAACTATCAGGTTATTGAAAGAAAGGGGATAACTTCACTTAACTTCACTTGACCGCTTATAGAAATACTAGAAACATAGAAACATAGAAAACCAACAGAACAATACAGGCCCTTTGGCCCACAAAGCTGTGCCGAACATGTCCTTAATTTAGAACTACCTATGCTTACCCATTGCCCTCTATTTTTCTAAGCTCCATGTATCCATCCAGGAGACTCTTAAAAGACTCTATTGTATCCACCTCCACCACTGCTGCAGGCAGCTCATTCCACAAACTCACCACTCTCTGTGTAAAAAAACTTACCCCTGAAATCTCCTCTGCACCTACTTCCAAGCACATTAAATCTATGCCCTTTTGTGCTAGACATTTCAGCCCTGGAAAAAACCTCTGACTATCTATCTTTATCAGGTCACCTCTCATCCTCCGTCACTCCAAGGAGAAAAGACTGAGTTCACTCAACCTATTCTCATAAAGCATGCTCCCTAATCCAGGCAACATCTTTATAACTCTCCTCTGCACCCTTTCTATGGTTTCCACATCCTTCCTGTAGTGAGGCAACCAGAACTGAGTGGGGTCTGATCAGGGTCCTATATAGCTGTAACATTACCTCTCAGCCCTTAAACTCAATCCCACAGCTGAATCCCATGCCTTCTCAACCACAGAGTCAACCTGCATAGCTGCTGTGAGTGTCCTATAGACTCCGACCCCAAGATCCCTCTGATCCTCCACACTACCAAGAGTCTTGCCATTAATGCTATATTCTGCCATCGTATTTGACCTACCAAAATGAACCACCTCACACTTATCAGGGTTGAACTCCATCTGCCACTTCTCAGCCCAGTTTTGCATCCTATCAATGTCCCGCTCTAACCTCTGACAGCCCTCCACACTATCCACAACACCTCCAACCTTTTTTGACATCTGCAAACTTACTAACCCATCCCTCAACTTTCTCATCCAGGTCATTTATAAAAATCACAAAGAGCAGGGGTCCCAGGGTCCCAGAACAGATCCCTGAGGCACACCACTGGTCACCGACCTCCATGCAGAATATGACCCATCTACAATCACTCTTTGCTTACTGTGGGCAAGCCAGTTCTGGATCCACAAAGCAATGTCCCCTTGGATTCCATGCCTCCTTACTTTCTCAAGAAGCCTTGCATGTTCCCACAACCAATTGACTCACTTTCATATTTTCAATATCCATCTATCTATCTATTTATTCTGTCATTTTGTATTTGCAAGGTTTGTTATTTCCTGCACTGTGGTTGAATGCCTAAGTTGGGTGGTCTTTCATTGATTTTGTTACATTTAATAAATGTAGATTTATTAATCCTGTAGATTTATTGAGTATACCTGCAAGTAAATGAATCTCAGGTTTGTATATGGTAATGTAAATCTACTTTGAGAATAGGTTTTCTTTGAACTTCGGACTTTCTGAAATTCTCATGTTATATAAGATCGTAAGATCATAAAACACAGTACTTGAGGCTTTTAGGAGAGGTTTAGATAGGTACATGAATATGAAGAAGATGGAGGAATATGGACGCTGTATAGGTAGGAGGATTTAGATTTTATGGGGGTGGGTGGGGGGTTGATTTACTGTTTAGCTGGTTTGGCACAACATTGCAGGATGAAGACAGTTCCTTTTCTATGTTCTTCACAGGCGGCATTGGAATTGAACACCAAACTCTGGTACGCCCCGAGCTATAATAGTGTCATGCCAACTGCTATGCTGCTGTGATACCCCATTTCTGGCATTTACCTTTGTTACTTTATTGCAGCTAACCTCTTACAACTTCTCTTATTTTTACAATAACAATAAGACAATCACACAAAGCCAAGACTAAAACACACTAGTTCTGTACAAAAGCCAAAAGAAGCTGTTGTGCCTAATACTTCGTCCAATTTATGAGGATTTTCAATAGTCTAGCCAGCTACATCTGGAGTGAGATGAGAGAATTTAAAAAACACAACTAATAATATGACAACACCCCTTGTAATTGTAATAACCCCTACTAAGTAGAAACCAAGCATCATTCAAGTGCTTTAATTTTAATTAAAACCTTTTCTATGATTTCTTAATTGACGAGGAGCAACAAAATCGTCCATTTATTCCAATTATTAGGAAGCTTTTCATAACCCACTTAGCACATTCAAAGCCGAATAATCCAGTTAGCGCATTGCTGTTTATTCTCAATGGCCCAAAGTGACATCAAACCTGGACTGATGAGAAAATACACACTTAAGCTCACCGCACTAACTAGCTGCCCATGATTTATTCTAAAATGTGAAGCCCATTCATGAGGCTAATGTAAAAAAGGAGTGGGAAGAGGGTCTGTGGTGAAAGCTATTGGTATGATGGAATATGCATTACTCTCACACTATGCTGACTAGGATTGATATTGGACTGTCTTCCTACTCAGGATTCCTGTTAAGTTTTCAGCCTATCAGGCCACATTTCTCTTGCCTTCTAGAACTATACCATCATCGTCATTATGTGGCAGGTCGTATGACATAGGTGATCACTGTCTCATAGCCATAACTTTTCTTAGCAAATTTTTCAATAAGTGGTTTGTCATTGCTTTCTTTCGGACAGTGCCTCCTGCCATTATCTTCAGAGGCTGTCTGCCTGGCATCAATGGTTGCATAACCAGGACTTCTGATATGCATCAGCAGCTCAGATGACCCTGATCAGGGGCTAAGCAGGTACAACACCTTGCTCAAGGGTGAGCTGAACCATTTACCAGTGACCAGAGCAATTCCAATATATTCCTATATTCCCTAATTTTTCAAAACTGTTTGCACCGCCATTTTAAAATCTTCCATTTGCTTTACCTCCAAAACACCCCTGTGATTAAAGAATTCCAAAGACTCACCAGAAGAAATTTCCACATAACCCTGTTTAAAATGTTGCTTTGTATACACTCAGTGCCACTCCTGTACCTAATAAAGTGGCCAGTGTGTGTACATTCTGCTGCTGAAGCCCAGCCACTTTAAGGTTTGATGTATTGTGCATTCAGAGATGCTCTTCTCCACACCACTGTTGTAACATGTAGTTATTCAAGTTATTGTCACTTCCTGTCAGCTTGAACCATTCTCCTCTGACCGCTCTCATTAACAAGGTATTTTCACCCACAGAACTGCCACTTGCTGGATGTTTTTTTCTTTGCTTTTCACACCATTGCATGAAAACTTCAGAGACTGTTGTATGTGAAAACCCCAGGAAATCAGCTGTTTTTGAGATACTCAAACAATCCATCTGGTACCAACAATTATTCCACGGTCAAAGTCACTTAAATGACATCCCTTCCCCATTCTGTTGTTTGATCTGAACAACAACTGAACCTCTTGACCATGTCTGCATGCTTTTAGTCATTGAGAAGCTGTCACATGATTGGCTAATTAGATATTTGCATTATCAAGCAGAAGTACAGGTATAATAAAGTAGCTGGTGAGTGCATATTAATTTCTATGTAAATCAAACTTATGGTGGTGGTTGGATTTAGTTATAAAGAAAAGAATATTTAGCATATGAATCAAAACGTTCATGAATTTACAGTTAAAAGCCATTCATCCTTTCCTGTTGACAAGCTCTCACAAAGGATAATGCAAGTGAACATGGTGATTACGTGATAAAGAATGACTCCGAAGGATGGGATTTTCAGAGGCTTTGAATAGGAAGGACGATTTAAAAAAAAATATGTATCATATGATTCCAGAAGGGAAATATGCAGTGATTGAAACCTCAGCCTTATAGGTCTGACTGAAATGACTGAAAAAGATATTCAAAAATAGATGTATGAAGGCTCTAACAGATTTGATTTTGATATTGATTCATTGGTCCTGTGAGAGGCCAAGCAGTTTATTAGGCAGCAGGGTGATGGTTGTGCAAGTCAAGCAGGGTGAAATTGTGCCTACCTTTAAAAGATCTCCATCTTTAAAAGGATTCACTTTATTGGTCACATATACATTGATACAGACAGTGAAATCTGTTATATGTGTCAACAATCCAGGATGTGTTGGGGGCAGCCACAAGTGTCACCATACTTTCAGCACCAACATTGCATGCCTAGAATTTACTAATCCTGACTAACCCGTTCACCTTTGTAACATGGGAGGAAACCCACACGGTCACAGGGTCAGAGACTCACACAGTATGGAAGCAGGGCTATTGGCCCAACCAATCAGATACGTGAGCCACGAAAGCAACAGCTAAGATAAGATCCATGTTACAGATTAGTCAAATATTCTAGAGTCACAGAAAAGTACAGCACAGAACCAGGCCTTTTGGCCCATCTAATTCATGCTGAACCATTTAAGCTGCCTACCCTCATCGACCTGCACTGGAAACGCGGCCCTTCATACTCCTACATCCATGTAACTGCTCAAACTTCTCTTAAATATTGAAATTGAACTTGCATGCACCACTTGTGCTGGCAACTTGTTCCACACTCTCATAACCCTCCAAGTGAAGAAGTTTCTCCTCGTGCTCCCCTTAAACGTTTCTCTGTCAAGGTCACAATTATCCCCTGAAATCTTAAATCACTATGTGTAAGTTTTAACAGTTGGTCATTGTAACAAGAAGTCTGCTGTTTACATGGATAGACAACTTTGTTTAGAAATAATTCATCACAGTGCCCTAAGACAACGCTTTAACAAGGGAAAATTTATTAAACACATTTTGTGTATCACATCCCAGTTGTGAATAATTATTCAGATATTTGTATTTTCCAGTAAGATTGAACGTTCAGGGAATAAACAGACCGAGCTGACACACTGGCACTCAAATAAGAGATGTGATGTGAAATCAATGCAGGCTCACTGTTCAGCTCAAAGTAAAAGACATTGTGAAGAGCTAACAATCAAATAAGAAATTCACATGGGTGGCCACCAACATTTTTCCCTTCTGAAAGTGCTAATCCATGTGAGATACAGAGAAATACACTATTTTGTAGATCCGATGATACTGGTTTGCTCTAAAGTTGGGCTTTATTCCTAGGTAGCAAAGCCCAATGTGACAGCAGGCCTCTGCATAGGAACTTGATATCATACTGGTGTATCAGTGAAAATCAGTTAATAAATATACCTTACATTATACTGTACTGTATGTGTAGTTGCTGAAATAAACATATTGAAGCAATAAAATATTCTATGGACTAATGACAATGATGCAAAATGTAACTAATAGGTCCATGAGACATAAGAGCAGAAGTAGGCCATTTGGTCCATTGAGTCTGTTCTGCTATTCCATCATGGCAGATTTACCATCTGTGTTGACCACATTTTCCAGCCCTCTTTCCATAATCTTTGACACTCTTGCTAAACAAGGACTTATCAATCTCCGCAATGATTTGGCCTCCATAGCCATCTGAGATAATGAATTCCACAGATTTGCCACCTTTTGGCTGAAGAAATTCCTCCTCATCTCTCTTCTAAAGAGGTCCTTCTATTCTGAAGCAGTCAAGTTTGCTGATGACACAGTAGTGATGAGACTCACCACCAATAACAATGAGATGGCCTATGGAGAGGAAATTGAAGAACTCGAAGTCGAGTGCCAGGAAAGTAAACTCTTTCTCAATGTCAACAAGACAAAGCAGACGGTTATCAACTTCAAGGGAACTCATAGCACTCACACCCAACTTTACATCAACAGGACGGCAGTGGGCTTGAGAGTGCACATCTCGCACAACCTCTCATAGTCCAGGAACATACTCTACGCCATCAGGAAAGCTTACGAATGCCTCTACTTTCTGAGGAGGCGGAAGTGAGCTGGACTATGAACATCTTTACTCACATCATTCAATAGATATGCAGTAGAAAGTATCCTAACATGCTGCATAACTGCATGGTAGAGAAACTGCATTGCATAGGTAGGCTCTACTACAGGTAGTCAAAACTATCCAATGCATCACCAGCACCAGCCTATCTGCCATTAAGAATGTATATTCAGCAATACATATATCCTGTCTGCCAGAAAAGGGCCAGAACCATCATGAAGGATACCACCCAACCTGCTCATGGGCTATTTCTTCTATGCCCATCAGGGAGAAAGGCTGTGTAGCATCCAAACCAGGACCACCAGTCTCAAGAACAGTTACCTTCCCCAAGCAGTAAGGCGAATCAACTCCGCCACCCACTAACCCACCCCTCCACATACCCCACCACCGTCATTTGACCATTTCCTGTCACAGTCATCTTATGTATACTCCTGTGTCTAGTGTTACTTTATGGACATAAAATCAATCTATGTATATAAGCTATCGTACATATCTGTATTTATTGAATTATTTATCTTATGCTGTTTTTTTTGGTGCTGCATCAGACCCATAGTAACGATTACTTCAGTTTCCTTTATGCTTTGGTACTGGAAATGACATTAAACACTCTTGAATCCATCATAGATTGAGCACATCTACATGAAGCATTGCCATTGGATAGCAGCATCCATAATCAGGGACCTCACCACCCAGGTCATGCTCTCTTCTTGCTGCTGCCATCAGAAATACACACGCCACCAGGCTGAGGAACAGTTATTAGCCCTCAGCCATCAGGCTCCTCAATTAGAGGGGATAACTTCACTCAACATCACATGCCTCATCACTGAACCATTCCCATAGCTTATGGATTCATTTTAAAGAACTCTTCATTTCATGTTCTTGATATTTATTGTTTATTTTTCAATCATTATTCCTTTCTTTTTGTATTGCACAGTTTGCTGTCTTTTGCACACTGTTTGAACACATGTTGGTGTAGTTTTTCATTGATTCTACTATAGTTATTATCCTATTATGGATTTATTGAATATGCCCACAAGGAAATGCATCTCAGGGTTGTGTATGGTGACATATATGTACTTAGATAATACATTTACTTTGAGCTTTGAATCTTGAATTCAGTGATTACTGGCTATATGTCAATCCTACATATTGTCAGGGTTAGTTTGTTAAAATTGTTGTAGAGTAACTAACCTGACATTGGTCTTAAAGAACGATTTATTTTGGTGTTTGCTAAAAAAATGTAATCAAAATTATGTAGAGGAAACGCAAGAATGACTTTGTTGCATGTGGTATCACAGTATTATCTGATTCTATGAGCAGATCCAAAGCCTCTGTAGCAATGAGTTTCAGGACATAGGAATAATAATTCAGCACCTTTTATTCATTCATTGTGTATTCCAAATCACTAGTTTGATTAAATCAAAAATAAAATAAATGAACTTTCTACATGCTCTGTATCTTTGGTCTTAGAACATCAGCCGTCCATGGAAGCTGCTTGTATAATTTGACTCAATGTTATGCATTTCCACTGCCAAGTGTTATACCATTGAATTGGATAATGACAGTAGAATAACATTTATCTGACTTCCCTCTATAAGTTTTGGAAACCTAAAACAGTTCATAAACAAAGCTGGATTTCTGAGTGCTCCATCGCAGTTCAATGAGAAAAGAATAGCAGATCCCATAGAAATTCTGTAACTATATGGAGTTATCCAACATGGGATCTGGCCATTCGGCTCATCACATTCATGCCGGCCAGTGGGAACTCATCGGTATCAACCCCATCTTACATCCCTTGGTCCATTGCCTTTGGTGCCTGGGCAATTTAAGTGCTCATCGAAAACTTTGCTTCCACTGTACTCTCAGAGAGTGTATTCCAGACACTCGTCTCCCAGGTGTGAAGATCCCCTCTAAATCTTTTCCTCTTTTCCTTAAATCACTGTTCTCTATGGTCATCTATCTCTGCTATGGGGTACGGTTTCCCATAACACTTATAATTTTATAAATCTCGATCATTTTCCTCATAAGCTTCTCTGCTTCTGGGGGAAGAAATCCAGCATCTCTAGGCTTCCTTTAACTAAACTGCTCCAACCCAGGCACCATTCCGATGAATATTCTCTGCACATGTGTAGCACTATCATATCTTTCCCATGGTGTGGTAGCGAGAAAGCATCCAGTACTCCAGACGAGGTGTGACTAGTGTTTTAATCCATCGGAGTATACCTTCCTCCTTTGTATTCAGTGTTCCACAGAATATGAAGGCTGGTATCCCCCATGCTTCCTGAATAATGTATTCTGCCTGCGCTGTCATCTTCTAAAATTTTTTGATCTTTGAATCCTTAATACTCCCCTGCAATCCAACCATTATAGTGTAAAAAAATCTATCTCACCTTCGTCAATTCCCCAATCTGACCTCTCACCTTTTCTCACCTCTCTATCATCTCCCCCTGGGCCCCTTCCTCCCTTCCTCCTTGCCTTTCTCCAATGGTCCACTCCCCACTCCTATGAGATTCCTTCTTCTTCAGCCCTTTATTTTTTCAACCCTCTTGGCTTCACCTATCACATTCTTGCGCATCTCCTTCCCTTCCCCCCACCATTTTATTCTAGTGCCTTCCCCCTTCCTCTCTAGTCCTGAAGAAAGGTCTTGGCCCAAAACGTTGACTGTTTATTCAGTTCCATAGATGCTGCCTGACCTGCTAAGTTCTTCCAGCATTTTGTGTGTGTTATTTTGTATATGCCCTGGTCTCATTGGTAGTATCAAAATGGTTCATTTTACATTTATCTGGATTAAAGTCAAAATGAATAGCTCAGCCATTTTCACCAACACATTACTATCACCCTGTAGCTTCAAACTACCTGCCACATTTTCAAAAGCTCCACAAGTCTTCAAGTCATCTGAATATCAACATATTGACTATGGCTTCCTGCAGGCATGTCCAGATCATTCACATACATTAGAAACCACAATGGTGGTAGCACCAATCCCTGTGGAACATCATGAGTTACTAGCGTCCAATCTCATAATGAACCTTCTGCCATTACTATCTGTATCTATTGCCAAACCAACTTTAGGTCCAAATTTAACAGCTGTCCCCAGATCCTGTGAGTCTTGAATTTTTCAGATTCAGATGTATTTATCGTATGTACACTGAAACTTACAGAGAACTGTATCAGGTGCATGAACAACCTAAGGATGTGCTGGGGACAGGCTTAAATGTCAGCCCACATTCCAGCGCTAAAACAGCATATCCACACCAATGCCCTTGAATGGAAAATGCTTCAAAAAGCAGTGGTTATGGCTCAATCCATCATGAGTAAAGACCTCCACACCACTGAGCACATCTACATGAAATTCAGGAAAGTAGCATCCATCTTTAGCCCCTTCCCCCCCCCCCCCCCCCGCAACCCCACCATCACCACTCAGGACTTGTTCTCTTCTTTCTGTTGCCATCAGAAAAAAGGTGCAGGATTCTTAGGACACGCATCAACAGGTTTAGGAACAGTTATTACCCTTTAACTGTTGAACCAAAGGGGATAATATCACTAAACTTCATTTGCCCATCATTGAAATGTTCCCACAACCTATGGATTCTTCATTTCATGTTCTCAATACTTACTGCTTATTTATTTATTATTATCATTTCTTTCTTTTTGTATTTGCGCAGTTTGTTGTCTTTTGTACACTGGTTGAACGCCCAGGTTGGTGCAGTCTTTTAATGATTACATTATAGTTATTATTTAATAGATTTATTAAGTATATCCATAAGAAAATGAATCTCACGATTGATTATGGAGACATGTATGTACTTGGATAATAAATTTACTTTGAGCTTTGATCCTTCTTCAGAACGGAGGAGTAGTCAAAAGAAGCTTGAAAAGTTGGGGAGAGGGTGATAGCTCTGGCAGAGTTAGTGAACTTAACCCTAACCATACCATGCTGTATGACCTCCTGACTCTATGAATGTAAGCATATTTCTCTGCTGCTAGCTATGGACTCTAGCATTGTCACATATGTAGGGAACAGCTTGGAGTTAACACAGTAGCATCTTGTTGAGTACTTTGAAACTGCTGAAAGATATTTAAGAGGTAATTGTAAATGTACTTGTTCAGCAGGAAACTGGTAGATCTGAATTTACTGGCTTTGACATAGCATAGATTTCAATGGAATGTGAACAGGGCCTTGTTGTAAAACTGTCAGACTAACTGATTTACTGATTTGTGATTCATTAATTGATTTGTGATTCCCCCCAATATGTTAAGTATTTGGTGCTATCATTTACAAGAAAAATAATAGCTAACATGCTTTAAAAGAGCAACAATTATACCAGTGCCCTAAAAGAACAGTGTGAGCTGCCTTAACGACCGTCATCCAATAGCACCCATATCTATGGTGAAGAAGCGCTTTGAGAGGTTAGTTATGGATAGAATCAGCTCCTGTTTATATGACCTCGGCCCACTGCAATTTGTCTATCACCACAATAGATCTACAGCAAATGTGATCTCATCAGCCCTTCACACAGCCTTGTATCACCTGGACAACACAAATACCTTTGTCAAGTGCTGTTTATTGAATACAGCTCAGTGTTTAGCACCATTATTCCTAAAATTCTGCTTGAAAAGCTCCAGAGTCTGGGCCTCTCCACCTAAATGAAGCCAATTCTCAACCTGGGACTCTGCAGGTTCAGTTAGGATGAAGTAGTTCAAATAAAAGTGATCTTAAAGATTTAAAAATCTGAAGATTAGAGTTATTTGTCATGGGCACATTGAAACATTGGAACATACAGTAAAATGTGTTGTTTGCATTAATGATCAACACAGCGTGACATGTGCTGGGGTCAGCCTGCAAGAGTTACCACACTTGTAGCCCCAACATATCAATCTCATAACTTACTAACCCTAATCAGTAACGTGGGAGAGAATTGGAGCATCTGGAAGAAAACCCTTGTGGTCAGTAGGAGAACATGTAAACTCTTTCCAGACAGTGGATCTCAATATCCTGATGGCCAGTGCTGTATCGCGATAGCACTGACTGCTACAAAACCGAGTCATCCTACAATAGCGAAATGGAGACACCTCTTTCTCCCCTGTTGAGGAGAGAGAGAGAGCCTGTGGTATGTCAAGTACTGGGTGAGGGAGTAGTCTTCGAGGTACTGCAGTCTGTGCCTTTGCTGATGCTTTGCTGCATGCTTGTGCTCGTGGTGGGTGTGCGGATGCTTTTTTTGAGCAGGGGGGTTGTTGTTTTGCTGCTGCTTATGCACGGGAAGGGGAGCTGGGGTGGGGCTTTAGGGTTCTAACACTTAACTGTCATTCATTCTTCGAGGGCACTCCTCTGTTTTTGTGGATGGTTGCGAAGAGAAAATATTTCAGGATGTATGTTGTATTCATTTCTCTGACATTAAATGTACCTTTGAAACCTATCTTGTGAAGAGCTACTTCTGTGACTGAAGCCATGCTTGCTTGCTACAATGAAATTATAGTAATTAATGTCATATAGGAAGTGTATTACATTGACCCCATTGAGCACGTGTGCTGCCCTTTGCATTAAACTGCTACGTAGATAGGAGACCCAAAGGAAAAACAGTAAATCTCATTGACCATGTAGGATATATGACGATGCATTAGAATTTCAAGGCTCGTAAGTATTTACATCATATAAGGATAAATTAAGTAGCATACACATTGTTCTTTGTCAAGAAAGACATATTAAAATCAGCAATTCACAGAAAACAAGCTCTTGTTGTTTGGCTGGTCCCCTGCTACAGTAATCTATTAGAACATAAAACAGTACAGAACAGGAACAGGCCATTCAGCCCATAAAGTTCTACCAAACCAACTTAAAAACAAATCAAAACATACAAACACTATTCCCTCCTACCTACACAATGTCCATATCCCCTATCATCCTTACATCCATGTGCCCATCTAAACATCCTTTAAGAACCTCTAATGTATTTGCCTCTACCACTGTACCAGATGGCACATTCCAAGAATCGGTCACTCTCTGAGTAAAAAACCCTCACGTCTCCCTTGAACCTACCCCCTCTCATCTTCAATGCATGCCCTCTGGCATTAGACATTTCAACCCCAGGAAACATAATCTTATAAACCTCTATCAGATCACCCCTTAGCCTCTGACGCTGCAGAGAACACAGCCCGAGTTTATCCAGCCTCTCACAATAGTACGTGCCCTCTAAACCAGGCAGCATCCTGGTAAGCTTCTCCTGCACCCTCTCCAAAGCCCCAAAATCCTTCCTGCGGTTGGCTGACGAGGACTGTTCACAATACTCCAGATGTGGCCCTACCAGAGTTTTATAAAACTGCAACATCGCCTCTCGGCTTTTGAAGTCAACACCTTGACTGATAAAAGCAAATATTCCGTAAGCCTTTTTAGCCACCTATTGACCTACGGAGCAACTTTAAAGGAGCTGTGAGACTTAATCCACGAGTGTAATAGAACTGACCAAATAGAATTTCTGCTCACTGATGCCTCACTCTACCAATGTGGGACAAGCTGAAGAATTCAGACAGATTATGGGGCACAGGGAGATAGATTATGTGCACAGGAGTTGACCAGGAGAGGACATCTTCAAATAGATGGTTCCTTAAGAAGGTGGCAGCCATCATTAAGAACCCTCATCACCTGGACCATGCCCTCTTCTCATTACCACCATCCAGGAGGAGATACAGGAGCCTGAAGGCCCACATTCAATGTCATAAGGACAACACTGCTAACAGAACCAACCAAGCCTCCAAAATGCATGGATTGTCTTTGAAGGTTGACGCCAAGTGCATTTATATGCAGCAGCTCCTTGTGAAGATTCTAAAAATTAAATTGGGTTTTGTCTTCAGCAGAATAAAATGCTAATGGCTTTTTAAAGTTTTAAATTTCTTTAAGAAATGGTAACAAACTGACAACTATGCAGCAACATAAGAACAAATTATTCAACAGCTTTAAATTAATTCACAATTATGTAAATTGAGGAACTTACATTTGATTTGATTAATAGCCTTTGAATGTAATTTGATCAAAAGCTGCGGAGGGTTGTAATCTCCGTTAGCCTCGTCGTGGGTGCTAGCCTCCCCAGCATCAAGGACATCTTTGACAGGCAATGCCTCAAAAGGGCGGCATCCTTTAGTAAGGACCGTTACTCAGGCCGTGCCTTCTTAAGAGCATAAGACCATGACACATCGGAGCACGAATAGGCCATTCAGCCCATCGATTCACCACCCTCAAGCTAGAGAAATTTCTGCTCATCTCCGTTTTAAATGGAGCTTATTCTGAAGCTGTGTCCTCTGATCTGACACTTCCCCACCACAGAAAGCATCCTCTCCGCATACACTTTATCAAAGACTTTCAACATTGAATAGGTTTCAATGAGATCCCCCCCCCCCACTTATTCTTCTAATTTCCAGTGAGTAAAGGCCCACAGCCATCAATTACTCCCTCATAAGATAAGCCTTTAATTGCCAGAATCATTCTCATGAACCTCCTCTGGACCCTTCCCAATGTCAGCATATCCTTTCTTAAATAAGGAGCCCAAACTGTTCACAATACTCCAAGTGATGTGTCACTGGTGTCTCATAAAAAATAAATCTTTGCTTTATTGAATTGAATTGAATTGAATTGACTTTATTTCTTACATCCTTCACATACAGGAGGAGTAAAAATATTTATGTTATGTCTCTGTCTAAATGTGCAATGTGCAATCATAGTAATTTATAATAATTTATAATCAATAGAACAGTTAATGTAACATAGAAATACACTCAAATCAGCATGAGTTAATCAGTCTGATGGCCTGGAGGAAGGATCTGTCCCAGAGCCTGTTGGTCCTGGCTTTTATGCTGCAGTACCGCTTACCAGATGGTAGCAGCCGGAATAGATTGTGGTTGGGGTGATTTGGGCCCTTTTCTCTTACCTGTCTTTGTAAGTGTCCTGAATCATTGGAAGTTCACAACTACATATGTGCTGGGCCTTCCTCAACACTCTCTGTAGAATCCTGCGATTCAGGGAGATACAGTTCCCATACCAGGCAGTGATGCAGCCAGTCAAGATGCTCTCAATTGTGCCTCTATAGAAACTTCTTGGAATTTGGGGGCCCATACCAAACTTCCTCAACCATCTGAGGTGAAAAAAGGTGCAGCTGTGCCTTTTTCACCACACAGCTGGTGTGTACGGACCATGTGAGGTCCTTGGTGATGTGGATACCGAGGAACTTAAAGCTGTTTACCCTCTCAATCCCAGATCCATTGATGTCAATAGGGGTTAGCCCATCTCCATTCCTCCTGTAATCCACAACCAGCTCCTCTGTTTTTGCGACTTCGGGGGAGAGGTTGTTTCTTGACACCACTGTGTCAGAGAGATGACTTCTTCCCTGTATTTCCATCCTCTCAAAATGAATGATAACATTGCATTTGTCTTCCTCACCACTGACTCAACCTGTAAATTAATCTTGAAGGAATCCTGCACAAGGGCTCCCAAGTCCTCAGATTGTAGAATTATTTCTCCATTTAGAAAAAGGTGTACTTTTCAATTTCTTCAACTGAAGTGCATGACCATACACTTGCCAACATGGTATTCCATCTGCCATTTATTTGCCCACTCTCCTAATCTGAACAAGTACTTCTGCAGCCATCCTGCTTTCTCAACGCTACCTGCCCCTCCATATATCTTCATATCATCAACAAACTTGGCCACAGTGCCATCAATTCTGTCATCCAAATCATTTATACTCAACCTAAAAAGAAGCAGTCCCAACACCGACAGCTGCAGAACACCACTAGTCACCAGCAGCCAATTAGAAAATACTACCTTTATTGCCACTCTTTTGCCTCCTGCCTATTTTCTTCGAGAGGAGGTGGTGGAGACTGAAGACATACACTCAATATCTAAGAAGCAGTTTCTCCCATTCCACCATTAGAATTCTGAATGGATAATGAACCAACCCATGAACTCTACCTGAATACTCCTCCTCTCATTTTGCACCACTTATTTAATTTATACTGTATACTTCTTATTAATGTTTATATTACATTTCTGTATTGCACTGTACTGCTGCCACGCACCTACATACTTCACAACATGTGTCAGTGACAGTAAATATGCTTCTGCTTGAACTTTAAATATAGTAAGTCAAAACTAAGTACAGGCAGTTCCACATTATAATGGGGTTCCATTCCTGAGAATTCTTTGTAATGTGAACAGTTCCTAAATTGGAAATGAACAAAAAAGATAGTATCTGGGACAGGATCTCAGTAACAGCCATGGTGAGAGTACTTATAAACATGGAAAGTGAGATCTCCAGCTGTCATCACTGACTCAGTGACTAACTTTTGTATCAACTGCAAATTTACTAATCAGATTACATGTATTTTCATCCATGAGCATATAGTTTAAAAAACAAAGATCCCAGCACTGATGTTTACAGAGCACTAGATGCAGAACTCCAGTCAGATAAACACAGATCTACCACTAGCTATCTTGTATGACCAATCCAACTTTGGATCCAGTTTATCAACTGGGTGGCACGACAGTGCAGTGGTTAACACAATGCTCTGCAGTACCAACAATGCGGTTTACCGCCATTTGTACATACAAAAAAAAACTGGAACTGGACAAATTGCAAGAAATTTCCTGGGTTCTTGTGACTACGTGGGCTTTGCGGGTTCCCCGGTTTCCTCTCACCAGTTGGTAGGTTAGTTGATCGTTGTAGATTGTCTTGTGATTAGGCTGGGATTAAATTGAGGGACTGTTGAGTGGTGTAGCTCGAAAGGCTGGAAGTGCCTATTCTGCTGCGTATCTCAATCAATCAATCAATAGACAGATAGATGGATAGATAGATAGATAGATAGACAGATAGATAGATAGATAGATAGATAGATAGATAGATAGATAGGCTCTTCTGGACCAGCCTATTATGAAGGACAATGTCAGATAATTTACTGAAGTCCATGCCAACTATATTCACTAATTTCTCCTCCAATTATCTTCTTCACTTCCATAAAATTTGTGTTCATGACAATTTTATTGCTGGTGCAAATATTGGAGCAGATATTCAGTATATAATAATCAAAACTATTAGAAAATAATTTAAAAGAATAGCAACTTAAACACCACTTTGAGAGATTAGTAAAAATCAGCAGTCGAGTGTTACCTTTGAGTATTTCAGTAGAGTAAATTGAAGTGTATTAATGCTGATAGAATCCACCACATTGAATTCATATAATTGAATTTTATTGTAGGGTATCCAATCTGCATCACCAGAGAAAAAAATGTTGCAGCTTTTGCACTTGTACACTTATATGCCAAGAAACCAGTCTACTATGTTCTAATTAATCAGGCCCACAAGTCCTGGACAGGAAAGAGCATTATTATGATTTTTTTAAATCTACTATTATTATTAAGTCTTCTATACACTTGTTGTATGTCCTGTTGGGGGCGGTCTTTCATTAATTCTATAATGGTTATTGGATTTACAGATGTAGGTGTAGAGGTCAGACATATTGCAAGGTATAATTTATTTTGTGTTGATTATTATTTAATCAAGCAAGTCAACTTTCTGAAGTTTATTTAGCTTCCAGAACAGCAGATTTTCTATATTTTATGAAACCAATTTGTTTGCTTTTAACTGCCATAATCCTTTAGTTTAAAACAGACCTGAACTCTCTAGGCGCAGAGCTTGAAAAAAGCAATGCAACAGACTTTTAACACCACAGATCAGTGAGTTGTCTGTTATGTCTCCCCTCTTGCTGTGGAATGGGGCCACTTCTTTTTCCCTTATTAGGGAGAGAGAAAGCCTGTGGTATGTCAAATTACCTGGTGAACAAGCAGACTTTGGGTTACTGCAAGTCTGTGTCTTTATTGACGCTTCGCTGCATGCTTGAGTGCTCGGTGGAGGGCACCGATCCTTTTTTTTTTGCTGGTGGGGGAGAGGAGTCATTGCTTTGCAGCTGCTTGTGCATGGGAGGGGGGAGCTGGGGGGGTTTTGGGGTTCTAACATTTAACTATCATCCATTCTTTGGGGCACTCCCTCGTTTTTGGTGGATGTTTGCGAAGAAAAAGAATTTAAGGATGTATATCGTATGCATTTCTCTGACAGTTTGTCACATGAAATCTGATGCTAACTGCTTAAGTGGACGTTATGCCAGATAACCAAAACTTTGGTCAAATGGCTGTATTAAGGAACAACGTGCTTGAAAGTGAGATAAAGTGGAAGGGATGTCTCGGGTACCTTCAAAGCAAAAGCTTGGTGCTGTTGAAGATCCAAACATCACAAGATTTCAACTACTTTCCCCCTCCGGTATTTCTTGTAGAAAATGCTTGAATCTATTATTAGTTAAGTAAGAGGCATTTGGAAAATAATATTAGGATTAAGAAGCATCAACAAAGATTTATGAAAGAGAAATTATGTTGGACAAGTCTGACAGTTTTGCTGTAATGAGCAGAATAGAAAATGGGGGACCATGAGTATGTGAGGTATTTGAATGATCTGAAAGTCTTAAGTACAAAAGATTAAAATTGGAGTGTAATTATGTGGGGGGGATAATATTCTTGGGTAAAGAAGGAAGGTGTTATCTGTTGACTACAACTCGGCATTCAACACTTTCATCCCCTTGAAACAAATCAATAAGCTTCAATACCTTGGCCTCAGTACCTCCTTCTGCAATGGGATAATTGATTTCTTGACTTGCAAATCTCAGTCAGAGCAGATTGGGACAACATCTCCACTACAATGAGTTCCTCCAGCTTTTTGGGTGTTGCTCCAAGGAAAGATATGTTTGCAATTGACAGCAACAAAGATTTACAAGCTTAATTCCTCCAAAGCAACACACATAAATTGCTGGAGGAACTCAGCTGGTCAGGCTAATTCCTCCAATGTGTTTGTTGTTCTCTGAGTAGAGTTTTACACACCCCTACTCTCTAAGATGAAGAAGATGTTGAATTATGAGATTTAATTTTTTTAATATTCAAAGGATAATCAAGATGCCAGATGAGAGGGTCGACAAGATCCCATAGAAGTTTATAGTTGTTAACAAAACAGAGATGGAGACAGTAAAAATGAAGGTGGCTTTTGAAAATAATGGTGAGAATTTTGAAACTGAAGCTTGCTTAACTGGGATAATGGGCAAACAAAACCAAATACAATTTAGAGATAAGAAAAAAAGTTTTAAATTATCTCAACCTTCTATAGAATAGTTGGCTTATGGGGAATTTACTGCATTTGTCAGATCTGGAGCAAACATTGATGAGTTTTATAAGTAGAGGGGCTAAGGAGCAAACTCTGAGATGTAATTAACTCTCTTGTTGATGAAAAGGATGCTTTGCAGCATTTAATTCATTTAACAATCAAATATAACCATGAAATTCCAAGTTGTTTTAATTATTCTCTGATAACTGCAGAGGGATGCAGTTGATGGTGAAGGAATAGAATTTATTGTACGTTAGGGATTAGTGTCAATGCATTTAATCTTCCTATATTTAGCTAAATAAATGTATAGAACCCCATTGTATTTTTCTTTTGAATATTGAACACAATTAGTTTCTGGTATTTAAAATCCATGCAGAGAAGACTTAAGTTACTGTTCCTAAAATGAAAATGTATTTTTAGTCAAGATATTACTAAATTGCCTATGAGTTATAATAAAATAATACGTAGAAGTAATAAATCTCTCAGGGTGGAGGATCAACACCTCATAATCAGTCTAGGTAGCCTTCAACCATGAATGTCAATTTTTCTTCCAGTATTTTTCATTCCCCTTCCCTCTGCTTCTACTCTCCACTCTGGTTTCATATCTCTTCTCCTCACCTGCCTATCACCCTCTTACTAGTGCCCCTCCATCCTACCTTTCTGCCATAGTCCACTCTCCCCTCCTATCAGATTTCATCTTCTCCAGCAGTATACATTTCCAATCCACCTGGCTTCACCTATCACCTTCTAGCTATCCTCCTTCCCCACCTCCCACCTTTTTCTTCTGGCATCTTCCCCTTTCATCTCCAGTCCAGGGGAAGGGTTTCAGAGCAAAATCTTGTCTGTTTAATAATTTCCTTAGATACTACCTGAAATGCTGAGTTCTTCCCACATTTTGTGAGTGTTGTTTTGGATTTCCAGCATCTACAGAATCTCCCATGTTAATAAAATCTACATCTTATGTCTTATTATGGGTTCAGTCATGGAGTTTTCATGCAATTCATATTCCTCCTCTGCCATTTCAAGGCAATTCATTTTGATCAAACCAGGAAATCAGCAACTTGCAGGTTATAATTAGTATATGATGCACAAGAGCTCATTTCACTGAAACACTCCATTCAGAATGTTGACCTAAACCTACTTGAATATGAGAATATGAGTTGCTTTTCATCATTTACCTTTGTAGTTTATCTTGAAGCCAATTGATCCGATGCTTTCATCTGTTTGCAGATGTAGCCACATCTGATTGCTCTTGCTTACGATCAAATCTGGGACAAAGCTACCTGTCAACCTGGGGCCAATAAGGAAAAGAAAACATGTCAGATGTCAGTTTTACTAATGCTGTTTCTGAAGTTGTATTTTTTTCAAAATAAGGACTAGCTGAACTAAAAACAATTACTTTTTTCAGTATACAATCTACTGTGCATTTAATATTTTAGTAATATTTGAGTAATTCTGTATATATATATAAATTGTTTGATTAAGCATTTTTGTTTATTTAAATAATTAATAATCAGTTATATGAAAAAATATGTTATTTGCATACATCATCACACTACCACATGATATGTGTGTGCCTCGCTTAAAGTAAAAGTGAAGTTCATTTCAGATTTGCATGTGTTCCTTTGAAGTTACAAAACATAACACAATCTATATTTGCCTAATTACAATGCAAAAGCATAATACTGGTCAATATGATACTTCTGGATATTAATGCAGAATCAAAATACAACACCGTTGAATACAAAAGCTCAAACATGAAGTGGTTTCCAGAAGGATTAAATCAAATTGAATCATTTGTTAGTAATGATGGGAAATGAGACTTCAGTGTAAAACAAGCTCTGGGGATGAACATGTTTGCCTTATGGCCAACGATGGCGCATGCTTCGGATGTCCAAGCAAGGTAATCATAAGCAAATACCAAAATGTCTACAATCAACAGGCCAGGCATATTCTACAAAGTGAATTTATGATCAAAGTATATATATGTCACCATATACAACTTTGAGATACACTTTCTTGTGAATATACTCAGCAAATCCAAGAACTGTAATAGAATCAATGAAATGCTAACCCAACAGGATGGAAAGCAATCAATGTGCAAAAAACAACAAATTGAGCAAACAAACAAACAAACAAATAAATAAATACACAAATAATCAATAAATATCTAGAACATGAGATGCAGATGAATATAAATTCTCTCTTCTATCTGGTGACAGAAGGGGGAATTAATATTTCAGGTCAACTGTAAAATTTGATAAAATGTCATTGATGCAAAATGCTAACTCTTTTAGACACAGCACGACTTGCTCAGTATGTCCAGTAATTTTAATTTCCATTCAATATTCCAGCTACTGTAGCACTCCTCTTTTGTACTATTGGAAAAGATTGCTTAAACTGAAAAATAAAACATAACTCATCAAAAGGGTGGAAATGTAATGAAAATAAATTTAAACCAGGGAAGGGATGAATATAACCAAAGTTTTCAAAACACCATACAATATAGAAAATAAATTCTATTTGCTTACAAGCAAAATTTCGGAAAATAATTAAATGCATTTCCTACAAAGAAGGTGAAAAAGTAATTTAAGAAGGAACTAGTTTTACTGAAGGAAGGGAAAACAGAACAGAACAGATATGTTGATTGCTTTCTTGAAAATTTGAAATATTATCTCAGTTGCATTTGTACTATTTCAGTCCTTATGTGAAGTCATTTCATAGATTGGGGAGGAACTTTCAATTTTGCAAACTGGATAGTAATCTGACAGAGCAGATTGACTGTCTTTTATCAAAGACCTAAGAATTCATTGCGGCATAAATCAGACAACTTCTGCCATGGACCAATTAAGCCTAAGCCACTCCTCCAAGTTAATGGCCAAACAGCAAATTTCAATTCACCCCCTTCAGGACTTTTTTTGTATACTCAGTGCAGTCTTCTGCCAAAGCATGGAAGCATCTGGAATCACTACATTTCTAACAGTTTCCTTACAGCAGTAGGAAAGGAGTAAATTGTGCAGTTTTCATTTATACATTATTTTACCATTTCATTGTAAGCTATGATTACATTTGTGCTTGGAGTAGTAACTCATTTGGGTTGTCTGAGTCCATACTAGTCCAGTGATCCAGGTTCTCTGGTAACAGACTAAGAAATCTCAAATTCAGTCTTTGGAAGAAGTGCATAATATATGGTAATTTGAAGTTATATGCAATTACTAAACCATTTCATTTATTTTGGAGTCATAGAGTTATAAAAAAATACAGTACAAAGACAGGCCTTTTGGCCCATCCAGTCCATGTCAAACCTTTTTAACTGCCTGGTCCCATCGACCTGCACCTGAACTATAGCTTTTCATATGCTTGCCATACATGTACCTATCCAAACTTTCTATAAATGCTGAAATTGAGCTTGCATGCAATACCTGTGCTGGCAAGCTCATTCTACATTCTCACAACCCTCTGAGTGAAGAAAGTTACCCTCATATTTCCCTTATGCTTTTCACTTTTCACCCTTAACCCATGACCTCTAGTTGTAACTCCACCCAAACAGGAGGTTTTTTCTCAATATCTGTTTCTCCAAATTTCTCTGTTTGGTTTAAATCACTCCGTTCTATGAACCAAGTGGAATTGGAGTTGTTTTTTTTTTTATTTTCACATGTACTGAGATACAATAAAAGTTTGTCTTCTACACAGATCAGGTCATTACACAGTGCACTGAGGTAGAATAAAGCAAAACATAAATAATGCAGAATAAAGTATAATAGCTGCAGAGAAAGTGCAGAGTAACACACACAAAATGCTGGGGTAGCCCAGTAGATCAGGCAGCATGCATGAAGAGGGGTAAACAGTTGATATTTTGGGCCAAGACCCTACATCAGGATTGGAAAAGAATAGGGATGAAGCCAGAATGGGGGGGAGGAGTGCAAGCATGCAGTGCGGTGCAGGTAAACAATCAGATGCAAGATCATAAAAACGGTTAGATTATACAGTCTAGAATTCACAGAAAATCTTATTTTCTCCCATGCAGAGTTCCTTAATGGGTTTTGTTACATTGAAGATATTGTTCAAAATTCTTTCAAGCATGGCAATGATTGAACTGGAGAAAATACGTGTTGATCCGGAAGGTTCCATCAGGAAGACGGAAGTGTTTACCACGATTTAGATAGATAACTGGGTTCTGCATGGCTTCTTCTAATATGTGCAAAGTGAGCCTGGGGCAGTGATACAGATACTTCTACGCTCACAGGTCCAGGAAGATTGGATGACATTGTAGGTAAGGGTGGTGGCAGCTGAGCATCTATGAACCTCCACCGGCTGAGAGTTGTAGGATTACCTAGTCAATTCAGCATAGAGACTGAATAGAGGAGTTGAAGACCAATCTAAAAGTTAGAGCAGCAATTGAGTTACAAGGTATAAGATCAATATTTTGGGAAGAGTAGAAGATAATCCATTGATTCTCTCTTTGAGGTTTATGTATCGGTTTACATTTCCTGGGCCACTGCACAGAATCTAAATAAGCTGCAGAAAGTTGTGAACTCTGTCAGCACCATCATAGGCACCAGCCTCCCCAGCATCCAGGACATCTTCAAAGAGCAATGCCTCATAAAGACAGCATCCCTCATTAAGGACCCCCATTACTCAGGACGTGCTCTCTTCTCATCGTTACCATCAGGGAGGGGTTACATGAGCCTGAAGGCACACACTCAGTAACACAGTTACATCTTCTTTCCCTCTGTCTTCAGGGTTCTGACTGGACATTGAACCCATGAACACTACATTATTCATTTTTTGAAGAATACTTCTTAATTTTTTTCCTCTTTTTGAACCACTCATTTAATTTAACTTAAAAAAATATATATGCAGATTTCTTACTGTAATTCAACAGGCCAGGAAAAGAGTACTCTTTTTTCCCTCCAGCATTTCGTGTGTGTTCCTTGGATTTCCTGCATCTGCAGATTTTTTTCTTGTCCTTACTGTAATTTACAGTTTTTATTTTTATGTATTACAATGCACTGCTGCCACATAACAACAAATTTCACAACTTATGCCAGTGATATTAAACCTAAAACTGATTCTTTCTAAGACTGGGAATTATGTTTCCACATTGGTAATTAAAAATTTTTGGTGCCCTTAAGATCTTGGTTTTAATGGTGCTTTGCCTTCATGCAGCACAGAGTTGCAGACTGTCCGGTTCTTGCGGAAGTCTCAAAATATGTCAGACTGACTTACATCTAATCAAGTACATGGGGAACCCTGAGAGAAAGAATCTTAGCTTTTGCAGAAAATCCTCACTTCCGATAGGACATAGAGCAATAAAAGTTGAAGTAAATTATTGGAGTAAGTGAGAGTGAAAAGCCTGATTTTTTTTTTTGCAGTGTTGAAGAAAATAAATACATGATGCCTTTGACCTTTCCCATCCACCTGGCTTCACCTATCACCTTCCAGCTTGTCTTCTTCCCCTCCCCCTTTTTATTCTGGCATGTTCCTCCTTCCTTCTCAGTCCTGAAGAAGGGTCCCGATCTAATACGTTGATTGTTTACTCTTTTCCACAGATGCTGCTTGACTTGCTGAGTTCTTCCAGCATTTTGTGTGTGTTGCTTTGGATTTTCAGCATCAGCAGACTTTCGCATGTACATGATGATGATGATGTTTCAGCCACGGGATGTGATGATTAATTGTGAGAAGCAAGATTGTATTCTGAAGATAGAGAGTTAAGTGTGGGATACAAATATAAAGACTGGGTCTTCCAAGTAACAATATTGTATTCATCTATGAAGGAGTGCTGAATAATGTCATCCTTCAAAGGTATCACCTCACTCACTTGCAGTCAGTGTTTCATGAGAAGATTAAAAGCATTAAATAATTCATTATTTTGTTTTAATGATACTCTTGTGAGAATCTGCCATCAATCACCTCTTAATAATAGTGTTCACCGAACACAATTTATGTGATGGGACTGAAAGAGCATTCAACAAATTTTCAGACTAAGGCAGACGTCAGAATCAAACTACAGATGGTCCTCTAGTTTGCTCAGTTCTTGTATATTTTTGTTTGTCCTTCACACAGTGTTCTTCTGCAACACTGGTGCCCTTGTGACAAAGTGTAATGATCATTGTGAGAGCAGTAATTAATCATAAAGCAGAAATCCTGCTGAAGATGTAACGTGAAACTGATTGCCATTACCATCTAAGTAAGGTGAGAGTTTATGGTCTTGCAATCTGCATGCCAGCAAATAGCACACGTGGTGAATGGAATGATTTTGGTTCATATTAACAGGGTGATTTTTCTATGTAGAAGGTTGTTGTCCCTCTCCGCGCCTTGAGGTGCATCAGGTGGAAACCTTGTTGTTTCTTTAGCATTTGCCTGTTTTTTCGCAAGCCCAAGTTGCTAGCTCTATGCTCATGTGAGCACAACGGAAAGTATGCAAAGAGCTGGCTGAATTCGAACCCAGGTCCACCTGCCACGAAGTCTGGAGCAAATGCCGGTACACCACTGGCTGGCTTATACAGAAGGTAGGGATCAGTAAAAAGAATGGATTTCATTCTCAAAGTCAAAGTCAAGACAAAGTAAGTTTATTATCATAACTACATCTATATTCACTACTTTGAGATTCATTTTCTCACAGTTACAGGAAAATGAAGAAATACAATAGAATTTATGAAAACTATACAGCAACAAAGCAACAACCATTGCAAAAAAGAGGACAAAAGAGGTCAATAAAAGTGTATAGTACTGAGAAAGCAGGTTGCAGATTCCTTGAAGGAGTCTGTAGGTTGTGGAATCAGTTCAGAGTTGTGGTGAGTGAAGTTATCCACAACGGTTCAAGAGCCTGATGATTGTAGGGTAATAATATTCCTGAACCTGGTGAAGATGCTCCTGCACCTCCTGCTCGATGGTAGTAGTTAAAAGAAGATCATTGCCCTGCAAATGTCCTCATTAGAGGGGAGGGCTGTAATTGCCTCACAGCCCATGTCAAGGAAAGGATGAGTAAAAAGTTGTTGCTTTGGATTTCCAGCATCCACAGAATTTCTCATGTTTAATGTTATAATTTGCTCCTCCACTGTGAAGTCTCTTCAAGGGTTGCAAACCCTGAAGAAGTTTAAATCTTCTCCTTGACAGGACATCGGTGAGACCCTCTCTCACTGCTCCCCCCCGCGATCTCTGCTGCCCTCCGCCTCTTCTCACCTGGAATCTGCCTGTCCACCTTCCCCTCTCCAAAACTCTTTATACTGGCATCTTCTCCTTTCCTTTCCTGTCCTGAAGATGGGTCTCATCCTGAAACATCCACTGTTTATTTATTTCCATGGATGCTGCCTGTCCTGTTGAGTTCCTCCAACATTTTGTGTGTGTTGTTCTGTAAAGGCATTTTATAGGCTTGCTGTTACACAAAGCATTAATTGTGCATAGTTCTGACACACCACTGCAGAAAGAATCAGGAAGGGATTCACCGAGATGTTTGTAACAAAAATATTAATTGCTAGAAATACTCAGCAGTTCAGGAAGCAAATGTAGGAAGCTAAACAAAGTTAATGTTTTAGGTCAAATCCCTTGAATGGAAAATCCTATAAAATGTAGCCAATAAGACCCAGTCCTTCATGGGTAATGCCCTCTCCACCATTGATCGCATTTGCATAAAGCGTTGTTGCAGGAAAGCAGTATCCATCATCAGGGTCCCCCACTACCCAGGTCATACTCTGTTCTCAGTGGTACAGAGCCTCAGGACTCACTCCACCAGGTTTAGGAGCAGCTACTACCTCTCAGCCATCAGGCTTTTGAATCAAAGGGGATAACTTCACTCAACTTCACTTGTTCCATCATTGGAATGTTCCCATGGCCTATGGGCTTACCCTTCAAGGACTCTTCATCTCATGTTCTTGATATTTATTGCTTGTTTATTCATTATCATTATTTCTTTCAATTTGTATTTGCACAATTTGTTGCCTTTTACACACTGATTGAACGACCAAGTTGACGTGGTCTTTCATTGATTCTATTCTGGATTTATTGAGTATGCCATCCAGAAAATGAATCTCAGGGTTGTTTATGGTGACATATATGTACTTTGATGATAAATTTACATTAAACTTTGATCTTTCTTCAGAACTGGGAAGAAGGCAAAAAAGCTTGAAAGGTTGTGAAGAGGGTGATGGCTCTGATGGAGTGGTGAAGGGGACAAGTGGATGACAAGTTGTCTGATCAGTGACAACTAATCGAGGGGTATACCATCAAGAAGGGGAGGATTGGTAGGAACAGAACAGTAAACTGGGAAATCAAGAAGTGGGATGTTCCTTACACCATGCTGAATGAGGGTCATTATATGGTGGTGGAATGTACTCAGAATTGCTGAGAATAATCTGTTGAATGTGGAGGATAGCAGAGTGGAAGGTGAGGACCGGGGAAACTCTACCCTTGTTAGGTCCCAGAGGAGGTGAGCAAGTACACAACACTGAGAGAATAGAACAATGTCTTATCCACCTTGCCCTCCTGTAGGAACTGTATTACATTCACTCCGTTTTTTCGTTGCCATTATATTTACTTTCTAAATAAATTTCCTTGAATTTAAATTCCCATCGACCACAAAAGGATGAAAATCCATGATTCAGATCATTGGTCTTCTGCAAATCCAGTGAGTTACTCATTATGTAACCATTTATTCAACATGTAATGAACTGTGAGTGCAAGCCACACACTTGTCTCTCCTCGCGACCCAGCAGTTCCACACTATTTCTTGACATTCGACATAGTAACTAACTCAAAATAAGGAGGATAAAATAATTAGGCTAAAATGTTGACACACAGTAATAAGTGGCTTGAATATAAAGGAGTGATGAATCTGGGCACCATGACAGTGTAGCGGTTAGCGCGACGCTACTACAGTTTAGCTGTGCTGAATTCGCCGTTCAGTTCAGAGGAGTCTGTATGTCATGAAATACGTGAGTTTTCCCTGGGTGTTCCGGTTTCCTCCCACAGTTTACAGTCTGAAGACCTACTGGATAAGCTGTCCCATGATTTAGGTCAGAGCTATTCAGCTGTGACAGAGGGGAGGGGGGTTGATGGGTTGTTGGGGTAGTGTGTATCAAAGTGCCAGAAGGACTGTATCGTTTAAGAAAATAAATAATATCCATGGGCGTGGTCATAAATTCAGCTCTTCCCGAACTTCAAAGGTAAAAAGACCATGATGGGAGCTGTGTATAGACCTCCAAACAGTAGTAAGAATGTGGCCTAAAAATTACAACTGGAGATAGAAAATGCATGTCAAAAGGGTAATTTTACAATAGTCATAGGGAATTTCAACATGCAGGTAGATTGGGAAGATCAGGTTGGTGCTGGATTACAGGAGAAGTTATTTCTAGACTGCCTACAAGTTGGCTTTTTAGAGCAGTTCAAGGTTGAGCCCACTAGAGAATCAGCTATTCTGGAATGGGTGTTGTGCAATGAACCAGAATTAATTAGAGAACTTAAGGTAAAAGAACCCTTTAGGGAAAGTGATCAAAATGTGATTGAATTCAACCTGAAATATGAGAAGAGGTTAAAGTCAGATGTATCAGTATTATAGTAGAGATACGAGAATTATAAAGGCATGAGAGAGGAGTTGGCTAGAATTGACTGGAAAAGAACACTGGCAGGGATGATGGCAGAGCAGTAATGGCTGGAATTTTTGGAAGCAATTCAGAAGACACAGGGTACGGTATATACATTCCAAAGAGGAAGAAGTATTCCAAAGGAAAATTGACACAACCGTGGCTAACAAGAGAAGTCAAAGCCAACATACAAGCCAAAGAGAGGGCCCATTAGAGGACAGAGCAAAAATTAATGGAAAGTTGGAGGATTGGGAAGCTTTTAAAAACCAACAGAAGGCAACTAACAAAGTAATTAAGGTAAAGATGGAATACAAAAGTAAGCTAGCCAATACTATTAAGGAGGACACAAAATAAAAAAGGGAGGTGAGAGTGCATATCGGACTGTTGGAAAACGACGCTGGAGAAGTAGAAATGAGGAACAAAGAAATGGTGAACGAACTAAATAAGTATTTTGCATCAGGCTCCATAATGGAAGACACTAGCAGAATGGAGGAAGCTCCAGCTATCAGCGTGCATGAAGTGTGTGAAGTTACCATAACTGGAGAGAAGATTCTTGGAGAACTGAAAGGTCTGAAGCTAGCTAAGTCACCTGGACCAGTTGGTGTACACCCAAGAGCTCTGAAAGAGGTGGCTGAAGAGACACGAGACTCAATTCATGGCTCTGGGCTTGCACCCGCTGGAATTTAGAAAAATGAGCAATGACCTCATTTAAACATATCAAATGGTGAAAGGAATTGATAGATTGGATGTGGAGAGGATGTTTCCTGTGATGGGAGAGTCTAAGACCAGAGGACACAACATCAGAATGGGGGAGGGTGGAGCCTTTTAGAACGGAGATGAGAAGGAATTTCCTCAGCCATACAGTAGTGAATCTGTGGAATACTTTGCCACAGGCAGCTGTGGAAGCCAAGTCTTTAATGTATATATAAGGTAGACGTTGATAGATTTTTGATTGGTCAGGGCATGAAGGAATATGGGGAGAAGGTAGGAGATTGGCACTGAGAGGAAAATTGGAACAGTCATGATGAAATGGCTGAGCAGACTCAATGGGCTAAATGGCCTAACTCTGCTCCTGTGTCTTATGATCTAATGAAATGATGTATCATAATTAGGGTGGCATGGTAGCGCAGTGGAGCGCACAACGCTTTACAGTACAGGCAATCTGGGTTCAATTGCTGCCACTGCCAGAAGGATTTTGTACAATTTCCCAAGACTGTGTGCGCTTCCTCTGGGTGCTCCAGTTTCCTCCCACCTTCCAAAGATATACCAGTTGGTAGGTTAATTGGCCATTGTAAATGACCCAAGATTAGGTGAGGATTAAGGCGAGGAATTGCTGAGCGGCGTGGCTCAAAGTACCGATAGGGTCTATTCCACGCTGTATCTCAATAAATAAGTATCCTAAAATGGAGTATCAAAACAAAATTTAAAACCTCCCTGTAGTTTATTGGTGTTAGCTGAGGCTTAAAATCTAAAGCTGTTAATGATGCAGGTGCTGGTTATGAACAGATCTCCAACAGTGAACATAACCTTTTCAAATTTTCATGACAAAACCACTGTTTGTTCTGTTGTAAGAAATATATAAGAAAATACACTTAGTCTGATAAGTCCTTTGGCACCAGAGTGGTCTTTCTTTTTTCTTATGCTGCCTGATTAATTAGGCTTCACTTCGTTCATCCTTCTTCTCCAAGTCATGATAAACAGAATCTCTATTTAAAGCTTCATTCTGCAATTCTTAAGCCAATAAGGGTGTGAATTAAAATAATGTTTATTTTTATTGAAAAGCAACAAAATGAAAAGGGGAGGTTTTCATACCAGCTGAAGCTCTCTGGTGGGGTATTCTATTGTCTAGCTACTCCTGTGATTGGGGATGGTTTGAATTCATAGTCCTGATCCATACCAATGAAGTAATTCTAACTTGGGTATATCATGAACTAATAGCTGTACTAATCTGTAGCTAGGTTACCAACCAGTGCAACTTTTGTCACCTCAGCAGTCAGCATTTCTGACTGAGAGGAACATTTCCACTTTATGGTCACTTCTCGGAACCCTTAAGTAACCTGAGAGATATCCACACTTGAAAAAAAAACATTTCTCCTGCTGAAAGGAAGAGGACTGGGGTAAGATTCTGTGGTCTGGCATTTTCCCTGGCCCAGCACCAGTCAGGTACCAAAGGTACCAGAACAGAGAATATCAGCTTGTATATCAATAAAACAAATATGTATTGGATTCGTCCAAGGCATCAGAATTTTTCCAAGGTCTGCACAAGCACGAGTATGTTCATCAAGTCATGTCCTTTAAAACAATGACATCTACCTTAATTTTTAGCCACTAAGTGACAGTTGAATTTCTGCTGCATAATATTAAGTTTAGGATAGTAAATGGAAAGATGGATGATATGTCATATTACAGTAAATATAACAGCAAAAATAAAGAAACGGTGTTCAAAGATTAACTCTAGGAAAGCAAATGGACAAAAATCAACATTTTGTAAAGATTCCCAGAGGGATGGAGGCACATACTGTAGATTCACATAAAAACAATTAGATTAAGTTGTGGGTTGGAGACTCATTATTATATTGTGATAGGTCAAATGGCTTTGAGGCATGAACATTCTGTGACTTCGTGTTCTTTCAATTACTTCCTTATTACTTCTACTTTCTGATTGGATTATTGACTGCAGCAGTTTCATTTTTTTGTATCTCTTTCTGTCCCCATTCATTGTTCACAATTTCCCCTTGATCTTTCAATACCTTTGTCTTTTACAGCTTTCTGTCAGTACATCAGGTGGTGATTTCTGTTGATCTTTTTTTCCTTGTTTTAACTCCTTATTTTTTCCTTCCAGTTTTAGACCATAAGACATAGAAGCAGAATTAGGCCATTTGACCCATCAAGCCTGCTCCGAAATTCCTTCATGGCTGATTTATTGTCCCTGTCAACCTCATTCTCCTGCCTTTTCCCTGTAATCATTAATGCCCGGACTGATCAAGAACTTATCAAACCTTACTTTAAATATACTCAATAACTTGGTCTCCGCAATGATCCATGGCATTGATTTCCAGAGAATCATCACTCTTTGGTTAAAGAAATTCCTCCTCATCTCTGTTCCAAAAGGACAGTTTTCAGAGACACCCCCACTATAGCAAACAGTCTTTCCACCTCCACTCTATCTAGGCCTTTCAATATTTGATATTTTGATTAATGCTTCAATCCAAAATGTTAATTTCTATTACTTAATTTTTCAAACTTAATGATCTGCACCATTTTCCCACACTGCTTGGTTTCATTTGGTGGGGTTTATTTTGACTATGGCCCTAAATTAGAAGAGGCCACATGGCTTTGTTACCAGTTATCTTCTGATACATATTATGTAAGTTCAATATTTAAGAAAGAATAAAAGTATGTTTCATAATTCAAATAATTTCATGTACTCTAGTTTAATTCAGATAATTACAGAGTGCTGTACTCTCAACGTGGGGTGAAGAGTGAGTTTGTAAATCTGACGGGAGCAAAGAATGATGGAAACGGCAAGGGCAGTGCACCACAGGAGGGATGTAGGATAGGTGGCAGACGAGTGCCAAGGATGGGGGGAGGGTGTGAGGTTGGGTGGGGGGTGCAGACCCACCCAGTCCTGAGACACCAGGCAAGATCACTTGATTCTGAACAATTAGTTTACTGATCAGTACAGAGTGTTTCGGGGTGCCTCCCACTCGCTCCCCGCTCTGCAACCATGACTTCCTTCTCCCTGCCCCCTTCCCACTCTCAGTCCACAAAAGGGACCCATATCAGTATCAGATTTACCATCATTCACATATGCCTATTTTTGTGGCAGCAGTACAGTGTAGTACATATAATTACTATGATACTGTGTATAAGTCTAACTATACATACGTGCACCTTTGCACAGTGCTCTGTAGGTCATCAATAAGTACTTACACATGAAGAACAGTGGTTGGATCACCAACTTCTCCTCCATCGCCAATAGTGAGGGTGTCATAGCCGATCTCCAAATCAAATTCTTCAAAGTCAATCTGAATCACCTGGGTTTAAAACAGATGAGACAATAATAGTTAATTTAGCAGGTAACTTACAAAATGACTTTTCACAGACTATATGAAATTCATAACAGGAAAAGTGTCAGACATTATCTATCTCAATGGAAGTTTATGACTCCACTATAACAAACTATGTCAATAAATCAGCCATTATGTTTTTCTGCTTTTTTCCTGAAATTATATTAAAATGTCCAGAAGCATTGAAATCACTCATTGAAGTACCAGTTTAGTGAATCATACTTAATAGAATTCTTAGAATGGGGCAGCATTTTTGTTGTTTACTTGGTATTGATTACATTAGGCAGATTATAAAGCATTTGAGTGATAGTTATGAAACTCTTGCTGCAGTGAAAACAAAGATATGGTGCAGTGTATATTTTCTACACTGTAAGCAAGTTATTTGCTCTGTAGCTCCAAGCCACTTCTTTCTGCTCTGACTGAACTAAATTTGCTGTGTGCAAAGATTAGCAATATAAGATCTTAAATGCTATGGCAAATCAAACATAATTTCTTTGCAGAGTCACATTACAATGTGCATTATATAGCAAGATTATTTCAACCCATGGTGCTCTGACAGGCAGCAAAATCAATTAATAAAGACCCCGAAAAGAACTGCAGATATTTGAAAACTGAGATAAAAACAAAGAATGCTTAAAATATCTAACAAGTCTGGTAGAATTGGCAAAGAGAGAAATAGTTAATGCCTGGTTTCAGAACTATGAGAATAACAGAAAAGTTATATACTTATTGTATGTAGGCGCAAAGAAGATTCTGTTTATGGTAGGATGGAGTGGAAGGGAAAATGAATGAAAAGTATCTACGTTGACCATGAGGGGGTGCTGAGGACATGTTAGTAGTCTGGTCTGGAGGAGGTGTAAATAGAGGGGGATCAGGGGAACATAAGCCTCTCAAAGTCCAACCCTACATCTCTGTTGTGAGAGGTGGAATTAAGTAAGGCTAATCAACAGATCTATTGTGCAGCTCTATAGGCCGATCTCCTGTACAATGGATTGTAGAAGTGTTGAACTCCAACCATCCCATCAACCTCAGAGGACAATGGAGACAGGAGGTCATCGATGGCCTATGCTCCACTGGGAGCTAAGTGTCCCTATCTTGTTGGGTGAGAATAGAATTAGTGATCATAGGTTTAAGGTGAAAGGAAAAATATTTAAGGGAAATCTGAGGGGGATCTTCTTCATTCAAAGGAAAGTGTGAGTGTGGAACGAGCTGCCAGTGGAAGTGGTAGATGTGGGTCAATTGTAAAACTTAAAAGATGTTTGACGAGATGAGGAGTATTGAGGACCATAGTCAGGGTGCAGGGAAATGGGACTAGACAGAAGATCAATTTAGCACAGACTAGGTGGGCTGAAGGGGTTGTTTCTGTTCTATAGTACTCAATGACTCCTTATCCAAACTAAACGCGATCTGTCAAGCTACCAGCGACATCTAGTTCTATGGGCTAGACTCCAGGTACAAAGAGCATGCTTCTTGTGTACTATGTCTTTCACCAGCCTGCCTCAGTCCTCAAGACTCTCCAGGAGATAAATTTCCAACACTCTCTTTTCTGTTTTGCCATTAAGAAAAACAATTACTAGGTCTGTTTGTTTCTTCTGTCCACGGCTGCCTGATGGAGATTCTACAACTGCTAGACAAGATTGCATTGGACACAGCAGCCAAGAGGAGATGGTTTGGCATTGTAATTATGCATTCTGCTTCAACAGTAATGATATCTCTTTTTCAGTATGATTGCAATGAGCTCAGGAACAACGATAGAAATTGTGACAGACTTTAAGCATTTGTAGAGATAACTTGCATTCTGTATTCATTCTGTGATTCCTGAGGCTTTATAAAGCATTGGTCAGACCCCAAACATGAGAAAACCTGCAAATGCTGGAGATCCAAAGCAACACTCACAAAATGCTGGAGGAAATCAGTCAGCCAACCAGCATCTAAGGAAAAGAGTAAACAGTTGATGTTTCGGACCGGGACCCTTCATCAGAACCTGTGATATCAGTTGGGAAAAGGTCACTCTCTGCTTTACTAAATCTAAAGACATTTGCCAATTTATCCTGTTTTTTAACAAATCAGAATGCCACCAGTTTGGTTTTCCCTTAATCTCCATAAGCTGTTGGTCTCAAAATTATTCAAGCGATACAGCCACATTACCAGTTCTGACCTGAAAGGTTAACGCAGTTTCTCATTCCAAAAAAGCTTCTTGACCTACTGAATGCTTCTACCATTTTGGTCTTTATTTTGATTTTCAGCATCTTTAACTTATATGATTCTTATCACCAATCTAATAAGTTTGTAAAAACAGTGTCAGGACCTCCTGCTTTCAGAAGCTGAAATATATTATTGATTTAAAAGGCGGATTACAACATTAGAGGGTCAGTTAAATTCCTTGATATCATTAAGAAATTTTAACATGAAAGTCTAAGTTAATACAAATTCTCTTAAACATGTTTAAAGAGGTCTGTTTAAGTCTACCAAATCTTCCCTTAGATTCTGCCACTCAAGAGTAAACAGCCTCAGCTTGTCCAATCTCTACTCATAGCACATAAGACCATAAAAGATAGGGGCAGAATTAGACCATTCGGCCCAACTAGCATGCTCCACGATTTCATCATGGCTGATCCATTTTCCTTCTCAACCCCATTCTCCTGCCTTCTTCTCATATCCCTTCATGCCCAGACTAATCAATAACCTATCAACCTCCAACTTAGATAAACTGAATGTCCTGGCCTCCACAGTTTAAGGATTTTGCAAACAAGTATTGCCACATTTCTAGTGCCAACATTGCATGCCGACAAACTAATGGGGCACTTGATGGTTCATGATGAAATAGGTCAAAGTCAACATGGTTTCCTTCAGTGCAAATCTCGCCTGATAAATCTGTTGGAATTCTTTGAGGAAATAACAAACAAGATAGACAAATGAGAGCTAGTGGATGTTGCTTACTTGGATTTTCAGAAAGCATTTGATAAGGTGCCACACACGAAGCTGCGTAACAAGATAAGAGCCCATGGTATTACAGGAAAGATATTAGCATAGCTAGAAGATTGGCTGACAAACAGGAGGCAAAGAGTGGGAATAAAGGAGCCTTTTCAGGTTGGCTGCCGGTGACCCATGGCAATTAATCCAGAGATTCACCAGTCTCTGGAAGGTTAAATTGGGAAGAGATATTTTCAGGGAAAAGTACGGAGGAAATGTGGCAAATGTTCAGGGGATATTTGTGTGGAGTTCCAATGAGATAGGGAAGTTATGGCAAGGTACAGGAACCGTGGTGTACAAAGGCTGTAATAAATCTAGTCAAGAAGAAAAGGAAAGCTTACAAAAGGTTCAGAGAGCTAGGTAATGTTAGAGATCTAGAAGATTATAAGGCTAACAGGAAGGAGCTTAAGAAGGAAATTAAGAGGGCCAGAAGGTGTCATAAGAAGGCCTTGGCAGGCAGGATTAAGGAAAACACCAAGGCATTCTACAAGTGTGTGAAGAGCTAGAGGATAAGACGTGAAAGAATACGACCTATCAAGTATGACAGTGGGAAAGTGTCTATGGAATCGGAGGAAATAGCGGAGGTACTTAATGAGTATTTTTACTTCAGTATTCACTATGCAAAAGGATCTTGGTGATTGTAGTGATGACTTACAGCAGACTGAAAAGCTTGAGCGTGTAGATATTCAGAAAGAGGATGTGCTGGAACTTTTGGAAAACATCAAATTGGATAAGTCGCTGGGACAGGATGAAAAGTACCTGGGCTAATGTGAGAGGCGAGTGAGGAGATTGCTGAGCCGCTGGCGATGATCTTTTCATCATCAATGCGGACGGGAGAGGTTTCGGAGGAATGGGGGGTTGCAGATGTTGTTTCATTATTCAAGAAAGGGAGTAGAGATAGACCATTGAGTCTTACCTCAGTGGTTGGTAAGTTGATGGAGAAGATCCTGAGAGACAGGATTTATGAACATTTGGAGAGGTATAATATGATTCAGAATAGTCAGCATGGCTTTGTTACATGCAGGTAGTGCCTTACAAGCCTGATTGGAATTTTGAGGATGTGACTAAACACATTGATGAAGGAAGAGCAGTAGATGTAGTGTATATGGATTTCAGCAAGGCATTTGATAAGATAACCCACGCAAGGCTTACTGAGAAATTAAGGAGGCATGGGATCCAAGGGGCGATTGCTTTGTGGATCCAGAACTGGCTTGCCCACAGAAGGCAAGGATTGTATATGGGTCATATTCTGCATGGAGGTCGGTGACCAGTGGTGTGCCTCAAGTATCTGTTCTGGGACCCTTACTCTTCGTGATTTTTATAAATGACCTGGATGAGGAAGAGGAGGGATGGGTTAATAAGTCTGCTGATGTCCCAAAGGTTGGAGGTGTTGTGGATAGTGTGGAGGGTTGTCAGAGGTTACAGTGAGACATTGATAGGATGCAAAACTGGGCTGAGAAGTGGCAGATGGAGTTCAACCCAGATAAGTGTGAAGTCGTTCATTTTGGTAGGTCAAATATTATGGCAGAATATAGTATTAATGGTAAGACTCTTAGCAGTATGAGGATCAGAGGGATCTTGGGGTCTGAGTCCACAGGACACTCAAAGCAGCTGTGGAAGTTGACTCTGTGGTTAAGACAACGTACAGTGTATTGGCCTTCATCAATCGTGGAATTGAAATTAGGAGCCGTGAAGTAATGTTGCAGCTATATAGGACCCTGGTCAGACCCCACTTGGAGTATTGTACTCAGTTCTGGTCACCTTTCTACAGGAAGGATATGGAAGCCATAGAAAGGGTGCAGAGGAGATTTACAAGGATGTTGCCTGGATTAGGGAGCTTTATGAGAATAGGTTGAGTGAACTCGGCCTTTTCACCTTGGAGCAACGGAGGATGAGAGATGACCTGATAGAGGTGTATAAGATGACGAGAGGCATTGATTGTGTGGATAGTCAGAGGCTTCTTCCCAGGGCTGAAATGGTTGCCACAAGAGGGTATAGGTTTAAGTTGCTGGGGAGTAGGTACAGAGGAGAAATCAGGGGTAAGGTTTTTTACTCAGAAAGTGGTGAGTGCGTGGAAGGGTAAGACCCTTGGCAGTGTTGAGGATCGGTGAAACTTTGGAGTCCATGAACAAAGGACATTCAAAGCTGCTGCACAGTTTGACAGTGTTGTTAAGAAGACATATGGTGTGTTGGCCTTCATTAACCATAGGACTGAGTTCAAGAGCCGTGAGGTAATGTTACAGCTATATAATACCTTAGTTAGACCCCACTTGGAATACTGCATTCAGTTCTGGTCACCTCACTTCAGAAAGGATGTGGATACTATAGAAATAGTGCAGAGGAGATTTGCAAGGAGGTTGCTGGATTGGAGGGCATGCCTTTTGCGAATAGATTGAGTGAACTCGGCCTTTTCTCCTTGGAGCGACAGAGGATGAGAGGTGACCTGATAGAGGTGTATAAGATGATGAAAGGAATTGATCATGTGGATAGCCAGAAGCTTTTTCCCAGGGCAGAAATAGCTAACATGAAGGGGCATAATTTTAGGGTGGTACAAGGGGGATGTCAGAGGTATCACACCACATAGTGGTGGGTGTGTGGAATGTACTGCCAGCAACGGTGGTAGAGGCGGGTACAACAGGGTCTTTTAAGAGACCCTTAGTTAGGTACATGAAGCTTAGAAAAATAAAGGGCCATGCAGTAGGGAAATTCTAGGCAGTTTCTAGAGTAGGTTACATAGTTGACACAACATTGTGGGCCGAAGGGCCTGTAATGTGCTGTAGATTTCTATGTTCTATGTTCTATGACAGATACTTATAGAGTCTTAGAAAAGTACAGCACAGAAACAGGACCATCTAGCCTATGCCAAACCACTGAAACTGCCAACTCCCATCGACCTGCATCAGGACCAGAGCCCTCCAAGTCAAGTCAAGTTTATTGTCATGTTGACTATAACCTGCTGGTACAGTACACAGTAAAAACAAAACACCATTCCTCCAGGACCCTGGTGCTACATGAAACAACACAAAACTACACTAGACTATGAGAGACAGCACAAGGCTACACAAGACTACGTAAAACAACATAAAAACTGCACTAGACTACAGACCTGCACAGGACTACATAAAGTGCACAAAACAGTGCAGGGCAGTACAATAATTAATAAACAAGACAATAGGCACAGTAGAGGACAAATTACAATATAATAATAAATGATGTAGATGTCAATCTAGACTCTGAGTATTGAGGAGTCTGATGGCTTGGGGGAAGAAACTGTTGCACAGTCTGGTCGTGAGAGCCCAAATGCTTCAGTGCCTTTTCCCAGATGGCAGGAGGGAGAAGAGTTTGTGTGAGGGGTGCGTGGAGTCCTTCACAATGCTGGTTGCTTTGCGGGTGCAGTGTGTGGTGTAAATGTCTGTAATAGCGGGAAGAGAGACCCCGATGATCTTCCCAGCTGACCTCACTATCCGCTGCAGGGTCTTGCGATCCGAGACGGTGCAATTCCCAAACCAGGCAGTGATGCAGCTGCTCAGGATGCTCTTGATACATCCTCTGTAGAATGTGGTGAAGATGGGGAGTGGGAAATGGACTTAGCTCAACCTTCACAGAAAGTAGAGACGGTGCTGGGCTTTCTTGGCTATGGAGCTGTTGTTGAGGGACCAGGTGAGATTCTCCGCCAGGTGAACACCAAGAAATTTGGTGCTCTTAACGATCTCAATGGAGGAGCCGTCAATGTTCAGCAGGGAGTGGTCACTCGGTGCTCTCCTGAAGTCAACAACCATCTCTATTTTTTTCTTCACATTCAGAGACAGGTTGTTGGCTCCGTACCAATCTGTTAGCTGCTGCACCTCCTCTCTGTAAGCTGACACGTCGTTCTTGCTGATGAGACTCACCACGGTCATGTCATCGGCGAACTTGATGATGTGGTTCGAGCTGTGTATTGCTGCACAGTCGTGGATCAGCAGAGTGAACAGCAATGGACTGAGCACACAGCCCTGGGGGGCTCCCGTGCTCAGTGATGGTGTTGGAGATGCTGCTCCTGATCCAGTCTGACTGAGGTCTCTATACCCCTACCATCCATGTACCTATCCAAACTTCTCTTAAACATTGATATTGAACTCACTCAGCACTCTCAGAGCCCTCTGAGTGAAGAAGTCTTCGCTCATGTTCCCTTAAACTTTTCACCTTTCACCTTTAAGCCATGACCTCTGGTTGTAGTCCCATCCAACCTCTGTGGAGAAAAGAATGCTTGCATTTACCCTATCTATACCCCTCAGAATTTTATGTACTTTTTGCCTTACAGTTCATTTGTTGGTCAAATATATCCCTTTAATAACATTCAGTTTTATCTCACAATCGTGTTTACCCCCCATCTAATCCATCAGGATGTCTAGGTCACTGGAGTGAATTGATTTTTTCCTCTGACTGTTTTATGAGGCTCTAACAGCATATGAATGCATGCCTTGCTAATGAGGGAGAAAGCAACAATGACCCTATAATTGCTTGATGGATTTGTATACACTGAATTTAATTGCAAAAAAAAGCAAAGGGTATGTTGAAGAAGTAACTGGAGCAGGATAAGCACCACTGTGATACTTAAAACCCACAAAGAGGAGTAAATGAAAACAGCCACACACCACATCTGCTTCTGGTTCCAAGTTCCGCCAAGTTAAGAATAGCAGACAGAACAGGATATGTGGAAAGTCTACAACTTTCGAATAAATGAAATAAATGTCTGAAAAGTACTGCTCAATAAAAATTTAAATATCAGTCAAATACTGGTAACTTATCAAACATTAATTCACGTTTTCCACTCCCCTCCTCTCTTATCCCTTCACTTCTCCTCACCTGCCATCACCTTCCACTAGTGCTCCCCCTCCTTAACTATCTCCCATTGTTCACTCTCGTCTCCTGTTAGATTCCTACTTCTTCAGCCCTGGACCTTTTCTACCCATCACCTTCCAGCTTCTCATTTCATATCCTCTCCCCCCCCCCCCCCACCCTCTTCCTCCTCACCTGGCTTGACCTGGTACTTCCAGCTGGTACTCCTTCCCCTCCTCCACCTTCTTAGTCTGACTTCTTCCCCCTTCCTTTCCAGTCCTGATGAAGGGTCTTGGTCTGAAATGTCAACGGTTAATTCCTCCACTTAGACACTGCCTGACCTGCCTGGACCCTCCAGCATTTCATGTGTGCTACACATTCATAATTTCCTTTTATTCTGGACTCTCGATAATATGATGTTGTAGCGCCTCATTTCCTAGCATATCCGAACCGACTCACAATTAGATAGCCTACGGGGGTTTGCGAGCACAGAGCTTTGGAGCCTCTTCGCCATGGGGGGCCGGTTGACAGAGGCTTAAAAGTGAGGCTGAAGTTTTCGAATAAAGTTTTTCCTTCGACTGCAGTTACCGACTCCGTGTCGTAATTTTAGCGCTGCTTGTAGCACACCGCTACAATTGGTGACCCCGACGGTCCAAACGATTTTTGGACCAGAAATGACCGACGCCGCCTCTGTTCATGCGGTTTCGTTGAAACTGCCGGGTTTCTGGACACAGCGCCCGGACCTATGGTTCCAGCAAGCCGAAGCCCAATTCCACGTTCGCCGGATCACCTCAGAAGACACCCGCTACTACTACGTGGTGGGCTCCCTCGACCAGGACACAGCTGCCCAGGTCGCGGAGTTCGTACAGTCGCCCCCGGCAGACGGCAAGTACACGGAATTCAAAGCCCTGCTCCTCAGGACTTTCGGACTCTCACGGCGCGAGCGGGCTGCCCGTTTACTGCACCTGGATGGCTTGGGCGACAGACCTCCATCGGCTTTAATGAATGAGATGTTGTCTCTGGCCGAGGGACACACAGGCCTCATGTTTGAGCAGGCATTCCTGGAGCAGCTGCCCGAGGACATACGCCTGCTGCTGTCCGACGCGGATTTCAGTGACCCCCGGAAGGTGGCAGCCCGGGCGGACTTGCTGTGGAACGCCAAAAAGGTGAGCGGGGCGTCCATCGCACAGATCTCCCAGCCACGCTCCCGGCAGCAATCCAGTCCAGGCCCGGCCGCAGAGCCCACTAACCCCCGGCCCAATGACCACTGGTGCTTCTACCACCGCCGGTGGGGCGCAGAAGCCCGCCGTTGCCGCCCGCCCTGCAAGTTCCCGGGAAACGCCAGGGCCAGCCGCCGCTGATGGCTACGGCGGCTGGCCATCGGGATAGCCTCCTGTATGTGTGGGATAGAAGGTCGGGACGCCGGTTTTGGTCGATACTGGGGCTGAGATCAGCGTTTTACCTCCGACAAGTTACGACACCCGCAGCAGGGCACCGGGTCCCCCCCTGAGGGCCGTGAATGGCAGCACAGTAAGGACCTATGGCACCCGTCAGGTGCAGCTACTGTTCGGCCCCAGCCAGTTCACGTGGGACTTCACACTGGCCGCCGTAGCCCAACCGCTTCTGGGTGCGGATTTTTTGCGAGCTCACAGCCTGCTGGTTGACCTGCCCAGGAAGAGACTGGTACACGCCGAGACCTTTCAGACGTTCTCCCTGGGCGCGGCCCAGTTGCCAGCCCCTCACCTCGGCTCCATCACGCTGTCCGACAACGATTTCACCAGGGTCCTGGCGGAGTTCCCATCGGTTCTGGCACCGCAGTTCACAGCAGCCATGCCCAGGCACGGCGTACAGCACCACATCCCGACACAGGGACCACCCCTCCATGCCCGTGCTCGGCGGCTTCCCCCGGACAAGCTCCGACTGGCGAAGGAGGAGTTCCAGAGAATGGAGGAATTGGGGATCATCCGGCGGTCCGACAGCCCCTGGGCTTCCCCCCTGCACATGGTGCCCAAAGCGACGGGGGGCTGGAGACCGTGCGGCGACTACTGCAGGCTGAACGAGGCTACCACACCGGACCGCTACCCTGTGCCGCACATTCAGGACTTTGCGGCAAACCTGCACGGCGCCCGGATCTTCTCCAAGGTCGACCTTGTCCGAGGGTACCATCAAATCCCGATGCATCCTGACGACGTCCCCAAAACGGCTCTCATCACCCCGTTTGGCCTCTTCGAGTTCCTCCGCATGCCGTTCGGCCTGAAGAATGCCGCACAGACGTTCCAGCGGTTAATGGACGCGGTGGGATGGGACTTGGACTTCGCGTTCATCTATTTGGATGACATCCTCATAGCCAGCGGCAGTCGTCAGGAGCATCTGTCCCACCTCCGTCAACTCTGCGCCCGACTGAGTGAGTACGGTCTTACAATCAACCCTGCCAAATGCCAGTTCGGACTTGATACCATTGACTTCCTGGGCCACAGGATTACTAAAGACGGGGCAACCCCTCTGCCCGCTAAGGTAGATGCGGTCCGCCACTTCCTCCGACCCACCACGATCAAAGGCCTTCAGGAATTCGTAGGTATGGTCAATTTCTACCGCCGCTTCCTCCCTTCAGCTGCCCGGATCATGCGCCCCCTGTTCGCCCTGATGTCGGGTCCGAGCAAGAACATTACCTGGGACGAGGAGTCCGCCGCCGCTTTCGTTCAAACGAAGGAAGCTTTGGCTGACGCCGCAATGCTGGTACATCCCAGAATGGACACCCCTACCGCCCTTACAGTGGACGCATCAAACACGGCAGTCGGTGGGGTGCTGGAGCAGCTCATCGCAGGTCGCTGGCAACCCCTGGCGTTTTTCAGCAAACACCTGCGGCCACCCGAGCTCAAGTACAGTGCTTTTGACCGGGAACTGTTGGCGCTCTACCTGGCAATCCGGCATTTCAGGTACTTCCTAGAAGGTCGGCCCTTCACCGCGTTCACGGACCACAAACCGCTTACCTTTGCGTTTACGAAAGCATCCGACCCCTGGTCATCCCGCCAGCAACGCCACCTGTCCTACATCTCTGAATACACAACGGATGTCCGGCACGTCTCGGGTAAGGACAATGTCGTGGCGGATGCGCTCTCTCGCACTACCGTGCATGCCCTTTCCCAAGGGGTAGACTTTGAGGCACTGGCAGAGGCACAGCAGGTAGATGAGGAGATTCCGAGTTACAGGACTGCAGTCTCTGGTTTGCAGCTCCAGGACTTCCCCGTGGGCCCAGGTGAGAGGACCCTACTCTGTGACGTCGCCACCGGCCGGCCCCGTCCGGTCGTCCCCGCAGCCTGGCGGCGACGTGTTTTCGACTCCATTCATAACTTGGCGCATCCCTCCATCCGGACAACTGTCCGGCTGGTTTCCAGCAGGTTCGTTTGGCACGGTCTCCGCAAACAGGTCCGTGAATGGGCCAGAACGTGCATGCACTGCCAGACGGCCAAGGTTCAGCGGCACACCAAAGCCCCACCGCAGCAGTTCCATCCCGCCCACCGGCGTTTCGACCACATTCATGTGGATATCGTGGGCCCCCTGCCAGTGTCGCGCGGAGCGCGTTACCTCCTGACTATCGTGGACCGGTTCACAAGATGGCCAGAGGCGGTCCCGCTCACCGACACCACCTCCGAATCTTGCGCCCGAGCCCTGCTCGCCACCTGGATATCCCGCTTTGGTGTACCAGCCCACATTACCTCCGACAGAGGCGCCCAGTTCACCTCCAGCCTGTGGTCAGCTATGGCCAGCCTTTTGGGGACTCAGCTGCACCACACCACTGCCTACCACCCACAGTCGAACGGGCTAGTGGAGCGTTTCCACCGTCACCTGAAGTCACCCCTCATGGCCCGCCTGCGAGGAGCCAACTGGGCGGACGAGCTTCCCTGGGTCCTTCTCGGCATCCGCACAGCGCCCAAGGACGACCTGCACGCCTCGTCGGCCGAGTTGGTATACGGAGCGCCCCTGGCCGTCCCCGGGGAGTTCCTACCAGCCCCGAGGGGGCAAGAGGAAGAACCCGCTGCAGTCCTGGGCAGACTTCGCGAGAAGCTCGGTAACCTGGCCCCCATACCCACTTCACAGCATGGGCGGCACCCGACCTGCGTACCCAAAGACCTACGGAACTGCAAGTTTGTGTTTGTGCGAAGGGGCGGGCATCGGCCACCGCTGCAGCGGCCATACGAGGGGCCGTTTACGGTGCTCCGGAACAACGGGTCCACGTTCGTGCTGGACGTTGGGGGGAAGGAGGAGGTTTTCACGGTGGACCGCCTCAAGCCGGCCCATGTGGACCTGGCGCAACCGGCCGAGTTTCCGGCGCCTCGGCGCAGAGGCCGACCTCCCAAGCAGGTTCTGGCCCAGGCTGTGGACATTGGGGGGTGTATCGCCGGTTCTGGGGGGGGGGGTTATGTAGCGCCTCATTTCCTAGCGTATCCGAACCGACTCACAATTAGATAGCCTACGGGGGTTTGCGAGCACAGAGCTTTGGAGCCTCTTCGCCATGGGGGGCCGGTTGACAGAGGCTTAAAAGTGAGGCTGAAGTTTTCGAATAAAGTTTTTCCTTCGACTGCAGTTACCGACTCCGTGTCGTAATTTTAGCGCTGCTTGTAGCACACCGCTACAATGTGACCTTTTTAAAAAAAACATTGGCAGGATTTGAGTGAGCTAGCAAGGCACGCCCAATTACAACCACTTTTATGAAGGTGCTGGTGAGCCATCTTCATGAACCGTCACATCCTTGCCCAAAGCAACCTACAGTGACTTTGTCTAGGGTATTCAAGATTTTACCCAACAATGGAGAATGAACAGCAATATAGTTCCAAGACAGAATATTGTGTAATTTGGAATGGAAGATATGGGTGGTGGTGTTGTTCCCAAATGTTGCAGTCCTTCTTGGCAGTGCCATAATAGGTTTGGGAATCGTAAACTTAGTCAGCACAATTATGGACACTAGCCTCCATAATATCCAAGAGATCTTCAAGGAGAAAAACCTTAAAAAAGATGGCATCCATCATTAAGGACCCTGATCTTCCAGGTCATGCCCTGTTCTCATCGCTACCATCATGAAGCAGGTGCAGGAGCCCGAAGGCACTCCCTCAACAATTCAGGAACAGCTTCTTCCCCTGTGCCATCTGACTTTTGAATGGACGTTGAACCCAGGAACACAACCTGACTACTTCTATATTTCTATTTTTGCACAGCTTATTTAATCCAACTATTTTATACATATATTTATTGTAATTTATGGTATTTTAATTCTTATTGCATTGCGTTGTACTGCTGCCACAAAGGCAACAAATTTCACAACATATGACATTGGCATTAAACCTGATTCTGATTCTGTTGGACTGACCCAAGATAATAATTGCAAAGGATTTTGTGCACACAACAGTAATCATTCATCAGTCAGGAGGTGGTGTGGAAAGGAATGAATACTTCAAGTGGTTGAGCAGGTGACAGTTAAGTTGAATGCTGTATTGTGGATTTATTTTGAGATACTGCACTGTGACGGGTCTTTCCAACCCAATGAGCCTGCACCACCCAATTACACCAATGTGACCAATTAACCAACTAATCGTATGTCTTTGGAGTGTGGTAGGAAACTGGAGAACCCAGAAGAAATCCACACAGTCATGGGGAGAATGCACAAACTTGTGAAGACAGAGACAGAATACACCACACACCACACGCTGCACCTGCAAAGCTAACAGTCTTGTGAAGAACCCCACGCACCCCTCACATAAACTGTTCTCCCTCCTGCCATCTGGCAAAAGGTACTGAAGCATTCAGGCGATCGTGACCAGACTGTCCAACAGTTTCTTCCCACAAGCTATCAGACTCCTCAATACCCAGAGTCTAGATTGACATCTACATCATTTATTATTATAGTAATTTGTCCTTGTTATGAGTGATGAACAGACCTGATGGACAATGGGGTAAAGAGTTAACCATCCCCCCCCCCCCCCGAGAACCACCAACTATTACTATTGCTATGCTGACCATGAAAAAGAGACGAAAAACAGGCAAGAACATCTGTGACAGATAAGAGAGAGGGGAAAATTGCTGATTAACTGTATTGTGACTCCTTTTTGAATTATTTTCTGCTTCGCTGCAAGGAGAATAGTTTGCTCAGTAACATCCCTCAGTGGACTGCAGGAGTGGCCTGATTTGATGAACACAGTCATTCAAAATTGATTGATAGCTGAGACCCCGTGAGTAGGGATAAAAGACAGATCTGGAGAGACACCCTCCAGACACACCAGAGGACACTGATTGAGTGTTGGAACCCACAAGAAAGGTGGGGGCTTCGAAGACCGAACCAGGAGGTCAGTCAGTAAGACTATCAGTGTAAAAGCAGGGTCGGTGGGGACTTGTGTGTGTGTCCACTCATGCCAGAGTGACGAGTCCACCACAGAAGAATGATCTGGCTGAAGACCGAAGGGGTCATAACTGAATGACCACAAAGATACAAAGGATTAAGAAAGCAAAGGAAGGTTTGGCTGTTGTAGCTGTTACCTTTCGCTCGCTCTCTCTCTCTCTCTCTCTCTCTCTCTCCAACGATTACAATACAACAACCATAACTACATCAGCACTCATGAAGTGAACTGAACTTTATATTCTATGACAAGTTATTTACCCCTAGACATCGATAGAGCTTGTTTATTATTGCTTATTATTATTATTCCTACACTTTTAGGTTTATTACTGCTAACTTGTTTTATATGTATATTTGCATTATTGATATGGTTTTGCTTATTTTTGTTAATAAACACCTTTAGTTTGGTACCACCAGACTCCAATGGATTCTTCTTTCTCTGCTGGTTGGACACCCAGTTACGGGGTACGTAACATCCTCTACCATGCCCATTGTTTTGTTTATTAATTATTGTACTGCCCTGCACTGTTTTGTGCACTTTCTGTAGTCCTGTGCAGGTCTGTAGTCTACTGCAGTTTTTATGTTGTTTTATGCAGTCTAGTGTAGCCTTGTGCTGTCTCTCATAGTCTCGTGTAGTTTTGTGTTCTTTCATGTAGCACCAGGGTCCTGGAGGAATGGTGTTTTGTTTTTACTGTGTACCGTACCAGCAGTTTATGATTGAGATAACAATAAACTTGACTTGACAGAATTGAACATGGGCTATTGGCACTGTAATAGCATTATGTTGACTGCTGCACATTGTGTTTTCAAGCTTCTTGTGTGTAATTAGAGTTGCACTTATCCAGGCAGACGAGGCGTATTCCATCATGTTCCTGACTTATGCTCTAACTGATGAAAGGATCTTTGGGTATTAAGGAGGTAAGCCATGGGACACTCCATTCATCAACCTTTGCTGTTAGAGTATTTAAATATGACTTGTCCAGTTTAGATGATTTATAATGGTGATACCAAGATGTTAATGTGGAGTTCTTAGTAATGGTAATACCACCAAATGTCAATAGTTTGTGATGAGATTTTAATTGAAGATGTCCATTACTTGTTATTATTGCAGCAAATGAGGTATTTGGGGGCTTACAACCTCTGCCTCAATACCATCCAAGTCTTACTGCATGCAGGTGTGAACAGCTGTTGCCTGGATTGGGGAGCATGCCTTCTGAGAATAGGCTGAGTGAACTGGGCCTTTTCACCTTGGAGCAATGGACGATGAGAGGTGATCTGATAGAGGTGTACAAGATGATGAGATGATGAGGCATTGATCGTGTGGATAGTCAGAGGCTTTTTCCCAGGGCTGAGACGGCTAGCATGAAAGGGCACAGTTTTAAAGTGGTTGGAAGTAGGTACAGAGGAAATATCAGGAGTAGGTTTTTATACAGAGAGTGGTGCTGCCGGTGATGGGGGTGGAGGTGGAGGTGGATACGATAGGGTCTTTTAAGAGACTCCTGGACAGGTACATGGAGCTCAGAAAAACTGAGGGCTATGGGCAACCCTAGGTAATTTCTAAGGTAAGGACATGTTTGGCACAGCTTTGTGGGCCAAAGGGCTGTATTGTGCTGTAGGTTTTCTATGTTTCTAACTCCATCTACAGAGGAGTTATAAATGCAATTGCTGTAAGAGAGTTAAGGACACAGTTCAGCACATCACAGGAACCAACCTCCTCTCAATGGATTTTCTCCATACTTTTCACTGCCTAACATAATCCAAGGCCCTACCCATGCTGGACATTTTTTAATTTACTTTTTTTATTTTTATTGAGATACAACACAGCCCTTCCAGCCTTTCAAGCTACACTGCCAGCAATCCCCCAATTTAATCTCAGCCTATTCAAAAGACAAGTTACAATGGTAACATTGTAAGTACCTAACAACTGGTACGTCTTTGGTCCGTGGGAGGAAACCGGAGCACCCAGAGGAAGCCCACATGGTCAGAGAGAGAACATACTAAATCCTTTCAGGCATTGATGGGAATGGACCTCCGGTTATCTGTATTGTAAAGTGTTGTGCTAACCACTATGCAACAGTTACGCCCTTGACTCTTCGGGCAGGAGATACAAAGGCCTGAAAGGACAAACCACTCGGTTAAATAGCAGTGTCTATCCCTCTGTTACCAGACTGTTGAAATGACCTTTCGTATCAAAAGGGGGATTGTAGGCCTCACAACCAACCATTCATTCTATCTTTCTCTGTATACTTTACGATGTTATTGATTTACATTATTCTCACTCAATACACTGTGCAATGATTTGATCTGTATAAACAGTATGCAATTCAAACTTTTTACTGTTCCTTGATACAGGCGACAATAATAAACCAAACCTAAAATATCAAAACTAATTGAACATTGTGCAATCATTAATGAACTCTTCAAATGTTATGAATGTAAATTCTCATTTTGTTGCTAGTAAAGAGCCAAAACTTACGACAGTGTCTCAGGATTATTAAAGATGAACAGTTGAAATCTTCACTAATGTTTAATTTTAAAAGGAAATTTCAATCGAATTGAATTCACTAATGTAGCTATTAGAGAAACATGATCGCAGGAGGGGTGTAATGGGCAACTAAATATTCCTGGATTTTGTTGCTTCAGGTGTGATAGAATCAGAGGGACAAGAGGTGGAAGTGTTGCCTTGCTTGTCAGAGAAAGTATTACAGCGGTGCTCTGGCAGGATAGATTAGTGGGCTCGTCTAGGGAGACTATTTGGGTGGAACTGAGGAATGGGAAAAGTGTAGTAACACTTATAGGGGTGTATTATAGACCACCTAATGAGGAGCGAGCATTGGAGGAGCAAATTTGCAAGGAGATAGCAGATATTTGTAGTAAGCACAAGGTTGTGATTGTGGGAGATTTTAATTTTCCACACATAGACTGGGAAGCTCATACTGTAAAAGGGATGGGTGGTTTGGAGTTTGTAAAATGTGTGCAGGATAGTTTTTTGCAGCAATACATAGAGGTACCGATTAGAGAAGGGGCAGTGTTGGATCTTCTGTTAGGGAATGAAATAGGTCAGGTGACGGAGGTACGTGTTGGGGAGCACTTCGGGTCCAGTGATCACAATGCCATTAGTTTCAATATAATCATGGAGAAGGATAGGACTGGACCCAGGGTTGAGATTTTTGATTGGAGAAAGGCTAACTTTGAGGAGATGCAAAAGGATTTAGAAGGAGTGGATTGGGACAGTTTGTTTTATGGGAAGGATGTAATAGAGAAATGGTGGTCATTTAAAGGTGAAATTTTGAGGGTACAGAATCTTTATGTTCCTGTTAGGTTGAAAGGAAAGGTTAAAAGTTTGAGAGCGCCATGGTTTTCAAGGGATATTGGAAACTTGGTTAGGAAAAAGAGATATCTACAATAAATATAGGCAGCATGGAGTAAATGAGATGCTTGAGGAATATAAAGAATGTAAGAAGAATCTTAAGAAAGAAATTAGAAAAGCTAAAAGAAGATTCAAGGTTGCTCTGGCAAATAAGGTGAAAATAAATCCAAAGGGTTTCTACAGTTATATTAATAGCAAAAGGATAGTGAGGGATAAAATTGGTCCCTTAGAGAATAAGAGTGGACAGCTATGTGTGGAGCTGAAAGAGATGGTGGAGATTTTGAACAATTTGTTTTCTTTGGTATTCACTAAGGAGAAGGATATTGAATTGCATCAGGTAAGGGAAACTGGTAGGGAAGTTATGGAAACTATGTCGATTAAAGAGGAAGAAGTACTGGTGCTTCTAAGGAATATAAAAGTGGATAAATCTCCGGGTCCTGACAGGAAATTCCATAGGACCTTGAGGGTGGTTAGTGTAGAAATAGCAGGGGCTCTGACAGAAATATTTCAAATGTCATTAGAAACAGGCGGGAATGGTTCTGGAGGATTGGCTCATGTGGTTCCATTGCTTAAAAAGGGTTCTAAGAGTAAACCTAGCAATTATAGGCCTGTCAGTTTGACGTCAGTGGTGGGTAAATTAATGGAAGGTATTCTTAGAGATGGTATATATAATTATCTGGATAAGCAGGGTCTGATTAAGAACAGCCAACATGAATTTGTGCGTGGAAGGTCATGTTTGATAAATCTTATTGAATTTTTTGAAGAGGTTACGAGGAAAGTTGACGAGGATAAAGCAGTAGATATTGTCTTATGGACTTCAGTAAGGCCTTTGACAAGGTTCCGCACGGAAGGTTAGTTAGGAAGGCTCAATCATTAGGTATTAATATTGAAGTAGTAAAATGGATTCAACAGTGGCTGGATGGGAGATGCCAGAGAGTAGCGGTGGTTAACTGTTTGTTAGGTTGGAGGCCAGTGACTATTGGTGTGCCTCAGGGATCTATACCGGATCTAATGTTGTTTGTCATATACATTAATGATCTGGATGATGGGGTGGTAAATTGGATTAGTAAATATGCAGATGATACTAAGGTAGATGGCGTTGTGGATAATGAAGTAGGTTTTCAAAGTTTGCAGAGAGATTTAGGCCAGTTAGAAGAGTGGGCTGAACGATGGCATATGGAGTTCAAAGCTGATAAGTATGAAGTGCTACATTTTGGTAGGAATAATCCAAATAGGACATACATGGTAAATGGTAGGGCATTGAAGAATGCAGTAGAACAGAGTGATTTAGGAATAATGGAGCCTAGTTCCCTGAAGGTGGAATCTCATGTGGTGAAGAAAGCTTTTGGTATGCTGGCCTTTATAAATCAGAGCATTGAGTATAGGAGTTGGGATGTAATGTTAAAATTGTACAAGGCATTGGTGAGGCTAAATTTGGAGTATTGTGTACAGTTCTGGTCACTGAATAAGGAAAGATGTCAACAAAATAGAGCGAGTACAGAGAAGATTTACTGGAATGTTACCCTGGGTTTCAGCACCTAAATTACAGGGAAAGATTGAACAAGTTAGATCTTTATTCTTTGGAGCGTAGAAGGTTGTGGGGGGACTTGATAGAGGTATTTAAAATTATGAGGGGATAGATAGAGTTGATGTGGATAGGCTTTTGCCATTGAGAGTAGGGGAGATTCAAACAAGAGGACATGAGTTGAGAGTTAGGGGGCAAAAGTTTAAGGGTAACACGAGGGGGAATTTCTTTACTCAGAGGGTGGTAGCTATCTTCCAGTAGTGGTAGAGGCAGGTTTGGTATTGTCATTTAAAGTAAAATTGGATAGGTATATGGATGGGAAATGAATGGAGTGTTATGGGCTGAGTGCAGTTCAGTGTGACTAGGTGAGAGTAGGCGTTCGGCATGGACTAGAAGGGCCAAGATGGCTTGTTTCAGTGCTGTAATTGTTATATGGTTATATTAAAAATACTTGTATGGCTGTTCCTTCCATCCAAGAGCCAATAGGTTACAGCTGATAGTGTTCATACAATATATACCTTCAACAAAAATCGCAAGAAATTGCAGAAGTTGGAGCAAAACTCAAGCTGCTGAAAGTTTGAAGGGAGGGTGGTCGTTGGTAGCAGAGGTGAATACAATTGACCAGTTACGCACAAGTGCAGTAAGTAACACCAACTTAGTTATCGGTGTAAAAAGAGCTATGTGATATGCCAGAATAGGTTTACAATGGGGACTGTTCCACATCACCTTTGAAAAGACAGGCGTAATTGTGTCCCATGCAAGTACCCCATCACTACAACACTGATTCATTTAAAGAGAGAGGGATCAAAAGAGAATTTGTTGAAGACAGGAACCCATTCTGCCAAGTACATGAAAGTGTTAGTGCAGAGGAATTGTTTTGGTCTTTGTTCCAGGAAGAAGTGGAAGGTCCAAGTTTTTCCTGTAAATAAATGGAGGTTAAAAAGATAGAATATCTGTAGTGAAGATAAGAAATGCGGGTCCAGGAAATTGGAAGCTGTCAAGATGGTGGAAGCATGAGAATAATCCTGAATGTAGGAAGGGAATGGACAAGGGGAAACAGGATCGATTTGAGGTGTGAAGAGATTGTTTCAGTGAGCAAGAGCAGGCAGCAAATACAGGTCTACCAGGGAAATCCTGTCTGTTTATCTTGGATAAGAAAAAGAAATTAAAACATTAGCCTTATTTGTCACATGTACATTGAAACATGCATCAAAATGCATTGTTTGCATTGAATCCAATCAGTGAGGATAATAATGGGCAGCCAGCAAGTGTGGCCATGTTACCAGCACTGGCATAGCATGTCCACATCTCACTAACGTTAACCCATATGTCTCGTGAATGTGGGGTGAAACTAGACCACCTAGAGGAAACCCACGTGGTCATGAGGAGAATGTACAAACACCTTACAGACAGTGGCGGAAATCAAACCCCAGTCTTACAGTTGGCACTATAGGGTGACTTCATGTCTAATTTGCCTGACTTGATGTGCAGCAGAAAACACAAGACCTTTCACATTTTACATGAAAACAAAATATATTAGAGTCAGCAAAGGCTTTGTTACATTACTAAGAATAGACTGATCACAATATCTCTATTGGACATTGGTAGTCAAACTCTTGTTGCATAGTAAGGTTGTTCACATCTGTAATCCTATCTGTGCAGCATCCAGATTAGTGAACTCTTCAACAGTATCATGATCTGAAAAGATGATTCAGGATCCTAGATTTAGTATTAACTTAAAGCACATTAAGCAAAATTTCTTAGACGGTAAGACCATAAGATATAGAAGCAGAATTAGGCCATTTGGCTCATCAAGTCTGCTCCACCATTACATTGTGAACTTTCTTCTCAGCCCCAATCTTCTGCCTTCTCCCCATATCCTTCATATCTTGACTAATCAAGAGTCTATCAACTTCTGCCTTTAATATTCATAAAACTTGGCCTCTACATCTACAACAAACAGCGGCATCAAATTCCACAGATTGCCCACTTTCTGGTTAAAGAAAATCTTCCTTATCTCAGTTCTAAAACAACACCCCTCTATTCTGAGGCTATCTCCTCTAGTCCCACACTCTCCCATCACAGGAAAAATCCTTTCCACATCCATTCTAACAAAGCCTTTCACCATTGGATAAGTTTCATCGCACTTGCCTTCCTTACCATGGACTCAACCTGCAAACTAACCTTTAGGAAATCATGTAAAGCGACTCTCAAGTCCCTTTGTACTTCAGATTTTTTAAATTTTCTCTTCATTTAGAAAATAGTCCCCCTTTTTATTTCTTACACTTCACAATATAGTCCATTGACACTTCTTTGCCTATTCTCCTAATCAATCTATGACCTTCTGTAACCTCTTTATTTCCTTAAAATTATCTGCCCCTCCAACTATCTTGTTTGAAATAACTGTAACTGTTTTGATCGTTGTCTTATCATATTAAGACTCAGTAAATGAGTCTCAAGCCTAGGTTGCAAGTTACTAGGGGTTGCTTGTTCAGCCTCAGATCAGGATTAAATTGTCCAGTGGCAGGCACCAAGAAGACAACATGTTGTCAGTGCTATTTATTTACTTATTGTTAATTGTTATTTTGTATTTGCAGCTTGTCTTATGTTGCACGTTGGTTGCTTGTCAGTCTTTGTGTATAATCTATTGTGTTTCTTGGCTCTATTGTGAATATCTGCAAGAAAATGAATCTCAGGATAGTATTTACAGACATATATGTGCTTTGATAATAAATTTACTTTGAACCTTAAACATGGTTTATGTTCAGGCTTTAATTCAGCAGTTTTAATTCAGCATTTTTCATTAATCACTTGTTCTAACTTGTGTTTGTAATAGCAAATGTTGTTATAATGTAAGCATTGTCACTTACAAATTTGAAGTTAAAAAAGATTGCTCATAATTGTTAAGATTAGATTCTCATTACTGAGTAAGCTTCCACAATTTATGTTACTTAAAACAATTATCCACTATTTTCCTTTGGGGCCACCTTAGGAGATTTAAAATGTATAGACAAATCTGTCTTCTTTATCTTATAGTTGTACATAAACAACCACATTTCCTTTCAGATTGCAAACAAACCCAAGCATAGTGCTCCTTGCTTTCTTTCAGTGACCATTTTATTAAGAGCTTTCTGTACCTAATGAAGTTGTCACTGAGTGTACGTTCATGGTCTTCTACTGCTGCAGCCCATCGACCTGTTGTGCATTCAGAGAATCTCTTCTGCACACCACTATTATAACAGATGATTATCTGAGTTACTGTCACCTTTCCGTTAGGTTCAACCAGTCTGACCATTCTCCTCTAACCTCTCTCATTAACAGGACAATTTCACCCAAAGAACTGCTACTCACTGGATGCTTTTTGTCTTTTGCACCATTCTTGTGTGCGAAAATGCCAGGAGATCAGCATTTTCTGAGTTGTCGTCTGGCACTGACAATCATTCCAGGGTCAAAGTCAGAATCAGAATCATTGGTATAGGTCGTGAAATTTGTTATTATGTGCATTGAAATGCATAATAATAACAACGCTAAATTACACAATATATATTAAATTATATACATAGTGCAAAAAAAGAAAAACAAAGGTCATGCTCATGGGTTCAATGTCCTTTTTTTTAGATGCCTTAAAATAATGTTGCTTACTGTATTGTCCAAGGCTGTAGCTGTGGACTTCAGCAGTAGCTGTCTATAACGCGAATACTCGAAGATTTCCGTCAGAGCTGCTCGCATGAGTCGCTTTCTTAATGGTGCCACTGGACGTCAGTCACACCTAGATCACATTTCTTTCCTATTCTGATGTTTGGTCTGAACAACTGAACCCCTTGACCATGTCTGCATGCTCTTAGGAATTGATTTTCTGCCACATGATTGGCTGATTCAATATTTGCTTTAATGAGCGGGTGTGCAGGTGTATCTCATAATGTGGCCACTAAGTGTATGTAAGCATTACGTTAGCAGACATTTGGCTAACTTGTTAGCATTTGTTTCCGTTTAGTACGTGAAATAAATCAAATGGGAAAAAGAACGAAAAGAAGGAGCATGTGAACCATCAGTGAATTATTAACGGCAAGTATCATCTATGCCACATGACGGACCTTTTAAAATTGAGAACAAATTTAAATCTGGCAGAAGTTTGCATGGAATTAATTATCCCAGGAGGGAAATGCTTTCAAATTCCACATATATTTATGAATATTACAATTTAAATAATTTTCTGACAGATGATAGCAATTTTAATTAATTAGTTACTTTTAATTAGTAATTTTATTTGATTAAATCATTTGATGATAATTTCATTTCCAAGTAATTTAAATAAATATACACATCATTAATCAGCAATATTACTTTGAGAGATGAGGGGAAAAAAACTATTGAATTGGTTCTAATTACATGAAATAGTAATTTTTCCATAAACTTCATTTATCATAAATCGTGCTGTTGATTGTTGGGCAAAATCACCTTTCAGGCCATTAGGTCCAGCAGAGATAGTTACTTCAAAGCTGTAAGCAGCATTGGCTTCAAAAGGTTTCAAATTTCAAATGGTTCAATTTAATGTCAGATAATGTATACAGTTTACAACCTGAAATTCTTACTCTTCACAGAGATATCCACAAAACAAGAAACTCCAAGGAATGAATGATAGTCCTTTGACAAGGTCCCATGTGGGAGGTTAGTTAGGAAGATTCAGTCACTAGGTATACATGGTGAGGTAATAAATTGGATTAGACATTGGCTCAATGGAAGAAGCCAGAGAGTGGTAGTGGAGGATTGCTTCTCTGAGTGAAGGCCTGTGACTAGTGGTGTGTCACAGGGATCAGTGCTGGGTCCATTGTTATTTGTCATCTATATCAATGATCTGGATGATAATGTGGCAAATTGGATCAGCAAATTTGCTGATGATACAAAGATTGTAGGTGTATTGGTAGTGAGGAAGGTTTTCAAAGCCTGCAGAGGGATTTGGACCAGTTGGAGGAATGGGCTGAAAAATGGCAGATGGAGTTTAATGAAGACAAGTGTGAGGTATTGCACTTCAGAAGGTCAAACCAAGGTAGAACATACAAGGTAAATGGTAGGACACTGAGGAGTGCAGTAGAACAGTGGGATCTGGGAATACAGATACAAAATTCCATAAAAGTTGCGTCACAAGTAAATAGGGTTATAAAATGAGCTTTTGGTACATTGGCCTTTATAAATCAAAGTACTGAGTATAAGAGTTGGAATGTAATGGTGAGGTTGTATAAGATATTGGTGAGACCGAATTTGGAGTATTGTGTGCAGTTTTGGTCACCTAATTACACGAAGGATGTTAATAAGGTTGAAAGAGGGCAGAGAAGGTTTACAAGGATGTTGCTTGGACTTCAGAAACTGAGTTACAGAGAAAGGTTGAATAGGTTAGGACTTTATTCCCTGGAGCGTAGGAGAATGAGGGGTGATTTGATAGAGGTGTATAAAATCATGGTGGGTATAGATAGAGTGAATGCAAGCAGGCTTTTTCCACTGAGGCCAGGGAAGAAAAAAAAGAGGTCATGGGTTAAGGGTGAAGTGGGAAAAGTCTAAAGGGAACATTGGGGGGGGGGCTTCTTCACGCAGAGAGAGGTGGGAGTATGGAATGAGCTGCCTGATGAAGTGGTGAATGCGGGCTCACTTTTGACATTTAAGAAAAACTTGGACAGGTATATGGATGAGAGGGGTTTGGAGGGACATGGCCCAGGTGCAGGTCAGTGGGACTAGGCAGAAAAACGGTTCGGCACAGCCAAGAAAGGCCAAAAGGCCTGTTTCTGTGCTGTAATGTTCTATGGTTCTATAGTAACATCAGAACCCCAAAGCCTCCCTCCCTACTCCCACGCACGAGCAGCTCTAATAGTAGACCCTAACCTCCAATTCCTCTGCTGTTGTACGCTTTTTCTTGACACTCATTTTTCATTTTCACCTGTTCACCTTTTCTTTTAATGTCAGACATGCTGATGGATTTGGCCATTATATTTCAAGAGCTCTTCCAAAAGGTTTTACTGCAAGTTTGAGATCACTCGTATATAGTTGAGTCAGTCAGTCGGAATTTTTTCTCAATGTTCTTTTCTGCCATCATTGCTGATAGTCATTTTTCATTGAGGTAATGCTTAAATGCCACACCAAGAATGCATTATTTATCTCTCATTGTGGAATTCTGTCAGGTTTAACATTTATAAAAATTTTACTATTTCACCGAGAACAACCTCTTACATAGTTCAACATTTAAAATGTCTGTTGTGTATTTAATAGTTCAATAGTATTTGAGTAATATTGTACATATATTCTTTCAGTAAGCATTCTTATTCTTTAAGTATTTAATAGGAGTTATGTGTATAAATATGTCATCACACTGTCACATGATACATGTGCACCTTGCTTTACGTAAAAGCAAAAAGGTAGACCCACTTCCCAGACTCCTATATCTTCCTTTGAATACTTTAATGTTTTGGAGTTACAGACATACCTATGTCAAAGTTATACGACTGCAAGACCAGAAGCAGAAATAGCCCATTTGACTCATTGAATCTGCTCTGTCATTCCATTATGGCTGATGTATTATCACTCTGAACCCCATTCTCCTGCCTTCTTCCCATACACTTTGACACCATGAGTGATCAAGAAGCTATCAACCTGCCAAGTGGGTAATTCTTTGCTCACTCCAGTTAATGTGTGTACGTAAGAAGTTCTTTTCCACCACAGCTTCAGTTCCACAGTACTACATTAGATATGTCTGATCCAGAACAGGATTCAAGTCAAGTCACTTTTTATTGTCATTTCGACCATAACTGCTGATACAGTGCATAGTAAAAACGAGACAACGTTTTTCAGGACCATGGCACAGCACAAAACTAGACTGAACTCAACAGACCATTGTGGGAATTTCTAAGCAAGACTGGAACCAAATAGACCCAAGTTTTAGTTGTTCTATTGAACTGTTGCTCAGTAGGAACAACAGATTAGCAGAGTTTCTTGCGCACTGAGCCTACTAGCATTCTTTCAATATAATCGGTATTCAAATTCAAGGAATGTTAAGTAGATATTTATAAAGTAAATAACTGTCATATTTTTTATGCTGGTTCAATACTCAGTTCTCCAGAATAAGACTACATCCCTAAAGCTAAAATCAAGACGGTATGTTTTTTTTTGTTGATTATGCTCGTTAGGGAAGACTCTTACGGTTATGTTCATCTTCTTACTTGTATCAAAGCTGGTAAGCATATTATGCCAAATTATAATACTATAAGAGATAGGAAAAGAAATAGGCCATTCAGCCCATTGAGTCCACCATTCTATCATAGCTCATTTACCATTCTCCTGCCCTCTCCATATAACCTTTGATGCAACATCCAATCAAGAACCAGTCAACCCCCACTTTAATTATAGACTTGGCCTCCTCAGCTACCTGTGGCAATGAATTCCACAGATTCACCACTCTCTTGTCAAGTAAATTCCTCCGTATCTTTGCTTAAAATGGATGTCCTCCTATTCTGAGACTCTACCCTCTGGTTGTAGCCTACTCCCCTATAGGAAACATTCTCTCCCCATCCACTCTATTTAGGCCTTTCAATATTTGAGAGGCTGCAATGAGATCCCTTGCTCATTCTTCTAAACAGTGGTGAGTACAGGCCCAGAGCCATCAAATGCTTCTCATATGTTAACTCTTTTATTCCCAGAATCACACTCCTGAATCTCCTCTGAACTCTCTCCAATCCCAGCACATTTTCTCTTTGATCAGAGACACAATACTCCAAATGCAGTCTGACCAAAGTCTTATAAAGCCTCAGCATTACATTCTTGCTCCTATATTCTAGTCCTTTCAAAATGATTGATAACATTGTATTTTCTGCTTTTTAACACCAACTCAACCTGCAAGATAATCTTTAGGAAACCCTGCACAAAGACTCCCAAGTCCCTTTGCATCTCTGACTTTAGAGTTTTCTTCCTGTTTAAAAAATAGTCTATGCCTTTTCTCCTTCTACCAAAGTGCATGACCATACACTTCCCGGCACTATATTCCATCTGCCATGTCTTTGCCTGAGACATTCTGCAGTTTCCCTCCTTCCTGAACACTACCTGCCCCTTCACCTATCTCTGTATCATCTGAAAACATGGCCACAAAGCCATCAATTCCATCATCCAAAGTGAAAGGAAGCATTCACTAACTAAACACTGCAGAACACTTCTATTCACCTTCCGCCAACCAGAAAAGGCCCCTGCATTCTCACACTTTACATCCTGCCAGTCAGCCAATCTTCTATCCATCTTCTATCTTTCCAATAATCTATGGGTTTATCCCGGTAAGCAGTTTCATATGCGGTACCTTATCAAAACCCTTCAGAAAATCCAAGAAAACAACATCCACTTACTCTCCTTTATCCTGCCCGTAATTTCCTCAAACAATTCCAGCAAACAAGATTTCCCCCTAAGTAAACCATGCTGACTTTGGCTGACATCAGAACCAATTGTGTTCAGTTTGGGGCATTTGAGGTACAGACAAATATTTTATGATTTGGTCGAGGAAATTCTGAGGCCTTTAAAAATGAGGACAAATTACCATTAACATTACCTAAGGCTCATATTTATTCTCAGAGAAGCAGTGAGTTCCTCTCACCCAGCCTTTCATTGTGGCCGCTGTGCATTGGAGCACGGCCAAACTTAGATTTGTTTTGGTGACTATAATGAAGGGAGTTGGAGTGTGTTGGTTTATATATGTTCCCTCCAACATTTCATTCAGGTATTATTGATCTAAGTTAACAGGTCAATGGGCTAGGCAGGTAAAGTAAATAGAGGTTAAGCTGCTGAATGGTTCTTTATACATATTGCAATTTCAATATGAAAGCTATTGCTACTGAGTATTTGTTCTGCAAATGTTTTTTGATTCTGTCCAAATCAGGAAAATCTAAAATAAAGAAAATCAATGATACAAAGTACATTTATCGTCGATACATACAGCTGAAATGCTGCAACAAAAATGGAACAGAAACAAGTTGTTTGTCCTGCTGCCACAAATAACTAAAAGTTGAGGACTAAATGAAAAGATTTTAATTTATGTGTTACTTATTCTCTGTTCTTTGAAAGTTCCATTAAAATGTTTAATCCCATGTCACACATTGATTATTTTATCAAAATATTTATCTCAAGCTTCAATTATTTTGACCAGACTTTCCCACAGAAGTGTTATTAGAAATATCTAAATTACAGTTGAAATGAAGAATATCAAGCAAAAGGATAATGGGTAGTTGTAAAAAGATAAAAATAAAATGAAAATAACAACCAAAAAAAGGAATTTTCCTATTTACAAATGATGAGTTGGATCTTTAGTGGAATTTCAAGAATAAAAATCGTAGAACATAGAAAATACAGCACAAGACAATGTGTTTTAGTCCTTAATGTTGTGCCAAACTGAAACAATTTGTGATCAAAAGCTCAACTAAACTAATCCCCTATGCCTACATAATGTCCATATCCTTCTATTTCCTTCATATTCATGTGCCAATCCAAACGTCTCTTAAAAAAGTCCTTAATGTATCTGCCTCTGCCAACACCATAGCCTGTGCATTCCAAGCACCCACCACTCTCTGTCTAACCCAACCCCTCACATCTCCTTTGACCTAGCTCTCTCTCACTTTAAGTGCATGCCCTCTGGTATCCAAAATTTCAACCTTGGGGAAAGAAAAAGATACCGTCTGCCCAATTGATCTCTCATAATCTTATAAAACTCTATCAGATCTCCCCTCAGCCTGTGTCACTCTAAAGAAAGCAGCTCATGTTTGTCCACCCTGACATGCTCTCTAATCCAGGTATCATCTTGGTAAATCTCATCTGCACCCTCTCCAAAACCTCAACATCCTTCCTAAAATGGGGAGGACCAGAACTAGAGTTACATAAAACTGCAACATAACTTCCTGACTTTTGAATTTAATGCCTCAAGTAGTAAAGACAAGTGTCCTGGCCTCTAGAGGTGTAGGCCATTTTGTATGAACGTCACTTGCTGCGCATGTTACTTCTGGTTAAGATAGTGCTATCAAATGCATGGGACAGCTCTCTGGTAGTCGAAAGGATAAGAAATCCAACTAAAAAATATAACTAAAAATACCTTTCCTGAGGTAATTTCTGTTAAATCATCACTGCAGTGAAAGGTGGGGCGAGTTTGGGGGATGAGGCGAGAATCGATACAAATAGATTTCTAATGCCTGTACAACTGACCTGGGTGCAAGATTAGACCACCCTGGGCAGCAAGAGGAGAAGCTGGGATCCAGGTAGAGAAGAGTCAGTGACCGTACAACTGGCCCAGGTGCAAGGTTAGATCACTCTGGGCACCAAGAGGAGAAATCAGATCCCAGGCAGAGGAGAGTTGTTGCCCCTACAACCGGTCCGGATGTCAGATTGGATCGTTTCTGGGCACCAAACTCATTTGAAGAGCTTGAGAGCAGCTTTGGGCTGGGTGGTAAAATCTGGACTTGGTGTGAGTCACTGGGCGGTGTGGTCTTGGGCCAGGGCATTTCATTGCAGCCAGGTCCAAGCCTGAAGTATGATTTGCTGTTCAAGCAATTTAAACCTCAGCCCAGATCAGTGACGAGAGCCGATTTCAATCGGTCTCACAATGTTTACTCCTCTCTTTGGGGTACTGGAGCCTTTTTCTGTCCATTGTTTAGCCAATTTAATCATCAGCCCAGATAGGCTAAAAAGACAAGGTGACAGGATCTGAAACAACAGCTGATTTTGCTTGTTCTCCACATTGGTCACGCCTCTCTCCATGAAACTGAGCTATGAAGAACTGCCCTGGCTGCTGTGCTCTGTGCCAGCTAATACGATGAACTAATAAGTGTTGTTTTGGACCTACTCCAGGCTGCTTCAGGGTTCTGATCTGAGGACTCAATTTTGGTTGTTGATTGCCTGTGGTGAACTACATATACCTGTCTGGACACGCCTCCCCTGCTGACTGCTCCTGTGGCTCTTCCGACAGACCCCTGTATAAAGGTGATTAGGGGCACTGCTCCTCCCTCAGTCTCCAGGATGTTGTGTGGTGGGCTCTTGCTGCTGACAGTGCTTTCTTCCAGCTAATAAAAGCCTACCTTGACTTACGTCTCCAAGAGTTATTGATGGTGCATCATTGCCTCAATTGTTTTTATGATTTGTATTTTTTTTCTTTCTCTTGTGCATTGAGTGTCGGTCTTTCATTTTAAAGTTTTTTTTTAAAATTGGGTTCTTTTGGGCTTCTTGCTTTGTGGCTACCTGTGAGCAAGTAAATCTCAAGGTTGTATTATTTATACATTCTTCGATAATAAATGTACTTGAAAGTTGAAACTTGAGTCCCTAATTTGGATTCAGTTTGAAGCACATGGTGGAAAGGCATCCATCTCCATCTTTGCTTTATTTGCCCTTGAAGCACCAATATTTGTGAGTCTTAAGTTTTGCTAATATTGGTAAACATTTAGTAGATGCATTTTGAAGGAAATATTATGGTTGTCATTTAGCATAATTCAATACTGTTGTACCACGAGTTCACTCTTATTTACACGGTAGAGCTATGGAGAGTTAAGTGTGAGTATTACCTTGGTTAACACGAATTGCGAGAATAATCAACAGTATCAGTATATTCAGGCACTCAATAATTTTGTATTTAATTCAGGAAGTATTTTACTTTACTTTCCACAGTTTCACAAGTAAGATCTTATTAAAAACCCTGAAGGAAGCTTCCAACTTGGGTAATTTCTGAGAATGTGCTTAACTCACTGCAAAAATTTGTACTGCACCTACACACTGCACGCATGTTATATTCCTTCTTAACCATCTTATCAACATATGTAGCCATTTTCAGGGAGCTATGAACTTGGATTCCAAAATCCTTTACAAGTCAACACGGTAAAGGGTCTTGCCTTTAACAATGAGCTAGGAAATATGGCACCAGCAGTTTTTACAGACATCTTCCAGTTCATCCACTAAACAACTTATTTTTCTGCTCTTATGCAATTCTTTTTCTTTTCAGGGTGGTTGGTGTTCTGTCAGAGCCTGTCATCTGCTGTTCAAACTATGGTTTTTTACAAGGGGGGGGGGGGTTCAGATCAGCTGATAGGTGCTTTGCTATCTCCAGGAATGGCCTGGAAGACATTTGCCTTTGGGAAGGAACCCCAGAGACGATTCAATTCTTTACTGATCTTGCCAACTGAAGCATCGTGTAGACTGAAACATGAAGACAGCAGGCAGTGTGTACTATTGCTGGAAAGCCTCTGTATTTGAGTGATCCTTCTCTCTCTCTCTTTCTTTCCTTTGATGGAGACTGAGAGCCTGTCTGCCGTCGAGTCAGGGGGCTTGGAGAAGCAACATGGAAGATTGTAAAATCGGAACAGCAAGTTGCTGGTCTCTCATTGTTATGGGACAAAGTGACCTGTCTGAGATACCAAAGTGCTGGGTCATGGACTGTAGTTTTTGAAAGATTCTCGATCAAGGATCAAGATCAAGGGGCTTTTGTTATTGTGTGCATGGTGGGGGGGTACTTTTGCTGGTGCAAGTGGGGGGGGGGAGGTTGGAAGAGTTGATGCTTCTGTTGCTGCTTCTGTGTTGGGAGGGGGGAGGTTCTGATGTTTCTATTATTCATTCTAAGGGGTTTCTTGTGTCAAGAATGTCTGTGAAGAGTTAGAATTTCAGGTTGTATTCTGCATCCATTCTTTGATATTAAACTGAACGTTTTGAACCATCTCTTTACATTTGACCTACCAAGGAGCAACACTTCACCTTTGGCCAGCTTTACGTCCATCCGCCATTTCTCCACCCATATCTGCAACTGATCAGTCTTCTCCGCTGTCCACAACATCACCAATCTCTATATCATCTGCAAACTTGCGAACCTACCCATCTACATTTTCATCCAGGTCATTTATGTATACGCATCACAAATAGCCGAGTTCCCAGTGTGGTTTCCATTGTGAAACGATACTAATCACAGGGGTGAATAAAACATGAGGTTTGAAACACAGTTAGTACAGTGCCCTTGAACCCATGTATACTGAATAGCAGGAAAAGGATGCAATTACATGGCAGTGGATATCAGGATTGTGGTTTCTGAGTTGTTTCTAGGACAAGAGAGGTTAGGCAGAACCGATTGAGTTCCACTGAGTGCGACTGAGACTTGTCCCACACGAGACAAACAAATACTTTGAGAAGGCACAAAATACGCAAGAAGTAAGATGTCAACAGCTTTAAGTAGTTTAAAAAAGATTAAAAAAGAGATAAAGAGAGCAATGGCAACAGCAGTTAAGATTGCCAAACAAGCAAAGATGTAAATAAAGATATATCCAACAAAATTGTTCAGCAGAAGATGCAAACAATGAAGGGAATATTAGAACAGCATGACCTGGAACCAAACTTGAGGAAGAAAGGAATGGAGAAGTGACAGAAGGGTTCAGCTCCCAGAATCCCCATCACTACATTCTGATATGTTCCTCTTCCCTAAAGATTCCCATTATCACCTTCCTTCCTAATCAGATCGCAGCACTAATTGCCTTTGTATTCCTGATTATCACTCCCCAATATTTAAAGATAGACCATGTTAGGGTGGTGGGGTGGGGATACATCTCTAGCAAAGGATATGTAAGATGCTTCTTCCCACTGATAGCCTGCAGGTCACACCTGGGCAAGGTGTAGCATCTGTTCATCCCCCTAATCAGGGTCATGGGAAGCCATCGCACTAGGTGATGGATGATCATATGAGCAATTGCTGCATTTCAAAAGTTCTGGTTATGCAACCACTGACTCAGGGTAGACAATCTCTGAAGAGTGTTGATAATGGCTGGGGTCACCTGTTTGTAAAGACACTGCAGAGAAGAAGGTAACAGCAAACCAGTTGTGTGGAAAAATTTGCCAAAAACATTCGTGGAAAGACAATGATTGCCCACATCATATAACACAGCACATAACGAATGAATATGTAAGAGTATTGGAAATGGAAAAAGGGACAAGAGGCTCTATAATGCCCTCATTATTGCATTGATATACTATACTATACTATAGGGCCTGGTATAATCTGAGTGTGGATAATCAACTTGATCTGATGGACTGTACTCTAGGGTTTTAAAAGAGGTGGCTGGGGATATTTTGAAAGCATATGCAATGATCTTTCAAGAATCACTAGATTCTCTAATCACTCTGAGGAACTGGAAAATTGCAAACGTCACTCAACACATCAAGAAAGGGGGAGGCAGAAGAAAGGAAACTATAGGCTGGTTGGTCCAACAGTGGTTCAAAACACGTTGGAGTCGATTATTAAGGATGAGGTCTCAGGGTACTTAGAGGCACATGATTAAACAGGCCATTGTCAGCATGGTTTCTTCAAGGGAAAATCTTGCCTGACAAATCTGCTGGAATTCTTTGAGGAAATAACAGGCAGTGTTAACAAAGGAGTTCTGTGGATATTGTGTAGTTTGATTTCCAGAAGGTCCTTGACAAGGTGCTGCACCTGAATCTGCTTAGCAAGCTAAGAGCCCTTGGAATTACAGGGATATACCCCAGCATGGATAGAGCATTGGAAGATAGGCAGGAGGCAAAGAGTGGCAATAAGGGAGTCTTTTCTGATTGGCTGCTGGTGACTAGTGGTCCTCCACAAGGATCTGCATTGGGACCACTTTTTGATGTTATATGGCAATGATTTGGATGGCTTTGCAACCAGGGTTTGTAGACAAAAGTGTTGAGGAAACAGGAAGGCTGCAGAAGGACTTCAACAGATTAAGAGAATGGGCAAAGAAGCGGGAGATGGAATAGAATGTCAAGAAAATTATAGTCAGGCACTTGGCCAGAAGGAACAAAAGCATAGACTACTTTCTAAATGAGCAGAAAATTCAAAAATCCACGTTTCAAAGGAACTTGGGAGTCCTTGTGCAGGATTCCCTAAAGGTTAGTTTGCAGGTTGAGTCAGTAGCGAGGAAAACAAATGCAATGTTTATTTCAAAAGGACTACAAAGGACTAAATTAAATGTTATGCTGAGGCTATGTACAACACTGGTGAGGCCTCACTAGGACAGTTTTGAGCAGATTTGGGTCCTTAATCTAAGAAAAGATGTGCTGATATCGGAGAGGGCTCAGAGGAGTTCCATAAGAATGACTCTGGGAATGAACACGTTATCGTATGAGGAGCATTTGACGGATTTGGGCAGGTACTCACTGGAGTTTTGAAGAATGATGAGAGGCCTGGTGGAAAGTGGATATGGAAAGGATGTTTCCTATAGTGGGGGTGGGGGGGGGCTCCTAGGACTAGAGTACACAGACTTGGGCTAGAAATATAGCACATCCATTTAGATCAGAGATCAGAATTCATTGGCGTGGAGGCCCAGTCTTTAGGTGTATTTAAGGCAGAGGTTGATTGGTTTGTCAGGGTGTGAGAAGTTATGGGGAGAAGGCAGGAGAATGGGTTTGAGAGGGAAAATGGATCAGCCATGATGAACTGAAGGAGAAGATTTGATGAGCCGAATGGCCTAATTCTGCTCCGACTGTATCTCTTATCTTCTTATGGATTGATCTTAGAATAGGTTAATGTTCAGCACAATATTTTGGGCTGAAGAGCCTATACTGCACAATAATGTATGTTTAATGTTCAAAGAACTATATTTTATGGAATACGATAAGAAAGGAAGAGATTCAAATGTTCAAAGTACAGTTATCACAGTACGTATAAATTATACAACTTGAGATTCATCTGCTTACGGACAGCCACAAAGCAAGAAACCCAAAAGAACCCAATTAAAAGAAGACCAACACCCAATGTGCAGTGAAAGATGAAAAAAAACACAAATCATGCAAACAATAGCATTCAGAAACAAATTGAGTCCATAGACCTGAATCCCCAGAGCAGCTTGAGCAGGCCCAAAGTCATAACTCATAAAAAGTGTTATTAATGATGCTTTCAGTCTTGCCTCCTGAACTACCAATAAGGTGTTGCACAACTTCAGTAGTGCCATCTTAAACCAGAAAAGGGGTATAAGGTAGTAAATGTTCAGATTCAGATTCAGATTCAGTTTATTGTCATTTAAAACCACAAGTGCAATGCAGTTAAAAAATGAGACAATGTTCCTCCAGAATTATATCACAAAGGCACATGACAAAACAGACTACTCCAGAAAATCCACATAATGTTTGGCAATCCCCAATCCAGAGTCCGGAGAGGCTGCTGCGTATTAATATTGCGCTACCATCTTAGCGCATTCCCCAGAAAGGAGCTCCAATCCCACCAGACAAACAAGATCAAAAACTAAAGCCACAAGACCTGCACAAAAATACATAGTTACAGCATATAGTTACACCAATGCAAACAATAGCCTAATTGATAAAAACCAGACCATGGGCACAGTAAAAATAGTCCAAAGATGTTAAAGGACTGTAAGTTCAAAATAAATCACCACACAGTTTCCACAAGTCCCCAGGGTCCTGACAGACACGCCATCCCACGCCAGCGGCAGAAGGGAATACCCCCGCTATGGACTTCCACGGCACCACCCGACTCAGCCTCGCTGACGCAGCACACACCGAAAGCGACCTGACCGCAGCGGACTCTGAGTCCATCCAACCTCTGAGCTGACGACCATCCCCTCCGGCACAGCTTCTCCGAGCACCATCCTTTGCCGAGCGTATTAAGACGGCCCTGCCAACGGCCATCAGCAATGCGACCCCGAGGACTGGAGGCCTGTTCTTCCCAGCAGATTCCCGGACCTCACAGCAGAAGCAGCAATGAGGAAGGTCTTCCTGGAGATTTCCAGATGTTCCTCCATGCTTCCACGTCCATTTTCAATCGACTATGATTGTGCACGGCACCCCACTTCACAAATAATAGATAATCAGCTCCAGAGTGGCCGCTGCAAGCTGCGTCCTGCCGCCATCTTGAGTGGAGGAGTGGGGAAAACCATGGGAATGTCATAATTGGCAGAGAAGAAACTGTGTCACAGGTGGTGGGGGATGTTTTAGAGAGAAATATGTATGTGAGAAGACCTGGCTTGATCTGAAGGAGCAGGATTGGGCAGAGGAGGAGGTTACCTGAAAGGGTAAAATTCAGTGCCTGTGTTATTGGGTTGTAGATGATCCAAGCAGAATGCAAAGTGGTTTTATTTTTTTAATTAACTTATTGAGAAACAGTGCAGTATAGGCATGTCTGACCAACCAACCCCCGATTTAACATGAGCCCAATCATGGGACACAATCTACAATGGCCAAATTAACCTATCCTCCGATACGACTTTGGACTGTGTGAAGAAGCTGGAACATCTTGAGGAAGCCCACACAGTCACTGGGAGAACCTTAAAGACAGTGGCGGGAGTTGAACCCAGGTTGCCTGTACTGTAAAGCATTGTACCATATTGCTCTTCTATGTTGTGTTTGGCCTCACCCCAGCATTGGAAGAGGCCAAGTGCGGGCAGGTCGGTGTGGGATTGGGAAGGGGAGTTAAAATGGCGTGGAACCAAAAGCTCCAGGTGGCCATTGCCGGTGCTCGGCAAAGTCACAATGTTTACAGCACCAAAAGTAAACCTGCCCAGAGTTACACAGGTTTATTTTGGAGCTGTGAATGTTGGGACTTTGATACAACTTCATGAAGGTATATTACAACAAGGAATTTTGGGCTTCATTGTTGATCATCTGTCATGTTCCTGATGGAACAGCGGCAGGCTTCCAAGTTTTGGCGTTCCAATTCCCCGGAGTATGGTTAGCTGCCGCTCTCCTTTTAGTACTCAGACTGCTAATTATTGCCTGCCACATTCCTTCATGGAAAGTCTGTACTTAAAGGCCTTGTGCCGAGCACTCTGTGCTCAATCATAGGAGTTCCATTTCTAGAGCTACTGTTTGTGATCTCGTCTTTGGATTTTGTTTGTGTGATCTTGTTTATTTCGAGTTAATTCTAGACTTTGCTCTGGACTTGTGTTCCACCCCTCCCCATCAATAGCTCCCTTGTTATGTTATCAATGATTTGAATTTATCTGCAAGTGCTTAAATAGATGCACTTGCAACTTCAGCACTTGCCAGAGCAATATTCACAGGGCAGGATTCTGTACCAGAAAGATCACAGATCAGTTTCATCACATGTGCATCAAAGCTTTGAAACTTAGTGAAATGCTTTGTTTTGCATCGATGAACAACACAGTCTGAGTAATGTGCTGGGGGCAGCCCACACATGTCACCACATTTCCGGCGCCAATGTAGTATGTGCACAACCCTCTGGCCCTACCCTAACCATAAGCCTTTGGAATATCAGAGGAAACTGCAGCACCCCGAGGAAACCCATGTGGTCAAGTGGAGAGTGTATAAACTCCTTACAGACAGCAGCAGGAGCCCAATTCTGATCAGTGATCACTGGCGCTGGAAAGTGATTGTGCCCACAGCTATGTTACCATGCCTCGCAAGGCGAGGCGAGGAACATTGATAAACTTACAGTGAAGCTACAGTTCTTTGGAAGTATCTCTGAGGGCCCTGTTGAAGGAGGCCCAGAAAAAGATGAATGACATGCAGCTTCAGGGTTGAAGAATTCCTTCACTCTGCTCACTCTCTGAGTTGGAACTGTAGTTTTCCATCTGCTTGGCTTCGTTTTCTTCTCCTTGATCGCAAGAGAGAATCCATAGTGTCTTTTTTTGTGATGTACAGATTTGCCAGAAATATTCTTTTTAAAGAAAGATAAGCTTTATTTGCCACACGTACATCAAGTCATATAATGAAATGCATCACATGTCAACAATCAAGCCTGAGACATGTTGGCTGGCAGTCCGCGAGTGTTGCCATGCTTCCAATGCCAAAATAGCTTGCCTGCAAATTACTAACTCTTACTAATCCATACGTCTTTGGAATGTGGGAGTAAACAGGAGCACCCGGAGGAAACCCTTGCGGTCATGGGGAGATTATACAAACGGGTTATACACAGCAGCGGGAATTGAAAACCAATAGTTAGTGCATTACGCTTGTCCTCAGGTCTTAACAATGTGTGTAGAAAGTCTCCTGGTGTGTCTCCAAATAACTGGTCTTACCTCTGGCAACAAATGAACAGTGAAAGGAGGTGGCACAGAAATTTGTGGATGCTTGATCTGATACTTTAGAGGTGTTCTAAGGGCACAGTTATTACCTTTCAACCATCTGGCTCCTGGACCTGTGTGAATAACTTTACTCATCTGAACACTGAACTGGTCAGTGAGCATTCATTTTCACGGACTCTACAACTTGTATTCTAGGTATTATTTATTTACTTATTTACTTATATTTGCACAGTTTGTCTCCTTTTGCATATTGGTTGCTTGTCAGTCTTTGTCTGTAGCTTTGCATTGATTCTAATGTATTTCTTTGTTCTCAGAATCAGAATCAGGTTTATCATGTGACATAAAATTTGTTAACTTAGCAGCAACAGTTCAATGCAATACATAATCTAGCAGACGGGGAAAAAATAAATAAACAAGTAAATCAATTACATATATTGAATAGATTGTTAAAAAATGTGCAAAAACAAAAATACTCTATATTAAAAAAGTGAGGTAGTGACCAAAGCTTCAATGTCCATTTAGGAATCCGATGGCAGAGGGGAAGAAGCTGTTGTCGGCAAATGTCAGCAGGAAAATTAATCTCAGTGATATATGGTGACATACATGTACTTTGGTAATAAATTTAACTTGAACCATTGAACCATACATGGAAGAACTTTCACGGCACCCTGATAACCCAATATTCAAAAACCAATAATGGAACAACTACCACAATATTCAACTTGCTCAAAGACTTTTTCTCAGTTTGGTTGCAGAGTCAACCAAGAAGATTACTGAATTGTTCATAGATTGTGAAAGGTAAGATTGCATGATTGGGGTGAGGGGGTTGTGGTTGTGATGCAAGAAGGTTGGAAGGCAGTGGAGAAAGAGTTGGACTATCATTCAGTGATGGGAGGGATATGAGGAGCTGAACATGTGTGGCACGACATGATGAGTGGGGATATCATGATAAGGTGCAGAGAAGATGGTGGAGTAGGGGCTAATGCAGTCGTAATAGGTAAATCTAACTGAAGTTTACATCACTGCATTGTCTTGCAGAACATGTCTCACAGATTGTACAAAGGACTTGAAAGGAACATTCTTGATGTCACGGAATGTCTTATAAGTAAATGAGTAGCATGAAAAATTTTCTGAAGATATTTAATTGTGCACTGCATCTAAAGGCTGATTAATATAACAATTTTTTTCTGGAACTTTTAGCACTGTATCTTTTTTTTTCTCACCAACCAGGTGATTATTATCAGGATAGATTTGTGAACAAGCACAATCCGAGGGAGTTAGAAGCATTAGTGGGAAATGTAAGCAGCAGTAAGCTCCTGTCATATTATCCAGATAGCCATTCCTGGTGTAGTTTTAGCTCCTTTTCCATGACAACTTGCACCAACTCTTCAGTCAAAGAATCAATTTTAGTCACTTCCATGGCTTTCAATCATCTGGAAGAGCTGTCAGAAATGAATGCTATAGAAACTAAACAGGGTGTGAAAAGAGAATGAGAATCAGATTTAATATCATTGGCATATGTTGTGAAATTTGTTGACTTGCGGCAGCAGTATATTGTAATACATAAAAGTAAAAAATATAAATTATAAAGAGAAATTTATATAAAAAATAAATTAATTAAATCCTGGAAAATGTCACAACCACGGATTCGTCAGCGCAGTAGATACGGCAATTGTGGTTGTGAATTTGCACGTGTCAGCTAATTATTATTTAATCATTTTAGTATTTAACTCCATATTTGTCATCATAGTGCTTGTAGAGACTTGGACAGAGCTCAATAATGCTTCGCTTTTGTTTTACATCAGCCTTGCCTGAGAAATTGGACTGTGGAGTCAACTGACTCTGAAGACTAGCGGTATTCAGTTAATAATTAGATCTTCTTTTCAGCCGCAGTGTAGGCTTCATTTCCTATTTGAGAGTTTTAGTTAACAGCCCTGTTTGGCCTAGCGTTTATTCTTTTATTTTCCCTTGAACACTGTTCGCATTAAAGTTTTGTGAACTATCAACCGGCTTCAGTGTCTCTTACTCTGCACTTTAGCCATATCCGAACCATGTGACAGAAAAAGAGAGGGAAAAGAGAGGTACTGTTCATAGGTTCTTGTCCTTTTGGAAATCTGATGGGGAAGGGGAAGAAGCTGTTCCTGAAACAGCAAGTGTGGTTTTCAGCTTCTGTACCTCCTCCTTGTTGGTAGCAATGAGAAGAGGTCACATCCTGGGTGATGGGGGGTTCTTAATGAAAGATGCAGCCTTTCTGAGACATCACCTTTTGAAGGTGTCCTGGTTGATGGGGGCGGGGTGGGGGGGCAGTGTCCAGAATGGAGCTGGCAGAGTTTCCCACTTTCTGCAGTTTTTTCCCATTCTTTTTAGAGGATGCTCTGTACTAGATGGTTGTAACTAGTCAGAATGCTTTTCATGGTACTTCTGCAGAAATTTCCAAGTGTCTTTTGTGACATCCCAACTCTCCTCAGACTTCTAATCAAACATAACCACTGTCATGCCTTCTTTGTAATTGCATCAATATCTGGGCCCAGGATAGATCTTCAAAAAAAAAATTAAGAAACTATTCACCCATTGCACTTCTGATCCCTCAATGAGGACTGGTGTGTATTCCCTCGACTTCCCCTTCCTGAAATCCACTATCAATTCCTTGGTCTTACTGACATTGAGTGCAAAACTGTTGCTACAACACCACTCAAAAAGCTGATCTGTCTTGCTCCCGTATACCTCATCGTGACCATCTGAAATTCTGTCAAACATAGTTGTGTCATCGGCAAATTTATAGCCGGTGTTTGAGCTGTGCCTAGCCGCATAAATTTGGGTGTAGGGATAGTAGAACAGTGGGTTAAGAGACATCCTTGAGGTGCACTAGTGTTACTTGTCACAAGGAAGAGATGTTATTGCTGATCTGCAAAGACTATGGTCTTCCAGTGAGGAAGTCAAGGATCCAGTTGCAGAGGGAGGTACAGAGGATCAGGTTTTGGAGCTTGTTGATCAGTACTGATAGTATGATGGTGTTGAATGTTGAGCAGTAATCGATAAACAGCAGCCTGACTTGGTATTGCTATTGTCCAGGTGATCCAAAGCTGAGTGGAGAGTCAGCAAGATCGCATCCACTGTAGACCTATTGTGGCAATAGGTAAATTGGAGCAGGTCCAGGTCCTTGCTTAGGCAGGAGTTGATTCTCGCTATGGCCTTCCTCTCAACAAACTTTATCAGAGTTGATGTCAGTGCCACTGGGTGATATTCACTGAGGCAGCTCACCCTGTTCTTCTTGGGCACTGGCATGATTGTCATCCATTTGAAGCAGGTGAGAAACTCTGACTACAGCTGTGAGAGATTGAAGATGTCCTCTTGAACACTCCTGCCAGTTGGTTGGCACAGGTTTTCTGAGTGCTACCAGGTGTACCATCAGGGCCTGACACCTTGCCAGGTGGGTTCCAGAAGACTGGACAATTGCAAATGTCACTTCAATCTTAAGAAGGAAGAGAGACAGGATAAAGAAAATAGTAGACCAGTTAGTCTGCCCTTAGTGGATGGGAAGATGGTTGGAGTCGATTATTAAGGCTGAGGTCTCAGGGTACTTGAAGGCACATGATAAAATTGGCAGAAATCAGCATGGTTCCCTGAATGGAAAATCTTGCCTGACAGATCTTCTGGATCTCTTTGAAGAAATAACAAGCAAGATGGACAAAGAGTACCTGTTGAAATTATGTACTTGGATTTTCAGAAGGTCTTTGACAAGGTGCCACACATGGACTGCTTTATAAACTCCAAGCCCGTGATATTAGAGGAAAGATTCTAGCATGCATAAAGCAGAGGCTGATTGGCATGAGGCAAAGAGTGGGAATGAAAATAGCATTTTCTGGCTGGCTGCCAGTGTCTAGTGGTATTCCACAGGGGGTCTGTATTGGGACTGATTCTTTTCATGTTATATGTCAATGACTTGGATGATGGAATTGATGGCTTCATTGCAAAATGATATGAAGATAGGGGAGGGGCAGGTAGTTTTGAGGAAGTAGAGAGGCTACAGAAGGACTTAGACAGGTTAGGAGAATGGGAAAAGAAATGGCAGATGGAATGCAGTGTTGGGAATGTTATGGTCATGCACTTCGGTAGAAGAAATGAAAGGATTGTCAATTTTCTAAATGGAGAGAAAATACTAAAAAAGCTGAGGTGCAAAGGGACTTGGGAGACCTTGTGCAGGATTCCCTAAAGCTTAATTTGCAGATTGAGTGGGTGTGAGGAAGTCAAATGTGATGCTAGCATTAATTTCAAGAGGACTAGAATATAAAGGCAAGGAAATAATGTTGAGATTTTATAAAGCACTGTTGAGCAGTTTTGGATCCCTTACCTTTGAAAAGATGTGCTGAAACTGGGGAGGGTTCAAAGAAGGCTTGCAAAAATGATTCCAGGTTTGAATGGCTTGTCATATGAACAGTGTTTGATAGCTCAGGGCCTGTGAAGTTTGGATCAGCCATGATGAAATGGTGGAGCAGACTCAATGGGGCAAATGGCCTATCTCTGCTCCTATATCTTATGGTCATATAAGTTCTAGGTTGGCTAAGCAGTACTGAGACAGAACCATGACATTTGTGGACCACAATCACTAAGTCATAAAGTATGCACCATCTCTGCCTTTAAAAGACTGAACTGTCCTGTCTTTGTGGAGAATGATGAAGCCATTGAGCTACAGGACTGCGTCTGAAATTACAAAATGTATGCAATATTTCCATAAAGCAGCAGTTCCCAGTACACAAACCTTGCTCTAAGGTCTTCGATGTTATACAGCACATTCACTAGCAGCATAGTTTGGAGTGGAATCCTAAAGCCTCCTCATTTCAATTGAACTTGTAGACCAATGTGACATCCGTGCTTTCTCTTTCTTCAAGGGGAACTGCACTTGTGACCTGAGTCTGCCCTCCGAGATCCAATGATTTTGATTATAGATAAATTTTAGAAGCATCTTAAAACAATGCAGCTTACTGCAGTAGCCGTGTCTGTGACAATGGATTTCAGCTGAGTTAGTCCTAAGTGGGAAGATTTGATGATTTCCATTGCAGCCTCGTGCAAACAGTTGCCATTTAATACCCAGTTCCATTATCACTCTTCTTCCAGCAATTTCCTTAAAGTACTTTCTTTTAAATTCTCCACAGGATTTTGGAGATCTTATCACGCTAAGAACTTCAATTAATGAGAAATAACTTCTTCTAAGTATAACTGATGCACAGTGGAGAGTATTCTGACTGTTTGCATAACTGCCTTGTACGGAAAAACCAACACCCAAAAATGGAAAAGTGGGGGTACAGCTCAGTCTATCACAAATGAAGTCCTCCCAACAAGTGAGCACATCTACATGGACGGTTGCCACAAAAAAAGCAATATCTATTTATCATCAAATTGATAAATTGCATCTATCAAACAATATCTATCATCAAAAATCCCCACCATCCAGGGCTTTGGTCCCACACCAACAAGTTTGGGGACAATTATTATCCTTCAGCCATCAGGGTCCAGCATGGATAACTTCATTGGCCTCAACTCCGAACTGATTCCACAACCTGTGGACTCTCTTTCAAGAATATACAGCTGATGTTCTCGGTATTACTTTTTTTTTGTATGTGTATATATATATAATTTATTTATTTAGTATTTGCACAGATTGTCTTACTTTGGGTGGTGTGGTGGAGATATGTCTCTATCAAAGGAGGTGTAATGCACTCCGTTCCTCTGATAGCCTTCAGGTCACCCCTTGGCAAGGTGTAGCACCTGCTTAGTCCCCCCTCCCCACCCCCAACCAGATGACGATCACATGAAGCCATGGGAGCAGACGGTGGATGGTTGTATGAGTAGTTGATGCAAATCATAAGCCCTGGTTATACGACCACTGACGTCAGGCAGACAATCTCTGAGGAGTATTGATAATGGCTGGGATCACCTGTCTTGTAAAAGCACTGCCCAGGAGTAGGCAATGGCAAACCTCCTCTGTAGAAAAAATTTGACAAGAACAATCATGGTCACCAAAATCACCTACATCATACAGCATGGCACACAATGATGATGTCTTATTCTGCACTTTGGTTACTTGTCATTCAAAGTTTAAAGTAAATTTATGATCTAAGTATGTATATGTCACCACATATTACTCTGAGAATCATTTTCATATGGGCAATCAGCAACGTCACCATCATTATGTGCAATGTTGTTTTTGAAGCAGGCGATCATAGTCTCATGGTACAACTTGCCCAAGGGTGACATGCAGGGAGGAGTGCCTGACACCTCCTCCAGCAAAGGTATCTCCATCTCACCACCTCACTCATGGTAGAAAATAGAAACCAAAAATAGAATTAGTGAAAAACTATCTTGAAGTGGACAGGCTGCAACAGCAGAAGACCACACCAGCTTCCACTCCAGTGTCTAATAAAGTGGCCTCTGAGTGTAGAAGGAATGCAACAGGCATAAAGCAACAGTAAGGGTCACTGAAATGAATAACATACTATTACTCCTCTGGTGAGGACATCAAACCTGACAACCACAACAAGATATCTCCATTGACATATATTAGAATTCTGGCAGCTCTCTCAGTGGCCTTGTCTGTCTCTCTTGTTCTGGTTCATCTATCAGAATACAAACAGGTAAAAGCTCATTAAAAATACTGCATTTCATCCCTTTCTGGCATCATACTTGCTCTGACTAGTTGCCTGCTGCATTTTGATGATTGTTCCATTAAGGAGCTTTCAAATATCTTTATAAATATATATATATATCTACACTCACAAACAAACAAACAACAATATCTTTGCATCTTCTGCAATTACAGTATATTCTGCCCTCAAGCCATTTGGCAACCTTGTAATTTCAATGCCACAGTGTAATCGCTTGGAGCAACTTTACTGTTACCATAGTTACGAGATGGGGATGTCACATCTATGCAATTATAGATAATAGCAAAAATCTACTTCCATTCTCACAATGGCTATGTCTCATTGCAAAAAAAAAACCTTCTATCAATGACACCTCTCTTAAAACTTCACTTTTACAATTATCCCAAAATATCTTCAGGTTAGGATTGTATCACTCAAAAATCAATAATTCTCTCTCTTCAATACGTAACAACTACTTCCATAAAATGAATGGACTTAAATGGTCACAAGACCAGTAACAACAGTTCACATTTGCAGTTAAAATATTATCATAACTTGGCGGGACACTCAAATAAGAGCCAAAAAATGCATCATCATCGAAATTATTGGTCAATAAATGAGGGGTGGAAGGATTGTCCTAAATGACGAATGAGAGATGAGGGGAACAGATTTAGTGAGAGAAGAAACTTTGTTTGACCATGTGTGGACATGGCCACCAATGCTGATGCAATTAAAATCATGGTTATTAAGATGACAGAATTAATGTGGCATAGACATAATGTTTTTCACAGGGTCATACAGGATGGAAACAGATCCTTAAGCCCATTAAGTTCATGCTCATCATCATGAACTCATTGATAACAAACCCATTTTATTCTTCACAGTCCTATTAACTGTCACTGGAGCCAACAACTCATCCAGGGACAACTTATAGTGGCCAATTACTCTACCAACTTCCATGTCTTTGGGGTGTGGGAGGAAAACCTGAGGAAACACACTTGGTCTTTAAGAGAATGAAGCAAACTCCATGTAGAGAGCACTGAAAGTCAGGATTGAGCCTCTTCACCAAAGCTGTGGCTCACAAATCCCTTAATTGTGAGGTAGAAGAGATGTTAAGGGAACAAAAAACAGGGAAGAATTTAAAAATAAGGATGAGAAATTTTTAATTGAGCATGGCAAAGGGTTAAAGGTTTCAAGTTCACAGTTCAAAGTAAATTTATTATCAAAGTACACATATATCACCATATATAACCTAAGGCTCATTACCTTGTAGGCATTCACAGTAAGCACAAGAAACACAACAGAATCAATGAAAGACCACACTCAATAGGGTAGACAAACAACCAATATGGAAAAGTCAACAAACTGTGCAAATACAAAAAGAACAAAAAATAAATAATAAATAAACAAACCAATAAATAAATAAGCAATAAAAATTGAGAACATGAGAAGATGAAGAGTCTTTGAAAATGAGTCAATGAAAGTGAATCCACAGGATGTGGGAACAGTTCAGTGAAGGGGCAGGTGAAGTTGAGGGAAGTTATCCCTCTGATTCAAGAACCGGATGGTAAAGGGATAATAACAGTTCCTCAATCTGGTGGTCCTGAGGCTCCTACCTGATGGCAGCAGCGGTAAAAGAACATGACCTGTGTGGTGGGGGAACGTGATGATGGATGCCCCATTTGGACAGCACTACATGTGGATGTATTAAGTGATGGCGAGGGCTATTCCTGTGATGGATTGGGCTTTAGTCTTTAGCACATGTATTTAGACCATAAGACCATTAGATATAGGAGCAGAATGAGGTCATTTGGCCCATTGAGTCTGCTCCACCATTTCATGACTGATCAAATTTTCCTCTCAGCCCCAATCTACTGCCTTCTCCCCTCATTCCTTCATACGCTGACCAATTAAGATCTGGCCTCCACAGCTGACCGTGGCACCAGTTTCCACAGATTCACCACTCTCTGGCTAAAGAAATTCCTCCTCATCTCGGTTCGAAAAAGACAACCCTCTATTCTGAGGTTGTGTCCCCCGGTCTTAGACCCTCCCATCATAGGAAACATCCTCTCCACATCCACATTATAAAAGCCTTTTACTATTTAATAGATTTCATTAAGGTCACCCTTCATTCTTCTGAATTCAAGTGCATACAGGCCCAGAGCCATCAAATGCTCTTCATATGGGACACCATTCAATAATGGAATCATTTTTGTGATTCTTTTTGAGCCCTCTCCAGTTTCAGCACATACTTTCTAAGAAAAGGGGCCCAAAACTACTCAAAGTACTCCAAGTGAGGCCTCACCAGTGTTTTATGAAGTTTCAACATTTCATCCTTGCTTTTATATTCTAGTCCTCTTGAAATGAATGCTAACAATGCATATGCCTTCCTCACCATAGACTTAATCTGCAAATTAACCTTTAGGGAATCCTACACAAGGACTCCAAAGTCCTTTTGCACCTCAGTTTATATTAATACTTTCTCTCCTTTTACAAAATAGTCAACCCTTTCTTCTCTTCTACCAAGGTGCATGACCACACATTTCCCAACACTGTATTCCATTTGCCATTTCTTTGCTCATTCTCCTGGTCTGCCTAAGTCCTTCTGTAGCCTCCCTACTTCCTAAAACCTACCTGACCCTCCACATAACTTCATATCGTCTGCAAACTTTGCAACAAAGCCATCAATTCTATCATCTAAATCATTGACATATAATGTAAAAAGAATCAGTCCCATCACAGACCCCTGTGGAAAGTATAGAAAGGGTGCAGAAGAGGTATATAGAGATGTTGCCTGGATTGGGGAGCTTGTCTTATGCAAAATAGATTGAGTGAATTTGGCCTTTTATCTTTGGAGCGACAGAGCATGAGAGGTGTCCTGATAGAGGTGTATAAGATGATGAGAGGCATTGATTGTGTGGATAGTCAGAGGCTTTTTCCCAGGGCTGAAATGGCTAACACCAGAGGGCACAGTTTTAAAGTGCTTGGAAGTAGGTACAAAGGAGATGTCAGGGGTAAATATTTTACATAGAGTGGTGAGTGTGTGGAATTGGCTGCTGGTGACGGTGGTTGACGTGGAAACAATAGGGTCTTTCAAGAGACTCCTGGATAGGTACCTGGAGCTTAGAGAAACAGAGAGCTATGGGTAACCCTAGGTAATTTCTAAAGTAAGTACATGTTTGGCGCAGCATCGTGCTGTGGGTTTTCTATGTTTCTATGTTCATACATTCCAGTTCAGGATCCTGATGGTTGTAGGGCAATAACTATTCCTGAACACGGAAGTGTGGGACCAAAGACTTCTGTACCACCTGCCCAATAGTGAGAAGAGAGCATTGCCTGGTTGGTGTGAGTCTTTAGAACATAAAAACCTACAGCACATTACAGGCCCTTCGGCCCACAATGTTGAGCTTGTAACCTGTTCTAGAAACTGCCTAGAATTTCCCTAGCGCATAGCCCTCTATTTTTCTAAGCTCCATGTACCTATCTAAGAGGCTGTTAAAAGACCCTCTGATGAAGGACACTGATTTATTGTGGTAATTCTCCTTGCAAATTTACTTCATGTTGGAGAGGACTTTGCCTTGGGTTGTATCCTCCATTTTCTGTAGCCTTTTCCATTCTGAACAGTCATGACTGTGTTGGAATAATCAAATCAAGAGGTAACAACAGGTTTCAACCAACAAAAGAGAAATGAACATTTTGGGCTCCATGGATTACATCAGGGGTCCCAACCTGATGGGAACTTGGTTAACAGTGGGGGTTCAAGGCAGAAAAAGAATTTGGGAACCCTATAATCAATTTCCTGCTCAAAAATGAAATCGCCAATGTATTTACTTAATCACTTAAAAAACCCTCTTTTGGACATAGTGGCTAGTTATACAACAATAAATATTACAATTAACTTGTTATAGGTTTGAAAGGTAAATAGTCTTGCTGACACGCTGCATTTTCTGGGTGCATTTGCCTTTCACTGTGCCACTTTGAGACATCTTAAATGAATACGGGTGATAAGTGGAAATAAATAACGATGAGATACCTCTCCATGAGATACATGACAAACAGATTTATTCTATAATATGACCAATACATTGAATATCCAGTACATAATGCGCGTGAATGATACTGGGCATGAGTATGAGCTAGCGATACAGGAAATTTTGTTCAAAACTATTTTCAGCAGAATCTAAACAAATATCACGCATAATATTAATGCAAATAGACAGAGTCAAAGAGTCACTGAGCGCTACAACACAGAAACAGCCCATCTAGTCCATGCCAAATTGACAGGTCCCATCAAACTGCAAGGCGGACCATAGCCCTCCAAGGCTGTTACACCCACGTACTTATCCAAACTTCTCTTAAATGTTGAAAATAAAACCCATCTCCAACGCTTTCTCTGGCAGAAAATTTTTCTAACCGTGTCTCCAATGTTGTCAATACAGTGAGGAGAGGAAGACTGCCCTTTATTTTCTAGTGATCATTACTTTTCCATAAGATAAAGGTGTGTCAATACTCATGTTTAAGTGCATGTGTATCTCTCACTTACCTTATTTGGACTTACTGCTGTTATTATCCACACACACTGAGCATTGCTATCATATTGGAAAGGGAAATTGGGAGATACAAAACTACCAGATGGGCCGTTCAGATTAACTCCACAAGTTTTCACTAGAAAAAAAAGAAGAAAAAAATATTGTTAGATGCACCATCTTCAAAGTTCAAAGGCAACTAAATATAAATAACTTGAAATTTTGCACACAATGCCATCAGGAATATCCATGTTGTTTTTTGCCGAACTACAACAGTTACATTGGCAGAAGAGTAGAAAGAACATTGGATGAAAGAATGAAAGGGCTTTCAAGCAATCTTTTTAGTTCCTTAAGATTGTTAATGGTTCCTCAAGGTTGTCATAACTGGCGTTGATAGTGGGGATAAGATCTTAGTATCTATTAAATGCTTCCAATGATGTGGCAATTCAAATAGCTTCCAACAACCTGGCCTTCAATTGTGGTTTAGAGACTAAGCCTAGTGTAATTATTTCCACTGACAAGAGAAGGGGCAAAGCTGAGGTCACTGGCATCTTAAAAGCAGTCACTTTGGGCAGGTGGAACTTGTCAGCCATGGCTGGCAGCTCATCTAGGAGAAGGAAAACACTGATCTCCGGTTTCTGTTGCTCTGCGGATACCTACACATGGAGAAGGCTTTGGGTGTAAATCTCAAGGGAAAAATCTGGAAACAGAGTCCCAAGGGTAGTGCTACATTAAGTTCAAGGCTGACTCACTACTCCTGCAATGCTACTGAAGCCAACTGTTTTGGTCTCTGCCGTTTCTTTGGGTTCATCAGATGTGTGGAGAGGGGTATCTCCAAACCTGCTACCACAGCAACGTATCACCAATTACCTACCATCTTGTACTTCATTCTACACTGCCCCCCACCTTCTGGTTCTAGCCCCATCTCTTTTCCAATCACGATGAAGGGTCTTGGCCCAAAACGTCGATTGTTTACACTTTTTCATAGATGCTGCCTGGCCTGCCATGTTCCTCCAGCCTAGTATTGCAATGAGTACCCAATTGATTGTTTGACAGAAATAAATGTGAAATTCTAAGAATACTTAAGGTAGTACAAAGTACAATTGTTATCAAAGTATGTAGAGTACTGTGTAAAAGTCTTTGGTACATATATATTATCACTACACAGTACGGTAGTGATTCTATGAATTGCACTGTACTGCTGCCGCAAGAAAAAAACAAATTTCATGACATTTGTAAGTGTTGATAAAACTAATTCTGATATGGGTCTCTATTGTGGACTGAGAGCGGGAAGAGGGCATGGAGTAAGGAATCATGGTTTGGAGAAGGAGAAGTGAGAAGGGAGGAAGTGGGAAGCACCAAAGAGACATTCTGTAATGATCAATAAACCAGTTGCTTGGAATCAAATGGCCTTGCCTGGTGTCTCAGAGCAGGGTGTATCTGCATTCTTCTCTGCCATGTGTCCAACATCCCTCCCACAGCGCTTCACCCTAACCATTCCCAACATCCTTTACTCCCGTCAGATTTACAAACTCGCTCTCCATACCACATTGACAAATACAGTACTGTGCAAAAGTCTTTGGTACCCGAGCTAGATATATAAACAGTCTTGGGATTCGTCTTCTTGCAGGCAGCCATAAAACAAAACAAAACAAATAGATCCCATTACAGTAGGATAGAGTCCAAATTTATAAACTTTTCAGAAGTCACTAAAAAGTTCTTTAGGGTTAAAATGATAAAAATGTCGATGCAATGCATTTTTGTGATGCAATTGAAAATAATCTTTTCAAAGCAAAGAACAACGTCAAAGATTTCTGGAATTGATTGTGCAGCTAGACAGACGCTTATGATCATGAAGCATAATTGCCGATGTCTCATTGACCTGCGTACAATGTTGTCATTACTCATGCAATTCCATTTGAGAGATTTGTTGGGGAAATCTGTTCACTTTGTGCTGAAATACACTTGTTATTGGGCACTTTTGAAGGTGTAAGAGAACTGCTACCCCTACAGCACGAGACCATAAGACTATAAGACAAAGGAGAAGAATTAGGCCATTCAGCTTTGCAATCGATTGTGGCTGATTTACTATCCCTCTCAACCCCATTTTCCTGCCTTCTCCCTGTAACCTTTGACACCCTATCCAATTAAGAATCTATCAACCTGCACTTGAAATAAACCCAGAGACATGGTCTCCACAGACATCTGTGGAAATATATCCCACAGGTTCATCACCCTTTGGTGAAAGAAATTCTTCCTTATCTCTAATTGGACGTCCCTCCATTCTGAGGCTGGATCCTCTGGTCCTTCACTCTCCTGTCCATCTAGGCCTTTTAACATTTGATAAGTTTCAGTGAGATGCCCCTCACCCACTTCATTCTTCTAAACTCCAGTCCCAGGCCCAGAGCCATAAAATGTTCCTCATATGTTAACCCTTTCATTCCTGGGATCATCCTCATGAATCCTCTCTGGATTCCCTCCTATGCCAGAACATGCTTTCTTAGACAAGGGGCCCAGCCTGGTTCACAATACTTCAAATGCAGTATCACAAATGTCATTAAAAAAAAGCCTCAGCATTACATCTTTGCTTTTATATTCTAGTTCTCTCAAAACGAATGCTAATGTTGCTGCATGATCTAAAAAGTCTTCCCTGGACCAGATCTGGACTTATGTACATGGGGAACTATCTGCAGATTCCCTTTACTTACCCATCTTCTTTTCCTTGGAGCCTTCTGCTCCATTCCAATCAACATCAACTTCATCCCAGGATTCTCTCCTCTCCCTTGCTGTCCCAGTGACTTCACAGTTACCAATCACTTAAATCTCCAAAGTGCATCACGCCCGCCAAAGCCCTGATCCATATTCAGTTCTGATATAGGGTGAAGGCAAAGGCCTCTATAAGTGGCATACCTTAAATTCTTGATCCTGGCTGAATAGATAGAACTCAAAATCATTTTTATTATCATGACGGGAGATTTGTAGCTTTGCAGCAGGAGTACAGTGCGAAATATACAATTACTATACATTACAAAATAAATAAATAGTGCAGAGAAAGGAAATGATAAGGCATGAGACATGGAAGCAGCATTAGGTCACATGGCCTAATAATGAGCTAGTGTTCATGGAAAATTCAGAAATCTCATGGCAAAGGGGAAGAAACTCCTTCTGACTCGTTGAGGGCGGGACTTTGGCCTCCTGTATCTCCTCCCTGATGGTAGCAACAAGAAGGTGACAACCCTTGAACAGTGAGAGTCCTGAGTGATTAATACCAGCTTCTTGATTACCACCTTTTAAAGATAACCTTGATAGTGGGGAGGGTTTTTCCTTGCGACAGAGCAAGCTGAATCTACAACCCTCTGCTGCCTCTTGCTCTCTTGCACATTGAAGTCCCCATACCAGCCTTCAACTGAACCAGTCGGCATGCTGTCCACCATACATCTAAACAGCTGCAAGAGTTTTCGGTGAGACACCAAATACTCTCAAACTGCTAGTGAAGTACAGCTGCTGGCATGCTTTCTTTGTAATTGCACCAAAGTGCTGGGACTGAGATAGATGTTGACATCCAGGAACAGAAAGATGCTCACCCTTTTCACCGATGATTAGTTTTCACTAATTCATAACACAAGATACACTGCTGCAATATACCACTATATGGCCTAAGATGGATCATGAGCCATATATCCCTGCAAGGACCTTCAGAACTCTGCTTGAATCTCATAATTTGAAGCCAAAACCATAAGACCATTTGATATAGGAGCAGAATTAGGCCATTTGGCCCATCGAGTCTGCTTCACCATTTCATCCTGTTTGATCTATTTTTCATCTCATCCCCAATCTCCTGTATTTTCCCTGTATTCCTGCCTGCTCTGACCAATCAAGAATCTATCAATCTCTGCCTTAAATATATCCAATGACTTGGCCTCCACAGCTGCCTGTGGCAAATAATTCCACAGATTCATCATTCCTCCTCATCTCCAGTGTAAAAGGACGCTTCTCTATTCTGAGGCTGTGTCCTTTGGTCTTAGACTCCCTCACCGTAGGAAAGATCCTCTCCACATCCACTCTATCAGGGCCTTTCAAATTTCGATAGGTTTCAATGAGGTCTTCTTAATGGTATCATTATCAGTAACATTCAGGATTGAATTGCTTGTCATATGATGAGCCGTTTGATGGCTCTGGGCCTGTATTCACGAGAATTCAGAAGTATGAGGGGTGGCCTCTTTCAAACCTATCGAAGAATTGAGAGGCATCCTTTTAGAATGGAGGTGAGGAGGAATTTCTTTAGCCAGGGGGTGGTCAATCTGTGGAATTTGTTGTCTCAAGCAGCTGTGGAGGCGGAGTGTTAATGTATATTTAAGGCAGAAGTTGATCATTTCTGGATTGATCAGAGCATGAAGGAAACAGGCAGGAAATTGGAACTGAGAGAATAATTGGATCAGCCATGATGAAATGGTGGAGCAGAGTTGATGGGCCAAATGGCCTAATTTTGCTCCTCTATCTTATGGTCTTATTATTCCATATTAAGGTTTTATTTCATTGTAAAATAAGTGAGCAGCCTAATAATCCTACAGAAAAACTGTAATGCTCAATTAGAAAGAACAGATATGCTTTTGTGCAAATGCTCTTCGGATGTGAGGCTCACAAATCAAACGTGAAGGGTGACTAATGTTATGGTGCAGAGAAATGCATCAATCATAGATGCATGGAAGCCCTCGAAAAGAAACATAAACTCACAATTAAATCTTTTGAATCATTTGCCTTCTTGGTTGAGGGGTTATTGTTTAAGAAACTGCTCAGGATCTGGCTGCTTAATATAATCCAAAGCACAATTAGTGCATTTAACTTGATTGGATTTCAAAACTTTCCCGAAGTGTAAATTTGATAATGGATGTGAATATTACAAGAAGCCTGGACACATGCGGTGACTTGTGAGAACATCAGAATTTGTTTTCTCTGCAGGTAATCCACAATTTCCCACTACAATAGGCATCTGGATATTTAGATGCTTTAGAAAAACTGTTGCATTTTTATTTCCCCAGTTTATGTGTTTATGCCGACAATGCCAACATTTGTCGCAAGGAAATTGACGGTTTCTTCTGGAGCAGCCACATCCGTGGTAAATGTAGAAATCTTGTGTAACGCCTTGGGAAAGGTTTCACTGCTAATGTAACGGTTTTTGGGTTACGGGGGCTTTGGAATGTGTGCCGTCCAATGAAGTGAGTGTTTTTTCTTGTGTGCCTGAGACCGAGGTGATCTGGGTCTTTAGTTTGGCAGAAGATGAAGAGAGAAGATGCCAGAATGGAGGGGTTGTAGGCACCAGAAAGGAGTGGACTTGGAGTGGGGCCAGGAGTCGACGAAGCCCGGGGAAATCGATGGAGGACCAGTGGAACCGAAACTGTGAGCTCCTACTTGTGCGCATTAGACTATTTCATTAAAATGGGCCTTTTACTTTTTGTTCTACTTTACTGATCTTTTAGTCAAATTAAGAATTATAAAGCTAAATCGTTTAATTGCATATAGTGTACTGTCGGTTATTTCGTGGCACTGATTTGTAACAGGGTGACACATCACACAGCATCCACACAAACAGGAGGCTTTTCACCTCAACCTCATAGGCTTGGTTGTCCCAGAGATTGTCTTCCCTAGACTTACTCAGCCGACAGAACCTCAGGGTTCCACTTGGAGTTTAGTAAATTCCATTTTCTGGTCTTCCACTGGGAATGTTTTGCAGTGGCCTCTCCCAAAATCTTGGCTGTCTGACAGAAGGTGAAAAGAATCATGGATAGAGTGGACAGCCAGCACCTTTTTCTCAAGGTGGTTAGGGCTAATACAAGAGGACATAAAAGAACTGTGCAAAAGTTTTAGTCACATATATATATATATATATATAGCTAGTGTGCCGAAGACTTTTGCACAAAACTAGTAATTTTATGTATTGCATTGTACCGCTACCACAGAAAAAAATACTTTGACATATGTGAGAGATGATAAATCTGATTCTGATCTGGGTCTTTATTGCGGTCTGAGAGTGGGAAGGGGGAAGCGGAAGGGAAACGGGAGGCAGCGGGAAGCACCAGAGAGACATTCCGTAATGATCAATAAACCAATTGTTTGGAATCAAATGACCTTGCCTGGTGTCTAAGGGCTGGGTGTGTCTGTGTCTGCACCACCCCTGCCTCTGGACTTTCTATCTGTCACCTCTCCCATGGCACTCCACCCTTGCCATTCCCAACACTGTTCGCACCCACCAGATTCACAAACTGGCTCTCCACTCCACATTGCCAAATGCAGTGCAGTGCAAAATATTCAGACAACCATGCAATATATATATATATATGTGCTTAAGACTTCTGCACATTACTGTATTGTTAGGGTGATTGGAAGAAAGTAAAAGGGGAGTCAGAGGTAGTTGTTTTTTGACACAGAGAGCGGCAAGTGCATAGAATTCACTGCTGGGGGTGGTGTGAGGAATTGATACAAGCAGGTATATTAGAAATATTTAAGAACCTCTTAGATAGGTAGATGGATGATAGAACAATGGTGGGTGATATGGGATGGAGACACGGCACATAACAAATGAACAAACAATATGTGAGGGAATGGTTCATCTAAGATAAATCTTTTTTAAAAGGTTGGCACAACTTTGTAGGCTGAAGGTTTTGCACCGTGCTGTATTATTCTGTGTTTCATCTCTAGAAATCAGAAATAAACTTGCAACTTAAACCTTTTCAATCTTTTCTCAGAATTTCAAAGAAGAGTTGTCAGTACTTGATTGGAAGATTCATTGCTGGACTTACAAATATTTAAATAAATAATGCATAAGTAACACAAAAAAATCATTTTGAGGCACAAAAATGAGAAAAAAAGGTAATCCATCCATGGGAAACAAGATTAAAAATTAAAGATTGTATTAAATTAAAGAAAAGGCTTATATAGTTGTAAAATATAGCAGTAGGCTTGAAGTTTGGAAGCATTCTGGAAATCAGCAAATGAGAACCAAGACATAGAAGATGGAATACAAGGGTAGGCTTAAAAAATGATGAAATTACCTTGGAGCTTTAAATAAGCGAATGAAAAGGAGAACAACTGAGGACAAATGTTGGCTTCTTAATGACAAATACAGAATTTATCAAGGGGAAAAAAGAAAATAGGAGAATATCTAACTGATTATTTTCCTCCATCTTCATCTAAAAAAAAGCTACACAAAATCTGCCAGATAAATATGTCAAGTCTGCAATGCTGGAAATCCAAAGGAACACACACAAAATGTTGGAGGAACTCAGCAGGTCAGGCAGCATCTAAGGAAATTAATAGATCATCAATGTCCTGGGCTAAGACCCTTCTTTAGGACTGAAAAGGAAGGGGGAAGACAGCAGAACAAAAAGGTGGTGGGGAGGGGAAGGAGCAAGAGATAGATAATAAGTGAACCCAGGTAGGGAGAAAGATAAAGGGCTTGAGAAAAAGGAATCTGATAGAAAAGGGTGAACCATAGGAGAAAGGGAAGGAGAATTGGACCTAGGGATCTGAAGGGGAGGGGGAGGTGGTGAGGAGAGGGAAGTGCTAGGTAGGTCAGAACAGGTAAAAGGCCAGAATGAGGAATAGAAGAAGAAGTGAGGAGGAGGAGGAAAAGTTTTTTTTTCCCCAGAAGGAGAAATCGATATACATGCCATCAGTTTGGATGCTATCCAGACGGAATATAAGGTGTTGCTCCTCCACCCTGAGGGTGGCCTTATTTTGGCACAAAAGGAGGCGATGGAGTGATATGTCAGAATAGGAGTGGGAATCAGAAATAAAATGTTTCATCTCCGGTTGGGCTTTAGGCAGATGGATGGAGGTGTTTGACAAAGCATTTCCCCAATTTACAGACAAATGTATTGCAGCATCAAAAAACCTAGTGAGAATACAGAAATAGGTTAATTAAGTTTTAGTCTGTTATGAGTGATGAACAGACCTGATGGTCCATGGGGTGCAGAGTTAACCATTCCCAACCCCCCTCCTGAGAAATTCGAACTATTGCTGTTGCTATGCTGCTCATGAGAGAGAGAGATAAAGCCCAGGCAAGAACATTTGTTACATATAAGAGGGGGAGAGAGACTGTTGATTTACTGTATTATGACTCTTCCTGGATTATTTACCCTCCACTACAAGGACTTTACTTTGTCATTAACATTCCTCAGGAGATAGCAGGAGTGGCCTGATTTGATGGACACGGTCATTCAGAGTTGATGGATAGCTGAGACCCCGTGACTGGGGATAAAAGACAGGAACCAGGTATTGATAGTAGATGATCAGCCATGATCTCAAAATGGCGGTGCAGGCTCGAAGGGCCGAATGGTCTACTTCTGCACTATATTGTCTATTGTCTGGAGAGACACCCTTCAGACACCAGTGGACACTAACTAGGTGTTGGGAACCCACAGAAAGGTGGGGGTTTCGGAGACCGAACCAGGAGATCAGTCAGTAAAGCTCATAGAGTTACAGCAGGGCCGGTGGGGACTTGTGTGTGTGTCCACTCATGCCAGAGTGACAAGCCCACCACAGAAGAACGGTCTAGCTGAAGAACAGAGGGGTCATAACTGAATGGCCACAACGACACGACGGATTAAGAAATCCACAAAAGGTTTGCCTGTGGCAGCTGTTGCTGTTACATCTTGCTCGCTCTCTCTCTCTCTCTCCCCCCAACGATTTCAGCACAACCATAACCACCTCAGCATTTATGAACTGAACTCTATACTTTCCTATGACAATTCATTTAACCCCTAGACATCGATAGAGCTTGTTTATTATTGATTATTATTATTCCTACACTTTTAGGTTTATTACTGCTAACTTCTTTTATATGTATATTTGCATTTTTGATATTGTATTGTGTAGTTTACTAATTAACACCTTTAGTCTGGTACCACCAGACTCCAACGGATACTTCTTTCTCTGCTGGTCTGACACCCAGTTACACGGTACGTAACAAGTCAAACTGTAGCATTGCAGAAGTTAGAGAGTTTGAAAACTGATAAACTGTATGGATACAAAAACTTAAACACAATAGCCGCATAATTAGGTACACCTGTTTGTTTATGCAAATATTTAGTAAATCATGTGACAGCAACTCAATGCATAAAAGCATGCAGAGTTGGTCAAGAGTTGCCGTTGTTGTTCAGACCAAACACTGGAATGGTGAGGAAATGTGATCTAAGGACTTTGACTGTTGAATGATTGTTGGTGCCCGACAGTGTGGTTTGAGAATCTCAGAAACTGCTGATCTCCTGGGATTTTCACACACAACAGTCATTAGGGTTTATAGAGAATAGTGTGTAAAACAAATAAAAGCATCCAGTGAGCAGTAGCTCTGTGGATAAAAATGCCCTGTGAGAGGTCAGATGAGAATTGCTACAGTGCTTCAAGCTGACAGGAAGGCAACAATAACTCAAATATACACACATTACAACTGTGGCGTGCAGAAAAGCATCTCTGAATGCACAACATGTCAAATGTTGAAGTGGATGGACTGCAGTAGCAGGAGACCACAAACATACACTCAGTGGCCACTTTATTAGGTAGAGGAGGTACCTAATAAAGTGGCCATTAAGTGTACATCCCGGAGATTTAGAGAAGCAGGACCTCTCTAGAGTATGGAAGCGCTGATTATTGCAATCTAACTTTATGTAAGTTCTCAGATAAATTTTTAAAACTTTTTTTTCAAGGCAAGGAAGCTGGTTACAGAAATATAGGCACCTTCAGGAGCTCTGAAATAAGAGCAGAAACTAATTAATTTAAAGGATGAGTCTTCAAAAAAGCTATTTACATGTAATGTTCCTGCAGTAAACAAGCAGATGCTGGCTCACAGTGGGAGACCAGTAAGGAGATTTGGCAAATTTCTTCTATTGGCTCTTGTGAACAATGCAACTTTTTAAACAATGTAACATCCATTGATACCTGGTTGTTCCTTTCTGCACCTTGTGGCGCACCAAGTGGCACTTTGCCATTTCTTCAGCACTTTTGTCTGTTTTTTATGAGGTCAAGTTGCCAGCTCAACACTCAACCCAGCATGGATTAGATACTTTTAAGGCCATGCAAACTAGTCTTTGGATGTGAGATATTGATTCTCTCCAATTTATTCTTAAAACTTAAGAGTTTTAACACGTCAGATGGCAGCTCGTTCCACACTCCCACTACTCTCTGAGTGAAGTTCCCCCTAATGTTCCCCCTAAGCCTTTTCCCTTTCACCCTAAAGCCATGTCCTCTCATATTTATCTCTCCTAATCTAAGTGGAAAGAACCTATTTGCATTTACTCTGTCTATACCCCTCATAATTTTGGAAACCTCTATCAAATCCCCCCCTCATTCTTCTAAGCTCCAAGGAACAAAGTCCTAACCTGTTCAATCTTTCCCTGTAACTCAACTCCTGAAGACCCGGCAACATCCTAGTAAATCTTCTCTGCACTCTTTTCAATCTTACTAATTTCCTTCTTATCGTTAGGTGACCAGAACTGCGCACAATACTCCAAATTTGGCCTCACCAAAGTCTTATACAACCTCACCATAACATCACAACTCTTATACTCAATACTTTGATTTATGAATGCCAGGATGCCAAAAGTTTTCTTTACAACCCTGGCTACCTGTGACACCACTTTCAGGGAATTATGTATCTGAACTCCCAGATCCCTTTGTTCCTCCGCACTTCTCAGTGCCCTACCATTTACTGTGTATGTCCTACCTTGATTTGTCCTTCCAAAATGCAACACTTCACACTTGTCTGTATTAAATTCCATCTGCCATTTTTTGGCCCATTTTTCCAGTTGGTCCAGATCCCTCTGTAATCTTTGAAAGCCTTCCTTGCTGTCCACAACACCTCCAATCTTGTCATCAGCAAACTTGCTGATCCAATTTACCGCTTTGTCATCTAGATCATTGATATAGACAACAAACAACAATAATCCCAGCACAGATCCCTGAGGCACACCACCAGTCACAGGCCTCCAGTCCGAGAAGCAATCATCCACTACCACTCTGTCTTCTCCCAAACAGCCAATTTTGAATCCTCTCCATGGATCCCTAGTGTCTGAACCTTCTGAACTAACCTCTCATGTGGGACCTTGTCAAATGCCTTACTAAAGTCCATGTATACTACATCCACAGCCTTTCCTTCATCTACTTCCTTGGTAACCTTCTTGAAAAACTCTACAAGATTCGTTAAACATGATCTACCTTGCACAAAGCCATGCTGACTATCCTTAATCCGCCCTTGGCTGTCCAAATACTTGTATATCCGATCTCTCAGAACACCTTCCAATAATTTACCTACAACTGATGTCAGGCTCACCGGCCTGTAATTAGCTGGCTTACTTTTAAACCACAGAACGACATGAGCCACCCTTCAATCCTCCGGCACCACTCCCGTAGCTAAGGATATTTTAAATATTTCTGCCAGGGCCCCTGCAAATTCTACACTAGTCTCTCTCAAGGTCCAAGGAATTATCATGTCAGGCCTAGGGGATTTATCTACCTTTATTTGCTGTAAGGCACCAAGCACATCCTCCTCTTTAATCTCTATATTTTCCATGACACTACTGCTTGTTTCCCTTCCTCCCATATATACTATGCCTGTTTCCTGAGAAAATACTGATGCAAAAAATGCAAGCAAACTTTTTCCTGAGGTTGTATGGGACAACAGTTGGAGGTCATGGGTTAAGCCTGAAACGTGAAAAGTTTAAGGGAAACATAAGGGGAAACTTCTTCACTCAGAGGGTCATGAGAGTGTAGAATGAGCTTTCAGTGCAAGAAGAGCATGTGAGCTTGATTTCAACATTTAAGGGAGGTTTGGATAGTAGGGGTATGGAGGGCTATTGTCCAAGTTCTATGGATTTATTGGGTAGGAGTGTGGCGAGCTGAAGTTAAGGATGAATGGATAGGTACATGGATGGTAGGGGTATGGAGGGCAGGTCAATGGAAGTAGATAGTTTAAATGGTTCGGCACAGCCTTGATAAGATGTTTCCACTGACTGAGGAATCCTGGTTAATTGGGTACAGTTTCAGATTAAAGCACAGTACTGAAAATCCTTCACTCAAATGTTGACAAGACTTCGGAAATCTCTACCGTGGAAAGCTGTGCTCAGTGACTGTGCTCATTCTGAATGTGAAAGATTCAAGGGAAATAAGGATTAGTGCTTTAAAATTGTACTCCATCATGTGATCAGGATGAACGGTGATAGAGTTTAAAGACTCATGCTTCTCTTTCTTTTATTATTTTCTTCAGATGAGCAAATTATAAAAATGAATGTAATTCCAAGGGTGTGACAACTCACTACAAGATAAAGGGCAAATCAGCTCAGCAGCTGAAGCTATTAGTTTTTTGATGGCTGACAGACTGCAGATATGACTTCATGAATAGGACCCAGCATGCTTGCCTGTTGAGCTGTTCTATCTACTGCACTAGCACATTCAAAGTCACAGTTGCTTCGATTAGAGCAGGGGTTACCAACCTTTTTTATGCCAAGGACCCCTACCATTCAGTGAGGGATCCGTGAACCCCAGGTTCATGGGGCCTACGGAATATCGAACAGCCTAGATAGAGTGGACATGCACAGGATGTCCCCAGAAGTGGGATAGTGTAGGATCAAAGGGTGCAGCCTGAGAATAGGATGGCCTTTAGAACAGAGATGAGGAATTTCTTTAGCCGGAGGGTGGTGAATCTATGGAATCCTATGGATGCTTATGGAGGTCAAAGCATTGAGTATATTGAAAGCAGAGGATGATGCCTACATAATTAGCCAGGGTATCAAAGGATAGGGAAAAAGTAGGAGGGAAAAGTTTGAGGGGAAATAAATCAGCCATGATCAAATGATTGAGAAGACTTGAGGGACTGAATGGCCTAATTATATTCCTATGCCTTATGATCCATACCAGCTCCCAAATCAAAAATCCTCTTCTCCTTATTTCCCTGTAGACCTGCAAGTTATTCTCTCTCTCTCTCTCTCTCTCTCTCTCTCTCTCTCATGATCATCAATTCCTCATTGATTCTCTTCACCAATTCCCCATTGCCACCAACTTGGATACATCTGGGGAGTTAGTGGGACCTATTAATATTTGAAAACATTTGGACAAGCACATGACCTGGGAGGGAATAGACGGATGAAAACCACGATCAGAGGATTAATTTGATTGGCAAGACCAGCCCAGGCCCTGCTTTACTGTTCTTCATACACTAAGGTTAATTTACGATTGTCAGTGGAAGGCAACTGAAGAATCTGTCGAACCTCATGTAGTCTCATGGTGCAAACATTTGCACAGACATCAAAGAAATGGCTGGGAAAGATTTTATAGAGTCATAGAAAAATACAGCACTGAAACAAGCCCTTTGGCTGAACTAGTCTGTGAAATGTTTAAGGAGAACATGAGGGAAAGCTTCTTTACTCAGAGGGTTGTAAGAGTGTGGAATGAGCTACCAGTGCATGTCGTGCTTATGAGCACAATTTCAAAGATTAAGAGAAGTTTGAGTAGGTAGATGGATGGTAGGAGTATGATCCCGGTGGGAGTAGGCTGTTTAAATGGTTCAGCACAAACTAGAGGGACCAAAGTGCCTGTTTCCGTGTGGTACCTTTCTATGACACAGCAATGATAAGAAATTCTGAAAGCTGCCCAAGGGTAATGAAACAGTCAAAGACCAATGTCAGAGAAAAATCACAAAAGATAGATTATGCAGTGGTAATGACTAATTCTAATTATGCTTCAATTTACTGATGGAATGTGCTTGAATATTTAATGAATATTAACCAAAGTTTATGCAATTGTGTTTAAATCAACTTCAGAAATAATTTTGCTGAGGCCATTCTTAAGATTTTTGAGGTGCCCGTTCCTAAATTACATCTGGGGTGGAATGAAAAATATATAACTCACTTTTGTATCTCTAAAACTTTTAACAATAATTACTAAAAAGATATGTAGATAGATTTCTTTGGAGAAAGGCAAATTGGACACCAAATCAATGTTCCAGAACACTTTTACCCTATCCTACATTCCTGTTCATAATGTAAGACATTGCAATAATGTTGATGTATTAAACAGTACACTAAGACCAGTTGCCCACTCAGAGAAACAAGTAGAATTACATGAAGACAATCAAAGGTTTCAATTCAATATTTGAGAATTTCAGTCATGCTTCAATTCCACTTGGTCTACTGTCACAGTGGTGGTAAATTGAACATTTAAATAAATGTATGCAGAGTGTATTTTATTTTAATGCACATGATGGCCCCTTTATTTGATATACCTATACACCAGCTCATTAATGCACATATCTATTCATTAGACCATAAGAAAAACGTAGGAGCAGAATTAGGCCATTCAGCCCATCAAGCCTGCTCCACTATTTGCTCATGGCTGATCCATCCGATCGGACATGTGGCAGCAACAATGCATAAAAACATGCAGACAAGGTCAAGAGGTTCAGTTGTTGTTCAGACCAGATTTCAAAATGGGGGAAGAAATGTGATCCAAATCACCATGGAATGATTGTTGGTGCCAGGTAGGGTAGTTTGAGTATCTCAGAAACTGCTGATCTTCTGGGGTTTTCACACACAACGATCTCTAGTGTTGACAGAGAATTGCGCAATAAAAAAAACATCCGCTTGAAGTCGATGGGCTACAGGAGAAGACAATACCAGGTCCCTCCCCTGTCCTTAACAAAGTGGACACTGACTGTGTATCATTGCAACTGGTTCCTGAATAATTGCCAATGATAATTGCACTGTGACACCTTTTCACTCTGCAGATATAGTTTTCAAAGACCATGAATATCATTCCTCAGATAACATCACCTCTTTCCAATCTGACGCACTGTTGCATTTTGTTATGTTTTACTCTCTTTTACTGGTTATGTGACATCTACTGACTGTGCAACAACATTCTCTTTGTCCTCGGTGCTATCTCATGTAAAGACTTTAACTTAAAAGTGCAATCTTTTGAAAACCAAACATGCTCGACCATTTCCTAAATTTAAAATGTGCGGACAATTATAAGGCCTCTGGCTCTGATGATCATTATGTAAACAGCAGTTTGCAAGTACGTATTTTCTGTATGATTTTTCCAGTGATATTCTCAATGCAGCATGCATTAGAGTTAGTGACAATATAAATCCCAGGAATTAGACAAAACTTGTACAATAATTATGCACGATAATAATGATGTGTAAATTGAGTGGACAGTCAAAGACATTTGCCCAGGGTGGAAATGGTTAATAAAAGGAATATAATTTTAAGGAGACTGGAGGAAATTTTCAGGGGGATGTCAAAGATACAGTAAATATTTCTTTTTACACAGAGTGCACTGCCAGGTGTGTTGCAAGAGGCAGATACAGTACTGTGTAAAAGTGTTATACATACTAGATTTCATATATGTATGGGTTTCTGATGGTATAACCTTCACAGAGTCCAAATCTCAAAATCATTGGTACTGTCTGGGATTACCCAGAGAGACAGAAGCAAGCGAGACAGCCAAAGTCTGCAGAAGAACTGCAGCAAGTTTTCCAAGATGCTTGTAACAACCTACCATCCACTTTTCTTCTACAACTACATTACTGTGTACCTAAGAGTATTGATGCAGTTGTAAAGGCAAAGGACAGTCATGCCAAATATTGATTTGATTTTTTTTTATAGTTTACTGCTCTTTTTAATAAACTTTGTTAAACTTAGCAACTTTTAATTTCATTATTTGGAAAGCATTTTCGCCTTACCGAACTTTTTTTATATGTGCCTAACACTTTTGTACAATACTGTACATTAGGAACACTTAGAAACTCTTAGATTGGCACTCTTAGATGATAGAAAAATAGAGGGATATATGGGAGGGAATGGTTAAATTCATCTTAGAGTAAATTAAAAGGTCGGCATAGCATCTCGGGCTGAAGCACTTGCACTTTACTGTTATGCTCTACGTTACTAGTTCGCTAATATTTTAATTTTGTTTTGTTTTTGGAGGACAAGAGCAGAGGAAGTAGGATGCCTGAAAAGGTTTGCATCAAATTTAAGTGTGGCATGTGAATGATTGGCAGGACTTTACTTTGGCAAAATATTAAATATATCTGGATGGAAAATCAAGTAACCACATATCTTTAATTATGAAGGAGAAGACAGAGAGTAATGGGTTTACTCAGCAAATTGCAATGGTGTAGTATGCCTTCACATCCCTTCATTGGTACTTGGTTATTTTGGCATGGGTTGCACAAAACCCTCTCTTGCCAATACACTATAAATGGAAGGATATAAACAGTCAACATTTCAGGCATGTTTTCCGTCATCTGTAAACTCTCTTGTGACACTGTAAACGCATCTTGCATCTGGTGTCTACCTCCAGCGGCATTTATAAGTTCATTTAAACTGTGGCAGTATTTCAAAGAGCTTTTGATTAAAATTATATTTTTAACATCTAGGTGTAGTTGAATAAGACATAGGAGTAGAATTAGGGCACTCAGTCCATCCAGTCTGCTCATTTAAAAATGCTAATTCAAAGGCACTATGGCTACAATTAGAGGGATTCATGGGACAGACTGAAAACTGAAAGGCTGATATAGTCTGGACATGAAGAGGATGTTTCCGATAATGGAGGAGTCTAGGACCACAGTGTACAGCCTGAGAGTACCAGGACATCCCTTTAGGAGGAACTTCTTTAGCCAGAATCTGTCACTGACATCTCCAGAGGCCAAGTCATTTGGCAGGAGAATGGGGTTGAAAGGGATAATAAATCAGCCAAGATGGAAAGGCAGAGCAGACTCAATAGGCTGAATGGCTTAAAATGTCTTATGGACATGTGGTCTGATTAAAATGAATCTGCATAGCAACGGGAAATAATATTAAAACATAGAGATTAAACAGAAAATGAGAAAAAAGAAATTAAAAAAATGATCTAGCTGTTTTCAGTTTATGTTCTTAGATTTGTCTGACAGCACATTAAACCTCCCTGTCCCATATTACAGTAAATACTGTATATCTTGTGGTCAAAATGACAGTGCTCACAAATACATGCAAAGAAAGTGATCTACAAAGAGCTAGTAGTCTCTGTGGAGGTAACATCTCCCTTTCATCATTAATCAATGTCAAGTATCAGTCCCAAACAGGGGTTCCCAACCTTTTTCTTGCCATGGGCCCATACCATTAAGAACGAGGTCCATGGACCCCGTGTTGAGAAACCCCTGATTCCAAGAGATCCTGTTACAAGATGCTCCGAACCAGGTCTGACTTCAGGATTTAGATGCTCTAACTCTCCAGAGGATGGCTAGCTGGCGTGGCCCCTTTAAGGGTTCAGGATGGTCCCGCTAATGGGCAATCATGTTTTTGATGCCAAGAATTGAGTATTTAAAGAGCACCTTAATGTTATTGTCTAGCATTTGTTTTGTGCCCATTTCTCCAGTTTGATACCATGTCCCGATCCTAGCCTCGGATATTCCAGCATTTGAGTCCAAATCATCCTCGTCTAGGAATCTTGTCACAGTACGATTGAGTCAACATAGATCCAGCAGGGTATCAGAGTCTCTCACTGTTGTAGCCAGCCACAGCGACAGGATTTCCAGAAGGAACCTGGAGGCACATGACCCCCAGGCTGCTGTGTACTAGTTATCATAAGAGGAAGCTCGAGCTGCCAGGAGAGGCTGTCGGTCACTCTAGAGACAGTACATCTTCCAACCCTGGGAGATTCGACAGAGTCGTGGCTTCTTGCCGCGGCTTCCTCACTCAATGCTCATTGATGTCTGTACTCCAGCCATCCCGGTTCCCTTTGGAGCACGGAAAAGTGGCCTTCATTATGTCTCCCCTGGTGTGGCCTTGGGCAACAGGTCTGGCTGTCCACTCATGATTTGTCTCTCAGAGTGGAGAATAGATTTTTGGTGCCCAAGTTTCATTGGACCCTTCAAGGTCCTGAGGAATGTAGATCCAGTGGCTTACACTTGCAGCTCCCCAAGATCCTAAAAATCAATCCCACATCACACATCTCTAAATTAAAACCTGCCTGCATCAACCCTTTTGCCCCACCACCACCAGCCCTGCCGTCACCCAGGTTTATCGATGGGGAACAGGTCTTCACGGTGGTAAGACATTTGAGCTCACATACTGTTGGGGCTGTTTGGCAATACCTTGTGGACTGGAAAGGATTTGGTCTTGAGGAGAGGAGTTAAGTGCCTGAAAGAGACATCTTGGATCCGGCTCTCATCCATGACTACCATCACTGCCTCTCCGAGCAACCAGGTCCATTAGAGTTGGTGGTAGGAGAGGGGGTCCTGTTATGAGGTGCCCCCAACCATGCCAGCTTCCAGGATTTAGATGCTCTGACTCTCCAGAAAATGGATCGCTGGTATAGCCCCTTTTAGGGTTCAGGATGGTCCTGCTAATTGGCAAACATGCTTTGGGGTGCCAGTAACTGAGTATTTAAAGAGCACCTGAACTGAAGTTTGGTGCTTAGTCCCAAGCCCCAATAATGTTTTTGTCTAGTATTTGTTCTGTGCTCAGTTCTTTGTCCAGTTTGATACTGTTTCTTTGCTTTGGAAACTCTGGCATTTGGGTCCAAACCATTCTTATCAAGGACTCTCATCACAGACCCCTGGCATTTAGCCACTGTAATTGTAATAAAGCTGGCTATGTATTCAATCACATTGGAGAATTCTCACTCATTGAAAAAAAAAGCCTAATACTTAAGATAATAATTTAAACTCTACAGTAATAATTAATTCATGGGCATACCATTTTAACGGTGCCGAAATGTTATCAACATGCTTTGAAATTAAAGATATGACTGAATTTTGAACTGTTTAAAGGGAATTTTATTCCAATTAGATAAAATTAGCTTTTTTTGTTAATATAAGTGAGTTTATAAAGCAATAAGCTATGGTTTAGCATGAAAATGAAGTCATTTGCACTCTTTGCAACGTGACAACTTGGGCTTAGTTAATAACTGAATTACTGTATTAATAATAGATCATTATTAAAATGGAATTTTAACTCATTGACTTTCCTTAATTGTGGTAGTGAGGCATAACCTACTGCAGAGTTAGATGAGAGAGGCTACAAAACTAAAATTAATTGGGGCTTTCTATATTCAATGCACGTGAATGAACTGAATTTCTGAAGATATTACTTATCATGACAGCTCAGAATGATAACGTTAACAGCAATGCAACTAGAATAAGCAGGTCATTATTGAATAGTCATACTCTTCTGCAGTGCTTATACAGGAAGATTCAATTTTTAAAAGTCCAAGAAAGAGAATCTCGACTCAAAAAGTTAACTAATTTTTCTGCACAGACACTGAGCTGTTCTAAAATCCTTTTTTAAAGTATTGTTTTATATTTTTATTTTACTAATCCCGAAGTATAACTCTCTTAAAATCACCAAATGCCTCTTCATTTAGTGATGCTCAAGAACAGATGAACAAGAATCCCAGAGTCCCTATTGCTGTTTAGTGAAATCACATCAAAAGGAATAAGCTTGACAGATGCAGCAGGAAAAGAAGGCCCTATTGAGCTGGACTCCACTTCCAGCTCCATCTGCACTCACTTGTGTCTCCAAGTTCTACTTAAGCTTTCTTTTCCACATTGCACGTGGTTACTATTTGCACGATCCATGCGACTTATGTCGGGAAACTCCCTTTCCACAACTTGTTTTTCTCAAAGTCTCTATTCCCCTCCATAAGATGCACACATTCAATAATTTATACCCTCAGTACTGGCTCAGAAGGTCACACAGATTGACTAAGGGACACAGGACCATGCTGATTTCCATCTAAAAGTTCCAACATCAGGGCAAAAACTTATTACCTTTAAAAAACAGTCGGAGTTTGCTTGATTCTTAATGTTTAAAAAGAATCACATTGGAAGTCCATTGTCCTCACGGACCGACTGAAATAATAAGCATGGTGAATGTCCCTCAATTATGTTAATTGAGATTAATAGAAACCAATGTTCAAAAGTCTGTGCAACATGTAGCCAATAATCTCATTCATTTCCTGCTTTGATAACCAGAAATAATCCTCTCCCTGCTTCTTCTTGACTTTGAATTCACATTTAATATTGTAATCTGATCTGACAGCATTTCACTAATTAAGAAAAACAAATTTCCATACATGTTTCTGAGACAATAGACACCTCAGGTGTTAACTTTAATATATTTTAATAAAGCAAATCAATTTTACATGGAATTTTTCTTGATCTGCATTTCTTAGGTTTGGAAACTATGACTCAGATAGTTTAAAACTGCTCTGTCCATCTTTAAACATATAAACTCAGTGGCCATTTTATTTGCTCCTTCCAATTTACTGAGGCCAACTCTTCTTTCATACCACTGGAATTTCGTTCACGCCGCTGAAATACTGTTACATCAGACTTTACTTTCTCCCTATAAAATTTCAAGCTGAACTCAGTCATATTGTTCCCAAGGGTTCTTTTACCTTAGGCTCCCTAATTGCCTCTTGTTCATTACATAACACCTAATCCAGTATAGCTGATCCCCAAATAGGCTCACTGACAAACTGTTCTAAAAATCCATCTCTTAGGCATTCAATAAACTCACTGTCTTGAGATCCATTACCAACCTAATTTTCCCACGTTAAAAATTCTCATGTCTATCATAACTTTGCCCTTTTGACTCACCTTTTCTATTTCCTGTTGTAATATGTGGTCCACCTCCCAGCCACTGTTGGGAGGCCTGTATATACTTGTCATCAGGGTCCTTTTACCCTTGCAATTTCTTAACTAACCCACAAGGATTTAACATCTTCTGATCCTATGATATGATGCCTTTCTTTACCAGTAGAGCCATGCCTCCGCCTCTGCCTACCTTCCTATCCCTCCAATACAACGTGTAACTTTAGACATTCGGCTCCCAACTGCAACAACCCTTCAGTCATGATTCATTGATGAGCATGACATAATATCTGCCACATTACAGTAAAGTGGCCAGGATTTCTTTTGCAGTAGCCCAACCACTTCAAGGGTCCATGTGTTGTGCATTCAGAGATGATCTTCTGTACACTTCTGTTGTTGCATGTGGTACTGTCAGCTTGAACCAGTCTGGCCATTCTCCTCTGACCTCTCTCATTAGCAAGGCATTTCACCCACAGGTCTGCTAGTCGTTGGATTTTTTTTTTGTGTTTCTCACACCATTCTCTAGAAATTCTGGAGACTGTTGTGCATGAAAATGCCAGGAGATCTGCAGTTTCTGAGATACTCAAACCACTCCATCTGACCCCAGCAATCATTCCATGGTCAAAGTCCCTTAGATCACATTTCTTCCCAATTCTGATGTTTGATCTGAACAGCAACTGAACCTCTTAAGCATGTCTGCATAATGCTATGCATTGAGTTGCTGCCATATATTTAGCTAATCAGATATTTGTATTAATGAGCTACTGTGCAGGTGTACCTGATAAAGTGGCTACTAAGTGCATATGTAGTCAATTCCAAAGCCCTCAATTTATCTGATCTGTTTAGAGCTCTCACCAGATTTAGCATGAGAACACTGTCACCCATGAATATTGCTCTTCCACACAAATTACAAAAGCAGCAAAAAAAAAACATGTTGTATCCCTACTTGCAAATTGTTTAAAGATTAGCTTTATTGGTCACAAGTGCATCAAAATATTGAAACATACAGTGAAATGTGTTGGAGGCTTCGAAGTCTAAGAACATCTTCTGAACGTTTTTAGACTTCTGCCCCATTTTAACATGACAAATTAACACTCCCTCCCACCAAATACCAACTCACTCCTTCCACAGTATGATAGCACAGTAGCATAGTGGTTAGCACAACGATGTACAGTACCAGCAGCCTGGGTTCAATTGCCACCATTGTCTCTAAGGAGTTTGTACATTCTCCCCCTGATCATGTGGGTTTCCTCCCAGAATCCAAAGATGTACCGATTCATAGGTTAATTGGACACTGTAAATCGTCCCATGATTAGTCTAGGGTTAAATCAGGGGATTGCTGGACTGTGTGGCTCGAAGTATTGGAAGGGTCTATTCTGAGCTGTACCTCAACAAATATATAAATTATAAGAAAAGAGTTCAATTATATTTGTCACAGTTACATCAAAACATACAGTGAAATGCATCATTTGTATCACAGCCTGAGGGTGTGCTGGAAGCATCCCACAAGTGCCACCATGCCTCTGGAGCGAGCAAAGCATACACAAAACTTACTAACCCAAACCTCTATGCCTTTTGTTTGGAATGTGAGAGGAAACCAAAGCACCCAGAGGAAATCCATCTCATCACGGAGAGAACATGTAAACTCCTTAGAGACAGTGGCAGAAATTGAACCCCGATCTCCGATCGCCGGTGTTGTAAAACGTTGCATTAACTGCTACACGACCATGCAGAGGGCCATGTTGTGACTGAGAATAGTGTGGTGTCATTGAGGATTGTGATCAGCTGCTGGGACACAGGCCTTGAGACTGATTATCACAGGTTGGGGTAGAGAGGAGGGTCAGTCTTGTGATTAGAAGTGAAGAACGGAGATGCAGTCCGTGAGGAGGGTGCTGGAGACTCATGATATTACTGTAATATGATAAGCAGTAATATCATGAGGAGATAAGCACCATGGGGCAAAATTGACATTAATAAAACCAGATTGAAACAGGTTCCCAGCATTGAATGCATAACTTGGTACATGCTGAGGGAGTTTCTCTTTAACATCAAAGCTTATGCCGTGAATGTCAAAGTATTTGACAAGGTCCATCATAATAGACTCATCCAGAAAGTCATGAGGCATGGGATAAGAGGAACCTTGAATGTTTGGATAAAAAATTGGCTTAAAGGAAGAAAGCAGAGGGTAGTAGCGGAAGGAAAGTATTTTGCCTGGAGGTCGGAGACTAGTGGAGTGTCGCAGGGATCTGTCATTAGCAGATTTTCAGACGGTGATGAAGACGTGTACAGGAGTGAGATAGGTAAGTTGGTTGGGTGGTGTTGCAGAAATAACCTTGTATTGAAAATCAGTAAGACCAAGGAATTGATTGTGGAAGTCAAGAATGGTAAGTCAAGGTAAGTCCTCTCTGATGGTTCAGAAGTGGAAAGAATGAGCAGTTTCAAGATCCTGAATCCTAAGTATCAATATCTCTGAAGATCTATCCTAAACCCAATATATTAATGGAATAGCAACAAAGGCATCACAGCGGCTATTGGGACCCTGAGGACTTGTGGAAACTGTGTGGTAGTTTCTTTTGAACTTATGGTCTTTTAATATCTTTGGACTATTTTTACTGTGCCCATGGTCTGTTTTTTTAATCAATTATGCTATTGTTTGCACTGTTGTAACTATGTGGTTTTGTGCAGGTCTTGTAGCTTTAGTCTTGTTTTGTCTGTTGGATTTGGAGCTCCTTTCTGAGAAACGCGCTAAGACAGTAGCGTGATATTAATACGCAGCAGCCTCTCCGGACTCTGGATTGGGGATTGCCAAACGTTATGTGGATTTTCTGGTGTAGTCTGTTTTGTCATGTGCTTTTGTGATATCATTCTGGAGGAACGTTGTCTCGTTTTTTAACTGCATTGCATTTGTGGTTTCTAAATGACAATACACTGAATCTGAATCTGAATTACCACTGCTACAAAGCAACAAATTCATGACATTTGCCAATGATACTAAACCTGTTTCTGATTCTAGACTTGCAGACTCATTTTCACAGATCCTCTTCATTATAATTCATTTATGAAGTACAAAGTGACGTTGCTTCCTGATAGAATCTGTGCAATCTTTTTGTTTTACCTCAGGATCATATTCTTAATGGACCTGAATAATGAGATGAAAAGTTTACTGCCTGTTAAGAATGAGATATGAAATTGATGAGATCATGCAATCACAATTTAGTTCCTTTGGGTATCAGCGAAGACATAAAATCTACTAACTTAGCACTAACTTGGTAACTTCACTTAGACAGGTCATGAGTGCCACTGCTGTGAGAAGTGGAGCCAAGAGTCACTGCACATCTGTGTCTACTCATCCAATTGCTTTGATGGGAAGGCGATAACAAATGGCCTTTCCCTTGAGTGAGCAAGGAAGCAACTTGGAAGAAGTTTCTTAAAGGAGAGAGACATTGAAGCATTCAGTGGTTTGCCACAGGGACAACTGAGGCACATGTCGAGGCATTTTAAGGGAAAATTGGACAAATATTTGCCAGAGGAAGAACTATGAGAAAAGCATTTAAGTGGACTTTCTATTTTATTGCTCTGGAAATATGTTTTCAGATTTATGATGTGCAAAGAGGCAACCTTCAATACTATTCACAATCCTAAATGGTTTTGCTAAATACAGTGTTTACAATCACTTTTTAAACCCATATAGAATCAGAATCAGGTTTATTATCACAGGTATGTGACACGAGATTGTTAACTTAGCAGCAGCAGTTCAATGCAATACATAATCTAGCAGAGAGAGAAAAAATAAATCAATCCATCAATTATAGTATATGTATATTGAATAGATTTAAAAAGTGCAAAAAAACAGAAATACTGTATATTAAAATGTGAGGTAGTGTCCAAGGGTTCAATGTCCATTTAGGAATCGGATGGCGGAGGGGAAGAAGCTGTTCCTGAATCACTAACTGTGTGCCTTCAGGCTTTTGTACCTCCTACCTGATGGTAACAGTGAGAAAAGGACATGCCCTGGGTGCTGTAGGTGCTTAATAATGGACGCTGCCTTTCTGAGACACCACCTCCTGAAGATGTCCTGGGTACTTTGTAGGCTAATATCCAAGATGGAGCTGATTAGATTTACATGAGCATAAATAATGCTGGACCAACTGAAAAATATTTTACTAATTCCAGAACATCAACTTTCTTCACCTTGGTGAGCATAAAACAAAGATGTTAAATACAGTTGAAGATCACTGCATGGTTCCACTACTGTAGTCTATCTGCTAAAAAATACCTTGTGCTTTACTGAAATACTTGGTGCCTTAAATTTAGATCAAATACAGCCTCCAAGAGGACCATAATTTTGTTGTGGTTCGGAGGCTGCATGCCTCAATGATACAGAGAGCTCCGTTGGCTGGAGTAAGGGCTTTATGCTTTGGCTTTTGGTAGGGTCACCATGCCAAACAGGCCAAGGGGTAGAGGCCAGACTAAGAATGGTCCACCGGTCTTCCAGGTTTTGGGGATTCAGCTCAGGGCTGACAATCCTAACTGGTAAAACAAAACTGTTAAGGACACAGCAATGACAAATCCTTACAACACACACAAAATGCTGGTGGAACACAGCAGGCCAGGCAGCATCTATAGGGAGAAGGACTGTCGACATTTCGGGCCGAGACCCTTCATCAGGACAAATCCTTTATAACTGAGTGGCCAAGGGCAGCAGAGATGTAGGACCTTCACTGCTGCCCTCAATGCCTGTGGCATAATCGGCAATATGTAAATAAGTTCTAAATGTAAGGATTAAATGATATGGCAGTTCAATTTTTAATTTCTGTCAAATGTGATTTCTTGTCCATAATAATTACTGATCAGCAAGTTATTTGGAATTGAGACAAGAAAACAAAACTTAAGAAAAAAATTAATTTGGTATTCACAAATGCACCAGTAACAATTTAACAGAGTACATTTGTCAGGTCCTATTGTTGTTTGCACAGCTTGCATTTCATATCAAGCAGAACAAGGAAGAAGCAAAAATTATAAACAGGAGATAAAAGTCCTGATGAAGGCTCTCACCTTCTAAATGTCAACTGTTTATTCTGTCCATAGATTCTCCTTGACTTGATGAGTACCTCCAGCACCTTGTGTACGTTGCTCAAGATTTCCAGTATCTGAGGAGCCTCTTGTGTTTTGTTATAAATTAGTATGCATGTGCCTGTATTGCATGTTAAATCTGAATACAACATAATAATTTAACTAATAAGTAACCTGTTTCTAATCTATGCAAATGCAATTTTCACTGCTAAGTTTGTGAAAATTTTTGAGTATCTGCTGTTTGGTTAAGTACATGATACCTCTTGATGAGGAATCTGCCAGCTTGAAGACCAGAAGATATAGGAACAGAATTAGGCCAGTTGTCCCATCAAATCTGCTTCACCATTTCATCATGGCTGATCCATTTTCCCTCTCCTGTCTTCTCCCCATGTTCATTCATGCCCTATCTAATCAAAAATCTATCAACTTTTGCATTAAGTATACCCAATGACTTGGCCTCCACAACCACCTGTGGCAAAATTTCTACAGATTCACCACTCCCTGGCTAAAGGTATTCCTCCTCATCTCCATTCTAAATGGACATCCCTCTATTCTGAGACTGTGTCCACTGGTCTGAGACTCACCCACCATAGGAAACATCTGCTCTACTGAGGCCTTTCAATATTCGATAAGATACAATGAGATCATTGAATTCCCCTCATTCTTCTAAATTCCAGTGAATACAGGCTTAGAGCCTTGAAATGTTCCTCATATGATATGTCTTACAATCCTGGAATCATTTTCTTGAACTTCCTTTGATCCCTCTCCAGTATCAGCACATCCTTAAGTAACACAAATATTGGACCTTACCTGCTCACTTGTGTCTGACAAGTTCCTTTTCTACCCCTGCTTCCCAAAAACTACTGACAATTCTAGCTAAGGGGCCTTTTCTGGTTGGTGTTCCTCAGGGGTCAGTATTGGGACTGCCACTTTTCACATTGTTTGTCAACGATTTGGATAATGGAATTGATGGCTATGGCAAAGTTTGCAGATAATACGAAGATAAGTGGAGGTAAGTAGTGCTGAGGAAGCAATGCAATTGCAGCAGGACTTAGACAAATTGGAAGAATGGGCAAAAGAGTCGTAGATGGAAGACAGTGATGGGAAATGTATGATAATGCATTGTGGTAAAAGGAACAATAGTGCAGATGATGATCTAAATGAGGAAAAGGTTCGAACATCAGAATAGCAGAGGGACTTGGGAGACCTCATGCAGGACCCCCAGAAAGTTAATTTACAGTTCGAGTCTGTGGTAAAGAAAGCAAATGCAATGTTGGAATTTATTTCTAGGAGAATAGGATATAAAAGCAAGGAGATAATGCTGAGGCTTTATAAGATGTTAGTCAGGCTGCACTTGGAGTACTATCAACAGTTTTGGGCCCTATATCTCAAAAAGGATGTGTGGTCATTGGAGAGAGTCCAGAGGAGGTTCATGAGGATGATTCTGGGAATGAAGGGGTTAACATATAAGGGGCATTTGGCAGCTTTGAGCCTGTACTCACTGGAATTTAAGAAGAATGTGGGGAATCTCATTGAAACCTACCAAATGTTGAAAGGACTAGATAGGGTGGATGTGAAGAGGATGTTTCCTATGATGGGCGTATCCAGAACTAGAGGACAATGCCTCAAGATTGAGGGATGATCTTTTAGAACAGAGGTAAATAGGATTTTTTTTTAGCAAGAGAGTAAGTGAATCTGTGGAATGCTCTGACACAGACTGCGGTGGAGGTCAAGTCTGTGGGTATATTTAAGGCGGAAGTCGATCGTTTCCTGATTGGTCAGGGCATCAAAGGATATGGCGAGAAGGCAGGCATATGGGGTTGAGTGGGATCAAGAATCAGCCATGATGGAATGGTGGAGAAGACTCGATGGGCTGAATGGCTAATTCTGCTCCTATATCTTGTGGTCTTATGGTCAACGTGAGAGCATATTTTTTTAAAAAAGGTGAAGCCAGCGGGAGAAGGGCTCCTGCATTCTCCTCAGACCACTCTCACTGCACTCCTGGGATTTAACTGAGTGCCCTCATCAAAGTGACAGATGGCTCAACATGGATACATTTCCCTGGAGCTACTATCTGTTGAGACATGACCAACAACTCATTAATGAGATTTGAGTCCCAATCTCTGTTGATTTATGGAACTGTTCTAATTGCAGGCCTCAATTTAGAAGTTATGATTCATTAACCTTTTACTTGGTCAATCATTCTTTCAGCGTGTCAGATAGGAGAGGTCGGGGAGACTAAGGAGTCCGAGGTTGCTGACAAGACTGAGCTGCTTGGGCTATGGAAATGAGAAATTATGTGCAGTCCATGCTTACAATGACTATGTAAATATAACTGAAAATTCTCACTCAAAGTATTCAGAAATAACACTTCAAACAGGAGGTGCCTATGAAAAGATGCACTTTTCTATGTGCCTTAATTCAACAATTATCATTTGAAAGCACCTTTACAGTAAGTAAATATTGAACACAGCACATCACAGGAAACAGCCTCCACTCTGTCCCGACTGCCTTGGTAAAGGAAGGGGGGATGAAGCCAGAATAATAAGGTAGGGGAGGGAAAGGAGTAAAGGATGGCAGCTTTCATCACCACTCATAATAAAGCATCCTGGAACAAAATGGCATCTTATTATCCTCCATATGTACTACCTGACTTATTGAGTTCTTCCAATATAATTCCACAGTAGGGTTGGTGCATAGCACATCAATTAACATCGTATAAGATGATGAAAGCCATGGATTGTGTGGATAACCAGAGGTTTTTTAACCTGGCCTGAAATAGCTAACACAAGGGGGCATAGTTTAGTGGTGCTTGTAAGCAGGTACAAGAGGGATTCTCAGAGGTAAGTTCTTCATGCAGAGAGTGGCGTGGAACTCCAGTGCGTGGAATGCACTGCCAGCGACGGAAGCAGATACAACAGGGTATTTTAAGAGACTCCTAAGAGAATAACTAACATATCCATTGAGATGTTCCCGCAACCAACGATTTCACTTTAACGATGCTGTATCTTGTTATTTTATATTCTCATTCTTTATTACTATTTATTTCTATTCGAATTTGCACAGTTTATTGTTTTGTATGTTCTACTTGATCTTTCATTAATTCTGTTTACAGTTTCTAATCTATAGATTTGCCTGCAAGAAAGAGAATCTCAGATTTATATCTGGTGACGTGTATGCACTCCAATAATAAATTTTACTTTGAGCTTTGGAGGGAATCTTGCAGGTTCATGCAGGAAAGTTGTTTCCATTGACAGGAGAGACTAGAACATGGGGGCATAGCCTTAAGATTCGGGGAAGTAGATTTAAAATGGAGATGAGGAGGAACTGCTTTTCCAAGAGAGGGCGAATCTGTGGAATTCTCTGCCCAAAGAAGCAGAGGAGGCTGCCTCAGTAAAAATATTTAAGACAAGTTTGGATAGATTTTTGCATAGTAGGGGAACTAAGTGCTATGGGGACAAGGCAAGTTGATGGAGATGAGTCCATGGCCAGATCAGCCATGAACTTATTGAATGATGGAGCAGGATCAATGAGCCCGATGGTCTCCTCCTGCTCCTATTTCTTATGTTCTTATGTACCCTGCAGACGTCATCCTTCTTGGTGGGAGTTATTGATTTGGGAGGTGCTGTTGGAGTAATCTAGGTAACTAAATGCCCTTTAGTATGCAGGTGATGTTCACTACAGCTACTATAAATACACGGTGCAGGGAGTGAATGCTTAGAATGGGTTGCAGAGATTCCAATCTAGCTGAAGAAAGTGGTGGACGCTACACAGTACATCACAACCAAAGCCTTCTTCAATATTGAGTACGCTTGCACGGAGCACTGCCACAAGAAAGCAGCAGCATCCATCAGCAAAGACTCCCACCATCCAAGCCGTAGCCTCTTCTCACTACGACCATTAGACAGAAGATGCAGCAGCTTTAGGCCTCAGTCCATCCCATTCAGCAACCACATGCTCCTGAACCAGCATGGGTAACTTCAATCTCCACAGCTCCATGTGCATTCTATGACCTAAAGACTCATTTTCTGTGACTCTTTACCCTGAGAACAGGAAATAATTTTCAAAGTTTTCTTTATTTGCTAAGTTTGTCTTCGTTTTTATAGACAATATAAATTTTGTAACATTGTTTTTTTGTCATCTCTTATAAATTCTATTGTTTTTTTTTCTGTAAATGCCTACAAGAAAATGAACCCCAGGTCACCTACCTACTGGAAAAATATAAACAAGGTTGAAAGAGTATAGAGAAAATTTACAAGAATGTTACTGTGACTGGAGGACCCGAGTTATAAGGCAAGAGTAAATAGGTTAGAACTTTATTTCGTAGAACATAGATTGAGAGGAGGGTGATAGAGGTATACAAAATTATGAAGGTTACAGATAAGGTAAATGCAAACAGGCTTTTTCCACTGAGTTTGGGTGGGACTAAGACCAGAGGTCATGGGTTAATGGTGAAAGGCAAAAAGTTTAAGGGGAACATGACGGGAAACTTCTTCACTTAGAAGATCATGAGAATGGAGAACGTGTTGCCAGCACGAGTGAGCTCAGTTCCAATATTTAAGCAAAGTTTGGATCGATACATGGATGGTGGGGGTATGGAGAGCTAAGGTCAGTGCAGGTCCATCGAGGTAGGCAGCTTTATGGACTAGATGGGCCAAATGGCCTGTTTCTGTGCTGTACTTTGCTATGACTGGGGTAGTATATAGTAACGTATACATACTTCCATATTAAATTTATTTTGAACTTTAAGCTTGTCTAGAGTTGTTGGGCCACCCTAATCTAGTCAGGTGAAGAGAATTCCAACATGCTGCAGACTTGGAGAGGTCTTGCACCATCTGAAGCTGAGTCAAATGGAATGAAGACTTCAATCAGCTCATATAAACACATATAACCGTGGTTAATCTTGCTGATGGTTTCTCAGATGTTAATGTTGCCATGATATTAATGTCATTGAATGTCAAATGATTGCACTCTCACTTGGTGGACAGGGGGCCTTTGTCAGGCAATTAGGTTGCACAATCCTTCATCACCATCAGCCTATTCATATCTGCCTCTTGCTTCAAGAAGACATGAAATGCTTCATTGGCTGAGGAGTTACAGATGGAATTGAAGCATCATGAATCAACCGTTTCCACACCTGTGTTGGGATTAAGCTGCTGAGAATACTGGGCCAAGGACATTGTCCAGGGGAACCCTTAAAGTGATGGCCTGCTGGCTGGAAAGACTAATCTGACAGTAACACTAATTAGTGCAACACCATTACAGCGCTTACAACTTAGGTTCAAATCCACTGCTATCTGTAAGGAGTTTGTATGTTCTTCCTGTGACCCTGTGGGTTTCCTCTGGGTGCTCTGGTTTCCTCCCACATTCCAAAGACCTACTGGTTGGTAGGTTCATTAGTCACACAGGTGCAATTGGAAAGTATGAGTTTCATTGGGCCAGAAGGGAATATCATCTTAGAGAATATCTCCATCATCTTAAATATAAGAGATTCAGCAGATGCTGGAAATCCAGAAAAATGCTGGAGGAAGTCAGCACATCAGACAGCATTTATGGAAAGGGGCCAACGTTGATGTTCAGGGTGAGAGCCTTTATCAATATCCATTGTCTTTAAAGTATAGCTCCTCCAAGAGGACCACAAGCTCGTTGCGGTTTGGAGGCTTACATGCCTCAATGACCCAGAGAGCTATGTTGGTTGGAGTCTGGGCTCTATGTTCTTGGTAAGGTCAACGATGCCAACAGATTAAAGGGTAGAGGACAGACTAAGAGTGGTCCACCAATCCTGCAGGTTTGGGGGTTCGGCTCGGGGCTAACAACCCTGACTGGTAAAACAAAATTGCCAGGGAAACAGCAATGAAGAATCCTTCTACATCTCAGTGCAATGGTATTCCTGAGACACACCCGGGACTTGCATGACTGATTGTAGTGAAAACCGAGATGAAGCTACTGACATGATGAAGGAAGCCCTGAACATCACCAGGGATGGAAGACCTTCATTGCTGCCCTAAACATCAGCAGCACAACAGGCACTACTATATGTAAAGTATAGCTGTAATTTGGTTTTACAGGGGAGCTGTTGCATTGGTTTCACAACTGAGTGACTAACCAATTCCATAAAGTTATAAAATTCTCCTCAATTGCACATGAGGCATTTGTGACCTCTCCAAGAAGGATAGATTGCAGAAGGCTCAGTCATCTTCAGGTGCTTCATCAATGTGGACATTTAACCAGGTACATGATCAAAAAACATGGGTGAATTTTAATATCGAGAGATAATGCCAAATTAGTCAACTCATTTGGATGGATTTGGATGGAGGTGTCAACAACAATGTTACTATTGGCACTTTTCATTGATAACCTGTTTGTTGATGCCCATTTCAGTTTTCATTAGCCTTACTGAACTGCTGATCACGATCCAAATATGAGGAAAGTGAGTGAAATTCCAGAGGGACAATAGGGAGCCATGATAAAACTGAAGTGAAGGGGCAGCAAGGAAAAATACTCGAATAATTGGAGCCATGGGACAATAAATTTCTTTAGCCAGAGGGTGGTGAATTTGTGGAACTTGTTAGCACAGGCAGCTGTGCAGGCCAGCTCATTAGGTATACTAAGGCAGAGAGTGATAGGTTCTTGATTGGACGTGGCATCAAAAGTTATGGAGAGAAGACCGGGGACTAGGCCTGAGGAGGGGAGAACAGATCAGCCATGATTGGATGGTGGAATAGACTCGATGGGCCAAATGACCTAATTCTGCTCCTATGCCTTATGGTCTTAGAATGGAATTAGTATAATTAGAATATAATAATTAGAAATTAGCCCATGCAGCCCTTTGAGTGTGCTCATCCACTTTATTCAGAAGTTTAAGAGAAGAAACGAGGTAGAATCTACTTCGATGAAAGTTCAGAATAGAATGGACAGTGGTCCATGGTGGCTGATATACAGTACTTTAAGCTTCCAATTTTAGTTCTGAGGTGACAGTTTCACAGAACCATCCCACTCTATATACTTAAACACCTACAATGCACTGTCAACACTTTAAACTACATCTTATAATGATTTTATTATACTTACATTTCAAATACATGGTAATATTTACGCATTTACGCACTTTTTAATTCCATATCTATAATTTGAACTCCAACTTAATTTTTATATGATTTGTTATTCTTTATAATTGTTCAATAATGTTGATTTGCTGCATGTCGCTCCCTGACCTGCACACCGCAACAAGTTCCTAATACAAGCCAATGTGCACTCTGTGGCCACTTTATTGGGTACACCTGTGCACGTGCTTATTAATGCAGATGTCTAATCAGCCAATCATATGGCAGCAACTCAATGCATAAAAACATGCAAACATAATCATGAGGCTCAGTTGTCATTCAGACCAAACACCAGAACGGGGAAGAAATGTGGTCTAAGTGACTTTGACTGTGGAATAATTGTTGGTGCCAGACAGGGTGGTTTGAGTATCTCAGAAACTGCTGATCTCACACAACAGAGTCTTGAGTTTACAGAGAATGATGCAAAAAACAGAAACATCCAGTAAGTGACAGTTTTGAGGGCAAAAAATGTCTTGTTAATGAGAGAAGTTGGAAGAGGATGACCAGACTGGTTCAAGCTGACAGAGAGGGCATTGTAACACAAATAACCACATTGTTCATAAGAGCATCACTGAATGCACAACATGGCAAGACTTGAAGTGGATGGGCTACAGCAACAGAAGTTCATGAACACACACTCTGTAGCCACTTTATTAGATAAAGTGGGTACCTAATTAAGTGGCCACTGCATGTATGTGTCAAATAAAGTTGATCATTCATCCCTGAATTGTCTTATCTCATTTATTTCAACAATCTGTTGTGCAATATATAGATTTAATTTGCATGATCAATTGAGTACTTCCATCAGTTCAAGAAAATTCCACTGGAAATGATTCAGATTATTGCTTGAATCCTCCAAAGCTCTTAAATTGATTTCAGTTCAATAACCAAATTCAATCGTCTCTTTCAGATTCTGCCTCTGATTATTTTCATTTTGGTGCGCTGAAGTATTTTCTTCTGATTTATAGCTTTGGTATCTTAACATTAAAGCTTTCAAAATGCTAACACAATATTTTGTTTAAACTAATCTGAACATTGATGATAGCATTAAGATATCTGTAATAAATCTTTTGTTCATTTGGATTTAAAGTATCAAAGTCCGTGTCCTAATACCCAAGCCAAAACAATCACGTCCATCACTCAAGAAAATTTCACACCAGAGTGCAACATTAATTTAAACTAAACCACAACAGTGAGGCAACAGAACAAATTACCAGAAGTCAAAATAGATATGGAATTTTAAAGGAAGAAATATTGATGAGAAGAAGTTCAATTTCAGATCTGCTCATGATATTACTCCACAATTCTTCCTTAAGCTCTCCAGACAGGCATGATAGGCTATAAATCTGTTCCACAGTGAAACACAAATTGTCCAAAAACATCCTGGCTACAGCCTGATTTTCAATTCCACTCATCTAAATGGGCAATAGCTGACTTTTCACTTCCATTTTGTGCTCCCATCCGATTCAAATTCAAAATTCAATTTTTAATTAAATTTTAATTCAATCTATAATTCAATTGTTGAATGGCCCATTAGGAACATGGATGACAGAAAAATGGAGGGCTATATAGGGAAAAACTGGGAACTTTTGATAGGTGAATCTCACATCAGTTGTAGGGAAATTGCTGGAGAAAATTCTTCAGGATAGGATATATGAGCATTTAGAAACACTAATCAGGGAGAACCAGCATAGCTTTGCATGTGGCAGGTCATGGGAAGGGTTAGATTAATATTACAGTACATTCTAAGATTAGTACATCATGGGCTGAAGGGCCTGTACTGTACTGTGGTGTTCCATGGTGTATGCTCTGTTTTTGAAAACAATGAAACTAGCTTTTATTTCCCTAAAAACAGTACATTTTTAAACAGTTTTGTGATGGTAATGGTAGACTAACAGCAGCAAACGTGAGATGGGTGCTGCAGTCAACCCGCATGAGCTGGCCCGGGCAGACAATATCCCAGGCCAAGTACTCAGGGTGAGTTCACACCAGCTCACTGACGCCTTCACAGACACCTTCAACACTTCACTCGTCCAAGCTGCTGTCGCCACATGGTTCAAATCAGCCACCATCGTCCCCATAACAAAGAAATCTGCACTTTCAAAATTAAATGTCTGCCACCAGTTGAGAAGAGTTTTGACAGCTGGTAATGGCACATATTAAAAACTCCATTCCAGGCACATTCACCAACATGCATATTGACAAAACTGCTCTATGACAGATACCAGAGCATCTGTCATGCACCTGGCCCTGACACGCCCAGAAAACAAGGACACTTATGTCAGAAGGCTGTTTCTGGATTTCAGTTCAGTGCTCAACACCATTGTCCCAAAGACCTTACTGAGCTCCCACTCCCCAATCTAAATCCACCACTCTGCATTTGGATGTTGGACTTCCTAACCAACACACCACAGATAGTCGGGATTCACAACCGCTCCTACCTCCCCATCATTTTCAACACGGGCCCCCCACCCCTCAACGCTGTGTGTTGAGCCCATTGCTGTACACTCTGTTCCCCTAAGAGTGCAAGGCCAAACACCCAATTTCCCTCGGGATCAATAAAGTATGTCTGTCTGTAATCACAGTGTCAAATTCACTGATGATATGGCAGTGGTGGGGCTTATCACCAACAATGATGAGATGGCCTACAGAAAGGAGATGGAAGAGCTCAGGTCCTGGAGCCAGGTAAATAACCTCTTCCTCAATGACAAAGGAGATGGTTATCAACATCACTGATACCAGTCTATATATCAGTGGCACAGCGATGGAAAGGATGAGCAGTTTCAAACTCGTTGGAGGGCACATCATCTCACACAACCTCTCCTGGACCCTGAACACATTCTATCCAATCAGCGAAGCTCAGCAACACCTTTACTTTCTGCTGAGGCTGAATAGAGCTGGCCTATGCACCTCTTTAATCACATCCTTCTACAAAGGTGCAGCGGAGAGCATCCTACTGTGCTGCGTCACTGCAGAGTGCGGACCCGCACCAACCTACCCACCATCAAGGACATATACACAGAAAGGTGCCAGAAAAGGGCCAGTAACATCATGAATGATTCCACCTAACCTACTCATGGACTGTTTGCCCCACTCCCGTCAGGGAGAACGCTTCATAACATCCACACCAGGCCCACCAGACTCAAAAAGAGTTATTTTCCCTAAGTAGTAAGGCTGATCAACACCTCTACCTACTAACTCACCCCAAAAGCATTATCATTTCTTGTCAGAATCACCTTAGGTCCAGGTATGCCTGTTCCTAGCTTCACCTTAGGGGCATACAATCAATCTATGTATATAAACTACCTTATATATTTATAGTTGTTTTTTTTTTACTTATTGTGTTCTTTACTTGTGTTTTCTTTTGTGCTGCTTTAAATCTGGAGTAACAATTATTTCATTCTTCTTTACATTTGTGTGCCGCAAATGACATTAAACAATCTTCAAACTTGAATTGAATAAGCACAGACAAAACCACAGGTGTCTTTTATATCATGTAGCATAAGACTCCTTTTAAAATTACAGTTTGTTTACAAGACATTGTAAAATCTTCACAGTACTATGATTTCTCTTTTGGAGTGAATTACAGCGTAAAGGACTCCTTCCATCCTGCGCATGGACTGTTTGAACTGCTCCCGTCTGGTAGGCGCTTCAGATCCCTCCAGACTAAGACTAATAGGCACTGGAGAAGTTGTTTCCCTACTGCGGTCACTTTGCTGAACAGTTAACTGCCGGTTAACTGTCGGCTAACTATTACTTGGATTGCATTACCTGTATGTATAATCTATATTTTCATTTATATTTATCATTATTATTGTTATGAGCAGAGAGACAACATCTGCCGGAAGTAAATTCCTTGTATGTGCATAGGTACTTGGCAATTAAAGTCTGATTCTGATATACTGCCCTGATATCAGACTGATGCACTCGTTCCATTGCATTGCAGTACTGCCAAGCACGACTTCTGTATCTATTTAGCCACGTATCTATTTTCTGTCTGTATTGTATATTGTGTTGCGCGTTCATTATGGATAATTATTTGCATGGGTTGGGGCGTGTGTAGAAGTTCAGAGTATGGTTACGTATTCATGCTTTGCCTTTTGTCAGTTGGGTGAATGATATTTTTTTGTTGACCATTGAATGCTAATGTTTAAATATGCATTAAATATGCTTTCTTTGACTCAGGACCTTGTAATTTGTAGAAGATGTCATGCAGTGTCAACCACTCCCCCCCCCCCCCCACAATACCCCGAGCTTAGAATAACCTTTTATCGTGTTGTGTCTGAGAGATGCTGGTCAACTTGATAAACCTTGGGAGGCATTGAGAAGAAGGTAAAAATTCTACAAGGAACATGCAATTAATTATTAACTTAAGTATTCATCAATTTGACAATAATCAAAAAATTGTAACATCTGGGAGGATTTAGGATGCTGAAGTTTTAAACAATATTGATAAATGTGTATCAGACAGGAAGATTATCATGCTGAATAGTTGGCTTTACCCAGCAGCATTACAAACATATATCTCAGAACCCAGGGTTGGGTTCAAGAGCGAGGAGGGACCCAAGATTTGGACGATTAAGCGATGGGTCAGATTGAAAGGGTCAGGTTGTCGGAGCTGGAGGCGAGGGATCAGCCAGTACAGCTCGCTGATCCATGAGATTTACTCATCTCTGTGCTAAACTGAGGCCGTGGCCTGTAACTAAAGGGCTCCTGGATCAATTGTAGTGATGACTCGCATTGTGGCTGAGGGCGCACTTTTGTGAACTTCAGTTCTGAATATTATTTGCTTACTTCTACTGTTTGCACAATTTGTTTCTCCCCCCCCCACCCGCCCATTGGGTGCTTGATGGTATTCTTCTCTCTAATAGCTTCTATTGGATTTCTTTGTTTTGTGGCTGTCTGGAAACAGATGATTTTCAAGCTTGTATGTAGTATATATAATATTTTGATAATAAATGTACTTTGAACTTTTTGAACCTTAGAATCGACAGATGCTGCACTTCACATAGGACCTTACGGACATTTTATGCAACAAAGAGAGGAGGCTCCTCATAACATGGGCACTGCACAGAAGGTCTCACTAGAGGAAATGGGAACTGGATTGATCTCAAAACAACCATGGAGGAAGAGGTCCTCCAGATACAGTTCCAGGTAACAATCAAAGGGGATTATTAAAATCAGAATCAGGTATAATTGGCATATGTGTTGTGAAATTTGTTGTTTTGCGACAGGAGTACATTGCAATACAGAATATAAAACAACTATAAATTAAAATAAGAAAAATATAAAAAGTTAAATTACATAAGTAGAGAAAAAAGAGAGCAAGCAGGCTTTTTCCACTGACGTTCAGTGGGATTACCACTGGAGGTCATGAGTTAAGGGTGAAAGGTGAAAAGTTTAAGGGGAACATGAGAGGAAATGTCTTCACTCAGAGGGTCATGTGAATGTAGAATGAGCTGCCAGTGCAAGAGATGCATGCAAGCTCTATTTCAACGCTTAAGAGAAGTTTGGAAAGGAACACAGATGGCAGGTGTATGGAGGGCTATGCTCCAGGTACAGGTCGATGGGATTAGGCAGTTTAAATGGTTTGACATGGACTAGATGAGTCGAAGGTCCTGTTTCTTTGCTGCACTTTTCTATGACTCTATTAATCTATAACTAGGTCAATACTAAAGGGTTGGAAGTAGAGATCAAGAGGTCATATGAGATCAGTACTTAAGAGCTAGATACAGTCCCACAAGAAATTTAATAAACATATTTGAGTGGACAAATGAAAACCTCTGCTTTTAAATACTGTATCCTCTTGTTGCACTACCAGCCTTGGGCACTGATTAATTAACAGAATCTCCATCACTCAGAAATAAATAATCCCATTTGATAAGGACTTGTCCAAGTATCAATCTGCTTTAGATTCAGATGTTGATAAACTTTAATAGGCAGAAAATTGGTAATCACGTTTGTGTAGGGAATGTGATTTCCCTTTATTAATTAGAATTGGTGCTTTGGCAAATTAGCATACGGAGACTCGTGTGTGTGCGTGCTTGCGTCTGTGTCTGTGTGCACAGTTTGCATGTTTTCCGTGTGACCGTGTGTGTCTGTTTCTTCCAGATGGTCTGATTTCCTCCCATATCCCAATGACAATGCTGGGTGGCACAATAGCATAGTAGTTAGCATAAAATCGAGCCAGTGACAGCGATCTGGGTTTGATTTTGCTGCTGTCAGTATGGAATTCGTACGTTCTTCTTTGACTCCTATGGCATTACAGGTCCTAAAGAATCCTATGGCATTACAGGAAAGATACTGGCCTGGACAGAGGAATGGCCGACAGTCAGGAGACGGTGAGTGGGGATAAAAGGGTCCTTTTCTGTTTGGCTGGCAGTGATTAATGGTGTTCCACAAGGTTCAGTATTGGGACTGCTGCTTTTCACATTTTTTGTCAGTCATTTAAATAATAGAATTGCTGGCTTTCAGGCAGTTTGTGGATGATGCAAAGATAGGTGGAGGGACAGGTAGTGCTGAGGAAGCAATGCAATTGCAACTGGACAAATTGGAAGAACAAGCCAAAAAAGTGGGAGGTGGAATACAGTATTGGGAAACATATGATAATACATTTTCATAAAGGGAACAATAGTGCAGACAATTATCTAAATGGGGAGAAGGTTTAAACATCAGAGGGGTAGAGGGATTTGGAGGTCTCATGCAAGTATCCCAGAAGGTTAATTTACAGGTTGAGTCTGTAGTGAAGAAGGCAAATACAATGTTGGCATCTATTTCAAGGGGAAGAGAATATAAAAGCAAGAAGATAATGCTGAGTCTTTATAAGACACCAGTCAGGCCGCACTTGGAGTATTGTCAACAGTTTGGGGCGCCATATTTCAGAAAGGATGTGCTGTCATTGGAGAGAGTCCAGAGGAGGTTCATGAAGATGATTCGAGGAATAAAGTGTGTTATGTATGAGGAGCGTTTTGCAGCTTTGGGCTTGTACTTATTGGAATATAAAAGGATGTGTGGGGATCTCATTGAAACCTGAATGTTGAAAGGGTTAGATGTGGATGTGGAAAGGGTGTTTCCTATGTGGGGGTGGGGGGGATATCAAGAACTAGAGGGCACAGCCTCAAAACTGAGTGGTGAATTTTTAGAACAATGGTAAGGAGTAGTTTTTTCTCAGCCAGAGATTGGTGACTTTGTGGAATGCTCTGCCACTGACTGTGGTGGGTATATTTAAGGGGGAAGTTGATAGTTTCCTGATTGGTCTGGGGATCAAAGGAAGGCAGGTGTATGGGGTGGAGTGGGATACGAGATTCGCCGTGATGGAATGGTAGAGCAGAACTGTCTTATGGTCTTTTGGTTTCCTCCAGCATTCCAAATAAGTCCAGGTTAGTAGGTTAATTATTCACATGGGTGTAATTGGACAGCAGTACTTGGCTGGGCTGAAAGTGCCTGTTATCGTGCTGATACTTCAAAGTTCAAAATATCCTGACTTGGAAATACACTACCATCCTTTCATTGTTTCTGAGCCGAATTCCTGTAAGTTCTTCTTCAATAAACTTGAATCAGAACCAAAATCAGAGTCAGGTTTAATATCACTGCCAAAACACAGAAACATAAAAAACGTAGAAAACCTACAGCACAATACAGGCTTTTCAGCCCACAAAGCTTTTCCAAACATGTCCTTTCTTTAGAAATTACCTAGGGTTACATATAGCCCTCCATTTGTCTAAGCTGCATGTACTTATCCAGGAGTCTCTTAAAAGACCCTATCATATCTGCTTCCACCACCGTTGCCGGCAGCCCATTCCACACACTCACCACAATATGGGCCTTGTGAAATTGTTGCCGGAAGTCCATTTTACCAGACAAAGGGGAAAGGATCTCAAGATAGGGATCCAAAGAATGGGAATATTTTTGGATTTTCTACTCCAGAAAGCAGTGGGTATCAGTGGAATCTAGTTAGTGAGAAAGCGAGAGTGCTGTGATAGTTCGGCAATTACCTCACTAAACAGGAAAGCAAATTACTACTTGTATCTGGAGAGCAAGATTAATATCACAGGTCAGAAGCTTTCTGTCCTGGAACATTGCCTTTGAAGAAGATCTCTCTCTCTCTAATTAGAAGTCATTGACTTGAAACATTTATAAAATCTCTCTCCATAGCAATGAGTCATAGACAAGTAAGGCACAGAAAGGCCCATTTAGTCTGTGTCGAACCGTTTAAACTGCCTACTCCTATTGACCTACACTGGGACCATAGTCCTCCATACCCCTGCCACCCCTGTACCTATCCAAACTTCTCTGAAACATTGAAATCCAGCTCAATTGCACCACTTGTGCTGGCAGCTCATTCCACACTCCCACGATCCTCTGAGTGAAGAAACCACCCCCCCTTAAACTTGCTGAACAATTCCAGCAATTTCTCTTTTTGTTTCAGATTTCCAACATCTGCAATACAGTCAGTGGCCACTCTACTGGATACCTCCATCTGAGCTTCAAATGATGTTGGCAGCGTTTGTTTTACAGCATCAGTGACCGAGGTTCATTTCCCTCCTCTGTCTGTAAGGTGTTTCTACTTTCTCCCTGTGACCATGTGGGTTTCCTCTGGGTGCTCCCGTTTCTACCCACATGCCAAAGACGTACAGTTTATCAAGTTAATTGGTCACAAGTGTGTAATTGAGCAGTGCAGCCTCATTGCTCTGGAAGGGCCATTTCCCTTGCAGTTTCTTTAAATAAATAAATGAATATAATGCTTTGTGCCTGAAATGCTGCTGCAGGTAAGCATTTCTTGTGCACACATGGACTAACACAAATGACAATAAAGTCGATTTTGAGACTTTGAGGTTGTAACAGACCATTTAAGCATTCAATGGGAAATTGTACTGCCTCATCAATGTCTGCTTCGCTGTCGATAGGTTTATCTGGTACAGGTTGTTCAGGAAGCCTTGAAAGGAGATCTTTATTCATGAACTGAACTTGCTGCTAAAGTTGCTCTTTCACACAACTCTTAGCAATTCAAATGATGTTGTGTGATATTTGGGTAATCAACTTGCATCAGATCATGAAGTGAGATAACAATTCAGCCCAAGATTTTGATCAGGATGTCAATTTTTGCCTAATTTGCTCATTTCCTAATTTGCATAAATTCAAGGCAATTTATTTTAGAGTCATAGAGCACCAAAGCCCAATAACAGGCCCTTTGGCCCCTCTAATCAGAGCCAATCTATTATTTTGTACCCAGAGCATAGTCCTTCATACCCCTGCCATACAAGTACTTAACCAAATTTCTCTTAGCTGTTGAAATCAAACCCATATCCACCACTATCTCTGGCAGCTCATTCCACACTCACACCATCCTCTGAGTGAGGAAGTGCCCCCTCATGTTATCCTCTCTGGTTCAATTCCCACTTACAGGAAGTACGCTATGGATTCAATCTGAGATGTTCCTGACCCTAGTACCCGGAAGGCAACATACCATCCAGAAATCCTGTTCTTGTCCACGGAACCTGTCTGATCCCCTAACCACTACAGCTCGTCTCTTCTCTCCACCTCCCCCCCACTCCCACACTCCCACACTTCCCTTCTGAGCTACGGAGTCAGACTCATTGCCAGGTGAAAAAAGATAAGTACATGTTTGCCACTGCAACAGTTTAGGTGATCTATGAGAGCCAGGACACTGATGTCCCATTGGGGACACTTTAACTGATGGCTTCCTGATAAAATGGTTCACCCAATGTACACTGCTGAATTGTCTGAAGTAACAGTGGAGTGTCAGCCTGGGGTGCTGACAATAGTTCACTTAATTTTCCAGTGAGTTTGAAAAGATTTGCTGGCACAGCATGAGTTGCTCCTTGTTACATGCATTGATGCCATCATAAAACATGCACAAATGACAGCAAAAGTAAGACATGCATGGAGTGCTTGGCACATTTTCCTCATCTGCAGAACCTACACACAAAAATTTCCAAATGCAAAATGGTTTTTGCCTGTGTTTTGTGCATAAAACAGGTGCATGTGCATCCAAGTTTCAAGCAATAATTGTGTATTTAATATTTCAATAATATTTGAGTAATCTTGTGTGTGTGTTTATAGTTTAGTTAAGCACTTTTGTTTGTAAGCTCTATATTTTTACATATAGCCTGTAATTAATTATTTAAACAAACAAGATTCTTTCTACCTACAGGAAAGAAGTAAACAAGGTTGAAGGAGTACAGAGAAAATTTACAAGGATGTTGCTGGGTCTGGAGGACCTGAGTTATAAGGAAAGATTGAATAGGTTAGGACTTTATTCCTTGGAATGTAAAAATTCAGGTGAGATTTGATAGAGATATGCAAAATTATGAGGGATATAGATAGGGTGAATAAAAGCAAGCTTTTTCCACTAAGGTTGAGTGAGACTACAACTAGAGGTCATGGGTTAACGGTGAAAGGTGAAAAACTTAATGGAAGCATGATGGGACACATCTTCACTCAGAGGGTTGTGGGAGTATGGAATGAGCTGCCAGCACAAGTTGTGCATACAAGCTCAATGTCAACATTTACGAGAAGTTTGGATAGGTACATAAATGGTAGGGTTTTGGAGGGCTTCACTAATGTTTGTACAGCTTCCACATGTTATCCCAACTTCTGTACTCAATACATTGAAGGCCAATGTGCCAAAAGCTTTTTTTACAACACTATCTACTTGTGACACCACTTGCAACAAATTATGTTCCTGTATTCCCAGATACCTTTGTTCTGCCACACTCCTCAGTGCCCTACCATTCACTCTGTATGACCTACCCTAAACCTTGCACCTGTCTGTCCCATTCCATCCCCCATTTTCCAGAAGATGCAGATCCCTCTGCAAGCCATGATAGCTTTCCTCACTGTCCACTATACCCTCAACCTTGGTGTCATCCAGAAATTTGCGGACAACCACATTTTCATCCAGATCATTAATATAGATGACAAACAACAAAGGATCCAGCACCGATCCCTGCAGCACTCCACTAGTAACAGGCCTCCAGTCAGAAGCAGCCTTACCTTACAACTCACTGGCTTCTCCCACAAAGCCCATGTCTAATTCAATTTACTGCCTCACCTTGAATGTAGAGTGACTGAACCTTCATGATCAACCTCCCATGTGAGATCTTGTCAAATGCCTTACTAAAGTCCATGAAGGCATCATCCACTGCCTTGCCTTCATCCACTTTCCAGGTAACTTCCTCAAAAATCTTTATAAGATTGGTTAGGGATGACCTACCATGCATGAAGCCATGTTGACTATCCTTATTCAATTCATGTCTATCCAACTACTTATATAACCAGTCTGTTAGCATACCTCCCTATAACTTTCCCACAACTGATATCAGACTTAGTGGCCTCTAATTTCCTTTTTAGAGCCTTTTTAAGACAACATCAGCTATCCTCCAATCCTTTGGTACCTTCCCTATCGCTAAGGATGTTTTAAATATCTCTGCTAGGACACTGGCATTTTCTTCACTTACCTCCTGTATGGTGCGAGGGAGCACCTTGTCATGCCGTGGGGACTTATCTACCCTGATTTGCCTTAAGATAGCAAACACTTCCTCCTCTGTAATCTGTATAGGGTCCTTGGAGTTGATGCCACTTTGCCTCACTTTTATAGACGCAGGGGAACAACTTTCTGGTTACTGGGAAGAATTACTGAGAGGATCTGACCAAGTATTTCATGTGGTAGATAGTCAAAAGACCCTCTGTAATTCCCACAATCAAACCTATTTGCCTTTTCCTACGCGGTTATAAATTGGGATTGGTAGCTTCAGGTGTATCTTCTTTTTCTCATTGGTCCATTGGCCCTATTTTATTTAGGATATGGTTTTCACAACTTCATGCAGGTCAGGAGTAGGAGCAAGGCAGGCCCAAATATTTCCAGAGGAATGGAGTCAAGATACTCAGTAGATGTTTGCAATTGAAGATGTCTTCAAAATGATCCTTCCAGGTATTATTTACTGCTCTGAATGTTCACCTTCATTTATAGTTATGTTTGCAGTTGGATTTTGGGCATTTGGCCTGGGATTGACTTTTACAGTCCTGAACAATCTATGCAACAAGGATGGCTATATCTTCTGCACTATCTTCTACTACCTTTAAGTCACGAGTTGAACCTCTATCTTCAGGCAGCTGCCGAGTTGTTTCTTTTCCCTTTAAAGAAGGTGAAGCGTCCAAGTAGGAACATCCTATGTTTGCAATTGATTAGTTGCTGCAATGCTTCTGCTGACGGTGATATTTTGGGTTTTGGGAATAGTGAAGATTAAATAGTAATCACTCAAGTGGTTAGTGGATTCTTGATGAAGAATGTCAGCCTGAAACATTGAGTGTTTATTTTCCTCCAGAGATGCTGCCTCACCTGTTGATTTCCTCTAGTATTTAGCAACAATCTTTGGTGTGTGTCATGACGCAGCTGATGTGAACATCTTTATAATCCCTCACTGGAGGTAATGCCATGACATCTCTTGCTTGAACCTCGAATATAGTTTTTATTTTGAGAATGCTTCCTTACTTTGGAACCCCTGAGCTTAATCTCTGCCAAACAAATACCTAAAATTTCAATGCACTGAAAACTGGTCTACCTGCTCATGGAAACGAGTTATTTATTTATTTTGCAATACAGCGTAGAGTAGGCTCTTCCTGCCCTTCGAACCACACTGCCCAACAAACCCTGACCATCTGGATTAATCTTAACCTAATCACGGGACAACTTGCAGTGACCAGCTGACCTATCTGATATGTCTTTGGACTGTGGGAGGAAACCAGAGAACCTGCAAAAATCCACACATTCCACAGGGATGATGCACAGAGAATCCTTACAGACAATGCCAGAATTGAACCTCAAACCCTGATGTCCCAGGCTGTAATAGCATCGCACTGCTACATTAATGGGGCACCCAAACTTTATTCTCTCTGTCCGTAAAGGATTATTCACAAAGCGACTCATTAATTTCTTTAACTAGGAATCTCCTGATCTTAATAATGGACTACTACAGATGGCAGGGAGACAGTTGTTCAAAATCAAGTGAAAGTGAACAGCAGAATGTTCACTGGGAACCTGTTCAATGTTACATTTCGTATTCCATGAGGTGAATAAACTCTTCTCGGACTTCCAGCTGGGATCAGGTATAACCGACATGTCAATGACAAACTCCGCCATGAAGATGGTTTCAAAATGTCGCTAATAATCCATATCTGTACCCAGCTGGAAAGTGGAGAAGAGTTCATTTGTCATATTTGCCAGGGAAAGTACTAGATCCTATCAGGCTGATTAGTTTCCCTTCAGACTGTTCAACCAGACAATTAAAACATCAGGTGCCATAATATCTTTTATAAGTCGAAAGCATTATTCATGTAGGTTGCACATATGATTTTATATATATGCTTTTGAATCAAAGATTTATGAATCAATGGACTGAGAAATGAAGGTAATGAATTAAGCTAGCTTTATTAAACAGCAGATATGTTTCAAAGGTTGTGTGGCCATATTCAAAGTTCAAAGCAAATTTATTATCAAAGTACATCAGTATCACCATGTACAACACTGAGTTTTATTTTCTTGTGGGAATACTCAATAAATCCATAATAAATAATCTTTTAAATTAATATTTTCATTAACATACAACATGGAATTAGCCCTTCTGGCTCTTTGAACCGTGTTGCCCAATAATTCCAGCTTTTAATCCTACCCTAATAATGGGACAATTTACAAAGACCAATTAATTTACCAACCAGCATGTCTTTGGACTGAGGGAGCAAACCAGAGCACACATAAGAAACTCACATGGTCACAGGGAGAACGTACAAACTCCTTACAGTCATCTGTGGGAGATGAACCCAAGTCGCTGGAACTGTAAAGCATTGTGCTAACCATTGCGTTACCATGCTGCCCCATAATAACCATAACAGAATCACTGAAAGACCACACCAACTTGGGCATTCAACCAGACTGCAAAAGACAACAAACTGTACAAATAGAAACTGAAAACAATGATAACAATAAATAAATAAACAATAATTATCAAGAACATGAGATGAAGAGTCCTTAAAAGTGAGTCCATAGGTTGTGGGAACATTTCAATGATGGGGCATGAGAAGCTGAGTGAAATTATCCCCTTTGGTTCAAAAGCCTGATGATTGAGGGGTAATATTACTCAATTTGAAGTTTCTAACCAACAAAATGTTTATAAACCTGAAGGCAACAAAAATTAGGTCACAATGCTGTTTTCTATTCAGTAATCTGCAATTATAATCATTTAATTAATAACATAGTCACTTTTTTATTCTTAATATTTACAGAAGTTTTAGTGGTGCTGCATCTCTGCATGGGACTCAGCTCTGATGAGTCACATAAAATATCTTCTCTCCATAGGAATCCCACTGCACATAACAATGACAATCCCTACCTACTAACCTGACTCTCAAATCCTGGATTGACCTGACTGAGGTCCTGCTCTCCACAGCGGCAATCTGGGATCTCTCCTTTTTCAAGGAAGCTTACCTGTGTGCTGCTGAATGAAGACTTCATGATCACATTCAGTTTTTCAGGTATTACCTTGTGGAAGGGGCTATATTTGGTCACATACCATTTGCAGTCTTTTCCCAGTTAGATAATAATGACTTTTGATTGCTCTTGCTTAAGCGCATGACCTTATACCTTGCTCTTGCCAAAGTGCCCAACCTCATATTAAAATCCATTTACAAACAAGAGAAAATCTGCAGATGCTGGAAATCCAAGCAACAGACACAAAATGCGGAAAGAACTCAGCAGGCCAAGCAACATCTATGGAAAAGAGTACAGTTGATGTTTCGGGTCAAGACTTTTCAACAGGACTGGAGAAAAAAAAGATAAGGAAGCTAGCTACATCCTTTCTCAAAGTCAAAACATTCTCACTGCAAGTTATCTCTTTGGCAATTTTGTTCAAAGTCACAATACCCTCGTCACAAAATGCTCCTTTTGCCCATTTTTGTTCAGCTGGTTCACTCTCCCTGCTCGAAGATCCTGGATCCTTCTTTAATGATTTGAAGCAAGGTTTCTGGGTCAAAATAGTTCAGAACACCCAGGAACTGATCAGACTCCCTGTCTGTCTGAGGAGTCATTGCTGTCAGCATCCAAATGTCCATACCTTTAAAACAGTTGAAAGCCTTGCCTGATTTCCCCAGAAGGTTGTGGAAGATTATGAACATCTTCATCACATGAAAAATTGGATATTATATTCATAAACACAATGTTCAAATCAAAATATTCAAAATACAGTTCATAACCAGGGTAGCCTCCAACCTGATGGCATGAACATGAATTGTCTAACTTCCAGTAATTTATTTGCCTTTCTTTCTCTTTTTCCATTCCCCATTCTGTGTTCCTTCTTACTCTTTCTCTTCTCCTCACCAATCTATCATCTCCCCAGTGCCTCTTCTTCCCTTTCTCACATAGTCCACTCTCCACTCCAATAAGATTCCTTCTTCTTCTTCCTTCTAGTTTTTCCACTAATCATCTTGCTGATTCTCACTTCATTCCCCCCCACCTTCCCCCTCACCTGGCTTCACCTATCACCGCCCAGCTGGCGTCCCTTACACCAACCCCCCACCACAGTCTTCTTATTCTGGCTTCGTCTCCCTCCCTTTCCAGTCCCAGTGAAGGGTCTCAGCTTGAAACATTGACTGCTTACTCCTTTGCATAGATGCTGCCTAAACTACTTGAGTTTCTGTAGCATTTTGTGTAGTTACTCTATATCATATTCGTATTGCATTGTATTAGAATACAATGAGCATACACAGAATATGCTCAGAGACAAGAAAGAGATCAAATTAGATTAATGATTGGAAGAAAACCATTCCAGTTGATATTAATTTCATGAGAGCATGAGTTGAAGATTGATGATGAGATTTTGAAATACTTGATCACAGCTCATACTTAGTACAACTCACCACAGTCAGATCTCTACGACTATAACCGGATTAAGAGATCTCAGAAGTAAATCTTATTAATATTCATACCTTTACATACTGGTCTATGGTCACTCCATGCTGCAAAAACTTCAGCAATTATCTGGCATGTGATAGTTTTGGATCCTTGCAGAACAAAGTCTTCATCACATGTAAATTGGACCGATGATCCAAGACTTCAGAAAGAAGAGGTGAAAAAAAGTGTTAGCTTTCGTGCTTTGTTATGTTAGAACTGCACATTTAAAATAGACACAAAATACTCTGCTGGTCGTATTTTTTTATAACTGACGAGTAATCCTTAGATGAGGTTCAAAATCTATCGAATAGAAGCACTTTGCATACAATTGAAACAATAGCAGCCAGTGCATATTCAGTCACATTATAAACCAGGGTGCAAATTAACTAAATGGATATTATTACCCCTTTTTACCAGCCAAATCAAGCTGATTTGAGATGGGGCTGTTTTCATGATGGTGTAGTGTCTCAAATCTGAAATGCTTGTGAAATATATAGGTGGGTCGTAAAGAAAGCACATTGCCCTTCATAAATCAAAGTAACGAGTACAGTGGATGGGATGTAATGTTTAGGTTGTTTAAGACGTTAGTGAGGCCTAATTTGGAATACTGTGTGCAGTTTTGGTCACCAACCTGCAGGAAAGATGTAAATAAGTTTGAAAGACAACAGAAAAAAAATTACAAGGAATTTGCTGGGACTGGAGGACCTGAGTTACAGGGAAAGATTGAGTTTATTCCTCAGAATATAGAAGATTGAGAGGAGATTTGATGAAGGTATACACAATTATGAGAGGTGCAGACAGGGTAAAATGCAAGCAGACATTTTCTACTGAGAATGGGTGAGATTACAACCAGAGTTCATGGGTTAAAGATGAAAGGTGAAAACTTTAAGGGGAACATAAGTGGAATTTTCTTCACTCAGAGGGTGGTGAGATCGTGGAAAAAGCTGCCAGCACAAGTGGTGCATGCAAGCTTGACTAGTTTTGACATGAACTAGATGGGCTGAAGAGCCTGCTTCTGGCTGCAGCACAGCCTGATACGGGGCCACCAATGGAAATTTGAATGGAAAATCCTACAAAAGGTAGTGAATTTGGCCCAGAACATCACTGGTAAAGCCCTCCTTACCACTAAGTACATCTACATGAAACACTGTTGTAGGAAAGCAGCATTCATCATCAGAGATCCTTACCACCTAGGCCATGCTCTTTTCACACTGCTACCATCAGACAGAAAGTATAAGAGCATCAGGACCCACACCACTAATTTTAGGAACAGTTACTACCCCTCAGCCATCAGGCTCTTGAAAATAAGAGGATACTATACTCATGCATTGGGTTGTCCCCACAACCAATGATTTCACTTTAAGGACTCTTTATCCTGTTATTTCACGTTTCACGATTTATTGCTATTTACTTATATTTTTATTTGCACTGTCTGTTGCACTCTACTTGATCTTTCATTGATCCTGTTACAGTCAGTATTTTATAGATTTGCTGAGTATGTCTGCAGGAAAATGAATCTCTGGGTTGTATGTGGTGATATATACTGTATGTACTCTGATAATAAAATTTACTTTGAATTTTGGAAATGATGGGGACATGTGATGGGGCAGTAGCTGAAGAATAAACTTTGCAGCTGGCTGCACTACTGACATAATTGCAATTCACAGAAAGGCACCAAACAACTGGTTACCTGAAATCAGAACCAATTCGTACTCCATGTTCTGGCTCTCCGGGATCTGGACACGAGTTGGATGGGTGCTTTACTCCTCCCTCATTCACTGAAAAAGATTGCAAACAGGAAAAATTCCATCAACATTCTTTTTTCCCATTATTTCTCTTGTGTTGTGCTTTGGTCACAAAACAAATGGAAATAAATAATAAAAAAAGTGATACTTAAGTGATCCAGCAAAAATACTTAAGATATGAAGACGCTAATTAAAGAAGGAATATGCATTTGAGAAGCACTTCATCAAACCATCCAAATGCATTGTCGCACGTAGCATTAAGTATATTATTTTTTCCCCAAATCTTGCTATCATTAGAGAGAAATGATGCAGAATCAGGCCCAATGGTCCATGTTGATCATCTTTACACAAATCCAATCCAACCAACCAATTAAATTCTCCCAACATTCCCATTAAATATACCCAGAGTGAGCCATTCATCTACACACAAGGGCCCATTAGCCCAACAACCCAAATAAGTTTGGAAGTGGGCGGGAACCCACACAAATGTGGAACCTATGCTGGAGATAAGGATTGGAATTGGTCACTGGATCTGTGGGTCAACAGTTCCAATACGTTGTATCACAGAGTCATTAACCCATTACCTGGTCTGACACAGGTTCAAACAGCATGACGATAAACCCTTTGGCCCAAATCATCCCTGCTGGCACAACTAAGCTGGTCCCATTCAACCACATCTGTCCCTATTCCTTCTCAAATGTTCTTATTCATAAACATTACTGTGCCAAAGTCTTGGGGACATATATATAGTCCCTAGTGGCTGCCTAAGAATTTTGTGCAGTAATGTATTTGTCAACGTGGAGCAGAGAGCAAGTCTGTAAATCTGGCAGGAGCAAACCATGTTGTGAATGGCTGTGGGAGGTGAATGGGCAGGTGGTAGAGAAGGAGTGCTAGGGCAGAGAGTAGTGAAGGCGCATACACACCCAGCCCTGAGTCACTAGGCAAGTTCATTTGATTCCAAACAATTGGTTTATTGATCATTACAGACCACCTCTCTGGTGCTTCCTGCATTCTCCCCTCTCCCAACCGTGATTCCTTCCCCTGATCCTTTCCTGCTCTCGGCCAACAATATAGACCCATATCAGAATCAGGTTTATCATCACTCACATATGTCATGAAGTTTGTTTTTTTGTGGCAACGATACAATGCAATACATAAAATCACTTCAGTACTGTGCAAAAGTCTTAGGCACCCTAGGTATATATATGTATCTAAGATTTTTGCATAGTACTATACCTGTTATAATTGCACCTGCCTCAACCACTCCGTTTGGCAACTTATTCCAAGTATGTACCACTGTGTGGAAAATGCTCCTCAGGTTCCTTTCATGTCATTTGCTTCTCACCCTAAATTTAGGCCCTCAGATCTTAATGTTCTAATCCTAGAGAAAACATGAGTGCATTTAAAAGAAGACTCCATGCATCTTTTTTTTTAAGCTTAGGATAAATATTTGCTTTATTTATACAGTACGTATATATCGAAACACTAAAGCATCCAGTGAAATGTGTCAAAGGCGTCAATGACCAACAAAACCTGAGGATGCGCTGGGGCAGCCCGCAGGGGTCGCCACACTGCCTCCGCCAATATAGCAAACCTAGGACTTGCTAATCACGATTCGAAAATCTTTTTGGACTGTGGGAGGGAACCACAGCACCCAAGTAAGCCCAAGTTATCACAGGGAGAACATACAGACTCAACTTCAGACAGCGTCGGGAGTTAAACTCGATTATTGGCACGGTAAAGCATTACACTAATCTTGATGCTCCCGTGCTGTATAATGTTATATTTGGAATTAGTGTTAACTTTAAATCCTTGAAACTTATCCACAGCAAGATGAATGTACAGTTGGACAATGAGGTGTAATATCATAATGAGGTATAGAGTTTCTCTTTTATCTAAAGGACCATCCAATAGTCTTATAATACCAAAGAAGAAGGTGCCCTTTACCATGGTGGTATGCATTTGCATACATTTTTATCATATGCCTGATGGAGGCAGGGAGAAGAGAGAATGTCCAGGGTGGGTGGGATCTTTAATTATGTTGGCTGCTTTACTGAGGCAGCAAGAAGCATAGACCGGGTTCATGGAGGGGAGACTGGTTTCTGTGATGTGCCAGCAATAATACCATAAGACCACAAAGCATTGCAGTAGAATCAGGCCATTCAGCCTATCGAGTCTGCACTAATGGGGCAGATGGTTGGAGTCAAAGATTAGAGAGAAGATAGAGTCACAGGGTCATGGAAAACAACAGCACAGAAACAGGATCTTCAGTCTATCTAGACTGTGCTAAACCATTTGAACTACCTAGCCCCATTGAAACTGCACCTGGAGAATAGCCCTCGAGACCCCTCTCATCCATGCACCTATCAAAACTTTCCTTAAACATTGATATCAAAAACGTATCCACCACTTGCTCTGGCAGCTCGTTCCACACTCTCACCACCCTATGAGTGAAGTTTCCCCTCGTGTTCCTCTTAAATATTTCACCTTTCAAACTTATCCCATGATGTCTAGTTCTAGTCTCACCCAAACTCAGTGGAAAAAGTCTGTTTGCATTTACCCTCATAATTTTGTATATCTCCATCAAATTTCCTCCTAAAGTTCTATGTTCTAAGGAATAAAGTCTTTCCTTATTCAATCTTTCCTTACAACTCAGGTCCTCCAGTCCTGGCAATGTCCTTGTAAATTTTGTCTGTACTCTTTCAAGATGTAATGGGGAAATGTTCTCGCATGTCAGTTACAGTGTGCATCAGGAATCTTGTGTATAGTTTCACATGATGTATGGTGGCAGAGTATAGAACCTATACAGCTTTTGTGGACAGGAGTAGAGAGTGTCAGCAGATAGGAACTGACTAACGTGAAGAATGTGTATCCTCTTCAAATTTTTGACAAATTAAATAAAAGCAAACATGGCATAATAATTCTGATGTGCCAATTTTTTAAAGCCTGGTTTACGTAAAGCTGAGGAACAAGCATCAAGCATCAATGAGATTCACCTACAATTTATCAGTTATATTGAAATTGACTTTTTTGGTGTGAAGTTTCCGCAAGTTTGCACTTAGGTTGGTTTTAGTACAGATTACACAAAATAACTGAAAATGATCAAAAAAGAATGCAGAATTTCAGGAACCTTTAGTTTCTGTAGTCCTTTACAAGAGTTCAAAATTAGTCTAATAGATGCCAAACACACCCAAACACTGGCAATCAAGTTACACACTTCTGTAAATTCCTGTAAACTGGGCCTAAGAATTTGTTCTGACCATAAACTTCCCAACACTGTAATCCATCTGCCAGTTCTTTGCCCATTCTCCTAGTCTGTCTAAGTCCTTCTGCAGCCCCCCCCTGCTTTCTCGACACTACTGGCCCATGGTATTGTTTGCAAACTTGGACACAAGTCATTAATTCTGCCATCCAAATCATTAACAATTAAGACCATAAGACCATAAGATATAGGAGCAGAATTAGACCATTTGGCCTATCAGTCTGCTCTCCCATTTCTTCATGGCTGATCCATTTTTCCTCTCAACCCCAATCTCCTGCCTTCTCCCTGTATCCCTTCATTCCCTGACCAATCAGGAATCTGTCAACATCTGCCTTAAATATACATCAAAGGAATTGGTCTTAACACCTCCACCTGCAGAACAGTGGATACATCCTTTTACAAAGTTGAATGTTTTGACAATTCATTATTAAGAAACCAATTAACGTGTTCTAATTTATCTATCAAATGATTGTGTGACCTCACCATATCATTATTTTTAACATATCGAGGAATATTTCCTTAAATCAACTCTTAAATTATTTTCAAAATTGCCCAACTACACCCAAGTCTGATCGATTTTCCACTCAGCAATGTGCAAATACACTTGAGCAGAAAAATACTATTTCCATGTTATAAATTCACCATTGGTGAGTTATTTTCTATTCCCATATAGTCTTAGTTTCTGTTGGCTATTGTGCAGACTTATTTTTAACTGTTTCTTCTCCATTTGTATTTAGTTGAGCAACAATATTATACCAAGTTTATCATGCACTCAGTTGTTAGGGTAAGTTGTAAACAAAGATAATTACAGCTAGTTAAATGAAATTTATTGGAACTTCTCAGATTTGGAGGCCATTTAACTGGGGTTCAAATATATCAGTGGCTGCCTGCCATAAACTTGAGCCAAATGGACTTTATGTTCTCTGACGATTAGTTTAAGAATTCCTAATATGTGAAAGAGACTGAGAGCTCCATTCGATGCCTCTTTCTCTGTTACTGGATTGTTTTCCAATAAGTAATTACACATGGAGTCAAAGTCATTTCTCATTCATTTCAAACAGAAAGTTTGTAGGAACAAGCTGAAAGATCACACAGAATTGGTACTTAAAATAACAGGTGATTTATTAAAAAGCTCGTGCACACCACAAAACCAGTCAAAGCTAATTCACTTGAGCATGAATTTTGTATAGCTTTTACATTCTCAGATGATGAGATTAGTCCATTTATTCATTATGCACCACATTGTATGCCGTGGGCACCATAACTGCTCTTGGCAAATCTTTCAATAGAAGTGGTTTACCATCGCCTTCTTCTGGGCAGTACCTGTATAAGACTTCTAAGGGTCCTTTAATAGCCTCTTAGATAGGTTCATGGAGATTAGAAAAACGGAGGAAATTTCCCTATGCGCTAGGGAAATTCTAGGCAGTCTCTAGTGTAGGTTACATGGTCAGCACAACATTGTGGGCTGAATGGCCTATAACGTTCTGTAGATCTTTGTGTTCTAAGACAGGTGACTCCTGTCATTATCAATACTCTTCAGAGATCGTCTGTCAGTCATCAGTGGTCATGTAACCAGGACTTGTGATGTGCACCAGCTGCTTATACGACCATCCACCATCTGATTTCATAGTTTCAAATGACCCTGATCGGTGGGAATAAACAGGTGCTACACCCTGCCCAAGGGTGACCTGCAGGCTAGCGGAGGGAAGGAACACCTTACACCTCCTTTGGTAGAGACGTATCTCAACCCCTCCACAGACTACCAGCAAAATTAGATTTTGAGGACAGAATGGTGGCTGCCGGAAGACTTAATTATGTAACAGACTACAGAATAAAATGATTATCCACAGGCCTAAGATAATCCAAATTTCCATTCCAATAATGGGTGCACGCTATAACATAATTAGTGAAATTCCTGAAACCTGGGTGTCAACCTTGCTGCATTCCATGTCTTTACTTTTTGTCCATGGTTCCCTGTAACCACATTAGCACAATCCACATCCCTATTTACCAGTTAATAGTTCTCATTACTCTTTCCCCGATAACAAGCTCTATTGGATCAATGTCATTGAACACCAGGACCTCCGGTGCCATGGCAACAATACACTGAGCACCCAGTTATTACCAATAATTAAAGGTAATACCAGTGTTCCGGAAACACAGCAGAAAATGCTGGAAATATGTAAGAAGTCTGACATAAGTTATGAGGGCAGTAAAAGGGTTATCAGACAGTCTGTTGATTCCAAACATTAACTCATTTCTTTGCTTTATTGATGTGGTTGACCCGCTGGATATTTCAAGAACCTTCCTCAACATTTTGAATTGTGAGCTTTGACTAAAGGTTTTGTGTTATTTTCAGTTTTTTTTATGTCTGTGGTCTGTCAGCAAGGTATGCATTACTATTCGAATCTGCAGCAACAATCTAATGGAGGAACTCAATGGGATGAGCAACATCAGTGTGGGGGAAAGGAAGCGTTCGTACTTCTAAACGCTAGTGAGAAGAGGCCGAGAACCATCAAATATCCCTCATTCCTTAACCCATTCTTTCCTGGGATAATTCTCGTGAACCCCTCTGTACCCTCTCCAATGCCAGCACACCTTTTCTGCAATTAAGGGCACAAAATTGTTCACAATACTTCAAGTGCGGACTGAACAATGTCTTATAAAGCCTCAGTATTACATCCTTGCTTTTGTATTCCAGTCCACTCAAAATGAATTCTAACATCTTATTTGCCTTCCTTACCATGACTCAACCTGTAAATCAGTCTTTAGGGAATCCTGCACAAAAATTTTGAATCTCAGATTTCTGTATTTTCTTCCATTTAGAATATAGTCTACGCCTTTATTCCTTCCACCAAAGTGCATGACCATGCACTTCCCAATCCTCTACTCCATTAGTCACTTCTTTTTCCCTTCTCCCACTCTTGTCTAAATTCTTCTGCAGACTCCCTGCTTCTTCAACTCTTCCTGCCTCTATTGTCATTTCATCAGAAAACTTTGCCACAAAGCCATCAATTCCATCATCAAAATCATTAAGATTAGATTAGATTCAACTTTATTGTCATTGTGCCGAGTACAGCGAATAAAAAATAAGTGCTACAGCACACAAGTATAAAAGTATTGAGACAGTACAATTTGGGTGCAATACTGCTTAGCGCTGTGATGTGAGGTTCAGCAGGGTCACAACCTCAGGAAAGTAGCTCTTCCTGTGCCTGCTGGTGTGGGAACAAAGGGTCCTGTAGTACCTACTGGATGGGAGGAGAGTAAAAGGTCCATGGTTGGAGTGAGATGCATTCTTGATAATGTTTTTCACACTGCCCAGGCAGCGTTTATGGTAGATGTTCTCAATGGTGGGCAATTGGGTGCCAATAATCCACCGGGTAATTTTCACTGCATGTTAGAGTGCTTTGTGGGACAATTGCCATACCACACTAAGATGCAGTTTCTGTATTATATTAACATATGATACAAAAAGAAGCTCTCCCAATACCAACCCCTCTAGTCACCTGCAGTCAACCATAAAAGACCCTTTTTATTCCAACTCTGACTCCTGTTAGTCAGCCAATCATTTATCCATTCTACTACCTTTCCTGTAATACCATCGGTTCTTATTTTGTTTAGCAGCCTCATGAGTAGCACCCATGGCGCATAATTTTAAGGTGATTGGTGGAAAGTATAGGGGGATGTCAGAGATATTTTTTTTTACACAGAGAGCACTGGGTGCGAGGAAACTCCTGCCAGGGTTGATGGCAAGGGCCAATAGCTTAGAGATATTTAAGAGACATTTATGATCACATTGATGACAAAAAAAAGTGGAGGCATATGTAACAGAGGAGTGTTGGATTGATCCTAGAGTATGTTATAAGATCGTTACAACATTGTGGGCCTGCACACTACTGCATGTTCTATGTTTAGTTCTAAGTTCCACAACAACATTTTTACACAACAAGAATGTACTTAAACAGAACCTACTTTATCCCCACAAAAATTTAAACAATTGAAGACAAGCGCTAACTATAATTAGCAAATGATCAAAATTCCATTTGTGCCGTTTAGCTTCAAAATAATTTTCGAGGTAAGTCCTGATGTCATGGCTAATACCCTTGTTTAATAGATACAGTACAATTAAGGGATGAAGGGCTTGGTTGGATAATAACTACTTACGGTCTTTCATCAAGATCCATAGAATTATCTGTTTAAATATGAGTGATGAGAAGTCAGTTGCACCAAACAGGTAATTAAGTAACAGCAACATTGATTTCACTCACAAACTCCAGTTCCAGTTAAGTCAATGAAAATAAATTTCTGAGGTGAGTACCACAGGCACTCTTTTGCATGCCTATTGCAGATTGCAACGTGTATGCAGATTAGCCATTTAACAATCCACTCAGTATATTAGAAGTCATTCTATTGTGTTGCAGAATGATACAGAATGGAAACAGAGCCCTCGGCCCAATTTATCCATGTTAACTGTATTACCCTACTAGTCTTGTATGCCTTCCTGTTAGGGATTATAGCAGACATTAATTCAAATCCTTGGTTTTATCATTTCAGAGGTTTGTCCTGTGCACTTGCAAAGAAAGAATGAAGGCGGCACTACCTCCTTAAGAGTCTACAGAGATCTGGCATAAAATTTAAAACTTTGACAATCTTCTATAGCTGTGTGATGGAGAGTATATTTACTGGCTGCATTACAGCCTGGTATGGAAGCACCACTGTCCTTGTATGGAAAATGCTACAGAAATAGTTGATAAGGCCCAGCCCACCACAGGTAAAGCTCTCACCACCTCTGAGCACATCTACATGGATCATTGATGCAGAAGAGCAGCATGCATCATCAGGGACTCCCACCACCCAGGTCATTATCTCTTCTTGCTGCTGCCTTCAGGAAGATTGTGCAGGAGACTCAGGACATACCAACAGGTTCAGGAACAGTTATTACCTCTCAACCATCAAGTTCTTAAACCAAGGGCGATATCTTCACTCAAGTTCATTTGCCCCATCATTGAAATGTTTCCCCAGCCTGTGAATTCACTTTCAAGGACTCTTAATTTTATGCTCTTGATATTTATTGTTTATATTTATTCGTTAATGCTTATCATTTCTTTCTTTTTGTATTTTTACAACTGTTGCCTTTTATACACTGGTTGAACACTCAAGTTGGTTTAGTCTTTCACCGATTCTATCATAGTTATTATTCTACTATGGATTTATTGAGTGTGCCCACAAGAAAATGAATCTAAGGTTTGTATGCAATGACATACACTTACTTTGATAACAAATTTACACTGAACTTTGAAACAAGAACCAGTCTTTAGTTCTGAATGTAAATTGCAAGCAGTAATCAGTTTGAAGGATGGCGGGGTGTAGACAAGTCTCTACCAAGGGAGATGTAAGATGCTCCTTCCCTCCGCTAGCTTGCATGTCACCCTTGGGCAAGGTCTAGCTCCTGCTTAGCCTCCCAATGAGTGTCACATGAAGCCATGGGAACAGGTCACATGAGCACCTGCTGCATAACACAGGTCCTGGTTATGAGACGCCAGGCAGACAATCTCTGAAGAGTATTGATAAAGGCTGTGGTTACCCGTCTTGTAAAGACACTGCCCAGAAGAAGGCAATGGCAAACTACTTCTGCAAAAAAATTTACCAAGATCAATGATAGTCATTAGAGAAAAGAGTAAGAACAACAGTGTGAAGTATCAGATTAAAAACAGATGAATAACTATGATCATCCACATGACATAATGATGATGAATTTAAATTTGAATTTATAAGTACGTCTTGACTGTGGAGCACAGACTGCTGGCCCACAGCAAAATTGGTTCACAAAATGGTACATCAAGATGTTCTCATACGTTTCAGCAAAATGTTAAGCAGTGGGCTCATGTTAATTGGTCTGCATCTAATCAGCAACTACAGTTTGTTATTTGCATCATTGTAACCAAGTTCAATGAAGATTGAACACCATGCTGATATTGTAACTAGAACATCAAACGTGGTCACAGAAGTAGCTGATCTGTCAATTTGTGTACTCAGAGAGTCAGCCCTCACAACGCTAATATTTGCTGTTTGGAATCTCCACCCTCAGAAGCTTCTAGAGCATCTGTGTGAATTAGTTTGTCCCAGCAAAAGTGCTTAAACCTACTGATGTGTCTTATCAAATACAATGTGTTTCCACAGTAAGTATGTATGATAAAGGAACCATTTGTCAAACACAAAATATTCAGTAAGAATCAGAATCAGTTTTATTTTCAGTGGCATCTGACATGAAATTTCAAGTCAAGTCAAGTCACTTAACTGCTGGTACAGTACACGGTAAAAACGAGACAGCATTTTTCAGGACCATGGTGCTACATGAACAATACAAAAACTACACTGAACTACGTAAACCAACACAAAAACTACTCCAGACTACAGACCTATCCAGGACTGCATAAAGTACACAGAACAGTGCAGGCATTACAATAAATAATAAACTAGACAACAGGCACAGCAGAGGGCAGTAGGTTGGCAGTCCGATGGCTTGGGGGAAAATCTGTTACATAAATAATAGTTGAATGATGGCGTCCGGGATTCCTTCAGTTTCTGTACTCCTGCCGAGTATTTCAATTTAATGTCCATTGGAGAGCAGAATGGACAGGAGAGCCAGTCGGCTAGGGCTTGCTTTTCTCCTGGCACAGACTCCTGCCCGCTCGCCTCACTTCCACTTCCTTGCACACTGCTTACGACGTCCCCACCTCTGGGCACCGGCATCAGGCGACTCTGAGGACTGCAATTCCTATTCCCTCAGCAAGCAGACATTAGAGAGCAGAATGGACGGGACGGCCGGCAGGCTAGGGCTTGCTTTTTTCCTGGCGCGGACTCCTGCCCACTCGCCTGGCTCCCACTTCCTCACACTCCAATTACGACGTCCCCAACTCTGGCCACCGGCATCAGGCGACTCCGAGGACTGCAGGCCCGATTCCCTCGGCAAGCCGAGGTTGCGCAATCTAACCAGCAGATTTTCATGAAGGTTTGTTGGGCGATCTCTGCATTGTAGCAGCAGTTCAATGCAATACATAATATAGAAAAAAAAATAATAAATGAAATAAAAAATAAATAAATAAATACATCAATTCTGCTATATGTATATTGAATAGATTAAAAAGTGCAAAAACAGAAATACTGTATATTTAAAAAAAGTGAGATAGTATCTAAGGGTTCAGTGTCCATTTAGGAATCGAATGGCAGAGGGGAAGAAGCTGTTCCTGAGTTGCTGAGTGTGTGCCTTCAGGCTTCTGTACCTCCTACCTGATGGTAACAGTGAGAAAAGGGCATGCCCTGGGTGCTGGAGGTCCTTAATAAAAGATGCTGCCTTCCTGAGACACCACTCCCTGAAGATGTCCCGGGTACTTCTTAGGCTCGTACCCAAGATGATGGAGCTGACTAAATTTACAACCCTCTGCAGCTTCTTTTGTCCTGTGCAGTAGCTCCCCCCCCACCACCTCTCCATACCAGACAGTGATGCAGCCTGTCAGAATGCTCTCCACAGTACAACTATAGAAGTTTATAAGTGTATTTGTTGACAAGCAAAATCTCTTCAAACTCCTAATGAAGTACAGTCACTGTCATGCTTTCTTTATAACTACATTATTATGTTGGGACCAGGTTAGATCCTCAGAGGTCTTGACACCCAGGAATTTGAAACTGCTCACTCTCTCCACTTCTGATCCCTCTATGAGGATTGGTATGTGTTCCTTTGTCTTACCCTTCTTGAGTCCACAATCAGTTCTTTCATCTCACTGACGTTGAGTGCCAGGTTGTTGCTGTGGCACCACTCCATTAGTTGGCATATCTCACTCCTGTATGCTCTCATGTCACCACCTGAGATTCGGCCAACAATGGTTATATCATCAGCAAATTTATAGATGATATTTGAGCTATGCCATTGTAGCTTTTGAAATCGTATTTAATTGCCAACTATCACTATTATCCTCAAGGGTATAAAATAATGATGTATTTTGAGTTTAGGAGACTCTACCAAGAGTGTTTCTAAGAAAATATCCATTTGTCATAATGAATAACGATAAGTGGTCTTGAAGAAGAGTTTCAGGCTGCAAAATCAATGTTTTATTCATTTCCGTAGACGCTGCCTGACCTCCCGCATTTTGCTGTTAAGACCATAAGACCTTTAGATACAGGAGCAAATTTAGTCCATTTGGCCCATTGAGTCTACATTGAGTAAGATCACCACTCTGACTATGTCCACTCAGACAATGGCCATTGAGCTTGCCCCTGCCTTCCAATAATTTGCTCTCACTAATCAATCCAAAGCACCAATTTGCTTGTGGTCAAGTCTTTATCATGCTATCATGACCCGCTGTTGCCTTTTATCCTCGGGCATTGGACCTGATTGAAGTTACCTCCTATCCAAACTTCGGATGTCTGGATTGGCCATTGATCAAATCTGTTCATGTGTTTCTTTGAGACATAGCTCAGTCCATCACAGGAAAAGCCTCCTGGCCATTGAGAAAATCTACAAAGAGCACTACCTCAAGAAAGTAACATCTATTATTCCAGATCCCCACCATCCAGGCCATCCATGCTCTCTTCTTGCTACTGTCATCTGGACAGGGATACTTGAGCCTCAGGAGCCACTCCACCAGGTTTAAGAACAGTCCTTACCCTTCAACCATTAAGCTCCTGAACCAGTGTGGACAACTTCACTCACCTTAACTCTGAACAGATTCCACAACCTTTGGAGTCACTTCAAGGACGCTACAATTTATGTTCTCCATTTTATCTATTTTTTATTTATTTAGTATTTGGACTCACTTTCAAGGACTGCTCAGCTCATATTCTCAGTAAAATTTATGTATATATGTATAGATTATTCATAAATATATGGATCCTGGACTTGCTGCCAGAATCGCCAGCTGGTGGTAAGAGTGGGTTCCCACACCTCTACCCTCTGACCCTCAACACAGATGACCTTCAGGACTGTGTCCTAAGTCCCCTCCTTTACTCTCTGTATACCCATGACCATGTTGCCACCCACAGCTCCAATCTGCTAATTAAATCACTAAGGATCTCACATAGTCTGTACATTCCGGCTGCCTCTTTCACCTCAGATGGTTGAAGAATTTGGTATTCCCCCCCCCCACACAAATTCTAAGAACTTTCTATAGTGATGTGGTTGAGAGCATCCTGTCTGTCTACATCACTGCCTGGTAAGGGATCACAGGACTCTGCAGAGAGTGGTGCGGACAGTCCAGCGCATCTGTACATACAAACAAGCTGGATGAAATAAAGTATGAAATAAGCAATAAAGTATTTCTGTCTGTCTATGAACTCAGCAGGTTGGGCAGCATCCGTTGAAATGAGCAGTCAACGTATCGGGCTGAGACCCTTCGTCAGGACCCTCCGTGACAGCTCATTTCAACGGAGGCTGCCTGACCTGCTGAGTTGATCCAGCTTGCTTGTACGTCTTGATTTGACCACAGCATCTACAGTGTGCTTTGTGTTTACCAGTGCATCTGTGGATGTGAACTTCCCACTATTCAGGACATTTGCAAAGCCAGGTGTGTAAAAAGGACCCAAAGGATCATTGGAGACCAGAGTCACCCGAACCACAAACTGTTCCAGCTGCTACTATCTGGGAAACAGTACCCCTGCATAAAAGCCAGGACCAATAGGCTCCAGGACAGCTTTTTCCACCAGGCCATCAGACTGATTAATTCATTCTGATGCAACTGTATTTCTTTATTATATTGACTATCTGATTGTATGTAATATTTATTATAAATTACTGTAATTGCACATTGCACATTTGAATGGAGACGTAAAGATTTTTTCTCATGTATATGAAGGATGTACGTAATAAGGACAATTCAATTCAATGTATTTCACAGTTTATTTTATTTTGGATGTTGGTCATTTATCAGTCTTTGTATGCAGTTTTTCAGTGATTCTATTGTACTTCTTTATTCTACTGTGAATGCCTGCAGGAAAGTGAATCTCAGGATAGCATATGGTGACAAAAATGTTCTTTGATAATAACGTTGCTTTGACTTTGAACTTATCTCGATGGTGTTGAAATGCTGTGACTGTGCCTGCCTCAACCATTTTCTCTAGTATTACATTCCAAATACACAACATTGTTTGTGTGAAGAGCCTGTCCTGTTGTTTCTTTCAAATCTCACCTCCGACCTCAAACTTACAGTATGCTTTCAACTTTTGGCACATGCTCCATAGGGAAAGGAACATGTGCAGTCTCCCTCGTGCTGTCTAAACACCTCATGATCAGTCAGATTGCTCCACAATCTCCTATTTTCCAAGGAAATAAAGTCCTCATCTTCACAACCTCTCCTTGTAATTCAGGCATTATAGACTTCAGCAGAGGAAAACCAGAGGTCCATGAATGAGGCAGTCCTCATCAGAGGGTCAGTGGTGAAGAGGGTTAGAAACTTTAAATTCCTGGATGTCACTATTTCAGAAGATCTGTCCTGAACCCAGCACATAAGTGCAATTACCAAAAAAGCAAAGGCAGCACCTCTGCTTCCTTAGGATTTTGCGGAGATATGCCGTGACTTGTAAAACTTTGGCAAACTAATATGGATGTTTAGCAGAGTGTGTATTGACTGGCTGCGTTACATCCTGGTATGGAAACGACAATGCCTTTGAAAGGAAAATAGTATAAATGGTTTTGGATTTGGCCCAGTACATCATGGGTAAAGACCCCCCAACCATTGAGCATATCTACATAAAATGCTGTCGTATGAAAGGAGCGTCGAATATCAGAAATCTCCAACACCCTGGCCATGCTCTCTTCACACTGCTGCCATCAGGCAGAAGGTACAAGAGCCTCAGGACTGATACCACCAGGTTCAAGAATATTACTACCCCTTAATCATCAGGCACATACTTATCCCATTATTGAGATGTTTCCACAAACTACGATCTCACTTTCAAAGCTCTTTATCCCCTTATCTCATGCTGGCACTACTGATTGCTATTTATTTATATTTGTATTTGCATAGTTTGTTGTCTTATGCACTCTGGTTGATCTTACATTGATCCTGTGTAGTTACTCATCTATAGATTTGCTGATAATGCCATCAGGAAAATGTATCTCAGGGTAATATATGGTGACATATAGAGTATTTACTTTGATAATACTTTTTTTCTGAACATTGAACAATGCTATGTCATGCCCCACAGCATCTTTATAGCCAACATGTTCTTTCTTTCATCCAGCTTTTTATGTGCTTCCTTATTTTTACCACACTGGTTTCCAAGTTCTTTTTTTCTAATATATTCGTGAGCCATAATAGTAGCTTTCCATGATTAAACTGTAAGTTATAAAACTGATTTCCATGCCACTTCACACTGTTCTCTTTATCTTTGAACTTTTGCTCCTTCAAAATAAGCTGGGCATAAAAGCACATTATTCCTAGTACTGACCAGTCCTAATGAATGGTTTCAGCTCGAAACATCAACAGTTTGCTCTTTTCCACAGATGCTGCCTGGTCTGCTGAGTTCCTCCTGCATTTTGTGTGTGTACCCTAGAACTGCAGTGTTTTGACTGCAATAATAACTTAGAAATTTGATAATATTTCAAGTTATTGGGCTCCTTTTTTTGTAAAGTCAGCAGTTTCTGTTTGATAAGGAATGTTTTTGTTGAGAAGTCAATTTCATTAAAAGTTTTGTTATAATAATTAGATATTTCCCCTGTGATTTGATGCCTGCATATCAAATTCTAATATCAGCGGTCAGCATTAAATTTTCCCGAGGCTACTGTAAAATACTAACTTATCCATTGAATATTGACAGGCAAAATCTTCAGCTATGCTAGGTGCAAGGTGTTTCCTAACCAAAGGCCAAGGGCAATTATATTTCAGTGACATGAACATTTTAAAAGTGAACAAGTATTTTGTCACTGACTGTGAGAATGAAAACAATTCACTAACCATCATCAACTACATCTTGCAAAGACTGATTAAAGTACAGATATATGCTGCAAAGTTCCAATATTGTGATAAATTTTAACCAATTTCCTGAGTATTTGTGTGTGTGTGTGAGTATATATATATATATATACTTTATATACATATATATATATATATATATATATATATACTGTATATATCTTCAGGGGAAATGGGCAATTTTAAAGAATTGAAATATTAAGCAAGGTATTTTCACATGAAATTGCGTACTGTACATGAATGAAAGTAGGAAATGATTCTCTGTAGTTGCTTTTTCAACTCTTTAAAACTCAATTACTTAAATTAGTTGCTTATACATTTTAATTAAAATGTTTGCTGTAAAGATAAGCACATTTTCTGAAGTTTTAAACAAACTTCACCAAGAATATTACAAACAAAAAGGAAAATCAAACTATTTTCTTATAAAACACTTTAACTTTGTAGATTCATGTTTCTTTTATGTGCATCAGTTGAAGTGGGAACTTGACCCATGATTTCACTATGGATAACTGGTGCTCTTCTGAACAGCTTGAAAGATATGAGAGCTTGAGGGGTCTTGACAAGGTGAATATAGAGAAAATGTTTTCTCTTTTGGGAAAATCTGGAGCTTTGGGGTCACTATTTAGAAATATGAGGTCATCTATTTAAGATACAGGTGAGGCAAAACCTTTTGTCTGAAAGACTCCCCAGTCTTTGGAACTCATTGAATCGAAGAACAATAGAGGCAGGTTCTTTGAATATTTTTGAGGCAGAGTTCGACAAGTTCCTAACTAGCACGAGTGTGAAGGATAACCGGGGTTGGTGGGAATGCATGTGAAGATACATTCTATGATCTTTTTGAATGGAGAAACAGGCTTGAGTCAAGTGACCTAATCCTCCTCCACATCTGTGTGTGTGTTGCTAATTATGTCCGAAGTGTAAACAAAACCCTAATACAGTCATAGAGTTATAGAAAAGTACAGCATAGAAACAGGCCCTTCAGTCCATCTAGTCCATGCCGAAACCTTTTTAACTGCCGACTCCCATTGACGTGCATAAGGATCATTCCCCTACTCTGCAACCTCCACCATTCCCTCCTTTGTTCGTCTATTACTTTGAGTTCTCTGCTTTGCAATTGTCTGGAAGCCTAACATACCTTCTCCCCATCTTTTGTGTTAAAAAGAATGTCATGGAAGATTTAAATGTTCTCTGGCCCAAACAAGAACAGCAGTTTACACATACGCTGACGTCTCATTGGCATTTTAAAACAATAATTTCTGGTTATGTTTTAGCTCTGGTGTAATACATATCAAAGAGGCATAACTAAACAACATGCTTCTTCTTCCCTGACAAAGGGTCTCAACCCAAAACGTTGACTGCTTCTTTCAACGGATGCTGCCCGACCTGCTGAGTTCATCCAGTTTTTTTGTACGCTTCTTCTTCTCTTCATCTTCGGTTGTCCATCGGAATCTGATGACGACATCCACCCGCGCACACACGCACACACGCACACACGCACACGCACACACGCACACGCACACACGCACACACACACACACACTAGTTTGACTAAATTATACACTCAGTGCTCACTTTACTAGATACACCTGTTCACCTGCTCAGTAATGTAAATCAGCCAATCACATGGTAGTAGTACAATGCAAAAAAAAGCATGTGGACATGGTCAGAGGTTCAGTTGTTATTCAGACCAACCTTCAGAATGAGGAAGAAATATAATCTAGGTGCCATCATCTGTGGAAAGTTTGCTGGTGCCAGACAGGGTGGCTTGAGTATCTTAGAAACTGCTGATCTCCTGGGGTTTTACACACTCAACAGTCTCCAGAGTTTATGGAAAACAGTGGGAAAAACAGAAAGAAATCTCCCAGTGAGCATCAGTTCTGTGTGTGAAAGCGCCTTGTTAATGAGAGAGGCCAAAGGAAGAAAGCCACATAGGTTCAAGCTGATGGGAAAGTGACAGTCCAAGACTGGAAGAAGCCGCAGAAGATCGTGAACGTAGCCCAGCACATCACACAAACCAATCTTCCATCCTTGGACTCACTTTACACTGCACACTGTCGGAGCAGTGCCGCCAGGATAATCAAGGACATGACCCACCCAGACAACACAGGAGCTTGAAAACTCATACAGCCAGATTTGGGAACAGCTTCTTTCCAACTGTGATAAGATTGCTAAATGGATCCTGACCCGGATCTGGGCCGTACCTTCCAAATATCCAGACCTGACTTGCAGCACCTTACTTTCCCTTTCCTATTTTCTAATTATGATTTATAATTTAAATTTTTATTATATTTACTTCGATTTGTACTCCAGGGAGCACGAAGCGCAGAATCAAATATTGCTGTTATGATTGTATGCTCTAGTATCAATTGTTTGGTGACAATGAAGTAAAGTAAGTTAGTAAGTAAGGTGACTATTTGTGAAGCTCACTCATCCTTAAAATAACATAACTAATCAGTTAAAGAAGCTTGAACTCCAGCAAATTTCTACAGATGTTTGGTGGAGAGCATTCTGACTGGTTGCATCACCACCAGTGAGAAGATACTAATATCCAGTCCTAAGACATAATTAGGGGCAGCGTGGTAGCATAGGGGTTAACACAATGCTTTACAGAACAAGTGTCCCAGGTTCAATCCCACCGCTGCTAGCAAGGAGTATGTACCTTCTCCCCATGGCCATATGGGTTTCCTCTGTATGCTGCAGTCCCATTCCACAGTCCAAAGACGTACAGATTAGTGGGTTAATTGGCCACTGTAAATTGTCCTGTAATCAGGCTGGGATTAAATCGAGCGTTGCTGGGTGACATAGCTTGAAAGGCCAGAAGTGCCTATTCTGCACTGTATCTCAATAAATAATTATAGAGATGGTCAAATTTTGACAAGTGCTGAGCTCTTTCTTAAGTATCAGGATGATAAAAACTTGTTCAATCTCTATTGTTATAAACAGCTCTGATTGAATAAAGTTACCAGTTAACCAGAACGTTGAACTCATTGAATTTTGTATTTTAAATGCAGGTTATACAAGGTGACCAAAAATAATGTCAAAAAGTTGACTCTTAGCAAAAATATTAAGGGTTGAAAGAATACAGAGGTTCAGAGATATGGATCAAGAAATTCTGTGCTTTGATTTGTTACGTAACCCATAACTGGCTCACTTACCAGCAAAGATAGAGAGGTCCGTTGAAGTCTGATGGTACTATTTTTAACAGTATTTATTGATAAAAATACACAAAAAGAATATCAATGCAAACATACAGATAATATACGTCGTCACTACTAAGTCTAAAAACGCGGGTATAATAATAATCACTAAGAAATAGCTCTGTCGTTGTCTAGGGGATAATGTATTGTCCGATGGAAATATAAAAGTCACTCAAGTTCATGCAGGCTGCAGCCTTTAGTTGGAGTCAAGAGAGAGAGTTTAAAACTTGCCCATTCCTTTTATGATGTCAATCCTTCGAGAGTCGTTGGGGCTGATTTCTCCTTTGTTTTAGCTAAAGCTGTTCTTCCGTGGTAAGGCCCACCAATTCCAAGGCAAATGGAAAAGGACGCACGTGGGTTTTCCCACCGGCTGTCGCTATTATGCTGTTACAGGATTTCTAGCGTTTCTTCTGGTGCGTTTAAAGGGGCTGTTCCCACAGACCCTCTTTTATCCTGACTCACAGGGTCTCAGATGTCAATCAGGTCGGGATGATGCAATCCCTCCACCAACCCCCTCTGATCATTCCCTGAGGGCTTCCATGAAGTACAGTACTCAATACACAATTCTGTCTCCAAGAGACAATGGCCATTTTCCGTGGCTTTGTATCACTCAGGGCCAGGACATTCCAAACGTCTCTGTCTCATTTCCTGGGTCTCCTGACCCGAATTAATAGTGATCGTGCGATTCTCAAAAAGGAGCGGGCTACTTTGGACCCTTCGGCCCCTCAGAGTTGGGCACAGGCGTAACAGATTTCAGACCTAAACTTGACAAACTTACTGAATATTTTGTACTTCGTGACAGGCTCAGTCACTGGAATCTGCTCCAAGTATGATTGGAAGCATGCAAGCCAGAGTTCAAAGGCAAGAGCTGCTTCGGAGTCTTGCGGATCAAGGTCTAATTTTTCCGGACGTAAAATGCTGTCCATGGTTTAAACTTCCAGTCAATAAAATTGATGCACCATCAATAACTCTGTGAGACGTGAGGCGAGATGTCGGCTTTTATTGACTGGAAGAAAGAACAAGCAGCAATTGACCACCGTACTACATCCTGGAGACTGAGGGCAGGGCTCAGGCCTCAATTGCCTTTATACCGGGGTCTGTGGGAGGAGCCACAGGAGCAGTCAGCAGGGGGCCGTGTCCAGACAGGTATATGTAGTTCACCACACTTACCAACATCTGTTACTTCCAAATCGGAATATGACTGCAATTACTTCAGATCCAACCTTAACCACTCCTGAAAATCAGCCAGCCACTTCCAAGATGACACAATTTCCACATCTAATGTGCATCAATTTTCTTTGGTCTTGGTTTAGCTGACAGAAAATGCTCAAGAAGTCAGATCGTAAGACATAGGAACAGAATTAGGCCACTCAGCCCATCGAGTCTGCTCTGCCTTTCCATCATGGCTGATCCCAGATCCCACTGAACCCCATACACCTGCAATCTTGCCATATCCTCTGAAGCTCTGACTGATCAGGAAACTATCAACTTCCACCTTAAATATACCACGTGCTGTGAGCTGGATCAGTTATTAAACTTTTTCAGGACAATCTTTGTTTTTAATAGAGTTTCTTCCTGAGGCGGTCCCAAGGACGTGATTGGGAATTCCACTCATATCACAGATACTGAACATGTAAGACTGAACGTCAGTTGGAAGTCTGGAAGTGGAGGCCTGATAGCCAAATCTTTGAGTCCACTGCAAGTCCACTGGGAAAGCCAAACTCCAATATCTGTGAATCCATAAGTCCACTGGAGGCCGGAAGCTGTCCTGGGTTGGAGGACACGATGTGTGTGGGTGGGAGTGAAGAATGGGGCTTGTTTTGCTGTTGTTGTTTTTTGTTTTGTTGTACTCTGTTGTGTTTGAAACATAGAAAACCTACAGCACAGTACAGGCCTTTCAGCCCACAAAGCTGTGCCAAACATGCCCTTACCTTAGAAATTACCTAGGGCTACCCATAGCCCTCAGTTTTTCTGAGCTCCATGTACCTGTCCAGGAGTCTCTTAAAAGATCCTATCATATCCACCTCCACCTTCACCACCATCATCAACAGCCCATTCCATGCACTCACCACGCTCCACGTAAAAAAACTTACCCCTGATATCTCCTCTGTACCTACTTCCAAGCACCTTAAATCTGTGTCCTCTCATGCTAGCCATTTCAGCCCTGGAAAAAAGCCTCTGACTATCCTCACAATCATTAGACAATAGACAATAGGTGCAGAAGTAGACCATTCGGCCCTTCGAGCCTGCAACGCCATTTTGAGATCATGGCTGATCATCTGCTATCAATACCTGGTTCCTGCCTTGTACCCATATCCCTTGATTCCCCTATCCATAAGATACCTATCTAGCTTCTTCTTGAAAGCATTCAGAGAATTGGCCTCCACTGCCTTCCGAGGCCGTGTATTCCGGACCCCCACAACTCTCTGGGAGAAGAAGTTTTTCCTTAACTCTGTCCTAAATGACCTACCCCTTATTCTCAAACCATGCCCTCTGGTACTGGACTCTCCCAGCATCTGGAACATATTTCCTGCCTCTATCTTGTCCAATCCCTTAATAATCTTATATTTTTCCATCAGATCCCCTCTCAATCTTCTTAATTCTAGCGTGTACAAGCCCAGTCTCTCTAACCTCTCTGCGTAAGACAGTCCAGACATCCCAGGAATTAACCTCGTGAATCTACGCTGCACTTCCTCTACAGCCAGGATGTCCTTCCTTAACTCTGGAGACCAAAACTGTACACAATACTCCAGGTGTGGTCTCACCAGGGCTCTGTACAAATGCAAGAGGATTTCCTTGCTCTTGTACTCAATTCCCTTTGTAATAAAGGCCAACATTTCATTAGCCTTCTTCACTGCCTGCTGCACTTGCTCATTCACCTTCAGTGACTGATGAACAAGGACTCCTAGATCTCTTTGTATTTCTCCCTTACCTAACTCTACACCGTTCAGATAATAATCTGCCTTCCTGTTCTTACTCCCAAAGCGGATAACCTCACACTTATTCACATTAAAAGTCATCTGTCAAGTATCTGCCCACTCACCCAGCCTATCCAAGTCACCCTGAATTCTCCTAACATCCTCATCACATGTCACACTGCCACCCAGCTTAGTATCATCAGCAAATTTGCTGATGTTATTTTCAATGCCTGCATCCAAATCGTTGACATAAATTGTAAACAGCTGTGGTCCCACACCGAGCCCTGTGCCTCTCATCATCTTATACATCTCTATCAGGTCACCTCTCATCCTCTGCCACTCCAAGGAAAAAAGGCTGAGTTCACTCAACCTATTCTCATATGACCTGCTCCCCAATCCAGGCAACATCCTTGTAAATCTCCTCCGCACCCTTACTATGGTTTCTACATCCTTCCTATAGTGAGATGACCAGAACGGAGCACAGTACTCCCAAGTGGGGTCTGACCAGGTTCCTATATATCTACAACATTACCTCTCGGCTCCTAAGCTCAGTTCCATGATTAATGAAGGCCAATGCACCGTATGATTTCTTAACCACAGCATCAACCTACACAGCTGCTTTAAGTGTCCTATGGACTCGGACCCCAAGATCCCTCTGATCCTCCACACTGCCAACAGTCTTACCATTAATACTATATTCTGCCATCATATTTGATGGCAAGCATGAACTCAAGCATGAAGTTTTTCCAGGCATGAATTTCACACCCGCAATTCCCTGACATTGTCCCTCCCTTTCTTACTTTGACATTGACTCCCAGCTATCTGATCCTATTCCCAACTCCAGTACCAACCCAACAGCCCAAAAGGGCACCAAGCTTGAGCTCTTCTCCCAAAGATTTCTCAGGTCCAGGCTTTATCCAAGATAAAGCCACCATGATGCCCTTTTATCCAAGATTTTCCTGTGTATGTTTTTCAATAGTACAGTGCACAAAGGGAAACATTCTTAATGTTACATCACAGGCCTAGTGCAGTTCTGTCATAAAGTCTGCTACCAAAATTGTCCATTTGGGTAGCTTTACTGTCATTTCTGGGCCAGAATTCCTCAATACAAGAAGTTCTGCAGACACTGGAAATCCAGAGTATCACAAACAAAATGCGGGAGGAACTGAGCTGGTCAGGCTGCATCTGTGGAGAGGGATAAAGAGTGGTTTGAAGGATCTCACCCTGAATCATCAACTCTTTATTCATTTCCGTAGATGTTGCTTGACCTGGTGAGTTGTTCCAGTGGTCCATAAGGTGAGGTTTAAGGAACTGGCATAAACAGCAGGACCATTTGTGGCTGACATTCAGAAATGCAAGCAGTCCCAAGGGTCTGGTGGTTGTTAATGCGGCCGATGCATTTCACTGCATGTTTCAAAGTACACATGACTAGTAAACAAACCTTGTATGTAAAGGAAAGTCCTTCAAGTTGAGTGGGACAGGTTAATGCTCTGAAGGCAGCAGTAACTGCAAAGTAATCCAAGAAGCAAGAAAGATAAGTATACATAATTATTTTCAGGAAAAATATAACCATTGCTGTTTGGGATTATTTATTTTTCCACTGGACTGCAATGGGACTAATGTATAGCCAAGTGTTATTATCAACTATTAATCAAACAGAATTCAAGTACACTATTATATTGCATGCACACCATTCAAGTGGCTCTTAACAGAATTCCCTGTGTGAGAACATTTAGTCCATCAATGGCTATAAATTGCCCCTGGTCAGTAGCTTGAGATTTTGTATAAAGCAAAGAAGAAAGACAGAAAACTTAAATGGAATAAATTCCAAAAGGTGTGTAAAATGCATGAACATGCCTACACATGGTATGTTAGTAATTCCATCTGGGCATGAATTTCTAGGCACACATTTTTATGAACATTATTTGGTTAATTCTCACTTTCTTTATGACTTATGAAGATAGACTGAATGAGCCACAGCTTTTCTGTTTGGAGTGAAGGAGGATAAGAGGCTAATTGAGAAAGGTTGACGAGATGCTAAGAGGAATAGTTCAAATGGACAGCCAGAGACTTTTTCCCAGGGCAGAAATGCCTTATATCAGTGGGTGTCATTTTAAGATGGATTTGGAGGAATATATAGGGGGATATGAGAAGTAGGGGCATCACGGTGGCAGAGTGGTTAGCACAATGCTTTACAACACTGGCAACACAGGTTCAATTCCATCCACTGAATGTAAGGAGTTTGTAAATTCTCCAGGTGACTATTTGGGTTTCCTCCAGGTGTTCCAGTTTTCACACAAAGCTCAAAGACGTACTGGTCAGTAGGTTAATTGGTCATTTAAAATTACCCTGTGATTAAACGAGGGCTAAATCGGAGCTTGACAGGCAGCGTGGCTCAAAGGGCTGGAAGGGTCTACTCCACACTGTATTTCAATACATGAATAGTTTTTTTTTACACAGAGAGTGGTGGGTGCATGGATTGCTTTGACAAGGGTGGTGGCAGAGGGAGATACGTTAGGGACATTTAAAAAACTCTTGGACAGGCACATGGATGATAGAAAAATGAAGGACTATGTAGGAGGGAAGGGTTAGATTGACCTGAGAAGGAAGGAAGGAGAATCTCAGGAGAGAGGAGAAAGAGAAATGAAGGGAGAAGAGAAGGGGAAAGGAGGAGGAGTGAGGTAGGAAGATCAGAAGAACAAGAAAGAGTGGAGTGAGGATAAAGCAGATCACCATTATTCACTTGACAATTATTGTTGTGTGTGTGGCAAGGCCTCTCTGGTGCAGTCCAGTCATCACTATGATATATTTTTGTTGTTTGGTGATGTTTCCAGTAGTAGCTTGCCTTTTACTTTAGGCACATAAACTTATTTCCTAACAGGATTTTGTCATGCTGTCATCACCCATTTGATTATTTTGCCATAAAGGCAGAAATATTGAGGACACATCAATTGCAGCAAAGAATAAATGCCCGATAACCTTTTGCCATCAGCAGGTGGTGTAGTGGCATCAGCATCAGATTTCAAAGCAAGTGGTCCTGGGTTCGAATCCAGCCTGCCCCTTGCACACTTTTCATCCATGCTGGGGTTGAGCATTGGATTAACAAATTGGCCTCATAAAAACCAAACGGAAATGCTAAAGAAACAGCACGTGTGCTGCCCGATGCGCCACAAGGCGCAGAAAGGAACAACAAACTCTTGCCTTGGCAAAACCGGGAATTGGGTGTCTTTTTTTCTGGAATCAGGTACCTGGCATTCAAACAAAGTATCCTGCAGTCAGCCGAGTGTAGCTAGAACTTCACAAATGGGGATGTTGGCCTGGGATATTATTTAAAGTTTAGGTCTGTCTGTGACATGTACAGTGAAACATACAGTGAAATACGTTGCTTGTTTAAACAATCAACACAGTCTGAGAAGTGCTGAGGGCAGCCTGCAAGTATTGCCAAGGCACCGGCTCCAACGTAACCCTGACCTGTATGTCTTGGAAATGTGGTTTGGAACCAGACCAAGGGGAGGAAGTACAAAAGGGCAGAGATCTCTGCTGTCAGGTAGATCATGACCATAATGCATTGGTCTTCAATTACTTACTTGCTCTGATGTGACAATAATGAATCAATATCAATACTTCAGTTCTCCATCAGTCTATGGCTCTGTGACACCATTAAATGGAAGTGGTGGACACACTGGAGAATGACGGTCATTGAGAAATTTTCTTATGATAGTGGCTACTGGAATCTCTAATGTTTGGGATATCTCAATCTGTCTGCATTGCTTTACCCATTGCACCGTATTAGCTCAGGAAGTTGCATTTTACCCATTTGCTATCCCTGTTCTCATCCACTCAGTTGTATTTACAAACCTGTAAAATTAATGGGAAAGCCTATGGATTCATCAAGGGCTTATTGATGAATAAGCAAGGGCTTATCCGATAGGCACCAAGGGCTTTCAGAGCTACACCATAGGTTTTGAAGAGCTGAACTTGCCTTAGCATTCAAATGAAGAGGGCACAAAAAATTTGCATATAGGTGAAAAACACAAATGTTAATGAAATCGGCCTTGAAAAGAAGATACAATGGTCTACCTTTTACTTTCAGTGTTTCATTTTGAGAGGTCAAATGCAAGAGGAAAGTATACGGGACCTTTAGGGGCATTGATGGACAGAGGGATTTGAGATGCAGGTCCATAGCTTTGTGAAAGTAGCAACACAATTCGATCGGGTGATAAAGATGGAGAAACAGAGATTCTGCAGATGCCAGCGAAGGATCTTGGCCTGAAACGTAAACTGTTCATTTCCCTCCATAGATGTCGTCAGCCCAGCTGATTTCCTCTAGTATCTTGTGTGTGTTCCTCAGGGAGGTAAAGATGGTGCATGACATACTTACCTTTATCAGCCAGGTGTTAGGTACAAAAGTCAGGAGGTCATGGTGCAGGTGTATTAAACTTTGCATAGGCCACATTGATGGTACTGCTGTAGAAAGTTGTTAAAATGGGAGTGGGGAGCCTTGCATTCATTAATGTCTTCAGAAAGTGTAGACACTGCTGTGCCTTCTTGATTAGTAAAGAGGTGGAATCAGCAGTTTGTGCACACCAAGAAACTTTGTACTCTTCACTCTCTCTATAGCAGAGCCATTGATGCGCAATGGAAAGTGGTTGACTTGTGCCTTTCTGAAGTCCATAATCATCTCATTTATCTTGTCTAAATTAAGACTCAGGTTGTTGTTCTCACACCATTTGACAAGCCTCACAACCTCCTCTCTGTATGCCGACTTTTCATTGTTCCTGATGAGGCCAACATCAGTGAACTTGATAATGCAATCTGAGCTGGAACTGCCAGTGCAGCCATGAGTGAACGTCATGAGCTGCAGCAGGCTGAGCACACAGCCCTGGGGGGCACCAGTTCTCAGTGTGATGGAGCTTGAGTTGTTACTTACAACTCAGATTGTCAAGGTGCCTTCCATAAGTCTAAATTTCAGTTGCATGGAGGGGCTTTGAGTTCCAACGAAGACAATTTACCCACCTGGCTGTGAGAGATGATCATGCTAAGTGCTGAGCTGAAGTCAATGAACAACATCCTGTTGTACAAATCATCATTTTCAAAGTGGGACAGGACAGTGTGGAGGGCTGTTGTTACAGCATTGTCAGTTGAATGGTTTGAGCTGTAGGTGAACTGGAAAGGGTCCAATATAGCTGGAAAGTGAGATTTTATAAAATCCGTTACCAGCACTTCATGATTGCTAAAGTCAGTGCCACTGGAATTATTTAGGCCCTTTACCATCACTCCCCTGAGCATCAGGATGATGGTGGCTGCCTTGAAGCCTGCAGGGAGAGTGGATTTTTGGAAAGAGATGTTTAGTGCCTGGAATGTATTAATGTTGATAAGCCTTTACACAAGAACATAAATGAAAGGAATGGAGGCATGTAGACCCTGTGTAGGTACTTAGTAGTAGCTTGGATTGATATCATGGGCCCAAGGGTCTGCTCTATACTCTATTGATGTTGGCCCGAGCAGAAATAATAATTATCACTAAAAGGAGAGTGAGAAAAATCCGCTCTCCAGAGGCCTGCCAGGATGTAAATATCGCTAGGTTGTTGAGAAGGCCAATGAGATCCTTACTGCCACTGACATCTCAGTGTCGAACTTCAAATGTGTATCACGGGTGGCTGCATACCTATGAGGGCACAGATTTCAAAGGAACAATCGTTGATTAAGGGAACAGGGTGTTTCATTTTATCATGTGAGAATTATAATTGGAAAATTTAAATTTACGGAATTTATACAACTGAACAATAGAATCATGCTACTATTGGCTTTACACTATAGATGGTAGTGCCAGATGTGGACTGGGAAATGATGCACTTTACTGTATGTTTCAATGAACATGTGACAAGTAATGCTAATCTTTATCTTGATACTAGTTTGTGGGAAGCCAAGAAAGTATTATAATTAAGAGTTCCTGTTTCTCACTCCATTTGATCTTTGACAGTTCTATTAATCCCACAAGGTCTTGCCAAAGATAGTGAGGTATTTTACACAGGTTTCAAATGAAACTAGGTGACATTTTGAGCGGGAGAGTGGTAAGGGGAGCTGTGTGGCCTTGGTCTGGGACTCAGGCCATGGAGTGGTCTGTTACAGACGCCCAGGAGAGAGGCATTGAAACCGGTGTGCTCCATCAGAGATGGTGACCAAGCTGGAGTCAGTGCCACCCCCTCCACGCATTCAATCACCAGGTGACAGGCTGCATTATGTTCAACTGCAGACTGCTGCAACAGTCAGTGACTCAGGGTCTTGGACTACTCTTCTTCGTGTGTGTGACTGTGTTTTACTGATACCTCATATGCGCTTGCTATCTTATATGTGCTATGTGTGCTTTGTGCTGTGTGTGACTGTGTTGGTACTGTGTTTGGCATCCATCTGATTTTTTTTATTTTTAGAGATACACAATGGAAACTGGCCCTGCTGGCCCAGTGAGTCCGTGCCACCCAATTACACCCATGTGTCCAATTAACTTACTAACCCGTACACCTTTTGAAAGTTGGGGGAGACTGGAGAATCTTGAGAAAACCCACACAGTCATGTGTACAAACTCCTTACAGACACCAACGACAATAAACCAGGGTCACCGTGCTGTAATAGTAATGCACAAAATGCTATGCCGCTGTGTCATTTGTAAGGCATTGGTCTGCTTATCTTCCCAATGCATATGGAGGATCTTTGTTTTGGAAAGGGCATTGGTGTTGTTTTTAGGTGCCCACTGTAGGCATTTCATATCCCTAGGTGTAAGGGCGGGCAGGGATCTCTGCCGTCAGGAAGATCAGGAGCTTGATTTTCAAACACTCGCTTCCTCCAATGTCCAAAATCTGTGCTGGTGCACTGAAATCAGTGTGATTTCCATCCAGCCCTGAACTGATATCTTACTGATGTCAAAGTTGAGAAATCTGTACAGATATTTTCGAAACATGAAACTGCATGGCGCGGTGAGTTCAGATGCCTCTTTTCAATTTCCTTACAGACTCCCTTTAGAATTATCACCAATTTAGTGTTGGACTACAGCTGACACTCTTTCATGCTCTCATACCCTTGTTTAAATAGAGAAGGGAAATGTTTGGGTACTCTGGCTGATTCAGTATTACATTTCCATAAGACCGTGAGATATAGGAGCAGAATGAGGCAATCTGGCCCATTGAGTCTGTTCCACCATTTCATCATGGCTGATCCAATTTTCTTCTCAAACCCAAATCTCCTGCCTTCTCCCTGTATTCCTTCATGCCATGACCAGTCAAGATTCTGCCTTAAATATACATAAAGAGTTGGCCTCCACAGCTCCCTGTGGCAAAGAATTCCAGCTAAAGAAATTCGTCTTCATCTGTGTTCTAAAAGGACACCCCTCTATTTTGAGGCTGAGTCCTTTGGTCTTAGACTCTCTCACCATAGGAAACTTCCTCTCCACATCCATTCTATCAAGGCCTTTCACCTTCGATCAGTTTCAATGAATTCACCTCTCATTCTTCTGAATTCCAGTGAATACAGGCCCAGAGCCATCAAACGGTTTTCATATGACAGGCCAGTCAAACTTAGAGTAATTTTCGGGAATCTCCTTTAAACCCTCTCCAGTTTCAGCAAACCCTTTCTATGATAAGGAGCCCAAATCTGCTCACAATACTCCAATTGAGGCCTCACCAGTGCTTTATAAAGTCCCAACATTACATCCTTGCTTTTGTATTTTAGTACTTCGGAAATGACTTCTAGCATCACATTTGCCTTTTTCACCAAGACTCAACCTGCAAATTAACCTTTAGGGAATCCTGCACCAGGACTCCCAAGTCCCTTTGCACTTCAGTTTTTTGTATTTACTCTCCATTTAGAAATCAGTCAATCCTTTAATTTCTACCAAAATGCATGACCATACACTTCCTGACACTGTATTTAATCTGCCCCACCTTTGCCCATTCTCCTAATCTGTCTAAGCCCTTCTGTAGTTTCTCTACTTCCTCAAAACTACCTGCCCCTCCACCCATTTTCATATTGCCTGCGAAGTTTGCAATAAGACTGTCAATTCCATCATCCAAATCATTAAAATATAATGTATGAAGAATTGGTCCCAACACTGACCCCTGTGGAAAACCACGAGTCACTGGCAAGCAACTTGAAAAGGTTTCCTTTATTCCTACTCTTTGCCTCCTGCCAATCAGCCACTGCTTTATCCATGCTAGAATCTTCCCTGTAATAACATGGGCTCGAAGCTTGTTAAACAGCCTTATGTGTCAAAAGCCTTGTGAAAATTCAAATGCACAATATCAACCGATTCGCCTTTGTCTATCCTGCTTGTTACTTTTCCAAAGAATTCCAACAGGTTTGACAGGCAAGAATTTCCTTTGAGGAAACCATGCTGACTATAGCCTGTTTAATCATGTGCCTTTAAGTATCCTGAGACATCATCCATGATAATCGATTCCATTGTCTTCCTAACCACTGATGTCAGACTAACTGGCTTATAATTTCTTTTCTTCTGCCTCTCTCCCTTCTTGAAGAGCTTAGCGACATTTACAAATTTCCAGTCATCCAAAACTATTTCAGAATCTAGTGATTCTTGAATAATTATGACTAATGCCTCCACAATCTCTTCACCCACCTCTTTCAGAACTCTGGGATGCACACCATCTGGCCCAGGTGACTTCAAACTTTTCAGTTTCCCGAGGACCTTCTCTATATTCCCTGTAACTTCACATTCTTCATGACCCCAACCCCTGGAACTTCCACCATACCGCTAGTGTCTTCCACAGAGAAGACTGATGCAAAATACTTATTCAGTTTGTCCACCATTTCCTTGTTCCCCATAGTTCCTCATTGTCCCACATGGTTGGAAGGACATGCAAACTGGCTTCAGCATTACACAATATCAACCATTTACCCATCTGGAATAGCATGGATTAAACCTGAGACAAAAAGGAAATGGGACAGAGGAATCTTCGTGCTTTCTAGAGGGAACAGAATGCTCAGAACTCTAAATGCTGGTTAATATCCAGTGACCCCTATTGTAAAGGTGCTTCAATAAAACAGCAGCCTGACACACAAGCAGACTTCAGAGACAGATTGAGAGGAGAATCAAAATGTATGAATTACCCACATCAAACATAGAAAAGATAGAGATGGTTTCCATGCCCTGCACTATTCAAAAGCTTGAAGATGATTTTGTATTGAATATTGTGGTGAATAATGCAAAAAGTATAAAATTATTTATGAAAGTAGTTTCAGAAGCATATCATACACCTTTAAACAGCTCCTCATAAATCTACAAACACACTTGCCCAGGAAAGTCAGAGGATAAAAGAATGTTTTAATCGATTGTATAAATGGTATCTGAGAACAATGTGCAATTGCCCTGTTACTTAAAAAGCCCTGTTGAATTATGAGAGTCATGGTACACTACTGCACAGAAACACGCCCGTCGGCACACCGAGTCTGTGCTGATCCATTAAGCTTCCTCATACCACCAAACTGCACCAGGGCCATAACCCTCCATACCAATCCCATCACGTACCTGTTCAAACCTCTCTTAAACGTTGAAATTGAAATACAGAAAGACAGACATACTTTATTGATCCTGAGGGAAATTGGGTTTCATTACAGCCGCACCAAGAATAGTGAAGAAATACAGCAATATAAAACCATAAATAATTAAATAATATTAAGTTAATCATGCCCAGTGGAAATAAGTCCAGAACCAGCCTATTGGCACAGGATGTCTGACACTCCGAGGGAGGAGTTGTAAAGTTTGATGGCCACAGGTAGGAATGACTTCCTATGCCGCTCAGTGTTACTTCTCGGTGGAATGAGTCTCTGGCTGCATGTACTCCTGTGCCTAACCAGTACATTATGGAGTGAATGGAAGACATTGTCCAAGATGGCATCCAACTTGGACAGCATCCTCTTTTCAGACACCACCGTCAAAGAGTCCAGTTCCACCCCCACAACAACACTGTCCTTACGAACGAGTTTGTTGATTCTGTTGGTGTCTGCTACCCTCAGCCTGCTGCCTCAGCACACAACAGCAAACATGATAGCACTGGCCACCACAGACTCGTAGAACATCCTCAGCATTGTCTGGCAGATGTTAAAGAACCCACCACATTCACAGGCAACTCATTCCACACTCTCACCACCCACCTGAGTGAAGAAGTTTCCCCTCATATTCCTCTTAAACCATAGAACCATAGAACCATAGAGCACTACAGCACAGTACAGGCCCTTCAGCCCTCCATGTTGTGCCAACCCATATAATCCTTAAAAAAAAAGTACTAAACCCACACTACCCCATAACCCTCCATTTTTCTTTCATCCATGTGCCTGTCCAAGAGGCTCTTAAATACCTCTAATGTTTTAGCCTCCACCACCATCCCTGGCAAGTCATTCTAGGCACTCACAACCCTCTCTGTAAAAAACTTACCCTTGATGTCTCCCCTAAACTTCCCTCCCTTAATTTTGTACATATGCCCTCTGGTGTTTGCTATTGGTGGCCTGGGAAACAGGCCCTGACTATCCACCCTATCTATGCCTCTCATAATCTTGTAGACCTCTATCAAGTCCCCTCTCATTCTGCTATGTTCCAAAGAGAAAAGTCCCAGCTCTGCTAACTTTGCTTCATATGACTTGTTCTCCAAACCAGGTAACATCCTGGTAAATCTCCTCTGCACCCTCTTCATAGCTTCCACATCCTTCCTATAATGAGGTGACCAGAATTGAACACAAACATTTAACCTTTCGCCCTTAACCCACGATCACAAGTTGTAGCCCCAAACAGCCTCAGTGGAAAATGCCTGCTTGCACTTTCTCTATATATACCCCCCATAATTTTGTACACCTCTATCATAACAAATATCCCCTCAATTTTCTACATTCTAAGGAATAAAGTTGTAACCTATTCAATCTTTCCTTATAACTCAGGTCATCCAGTCCCAGGAACATCTTTGTACATATTCTTGGAACACAATACTCCAAATTAAGCCTCACCAACATCTTATAAAACTTCAACATATCATTCCAACCCCTGTAATCAGTACTTTAATTTATGAAGGTCAATGTTCCAAAAGCTTTCTTTATGATCCTCTCTACCTGTTACATCACTTTCAAGTCCCGGTAACATCAACGTAAATTTTATCTGCACTCTTTTAATCTTATTTACATTATAATATTGATTATTTTTAGAAAAACTGGGCACTGAGAGATAGATTTGGATGTGGTTAAAGAGATGAAAGAATCTCTTGAAGAACACATCAGATTTAGCATGTAGAACTGCAACCTCCATGCATATTGCAATAAGTTTGCCAGTTCTGTCTCGAGTCTGCCACAGATTTATCGGCATCAGTAGTCAAAGGAGTATTCCAAATATTTTAGCTCAGGATCAAGAATCATGTTATCTAAGACATGTGAGACACTGACCTAGATGCTGTAAGGTCATTCCCCAAAGAACTTTTCTCCCGAACAGTCTACATCTCACTCCTTTCGGGAACTAGAACACGGCGTAGCAATTTATAAGGGGCATAGCCTGGAGTGCACAATCAACATAGTAGGAACAAGTTTCTCCTAAATCACGAAGAACAAATTACCACAATGTGAGAACTACTACAAATGTGACAGAATTTGCTTTATATAGCATTAATATTACAAGAAACTGCAATGCAAGACAAAAGGACACCAAGAACACAGTTCTGATTGACAGAGTCATTGGCAATGAAGATCAACACAGCTTCTTTAAGAGGAAGTCATAAATGACAAGAATTCCATCACCTACATTTGAGAAAGACATAGAAAGACTATGGGTCAAAATTTCTAAGACTTGGGACAGAGTTAATACTTAGTATTCTAAGATAAACATTTTCCTGAATTACACACCCTTATAGTGGATTGCACTGAGAAACCAACAGTAATAAGAAATGGCTGGTTAACAAGGCTGGAAAGCAATTGGCAAAATTGGTTACTGTCAATATTGCAGCTTTGTCTAGATTCCCACGATTTGTCTGCTGTGAACAGTCAAAGCTTATTGGTCATACTGCAAAGAAGGCACAACAGCATTTTAACAACGCCCAGTTTCTCTCGGGATCAATAAAGTATGTCTGTTTGTCTGTCCATTATATTTCATTAGGAGGCTGGGTTGACTTGGTATGTCATCAAAGACACAGGCAAATTTCTACAAACATTCTGAATGGTTGCTTCACAATCTGGTATGAAGGGGCCACTGCAGAGGATCAGAAAAAGCTCCAGGGAGATATAAGCTCAGCCATCTTCAGCATGGGTACCAGCCTCCCCAGTATCGAAGACATCTTCAAAAGGCACTGCCACAAAAGGGGCCCCCATCACCTAGGACATGCCCTCATCTCAATGGTACCATCAAGGTGGAGGTACAGGATCCCGAAGATACACAATCAGTGTTTCAGGAACCATTTCTTCTCCTCTACCATCTGATTTCTGAATGGATATTGAAACCATGAATACTACCTCAGTATTTTTTAAAATTTTTCTCTCGTTTTGCACTATTTAAATTTAATTTTTAATATATATTCCTTATTGTAATTCATAAGGTTTTTTTTAAAAAAAGATCATGTATTGCAATGTACTCCAGTGGCAAACAACAAAGTTCATGACATAGGCCAGTGATATTATACAGTGTAGTGCTAGAAAGTTTGTGAACCCTGCAGAATTTTCTGCATAGGTATTACCTAAAATTTGATTAGATCTTCACATGACCTAAGAATGGATAAAGAGAACCAAATTAAATAAAAAACCAGAAAAAAAACATTATATTTGTTCATTTATTTATTGAGGAAAACTGATCCAATATGACATGTAACACACACAAATTGCTGGTGGAATGCAGCAGGCCAGGCAGCATCTATAGGGAGAAGCACTGTCGACGTTTCTGTCCGAGACCCTTTGTCAGGACTAACTGAAAGGAAAGATAGTAAGAGATTTGAAAGTAGGAGGGGAAGGGGGAAATGTGAAATGATAGGAGAAGACCGGAGGGGGTGGGATGAAGCTGAGAGCTGGAAAGGAGGAGGGAGGCCCAGGGAGAAAGAAAGGGGGAGGGGAGTACCAGAGGGAGATGGAGAACAGGCAGAGTGATGGGCAGAAAGAGAGAAAAAAAGGAGGGGGAAAATCTAAATATACGAGGGATGAGGTAAGAAGGGGAGAAGGGGCATTAATGGAAGTTAGAGAAGTCAATGTTCACGCCATCAGGTTGGAGGCTACCCAGTTGGTATATAAGGTGTTGTTCCTCCAACCTGAGTGTGGCTTCATCTTGAAAGTAGAGGAGGCCATGGATAGACCTATCAGAATGGGAGTGGGACGTCGAATTAAAATGTGTGGCCACTGGGAGATCCTGTTTTCTCTGGAGGACAGAGCGTAGGTGTTCAGCGAAACGGTCTCCCAGTCTGCATTGGGTCTCACCAATATATAAAAGGCCACACCAGGAGAACCGGACGCAGTATACCACACCAGCCGACTCACAGGTGAAGTGTCACCTCACCTGGAAGGAGTGTCTGGGGCCCTGAATGGTGGTGAGGGAGGAGGTGTAAGGGCAGGTATAGCACTTGTTTTGCTTACAAGAATAAATGCCAGGAGGGAAATCGGTGGGAAAGGTGGAGGGGGACGAATGGACAAGGGAGTCATGTCGGGAGCGATCCCTGTGAAAAGATGTGCTTGATAGTGGGATCCCAGGAGGTGGTGGAAGTTACGGAGAATTATACGTTGGACCTGGAGGCTGGTGGGCTGGTAGGCGAGGACAAGGGGAAACCCTATCCCAAACATCAAGTCAGGTTATTTACAAAGCCTACTCTTCTCAAGGAAGATCTGCTTGGAGGGGAAAAGGGCACTGCACACCAACACTAAAACTTCATTCCAACTGTGAGGCATGGTGGAAGGAGCATCATGGTTTGGGGCTGCTTTGCTGTCTCAGGGCCTGGACAGCTCGCAAATGTTGAGGGGATAATGAATTCAACATTGTATCAAGACATTTTACAGGAGAATGTCAGGGTAGCAGTCCATCACCTGAAGATTAATAGAAGCTGGAAAATGCAACAAGACAAAGATTCAAAATACAAGAGTAAATCAATAACAGAATGGTTTAAAAAGAAGAAAACTTGTGTTTTGGAATGGCTGAGTCAAAGTCCTAACCAGAATCCTATAGAAATGTTGTGGCAGGACCTGAAGCAAGGAGTTTGTGCAAAGAAACATCCCAGAGTTGAAGTAGTTTTGTAAGGAGGAATGCCCAAAAGTTCCTCTAAGCCGATGTGCAGGACTGATCAACAGTTACTGGAAATGTTGGATTGAAGTTATTGCTGTACAAGGGGTTACACCAGTTGCTGAAAGCAAAGGTTCACATACTTCTTTCCAACAAGTATATGTAATATTGGATCATATTTGTCAATAAATAACTGAACAAGTATAATGTTTTTTGTGTTATTTAATTGGGTTTTCTTTATCTAGTTTTAGGACTTACATGAAGATCTGATCACACTGTAGATTATACTTCTGCGGAAAAAGTGGAACTTCTACATGGCTCACAAACTTTGTTGTCACCGCTGTACATGATTATCATTCTGATTCTCAACTAGAAAATAAATATTTCCTGGTAAAAGACAATGAGATTTCTCAGTCAATTCTCCAAAGGGAAGGGTGGGAAAGGCGATTGTTTTGCTGTTGTGTCATTTTGTTTAGTTGTTGTTTTTTGTTGTTGCTATTTATACTGTTCTCCAGAACAAAATAGGCATGATAAGTTGGTGAATGTATCGTGATTGCTAATGCAAAATGACACGTTTCACTGCTTGCTACGATTTCCGTGTGATAAATTAATCTGAAATCTGAAAATCTGAACCTGTATATTGTACTAGAACCAGAAACATAAGACACAAAAGAGGTTGTAAGCTGTAGCAAAAATAACTTGCTCAAAATGGATTGAGTTACATATGTGGGTATTGGTATGGCATCAAACATCTCGGCTAAGAATTCATATTATCCTTGTTATAGATGAACTAACAGTAAAGTCAATGTCAGATGATGGGCCAAAATTTACTTGGCATTTATTTCAGTTTTATGTAATGTAACTTTGTCAAGTATTTATTGATTCTTCCACATTGCACAGCGCTAAACAAGTATCAATTTTAAAGGATGCCTTGAAGAAATAAGTGCTCCAAGATTTCATTATCTTCACCATGACTCATTGACTAAGTATCTGGCATTGCCTTGCATCAGCATCTTTAGCTCTGATTGAATTCAGAACAGTCAAACAGAGGGACAAGCAAACTGGCATCAAGACAATGTTTCAAGGTAAATAATTTCAACAAAGTGAGAAAGGTAGAGTTATGAGCAAGTGTGGGGCACATTATAGGACCACAGCGAAGTAATCAGCATTGAAATATCTGTTTGAGTACAGCCACAACAATAACCTCTCATGCAACATTAGCAAAACCAGAGTAGAATATGAACTACAAAGGGAAGAAGCCAGAAGTCTATGAGATAGCCCTCAGTAGGGAAATTGAGGTAGAGACAGTCAGTAGTTTTAAATACCTTGGTCTAACATATCAAAGGATTTGTGATGGAACCAGCACATAAGTGTCACCACAAAGGAGGCACGACAGTGCCACTACCGCCTTAGAAGTTTGCATAGATTCAGCATAGCACCAAAAACTTTGAAAGACATCTATGGATGCACAGTGGAGAGTATCCATCATGGCCTGATCTGGAAACACCAATGCTCAGGAACAGAAATGGCAACAGAACATGGGTGGATATCACCCAGGCAAAGTCTTCTCACCAGTGAGTACATTTACACAGAGCACTGCAACAAAAAAAACAGCATCTGTCGTCAAGGATGGCCCACCCTCCAGCATCCAGTCCATGCTCTCTTCTCGCTGCTACCGTTGGGCCAGAGGTAGAAAAACCTTATGTCCCACAACACCGGGTTCAGTTATTAAACTGCCACCATCAGGTTTCTGATTTAGCATCAATAACTTCCATCACTACTCTGAACTGATTCTACCATCTACAAATTCATTTTCAAGGACTTTTTACAACTTACATTCTCATGTGCCTCTAAGTAACCTGAGACCTCATCCATGATCATCAATTCCAACATATTCTTAAACACTGAGCTCAGACTAATTGCTTATAATTGTCTTTTTATCTGCCTCTCTCTTTGTTTGCATATTACTATTTTTTGGTCTAACCTTGATTATGTCTAGTAGAAATTTTTGTTTTTCTTCCTTCTGAATGAAAAATAATCTCATGCAGTTTGTGGTAACATGTACACATTTTGATAATGAAATTACTTTGAATTTTGAATAGTTGTAGCCTGATAAGGCATTTAGCTTATAACGAAAATCATAAGACCATCAAGAATGCTGTACCATTTCATCTTGGTTGATTTATCATCCCTCTTAACCCCATTCTTCTGCCTTCTCCTTGTAAACTTTGATGTCCATACTAACCAGGAACCCATTGTGAAAGATATTTGCTTCTATCTCACATTCGCTAAGCTTGCTTTCTAAATAGCATCTGCCATTTGAAAGGTCACTGATAGTTGTAAGTAAACATACAACTATATTGCTTTATTTAACTTCTGATTGTAAATGGATGTCAGTCTTCAGTTCTTAAAATGTAAATGGAAGCAGCTTGAAGTTAAAAAAGCACATTTTATAGAACCACTTTGCAGATAGGCTCTGTATTTTGAAGACACTCCATCTGTAAAGAATCACTGTACTTGCTTTATTACTGCTCAAGAGTAGCATATACAAGGGGTGATTGATAAGTTCATGGCCTGAGGTAGAAGGAGTCAATTTTAGAAAACCTAGCACATTTATTTCTCAACATAGTCCCCTCATACATGTACACACTTAGTCCAGCAGTTGTGAAGAATACGGATCCCTTCTTTGTAGAAGTGGTCCACAGTAGGGGTGATTGATAAGTTTGTGGCCTAAGGTAGAAGGAGATGAGTTATACAGCTCTCATGCACAGGGAGTTCAACTCTTTTCAAGGTTTGAAGTTAATAACGCATCTTTTAGCTTAGGCCACAAACTTATCAATCACCCCATGCTGTGGACCACTTCTGGGATCCGTATGCTCCACGACTGCTGGACTAAATGTGTAAATGTAGGAAAAATGAATGTGCTATGTTTTCTAATATTGACTCCTTCTACCTGAGGCCACACCCTTATCAATCACGCTTCGTAAGACAATGGGTTGTTTAATTTGGGTTGTTTCAAACAGGCAAGCTAACTCTTAAGTTTCTTAGTTCACAGTCGCTTGCAGGTACAGATGGATACTATCATTTAGCATTATCAATAACTGATGTGTTTATAGTTGTAAGAGATTTGTGTGCTCAGAAGATAGATTTGCTGCATTATTGGTAGCTAACTAAGATCTATGATGCCAAAAATGTTTTTACACCATTTATGTCAAAAGAATATCTGAGGAAATATCACATGCTTGTGAAATCACCCAAGTGCCTGAAAAGAATATAAATGTAGAGAGTAGTTCAGACTTGTCAGGAATGGGGTAAGAAACATCAAGAAACATGGAAGTGTAGTTGTACCGTGGAGAGTATTCTGACAGGCTGTATCACTGTCTGATATGGAGGGGCTACTGCACAGGACTGAAAGAAGCTGCAGAAGGTTGTAAATTTAGTCAGCTCCATCGTGGGCACTAGTCTACAAAGTACCCAGGGCATCTTTAGGGAGCGGTGTCTCAGAAAGGCAGCGTCCATTATTAAAAACCTCCAGCACCCAGGACATGCCCTTTTCTCACTGTTACCATTCAGGTAGAAGCCAGAAGGCACACACTCAGCAATTCAGGAACAGCTTCCTCCCTCTGCCATTCGATTCCTGAATGGACTTTGAAGCTTTGGACACTACCTCATTTTTTTAATATAGAGTATTTCTGTTTTTGCACAATTTTTAATAATCTATTCAATATACATAATTGATTTACTTGTTTATTTATTATTATGTTTTATTTTATTTATTTTTTTCTCTCTCTGCTAGATTATGTACTGCATTGAACTGTTGCTGCTAAGTTAACAAATTTTGTGTTACATGCCGGTGATAATAAACCTGATTCTGATTCTGAATTAAAATCCATACCTCCAGCTTCAGATTCTGCAATGGACAACTTAGACAATAAGAACATAAGACATAGGAGCAGAATTAGGCCACACAGCCCATTGAGCTTGCACCACTATTCCATCATGGCTGATCCTAGATCCCACTCAATCCCATATACCTGCCGTCTCACCATATCCTTTGATGCCCCGAATGATCAGGAAAAATCAACTTTGGCATTAAATACCCATGGACTTGTCCTCCACTGCAGTCTATGGCAGAGCATTCCACACATTCACTACTCACTGGCTAAAAAATTCCTCCTTACCTCCATTCTAAAAGGTCACCACTCAATTTTGAGGCAGTGACCTCCAGTTCTGGATATTCCACCGCAGGAAACATCCTCTCCATCGAGTCATTTCAACATTTGGTAGGTTTCAATAAGATCCCCCTCATTCTTCTAAATTCTAGTGGGAACAGGCCCAAAGTGCTTAATGCGCTTCCCATGTTAACTCCTTCCTTCCTGGAATCATCCTCAGAAACCTGCTCTGGACTCTCTCCAATGACAACACATCCTTTCTGAAAAATGGGGCCCAAAGCTGTTGACAATACTCTAAATGCAGCCTGACTAGTGCCTTTCAAAGGCTCAGCATTATCTCTTTGCTTCTATATTCTATTTCCCTTGAAATAAATGCCAACATTGCATTTGCTTTCTTTACCACAGACTCAACCTGTAAATTAACCTTCTGAGAGTCTTACACGAGGGCACCAAGTCCCTTCTGCACCTCTGATGCTTGAACCTTCTCCCCATTGATAATAGTCTGCACTATTGTCCCTTTTACCAAAATGCATTATCCTACATTTCCTAACACTATAATCCATCTGCCACCTTTTTATATTATTGACTGGTCTGTCCTCATGTTTCATCTTTTCCCTTCTTGTAGCTTTTTTTTAACTCAATCATGCAACTTCCCACTCATTTTGCTACATTATTTGCCTTTTCCTTGGCTTTTATGCAATCCTTTCACTTCCTTTATCAGCCACAGTTGCCTACTCCCTGTTTGTTTGCATTGTGGCATGTCTTTTTAGGTTATAAGAATTGTACCTATGTTTTGGAAATCCTTAATGCTTTTATGTTTTGCGCTTAATGCTTTTGAAATGGTTTGCAATTGGGAAATGTTTAAGACAAAAACCTTCTGGGAGTTTTAAACATGTTTTAAGTGTTGTGTGGATTTACATATTTATCACTGAAAATAAATGCACTGTGTTTAAAACTATTTTGTTAGCTGGAAGTATCTTCTCCGTCACAGGGAGGAGGGATCCATTGGGTCGAATAGTGGGTATGGGCAGCTAAACCTTTTGTGGGGAGTAAACAGTGAAGTGAACTAGTCTTTGAAGATTGGGTAGTTACAATATAATCTCCCTTTAGTGGGAGTACTCATGGCTGTTTACTTTGGATTGGCTTAAAGTCCTCCTTTGAGTTTAGAACTTTTCGGTCAGCAAACCCAATATAATCACGTTGTAATTACACCCAATGACTTGGCCTCCTCAGCTATCTGTGTTTATGAATTCCACAGATTCACCACCTTTTGGCTAAAGAAATTCCTCTTCGTCTTTGTTCTAAAGGGACTCTCTTGTTCCTAAAGATGTTCATCCTCAGGGAGATTAGATGGATCATAGCAAGTGATACACGATCAATGTTGTGTATTTGAGGCAATTGTGCATCTGCTGCTTTCTAGTACACATCTGCTGCCTGGTTTAGAGGGCGTGAGCTATCACAAGAGGCTGGATAACCTTGGGCTGTTTTCTCTGAAGCATTGGAGGTTGAGGAGAGATCTGATAGAGCTTTACAAGATTATGAGTGGCATAGATAGAGTGGACAGAGTGTATCTGTTTGCCAGTGTTGATATGTCTAGTACCAGAGGGCATGCATTGAAGGTGAGAGGGAGTAAGTTCAAGGGGGAGGTGAGGAGTAAGATTTTACTCAAGTGTTGATAGATGCCTGGAATCTACTGCCTGGTATGGTGGTAGAGGCAAATACATTAGAGGCTTTTAAGAGATGTTTGGATAGGCAAATGGATGTAATGCATATGGAGTGATACAGACATTGTGTCGGTAGGAGAGATTAGTGTTTGTGTGTTTTTGATTTGCTTTTTAGCTAGTTGGACACAACATTGTGGGCCATATGCCCTTTTCCTGTGCTGTACTCTTCTATGCACTATGTTCCAATAGTAACTATAACAGGATCAGTGAAAGATTATTTAAATTAATCATAGTGATTGATCATCATTTAAATTGTCAGTTTAAAAAATTGGATACGTATATGGACAGGAAAGGAATGGAGGGTTATGGGCTGAGTGCAGGTAGGTGGGACTAGGTGAGAGTAAGCATTCGGCATGGACTAGTAGGGCTGAAATGGCCTGTTTCTGTGCTGTAATTGTTATATATGTTATATCAGCCAGAATGCAGAAGACAACAGACCGAACAAATGCAAATATTAATAAATAGCAATAAATAATGAGAACATGAGATAATGAGATAAGGAGTCCTTACAGTGAGATCATTGGCTGTTCTGATCTCCCTTGTACCACCTCAGTGATGGGGCAAGTGAATGTATTTATCCCCTTTTATTCAAGATGAGGAGTGGTGATGTTGTGTGGGTTGGTCATCCTATTCAAGTTACCCGTGCAACATCCCAGAATATACAAATCCAACTGTCACTGGACATGAAATGTATCTTGGACTATCATAGTGCACTTCTATGTAGCAGCTTCACGTTCATGCCACATAGCAATGGAAAGGAACAGAAACAGTATCATCAGCAGCGAAGACTTGATGTTCAACAGTGCTGACAGGCTAAAGCCATTAGCAGGGATGATGTTAGCTAAAAAGATCTGCCATCAAGATTTAGTGAAAAAGAGATGCTATCTGAGAAAGCAGCACAGAAGTAGCGTACTGATATATGAGTATTATTTTGAAATGTACAATACACAGTTTTCTTAGCTTACAACGGAATGACACATTCCAATAATTAGCTGGCTCACCAAAGAAGAATGTTTCTTTGATTTTCTAGCCTTTGAAAATAACCACAACATACTGACAATATTTATACTGTAAAATAACTTCTAACGCAGATAATACATGCAACAGCATCCTGGCTAATCAAGGTCAATTGCTTAAGTACTGCAGACATAAATTAATTGAGATATTGCCAGAATTTCTAAATGCATGCAGGATGCAAGGTTAAACTGAGCAGTCCTGTTTCAAAAATAAGTGTCCAATCTCAGAATCTGCATATGAAGCATAATTGAAAAAAGATAAATAACTTTTTTTTTACAGTCCCACTTCAGGTCATGAATGCCCAACATATGCATACTGAATCATTGTGACTACTATAAACATTAAATTCAAACAAGAACGGGTTTTGAACAAAAAAAACTGTTTACATGTCAGATATCATTGTCTGGAAAGAACATAGGCTGCCATCTTCACCACAGGAGGCCACTTAAGAGAGTTGCTTTGGAAATTGACAAGCAGTCCTTTCAGTTTATACTTGTGCAAGAATAGTCTATTAAATAATGTAACATTTACTGATACTTCAAGCCCATAGAAACCAGTCATCAAAACCAGCAGGACTCCCTGATCCTGTACGATAGCTAGGCTAGGGAAGCCAAATAAATATTCATTTTAATTAGCACTCTTCAACACAATTCATCACAATACTGTGCTATGATTTCAGTCTTGAGTGATTCAGAGCATTTTTCATCATATGGACAAAATTTGCTAACAGACATCTGCAAAATTGGATTCTGTTTGAAACCCGTGAACAGCCTGTATATAACATCTTTGGCTATTAAACTGTTCCAAAGTTCTTGGCAAGACTACAAACAAGCAAATATTAATATTGAACCCAAGTAGCAAGTTACCAAAAGAATGAGTTAGACCATAAGACCAACAGACATAGGAGTAGAATTAGGCCATTCAGCCCATTGAGTCTGCTCTGCCCTGCCATCATGGCTGATTCCAGCTCCCACTGAACCCCATACACTTTCTTTCTCACCATATCCTTTGATGCCATGACCGATCAGGAAACAATCAGCTTATACATTAAATAGACCCACGGACTTGGTCTCCACCACATTCTGTGGCTGAGCATACTACAGGTTCACTATTCTCTGGCTAAAGAAAATCCTCCTTGCCTTTGTTCTCAAAGGGCACTCCTCAATTTTGAAGCTGTGCCCTCTAGTTCTGAGTAACCCCACCATAGGAAACATCCTCTCCATATCCACCTCATCTAGTTCTTTCAACATTCGGTAGGAATCAACGAGATCCCCACACATTTATTTTAAATTCCAGTGAGTACAGGCCCAAAGCTGGCAAATGCTTCTCATATGTTAACCCCTTCATTCCCAGAATCATCCCTGTGAACTTCCTCTGGGATTTCTCCAATAACAACACATCCGTTCTGAGATATGGGGCCCAAAACTTTTGATGATACTCCAAGTGCAGCCTGACTAGTTTCTAATGAAGTCTCAGCATTATCTCCTTGCTTTTATATTCATTTCCCTTTGAAATAAATGCTAATATTGCATTTGCCTTCTTTACCACAAACTCAACCAATAAATTAAATTTCTGGAAGTCTTACTCAAGGACTCCTAAGACCCTCTGCATCTCTGATATTTGAATTTTCTCCCTATTTAGACAATAGTCTGCACCAATAATTCCTTTCACTAAAATGCATTATCATACATTTCCCAACACTGTATTCTATCTGCCACTTTTTTGCCCATTCTTTCAATTTGTCTAAGTCCATCTGCAATCGCTTTGCTTCCCCAGCACTACCTACCCCTCCACCTATCTTCGTATCATCCGCAAACTTTGCCACAAAGTCATAATTCCCATTATCCAAATCATTGACAAACAATGTGAAAATCAGTGGTCCCAATACTGACCCCGAGGAACACCACTAGTCACGGTCAGCCAACCAGAAAAGGCTCCGCTTATTCTCCCTCGCTGCCTCCTGCCTGTTAGCCATTCCTGTATTCATGCCAGTATCTTTCCTGTAATGCCATAGGATTTTATCTTGTTTAGCAGCCTCATATTTGGCACCTTATCAATGCCTCCTGAAAATCCAAGTAAGTGACATCCACTGCCTCTCCTTTGTCCACCCTGCTTGTTATTTCCTCGAAGAACACTAACAGATTTGTCAAGCAATTTTTCTCTTTACAGAAACTATGCTGACTTTGACTTATTTTACCATTAGTCTCCAAGTACCCTGAAACATCCTTAAGCAATTACTCAAAGACAAAACCTGCAGAGGGGTGAGGACCAGGACACCTGGCAACAGAGTCACCACGATGAAAATCAGGATTTCTCAGGAAGTCAGAATTGGTGGATCAGCATGATATTGGTGTTGTACTGAAAAGATTATTTTCTATGGAAATGAGTGGTAGGTAGAGAAGGTCATCTAATTTTGAAGAAAAGGAGGAGAATTTTAAACCAATTGTATTTCTATGAGTTAATGATTAGAAGGACAGATGAAAATGTGCAAACAGATTGAGATTGAATGATTGTAGTGTGTGATTGATTGTGAAATGAGTGGGTGGCAGCCAAAAGGTCATTGAGACAGTCAATATTGAAGTGTTGCAATTAGATTAGTTCAGTCTTACGTAATAGCCAGGAGACTGGATGGAGTCAATAGTAGGAATGAACAATAGCAGCTTTGGTTTCTCCAATATAGAACTGGAGGAATATTCTGGTCATCCAAGACTGGATTGTCAGTAAATCCACAAACAAAGCAACAAGAAGGTTCAACAAACTAGCATAAAGCATAAGGAAGAAAATGTTTGCAATTCAGGATCAGAATCAGAATTATTATTACCGACATGTGAGGAGAAATTTGTTCACTTAGCAGCAGCGGTTCAAATTAAAACATTTTGGGTGTGATATTTAATTTGATGTTGTATTTTAACACCTACTTACATCGTTCATTCATTATGTATTGTGTTGTATGACCTAACTGATCATGGTCTTTCCATGAATATGATTATTCTCGGCAAATTTTTCTACAGAAGTGTTTTGCCATTGCCTTCTTCTGGGCAGTGTCTTTGCAAGACGGATGACCCCAAACATTATTAATACTCTTCAGAGATTGCCTGACATCAGTGGTCACGTACAATCAGAATCAGAATCAGGTTTATTATTACTGGCAGGTGACGTGAAATTTGTTAACTTCACAGCAGCAGTTCAATGCAATACATAATATAGCAGATAAAATTAATAATAAAAATAATAATAATAATAAACAGACAAGTAAATCAATTATAGATTAAAAACACGCAAAAACAGAAACACTGTATATTAGAAAAAAGTTTGGTAGTGTTCAAGGATTCAATGTCCATTTAGGAATCAAATAGGAGAGAGGAGGAAGCTGATCCTGAATCACTGAGTGTCAGCCTTAAGGCTTCTGTACCTCCTACCTGATGGTAACAGTGAGAAAAGGGCATGCCCTGGGTGCTGAAGGTCCATAATGATGGACGCTGCCTTTCTGAAACACCGCTCCCTGAAGGTGTCCTGGGTACTTTGTAGGCTAGTACCCAAGATGGAGCTGACTAAATAGACAACCCTCTGCAGCTTCTTTCAGTCCTGTGCAGTAGCCCCTCTATGCCAGACAGTGAAGCAGCCTGTCAGAATGCTCTCCACAGTACAAGTGTAGAAGTTTTTGAGTGCATTTGTTGACATGCCAAATCTCTTCAAACTCCTAATGAAGTATAGCCACTGTCTTGCCTTCTTTATAACTACATGGATATGTTGGGATCAGATTCGATCCTCAGAGATCTAGACAGCCAGAACTTGAAACTGCTCACTCTCTCCACTTCTGATTCCTCTATGAGGATTGGTATGTATTCCTTCGTCTTACCCGTCCACAATCAACTCTTTCGTCTTACTGACATTGAGTGTCAGGTTGTTGCTGCGGCACCATTCCGCTAGTTGGCATAGCTCACTCCTGCACACCTTCTCGTCACCACCTGAGATTCTATTAACAATGGTTGTATCGTCAGCAAATTTATAGATGATATTTGAGCTAAGCCCAGCCATGCAGTCATGTGTATATAGAGAGTAATGCAGTGGGCTAAGCACACGTCCCTGAGTTGCGGCGGTGTTGATTGTCAGCAAGGAGTATATGTTATCACCAATTCGTACAGATTGTGGTCTTCTGGTTAGGAAGCCAAGGATCCGATTGCAGAGAGAGGTTCTGCATCTTCACAATCAGGATTGTGGGAATGATGGTATTGAATGCTGCGCTACAGTCGATGAACAGCATCCTGATGTAGGTGTTTGTGTTGTCCAGGTGGTCTAAAGCCATGTGAAGAGCCATTAAGATTGTGTCTGCCATTGACCTATTGTGGTGATAGGCAAATTGCAATGGGTCCAGGTCTTTGCCAAGGCAGGAGTTCAGTCTAGTCATAACCAACCTCTCAAAGTATTTCATCACTGTAGAGTGCAACTGGCCAATAGTCATTAAGGCAGTTCACGTTACTCTTCTTAGGCACTAGTATAATTGTTGCCTTTTTGAAGCAAGTGGGAACTTCTGCTCATAGCAGTGAGAGGATGAAAATGTCTTTGAATACTCCCACTAGTTGGTTGGCACAGGTTTTCAGAGCCTTACCAGGTACTCCATCAGGACCTTCAGACTTGCGAGGGTTCACTCTCTTTAAAGACAGTCTAACATCGGCCTCTGAGATGGAGATCACAAGGTCATCAGGTGCAGCAGGGATCTTCACAGCTGTAGTTGTGTTCTCCCTTTCAAAGCAGCATAGAAGGCATTGAGTTCATCCGGAAGTGAAGCATCGCTGCCATTCATGCAATTGGGTTTCGCTTTGTAGGAAGTAATGTCTTGCAGACCCTGCCGGAGTTGCTGTGCATCTGATGTCGCCTCCAACCTCATTTGAAATAGTCTCTTTGCTCTGAAATAGCCCTCCACAAATCATACCTGGCTTTCTGGTACAGGCCTGGGTCGCCAGACTTGAATGCCACAGATCTAGCCTTCAGTAGATGACTTACCTCCTGGTTCATCCACGCCTTTTGGTTTGGGAATGTACAGTAAGTCTTTGTAGGCACACACTCATCAACACAGGTTTTAGTGATGTCGGTAACAATTGCAGCATTCTCATCTAGGTTGAAAGATGAGTCCCTGAATACAGTCCAGTTCACCGCTTCAAAACAGTCCTGTAGGCGCTTCTATGCTTCCCTTGTCCAAACCTTCTTGGTCCTCTTTGCTGGTGCAGTCTTCAGTCTCTACCTATACTCAGGGAGTAGAAGTACAGCTAGGTGATCAGACTTCCTGAAGTGAGAGTGTGGAATAGCACGGTAAGCATTCTTAATGGTGGTGTAACTGTGCTCCTGTGTGTTATTTCCTCTAGTATTGCAAGTGATATGTTGATGGTAATTGCTGAGTGATTTTTTCAGAATGGCCTGGTTAAAATCCCCCAAAATGATGGTGAAGGCATTAGGGTGTGATGTTTCGTGCATGTTGATCCCATTGCTCAGATCATCTAAAGCCTGCTTGACATTGGCCTGAGGTGGAATGTAAACTGCTACCAAAATGACCCCAGAGAACTCCCGTGGTAGGTAAAAAGGACGGCACTTTACTGCTAGATACTGCAGGTCTAGTGAGCAGAATTGGGACAGCACTGATATATTTGTGAACAAAGAAGAAAGAGTTGATCGTGAGGCATACTCCTCCATCTCTGCTTCTGAGAGACTCTATCGATCTATCCTGATGGTGTATAGTAGACTTGTCGATCTGAATCGCTGCATCCAGTATTTCAAAAGTTACAAAAGGAAAAGAGATAGATGCACAATCTCTTTTGCCAAACATTCTGGCACCAACATAGCATGCCCACAGTTCTGAGCAGAACACAGGCTGCAGTAGCAACAAAATAACAAACACAGACAAGAAAACAAGGCTCTTTTACACACACACACACACACACACACACACACACACACACTCACACACACACACACACACACACTCACACACACACACACACACACACATCCTTAGATATATTGGTTGTTAACACAAATAATACATTTCCTGTTTATGTGCAAATGTCTTTGTCACATGTATATAGCTAGAGTGCCTAAGATTTTTGCACAGTATTGTATTCGTCAATATAGAATAGAGAGTGGATTTGTAAATCTGGCGTGGGTGCAGACACACGCAGCCCTGAGAAATCAGACAAGGCCATTTGATTCTAAACAATTGGTCTAAGTCTCTCTTGTGCTTCCCATTTGCTCCCTTCTCCCTTCCACTTTCCCCAATCATGATTCATCTCTTTCTGCCCTCTTCCCACTCATAGTCCTCAATAGAGACCCATATTTGAATCAGGTTTATCATCACTCCCATGTGTCATGAAATTTGTTGTTTTTTTTTGCGACAGCAATACAGTGGAATACGTAATGTTACTACCACACTGTGCAGAAGTCTTAGGCACCTTAGATATATATGTGAATCATAGAGAAATAGGGCAATGGAAGAGTACAACACAGAACCAGTCCTTCAGCTTATCTAGGGCCAAACCATTTAAGTTGTCTACTGCCATTGACTTGCACTGAAACCATAGCCTTTCATAAGCCTATCCATATACTTATCCAAATTTCTCTTAAACATTGAAATCAAGTTTGCATGTACCACTTGTGCTAGCAGCTCAATCTACACTCTCAAGATAGTCTGAGTGAAGTTTCCCATCGTATTCCCCTTAAACCTTTCTCCTTTCACCCTTAACCCATGACCTCTGGTTGTTGCCCCACTCAATTTCAGTGGAAAAAGCATGCTTGCTTGCATTTACCCTATCTGTACCTCTCATAATTTTGCATACCTCTATCAAATCTTCTCTGAATCTTCTATGTCCAAGGAAAAGTCCCAACCTATTCAATCTTTGGAAGTTTGTGGAGAAGAAGTCATTAGTGCGCAGTTGTGGATGTTGTCTCCTCAGAAAGCCAGCTTATATACTCCTCCAGTGTCCAAATAGATATTGGTTAGATGTCGTGGTCCACTTGGCTAGTTTGAACCAGTTCAGCAGGTGAAGGTTCTGAATGGATAGATTCAAGGGAGGGCTATTGGAAGTGTTTGCTTCGCTGTCTAGATCCTGAGATTACTGGCAATTTGTTGGATTTTGACGTCCTCGTTTTTCTTTTCTCCGTAAGGGTTCACATACCATGTCAATGTATTTGTTGATAGATTGCTCTGTAGGGAACCACGCTTCGAGAAATTCTTATTCTTCCCTTGTTCTTGCTTGAATCAACACTCTGGTTTTCATCCAGTTGAAATGGTGTCCTATTGAATCTTTCCTTGTAATTCAAGCCTTGCAGACTCGGTAGCACCTTGCAAATTTTCTCTGTACTCTTTCAGTTTACATCTTTCCTGTGCCTAAGACCTTTGCACAGTACTTTACATATGACAAATAAGTTTGAATCTGAAGTAGGAGAACAATGACAAATTCTTGGGAACTCTAGACATAATTGCTTGGGAGGAGGAAAAGAAGCTGTATAGTTTAGATATAGAATCAAAACATTCATCACATGTCATTTGGGCAGAATTTGTAGATGAAATTGACCGATATAGTAATATATAGACCACTACTGACAAACTATTACGATTTGCTTCACTTCAGTAATAAATAAGGTTACACATCAAAGACTGCAATACCATCTATTTTGAGTGTATTTCATGATTTTATAGCAGCATCCAATTTTTTAGTTCCTCTGTTCAAGGACATGCACCAACACTTAATGGTCGGTTCCACAAGTTCATGGTTCTGCCTCAAAAGTATGTGCATCAAATGATTTTTTTGTAAATTCAGGAATAAAGACAACAGAGAACATCTTTGGTATTATTCACCTACAGAATCAAATAGTTTTAGTCTGAAGAACTGCTACTGCATCATCAATTCGTAAAAATCTATACCGACGTTTAATTTTGAAGAGAAACTGTCTACTGACTGCAATGCATTTGAATAAGTACAAGACCAGTAACCTCTCTTTTGCTAGTGTTTTACTTGTGCTCATCTGCTGGTGGATTTGTTAGATGATCTAAATCCATTATCCAAAGAAGATTTCCAAAAACTATCAGCTGTAAATCTTATGTTTAATCATCTATAATATAAAACTGAAATGGCTTTGATTTAAAAGCACCTGAGCTGCTCTTCTCCTGACTCCATCCAGTGTCTCAAGAAGACTCAACATGTCAGAGGATTGTCGGATGCTGTTAGTAAACCTGTATTTACTTCTAGAAACAAATCACTTATGGAAATAACCATTGATTGGAATGAAATTAGAAATTACAAATGGGAATTAGGTGATGGAAAGCTGTGACTAACAACGTAATTGGCTTGGAATGTGTAATGTGTATAATAGTGCGGCTTTCAGTGACCTGTATCATATCAGGATGAAACCTGACAGTGATTTTCAGGTTCATGCATAGGACGCAGAACAGTATAATTTCTTCAGCCCATGATTGTGGCTGATAGGGAAAATGATTCAGCCATGATGAAATGGCAAAGCAGACCTGATGGGTCAAATGGTCTAATTCTGCCCCTATATCTTATGGTTTTATGGACCCTTTAACTCTAACTGTTCCCTCCCATTTAGCTCTCCATTTTTCCTTCATCCATGCGCCTACTTTCAATGTATGTTTAGCGTCCCCAATGTATCTGCCATATATGTGGAATGAAATTCAGAAATTCATCTTCTGTCAGCCACTGCTTTGTCCTTCATAGGATGCAATGCTGCTGACTTGTCTTGTGTAGTCATACAGTCTGAAGTTATACAAAATATAAGCAGGACCTTCAGCTCAACCCATCCATGCTAACCAAAATGTCCATGTGAGCTAGGCCCATTTTCCTGCATTTGGCAGATGCACCTCTAGACAGTTTCCATCCAAGTGCATGTCCAAAAGCCTTCATTACATTGTAATTATAGATGCCTCTACAGCATCCTCTGGCTACTCATTCCATATACTGTGTGAAAAATCTGCCCCCTATGTCCCTTTTAAATCTTTTCCCCTCTCTTTGTAAATCTGTCTTGAAGATGGGTCTTGGCCTGAAATCTCAACTGTTTATTCATTCCACAGGTGCTGCCTGATCTGCTGAGTTCCTCCAGTATTTTATATGTGTTACTCTGGAGTTCCTGCATCTGTAAATTTCTTCTGTTTGTGATTTGCCATGGATCTCTAGTTTTGAACTCCCCTTTTCTGGACAAAAGACAGCAACCACACACTTTGTCTGTACCACTCATGATTTTAATCAGTGAACTGATGGGCAACCAGAATTAGATTTTACTGATACTTGGTGTGTTATAATTTTAAAAGTCCCTAATCCCTTAATAAAAATTATTTTGTGGATGTAATTTTGTAAATGTTATGCATTCAGATAAAAGTATAATCCATGTTTTGAAAATAAGTAAATATAGAGCACTTAAGTTTTTTTTTAAAGTTTATGATGTTTTTTGCATGGTGGGGTGGAAATACGTCTCTACCAAAGGATGTGTAAAGTGCTCCTTCCGTTTGCTAGCCTGCAGGTCACCCTTGGGCAAAGTGTAGCACCTGCTTAGCTACCCTTCCCCCCATGCCATCAAGGTCATGTGAAGTCATGGGAGTAGCTGGTGGTTGGTTGTATGAGCAACTGGTGCATATCGGAAGTCCTGGTTATGTGACCTCTCTGAAGAGTATTGATAATGATTGATAAGACCTCTGTGAATCTCTGAAGAGTATTGATAATGGCTGGGGTCATCCGCCTTGTAAAGACACTGCCCAGAAGAAGGCAATGGCAAACCAACTCTGTAGAAAGCTTTTTCAAGAACAATCATGGTCATGGAAAGGTCATGATCACCCATGGCACATAATGAATGAATGAAAGTGCTTTAGCTTCTCACTTAATCTTAAGCATAGGTCCTAAATTTTATTCTCTTGTTTTTAAAACATTTCCAAATGTGTTGACCATTACTTCCTTTTGTCAAACAATTCTTCCTTGTTTGCTCAATGCAACCAAATTTACAGTATCAACATTAACAAAGATGAAGATCATATTAGAAAGTGATTGAATCTTTGTGGTAACATTCTTTTAAATACTGGATAATCCATGCAAACATGCTTACATATTACTTATAATAATAAACTCAAATTACATTCTTCATGTTAAGTCATTTAAATTGATAGTTGAAATTACATGAGCCACTGGGTGATTGATTTTAATCCACAACTTATCTCAAAATAATTGAAGTTGAATACCACACTCCTTGTTCCAAAAAAGAATGTGCAGTGGATTTACTTTCAGTATTACTTGATATTACTTCGTATAATAGAGCTACAAACTTCAAAATGAGATTGAAATGACTTGCAAAATTCATCTGACAGTGAGACATGGACTCAGCAAGTGCTGAAACACTGCAGAAGCAAACATTGGACAGATTTGCCACATTCACCACAGAATTATCCTTGAGCTTTGGGGACGAGTGTCAGGTGCAGGCAGAATCTGAAAATGATGCACAAGAATCACCTAAATTGCAAACAATCACTTGGACTTGAATAGGGAACAAAATAAGAGTTAAATCAGAAACCTGTGTTAAGATATTCGACTACTCTGAAAGTGTTCCTCAGAAAAAGCAAAGCAAAGGGGTCCTAAGCCAATTCGTTGGAACTTCTACCTGAAAATTATGAACTCACTCAAAAATCTGCCATGATTAATCAGTGCCAGTTACACTGTAGTTTTAAACATTTGCCACTTCAGGATACCATGGGACCAGCTGAATCTCATCACCATCATCATTATGTGCCATGTCAAATGACATGGGCGATCCTGGTCTTTGAATGGCAAAACATTTATGTAGAAAAATTTCCAAGAATGATCATGGTCTTTGAACATTATTATTATTGGAAATTTTTCTACATAAATGGCTTGCCATTGCCTTCTTCTGGGCAGTGTATTTACAAGATGGATGACCCCAGTTATTATCAATACGCTACAGAGACTTTCTGCCTAGCGTCAGTGGTTGCATGACCAGGACTTGATATACACCAGCTGTTCATATGACCATCCACCACCTAATCCCATGGCTTCATGTGATTCTGATCTGGGGTGGGGCAGTGATGCTAAGCAGGTGCTACACTTTGCTCAAGAGTGACTTGCAGGTTAGCAGAGGGAAGGAGTGCCTTTCACCTCCTTTGGTATAGTGGTATTTCAATGAATGTACCGGGCACTAATGAAAGTTACAGTAAAAACAAACAACACTGGAAGAAGTTAGTAGACCAGGCAGCTCCCGTTAAAACAGAACTAGCATATAAGTGTTTGATCAATGTCTGATGAAAAATTGATGCCTGGAAAAACATCCATGTTTCTCTTTATAGCTGAAGTCTCATAGGCTGCATAGTTCTTTCTTGCATAGTTTTGTATGATTTATATCTTCCATGTGAATGCTGCTCATTTGAAGCACTGTGCTTGTGATGCTGCTGCAGGTAAGTTTTCATCTCACCTGTGCACACATGTACTTGTCAATAAATTCAAGTTTAATTGCCATTCAACCTTACGCATGTCTGCAGCTAAACAAAACAGTGTTCCTCCAGGGCCAAGGTGCATACTACATATGTAATGAAAGCACATAGAGTCACAAAAATAATATTAGCACAACTCCCTGAGTGCCATGGCCTGAAAATGGTGCATGGAATATTGTCCTGCAGCCATGTTTCTGCAAGAACAAGTGCATAGCAGTTCCTCAACTCACCCTAGATCCAACATGTCTTCCAAGGGAGCGAACACTGGAGAACAGCACTGATGGGAGAACCGGCTTTTAGTGGCCAGACCCCAACTCAGCATAGATTCCAATGTGCACACCGTGCCTCTGTTCTCTCCTACACTGACTCCGGTACCTCCTCACCTGGGTGGTTGTAACAGGCAATGCCATGGCATGAGAGCCTAGTCCGTGCAGCAACCAAAGCCACAGAGCTTTCCAATGAGCCAATGAACCTGTCTTGCAGTACTTTATATTACCTATGTCAAAAACGGTCTTATGATTGCAAGATAAATGTTAAGACACACACTTGTACCATTTATTGGACTGAGAGAGCCTGTTGCGACCAAGCACACCTGCATCTTATCAAAGTCATAAACTTGACTTTGACTTCTTTTAATCTCTCAACCATTCTCCTCTGTAGAAGTTACTTGAAAACAAATTAAAACTGCTCAGAGACTAAACAGGGGGCGTGGGGGGATAGGGTTGACACTGTGTGACATGTTATCCACAATAACCAAGCTGAAGTTGAAAAAAGCACATTTGATCCTTTATTAGTAAACCAGCAAAAATGTGCAATCTTGAAATGATTAAAAAAACTAATGAAACTAAAACTAGCTATATGCTAAAATAAGTGGTCTTAGTGTATTAAACATACTTAACCAAGTATTCTTAAAAGTATTGAAGAACATTTAAGCGGTCAACAAAAACATCATCCCCAGCCCAATCTATGGCTCTACCCAAGCTAAACTGAATTAAATCTAAAGCATGAATATGTAATAAACTCTGATCTTCTACCACTCTCCAAACCACCTGACAAGCTACCCATAATAAACAGTCAACACAGAATACAACACAGGCAGAAAATTGATACGTGGCTCCTACATTCTCCATGAAATGAGTGAAGACACTGTTCCTGTGCTAGCTCCAACCTGTCCTTACCCTAGAAGTTTCTCCATGGTAACAAGGACAAAATTTGTTGGTGGCTGTTCAACCTGTTGTCAATGAAAAATCTCCAGAATAGGGGGAGAGGAGTTACCATCTCACCCAGTGGGGGGTGTGATAAAGAGGCAATCGGATCTGAATGATCTATCGAAATATAAAGATTAGCTTTATTTGTCGCGTGTGCATCTAACCACACAGTGAAACGCGTTTGCGTGAACATCTAAACCTCCAGTGAAATGCATTGTTTTGCATCAGATCAAATTAGCCAAGGTTGCACTGAGCATCTCGCCAGTGTCGCCATGCTGGCGGCATTAACATAGCACGCTCACAACTCACTAACCCTAACCACAGCATTTTTGAAATGTGTGAGGAAACCGATGCACCCAGAGGAGACCCATAATGTCACAGGGAGAATGTGTAAACTGCTTACAGGCAGTGATGGGAATTGAACTCCAGTCTTACAGCGGGCAGCCATAATGTGATTGCAACAACTGCTGCACAACCATGCCGCTGACTGCCAATGCTCATCATGCCAGGCAAGACACAACTGTAAATGCCACAACATAAAGCTCATTTTGGCTTGTCCAACACAAGCCCTTCACAGGCAGCCTTGTCGTCAGCCAAGTGAAAGGCTCATTCATTACCAATTTATTTGATCAGATTCTTAGCATAGCAGGGCAGAGCTATGGGGAGGGCAAAGTAGCCCTGGAACATTGGGTGCCCATTTCCCTCCACAGATTCTGCCTGAACCATCCAGTCCCTCCAGCACCTTGTAAGGCTTTCGATGAAAAAAAAACATCTTTTTCTCCAGTTCACGTTTTCAATTTCTGCTAACATGTTGCATGTTTCTGATATAGTATAACCTATATTAAATCACACAGGCTCTATGACAATACATAGGAAATGCTGGAGGAACACAGCAGGCCAGGCAGCATCGATGGAAAAGAGTAAACAGTTGATGTTTTGGGCGGATACCCTTCATCTGGACTGGAAAGGAAGGGGTAAGGAGTCAGAATAAGAAGGTGGTGGGAGGTGAGGAAGAAGTACAAGATGGCAGGTAATAGGTGAATCTGGGAGGGGGAAGAGGGTGAACGGATAAAAGGCTGGAAAAGGGGAATATGATAAAGGAGAGTACTGAAGACTATGGAAGAAAGGGAAGGGGGAGGAGCACAGAGGGAGGTGATGGTCAGGTAAGGTGATAAGGTGAGAGAAGGAAACAGGAAAGGGAATGATGGGGGTGGGGGCAATTACTGGAAGTTCAAGAAATCACAGGGTCTATTCAGTATTTCATTATGGCAAAACTGAATATCCTGAACAGGTAATTCTAAGATTTCAGTTTGAGTAACTGACCAGTTTTGACAAGTTATTGGAACTGTTTGTGCCAGGTGAAATATAGAACAGTGTCAAAACTACTAAATATTCAATATTTTTAGAGGTACAGCATGGTAACTGGCTCTTCAGGCCTTGCGAGTTTACGCAGCTGAATTACTCTCATCATCATCATTATGTGCCGTGTCACATGACTCTGACAATTGCTGGTCTTGACCATCAGTGTTCTTGGCAAATTTTTCTACAGAAGTGATTTGCCATTGCCCTCTTCTGGATGGTGTCTTTACAAGACAGATGACCGTAGTCATTATCAGAGATTGTCTGCCTGTCATCAGTGGTCACATAATCAGGGCTTGTAATATGCACCATCCACTTGTGATATGACCACCCACCACTTCCTCCCATGGTTTCATGTGACACTGATGTGGGAGGAGGGATCTAGGCGGGTGTTACACCTTGCCCAAGGGCGACCTGCAGGCCAACAGAAGGAAGGAGCATCTTAGACCTCCTTTGGTACAGACACATCTCCACCCATGTGACAAATTAACCCACTGACACATACATCACTGGAATGTCGGAGGAAACTGAAGCAGCCGGAGGAAACAGTCACCAGAAGAAGATATAAACACCTTACAGTCAAGTTGCTGCCATCGGAAAGGAGGTACAGAAGCCAAAAAGGTACTTTTTATGCATATGAAAAGAATAATGAAAGCTCTTGGGAGAAAAAAACTTTGATACCCATTCAAAATGTCTGTTCTTGTGAATAGTTAAGTGAGTAGAAGATGAACTGATCTCCAAAAGTCATAAAGTTAAAGATGAAACATTCTTTTCAACATTTTAAGCAAGATAAGTGTATTATTTTTGTTTTGTACAATTTTAGAGTGTAAAAAAAAAGGTATGGAGCACCATGCCAAAGTTTGAGCACCCCAGAGATTTGGACTCTCAGATAACTTTTACCAAGGTGTCAGACCTTAATAACTTTGTTAGGGCTATGGCTTGTTCACAGTCATCGTTAGGAAAGGCCAGGTGAAGCAAATTTCAAAGCTTTATAAATACCTTGACTCCTCAAACCTTGTCTCAACAATCAGCAGCCATGGGCTCCTCTAAGCAGCTGCCTAGCATGCTGAAAATTAAAATAAATGATGCCCACAAAGCAGGAGAAGGCTGTAAGAAGACAGCAAAGCATTTTCAGGTAGCCGTTTCCTCAGTTCGTAATGTAATTAAGAAATGGCAGTTAACAGGAATGGTGAAGGTCAAGTTGAGGTCTGGAAGACCATGAAAACTTTCCGAGAGAACTGCTCGTAGGATTGCTAGAAAGGCAAATCAAAACCCCCATTTGACTGCAAAAGACCTTCAGGAAGATTTAGGAGACTCTGGAGTGGTGGTGCACTGTTCTACTGTGCAGCAACACCTGCACAAATATAACCTTCATGGAAGAGTCATCAGAAGAAAGTATTTCCTGCATCCTTACCACAAAATTCAGTATCAGAAGTTTGCAAAGGAATATCTAAACAAGCCTGATGCATTTTGGAAACAAGTCCTGTGGACTGATGAATTTAAAATAGAACTTTTAGGCCACAATGAGGAAAGGTATGTTTGGAGAAAAAAGCATACAGAATTTCATGAAAAGAATACTTCTTCAACTGTTAAGCACATGGGTAGATTGATCATGCTTTGGGCTTGTTTGCAGTGAGTGGCACAGGGAACATTTCACTGGCAGAGGGAAGAATGAATTCAATTAAATACCAGCAAAGTCTGGAAGCAAACATCACACCATCTGTAAAAAAGCTGAAGATAAAAAGAGGATGGCTTCTACAACAGGGTAATGATCCTAAACACACCTCAAAATCCACAATGGACTACCTCAAGAGGCAAGCTGAAGACTTTACCATGGCCCTCACAATCCCCTGACCTAAACATCACTGAAAATCTGTGGATAGACCTCAAAAGGGCAGTGCATGCAAGACAGCCCAAGAATCGCACAGAACTAGAAGCCTTGTGCAAGGGAGAAAAGGCAAAAATCCCCCAAACAAGAATTGAAAGACTTAGCTGGCTACAGAAAGCGTTTACAAGCTGTGATACTTGCCAAAGGGGGTGTTACTAAGTACTGACCATGCAGGGTGCCCAACCTTTTGCTTCGGGACCTTTTCACTCTTTGTTATTTTGAAAATGTAAAAGACGGAAGTAAAAAAAATCTTGCTTAAAATATTAAAGAAATGTGTCATCTTTAACTTTATGCCTTTTGAAAATCAGTTCATCTTTTACTCGCTTAGCAAGTAAATACAATCATAAAGAAGACTCACTAGTGGCTATGCTTCATTTGGAGTTCGAGGAGATTCATTGGGTCATTAAAAAATCTGGGATGTTTCTACAAATGTGCTACAGAGAGCATTCTGATCAGTTGCATTACCACCTGGTTCAGAGGCTCCAATGCACAGGATGACAAGAGGTTGCAGAGGCTTGTAAATTCAGCCAACACACTCACGGGCAGTTGCCTCCCCAGCATCCAGGACATCTTCAAAAGGCAGTGCCTCAAGCAATCATGAAGGACCCCCATCACCCAGGACATGGCTTCTTCTCGTTATACCATCAGAGAGGAGGTACAGGAGCCTGGAGATAATCACTCAGCATTTTAAAAACAGCACCTTCCTCTCCACCATCACATTTCATGAACTCATGAATAGAACTCCACCATTCCTCTTCTGCACGATTTATTTATTTGTTTGCATATTTCCTTTTATATTTATTGTAACTCATAGTTATTTATTTACAGATACAGCACAGGTTCTTATGGGCTAATGAGCCGTACCAGCCAGCAACCTCCCTATTTCACCCTAACCTAATCGCAGAAGATTTTACAACGGCCAATTAAACTACGAAGTGAAATGTTGTGGGAGGAAACCAGAGCACTAGGAGGAAACACAAACGGTCATGGGGAGAACATATGAATTCCTTACAGACAACGGTGGGAATTGAACCTTGAACTCCAATGCCCCAAACTGTAGTAACGTCACGCTAACCTCAGTGCTAGCATGGCACCTTAGTTTTGGGCACTGCACTGTATTCCTGCCACAAAGCAACTTATTTCACAATGTATGTCAATGATAATAAGCCTGCTTCTGATTCCTAGAAATTTGCTTTGTGAATATCTTCTAGACTTCTTCCAATTCTCATTGATCCTTTTTTTTAAATGGGGTGGCTAAAATTGAAATCTGGATGTAGCTTCACCAATATTTTGTTCTCATAATTGAAGATCTTGGAGAGAACTTCAGATGATTTAGTGCTTGGAAAAGTTAGCACTGTGAGCATTAGGAGGAGAGTCTGGTCATGTGGTATGGCTTGATTTCCCAGTCCTTATTCACCATGCAGTTAAAACAATTGCAATGGTTGGATAAATGTAGTCAATAAGAATAAAAGGTTCCAAAAACATCATGAAAATGGCAAGATTCCTCAAGGAACAGTTCTGCATTTTGGATTGCGATCTGGAGTTTGAATCAAGTACAAATTTATTGTCATTCAACCATACACATGTATACAGCTAAATGAAAAAACATTCCTCTTGAGCCAAGGAACACAGTACGTATATCACATACAGCATAAAAATAACAGTAACTTAATAATAATTAACAGATAATAAAAAAATTCTGTAAATGTACAAGTTGACATGAAGTGCACATATGACATATAATTAACTATAGAACAGTATAATGCTACTGGCACTGGTATAAATATTGAGTACTGAGTGATAGCAGAAGTCTCGGAAGAAGCAGTTACCCAGCCTAACAGCCTGGGGGATGAAATGGCTACACAGCCGAACAATTACTTTGCGGTACTTTCTGCCTGACAGGAGGAGGTCAAAGCAATTGTGCGACAGTTGGGCGGGTTCCTCAACAATACTGAGGGTTCCACAAATGCAGTACTTCTGGTATATGCCCTGCATGGGGATGGGAGGACAGGGACCCTGAACAGAATGTTCAGTAGGGATATTTTCCATACCAAACATCAGAGCATTGCACGCACTTGCTTTGTACAAATTATCTGCATCTTAGCCGGAACAGCATCAAATTTAGTTTTCAATTACGCCAGTTCAGGAATTAATGGGTTAGTGTAGCTTTGGGCTTACTTCTGGAGAAAAAAAATGATTAGGGCCTAGAAATTAGATTGCTTGGTACTGATTAGATCACTAAAATGGATGCAAACTGTTTAGGGCACAAAATGTTTACTGATCTGAATAATCCTCTCGTTGAGGATTATTTAGCCATGAGTGCTGCACTTACACAGCAGTTAGCATGATGCTTTACAGCTCAGGGAGTTCTGGAGTTTGGAGTTCTATTCCAATGCCGTTCCGGAAGGAGACTCTGTGCTTCCTCCCCGTGGAGTGCATGGGTTTCCTCTGGGTGATCCAGTTTACTCCCTCAGTCCAAAGACATAACAGGAAGGGTAACTGATCATTGTAAATTGTCCCATGGTTAGATTAGGATTATGGTAATCAGGATTGTGGGGTTGCTAGGGTAGTGAAGTTTGAAGGGCCAGAAGGGCTACTCCATGCTGTATCTCTAAGTAAATAAATAAAAATAGACTGGGATTTGACTGTGCACTTCTCTAGCATATCATTATATCACTGCACTAAAATTTGGGCCTCAAAAGTCAGCCTTGCACTTCTTTGCTCCACAACCAAGAATCTTCTTCAGTCACCTAGCTTTATGCCCTCCCGCCCTAGGCCTTGAATAATGGAAGAAGCTCATAGATCAACCATATCTGTTCTACTGGTTATATCTTTCTTCCTTTCTCATCATTTCCAAACTCAATGTTCAAAGTTCAAAGTACACACAACATGTCACCACAAAGAACCCTGATTTTCTTTTTCCTGTGGGCATACTCAGGAAATATATAGAATATTAACTATAGACAGGATCACAGAAAGATCAAATCAAGCACAGATGACATCAAACTGTGCAAATGCAAATATTAATAAACAGCAAAAACTAACGAGAGCATGACATAACAAGATAATGAATCCATAAAGTGATATTATTAGTTACAGGTACATCTCAATAGATGAGTGTAGCTATCCTCTAATGTTCAAAAGCCTGATGGTTGAGGGATAATAACTGCTCTTGAACCTGGTGCTGTAAGTCCTGAGACACTTGTACCTGATGGCAGCCAAGAGAAAAGAGCATGGCCTGGGTGGTGGAGGGTCTTTGATGATGGATGCTGCTTTTCTATAGCAATAGTTCATGTAAAGATGCTCAATGGTTGGGAGTGTTTTACCCATGGTTTGGGCCAAATCCACTGCCTATTGAAGGATTTTCCATTCAAAGGCTTTGTGCTCCCATCCCAGGCAGCAATGCAGCAAGTCAATACACTTTCCACTACAAATCTATAGAAGTTTATCAGGGTTTTTGATGTCATGCTGAATCTACACAGACTCCTAAGGAAGTAAAGGTGTTGTCATGCCTTTTTTGTAATTACATTTATATAATGGGTCCAGGACAGACCCTCTGGGACAGTATCAGCAATTTAAAGTTACTGACCCTCCCTACCTCTGATTGGCTCATGCATCTCGGGTTTCCCTTTCCTGAAATCTGCAATCAGTTATAAAAATACCATCTCCTTCTCTCAATCCCTCCATCTCCGTTGCATCTGCTCCCAGGCTGAGGATTTTCATTCCAGAGATGTCCTCCTTCTTCAAAGGGAGGGGCTTCCCTTGCTCCACCTTCAGCGCTGTCCTCAACCGCATCTCTTCCATTTCATGAACATCTGCCCCCCTGCCACCCCACCGGGAATAAGTTTTCTCTTGTCCTCACCACCCTCTGCATCCAGCACATAATTCTCTGCAACTTCCACCATCTCCAATAGGATCCCACCACCAAGTACATCTTTCCCTCCCCCTCATTTTCTGCTTTTCGTAGGGATCGCTCTCTACGTGACTGCTGTATCCATTCATCCCTCCTTACTGATCTCCCTCCTGGTATTTATCCTTGCAAACAGAACAAATGTTATACCTGCCCCTATACCTCCTCCCTCACTACCATCCAGGGCCTCAAACAGTCCTTCCAGGTGAGGTGACCTGTTGCGGTCTATTGCGGTCATCCATTGTATCCAGTGCTCCCGATGTGGCCTCTTGAATATTAATGAGATCTGACGTAGATTGGGAGACTGCTTCACTGAGCACCTACACTCCATCTGCAGGACCTCCCAGTGGCCATTCATTTTCATTCAACTACCCTTTCCATTCCGAAATGCCCATTCATGGCCCCCACTACTGTTGCAATGATGCCACACTCCGGTTGGAGGAGCAACACCTTGCAGCCTCCAGCCTGATGGCATGAATATCGATTTCTCAAACTTCTCGTAATGATGTCCCCCCCACCATTCTCTATTCCCCGTCCCATTTTCCATTTCTCACCTTATCTCTTTGCCTGCCCATTGCCTCCCACTGGTGCTCCTCCTCCTTTTTCCTTCTTCCATGGCTTCCTGTCCTCTCCTTTTAGATTCCCTCTTCTCCAGCCCTGTACTTCTTTCACCAATCAACTTCCCAGCTCTTTAATTCAACCCTCCCCCCTCCCAATTTCACCTATCACCTTGTATTTCTTCCTCCCCTCCCTTCACCTTCTCGCTCTGACTCCTCATTTTTTTTTCTCCAGTTCCGCTGAAGGGTCTCAGCCTGAAAAGTCAACTGTTCTTTTTTCCACAGCTACTGCCTGGCTTGTTGAGTTTCTCCAGCACTTTGTGTGTGTGTTGCTTGGATTTCCAGCATCAGCAGATTTTCTCTTGTTTGTGAGTTCCTTGGTCTTTCTGACATTCAGCGAAAGGATGTTGTTATGAGAGCACTCAGCCAAATTTTCAATCTCCCTCCTGGACGCTGATTCATCACGACCTTTGACAGTGGTGTCATCAACAAATTTGAATATGGTGTTGGAGCTGTACCCTCTTAGCCACACAGTCATAGGTGTAAATTGAATAGAGCATGGGACTAAGCACACAGCCCTGTGGTACACCTGTCCTGATAAAGATTGCGGTCAAAATGTTTTTGCCAATCCAAACTGACTGGGATCTGCAAGTGAGGAAATCCAGGATCCAATTGCACAAGGGGGTAGTGAGGCCCAGGTCTTACAGTTCACTGATTAGTTTTGAGAGGAAGATGGTACTAAATGCTGAGCTGTAATCAAGAAAGGGCATCCTGATGTACACATCTTGGCTGTCCTGATGTTCCAGGATTGTGTGAAGAGCCAGTGAGATGGCATCTGCTGTGGACCTGTTGCTCTGGTAGGCAAATTGGAGCGGATCCAAGTCGCCAGTTAAAGCACTTCATCACGGAGGATGTACTGTAAATGCCACTGGATGATAGTCATTGAGGCAGTTTACCACACTCTTCCTGATTGAAGTCTGCTTGAAGCAGGAGGGAACGACAAACTGCCGAAGTGAGAGGCTGAAGACGTCCATGAACACACCAGCCGGCTGGTCAGCACAGGTCTTCAGTACTCGGGCCAGGTACTCTATCTGGACCAGATGCTTTCTTTGGATTCACTCTCTTGAAGGCAGCCAACTTGTCATCTTCAGATATTGAGACCAAAGGACCATCGGGAGATGTGTGGGTTGGCAAAGGTTCTTCCATGTTCTAGTGGTCAAAGTGAACATGGAAGGCATTGAGCTCATCTGAAAGCGAAACCCTGCTGAAGTCCATGTCGTTTAATATTACTTTGTAGGAGGTTAAGGCATTCAAACCCTGCCACTGCTGCAGAGCATCCCTCGTTGATTCCATTCTAGTCCAGAATCTTCACTTCAACTATGTAACAGTTTCTTACCCCAAACAATCAGACTCCTCAATACCCAGAGCCTGGACTGACACCAACTTACTGCCTTATTGTCTTGTTTATTATTTATTGTAATGCCTGCACTGCTTTGTGCACTTTATGCAGTCCTGGGTAGGTCTGTAGACTAGTGTAGTTTTTTTTTCCGTGTTTTTTTTTAATGTAGTTCAGTCTAGTTTTTGTACTGTGTCATGTAACACCATGTTCCTGAAAAACGTTGACTCATTTTTACTCTGTACTGTACCAGCAGTTATGGTTGAAATGATAATAAAAAGTGACTTGACTTGACTTGACTTGACTTGATGAGATGGCTTTCCAGAGATCATACCCTCATCTCTTGTAGCATTTTTCGATCTCCAGACTTGAATGCCTCTGATCTGTCTCTCAGCAAATTCTTGATTTCATTTTTCAACCAGGCTTCTGATTGGGGAAGACCCTGTATGAGTTTGCTGGAAGACATTAATCTACTGCTGCTTAAATAAAGTGTATTACAAAGCAGTCCTGTAAAAACTCAAAGCAATCCTGTAGTTGGTCCTCTGACTCCCATGACCACCGCTTAGTTGTCTTGATGGTTGGTTTGGAGTTTGTAAAATGTGTTTGCTGGATGGTTTGGAGGTTGGAGTTTGTAAAATGTATGCAGGATAGTTTTTTTGCAGCAATACATAGAGGTACCGACTAGAGAAGAGGCAGTGTTGGATCTACTGTTAGGGAATGAGATAGGTCAGGTGATGGACGTATGTGTTGGGGAGCACTTCGGGTCCAGTGATCACAATACCATTAGTTTCAATATAATTATGGAGAAGGATAGGACTGGACCCAGGTTTGAGATTTTTGATTGGAGGAAGGCTAACTTTCAGGAGATACAAAAGGATTTAGGAGTGGATTGGGACAATTTGTTTTATGGGAAGGATGTAATAGAGAAATGGAGATCATTTAAAGGTGAAATTTTGAGGGTACAGAATCTTTATGTTCCTGTTAGGCTGAAAGGAAAGGTTAAACGTTTGAGAGTGCCATGGTTTTCAAGGGATATTGGAAACTTGGTTCGGAAAAAGGAGATCTATAATAAATATAGGCAGCATGGAATAAATAAGGTGCTCAAGGAATATAAAGAATGTAAGAAGAATCTTAAGAAAGAAATCAGAAAAGCTAAAAGAAGATACGAGATTGCTTTGGCAAGTAGGGTAAAAATAAATCTGAAGGGTTTCTACAGTTACATTAATAGCAAAAGGATAGTAAGGGATAAAATTGGTCCCTTAGAGAATCAGAATGGACAGCTATGTGTAGAACTGAAAGAGATGGGGGAGATTTTGAACAATTTCTTTTCTTTGGTATTCACTAAGGAGAAGGATATTGAATTGTGTAAGGTATGAGAAACAAGTAGGGAATTTATGGAAGCTATGACAATTAAAGAGGAGAAGGTACTGGCACTTTTAAAGAATATAAATGTGGATAAATCTCCAGTTCCTGACAGGATATTCCCCAGGACCTTGAGGGAAGTTGGTGTAGAAATAGCAGGGGCTCTGACAGAAATATTTCAAATGTTATTAGAAACAGGGATGGCTCTGGAGGATTGGCTCATGTGGTTCCATTGTTTAAAAAGGTTTCTAAGAGCAATTTCTAGCAATTATAGGCCTGTCAGTTTGACATCAGTGGTGCATAAATTAATGGAAAGTATTCTTAGAGATGGTATATATAGTTATCTGGATAGACAGGGTCTGATTAGGAATAGTCAGTGTGGATTTGTGCGTGGAAGGTCATGTTTGACAAATCTTATTGAATTGTTTGAAGAGGTTACAAGGAAAGTTGACGAGGGTAAAGCAGTGGATGTTGTCTATATGGACTTCAGTAAGGCCTTTGAAAAGCTTCCGCTCGGAAGGTTAGTTAGAAAGGTTCAATCGTTAGGTATTAAAATTGAAGTAGTAAAATGGATTCAACAGTGGCTGGATGGGAGATGCCAGAGAGTAGTGGTGGAAAACTGTTTGTCAGGTTGGAGGCCGGTGACTAGTGGTGTGGCTCAGGGATCTGTATTGGGTGCAATGCTGTTTGTCCTATACATTAATGATCTGGATGATGGGGAGATAAATTGGATTAGTAAGAATGCAGATGATACTAAGGTAGGTGGTGTTGTGGATAATGAAGTAGGTTTTCAAAACTTGCAGAGAGATTTAGGCCAGTTAGAAGAGTGGGCTGAACGATGGCAGATGGAGTTTAATGTTGATAAGTGTGAGGTGCTACATTTTGGTAGGAATAATCCAAATAGGACATACATCGCAAATGGTAGGGCATTGAAGAATGTAGTAGAACAGAGTGATGTAGTGTGGTTAACTATGTGTGCCTGTCTGGACACGCCCCCTGCTGACTGTTTCTGTGGCTCCTCCCACAGACCCCTGTATAAAGGCGATCGAGGCCTGGGGCCGGCCTCTCAGTCTCCAGGATGTAGTATGGTGGTCACTCACTGCTGGTTCCTTCTTCCAGTCAATAAAAGCCGATATCTCGCCTTTACGTCTCAGAGTGAGTTATTGATGGTGCATCATGTTGGAATAATGGTGCATTGTTCCCTGAAGGTGGAATCTCATGTGGATAGGGTGGTGAAGAAAGTTTTTGCTATACTGGCCTTTATAAATCAGAGCATTGAGTATAGGAGTTGGGATGTAATGTTAAAATTGTACAAGGCATTGGTAAGGCTGAATTTGGAGTATTGTGTACAGTTCTGGTCACCGAATTATAGGAAAGATATGAAAAAAATAGAAAGAGTACAGAGAAGATTTATTAGAATGTTACCTGGGTTTCAGCAGCTAAGTTACAGGGAAAGGCTGAACAAGTTAGGTCTTTATTCTTTGAAGCGTAGAAGGTTGAGGGGGGACTTGATAGAGGTATTTAAAATAATAAGGGGAATAGATCAAGTTGACGTGGATAGGCTTTTTCCATTGCGAGTAGGGGAGATTCAAACAAGAGGACATGATTTGAGAGTTAGGGGGCAAAAGTTTAAGGGTAACACGAGGGGGAATTTCTTTACTCAGTGAGTGGTAGCTGTGTGGAATGAGCTTCCAGTAGAAGTGGTAGATGCAGGTTCGGTATTGTCATTTAAAGTAAAATTGGATAGGTATATGGACAGGAAAGGAATGGAGGGTTATGGGCTGAGAGCGGGCCAGTGGGTCTAGGTGAGTGTAAGCGTCAGCACGGACTAGAAGGGCCGAGATGGGCCTGTTTCCATGCTGTAATTGTTATATGGTTATATGGTTGATCACTGGAGCCTTGCTTTTTGGCTCTGTCTATATGCAGGTAGTAGGAGGGCAGCCAAATGGTCCAATTTGCCAAAATGTAGTCTTGGAAAGGAACGATAGGCATTCCTTATCATAGTGTAGCGGTAGTCCAGTGTGTTGGGACCTCTGGTGCTACAGGCTATATGTAGGTGATAATTGGGCTGTGTCTTCTTTAAGCAGGCCTGGTTGAAGTCACTGACTTTGAAATGCATCGGGACAGGCTGTTTCTTGTCTGCAGATGATATCATGCAGTGTTATGAGTGCTTTCTTATATTTGGCAGCTGATGGCATATAAACTGCGGTCAGAACTACAGATGAGAACTCTTGAGGCAAATAGAATGGCCTGCTTTTGATCATTAGGTATTCTAAGTCAGGAGAACATAAGCTTGACTAGTGCTGATGATAGACTGGTTGAGTTTACAATATTCTGCAGCTTTTTTTGGTCCCATACAGTGGCCCCTGCAACAAGTTAGAATGCTCTCCACAATGCATCTGTGAAGATTTGCAAGTATCTTTGGTGGTGCAGGAGTTGATTCTAGCTGTGAACAACCTCTCAAATCACTTCATCACAGTGATGAAATGCCATTTTGTGATAGTCATCGATGCAGCTAACCCTGCTCTCTTTATTGCCCTTTTGAAGCAGGTGGGAACTTTGACTGCAGTGGTGAGAGGTTGAAGAAATTCTTAAAAACTCCTGCCAGTTGGTTGGCACAGGTTTTTATAGCCCTGCCAGGTACATCATCAGGGCCTTGCAAGGGTTCACCTTCTTGAAAGATGCTCTGATAGTAGCCCCCAGGATAGAGATCACAGGATTACCACGTGCTGCAGGTATTTGCACAGATGCAGTTTTATTCATAAAAAGCATTCAGATCATCTGGGACTGAAACATTATAGCCAATTATGATTTTAGGTTTTGTTTTGAAGGAAGTAATGGTGCTGCAAACCCTTTCAGAGCTAATATGCTTCCAGCTCCATCTCTAACCTCAATCAGAATTGTTTTTTGTTTCGCTCTTAAAATGGCCTTCAGTAGGTCATACTTGGATTTCTTGTATAGTTCTGGATGTCCAGTCTTGAATGCCACAGATCTATCCCTCAACAGTCTGCAAATCTCCAGGTTCATCCACAGTTTTTGGTTCGGTTATGTCCAGTATATTCTTGAAGGCACACATTCTTCCGTACAAGTCTTGATGAAGTTGGAGACAACAATACTGAATTCATTCATATTCAAACATGATTCTCTCACTATTGTCCAGTCCACTGACTTGCAGTCTTCAGTCTCTGCCTATACAGTGAGAGTAGAAGTATAGCCCAAGTGTTGGTGTAGTAAGCATTCTTGATGATGGTATACCAGTGGTCAAGTGTGTTGGCTCCTCTGGTTCCATAGGCTATATGTTGGTCATAGATGATCAGAAATTATTCAAGCTGGCCTGGTTGAAATCCCTCACAATGATAGGGAAAGCATCAGAGTGTGCTGTTTCCTGCCTACTGATAATTATAGAGCTTAGCTCCTCGAGTTCCTGACTGACTTTAATCTGAGGAGGAATGTCCATCACTACCAGGCTGATAGAGGAAAGCTTCTTTGGCAGATAAAATGGATGACATTTGGCCACTGGATGTTCCAGGTTGGGTGAGAAGGACTGAGACAGAACTGCCACATTGGTGCACCACAATGAGTTAATCATAAAACATACTCCACTTCCCCTGCTTTTAAAAGACTAAGACTCAACTAAGCCTGAGCCACAATCTTGACTGAGACCACAGCTTGGCACCATCTTGATACGTATTAGGTTTTTAGGATCGATAATTTGACATATAGAGAATGGAAAACGGGGGAGGCCGGACAGGAGTTCAGAAAGTAGAGAGTCCAGAGTGGGCATGAAATATTACTGATGGACAAGATTAAAGAAAATCCAGAAGTATTTAAAAGGTATATAAAGGTCAAGAGAGTAACTAGTGAAAGTGGAGTATGCATTAGTGGCGAAAGAGGCAAGATGTGCATTGCAACACAAATGATATCTTAAAGGAATAGTTCTTATATGTATTCATTGGGAAAAAATATGGCCACTGAAGAATTCATGGAGGAGTACAATGAAAATCTTCAGCAATTTACCATTAAACAAAAGAGGTAGAAGATGTTCTAACAGACTTAAAGGTTACTAAATCCTCAAGGCCATATGACCATAAGACATAGGAGCAAAATTAGGCCACTTGGCCCATGGACTCTCCTCTGCCACTCCGACATGGTTGATTTGTTATTCCTCTCAAGCCTGTTCTCCTGCCTTCTCCCAATAACTATTGACACCCTTACTAATCAAGTACCTATCAACCTCTGATTTAAATATCTAAAATGACTTAGCCTCCTAACTATCCAAACACCACTAGTCCCAACAACACTAGTCACCAGCAGTTAACTGGCACCTGAGTAGATACGTCCCCAAATTACCATGGAAAGCAATGTAGGAGATTGTTGGGAATCCAACATAGATTTTTAGATCTTTGGTCAGACACTGGTAGGGCATCAGAAGACTGGAGGACAGCAAATGTAGCACCTAAGCCCATGAAGGCTGCGGAGGCAAACTCAGTAGTTATAGGTCTGTGAGACCATTGTCAGTGGTAGAGGAGTTATCTGAAAAGGTTGTAAGAGATGCTTAATCCGGACTTCAAAAATCAAAGAGAAACAGTATGAAAACGCCAAATGCTGGCAGAACTCAGCAGGCCAGACAGCATCTATGGGCGGAGGTAGTGACGACAGGGACGAAGAAATAGTAGGTTGGGAGCAGTATGAACTTGAAGTCCTGTCTGACTGATCCAACTGAAATTCTTGAAGAGATAACAATATTTAATTACAATTACAGATAGTTAACATACGTAGTCTTTGTAGACTTCTGTAAATCTCAGACAATATCCTAAGGGAGATTGGTCCAAATAGCTGTAAGCTCAGGAGGTCCACGATAAATTGGTAAATTGGATCCAAAGTTGGCTTTGCAATGAAAGCTATATGAACATGTTGAAGGATCATTTCTTTTGTATTTGGAAACCCATGACTAATGGTGTACTGCAGAGAATGGTGCTGTACCACTTCATGTCTGTTATTAATGCTTCGGATATGAACGTAGGAAGTAGGATTAGCAAATTGACAAGTGACATAAATCGATAACACAAAGCGCACTGCAGATGCCGTGGTCAAAGCAACATGCTGGAGGGACTCAGCAGGCCGGACAGCATCTGTGGAAATGTTGACTGCTCATTTCCACAGACGCTGTCCGACCTGCTGAGTTCCTCCAGCGTGTTGTGCATGTTGATATAAATTGATGAAGTTTGAAAATGAGGAGGGTATTTTCAAGCTACTACATCATATTCATCAGTTGATAAGATGGGCAGAGAAAGGGCAAATGGAATTTAATACTGTTAAGTGTAAAGTGGTTCCTTAAGTTTGTTATAACTGGGGAAGGTAGTGTGGATAAACTCCCACTATTGATTAAATGTTCACAAAGGCATGCACTTCAATTAGCCTTTGACAATCAAGCTCAACTGCTGTTCTTCATGTGTGGCTTAACTATTAGGCCCAGTGGAAATATCTCTACTGACAGGAGTCGAAGCAAAGGCAGGTTACTGGTGCCTTAAAACCAGTCATTTCAGGCAAATAGTGTTTGTCTGCCATGGTTGGCAGCTGATCTTGGAGAGGAATATCCTGATTTCAGACCTCCACTGCCTTGCAGGTATACTCACTCATGGGGAAGACTTCGGCTGTAAATCCCAAAGAAAAAATCTAGAGCTGGAACCCATAAGGCTGTCCTACATTGAGTTCAATGCTGACTGGCAACTCCTATGACCGCTGTCGCTAAACTGTATCGATCTCTGCCGTTCCTTTGGATTCATCAGCTGCATGGAGAAGGGGAGCCTGCTACAGGGACAACATATTGCTCTCCATATCGTACTGCCTTGGCTTGCATATCATGTAGACAGTTGGCACACATGGCCACCCCTGATCAATGGAGAGCCTCTGTCAACTGTAAGGCCATTCACGTTAGGATGACAAAGAAAGCTACACAATAAACGCTCAGGCCCAGGGTAGCACTAAAACTTAGAGGCAGGTCAGTATACAAAATTCGATAGATGTACAGTGGAAATGCAAAACAGGCCATCATGCCAACCAGTGTCACTTAACTCCATGAAGGCTGCAGAGATGAACCAGGTAATAGAGGTCTGCAAGTCTAATATCAGTGGTAGAGCAGTTATCTGAAAAGGAAAGTCACAGTAGGCTGGTGAAGTCAGACATTTTCACAATCTTTCACTATCCAGGTGAGCACTTGGACCATAAGATGTAGGAGCAGAATTAGGCCATTTGATCATGGCTAATTTATTTTCCCTCTCAATTCTATTCTGCACTCTCCCCATAACCTGAGTAATTAAGTACTTATCAACCAAGATATATCTAATTATTTAACCTTCACAGGAATCAAAGGCAATGAATTCCATAGATTTACCATTCTGTGGCTAAAACAATTTCTCTTCATCTCTTTTTTAGAGGGATTTCTTTCTAATCCGAGCTCTCTAGATATTCCCAATATTGGAAACATACTCTACATGTCAATGCTATCTTGACTTATTAATATTCAGCAGCTCCTGAAACCAAAGAATAAAAAGAGTTTTGGACAAGTGCTGGAAACTGTGATTTGTAGATAAGTGAATGTGATTGTTAGACTAGGACAACATTTGGGAATTATATGAATAGTTGATAATAATACCAACAAGAAACAGTCTTCAAAAAATCTTCAAATGTAAACTGCAGGTAGTAATCTACTGTGAGCAGTAAAGCTGAGACCAGAAGCCAGTGCATGTTGTTCTCAGCACAAAGGATAAAGCCTTCATCTCTAGAGACCAGCAGGAGCTCAAGAGATGGCACTATGACTTATGTAGAGCCATCAAGGTGGCAAAACGGCAATAGAGGGATGAAATCCAGTCATAACCCTGTGACAATGACACACACAGCATACGGCAAGGACTGCACACCAGCACTGACTTCAAAAAGAAATGCAGCAGTACAGCCAATATTGCGACCACGCTCCCAGATGAGCTAAATGTTTTCTTATGCTCGATTCAAGGCTGATAGGACTAAACCCCTGAGAAGAGACACCGATGAGTCCTGTTCCTTGGTTAAATCTGAGGCTGAGTTACGTAGAACATTCCAATATGTCAACAGCCTCAAGACAGTGGAGCCAGATGGCATCCCAGGGAGCATCCTCAAAGTGTGTGCTGAACAACTGGCTGGTGAGTTTACAGACACTTCTAATCTCTCCCTCACCCAGTGTGTAGTGCCCTCCTGTTGCAAATCATTCATTGTTGTCCCTGTGCCTAAGAAAACCAAAGAGGCATGGCTGAACGGTTGCACTCACCCCGATTATAAGCAAATGCTTATTGGTTGGTTAAAGATTACATCTGCAGCATGCTACCCGCCACACTGGACCCCCTACAATTTGCCTACCAACAGAACTGGTGTACCATAGCCACAGCACCATACACCGTCCTCACTCACCTCGAGAAGAGGGATGCACATGTTAGAATGCTGTTCCTGGACTACAGTTCAGCATTCCACGCCATAGTTCCCTCCAGACTCGACAGAAAGCTCAGAGACCTTGGTCTGCACTCCATCTTGTGTGACACACACAAAATGCTGGATGAGCTCAGCAAGCCAGGCAGCATCTATGGGAAAGAGTACAGTTGATGTTTCCGGCTGAAGCCCTTTGGCAGTACCTAACCTCTTTCAGCTCAATCCTAGACATCTTTTTGGATCACCAGCAGGTGGTAAGGATGGGCTCCCTCTCCTCTGCTTCTCTGACCCTCAACACATGTGCCCCCAGAGTTGTGTTCTGAGTCCCCTTCTCTACTTCCTCTACATCCACAACTGTACTGCCACACACAACTCCAATCTACTGATCAAATTCACAGGAGACATGACTTTGATCAGCCTTATTTCTAGCAGTAATGAGGCAGCCTACAGAGGAGAGGTTGACACCCTGACACACTGGTGCCAGGATAACAACCTCTCCCTCAATGTCCAAAAAAAAAAGAGCTGGTTGTGGATTACAGGAGGAATGGAGACAGGCTCGGCCCGCTCAATATCAATGGGTTGGCAGCTGAGAGGGTGAATGGTTTCAAATTCCTCAGTATACACATTACCAATTATCTCACCTGGATTGTACACACCAGCTTTGTGGCAAAGCAACATCTCTTCTGCCTCAAATGACTGAAGAAGTTCATGGGCCCCCAGATCCTCAAGGCCTTCTACAGGGACACCACTGAGAGTATACTGACTGGCTGTATCACCACCAGGTATGGGAACTGCACCAACCTTGATTGCTGGGTTCTGCAGAGAGTGGTATGGACAGCCCAGCACATCTAGCATCTGTGGATGTGACCTTCCCTCCACTGAACACATTTATAGCTGCAGGTACAGAAAGAAGACCTGGAAAATCATTGGGGACACCAGTCACTCCAACCATAAACCGTTTCGGCTGCTTTCGCCTGGCAAACAGTACTGCAGCATTAAAGCCAGGCCCACCAGGTTATGGGACAGCTTCTTTCTACAAGCCAGTAGACTTCTAAATTCACATGTCTGTACATTGCAACTGAGTCATAGCACAAAGATATTTACACCCTCACATCGCGGGATGGATGTAAGATTTAAATAAATTCGACAATTATTCTACCCTTCAAAGTTTGCCTACCCGGCATTAGTGGTCGCGTAACCAGGATTTGTGACGTGTACCGGCTGCTCAGATGACCATCCACCATTTGCTACTGTGACTTCATGTGACCCAGATGCAGTGGATGGGTGGCTAAGCAGGTGCTACACCTGGCCCAAGGGTGACCTGCAGGCTATCAGAAGGGAGGAGCACCCTACACTTCCTTTTTAATTGAAACTTACTGAATATTAATGGCCTTGATAGGGTGGAGGTGGAGAGGATAGTTTTATTAGTCAGAGAGTCTAGGACCAGAGGGCCCAGCCATAGAATGGAAGGACTATTTGAACATCCAAAGGGTGATGAATCTGTGGAAATCATTGCCACAGAATGCTGTGGAGCCCAGGTCATTGGGATATTTAAGGCAGAAGCTGATAGGTTCTTGATTGGTAAGGAAAAGACAGAAAATTGGGGCTGAGAGGGAAATTAAATCAGCCAAGATCGAATGACAGAGAGATGTGATGGGCCAAATGGCCTGATTTTTTTCCTATGCCTTGTGGTTTATAATCGAGAAATAAACATAGTTAGAGAAAAGAAATTCATATCTTTGTCATGGAGTCATTCCTGTGTCGGAGTTTCAATTCAGTGCAAAACAATGTAAAGGAGATTGCAAATACTTTGGTTCCAACTCAGAATGGCTGGAGAAGGATGAAAGTGGAAGCATTTGAAGAGCTGCCTTTGTTCAATCTTAAGACCCGGAGAAAAACACTTTAAGTCAAGAAGAATATGTTGGATAAACAGTCTGCCAACAAAGATGCAGTAGGAAAGGAGAAGTGTGCTACGAATTTTCAATCTTCATATGGAAGCTAACTTAATATGCAGATAACATGTAATGCTTATATACAAAGAAAAAAACTTGACTGGCACTTAAATCCCTTGGGATCCCAGAGCTAGCGGCAAAGTAGCAAGATGAGTTATATTCCCCGAAGTAAATAATCTTTAGGAAAAACTTTGCCTTTTCCCACTTTAGGTAGTGGAGCACATTACAAACAATTCCTTGCAACATTCTCAGTTTTATTCTATCTGACTGCATAAAGGATGTGAAACAAAACAAAAACTTTGAAGTAAGAGGTCAAAAGGATAATACAATTCCTCTTGGCTTTCAAAATACATTTTGAACTCAGAGGTAAAGAAAAGACATTTTAAAAACAGAAAAGAGTAGTACTACTGAATGCATTCCAGTCTTTCTGAGTTTCCTCTATATTAAGCTAAGGAATTAAGTTTTATTAAGTTTTCTCTGTTTTTCTACATTTTGAGCTATCTTTAGGATCAATACCTGAAAAATATATAGAGTCATTGAAAATGCAGTGCAGAAACTGACTCTTCAGCCCACCTAATCCATGCCATATCATTTAAACTGCTCACTCCAATTGACTTGCTCCAGGACCAGAGTCCGCCATACCTCCACTGTGTATATACCTATCCAAAGCTCTCTTAAACACTGAAATTGAGCTTGCATGCACCACTTGTGCTGGCAGCCTGTTCCACACTCTCATCAAGACGTATGTTTGTACATCCAGCCTTTTGGATGTCTTGATTTGACCACATCACCTGCAGTGTACATTGTGTCCACAGTCTCATGCCTGTCTGAGTGAAGGAGCTTCCCCTCATTTTCCACTCATATTTCTAGTTCTTACCACGTTTAGTGTTTAAATGCATCAGAATGCCAGAGCCGTCTGTACACCGTTAAAAGTCCCTCATACCTTTGCAAAAGTTGAGGTGAGGATTTCCCACATGTTAAAATTCTGTCTCTTATTTTGGAGATGAGCATCCACAAGTTCAGGTTTGTTGTCATTCAACCATGCACAGGCTCCGCAAAATGAAACAACATTCCTCTGGACCAAGGTGCACAACACCGAAGTTATAACTCACATACAACACATAAAGTAATAATACCACAATTAAATTAACAAATAATATGGTGATAAAAATAACAAACAATAATCCTTAATGATCCAGTGGAGCCATTACCTTCTCTTGCATCAGTTCCAATAATCACTCCACTCTGTTTCCCATCTATTAACTTTATTCTCCCTTTTGCATTCCCTCTCACCCCTTCTCTCTCCTCCCCTGCCCTCATGACTTAGCCATCATAGTTCCCTATTTCATTCCCTTTATTTCATGACCTCTCTCCTCTCCTATTTGATTCCTTCATCTTCAACTCTTTATTTCCTCTGCCCATCTGCTTCCAGCTTTTTACTTCGTTACCCCTTCCACCCCAATTCACCCACCTTCCCCTCATCTGGTTTCACCCATCACCTGCCAGCTTGTGCTTCTCCCCAGAATGTTGTATTTCACTTTAGCTCCATTCCATTCTAGAGGAACAATATTTATTCACCTGCATAGACATTCCCTTTTCCTGGACAACCCCACTGAAACTTGTGACATCAGACTGATAAAATTGGCCCTAGACACTAAATGCTGGCTTACTAAAAGTTGTAAGCACTGGTTTGGAAGGTGCCATTGGGAAAAAAAGCAGACTAAATAACAAGCCACCACCATCTTCACATCTCCACTCATGAACTCATTCGTAAGGCCAGTGATGTTGTGGGGGTGGAACTGGACTCTCTGATGGTGGTATCTGAAAAGAGGATGTTGTCCAAGTTGCATGCCACCTTGGACAATGTCTTCCATCCACTCCATAATGTTCTGGTTAGGCACGGGAGTACGTTCAGCCAGAGACTCATTCCACTGAGATGCAGCACTGAGCATCATAGGAAGTCATTTCTGCCTGTGGCCATCAAACTTCACAACTCGTCCCTTGGACTGTCAGACACCCTGAGCCAATAGGCTGGTCCTGGACTTATTTCCACTTGGAATAATTTACTTATTATTATTTAATTATTTATGGTTTTATATTGCTATATTTCTTCACTATTCTTGGTTGGTGCGGCAGTAACGAAACCCAATTTCCCTCGGGATCAATAAAGTATGTCTGTCTGTCTGAAAACCCTTCATACTGATGGAACATATGACATGGTGCTGGGATCACTATTGATGAACATCGGTGTAAATATTGGGAAACAGCATGTCAAATATGCAGAATCAAAGTCTGAGGACGGAAGGAAATTGGAAGTTTCAATGGCAAAGAAAGTCAGTTAGGGAGGATCGGAGGAGAAAGTCAGGGAGTTGGTTGCTGTAGTTGGAGAGAGACAATCACAAGGGCAGAAGAAAGGGTCACAAGGAAGAAACAAGTTACAGCAGAGAATAACTGGTAGGGAATGGAAATGGCTGGGGTGGATGGGAGGCTGTTTTATGATCAAGAAGGATAGACCTGGACTCTACATTGAACAGTGAATGTTATGAACTCATATGTTAGATATAAATATGCTAATTACAACTGTGGGAAATCCAGAATGTTCTGTGTTAACATAGGCATCAATTTAACCAAGGAGGAAATTAATAGAAACCTTTCTCTTAAAGAGACCCTCCGTTGGTTGGGGTTGACCATGTGTATTGCATCCTAGCTGTCTATGTGATACAACGGCAGTACAATATGGTGAGCAAGCTGTTCCCCATGCAGCAGGCTCCCCCTCTCCATGTAGCTGAAGAATCCAAAGGAACGGTAGGGACCTATGCAGATTGGCACCAGTGGTATCATAGGAGATGCCAGGCCTTGAACTCAATGTAGGACTGCCTTAGGAACTCCAGCAACCGATTTTCCCTCAGAGTTTATTTCTGAAGCTTCCCCATGAGTGTGTATAGCCGCAAAGCAGCAGAGGTTTGAGGTCAGAGTATTCCTTCTCTCTGATGAGCTGCCAACCCCTTCTGCCTCACTTTAAAAACTGCAGAACTAAATTTTAAAAAAATTCTGTTACCAACTGCAAATAGCTTTTATGTAGAAATTTCTAGGGAACAAAATGACACAATGCTCTTGGTAGAGGTGCCATCACAGACAACTTGCCAGCATGCCAAATGGGGAGATACTATGACAGCTTTGATCAACATAATTTATTTCAAGAAACACTTTAAAAGGATCAGGTGGTGGTCCTGGTGAGGTGAAGTTTAAATCAAAGATTGAAAGCTCCATTTATTTAGTAAGCATTAAATAGAAGTGAAACAAAACTTCAGATGTGGAGATGGGAAAGCAAAGAAAAATCCAGAAAATCCTGAAAGCACTCAGCACATTAGGGAGCAGCAGTAGGGAGAGAGAAAAGGCAAATATTTCAGAACAAGTATCTTTCATCAGAAATTAAGCAATAAAATACTCTAAGGGTCTTTTTAAGTGGTAGACTTGGAGAGGGTAGAGAGAACAAAGGGAGGGTTTGCAGTCATAGAATCACAGAAAAGTACAGCACAGAAACTGGCCCCTAGCCCATCCAGTCCTCACTAACCGATATAAACTGCCTAGTCCCTGTAATGGAGATCACACCAAAGCGTTCAAGGTTATTTAGAAAATATGGTAGTTTGATATCGAAGAGAATGAAAGAATATCGAAACAGCAATCCAGTTCTGCTCCCCAAAGTTCCACTTCTGTTCTGCATCACATTCCAACCACTCTATCTTTGGTCTCCAGAAGTGCCTGTATCAGCTTGAGGAATGACACCTCATGTTCTATCTGTCCATACTGCAGCCTTTAGGACTTAGTAATGAAGTTAACATTTTCAGGAAACCCACCCCGAGTTCATAGTTTGAAGAAGGGTTTGGAGATGACAGTTCTGCTACTCCCAAATAGAAGGAGAAGGCAAAAAGAAGTCACACATTGGACTCCAGAACTGATAACGTTGGGATTGGGGTTCATGATAGGGGAAGGTGGGAAGAGGAAGAGGAATGCAAAAATAATTGTAAGCTCCTTGTTTGGCTGAATAAGTTCAGAATTCTATAAACTATGCAAAAATTCTGACAGGACAAACATTTGGGCTTTGGAGTAGATGCAACTGAGGAAACTGCAAACATCATATTTACTTCCAGAATTTAGTTCTATATAGGTGCACATGGTTATTTTGGTCATCTCATGAAGATTCAAGAGTTCATCTGTCCATTTGGTGCTGAAGAATATATTCACTTTACAGGAACCGGAAGTATAAAAAATACAATTTTAAGCCTTTCAACACCACACATATTCTCCAAAGTGAAAATGAACGAGACCTGGGCTTAATTTGGGGTATTGTGTGCAATTTTGGTCACCTACATACAGGAAAGATGTAAATAAGTTTGAAAGAGTACAGAGAAAATTTACGAAGATGTTGCCAGGACTGGAGTACCTGAGTTATAAGGAAAGATTCAATAGGTTAGGACTTCATTCCTTGGAACATAGATGATTGAGAGGAGATCTGATAGAGGTCTGCAAAATTATGAAGGGCATAGATAGGGTAAAAGCAAGCAGGCTTTATCCACTGGGGTTGGGTGGGATGACAAACAGAGGTAAAGGTTTTAGGGTGAAAGGTGAAAAGTTTAAAGGGAACATGAGGGGAAACTTCTCCACTCAGAGGTTCATGAGAGTGTGGAATAAGTTGCCAACACAAATGGTGCATAAAAGCTCAATTTCAATATTTAAAAGAAGTTTGGATAGGTACATGGATTATAGGAGTATGGAGGGCTATGGTCCTGATGCAGGTCGATAGGAGTAGCAGGTTAAATGGTTTGGCATTGCTCGGCATGGCTAGATGGACCGAGGGGCCTGTTTCTATGCTATACTTTCTTAGGATTCTATACTAAGCCAATTAAACAAATTCAATAAAAGTTGAAACAATGGAAATATTCTCAACTACTAAAAAAAAATAGCAGTACAAATTCTATTAACTACTCCTAGACACAAATTCAGAAAATCCTGGAAGAACTCAATTGATTTGGCAGCACCCATGGAGAGAAAAAGAGGGAATTCTTCAGATCAAAAATGCTTCAATCTCCCCACAGATGTATACCAGAAAGAACTGATCCCTCTTAGAAGTGAGGATTTTCTCCTTCCCACCCACTTATCAAGGAAAAAAGGCTCACACGTTACTGACAGAATGTTACTTATTCACTTTAAAGAATGAAAGTCATTATAAGTTAAATTCTCTTTCATCTTCAAGATATATTGATAATCCCTACCTTAAATTATTATAGTACAAAATGAAATATTAGGTAAATCAATCAGCTTGAATTGATTTATCAAATATCTGGACCCTTAGCATTGACAATGATCCCTCCCAATCTCTTTGAGCCCTGACAATCAGGCAGGAGGTACTGTAGCATCTGGACAAGGGCTAATAGGATGGGACAGAATTTCTTCCCCCTGGCTATGAGACTCCTGAACTCCCTGCCACCACCCATTTCTCACCACCTATGAAGTGCCAGAAGCATTATACTGTTTGATTTTTAACATATGATGTATATGTACCTTATTATTTGTTAATATATTTGTGGTAATAGTACTTTATGTGTTGTGTGTGAGTTCTGTGTACTGTGTCGTGCACCTTGGACTCGAGGAACGTTGTTTCATCTGGCAGTATACAACAACTAACATAATCAGAGGACGTGCTGAGAGCAGCCTGCAAGTGTGGCCATGCTTCCAGCATCAACAAAGCATGTCAACAATTTACTAACCCTGACCTGTACATTTTTGAAACGTGGGAGGAAACTGGAGCACCAGGAGGAACCCACATTGTCACTGGGAAAATGTACAAACTCCTCTCAGGCAGTGGCAAGAACTGAACCCCGCTTGCTGGTTTTATTCCAACTGCTATGCCCTCAGTTTTCTTCACCCCCAGCCAGTGGCAAGGGAAGAGCATACATGGTGAGCCAAGAATTTCAATTTTTAATAATAGGAGAAAGATTGTGCTTGGCATTTCAGAGGTAGTAAAAAAGGTCAAGAAAGATAGTGGATACATAATGTTCAGGCATATGGCAAAGTGTTTTCAGATAACATAATTGAAGGGCGCCATGCAGATAAAAAATTAGGCCATGGTGGAAAATGATCTTTTCTTAGCTGGATAAATAAGGAGAGAAGCGAAGGCAGAGGAATTACTTTTAAATTAAAAAGAAGGTAGCTGTTGGAGCAGGGTATCACAACACAATTCCAGCCACAAAGGACAGCGGCTGGAATCCTGATTATGTCAGTTCAACCAGTGTGACAAGCTAAAAGCTTAATTAAAGAGTTTATCACATGAAATTGTGGGGAAGGAGCACAGATTTTGGAAGTGAAATATGTTGACAAAGTTTAGAGCCTACAGGGTACCCATGGATGATGCAGTCATTTGGAAGGAAATAAATTTTATAGTGTTTTGTTTTTGACAGAGGTTTTGCTGAAGAATAAATTTGAAACAGATCAGCAAGAATGGAGGCAAAAGGGGAAATAGGATGGACCTCATTTCTTGGGAAACAAGGCAGTGATTCTGACAGACTATGTGATGTAAAATTACTGACAACATGTGAGTTATCTTGCCAATAATGGATGTGAAATGAACTGATCTTTGAATCAGAGAGGAAATAATAATTAATTTAAGAAAACAGAAATATAATCAAATCTAGTCAATACGTTTTTAGGAAAGGTTCAGCACATGTTTGGGTGGTGGGTGGTGATAGATCTCTATAAAAGGAGGTGTAAGGTGCTCCTTCCCTGCTGGTCACGCTTGGGTGAGGTGTAGCACTTGCTTAGCCCCTCCCGATTAGGACCACATGAAGCCATTCGAGCAGGTGGTATTTGGTCGAATGAGTACCTGGTGCATATCACAAGTCCTAGTAATACAACCACTAGTGCCAGGCAGATAATCTCTGAGGAGCATTGAGAATGGCTGGGGTCCCTCCGTCTTGTAAAGACACTGCCCAGGAGAAGGCAATGGCAAAACACTTCTGTAGAAAAATTTGCCGAGAACAATCATGGTCACGGATAAAGAAAATAATAAGGAAAACAGCATGAGGGGGCTCTTCTCCGCAGGCAACGATCAAATTAAAGAGGGATGGATAGACGATAATCACCCACGTCACATGACACAGCAAATAATGATGACGATGACATCAGGTGTGATGAATTTGTTCAAATTCTTGAGGATGTGACAATAAGAGTTAGCAAAGGGAAACCTGCTAATGTAATACATTTTAATTTCCAAATAAAGGCATTTGGCAAGATGCCACAGTCTGGTGCATAAATTAAGTGCACAAGGTAAATTTGAGGAACTGTATCAGTGTGGATTGAAAACTGGTTGGTATCAGAGGATTAAATGGGTGAAGGGATGCAACTAATGGAGTAGCACAGGGATGGACCCTTAACCCTCAATTGTTTCCTAATTACATCTTATCACCTGCAGGGAGGGCAGTTGAAATACAAGGTTTCCAAAAATTTGCCAATAATATATTAAGGTATTCACTGGCAAATGATACTTAAAGGGTTGATGGTGGACATGCAATGGCAAGCATTTAAAGATCACATGGATGAACAACAACAATTGTTCATCCCAGTTTGGCAAAAGAATAAACCAGGGAAGGTAGTGCACCCGTGGCTGACAAGGGAAATTAGGGATAGTATCAAGTCCAAAGAAGAAGCATATAAATTAGCAAAAAAAACAGCGGCACACCTGAGGACTGGGAGAAATTCAGAGACCAGCAGAGGAGGACAAAGGGCTTAATTAGGAAAGGGAAAAAAGATTATGACAGAAAGCCGGCAGGGAACATAAAAACTGACTGTAAAAGCTTTTATATATATGGGAAAAGAAAAAGATTGGTCAAGACAAATGCAGGTCCCTTACAGTCAGAAACAGGTTAATTGATCATAGGGAACAAAGACATGGCAGACCAATTGAATAACTACTTTGGTTCTGTCTTCACTAAGGAGGACATAAATAATCTTCCGGAAATAGTAAGGGACCAAGGGTCTAGTGAGATGGAGGAACTGAGGGAAATACATGTTTGTAGGGAAGTGGTGTTAGGTAAATTGAAGGGATTAAAGGCAGATAAATCCCCAGGGCCAGATGGTCTGCATCCCAGAGTGCTTAAGAAAGTAGCCCAAGAAATAGTGGATGCATTAGTGATAATTTTTCAAAACTCCTTAGATTCTGGATTAGTTCCTGAGGATTGGAGGGTGGCGAATGTAACCCCACTTTTTAAAAAAAAGAGGGAGAGAAAAACCGAGGAATTATAGACTGGTTAGTCTGACATTGGTGGTGGGGAAAATGCTAGTCGGTTATCAAAGATGTGATAACAGCACATTTGGAAAGAGGTGAAATCATCAGACAGAGTCAGCATGGATTTGTGAAAGGAAAATAATGTCTGACGAATCTTACAGAATTTTTTGAAGATGTAACTGGTAGTGTGGATAGGGGAGAGCCAGTAGATGTAGCAAATTTAGATTTTCAAAAGGCTTTTGACAAGGTCCCACACAGGAGATTAGTGTGCAAACTTAAAGCACATGGTATTGATGTGGATACAGAATTGGTTGGCAGACAGGAAGCAAAGAGTGGGAGTAAACGGGACTTTTTCAGAATGGCAGGCAGTGACTAGTTGGGTACCACAAGGCTCAGTGCTGGGACCCCAGTTGTTTACAATATATATTAATAATTTAGACGACATAATTAAATGCAGCATCTCCGAGTTAGTGAATGACACGAAGCTGGGTGGTGGTGTCAGCTCTGAGGAGGATGCTAAGAGGATGCAGGGTGACTTGGATAGGTTAGGTGAGTGGGCAATTCATGGCAGATGCAATTTAATGCGGATAAATGTGAGGTTATCCACTTTGGTTGCAAGAACAGAAAAACAGAATGTTATCTGAACGTTGGCCGATTAGGATAAGGGGAGATGCAACAAGATCTGGGTGTCATTGTACACCAGTCATTGAAGGTGGGCATGCAGGTACAGTAGGCGGTGAAAAAGGCAAATGGTATGTTGGCATTCATAGCAAAAGGATTTGAGTACAGGAGCAGGGAGGTTCTACTGCAGTTGTACAAGGCCTTGGTGAGACCGCACCTAGAATATTGTGTGCAGTTTTGGTCCCCTAATCTGAGGAAAGACATTCTTGCCATAGAGGGAGTACAGAGAAGGTTCACCAGATTGATTCCTGGGATGGCAGGAATTTCATATGAAGAAAGACTGGATCGACTAGGCTTATACTCACTGGAATTTAGAAGAGTGAGGGGGCATCTTATTGAAACGTATAAAATTCTAAAGGGATTGGACAGGCTAGATGCAGGAAGATTGTTTCCGATGTTGGGGAAGTCCAGAATGAGGGGTCACAGTTTAAGGATAAAGGGGAATCCTTTTAGGACCGAGATGAGGAAAAGCTTCTTCACACAGAGAGTGGTGAATCTGTGGAATTCTCTGCCACAGGAAACAGTTGAGTCCGGTTCATTGGCTATATTTAAGAGGAAGTTAGATATGGCCCTTGTGGCTAAAGGGATCGGGGGTATGGAGAGAAAGCAGGTACAGGGTTCTGAGTTGGATGATCAGCTATGATCATACTGAATGGCAGTGCAGGCTCGAAGGGCCGAATAGCCTACTCCTGCACCTATTTTCTATGTTTCTGTGTTTCTATGTTTAAAGAGGAATGCTGTGATGACAATGTTGTGATTCATCGTTCAACCTGACAGATTGATGAATAGCAGAAAACTAGGCAAACAGAAACACCAGAGATTCTGCAGATGCTGGAAATCCAGGACAATACATACAAAATGCTGGAGGAACTCTGTTGGTCAAGCAGCTTCTATGGCAGGGCTTTCCAAACTTTTTTTTATCCCATGGAACCCCTATCATTAACCGTGGACTCCAAATTGGGAACAGTTGATTGATGGAAATAAATGAATGTTTCAGGCTGAAAACTTTCATCAGGACTGGAAAGAAAGGGTTGAAGAAATCAGAATAAGAAGGTGGGGGGGAGGGGAAGGAGTACAAGCTACAAGATGACAGGAGAAGCTATGTGGGTGGGGGAGGGGGTGTAAGTAAGAAGCTGGGAGGTGATAGGTGGAAAAGGTAAAGGGCTGCAGATAAAGGAGTCTGATAGGAGAGAAGAAAAGGAGAAGGGGCACCAGGAGGACGTGATAGGCAGGAGGGAAGAAAAGAAGAAGTGAGAGGGTGCCAGAGTGGGGATTTGAAGAGAGAAGGAGGAGGGTGGGAAGTTACCAGAAGATGAAGAAATCAATGCTTATGCCATCTAGTCAGAGGTTACATAGAAAGAAGATGAGGTGTTGCTCCTTCAACCTGAGAGTAGCATTATCATAGCAGTAGAGGGGTCCATTAATTGACATGTCAGAAATGGAATTAAGATGGTTGCAAATGGAGTGAAGGTGGTAGACAAAGCTATCCCCCAATCTATGTTGAATCTCACCAACATAAAGGAGGCCTAATCAGGAGTATTGGCTGCTGTAGACAACCCCAACAGATTAGCAGGTAAATTGTTGTGTCACCTGGAAGGACTATTTGGGGTCCTGGCTGGCATTGAGGGTGGAGGTGATTGGACGGGTGCAGCGTTAAATGCTGGAGGGAGATTGGTGGAGAGGGACAGATGGACAAAAGAATCACGGAAGGAGTTATCACTGTGGAAAGAGTTGGGGGAGGAGGGTAAAGTTGTGTTTGGTGGTAGGATCCGTTTGAAGAAGTTGGAAGTTGTGGAAAATGATGTGCTGTATACAATGTCCTCATTACAGTAGCTATCACTAAAGAGGTAGTGCTGAGAATATAGATGGATGTTATTTACTTGGATTTCCAGAAGGCTTTTGAATAGGTGCCACATAAAAGACTTCTCCATAAGTTAAGGATGCATAGAGTTGGGGGTGATGTGTTAGCATAGATAGAGGATTGGTTAATTAATAGAAAGTAGAGAGTTGGGATACATGGGTGTTACTCTGGTTGGCAATCAGTTGGTTGTACAGTGTGCTGTAGGGGTCGGTGCTGTACCCACAGATGTTTACGATATATTTTAGCGATCTGGAAGTGGGTAGTGTACCTAGGTTTGCTGATGATACTAAACTGAGTGAAAAAGCAAATTGTGCAGAAGATACAGAGAGTATGCAGAGGGATATAGATAGGTTATGTGAGTGGGCCAGGCTCTGCCAGGTGGAGTACAATGTTGGTAAATGTGAGGTCATCCACTTTGGAACGAAGAATGTAAGAGCAGATTATAATATAAATACTAAAAAAAAATGTAGCACACTGCTCTGCTGAAGGATTTGGGAGTGCCTGTGCCTGTATCACAAAAGATTGGTTTGCAGGTGCAGTAGGCTATCAAGAAAACAAAAAGAATGTTGGCCTTCATTGCTAGAGGGATTGAATTTAAGAGCAGGGACACTATGCTGCAACTGTACAGGGTTGTGGTGAGGCCGCACCTGGAGTACTGTGGGCAGTTCTATTCTCCTTACTTGAGGAAGAATATACTGGCTTTGGAGACGGTCCAGAGGAGTTTAACCAGGTTGATTCTAGAGAGGAAGGGGTTAGATTATGAGAAGAGATTGAGTTGTCTGGGACTGTACTCGCTGGGATTCAGAAGTATGAGAGGGGATCTTGTAGAAACATATAACATTATGAAAGGGGTAGATAAGATAGAGGCAGGAAAGTTGTTTCCACTGGTAGGTGAGACTAGAACTAGGGGAAATAGCCTCAAGATTAGGAGGAGTAAATTTAGGATGGAGATGAGGAAGAACTGCTTTTCCTAGAGAGTGGTGAATCTGTGGAATTCTCTGCCCAATGAAGCAGTGGAGGCTACCTTAGTAAACATACTTAAGACAAGTTTGGATAGATTTTTGCAGGGTAGGGGAATTAAGGGTTATGGGAAATGGCAAGCAGGTGGAGATAAGTCCATGGCCAGATCAGCCATGGTCTTATTGAATGGTGGAGCAGGCTTGATGGGCCAGATGGTTTACTCCTGCTCCTATTTCTTTTAATAAGAACCCTGCCAGAATTGACATGCATCCAATGCCATCTTCAACCTCACTCATAATTGTCTCTTCACTCTCCGCAAGTCATATCTCATTTTCTTGTGCAGACCTGCATCACTAGACAAAAATGCCATAGATCTAGCCCTCAGCAGATGACATACCTCCTGGTACACCCACATTTAACAGTGACTGATTGGGAAGGGGTAGCCATGGGAGTCAGTAGGCTTATAAATTATATTGGTCAATAGTTTGCCTCCAGAGATGAAGACAGAGAAATGGAGAAAGATGAGAGATATGTCAGAAATGGTCAAAGTGAATGTAAGGGCAGGGTGGAAGCTGGAGGCAAAATTTATGAAATTAATAAACTCAGCATGGGTGAACGTTGCGGCATCAATATAGTTGTCAATGTAGTGCAGAAAGAGTTAGGATCATACAGACATAGCCGCTGATAAGGCAGGCATAACTGCAGCCCATGGCTTCACCTTGAGTTTGGAGAAAGTGGGAGGATCTCAAAGAGAAATTGATGAGAGTGAGGACCAGTTCTGCCAGACCTTCTGAGGAGGTCGAGAGCATGTGAAGTTGTATATCTAGGTGGGAAGACAAGAGTTCAGTGAGGCAGGAAGTGGCAGAAACAACGGGCCTACATGGACCGTCAGGATTGTGAATCTTGGGTAGGAGGTAGAAACGAGTGCCATATAAGGGAACTACGAGGTTGGTGTCAGTGGATGGGAGATCTCCAGAGTTGATGAGATTGCTAATGGTGTCAGAGACAATGTTCTGAAGGACTTGACTGTTGCTCTTTTCAAGGGATAAGTAAGTGGTGATGTCTGAGAGTTGCCACTCAGCCTCAGCAAGATTGACATCAGTCCGCCAGTCTACAATTGCACCCCATTTGATAATGGGTTTTATAGTGAATTTGGAATGAGTGTGGAGGGTAGTGCATTCAGTTTTGAAAGAGGAGAGAGGAGTGCTGAAGTTGAAATGGTTGATGACTCATCAGCATTTAGAGATGAAAAGATCCAGAGCAAGCAAACAATCAGAGCGGGTGTGCAATAAGAGGAGGATTGGAGACAGGAAGGGGTCATCAGTGTGAGGTGTGGAATCCTCTTGATGATCCTGACTGGGGTGGTTTTCAAGGTGTAAGTAAGAGGAGGTGTCTGAGCTTTGCTGACCAGCTGGTCCTGAGTGACCTCCTTTTCAAAGGGCAACTAAGAGGAGGTGAATTTAAAGTAGTCAAGTACAAAGTCTTACAATTTGGTAAGAGGAATCAAAAGGCAAATTACCCTCCAAATCAGGGGTTCCTCTCCGCAGCCACCTCAGTTAATGGGTCCATGCCATAAAAAATGTTGGCAACCCCTTCTCTAAATGGAGAGGAACTGGAAATGAGTGCAACTCAGAGAGATCTATGAGTTCAGTGTATCAATCACAAAAAGCTACAGGCAGGTCCAACAAGTGATTAAAGTGGGAAAATGACATTATAATCTTTATTCAAATGGATTGGACTTTTGTTAACGTTCCACAGCGTGGTGGTGAGGTGGCACGGGTAGTACTGTGAACAGTTGACAGCGGCTATACTTCATTAGGAGTTTGAAGAGATTTGGCATGTCAACAAATACACTCAAAAACTTCTATGGTTATACCGTGGAGAGCATTCTGACAGGCTGCATCACTGTTTGGTATGGAGCGGCTACTGCATAGGACTGAAAGAAGCTGCAGAAGGTTGTAAATCTACTCAGCTCCATCTTGAGCACTAGCCTACAAAATACCCAGGATATCTTCAGGGAGCGGGGTCTCAGAAAGGCCGCGTCCATTATTAAGGACCTCCAGCACCCAGGGCATGCCCTTTTCTCACTGTTACCATTTGGTAGGAGGTACAGAAGCCTGAAGGCACACACTCAGCAATTCAGTAACAGCTTCTTCCCCTCTGCCATTCGATTCCTAACGGACATTGAATCTTTGGATACTATCTCACTTCTTTTAATGTACAGTATTTATCTTTTTGCACTTTTTTCACTCTATTCAATACGCGTAATTGATTTACTTGTTTATTTATTATTATTTTTTCTCTGCTAGATTAGGTATTGCATTGAACTGCTGCTGCGAAGTTAACAAATCTCACGTCACATGTCAGTGATAATAAACCCGATTCTGAATCTTCAAAAGGATATAATTTAATTGAAGGCAGTCCAAAGGAGATTCACCATCCTACATCCTAAGGTGAGACCATTGTCCTACCAAGAGAGCCTTGAAAATTTGGGTGTATATTCCTTGGAATTATGGAGAATGCGAGTTAATCTTAGTCAATAAGATCCTCAAGGATCTTCTCAGAGTAAATGTTGAGATGTTCTAGCTTAAGAGAGAGTCATGAACAAGGGGACATATTATGCTGTAGGTACAAAATAAGGGGCGAGTCATTTAAAACTGAGGTGCGTAGAAATATCTTTGCTTAGGGAATTCACTCAAGGAGGATAGATTATTAGATATATTTCAGGTGCAGAGAGATATACATTTGAAAGTTAAAGAAATTGAGGGTTATGAGGAATTGGCACAGAAGAGACCATGATCAGCCATGATCAAACTGAATGCTGGGACAAGCTAGCTTGTTTTCTGTTTTCTTGTTAAGGAATTCAGCTGCCCTTGTTGCATCCCCATCTCTTGTCCATCACTCCAAACTTGCCTTATTCCTTATCTTCTTCACATCTTTTACTTTGTCTCCTGTGACCACAAAGCATAGTCTTAGTGAGGGGGAGAAAGTACCGGCCCATTGGTTTGGAGTCAAGGTGAGTGGGAAAGATGAACCAGGCCTTGGTATGGGGTTGGGGTTGAAAACTGAAATAACAATCATGAAAGACCATAAAGGGCCTCAAATGGTGAACTGGTTGAATCCTTCTCCATTATTGTTTTGAAACTAATACTTTCCCACAAGCTCTATCCTTTTCTTTCATACCTATCTTATGTTTTGAGATAGCCATGAAAAAGGATAAATATATACCTTGGAGTAAATTATTAAATTGTGGGAATGTAAATTATGGCGGCATTGGGCTGTAGTTAGGGAGAGTTAATTGGGAAAAGTTGCTTTTGGGCAAGTTCACATCTGACATGTGGAGGTTGCTTAAAGACCAATTGCACAAAATACAGGTCAGGTATGTTCTTATAAGAAGGGATGACAAGAATAGCAAGTCGAGGAGTCCTTGGATGATGACAGCAGTTGTAAATTTAGTCAAGAAGAAAAAGGAAGCAAATATAAAGTTAAGGAAAATAAAATTGATTATGACACTTAAGGAATACAAAGAATTTCAAAAGGAAATCAAGAAGAGAAAGCCAGGAGAAGCCATGTTAAGATCTTGTCCAGTAGGGTGAAAGAGGATCCCAAAGCATTCTTTCCACATATTCGAGCAGGGAGAGTGTAGGACCACCTTAAAATGAAGGAGGGAGGATGTGCTTGGATAAAGTGGACCCTAAATGATTGACGTTCACCAATGAAACAGACACATCAGAAAATGATTCAGCAAGGGCATTTTTGAAATAAAGAAAAATGTTTAGCGTCTCATGAAGCAACTGGGCCGGATGGGATATACCCCAGGTTATTAAGAAAGGCATTGACAAATACCTTTGTGTCCTCTCTTATCACAGGTAAAGTCCTGAAAGACTAGTAAATAGCTAATGTTTTCCCTTCTTTTAAGAAAGCAAAACAGAAAATGTTAAGTCTAGGAAGCTAAAATTGTTCAAGACTCTATAAAGAATCCCATTAACTAACTAAATTCCAACTCCTAATTAACAGGAAAATTGATGAAGGGAAGTCTCAAGAAGGTTCAGTCAGTTGGCATTCAGGATGGGGTAATAAAATAATACGACATTGGCATCGCAGGAGAAGCCAGAGACTGGTAGTAGATGGTTAGTTTTCTAACTTGGAGGCCTGTGCCTAGTCGTGTGCCGTGCCACATGGATCGGTGCTGGGTCTGATGTTGTTTGTCATCTATATCAATGATCTGGATGATAATGTGGTAAGCTGGATCAGCAAATTTGTGGATAACTCCAAGACTGGAGGTTTAGTGGACACCTATGGTGGTGAGAGTGTGGAAAGAGTTGCCAATGGAATTGGTGGATGTGGATTCGATTAAAACATTTCAGAGAAATTTGGATAGGTACATGGGTGGAAGAGGTATGGAGGACTATGGTATGGGTGCAAGGTAATGGGATTCAGCAGAATAATAGTTCAGCCCAAACTTAATTAGCTAAAGGGCTTTTTGTGCTGAGGTTTTCTATAACTAAAGGAAATAGGGATAATCCTAGAAATTATAGACAGGTAAATCTCAGGTCAGTGGTCAGGAAACTATTAGAGAGGATTTCTGAGCTTTTGGAAAGCATGGCCTAATTAGGAACAGTCAGCATGGCTTTGTCAGGGGCAGGTAATTTCTTTATTAATGGATAAACCTGATTCTGCCATGGGTCTCAATTGTGGAATGAAAGTAGGAATGGGGCAGGGAGAGGGTAATCATGGTTGAGAAAAGGGGAAAGGAGAGGAGAAGGAGTGGGAGAAACTAGAGGTACATTCTGCAATGATTAATGAACCAGCTGTTTGGAATCAAGTGACCTTGCCTAGTGTCTCAGGGATGGATGTACCTGCACCCGTGCCAGCCCGTGCCGTGGTAGTTCTTCTCTGCCACCTGTCCCACAACATTCCCTTGCTATTCCCAACTTACTTTGTTCCCTCCAGATTTATAAACTTCATGGTGACCATACCGTATTCAAAAGTATTAGGCACCCTAGCTATACAATATATATGTAGCTACGTTGAAACTTTTCACAAACCAAATGAATATGAATGAAAGCTGATGTTTAAAAATGAATGAACAGAGAGCACTCGTGGAGATAAGATACTCGACCACTGTTACACTCTTTTCTGCAACGCTAACAAAGCTCTCCTTCGTCCAGCTTTTGGAAAATCAGATCACTCTTCGATACTGCCTTGGCCGACATACAGGCAGAAGCTGAAACAAGAGGCAGCAAAAGTTAAAACTGTTGTCCGACTAATTGGCCTCCATGCTGTTGGAATGCTTCGATGATGTCAACTGGAATGTCTTCTATGATGAGGATGTCTCCGAGTTCACTGATGGAGTCATGTGCTTCATTCAGAAGTGCATCGATGATGTTGTCCCCCACAAGTCGGTCAGGGTCTTCCCGAACCAGAAACCCTGGACCAATAGTTCCATGTGAGCAGCACTTATAGTGCGACATCGATCTCAGGAAAAACAGCTTTGATCTGTGCAAAGCTATCAAGGCTGCGAAACAACAATACAGGGACAAGATTGTGTTGAGATTCACAATGCACATGTGACTTGTGACGAGGGGTGCATACCATCGCAGACTTCAAAGCTAAATATTGCAGTGTCACCAATACCCAGTCCTACAGATATTGATGGATCTGGGTTTGAGAGAGTAAACAGCTTTAAGTTCCTTGGCATCCACATCACCGAGGACCTCATGCGGTCTGTACACACCAGCTGTGTGGTGTAAAAGGCACTACAGCTCCTCTTTCACCTCAGACAGTTGAGTAGTTTGCTATTGTCGCCCAAATCCTAAGAACTTTCTAAAGGGGTACAACTGAGAGCATCTTGACTAGCTGCATCACTGCCTCGTATGGGAACTGAAATTCCCCTAATCACAGGGCTCTGCAGAGAGTGGTGCGGACAGCCCAGCACATCTGTAGTTGTGAACTTTCCATGAATCAGGACACTTACAAAGACATGTGTGTAAAAAGGGCCCTTTGGTTCATTGGGGACCCGAGTCACCCCAACCACAATCTATTCCAGCCACTACCATCCAAGAAATAGTGCCGCAACATAAAAGCCAGGACCAGCAGGCTCCGGGACAGCTTCTTCCACTAGACCATTGGACTAATGAACTCACGCTGATGTGAGTGTACTCTATGTTACATTGACTCTTCTATTTATTATAAATTATTATAAATTACTATGATTGCATATTTGAACGGAGATGTAACATAAAGATTTTTACTCTTCATATATGTGAAGGATGTAAGAAATAAAGTCAATTCAATTCAATTCCATTCAAATTTGCAACTAAAGTACATCCGTAAGGTTGGGGGATGTAGATGATCGGGTTCAATGCCATGCCAGGGGTGGAAGGGCAGGCACGGTGAGGACAGAATAGTTAAGATTAATAAGAGACATACATTTCAGCTACCCCAACATAGTTGTATTGGGAAGTCATCGTTATGCCTCATTGATCAACCGTGGTCATTCCCAGGACAAGTTGGTCGAAATTTCCTCTCAGTGCTTCAAAAGAAGCATTGCATGGGAATGAACTTGACTTGCAATGAAGAAACAAATAATGTACCCAGTTGTATTTCTAAAGGCAAAATCCCCAGATTTAATCATTATTGCTCCTGAAGGAATTATAATTTCCAAAATGAAAATACTGAAGCAAACATTCTGGAGTTGAATTTCTAGACAAGTATAACTAAAGCGATTACAGACAAAGACTGTATCCCTGTACTTATGCATTTCTTAATGCTTTTTGAGCCAGCAGCTATGGTGTGAGAAGTTCCAAGAATCCGTAGGCTGTTACAGAACAGGCAACATGGGGAACTGAAGAATGAAGAACCATTCATGAAGAAATCACCAGTGAGATACTGTGTCTGTCAACAATTAGATTTATTCATTAAAGCTGTTAACTGAAAACAGATTCCCCTCAGAAACAGCAAAACAACATATTGCTGATCTTTATTTAACTGGTAGCAATTAATATTGATAATGCTACAACATGGGAATAGTCACTTTAAAACCTTAAGCAGACAACCTTAGCAGTGCTTACGACATCATTAGGCTCCCTAGTAATTGTCACTTTTAATAGGACCTAAGGGAGAAATAGACTACAATGGAACCAGGTTTCATAAGTATATAAGCATATGCTGTAAGCTTACAAATTCGTGCATATCTGGTCTCCCACTTACCTCTTTCCTTGGACTTGACTTGAATTCTGTGAAAAAGTGAAAATCTCCATCTGACACACACATCTGAACCAATGTGTATGTTCACTGTTTTCCAAACTGAACCTCTTGGCCCAAACTGACCTCAATTAATCAGGACACTGCATGAAGACTCAATGTTTGGGTCACTTCTCACAGGCATACCGCCCTAGCCCGTTAGTTTTCTAATTCCTTAAATCCAGTGGTTTAGTCTATCCACGTTATAACAGTAACACAACCACATGGATCACCCCCAGTTGGTGTTACTGCACCCTTTCCAAGGCCATAAAATATTTCAGGTATGCAGAATTGTCCAAACTTGCCCAGCTGAATCAAACCGGTGACTTATATATGAAAACAAAACCCAACCTCACTTGCTTTTGTAATCTGTGGCACTATATATATGGTCACAATTCCAAACACCTTTTTAATAGCATCAAAAATATCCGCTACTTCGAAAGATACGTGTAATCAGAGTATGAACTTTCTTCACTTTTTTGGAACTTCATAAAACTGTTCCACTTACCGTCCATTGGCTAGTTCCTTCCTGTCAAAATCCATCACTACAAACTACTTGCAATAAATTGAATCTGCAATTCGTTACCACCCACCTCCCCCTGAAATTAACTCACACCCTTCTCAACATTTATATCTCGAAACTTGGTGTTTTGTGCATTGTCTTCCAATTGAGCAAGGCAATGCATGAAAATATCCTTGCCCTGATGTTGAAAACTGTAGGGGATCACTTATGTAGTTTATGGTACCTTTACTGAAGGAAGTGCTGCCCTATAGACACAAGAGATTCTGCAGATGCTGGATATCCGGAGAAAGACACACAAAATGCTGGAGGAACTCAGCAGGTCAGGCAGCATCTATGGAAGTGGATGAACAGTCAGCATTTCTGACACCTCCCTCCCCTTTCTTGATCTTTCTGTCTCTATCTCTGGAGACGGCTTAGCTACTGATATCTATTATAAGCCTAGAGACTCTCACAGCTACCTGGGCTATTCCTCCTCCCACCCTGTCGCTTGCAAAAATGCCATCTCCTTCTCGCAATTCCTCCGTCTCTGCCGCATCTGCTCTCAGGATGAGGCTTTTGATTCCAGGTCGAAGGAGATGCCTTCCTTTTTTAAAGAAAGGGGTTTCCCTTCTTCCACCATCAACTCTGCTCTCAAATGCATCTCTCCCATTTCACACACATCTGCCCTCACCCCATCTGCCCACCACCCCAATTGGGATAGGGTTCCCTTTGTCCTCACCTACCACCCCACCAGTCTCCGGGTCCAACATATAATTCTCCATAACTTCCGTCACCTCCAACGGGATCCCACTACCAAGCACCTTTCCCTCCCCCACTCTTTCTGCTTTCCACAGGGATCACTCCCTATGCAACACCCTTGTCCATTCATCCCCCTCATCCCTTCCCACTGATCTCCCGCCCGGTACTTATCCTTGTAAGCAGAACAAGTGCTACACCTGCCCTTACACTTCCTCCCTCACCACCATTCTGGGCCTAGACAGTCCTTCCAGGTGAGGCGACACTTCACCTGTGAGTCGGCTGGTGTGGTATATTGCGTCCGGTGCTCCCGGTGTGGCCTTTTATATATTGGTGAGACCCAACGCAGATTAGGTTTTGCTGAACACCTACACTCTGTCTGCCAGGGAAACCAGGATCTCCCAGTGGCCATACATTTTAATTCCACGTCCCATTCCCATTCTAATATGTCTATCCTTGGCCTCCTCTATTGTCAAGATGGAGCCACACCCAGATTGGAGGAACAACACCTTATATTCCGTCTGGGTAGCCTCCAACCTGATGACATGAACATTGATTTTCCTAACTTCCGTTAATGCCACTCCTCCCCTTCTTACCTCACCCCTTATTTATTTGTTTGTTTGTTTATTTATTTATCTATTTATTTGTTTATTTATTTATTATTTTCCTTTTTGTCCTTTTTCTCTCTTTTTTTCTCTCTCTCTGCCCCTCTCACAATCACTCCTTGCCGGCTCTCCATCTCCCTCTGGTGCTCCCCTCCTCCTTTCTTTCTCCCTATGCCTCCTGTCCCATGATCCTCTCCCTTCTCCAGCTCTGTATCACTGTCGCCAAACACCTTTCCAGCTCTCAGCTTCATCCCACCACCTCCTGTCCTCTCCTATTATTTCGGATCTCCCCCTCCCCCTCCCACTTTCAAATCTCTTGCTATCTCTTCTTTCAGTTATTCCTGCCAAAGGGTCTCAGCCTGAAACATCGACTGTACTTCTTCCTATAGGTGCTGCCTGGCCTGCTGCATTCCATCAGTATTTTGTGTGTGTTGCTAGCAATTCGGGCTGAGACCTTTTTTCAGGACTTGCTATTTATGCTTGTTCTTGGATCTTGCCTTAAAAGCTGAAAGAGGTAAATGGCTTAAATAGGAAAAAATGGAAGGAATAAATTTAATTCGGATGTATGTAACCTTCCATTTTGTATTCCTTCTCCTCCTCCCATCTCCCCATACTGGCTTCTCCCGCCTTCCTTTCCAGACATGATAAAGGGTCCTGACCTGAATCTTTGCTTATCCCTCTCCTCTCCATAGATGCTGCCAGAACTGCTGAGTTCCTTTAGCACTTTGTATGCATTACTCTGGATTTCCAGCATCTGCAGAATCTCATGTGTTAGTAACTGAGTGTTATTATTATTATTATTAATAATAATAATAATAACAACAACAAACTTATTTATACAGCACTTTTCATACAGATGATGTAGTTCAAAGTGCTTTACAATAGAATAAAAGTATATTAATGAAAATAAAATAAATATAAATATCAAAATGAAAGATAAAACAAAAGTTTGTTAAAAGCAAGATGAAATAAAAGAAGGTTTTGAGCTGGCTTTTCAAAATGTCACCTCAGTCTGCATCCTTTATAGTTTTGGGTCTTGAATTCCACAGTTTGGGAGCGTAGTTCAGAAAAGCTGACCTTTTGAGAAAGATTGTTTAAATTTAAGAGAGTGGTGGAAGAAAAGCTGAGAACTTGAGCAGGATTATAAAACAAGAACAATTTGGTGATGTTCTCCAGTCTTAGACTATTGAGAGATTTAAAAAACAAGTAAGAGCACATTAAAATCTATTCCAAAAGATGCAGTTTAGCTAGCTTGGGATTGATATGTTCCCTCATTATGTTTTCTTTTTCTTCCTTCTTCATCCCCTTTCCTTCAGACAGGTGTTAATTGCAGGAACAATTAATTCTCCTTCTCTAATTCCAAATTAATCATATTTTGTGGGGGAATGGGAAATCGGGCATCTCACAGGGGTTTCAAGATGGGCTTACGGGACCTGACGCATGAAACACAAAGGTCAAATGCAGGTTCAGGAAGGAAGGTTAACAGATGCAGTCTTATATTGTAAAGAGTCAAGGTATAAAATAGGCAAGTTTGATGTAATTTGACTCAGTGCTAGTGAGATGGAACCTGAAGCATTGCATACAAGTTTAATCTCCATATTGTAAAATAGGATAGTTCTGCAAGATTCCTGGGATAAAAGGTTTGATGTATGAAGAAAAGGTTAAGTAGGTTAGGTAGTTAAAAACCAGAGTAGTTAAGATTAACTGTGATGTTACTGCTAGGTGATATTATTGATATATTGGATTCTGAAGGGGCATAAATTTAAAAAAATACAGATAGTAGAAGTCTGAAATTAGGAAAGCAGCAGGTCAGGCAGCATCTTTGGACAGAGAAGTTGACACCAGACCTTTAATTTTAATTAAATCTATATTAGAATTTGACTTGAAGCATTAACACAGATGCTCTCCAAACTGTTGTGAGACTCCATCATTTTCTGATTATAATGTACGCCACCATTACTATCGAGCCAGATAATGAAACCAGATTCAATAGGAATTTAAGTTTCTGAAAGAAGTATAGAATGTGTTTTTTTTTCTTTCTCAGAATATCAAGAACAAGGGCGCCAAGCTCAAGAACAAGGGATCACTCATTTCGGACACAGACATTAAGGATTTTTTTTTGTTAGATGATCATCTGTCTCTGGAATTTCCAAACTCAGGAAATTCTGGAGGTAGGATTCCTGAATGTATTCAAAGCAGAGGGTGCAGAGCAGATTTTCCAACCTTTTTTATGCCAAGGACCAATACCATTAAGCGAGGAGTTCATGGAACCCAGGTTGGGAGACCTTGGCATAGGGGAAGATTTGCAGGAAAATGACAGGAAAAGGTTGAGTGAATTCGGCCTTTTCTCCCTGGAGTGAAGGAGGATGAGAGGTGACCTGATAGAGGTATATATTATAATAATGAGAGGCATTGATCATGTGTATAGTCAGAGGCTTTTTCCCAGGGCTGAAAAGGTTGCCACAAGAGGACACAGGTTTAAGGTGCTGGGGAGTAGGTACAGAGGGGATGTAGGGGTCAGTTTTTTACTCAGAGAGTGGTGAGTGCATGAAATGGGCTGTTGACAATGGTGGTGGAGGCAGATACGATTGGGTCTTTTAAGAGACTTTTGGATAGGTACATGGAGCTTAGTAAAATAGAGAGCTATAGGTAAGCCTAGTAACTTCTAAGGTAGGGACATGTTCGGCACAACTTTGTGGGCTGAAGGGCCTGTATTGAGCTGTGCCGTAGGTTTTCTATATTCCCATGTTTCTATGACACTGAGCCCAAGATGGGATCAGCCTTGATTTTGCTGTATGATGAAGGGTTAAGGGGCCAACTCCTACTCTTGCTTTCTACATTTTCATGGGCCATTCTGCCACCTGCGTCAGTACCTAGCTGGTGTCTGGTAGGAGCGGGGAGGAGGTTTTTGTTGGGGAGATGAGTGAGTTAAGGGCTCTGAGTCAATTTGGATCTGTATATCTTCAAAAGATGATGATCATCAGCCAGGATATAAATTCTTCTCCTTGCCACCATCAAGGAAGTACAGAATCCTGAAGGCACACTCATCGTTGTAGGAACAGCTTCTCCCATTCGCCATCATATTTCTGAATGAACCAAGAACCTATGTACTCAATTTCACAATCTTTTGTGCTCTCATTTTGCACAACTTATTTAATCTTATTTATATATATCATGATAATTTACAGTTTAAAAATATATGTATTGTACTCTACTTCTGCCTCAAAGTAACATATTTCACAACATATGCCAGTGATACTAAACCTGATTCTGGTACAAATTTTCAAAGTTATACTAAACGTGGTGGGAGGAATATGCAGAAATTGTATTCCAGAATATTGCCAATTTTTATTTGCTGTAGAAATTCCGGTATGTAGCTGAAAACATTTTGCTGTGGCAAATCTCAGTGACTTAAATGTGCTTAATTCAGAGACACCAATGACACAAACTCCTACCTCCATGCTGGACAGTCGTGTTTGGAACAGTAATCTTTCTTCTTTGTTTCAGTTATTCATTGGATAAACCTTTCAACCCTTGGAAAAACTATACTCTAGTGATGAAGGCAATATACCTTAACAACAGCCACTTGCTTTTATTCTGAACTTTAACACAGTAACATGGCTCACAGTGCTTCACAAGTGCATCACAAAACAAAATTTCATCTGATGATACAAAAGGAAGTATTTTGAAATAAGACTTAAAACTTACAAAAAGGAGTATGTTCTACAAAGGAAAAATCTTGTTGATGAGCCAGAGATTTAAGGAGAAACTTTAGAGATTAATGCAAGACCATACATGTTTGAGAGATTAAAATTGGGAATACACAAGATGTGGAAGATGGAGGGTGAAAATCTGATATGAGTTGTCATGTTGAAGGAGACTGCAAAATAAAAGAGAGGCAAGTCCTCGAAGAGATTTGAAGACACAGATGAAAATATATCATTCAGTCAGAATCCAAAATGAGCCCAGGCTGCTGGGTAAGTGGAAAAGTGTGAATGCCAATGCAATTGACTGTCTATGATGAACTAGTTTATGGAGATACAAGAAGAGACCAAAAGCACATTGGAATAACCTAGCAAAACAGAAACCAAAAACAATCTTCGTGTTCCAATTGTGGATGAGTTGAGGTATGAAAAGACAGGTGATGTCATAGAGGCAGTTATTTTTTTCCCCCAGAACAGGTCACCTTGGCAACGAATAAGGTACCCGTCAGAATAAAGATCTGATACAGATTCAGAGACTTGCCAGAGAAAACATTGCAGTCGTCACTTATCGGAACAAATACTTAGACTATATACATTTACACTCAACTGCCGCGATATGAGGTTGGTCTCAAACCGTAATGACAAAAATGACAAATTTTACTGAGTCAAGAGATTCACACAAAATGATTTCCCATCATAAACATGAATTACATTTCCATGCTGTGTCCTATATCCTGACTTCTGACGTGGGCTTTCATGCATGAGGAGTGATCGTCAACGCAAACACAGTGTGCCCTATGCCTCATGCAATATAAACATGCAAAAATGATTTAAAAAGTCAGACCTGATTTGTTCTTAGGTTTGGATGGGTACTTTTATAACGTTTTCCCCCAATCTGGCTCCAAAATAAATAAGTCACTTTCCGTGCCGAAGATGAGAACAGTAAGGATACCCATGCATACTGTCACAAAGCCGTATCCATCACAATGACTTGCAACAAAACAAGGAAAAAAGCACAGAAAACGCATACAGAGAACACATCACAAATGACACAGACTTATTTCACTATTCCTCTAGAAAAGGTAACAAAAAGGTAGACTCACAGATAGAAAACTTGTTGCTGTTGTCTTTCCCTGGGAACAATTTAACTCCTCTAGATTTAAAATCTATGGACTTTTTCACTATTTAGAAAAACAAACAAAAATACGCATCAGAAGAAACAATTTAATGTAAAACTAATTTCCTTTAAAAGAATCTTGTTATTTAATACTCTCCAGTGTTGATGTGATGCACTTCAATGCAAGGAAAATATATAAATCGTAACTAGCATTACACCTATTTATTATAAAAGCAATGAAAAAATGTTGCTCAATTCATTCTCAGTTTCCATATCGCATCATTAAACCAGGCTTAAGGAACGATTCTGACACGCAACAGATCTGAAGTACCAAGGCAGTGCATTCTTTGAAAATGTAAATTGAGAAAGCGAAGATTCTCCAGTAAACACTGAACAAGATAGTTTGAAAGCCCTAAAACATTAAAAACAAGCACACAAGTATTTTGTTCTGTTTACGTGAAGCAAATAGTATTCTGAATTAATGTGCTTAATTTAACTTGATAAAACATAATGCACAAATATTTTCTTGAGTTTCTCAAGAAGAACAAATGTATATTTAGTGCAGTCAAGTGTATTTGGTACCTTATTGGTTGACTTCAGAGCATTAAAGCAAACATGTCTAAACCTAGAGGGAAATTTTCATCGACAAATTGACAACACCATACAATCTGGAAAATATACAAAGAGGCAAAATCTTTAATATACTTGATTATTCATGAGCAGAATGTTTGTTCAATTTTGATGAACTTTCAGGGTGTTTGCAACTTTTTGTATTTACTTATTTACTTGTTCTTTACTTTCATTTTATAATGGCATGGAATAGGAGGACCTTCAGCTGATGAAGTCTATACTGGATCCAACAGAAGCAATCCCATTTCTTCCCTTTTCTTCCTCGTACCCTGCAACTTATTCTACCTCACACATGCCTCATGTCTTCCCTATTATTAATATGCCTGATAACATGTGGAAAACCTCTTGAATCATTGATTATGCATAGGTACAAGCTTCAGAAGGTTAACACTGCATGTTGAGAGAACACAGTGCTTTGACTGGGAATAATAGTTCTATTTTTGTATTGCAGTTTCACACATGCTGTGGTCCTGACATTACTCATGTTCTTGAGAAAAACTATCACCTGAGAGTCAATCACTCCAACATGGATGGAGAGAAAAAAGATGAAAGAATTATTTTGAATGTGTTCTCCTGAATGCTGCTGAAAAGAACTCTGCAGAGACATCAGATCATTTTTTTTCTTCTTTCCTTGTTAGATGTAGCACAATTTATTTTCCCCTACTATCAGATTTCTGAACATACAATACACATCAACTTATGAAACTACTCACTTTTCTTTTTCACTTTTTTTTTCTTCTTTTTTCCCTACTTATTTATATACTGTATATATATAAATTCCTTAAGGTTGTTAGGTTGTTATAGCCGGGCTGGTAATGGGGATAAGCTCCCACTACATTAATGGAAATATATGTTTTGTTTTGTTATAAAATCTGCAAAAAGTAAGTACATCTCATTCAGTAATACGATAAAATAATCTCAAAGGCTGTGAAATAAATTAAGCAAAACTTCGTTAGAAACTGGAAAACATAGCGTTTGTCAAGCTTCAAACAATCCTGTTTCCAATTGTGGGTTTTGTATATTTTTTCAAAAGTGAATTTTTAGAATGTTTAAATAATTAATAAGTTAAGGACTGCACATTAAGAGTTCAAATGAATCAAAATTAAATAATTTTGAAGTTATGCTTCTTGGTTAAAAATACGAGAACAGAATCCATCCATATTGGAGAAAATACCTAATTCTTAACTGTGACAGGCTTGTGCACTGAAGTATATTTGACAATAATCAAAACAACTAATTATACTTAGAGAGTCTAGGGTCCCAAATATTATACAGATTTGTCACTCGTTACCAATAAAGCAAAAGTGTTGTGTGTCCGCCTTTATTGTCTTTCTATTTCCTACTTTTGGTGCCTGCTATACTTCACATACGGTTGCTATTTGGGAGAGTCACTGGTTTGATCAGATCCATTGGTCAGTTGGCTCAAATAATAATGTATATATGTCCTGAAGGGGAAAGGAAAACTGACTAAAAATATCTCATCTCACAGATTGGAGTTGAAAAAGTGGTACTGGCTCAGCTGTATCAAGTCAGCCCCATGATGTGACAAATAAAAGCATGTGAATCCAATGGAAATGTTGAACAACAGATAAATAAATTTAAATATGAAAGCACACTGCAACAATGAATGCAAATTTTAAAAGAGTCAGTCAGAAAATGGTTTGCATTATTTCAATGCTATACCTTACAGCAAGCAGATATTTCATTAGGGTTTTCCTAATTCAATCTTTAAAGCTGGGGAAAATATATCTGAGATAGAATCAGTTTTCCAGTGTAAAAATGAGAGCTTGTGACAGACTGGAAATCAGCTTTATATCCTATGTGACTGAAGTAAATGGAAAGGAAAACTGGAAGGGTTATAAAACAAAATGGAAAATTGCAAACAAAATGTTGATGTTATCAGACAAAGCCCTAAAATATTCAGTGTCCTCAGAAGACTTAGTATTTTATGCTCTTTTGTATAAATAGATACGTCTTCAACTTTAATAGCAGCAGGATATTCAACTGCAGTTATGATGAGATGATGTTGATCTGAGTTCAATTGACATGGGACACTGCCTTTGCATTCTTTGCAGACCCTCTCAGTGGAAAAAGTGCTCAGCAATATTGATATATGAAAACTTTGCAAAGTAATTGAAGACTTTTTGTACCTTGAGGTGGTCAATTCCTCAGAATGAATAAGATAAAAATGGGTATGAAATGTATTTGACCTATTCCTTCCGGAAAAACTATCCCTGTCATCCCTCACCTGCTCAGTTTTTGAGTTCATTTTCCTGAATGTACCTGCAAGCCCTGACAGAATTAGATTACCAGCAATAGACAAAATGAAATCTGTGCTGGTATAAAGCATCTTAAATTGGAAAAGCAATAATATTCAAGTGGTTTAATGGACCCTGTCCTGACCTTCATGCTGTAAATATGACATACGACCATAAGAAAAAGTACTAAAATGATTTAAATGGATGGCAGTACAACAAGCTGTACCACCTTCTAAAGAAATTAATGAACTGGGGTATTTTCTCCAGAAAGTATAATACAAATAGCTGAACTAATAAAGGTCTAGAATACAAAGTTCAAAGTAAATTTATTATCAAAGTACATATGCATAACGTCACCACATACAACCCTGAGAGTTATTTTCTTGCAGGCATACTCAATAAATCCACAATACAATAATAACCATAATAGAATCAATGAAAGACAGCACCAACTTGAGTGTTCGAACAGTGCACAAATGACAACAAACCATAAATTCATAAAGAAAGAAATAATAATAACAAATAAATAAGCAATAAATATCGAGAGCCTGAGATGAAGAGTCTTTGAAAGTGAGTGCATTGGTTGTGGAAACATTTCAATGACAGGACAAGTGAAGTTATCCTCTTTGCTTCAAGAGCCTGATGGTTGAAGGGAAATGATTGTTCCTGAATTTGGTGGTGTGAGTCCTGAAGTTCCTGTACCTTCTTCTTGATGTCAGCAACAAGAAGAGAGCACGTCCTGTATGGTAGGAGTCCCTGATTAGAATATGGTAGGCCTGAAAATCTATCAGCTTATAGACATATGATAGTTATTAAGAAAACTAATAAAGCAGTAAATGGAAACTTTAAAACATTTGTAATTATTTTCAAATAATCAATGTTTAAAAGTCCAGGTTAATCATAATGATTAGCTTTGTTTGTCACGTGTACATTGCAACATGCAGCAAAATGTGGCATTTGCATTAAATCAGATCCGCGAGGATTGCGCTGGGCAACTTGCAAGTGTTTTCATGCTTCCGGCACCAACATAGCATGCTGACAATTTAATAACCCTCACCCATGCATCTTTGGAATGTTGAAGGAAACTGGAGTGCCTGGAGGAAACCCACGCAGTCATCGGGAGAACAAACAAACTCATTACAGGCCGCGGCGGGAATCGGACCCTGATCTCACAGATGGGACTGTAATGCCACAATGCTCACCACTGCACTGCTGTGTCACCCCTTACTTGCATTACAAATCTGGGTGGAGGTGTGAAAGTAAGGAACAGAAGGATTTTCAGCACAGTGAGCAGAAGCAACCTAATTATGTTAAGCATAAAAGCATAAGTTTCCTCCCAGTCCAGATCCTTAGCAGGGGTTTCCCAACCTGGGGTCCATGGGCCCTTTGGTTAATGGTAATGGTTCATGGCATAAAAAAGATTGGAAACTCCTGCTCTAGGATGATTGACTTGATATACGCATCACTGTTCAAGTTCCAACCAGTAAAATAATATACAGAAATGGAGCCAACCAACAATTATTTGCAATAAATTAAATGCAAATGTATGTGAGCACTTTTCCCTGAAATCAATTTACTTTCAAAAGTACTGGATAAAATCTCAATGCATCCTGTTAGACCTCAATTCACAATCCACAAATACAATAAAGGCAAATTATTCTGTTAAAACTAGTGTGCATTCAACATGAATACATAAACGTGAATTGTCCCAGGAGTGTATGAAAAGCAGCACATGAATGAACATATTAGGAATATTTGAAACTCTCTGCGGTCACAGTGACATGCGTAATTGAAAGTCATGAAGCTTGCAAAAAATATACTGAAAATTAAAACAGGGAAAAGAAATAGCTTTTCTCTTAAACATTTAGAAAAACAGTTCAACTAAGTCTACCGCAATAAAGAAAAAATGCATAAAACACATCATTTGCATTTTATGATCTAAAATTGAATTTGCTTAAGCTAATCAAGTATGGCATATGAACAGATATATTTGTTACACCACTGTAATAGTTTGCAAGAATTTTACCATGTTACCTATACCAATAATTTCCCATGGAAACTACCTGGATTTGCTCTAATTTGCCTACTTTCCCACAGCAGATTCCATTTCACTAGTTCTTCACTCAACCTTGCAACACCTGGACATATCAAAGATCTGACAGCATACATCAGGATGTTCCTTATCGACTAATGCTCGGCATTCGATACTAATATCCCCACAAAATTACACAATAAGCTTCAAGACCTGAGCCTCAGTACAACCTCGTTCAACTGGATCCTCAAATTCCTCACTTGCAGACCACAGTCAGTTTGGATTGTCAATAATGTCTCCTGAACAATCTCCATTGGCACAGGTACACCTCAAGGCTGTGTGCTTAGCCCACTGCTCTACTTGCTTTACAATTATGACTGAGTAGCTAATCACAGCTCCAAAGTCATATTCAGGTTTGCTAACAACAGCGCTGTCCCAGACTGAATCAAAGGCGGTGACAAATCAGCATATAGGAGGGAGATTGCAAGTCTGGCTGGTGCCTCAGAAACAATCTCTCACTCAATGTCAGCAAGGCCAAGGAGCTGATTATTGACTTCAGGAGGTGGAAACTGGTAGTTGATGAGCCAGTCCTCACCTGGGGATCAGAGTTGGAGAGGGTCATCAATTTTAAATTATTCAGTGTTATCATTTCATAGAACCTGTCCTTGCCCCAGCACTTAAGTGCAATTATGATGCCTTTATTCCTTCTACCAAAGTGCATGAGCATACAGTTCCTGACATATATTCTATCTTCATAGCGTCTGCAAACTTGGGCACAAAGTCATTAATTCCTTCATCCAAGCCTTTAAACTGAAAAGAAGCGGTCCCAGCACCAACCCCTGCGGAACTCTACTTGACACCAGCAGCCAACCAGAAGAGGCATTTTTTATTCAAACACTTTCTGTCTTGCCAGCCAACCAGTCTTGTTAGGCAACACACACAAGATATTGCAGGAACTCAGGACTCTCCTCTCTGTTCTACTCTAATAGAGTATGTATATCTGAATTAGCTTTTTGTATTGTCAAATTATTAGCTAGCTTATCTTTATATTTTATCTTTTCTCTCTTTACGTTTTAGTTGCCTTCTGTTGATTTTAAAAAGTTTCCAAGTCCTCTAACTTTCCACTATATTTTGTTGCTATATTATATTCCCTCACTTTTGCTTTTATGCTGCCTTTGACTTCCCTTCTCAGCCACGGTTGTCGCATCCTCCCTTTAGACTCCTTCTTCATCTGTGGCGTGTATCTATCCTGCGCTTTCCAAATTGTTGCCAGAAACTCCAGCCATTGTTGTTGTGGCATAGTCCCTGTTAGTGCCCTTTCAATCAACTTTGGACAGCTCCTCTCTCATATTTCTGTAATTCCCTTTATTCCATTGTAATACTGATACATCTAAATTTAGCTCTCCCTCTCAAACTACAGGGTGAATTCGTGAATTCAATCATATCATGATCACTACCTCCTGAAGGTTACTTTAGCTTAAGCCTCCTCATCTAATCTGATTTGTTGCACAACACTCAATCCAGAACTGCCTTTCCTGTAGTTTCCTCAGCCACAAGCTGCTCTAAAAAGCCAACTTGTGGGCATTCAACAAATTCTTTCTTGGGATCCAGCACTAACCAAATTTTCCCAGTATACCTGCATTTTGAAATCCACCATGACTATTGTAACACTGCCCTTTTGACGTGCATTGTAATTTACGTCCTACATCCCGGCTATTGTTCAGAGGCCTGTATATAACTCCGATCAGGGTCTTATACCCTTGCAGTTTCTAAACTCTACCAACCAGGACTCTACATCTTCCAGTCCTGTGTCAACTCTTTCTAAGGATTTGATTTCATTCTTTACCAACAGAGCCACCCTGCCCCCTCTGCCTACCTGCCTGTCCGTTTAATACAATCTTTATCCTTGGACGTTAAGCTCCCAACTGTGATCTTCTTTCAGCCATGATTCAGCGATGCCCACAACATCATACCTGCCCACCTCTAACTGTGCTACAAGATTATTTACCTTATTTCATATACTGTGTGCATTCAAATATATAAGTTTTTCTCCTTTATTCATCACCCTTTTTGATTTGGGCCCCCTGTTACACCTTAACTCATCCCAATAGTTGCACTTTTGCTCTATCATCTGCCAGTCCTTCCTCACAACGCACCCTCATAACTGTTCATCTTTGGGATGTGGGAGGAAACTAGAGCACCTTGTTAAGGGTGAACATAGAAACTCTTTACAGACAGTGGCGGGAAAGGAACACTGAACTTAAAGCCAATACTGTAAAGAGATTGTGATAAATGTTACACTATCATGGCACCCTAATTTAAAATTAATAACCAAGTGTAATATCCTACATTTAAAATGAATATCTGACCAAGCATGACTTATCCTTTGGTTATAAATGTTCAAAACTGTGATCAGTTTCTGCAAAATGGTTTCTGAGAGAATATGTGTCTTAGATGTTGATTACACGGCAGTGGAAATAACTTTTCTCTATTGATCAGCTCCCCTTTAATAATAACTTCCTAAATTGCAGTGAATACAACCTACATTTATGCAATTCTTCCTTGAAATTTAATCTACTGATTTGAGATATCATTCTGCTAAATCGTTGGTGCATTTTTTCCAGCTCTGTCCTTCCTACAATGTGGAGCTCAAACCTGTGCTCATGACACCTAGGCACACCTTTTGTCACCTATGAATTGCAGACCTCCAGATTCAAGAAACGGCATTTTCCCTGAAGTCCTATGAATATTCTAATAAGAATATTAGAATGGTGGGATGGAGATACTCTCTACCAAAGGAGGTGTAAGGCACCCTTCCCTCTGCTAGTCTGCAAGTCACCCCTGGGGAAGGTGTAGCCCCTGCTTAGCTCCCCCCACCCCCTGATCAGGGTCACATGAGGCCATGAAAGCAAATGCTGGATGGTCGTATGAACAGAAGGTGCATCTCACAAGTCCTGGTTATGCAGCCACTGACACCAGGCAGATAATCCCTGAAGTGTATTGATAATGGCTGTGATCTCCTGTCTTGTAAAGACATTGTCCAGAAGAAGGCAATGGCAAACCACTTCTGGAGAAAAAATTGCCAAGAACAATCATGGTCATAAGAATCTGATCATCTACGTCATATGACACGACACATAATGAAGATGAATAGGACCCTTAACTGTCTTTGATTCCATTCTTCTTCAAGATTTTCACCATTCTACTATAATTACTTTCAACCATAAATCTCCTGAACCAACATGGATAATTTCACTCATCTCAACACTAAACTAATTCCACAACTTATGGACTCACTGACAAGGATCTACAATCCATCTTCTCAGTATTATTTATTTACTTATTAATATTATTAGCTTTTTGTTATATTTGCCCATTTTGTCTTTCTTACACATTGGTTGTCAGTCTTTGTGTATAGTTTGTCATTGATTCTATATTATTTCTTTGTTCTACTCTGAATGGCCACAAGAAATTTAATCTCAGAATAGTGTATGGTGAAATAAATGAACTTTAATAATGAGTTTACTTTGCACTTTAATTTAGGAGTCACTCTTCTCCTAGATCTTGACATTGACTGCTAGGAAAATTATTTCCCTCTATGTTGGACATCACATTCTTACCATGCATTGTAGTCATTCCTTTGATGTCAACTTTCAGGATATTGGCGTTGTTGGCAAGACTAGAATCCATTGTCCATAATTACTGCCCTTGAGTAAGGGGCAGTGATTTATTTATTTGAACTGCAGCAGTCCTCTTAGCACAGATACTGCAATACTGTGAAGGGGAGGCGGAGCGAAATGAAGATGGTGCTAAATGGCAACTCCTTTGCTTGCATATTCGGAAACAGCTCTACTTCCATCTGTAATATCTTTATTTTTCCCTTTCAGGGTTCTTTTGAAGACCCTGACCTGGAGTTACATGCTGACTTTGGTTCTTTGTGAGAATGAGACATGTTCTCGGGGTTTCAGAACTGGTCATTGTTCAGTACGTCAAGGGTTCGGCCTAAGAGTAAGGCTCAGATTTGGAAGCCTAAGATCTCAGGGTCTGGAGATGGGCTGATCGAGGGTTGGTGTCACAGCAGGAGACTTGTGTGTCGTCGGGGAAGTCGGAAAATCTACTGCTGTGGGCCCAAAGACCCAGGATATTTGTGATCTTCAGGCACAGAGCTCGAAAAAAGTGACATAACGGACTTTTAATATCGTACACCTGCGACTTGTTTGTCTCCCTGCTTGCTAACAAAATGGAGACACCTCCTTCTCCCTTATTAGTGAGAGAGAGAATCTGTGGATTGTCGAGTGCCGGGTGAAACGCGAAGTCTTTGAGGTAACTGCAAACCTATGTCTTTGCTATTGCTTTGCTCACGCTGAATGCTCGATGGCGGTGCCAATGCTTGCATTTTTTTGCCACTGGGGGGAGGGGGGATTGTTGCTCACTGCTGCGTGGGAGGGAGGGTTGCTGGGGGTTACTTTGGGGTTATTACGTTTAACTGCTGTTCATTCTTTGGGGCACTTCTCTGTTTTCGCAGATGTTTGAGAAGAAAAAGCATTTCAGGATGTATATTGTATACATATGAATTGGTAGACATATTGCCAGATGAAGTGGTAAATGCGGGCTCACTTTTAACATTTAAGAAAAACTTGGACAGGTACGTGGATGAGAGGTGTATGGAGGGATATGGGCTAGGTACAGGTCAGTGGGACTCAGCAGAAAAATGGTTTGGCACAGCCAAGAAGGGCCAGAAGGCCTGTTTCCGTGCTGCAATGTTCTATGTTTCTATTAAATTGGACCTTTGAACCTCTGGACCTTTGAAATTTGAGTTCCAGTCTTTGGACCCAGTAGCAATGAAGGAACAATGATATACTACTGTATATTTCCAATTCAGAATGTTGTACGACTGAAAGAGAAGCCAATTTCCACTTGCCTTAAGCTCTTGTCAGTCTTGATGAAAGAGGTTGTGGTTTGGATTGTCTAATTCTACTCCTACTGTATATATTATGGTCTTAATTTGTTCAAAGCCCACTACATGTATAAAATGATACAGTAAGATGGGTTGCACTTTGATTTGTCCTATTGCTTGCTAGATCAGTTACATCTGTCCACTTCATGCTGTTGTTCTCTTGTTTCACACTCATGTTACAGTGTCACCAGTTAGCCTTGCATTTTTAAGTCTTCCTGCATGGCTGCCATTCTTTACTGAACTATGGTTCATCCCCCGGTTTGACATTAATGGTACAGTCTGAAATATCATTAGAGATCCCCATCACCAAGGACACGTCTTCTTCTCATTTCTACTGTCACACAGAAGGTAATGAGCCTGAAGATACAAACTCAATGTTTCAGTAACTGTTCCTTCCCTTCCGCCATCAGATTTCTGAATGGACAATGAACCCATGAACACTTGCTCAGTACTTTTCCCCTCTTTTTCACTACAGTACTTATTTAAATTTTCTTTCCACAGACACCTCATTGTAATTTATAGTTCTTATGACTAAGTATTGCAATGTACTGCTACTACAAAACAAAACACAACATATGCTGGTGATATTAAACCTGATTCTGAGGTACTGAACCAAAAGGGTTGCAGGTTATGGGGGTGCACGTTACTGGTATTGGCGTTTGCTCCCAGAACTTCATAAATGACCGGTTTGAGTTGTGTGATATGCTTTGCAGTCTCCAATGTAACATGATTTTAGTGCATTTGATCTGAAGGTGAAATGTTGCTTCTGCAAGGTTCACATTGTGGTCATTTCTCTTCTTTGAAGATAGGCACCTTACCATAGTGGAGAGGCTCCTGAGTTCCTGAGATGCCATCTGCAGTTTAGCCATCTGATGCTTAGCTCCTGCTATGGACACCCACGGTGGTAAAGTCAAGGGGGATGTTCCAGACAAAAAATGATCTAACCAATACCTCAGCGGTGGAGCTGGCAGAAGATGTCACATCACAAAGGCAACTAAGTCAGAGGAAGGTTACAACAGTGAAGGATCCACAGTCATATTGCATTCCATGCCCTGGCCTCCATCTGTTTGGACTGTGTGGTGGCTGCCCATGCATCAGCCTCCCAGCATCAAATAAAGTTACACACAGGCATTCTCCATTAAGAGAATCCAACTTAACATCCTGATTATGTGGATCCTGGATCGGCCTCTATAGCTACCCGAGGACCCAACAACGAACAACCCCGCTGGAGAAACATCATTCTAGACTCAAGAGATCACATGACTACTAATGATCTCTTCTACCAATTCTGTCAAGACTAAAATGGGTAACTGCCCATTAGCCCAGCTCTGGGTCCTGTTGCTCAGTTGATTACCTAACCATGTCAGTCATTTGCTTTCTGTTCCAAATTCTTCAAATATAACTAACAATTCATAATGATTCAGATTCACATGAATCACATGTACATTGAAACGTACAGTGAAATGTGTTCATGTTGTTAAGAGCCAAGGATGTGCTGGGGGTAGCCCACAAATGTCGCCACACATTTCGGTGCCAACATGGCATGCCTGCAATGTTTAGCAGAATAACACCAGCAGCAGTGACAACAACTATAAAGCAAAACAAGACAACAATGGGAAAGCAAGCCCTTTCTATCCACTTACTGATCCACACATGAACAGACATTCCTTTAAACCCAGTGTAGGCCACCTCTGGGTCTCCAGTCCTTGGCCCCAGACTCTCGGACTTCGGGCTTTGTTTGGCCTGGACACACAGACTCAGAGTCTAACTTCTATAGTGTCACAGGTCAGGTAAATCCATGGCCATATTCAAGACTCAACACCTCTTTGAAGAGTTTTTGCAGAGGAGCAGTCCAACAACAGCAGTTATTTTTGTCTCCAGTGTTGTGACTGTGACCTGACTCTGGTGATATAAAAGTACTCTTCAAGACAAACAGACATTCCTCTGAAGACTCTCTTGGTAGAGTCTCCCAGATTCAAAATACATCACATTTTTATACCCTGAACAGCAAAACAATAGACAATAGGTGCAGGAGTAGGCCATTCGGCCCTTCAAGCTAGCACCACCATTCACTGTGATCATGGCTGATCATCCACAATCAGTACCCAGTTCCTGCCTTCTCCCCATATCCCTTGACTCCACTATCTTTAAGAGCTCTAGCTAACTCTTTCTTGAAAGCATCCAATTGGCCTCTACTGCCTGCAGAGCTTTCCACAGATCCACAACTCTCTGGGTGAAAACGTTTTTCCTCAACTCTGTTCTAAATGGCCTACCCCTTTATTCTTAAACTGTGGCCTCTAGTTCTGGATTCCCCCAACATCAGGAACATGCTTCCTGCCTCTAGCGTGTCCAATCTCTTAATAATCTTATATGTTTCAATCAGATCCCCTCTAATCCTTCTAAATTCCAGTATATACAAACCCAGTCACTCCAATCTTTCAACATATGACAGTTCCGCCATCCCAGGAATCAAGCTCGTGAACCTACGCTGCACTCCCTCAATAGCAAGAATGTCCTTCCTCAAATTTAGAGACCAAAACTGCACCCAATACTCCAGCTGTGGTCTCAGCAAGGCCCTGTACAACTGCAGAAGGACCTCTTTGCTCCTTGTACCTGCATGCTTACTTTCAGTGACTGATGTACAAGAACACCTAGATCTCATTGTACTTCCCCTTTTTCTAACTTGACACCATTCAGATAGGAATCTGCCTTCCTATTCTTGTCACCAAAGTGGATAACCTCACATTTATCTACATTAAACTGCATCTGCCATGCATCTGCCCACTCACCCAACCTGTCCAAGTCACCCTGCATTCTCATAACATCATCCTCACATTTCACACTGCCACCTAGCTTTGTGTCAGCTGCAACTTTGCTAATGTTACTTTTTTAATACAACTCAAATTGTTACAATGACATTAATATTTTGGGTTGACAATGATTCCTTTGAGTTCGATATCTACAATGGCAATCACCTCTGAAGTTTCCAATACCTTTGCTGGGACAAAGGAATTCACACAGATGGTCAAAAAGCTTTAGGGGACAGAGATCCCAGATACTTAAAATTAGCATTGTCAGGGCTGATTCTAAGTACACAACTATTGCTGCGATGATCACTGTACCTGTGACCATGTTTGATGTGCTGAGTGACAACATCAGTCTGGTCTGCTCGCTTGAACTCAGTCACAATGGAAAGTAATAACTTAGCCCAATTTGCCTGGTTTGATGAAGGCTAATGAACATAACCCCATTGTTTTACCCTTGCCTGATGTAGACAAGAACATCTCAAGGTCGCTTCACTTTGCAAGCGATACCTTTTGAGCAGCCAGCCTCCTGATGTGGGCCAGCAGTCAGGGTTCTGTAAACAACACTGTTTGCAAAGCTGTATGTTCAAACTTCAAACAGATTGCTCCCTGCAAGCTACCTTAAGAACTGAAGACAAGCTCTTGTTTGAACTCATATCTGCCATATTCACATAACTCCAGAATACTTACTAGCATACTTGCTTTGGTTAGCCTACTGTCAGGCACAAGGTAGTGCAGAAGAAGACCAAGGATTGTTAAGCTGTGTAACAGCCTTTTCCCCCAGACTGTGAGACTTTTGAACACCCTGCTACCATCCAGTATCCATTATTTATGACAGCGCTAGTAACAGTAATACTGTTGCATATTTAACTAAGTGGCCAAGTGGTTAAGGCATTCGCCTAGTGAACTGAAGGTTGCTAGTTCAAGCCTTGGCCGAGGCTGCGTGTGTGTCCTACGTGAGCAAGGCACTTAACCACACATTGCTCTGCGATGACTTTGGTGCCAAGCTGTATGGATTCTAATGCCCTTCCGTTGGACAACATTGGTGGCGTGGAGAGGGGAGACTTGTAGCTTGGGCAGCTGCTGGACTTCCATAAAAAAAACCTTGCCCAGGCTTGCGCCCTGGAAACTTTCCAAGGCACAAATCCATGGTCTATTGAGACTAACAGAGGCCTACTACACATAAATGCACTTTATGTCAACTTGTACAACTACAGAATTTTTTATTATCTGTTATATTATTTTATGTGTGGTATGTGTGGTGTGCAACCTGGTCCGGAAGAATATTGTCTCATTTAGTTGTATACATGTGTATGGTTGAATGACAATAAACTCAAACTTGAACTACGCTCTCCACTATTTGACTTACAACTTCCAAATATTCAATCAGATTTATCAAGCATGATCTCGCATTAACAAGCACATGCCAAGAGAGGGACAGGCTCCAGGCCAAAATATGCAAGTGTTATTGGACTGCAATTGTTTTCATAATCTACGTTATTGCTTAAGCATAATTAAGCAGAAGTTATTAGAATGTCAAATAACATTTTAATAAAGTAGTTTTGAAAATAGGATTTAAATTAAATAAGTGTACACAAAATCCTTCAATTGGTTCATTTTTTTCAATGCGTTTTCAAATAAATGAATGCAAATATTATTCTGCAGATTAAATGAAGTGGCCTAAGGGGGGATTTATCTGGATGCAGGGCAGCCAGAAATAATTAGATTAACAGAACAAATATAAATAATTTTTCAAGAGCTTTAACATTGATGAGAGCAGTGCTTGGTTTAAACCTGAAATAAGAAATATCAGTTCAAACTGGCACGATGCCTTTTCATTTACAATAACTTTTATAGACAAGTTTAAACAAAAAAAGAAAATCTGCGCAACTCTTGCTGGGCTAACAGTGACACTTCCATCTGTCACTCTTCCTTGTCACTAGAATCCATGTCCAGCAGCCAAGCTCATTATACCAGAAAATGGCCTTTTTGGCACTACACAAAATTAGCCCTAATGATTTCATGGCTGATCCAGGATCCTATTCAAGCCCATATACATGCCTTCTCACCATAACGTTTGATGCCCTGACTGATCAGGAAACGATCAACTTCCACCTTAAATATATGAATGGACTTGGCCTCCACCACAGTCTGTGGCAGAGCATTCCACAGATTAAGTAATCTCTGGTGAAAAAAAAAATCCTCCTTACCTCTGTTCTAAAGGGTCTCCCTTCAATTTTGAGGCTGTGCTCTCTACTTCTGGATACTAGTTACTGGCAGCCAACCAGAAAAGGCCCCTTTTATTCCCACTCACTGCATCCTGTCTGTCAGCCATTCTGCTATCCATGCCAGTATCTTTCCTGTAGCACCATAGGATTTAATCTTGTTAAGCAGCCTCATGTGTGTCACCTTATTAAATGCCTTCTGAACATCCAAGTAAATGACATCCACCTCCTCTCATTTGTCCACTCTACCTGTTATTTTCTTGAATAACTCCAACAGATTTGTCAGGCACAATTTCCTTTTTCAGAAATCATGCTAACTTTGATTAATTTTTTCATTAGTCTCCAAGTAACTTGAAACCTCATCCTTAATAATAGGCTCCAACACTTTCCCAGACACTGAGGTTAGGTTAACTGGTGGATAATTTCTTTCCTCCCTTCTTAAAGAGTGGAGTGACATTTGTAATCTACCAGCACTCTGGGACTATGCCAGAATCAAGATCATGACCAATGCATCTGTTATCTCTTCAGCAACCTCTCTCTGCATGCTGAGACATAGTCCATCTGGTCCAGGTGACTTATCCATCTTAAGACTTTTGAGTTTGCCTAGCAGTTTTTCCTTTGTAATAGCAATGGCACTCTTTCCTGCTCCCTGACACTTACGGACACCTGGCATACTGTGAGTGTCTTCCACAGTTGCATGCCGTCCTGGACAATGACTCCTATCCACTCCATAATGTACTGGTTAGGCACAGGAGTACATTCAGCCAGAGACTCATTCCACCGAGATGTAACACTGAGCGTCATAGGAAGTCATTCCTACCTGTGGCCATCAAACTTTACAACTCCTCCCTCGGAGTGTCAGACTCCCTGAGCCAATAGGATGGTCCTGGATTTATTTCCACCTGGCATGGTTAACTAATTATTATTTAATTATTTATGGTTTTATATTGCTATATTTCTTCACTATTCTTGGTGCCGTTGTAATGAAACCCAATTTCCTTCCGAATCAGTGAAGTATGTCTGTCTGTTAAGAAAGATACAAAGTACTTATTAAGTTCATCTGCCATTTCTTTGTCCCCCATTACTACTTCACCACTATCCTTTTCCAGTGGTCCAATGTCAATTCTCACTTTCCTTTACTCTTTATATAACTGAAAAAACTTTTGGTATCCTGCTTCAGATTATTGGCTAGTCTGCACTCATATCTTATCTTTTCCCTTCTTATAACCTTTTAGTTGCCTTTTGTGGGATTTTAAAAGCTTACCAATCATCCAACTTCCTACTCACTTTTGCAGGCTTATATGCCTTTCCTTGGCTTTTATGCAGTCCTTAACTACCCTTGTCAGTCATGGTTGCCTACCCCTACCATTTCAGAACAACTTCTTCTGTGGGAAATATCTATTCTGCACCTTGTGAACTATTCCCAGAAACTTCAGCCATCTCCGCTCTGCCGTCACCCCATCAGTATCCTTCTCCAATCCATCTGTGCAAGCTACTCTCTCATGCCTCTGTAATTCCCTTTATTCCATTGTGATACTGATACATGTGACTTATGCTTTTCCCTCTCAAATTGCAGAATTAATTCAATCATATTATGATCATTGTCTCCTAAGGGTTCCGTAATAACACCCAATTTAAGGCAGCCTTTCCTTGAGTAGGCGCAAGCACAAGCTGCTCAGAAAAGCCATCTCGTTAGCATTCATCAAATTCCCTCTCTTGTGATCCAATACTAACCTGATTTTCCCAATCCTCTTGCATATTGAAGTCCCCCATTACAATTGTGTCATTATATTTATTACATGCCTTTTCCAGTTTATTTTGCAATCTCAACCCCACATCTTGGCTACTATTTAGAGGCCTATATATGACTCCCATAAAGGTTTTTCTACTCTTTCAGTTTCTTAACTCCATCCACAATGATTCAACATTCTTTGACCCTATATCACCTCTTTCTAATTCCATTTTTTTACCAACAGAGCCACATCACCACCTGTACGTTCCTGCCTGTCCATTCAATACAAGGTATATCCTTTGATGTTAAGCTCCCAACTATGGCCTTCTTTCAGCCACGACTCAGTGATACGCACATCATCAAACTGATCAATCTCGAATTGTGCTGCAAGTTTGCCCACCTATTCTGAAAGCTACACGCGTTTAAATACAGCACCTTCAGACCTGCATTCTTTGCCCTTTTGAGTTTTGCCTCTGTGGTACAATTTAACTTATTGGTCTGTCTGCATTTGTACCCAATCATTGGCTTGTCCTTGCTTATATTCTCAGACCCTAGCACCTGCGAGACAAACTACCATCCCTGGTTCCTTTTCACATCCACAGAATCGCCTGTCCTTCCCCCTGACTATAGAGTCTTCTATTACTGCTGCTATCCTCTTCAGTTCCTTATCTTTCTGAGCCATGGGGCCAGATTCAGTGCCAGAGGCACAGTCACTATTGTGGTCTTCCAGGTAGGTTTCCCACCCCCAACAATACTCAAAATGGAGTACTTATTGTTGAGGGGTGCTCTCCACTATCTGACATTCTGCTTTCCCTCTCCTGCCAGTCAGAAGAATTTAAAAAGGTAGGGAGCAATACTGTGCATCACAAGTGTGACTTAGACATAACAAATAAAATCAGGCTTGACAGAATTCAACATTCATTTTCACTCCTTCCAGTAAAAAAAATTCTCTCCCTCTCCCCTCTTCTTCTGTTCCCCATTTTGTCCTCTTACCTCTTCTCACCTTCCTATCACTTCCACCTCAGTCCCCTCCTCCTTCCCCCTCTCCTGTGGACCTCTGTCTTTTCCTATCAGATTCCTTTCTCTCCAGCCCTTTATCTTTCCTACCCACCTGGCTTCACTTACTATCTTCTAGTTCTCTTCCTTCAACCCCACCACCCCACCCTTTTTATTCTAGCATCTTCCCCTTTCCTTTCCAGTTACGAAGAAAGTTCTTGGACCAAAATGATGACTTTATTTATTTCCGTGGATGCTGCCTGACCTGCTGAGTTTCTCCAGCGTTTTTTGTGTGTTGCTTTGGATTTCCAGCATCTGCACACTTCCTCCTATTTCTCATTTTAATATTTGTTTCAAATTGTGCAATATAATGCAAGGAAGTTGTAAAACTTATTAATACTTTGCTAATGGAATTGGAAGGTCTTTAGAGTTTTATCTGATGTGTTTTTCCTTCACTACTGATCAAAGGAAAACCCAACTCTATTTTAGATCCAAAGAAGGTAATCATCTGAATTTCCCAATAGGAGTAGCTAGCTATTTTTTAAATGTTTCATTTCCCTTTTTGAATAATGCAAGCAATGTTCTGTTACCATCTGGGAAATGATACCACAGCATAAAAGCCAGGACAACTTCTCCCACCAGTCCGTCAGACTGACTAATTCACACTGATACAAATGTATTCCTATTATATTGACTGTCCTATTGTACATACTATTTATTTCAAGTTACTATAAATTGCACATCATGCATTTAAACAGAGACGTACTGTAAAGACTTTTACTCCTTGTGTGAATGAAGGATGTAAGCAATAAAGTCAATTCAATATTTTAAATGTCTCGATAAGAAATATTTCACAACTGTTCAAGAACCCTTTGCAGTGCTCTGCTTACCCACCAGCAACTTTTACCACTGGGTTTGGCTTCTTTCCAGGGTCAGGTCAATAGTCAAAACTCTCCATGGTTGCTGAAACCCTGCTAGACTTAAGTTGTGAGGGCTGGAGTACATAGGGCTCTACCTCAAAACCTGTACAAATACAACTAAATCAAGCCCAATAATGTTGTTGAACTTTTCTCCACTTTAAAATAACAATGACTTGTAATGAGTAGAACTGCATGCCTGTATGGTTAGTAACTAAAACCTTATCGTGATATTTTTCTGCCATCGTTCAGTGTAGCCTTACACCTGTGCCATTCCTAGAAATGTAAAGGGGGGGGGGTTAAATTAGGTTGATACTAAAAATGTGCCCTCATGTATCATGATATACAATTGACCTATCAAAGTTCAAAGTAAATTTCTTATCAAAATACAAAAATATCAGCATATGTCAACCCCGAGATTCATTTTCTTGCAGGCATAGTCAGTAAATCCAAGAACCATTATTGAATCAATGGAAGACTGCACCCAACAGTGAGGACAAATAGCCAAGGTGCAAAAGACAACAAACTGTGCAAATACAATAGAGAAGTGATAAGAACAAATAAGCAATAAATATCGAGACCATGAAGTGAAGAGTCCTTGAAAGTGAGTCCATAGGTCCACATATATCTGCATATATTCACATGGTCATTGTGTGCAGAGCAGACTGAACAGCAACTTCACAACTCTAATGATCGTAGAGTCAACCCAGAGCAACTATGCATTTATTGGATGAATCTATCAGCAACATCACGAATGGCTAGTGGCTTTTAAATGCTGAACTTATGCACCTCAGAAAGCAACGTACAGCCCTTAACATCTCTCGGTGTGTTGGCGTAACTCAAATGCTGTCAATCACTTCACATTTCTTGACTATTAAACAACGAAGAATTTTGAGCAGCAAGCCTCAAAACATCTGGACAGAACAAAAGGCATCTAGGTGGAATGGGCAATTGATACCATTTCTCTGTAAGGAGCCAGGAGGACTGCAGGTACAAGTGCTATGGTTACAGGGATAGGTACCTCGGAAATCAATGTCAGAAGAGTAGACCTGAAAAACTGGACATCAGGCTACCTAGGATTTATCTTCAAATACCTTATCGTCCTAACTGCATTAAGAACTAATTCCTGCATCCCTACCCCTGAACTCCTATCAAGACCATAAGACCACATTCTTCCTCTGACTGTTTCTGACGTGGGAGCCTGGCTATCCAACCTGAGGCAGGGAGAACCCAACCACTTTTTTTGTGTTGAGGTTGATCATTTATCAAAAATATAGAGTCATAGAGTACAGGCTCTTCGGCCCATCTAGTCTGGCCTGAAATATTATTCTGCGTAGTCCCATTGACCTGCACCTGGACCATAGCCCTCCATAGCCCTCTTATTTACCTATATTTACCCTAAATTACTCTTAAATGTTGAAATGGGACCCACATCAAACATTTCTGCTGGCAGCACACTCTCACCATCCTCTGTCTGAAGAAGTTCCTCCTTATGTTTCCTTTAAATATTTCACCTTTCACCCCTAACCTATGACTGCCAGTTCTAGACTCACTCAGCCTCAGTGAGAAAAAGTCTGCTTGCGTTTACCCCATCTGTAATCCTTATACCCATATCAAATCCCCCCTTGTTCTCCAACCCTCTGGGGAATTAAATCCTAATCTAATCAACCTTTCCCTATATCTCAGATTGTCAAGTCCCGGCAACATCCTTGTAAATTTTCTCCACAGTCTTTCAATTATATTGATATCTTTCCCGGAGCTAGCTGACCAGAATTACACACAATACTCCAAGTTAAACCTCACCAATGTTTTATGCCACTTCAATATTCATACAGCATTCAACTTTGTCTTCTTTTGCACATTAGTTGCTCATCAGTTTTTGTTTGTGTTCAGTTTTTCATAAATTCTGTTGTATTTCTCTGTTCTACTGTGAATGCTTACAAGAAAATGAATCTCAAAATAGTATACAACCCCTCAACTCGAACCAAAGGGGTAACCTGACTCAACTTAACTTGCTTCAACCAAATGTTCCACAACCAATGGAATCACTTTCAAGGACTCTTCATCTCACATTCTCGATATTTATTGCTTATCTATTTATTATTAACTGTTTCTTCTTTTTGTATTTGTAGAGTTTGTTGTCTTCTGCACTCTGGATGAACACCCTTTTTGTGGAAGACTGTCACTGATTCCATTATAGTAATTATTCTATAGCTTCCGTGACTATGCCCCACAAGAAAATGAATCTCAGCGTTGTTTATGGTGACATATATGTATTTTGATAATAAAAATTAATTTGAATTTTGATATGATAATAAATTTAATTTAAACTTTGAAAGTCTCAGAATGTTTTTATTTAAAGTAATCATCATTTGCATTTTTTTTAACTTTGATGGTATGAGTTTCAGTACTGCAAACAAACCAGAAAGCAATGCAACTTGCACTGGAGAGCAACTGTGTGAGTATATGGGCTTGTAGCTTCTCATCACTCATCAAGATTGCTACTTAACCTCCTCTGCGTCTGAAGATGAGGAATCACAGCTTATTAGTTTGTGGGGCTGCCATTACCGTGCTTAGCAATAATCCTTCATTTCTGAGGCAGATGGAGCTATGAATTCTACAGCACTCACCGTCTGTCCCCATTCTGATTTCTTTCCATAATTGGGATAATTTCATTTGTAAGGCTGCCCATTTAATTCATTTGTGCTGGTAGTGTCAGCCACTCCCTCACTAGTGGATATAACGGCCTAATTTCACCAGTGTCAGATACAAAGACTTCCTGATCTGCACAATGTCTGAACCCAACTGTCACGGGTAGAAATTCGGTGTATTAAGAAATGTCACAAAACTGACATTTTTGTTTCTTGTTGTAAAATAACTTGATGACTTACTTTCACTCTATGTATCAGTGGAGCTGATCCAATTGTGGCATAGCGGAGTGAATACAATTTGAGCGGCAAACAATATTATGCAATTATTAGATTATGAATTATGAAAAGATGTGAGGTTATTAAGCTGACAAACTCTAAAATATTTATCAGCACAAGCTGAACTGCTCCTCAGTGTTTTAAATTACAGGTCATTTTGATTGTGCTGGACATCATTTATCCAGAGGATATGTAATATGTAATGAGGAACAATGTAATGTGTTCCTTGCCTCAAGTATTCATCAATTAATGACTATGCTTCCTACTGTTCATAGCTACAGCTGATTATTCATTTTGTGTGAAGGTATGAACATAATGTAGCAAATTAGCACAAAGGCTAGAATAATTTGGTAACTAACCAAAGCATCTCTGTATCATACTTCCATTGACATCTGTTGCTATGATCCAATTTAATGAAATCTTGGAATGCAATTTAAACAACAAGTATTAATGCTATTTAATCAGCTACTTAATTTCTTGAAGGGAATTTCAAGCAACTTGCCTCAGAGCAGGAAGTGGAAGGCCACATATGAATATTAACTCTGTTTCTCTTCCCAAAGATGCAGCCTACCCTACTGAGTATTACTATTATTTTCTGTTTTTATTCGAGAAGCCCCAGGAGCAAATTTGTGATTTATGCTACAATGGAAAGTGTACTTGAGAATTATGATGATGGATCCTGAAAAAAGGGTCTTGATCCAAAGCATTGACTGTTTATACATTTCTACAGACACTGCTTGACCTGCTGAGTTCCCCTGGCATTTTGTGTGAACTATTCTTTTGCATGTATTATTAATAAATACTTTTCCAATACTTATGAACTAATGGGGTATAAACACTACAAAGGGAATATTTTTAGCAATCCCTTGCAATGGACAAATATTTTCAATAAAGATATTGTCTCACTTCACTGCTGCTATTAGGAAGAAGATATAGAATCCATAGGACCCTGATCATCTGGTTCACGGGCAGTTATTACCCCTAAATAATCAGTCTCTTGAACCAGATAGGATAACTTCACTCGCTCCAACACTGAAATGTTCCCACAATCTATGGACTTATTTTCAAGAACTCTTCATCTCATGTTCTCAATGTTCATTGCCATTTATTAATTATTTTTTTCTCTTTTGCATTTGCAGTTAGTTCTCTTATTACACTGGTTGAATGCTCAAATTGGTGTGGTTTTCTATTGATCCTCTTATGGTTCACAAATTAACTGTGTATGCACACAAGAAAATTAATCCCAGTGTTGTATATGGTGCCACGTGTATGTTGATAACAGATTTACTTTGATCTTTGAGCTTGTTTAACAAATTTGAGTCAGGTGATCAAAACCAATTGTGTGAGAAGGATAACAAATTTGTATGTTATGAATAAACTCCTCTTGGGCTTCCAGCTGGGTACAATTATCAATTTTAACTGATGTTTCGATGATGATCTCTGCCGTTGTCATCAGGGATGATGTGTCCAGTCTAGTGGTATTGAATTCCAGTTCTTACTCAGAGTTAGATCTTCACCTTTGTTAAAATTCTTTTCCTCTAGTTTTATTTGAATGGCTTCCTTCACCAGGCCATTAAGTGGCACAGTAGTTTTGTGCCATTGAAGTCAATCCCATGGCCACTGCGAATTCCATTTCCTCTGGTAAACCAAACAGCTACACCTCCTGTGCTCCTTGATGCACGTTTGCACCGTGCATCCCGTCTGGCTGATGTAAGCTGTCCACATTCACAGGGAATCCTGTAAATACCAGCCATTCTAAGTCCAAGTCATCTTGGACTTTCCATTAGCTGTGATTTGAGCTTCTTTACGGGTTTGTGGATGGTAATAATTCAGAATTTCTTCAGGATCCTGGTGATCCTTCCAGAAGCAATGAAAATATAGGGAATACTGGAGGTGGAGATCAGTTCTGCTTCATTGTTAGGCTTCCTGATTTTTCTGTCTGCCCTTTTCAGAGCCTGATTGATTTCTTTGTAGCCTTTCTGTAGGAACATCATGTGTAATTGTCTCATTTCCTTGTGGAGACTCTCCGGATTCAAAATAGTTCTTGCATGGTTAATCAAGGTAGAAAGAACCATTTCAAGTTGGGAGGCATGATGGTGGCTGTTACTTTTGAGGTATAAATCCATCTGATAGATGTCATGACTGAAGCTACCATCCAGTTTCCTTTGTATTAGAATGTCCAGGAATGGGAGGCAACCATTCTTCTCCATCTCCTTTGTAAATTGAATGTTTGGATGTATGCTTTTCAGTGGTGTGGAACTGTGGGAGTCCATGAGGCCACACCACAAAACTTTCATCAACATATCTGAATTTATATATTGAAAACTTGTATATTTTTACACCACTGGTGATCTTTATTTTGTATTATTCAGTGGTAATTAAACCTTGAAATATTTTACATAACTGCCTTGTAGGTAACTGCTTATCGAGTGCAAAGATTCATGAACCAGTCCTAGAACTAAAGATATGGAGCAAGTGACAAATTTTTAGGTACTAAACAAATATAAATATTAAAAATGTAGTTTTAATTTTTGGTCGCCAGTGTCCCCACACTGTTCTTCAAAATATGCTTCAGCATGTTATGTTAAGTACATTTTAAATTTTATATCATGTACCATCTGCCAAATACCATATATAACTTAAATGACATAACATAAATTGGTGGCAAATATAATTGCAATAGTCTTAGGCACATACACACAGCTAACTTTTGCTGACTATTGCTGCTGCAAAAAGACAAATTTCATGACACATGTAAGTGATGATAAACCTGATTTGGATATGGGTCTCTGTTGTGGACTGAGAGTGGGAAGGGGAGGGAGAGGGGAATCATGGTTGGGAAAAAGGGATGGGGAGGAGAGGGAGTGGGAAGCAACAGAGAGTCATTCTGTAGTGATCATTAAACCAATTGTTTGGAATCAAATGACCTTGCCTGATGTCTCAGGACCAGGTACGTCTACAGACAAACCACTCCTCCACCCCAGTCCCACACCCCTGTGGCAGTCTTCCACCCTCGCCATTCCCAATGTCCTTTGCTCCTGATGGATTTACAAAATTGCTGTCTGTTCCACTTTGACTAATATAATACTGTGCAAAAGTTTTAGGCACCCTCGCTCTATACTGTATATGTGCCTGAGACTTTTGCACAATACTGTAGACTAGGGTATATAAAATTTCTGGATTGGAGAACATATCTTACAAGGATAGGTTGAGCAAGCTTAGTCGCTTCTCTGGAGCAAAGGACAATGAGAAGTGACTTGACAGATGTGTATATAATGATATGAGGTATAAAGCAAATGGATAGACAGAGACTTTTTTCCGTAGGTGGAAATCACTAATACTTGAATATTAAGGTGATTGGAGGGACATATAGGGGGGAATATCAGAGGTAAGTTCTTTACACAGAGAGTGATAGGTGCATGGAATGCCCTGCCAATGGCAGTGGTAGAGACAAATACATTAGGGGCATTTAAGCATCTCTTAGATAAGTATGTGAATGCTTGAAAAATGGAGAGCTATGGAGGAGGGAAGAATTAGACTGATCTTAGAGTAGGTTAAAAAGTGAGCACAATATTATGTGCTGCAGGGCCTGTACTATACTGTGCTGATGTACATTCTATGTTCAATGAGAGAAATCATGCAGAAGTACCAAGGAGAATATCACAGTTTTTCTTGCGATCAGATAAGCTGGTTGATGGATTATTATACTTCCAAATTTCTGTATAAAAGAAGTGAAACTGAAGAAATTACTGGACAAAAATCTCCCTGCTTAAAGAGTGTTTCGTGAAGCTTCACTGCTCATATTCGGCGCTCTTGCACTATGTTACAAAGAAGATCTGAGGTATGAGCACAGGAGCTCTCATCCGCTCGGTGGAGAATTTCCATAATGTCAATGGGTAAAGGAGAAAGAGAATATTTGAGTATTGAGTAGCATTGAGTAGCTATTGTGCACCCAGCCTGTATGATTCACATTGAATTTCACCATTTGCAAGTTTGAGCTCACTCCAAAGTCAATAAACCTGCAGATAAATTTATATTCTCAGTATTAGATCCAAAGTGCAGAGAGAGAAGAACAGTGCAGCACGTCTGGACCATCCATGGTGCCAATCTAAACTAATCCCATCTGCCTGCACATGGTCCATATCCCCCTATTTCCTGCTTGCTCATTTTTTTGTTGAAATGCCTCTGAAATATTGCCATTGTATCTACTTCCCCACCTTCCCTGGCTGCACATTCCAGGGCCCTACCATGACTTGTGTTCCAAATTCTTGCCTTAAAAATCTCTTTTAAATCTTCCCCCTCTCACATTAAGCCTATGCCCAATAGCATTTGCCAATTCCACCCCTGGAAATGACTATCTATTCTAACTATGCCTCTCATAATTAGATATGCGTATGTCAGGTCACTCCTCAGCCTCCAACACTTCAGAGAAAACAATCCAAGTTAGTCCAACTTTTCCTTATGACTGATAGACTCAAATTTTGGTAAATCTCTTCTTCATATTCCCCAAAACCTCCAATATCCAATATCCACGAATTCTAGATAAAACTCCAAATGTGGACTCAACAAAGTTTTTAGTCCAATTTCCCAGCTTTTATACACAGTGCCCTAAAGTGATGAAGGCAAGCATGTTGCATGCCTTCTTTATTACCCTGTCCACTTGTGTTGCCATTTTTAAAGATTAGTTTTATTTGACACATCAGGGTTAGGGTTAAGGTTAGGGTTAACACTAACATGTACATTGAAATATTGAAATGCGCTGTTTGTGTAATGATCAAACCAGTCCTGCCGCATCCCACAATTGATGCGTCCTTTTGGCGCCAGCTTGACATGCCCACAATGTGCTAACCTTCACCAGTACATCTTCAAGATGTATGACGAAACCATGGCAACCATGTGGTCATGAGAAGAATGTAAATGTTCCTTACAGACAGTGACGGGAATTGAGCCTAAATTGCTGGCACTGTAAAGCATTACATTAACCACAAAACTACCATGCCACAGGGAGTGATGGACTTGCACTTCAAGGTCCCTCTGTACGTCAACGCCTAAGGGTCCTGCCATTTACTGTATATTTTCCTCTTGCATTTATTATATAATTACACACTTCCATGTTTTTTTTCCCCCCAGTTTGAGATTGCATGGGTCCTTCAAAGGTAGATCTGCTCTACATTGGTAAATCCACCAGCTATCATCAGTCTCCCGGGCCTGGGACAGTCTACTTTCTTCCATCTGCATCTGGGTGTCAGCTAAATGGCTGGAAAGGATGCTCTCTAGCACCTTTGTCCAGTGTCAGTAGCCAATGGGCCAGAGTATTGCCTTAATAAATGCTCACATTCAAGAGGCTGGTCTTTGAAATTCATAAATTACTCTTTGACCAGGCTATAAAACCATAAGACCATTAGATATTGGAGCAGTTTAAGCCATTTGGCCCATTGAGTCTGCTCCACTATTTCATCATGCAGATCAAATATTTCCTCTTGACCTCAGTCTCCTGTCTTCTCCTGATATCCCTTCATGAATTGACTAGTCAAGAATCCATCAATCCCTGCCTTAAGTATACCCAAAGACTTGGCCTACATGGCCACCTGCAGCAACAAGTTCCACATGTTCACCACTCCCTGGCTAAAGAAGGCTTTTCAACATTCAATAGGTTTCAATGAGATACCCCTTCATTCTTCTGAATTCCAGTGAGTACAGCCCCAGAGCCATTAACACTCCTCATATGATAGCCGTTGCATATGAGCTGCCAGGCATTCATTGACATTGATCCACACAAAGCTGCCAAGGCTGTAAAGAGTCGTCTTTAATGCACAATCAGCTGTATGACGTACGCCTTTCACCTCTTTAACCTCTAAACATTGAGTTTATGTGTTGGTTGTTATTCTTTTGAGATCAACCTCAGAAGTGTTGAAATGTTTTTAACAAACTCATAAATGGAGCCCATTTTCTACAACCATTTTATGACACTGCTGGTTCTAATCACTGTTCCCTCTAAGCTCTGTGAGTGCGCAGCCACACAGTACTAAACCGCTCCCACACAGATGGAATTTTCTTTCATATAATGTTCATTTAAAGTGTCGCGCAGTTTTCAGTCTGTGTAAAAACTTCCTGCTCTGAACAACTGTTAGTCCATGCAGCTGTAAAAAAAACACTGGCTCTAATGGTATGCCGATATTCTCTTTTGAACATTGGTTTAGCAAATATTCAGACCAAAACATTTGCAGACACTTACTTTTATTTTATAAAACTTTAAAATAATTTGAGTGCAGAAAGTGAGGATTATCATCTCCACTTGAGTGAGTTTATGAATATAATTACCTGGATGTGGACCAGTTCTACAATTTGGATTCTACATGTTCCAGTAGGATTGTATTGAATCCAAGATCAAAAGGCACGGGTCTCTGCACCCTCTCTAAGAAGTCTAAACTGATTTGTTGTTGGCAGATAAATGGTGGGGGAATTAACATATATTGGGATTAATGCAAATGGATTTGACAGTGCGGACACAAGCCTGTTTCCATGCTGTCTGACAGTGACTTTGACTTTGTTGATGGTAGGATCAAAGTCTTGGGAAGATTTCCATTACTTGTGATTTTTCCAGGTATTGTCTTTTATTAACCCAACTGGAACTCAGGTGGATTTGATTTCCAAGACAGAGCTGTCTTCATTTTCTTCCTCTCCTGAACCAAGGATAGATCCTTGAAAGATCTGATTAAGACCAAGACCTCCCAGTAATATTTGATATGTATATCTTTGCTAATGCTTCCAACAATAAAAGATTCAGGGTGCAATATTATTCTTTATGGTTTTGTATGGTCTCTCCAGTAGATAGTACAAAGTGTTTACAATGCATAAAAAACAATAGTAAAACAATCACACGGAAGTAAAACTGTAAGTTTAAGAACAGTTATTGTGGTTTGTGTTTGATACATTAGTGCAGCAAATGCTTCGATTTCATTCAGAATTGCTGCCTTCAATTAATAATTTGCTCTTGATAGGTTTACCTCTTAATTACACAGGCAAACAGTAACACAAAACAGCTCAAAGACACTAAATGAAATTTTAAAAAGTGCTCTTTCCAGCCAGTACTTAAGAAATACAGAGCCGAGTGGATCAAATGCTTGAGATTGGTCCCATCCAGATGAATTTAAGTGATATAAACCAGGAAGATGGTTTAGGATATCTCGCAAAAGATAGGCTTCACATGCAACTTCTTTGCCGTTGTTATGATTTTCAAAATTCACCAAAGTTATTATGAATAGAATTGACTCTGGATTGAAAAGAGAAATATTTTTTCCTCTCCAAGACACTTCATAAGGAGTTAGAAGAAATTAATGATTCATTAAATGATTTCAGCAGGAGTCAGGATCATTAGAGTGATTATAAATTTGCAAGATCTATCATAATACGACAAGCGGCAGAACCAAAGAAAACAGGCAAGAACTTTCACTAACAAGGTTGAGTTTGTACTTCGAGGCCTATTATGTTATAATTACTATTTTGGCATTTTGAATACATACGGACATGCTCCATTTTAAATCTTGTTGTTTTAAACAAATTCCATAGGGCCACATTATGACTGAAAGCTTACAGATGCATTTCTCTGCTTTATTAACTGAACAAAATCATCTACTGAAGCTGAGCATCAATTGCCGATATAAAGTTACCTTGGTACTGAGCACTGAAACCCCGGTGCCTGTGGTTGTTATCTGATATGAAGTGCAGCCTCAGCCAGTTCTTGTTGCTGATAATGGGTGGAGGCAGGTTCATTCCTGATAACCTGCAAGAAAACAAAATTGAATTGTCCTGGTTACTTACAGCCAAATTTCTCCATTCCTTTTTTATCAATGCACTCCTGTGTCAACATCAAAATGATAGGAAACAAGAGGTGGGGAGGGGCTGAAAGCGGGAGATTAGTCTTCAAATTAATGTTAAAAATAAGAGCAATTCTTTAAAGACAAATTCAAAGATTCAAAATATATTTATTATCAAAGTACGTATGCAGTATACAACTCTGAGATACGTCTTTCCCACTGACAGCCATGAAACAAAGAAAACCCATTGGAATCCCTTCAAATAATAAACAGCAAAATCAAAAACAAATTGCTCCAACAGCAGCAAAAATAATGAGTGAACAGACATTCAGACATACTTTATTGATCCCGAGGGAAATTAGGTTTTGTTCCAGACGCACCAACCAAGAATAGTGTAGAAATATAGCAATATAAAACCATAAATAATTAAATAATAATAAGTAAATTATTACAAGTGGAAATAAGTCCAGGACCAACCTATTGGCTCAGGGTGTCTGACACCTGAGGGAGGAGTTGTAAAGTTTGATGGCCACAGGCAGGAATGACTTCCTATGACGCTCAGTGTTACATCTCAGTGGAATGAGTCTCTGGCTGAATGTACTCCTGTGCCTAACCAGTACATTATGGAGTGGATGGGAGTCATTGTCCAAGATGGCATGCAACTTGGACAGCATACTCTTTTCAGACACCACCATCAGAGAGTCCAGTTCCACCCCTACAACATCACTGGCCTTACGAATGAGTTTGTTGATTCTGTTGGTGTCTGCTACCCTCAGCCTGCTGCCCCAGCACACAACAGCAGACATGATAGCACTGGCCACCACAGACTTGGAGAACATCCTCAGCATTGTCCGGCAGATATTAAAGGACCTCATTCTCCTCAGGAAGTAGAGACGGCTCTAACCCTTCTTGTAGACAGCCTCAGTGTTCTTTGACCAGTCCAGTTTATTGTCAATTCATACCCCTAGGTATCTGTAATCCTCTACCATGTTTCTATTGGTTGGAAACAGGGGTCACCGGTGCCCTAGCCCTCCTCAGGTCCACCACCAGCTCCTTAGTCTTTTTCACATTAAGCTGCAGATGATTCTGCTCACACCATGTGACAAAGATTCCCACCGTAGCCTTGTACTCAGCCTCATCTCTCTTGCTGATGCATCCAGCCATGGCAGATTCATCAGAAAACTTCTGAAGATGGCAAGACTCTGTGCAGTAGTTGAAGTCCGAGGTGTAGATGGTGAAGAGAAAGGTAGACAGGACAGTTCCCTGTGGAGCCCCAGAGCTGCTGACCACTCTGTCTGACACACAGTGTTGCAAGCGCACGTACTGTGGTCTGCCAGTCAGGTAATCAATAATCCATGACACCAGGGAAGCATCCACCTGCATCACTGTCAGCTTCTCACCCAGCAGAGCAGGGCGGATGGTGTTGAACGCACTGGAGAAGTCAAAAAACATGACCCTCACTATGCTCGCCGGCTTGTCCAGGTGGGCGAAGACACAGTTCAGCAGGTAGACGATGACATCCTTTACTCCTAGTCGGGGCTGGTAGGCAAACTGGAGGGGGGCTAAGTGTGGCCTAACTATAAAGCACAGAATATAACAGAATATAAGCACAAAAGTGGAAAGAGTCCAAGCATATTCAGTTCTCATAACTACAACTGATTCATTCAGCATTTTACCGACATTATGTGCTGTACCCTGCTCATTAATGCAAATAGCCTATCAGCCAATCATGTGGCAGCAACTCAATGCATAAAAGCATGCAGTCATGGTCAAGTGGTTTAGTTGTTGCACAGACCAAACAGTAAAATGGGGAAGAAATTAGTAAGTGGCTTTGATTGCGGAATGATTGTTGGTGTCAGATGGTATAGTTTGAGTATCTCAGAAACTGCTGATCTGGGATTTTCACACACAAGAATCCCCAAAGTTTGCAGAGAATGGTGTGTAGAACAGAAAAAAAAAAGACATCCAGTGAGCAGCAGTTCTGTGGGTTAAAATGCTTTGTTAATGAGAGAAGTCGGAGGAAAATCGCCAGACTGATCGGGTTCAAACTGACAAAAAGGTGACAATAACTCAAATAACCGCACGTTACAACAATGAGCACCTCTGAATGCACAACGCATCAAATCTTCTAGTGGATGGACAACAGCAACAGAAGACCACAAACTTACACTCACTGGCCATTTTTTTAAGTACAGGAAAAACCTCAAAGTGGCCACAGAGTGTATTTGTAAGTTATCGACTAAAAACATAAGACATAGGAGTAGAATTATGCCATTCAGCCCATGACATTCTATCATTATCCTTCTCAACTCCATTCTCCTGCCTTCTTCCTGTAACCCCCGGCACTGTTACTAATCAGGAATCTTTCCAACCTTTGCTTTAAATATACCCAATGATTTGTGTTCCACTGCAGGCTGTGGTGATGAATTCCACAGATTCACCAAACACAGGCTAAAGAAATTCCTCCTCATTTCTGTTCTAAATGTAAGTCCTTGCATTCTGAGGCTGTACTCTCTGGTCCTGGAGTTTCCCACTACCTACAAAGCTGATGCACAAACAACACTGCAGGGAGATTCGGAATTTGAAGGCAAGAGAAGTGTGCTGGAACAAAAGTACAAGTCGCAAGTGAGTCAAATTCAACCAATGAGAAGCCACTTCTACGTACCCGTATCATCCTGAGAAATTAATCCCAAAACAGAGTGCAGGTGAAACTCTAAAATAAAATATTGGAGTACAGGGAGCAGAAGGAAATCTGAGGTTTACAGTCTTTGACATGAGCGGTTAATTTGCAAATCAACACAAGATTCAACTGCTCACTGCACTCCACTTCACTCGAAGTTTATGAGTGCTCCCACCACATTAGTGAAATAATTGCATTTGATTAGATTGTGCCAAGTGGAACAATTTAACTCTTGCCTGATAAAATTTACGCAGGAATTTGCTCATACTTGTCCCACAGTGGCATATAACCATATAAAAATCACAGCACGGAAACAGGCCATCTCGGCCCTCCTAGTCCATGCCGAACTCTTAATCCCACCTAGTCCCAACTACCTGCACTCAGCCCATAACCCTCCACTCCTTTCCTGTCCATATACCTATCCAATTTTACCTTAAATGACACAACTGAACTAGCCTCTACTACTTCTACAGGAAGCTCATTCCACACAGTTATCACTCTCTGAGTAAAGAAATACCCCCTCGTGTTTCCCTTAAACTTCTGCCCCCTAACTCTCAAATTGTCCTCTCATTTGAATCTCCCCTACTCTTAATGGAAACAGCCTATTCACATCAACTCTATCTATCCCTCTCAAAATTTTAAATACCTCGATCAAATCCCCCCTCAACCTTCGACGCTCCAATGAATAGAGACCTAACTTGTTCAACCTTTCTCTGTAACTTAAGAGCTGAAACCCAGGTAACATCCTAGTAAATCGTCTCTGCACTCTCTCTAATTTATTGATATCTTTCCTATATTTCGGTGACCAGAACTATACACAATATTCCAAATTTGACCTTACCAATGCCTTGTACAATTTTAACAGTACATCCCAACTTCTGTACTCAATGCTCTGATTTATAAAGGCCAGCATTCCAAAAGCCTTCTTCACCACCCTATCTACATGAGACTCCACCTTCAGGGAACTATGCACTGTTATTCCTAGATCTCTCTGTTCCACATGGTCTAACTATATAATATTTTAACTCTTTTGTCAGCAGGTGCTTTAATTATCCAGAGAAGCCAGGATATATCACAAAAACAGAGAAAGGCTTTCACCAAAACTTGCCCACTTATGTTTCATGGAAGTCTGCAAATTTCAAGGGTTATTTATTTATTTAGAGTTGGAGCATGGTAATGAGCCCTACTGACCCACAAGTCTGCACCACCCAATTATACCCATTTGACCAATCAATTTACCAATACCTTTGAAATGTGGGAGGAAACTCACAGAGTCACAGGGACTACATACAAACTCCTTATAGACAGAGTGGTGGAATTGAATCCAGATCACTGGTGCTGTAATTGCAGTATGCTAACTACTACACTAAAGTGCCTTCCAAGTTGTGTATTCTATTTTTTAAAAAAATGCATTTTGAATATGCCATCAATTGTCTTCCATATTGCAAATCTACTAACTTATAGGAAAATGGATTTTAATTTTAAGTCTAGCTCCTTTAATTCAAAAATCACAGCTCAAACCTATTCAGATTTACATCATGTCAATTCCCAAGAATCATGATTCAATAGTCAAGTTTATTTATCATGTGTATATTAACGCATACAGTGAAGTGCATCAATCGCGTTACAACCTATATACCTGAAGATGTTGTGGGGGTTGTCGCCAAGTGTCGCCATACGTTCCGGCACCAATATGGCAATTTAAGTTCCCATAAATAACTAGTATATAACCTGTACAAATCCTCATTATCTTCCTTCTCACTCATTTTCCCTTTCCTTCCATTTATCGTGAATAATTAAATCCATTTTGTTTCATTTTTTTCTTTGAATCCACTTGGGAGCAGACTAGCTGGAAATCTGTAATCACTCACAGATTTCACAGCTGCAATGTCACTTTTATTTAACGCACACTCATACTAAATAAATATTGTACGAACAGTATGGGTTGAAATTTGCATAAATTGAACCATATTTTGGTAGAGGGGAGGTGGAGCATTATTAATAGGCATTGGAAGGCTTCAGCTGAGATATTGTAGAACATGCACACAATACTGAAAAAATTCATTAATGCTCTACATCAATAAGCAGAATTATTCATATACCTATTCAACTATCAAAGCTAAATAATTAACATGTACAGTACATGACGGTCCTTAGGTCCTGACTGAGTATACACTCAAAGTGCTGGAGTGCCCAAAATGTTGACTCTCCATTTCTGTCTAAAAATGCAGCCTGACCTGCTAAGTTCCTCCATTTTCTTGAACTTGTCCACTTTGAAAGCGAAAGATCAATTTCACTGACACAGATGTCCTGGAGCTTAATGGTGAGGTCCACGCAGTGACAGGGCACTCAAAGACACAAGTGGCTCACATCAGAGTGTTCAAAATAACCCTGATCAAAAAACATCTTCTGGAGTCTTTGGACAAATGGAAAAACTCATCCCTTCCTTTGTCATCTGTTAAAACTGTCAAAGCATTTCAAAGTTTGCAACAATGATAAAAGTTACTGACATTTGTTACAATAGTCATGGGGGACTTCGATATGGAGTTAGTTGGTGCTGGATTACAGGAGGGGGAATTTCTAGGGTATCAATGATAAGGTTTGTTAGAGCAGCTCGTAGTTGAGCCCATTTGGGGATCAGCTATTCTGGATTGGGTTTTGTGCAATGAACCAAAAATGATCATAGACCATAAGTATAATATGAAGTGGTAATATGAAATTCACCCTGAAATTTGAGAAAGAGAAACTAAAGTCAATATTACAGTGGAGTAAAGAGTATTACAGAGGCATGAGAAAGGAGTTGGACAGAATTGTTCAAATAAGAACACTGGCAGGGATGACTGCAGAGCAGCAAAGGCTAGAACTTCCTTATGCAATTTGGAAGGCACAGGACATATACATCTCAAAGTGGGCGAGTATTCTAAAGGAAAGATGACACATCCAAGGCTAACAATAGAAGTCAAAACCAACATAAAAGCCAAAGAGAATGCATATAATAGAGCAAAGTTAGAGGATTGGGAAGCTTTTAAAAACCAACAGAAGGCAAATAACAAGTCATTAAGAAGGTAAAGATGGAATACAAAAGTAAGCTAGCTAGCTAATAATATTAGAAAGGATAACAAAAGTTTCTCCAGATACATAAAATGTAAAAGCGAGGTGAGAGTGGATATCGAAAAAATGTTGGAAAATGATGCTGGAGAGGCAGTAATGGAGGACAATGAAATAGTGAATGAATAGAATAAGTATTTTGCATCAGTCTTCACTGTGGAAGACACTAGCAGTATGGTGGAAGTTCAAGGTGACAAGGAGCATGAAGTATGTGAAGTTACCATAACTAGAGAGAAGATATTTGGAAAACTTAAAAATCTGAAAGTGATTAAGTCAACTGGACCAGATGGTGAACACCCCATAGTTCTGAAAGAGGTAGTTGAAGAGATCATGGAGGCATTAGTAATGATCCTTCAAGAATCACTAGATTCCAGAATGGCTTTGGAAGACTAGAAAATTGCAAATGTCACTCCACACGTCAAGAAGGGAGAGAGGCAGAAGAAAGGAAACTATAGGCCAACTCGTCTGATCTCACTGGTGGGAAGATGTTGGATTCATTCATTAAGGATGAGGTCTCAGGGTACTTGGAAGCACAAAATGAAACAGGCTGTAGTCAGCATGGTTTCCTCAAGGATAAATCATGCCTGAAAAATATGTTGGATTTCTTTGAAGTAGCAGCAAGCAGGATAGACAAAGGAGTATCCGTTAATGTTGTGCACTTGGATTTTCGGAAGGCCTTTGACAAAGTGCTATGACAGGCTATGAGCCCATGGTATTACAGGAAAGATTCGAACATGAGTAAAGCAGTGGGTAAAAAGGAAACCTTTTCTGACTGGCTGCCGATGACTAGTGGTGTTCCACAGGGATCTGCGTTGGGACCAATTCTTTTTTGAGGAAGTATAGAGGCTACAGAAGGACCTAGACATATTGGGAGAATGGGCAAAGAAATTGAAGATTGAATGCTGTGTCAGGAAATGTATTTTCATGCACTTTGGAAGAAGAAATGAAAGAGTTGACTAATTTCTCAATGCAGAGAAAATCCAAAAAAACTGAGATACAAAGGGTCTTGAGAGTTCTTGTACAGGATTTGCTAAAGGTTAATTTGCAAGTTGAATCTGTGGTGAGGAAGGCAAATGTGATGTTAGCACTCATTTCAAGAGTTTTAGAATATAAGAGCAAGGATGTAATGTTGAGGGTTTATAAGGCACTAGTGAGGTCTCACTTGGAGTATTTTGATCATCCTTGGGCCCCTCATCACAGAAGGATGTGCTGAAACTGGAGAGGGATCAAAGGAGGTTCAAGAAAATGATTCCAGGATTTAATGGCTTGTTATATGAAGAGCATTTGATGACTCTGGGCTTGTATTCACCAGAAGAATGAGGGGTGACCTCATTGAAACCTATCAAATGGTAGATAGATTGGATGTGCGGAGGATGTTTCCTCTGGTGGGGGAGTCTAATACCAAAGGATACAGCATCAGAATACAGGGACATACTTTTAGAACAGAGATGAGGAGGAATTTCTTTAGACAAAGAGTGGTGAATCTGTGGAATTCTTTGCCACAGACAGCTGTTTATGTATATTTAAGGCAGAGGTTGATAGATTATTGATTGGTCAGGACATGAAGGGATAGGGGCAGAGAAGGCAGGAGATTGGGACTGAGCAAAAAATTGGTTCAGCCATGATGAAATGGCGGAGCAGACTTAATTGGCCAAATGACCTAATTCTGTTCCTATATCTTATGGTTTTATGCTGAGAGATTCTGCACAGACCTGATGATAAAGCTCAAAAAAAATGTAACACTGCTAAAAATCACAACTGAGCTATTTATTTATTGCAGGTTTATTCTAAAATAAACCTTCAATGAAATGCAAATATGGAGATTAAATGCCTTGAATTTTAATCTCTGACAGTACCTGACACTGAACAAAAGCATCTTCACCAAGTCGTAATAGACTAAAATCTACAAGAAACTGAAAATCTGGGCCGTATTTAGTATGGTTCCTAAACAATGCCTTTGTCCTTGAAATCCATTTTAAATGGATTTATGGCTGTTTTTTTTTAACCTAGATACATCGCATTTCACATTTTCTGTCCACATTATCTTCACTTATCTGCCCCTTTAATGCAACTTAATTATTCTATAATGAGTTTTTCATGTATCCATTAACTGATGATTTTACTGACAAGCATTCAGGAATTAGCCAGCTTTATAGTAAAATTCTGGATTGGTTGTAGATTATGTCATAGCTCTATAGATATCTTTAAGTGTGAACAAATAGCAATGATAGATTCATTGCAGAGTTGGAAAATTCCTTTTACATTCTGTCTTTCTACTATTTGAAGTACTTAAACATAGATGAGTGCAGGCCTGCTATCAAAAATACATTTGCTATGAAATATTTCGCAACAGTTTAAGTTTCAGCTTTGACTCTCTCTTGTGTTAGTCAGAAGATTGTGGGTCCAAATCACATTCTAGAAACTTCGGCAGAAAAGAATTGGGGACAGCGCCATAGCATAGCAATTATTGAAGTCGCTACACAGTGTCACTGATCACTGTTTGGGATTCAGTTCCGGTCAGTAAGGAGTTTTTATGGGCATCATAGTTCTGTTTGCATAAATATGTAATCACATCATACTACTGACGAAGACAAGCTGCCTGTAAGGAGTTTGTATGTTCTCCCTGTGACCGTATGGGTTGCCTTGAGGTGCTCCGATTTCCCTCCACAGTCTAAAATCGTACCAGTTGGTAGGCTTGCTTTGGGTGTTCCAGTTTCTTCCTACATTCCATAGGCATATGTAGGGCTCTCAGTACCAGTAACAGTGGTGTTAACTGCTCAGGCTAACAAAATGGCTTCTCTGTATTGTTCTAATGAAATGGCTTCTCTGTAACGTTATTTAATGCTGTAGTGGGTTTCTGTAGCTGGAATGTTTGGGTTATAACTGTAGATAAGGGGGGAACTAACCAATGGAGAATTGTTATGCTATCTTGTATGTGTGAGCTGAGCGGGAATTTACGATCTTTTTCAGGGAGGAGAACAAGGAGGACGGATGTGTGAGGAGCAGGCAGCAGTTCCAGGGTGGACGTTGGCAGTTCAGACGGTGGCCGAAGGCTCAGATGGTCATTGTGGATGGAACCGGAGCTGTGAGCTCCAACGTATTAAAATATTATGTGCACAAACTGATAAACTTACTGATTTGGTGCCTTTAGGTTATCTGTTTCTGCCAACCCGTCACTAAGAAATAACTATAAACTTGCAATTATTTACTCGCCTTTGGTGTATTGTCTGATATTTGTGTTGCGAGCATGTACGGGTGGGGGGGGGGGGATTACACCGTATTTACACCAAGGTATTGCACTAGGCGGGGCACCGGTGGTTCACCCTAGGCAAACGGGGGGTAAATTGGGGAGGGGGGGGCAGATGCTACACGTATATATGTTGTGCCATTGCTATGTTGGCACTGTAAGAGTGTTGATGTTTGCTCTGGTTTCCGTCATGTCATTGGCACTGTGATGTTTGTTCCAGTGTCCTGCTACAGTCCAAAGTTGTATTGAGTTGTGAGTTTCTTTTGGATTAGGGTTAGTATGTTGTGGGCATGTTATGTTGGTGTTGGATGTATAGAGACACTTGCAGGCTGCTGGCAGCACAATTCTTGCTGATTTGTCGTGGTGCAAACAATGCATTTCACTGTATGTTTCGATGTTTTGATGTATCTGTGACAAATGAAGCTAATCTTCTCTTTTATCTTTACCTAGGCTGCTAGGCAGGAGCAGTATTATCAGAATTCCTACTAACAAGGTATCATTGATCACATGAGATATTGGGCAAGATTATCTGACCTGATAACATGCAGATCAGAGGGAGCTTCACAACTTCTCCATACTAACTTCCATTTCAAATAGTGTGGGGTTGGAGGGGTGGATCGGTAGAATTCCTTGGGCATCATCATTCTTTACATTACTTTATTGTCACCAAACAATTGATACTAGAGCATACAATCATCACAGTGTTATTTGATTCTGTGCTTCGTGCTCCCTGAAGTACAAATCAAAGTAAATATAATAAAAATTTAAATTATAAATCATAATTAGAAAATAAAAAAGAGGAAGTAAGGAAATGCAAGTCAGGTCCGGATATTTGGAAGGTACGGCCCAGATCCAGGTCAGGATTCATTCAGCAGTCTTATCACAGTTGGAAAGAAGCTATTCCCAAATCTGGCCGTATGAATCTTCATGCTCCTGAATCTTCTCCCGGAGGGAAGAGGGACAAAAAGTGTGTTAGCTGGGTGGGTCATGTCCTGGCAGCACTGCTCCGACAGCTTGCGGTGTAAAGTAAGTCCCAGGATGTTGATGTAAATAACCATGTTACCACTGAAGAAGATACATTGCCTATACGTTCTCCTTGTGTCCAGCTGCATTTCCTCAAGTGTTCCAGTTCCCTCTCACAGTCCAAAATCGTATTGGTCGGTAGGGTAATTGGTCATTGCAAATTGTCTCTTTTTAGACTAGACTGTGTGGATCAAAAGGACAGAAGAGCCTACTCTGTGCTGTCTCTCAATAAATAAATAAATAAACAAACAAACAAACAGTCACTCATCCAGCCCTCAAAATGGCTAAAGAAAGAGAGGCAATTCTCCTGAATTTTGAATGCACCTGGGCCACTGAGTTGTACATGGCCTCTTGCTGTGTGAGGGTCTCTGAAAGAAAGCTGTTTCTGATTAATTTTTGGATTTTGTGGGGGAACTCAGCAGATCAGACGGCATCTATAGAGAGGAATAAAGAGTTGAAATTTTAAGTTGAGATCTTTCATCAGGACCACGTGAGAGAGGGCTGGATGCAGACAGAGCAAACTGCCTTTAATTTGAAAGAGCACTTACTCAATAAAATTGATGAATAAATGTCCTATGACACATAAAATGTTTCTTCCATGGTTATTCACCAGGTTCTAACTGTTAATTTAACACTGAACTGGATTTGTAAGGTACTTATGCAAGAAAATCTCAGTATATTCACTTTTATATTAGTTGGTTAAGTCACTGAACACTCTAACAAACTATGACAGATGTACTGTTGGAAGTGTCCTGTCAGATTGCATCATACCAACTTGAATGTGCAGAAACATAAAAAGCTGGAGAGATTTGTGGACTCAGCCCAATATACCATAGGTACATCCCTCCCTATCATCCATAGTAACTACAGGAGGTTCTGCCTCAAGAATGCATCATCCATCATCAATGATCTCCTCCATCTGGTCCAGTTCAACTTCTCACAGCTACCATCATGCAGGATGTACAGAAGCTGGAAGTCCTGCACCATACAGTTCAAGAACACCCACTTCACTTGAACCACCACCAAATCTCAACACAATATTGACCAATTTGGTCACTTTGCACTAAAATGCATTTTGCACATTTTCCCAATTTGTTGCAGCTTTTTGTAAATTTATTCACAATTATTTACAATTTAATTTACACCTTCTTGTAAATTTCTTACTTGATGCCATGTACCTATGATGCTAGATACAATAGGTTAGCTTAAAAAAAGGATATAGGTAATAGGTCATTGCTTACATATACTTGTGCATACGACAATACACTTGATTTGATGACGAATGACAAATAAGTAAAACCATTGCATGAATGTCATCTGGAATTGCTTTTCAAAAAGTTATGTATTTCTTTGTTAAACTTGATTTTTCTGACAAGCACTCAACTAAAAAATAATCAGAAGTACTTGCATATAAAACTAATGAATGCAAAGAATGATCCACCCAAAACTTAAATTGGACAAATACTTCAGATCTGCTGTAATAAAAAAAGGAAAGTGTCTCCATGAATTTGAGTGCAGAATACAATCGAACTGGACAGAGCTTTTGGACACCTTTTACCAGCCTCCCAGTTCTACCAATTACCTTATGTTTTTTCGTCCCCTTCCCCACCTTCTTACTCTGACTCCTCAGAGTTTTTTTTATTCCAGTCCTGTTGAAGTTCTCAGCCTGAGACATCAACTGTATACTTTTGCATAGATGCTACCTGGCCTGCTGAGTTCCTCCAGTAATTGCGTGTGTTGCTTGGATTTCCAGCATCTGCAGATTTTTTTTTGTTTATAGAAACATAGAAAACCTACAACATAATACAGGTCCTTAGGCCCACAAAGTTGTGCCGAACATGTCCCTACCTTAGAAATTACTCTACTTACCTATAACCCTCTATTTTTTTCTAAGCTCCATGTACCGATCCAAAAGTCTCTTACAAGACCCTATCGTATCCGCCTCCACCACCGTTGCGGCAGCCCATTCCACGTACACACCATGCTCTGAATAAAATACTTACCCCTGACATCCCCTCTATACCCACTCCCCATCACCTTAAACCTGTGTCCTCTTGTGGCAACTATTTCAGTCCTGGGAAAAAGCCTCTGACTATCCACACGATCAATGCTTCTCATCATCTTATACACCTCTATCAGGTCACCTCTCATCCTCCGTCACTCCAAGGAAAAAAGGCCAAGTTCACTCAACCTATTCTCGTAAGGCATGCTCCCCAGTCCAGGCAACATCCTTGTAAATCTCCTCTGCACCCTTTCTATGGCTTCCATATCCTTCGAGTAGTGAGGCAACCAGAACTGAGCATAGTACTCCAATTGGGGTCTGACCAGGGTCCTATAGAGCCTAACATTACCTCTTGGCTCCTAAATTCAATTCCATGATTGATGAAGGCCAGTATACCGTATGCCTTCTTAACCAGAGAGTCAACCTGTGCAGCTGCTTTGAGCATCCTGTGGACTCGGACCCCAAGAACCCTCTGATCCTCCACACTGCCAAGAGTCTTACCATTAATACTATATTCTGCCATCATATTTGACCTACCAAAATTAACCATCTAACACTTATCTGGGTTGAACTCCATCTGCCACTTCTCAGCCTAGTTTTGCAACCTATCAATGTCATGCTGTAACCTCTGATAGCCCTCTACACTATCCACAACACCCTCAACCTTTGTGTCATCAGCAAGTTTACTAACCCATTCTTCCACATCCTCATCCAGGGCATTTATAAAAATCACAAAGAGTAAGGATCCCAGAACAGATCCCTGAGGCACACCACTGGTCACCCACCTCCGTGCAGAAAATGGCCCATCTACAACCACTCTTTGCCTTTTGTGGCCAAGCCAGTTCTGGATCTACAAAACAATGCCCCCTTGGATCCCATGCTTCCTTACTTTCTCAACTTTCTGCCTTGGATGGGGTACCAATGCCTTGCTGAAATCCATATACACTACATCTACTACTCTACCTTCATCAATGTGCTTAGTCACATCCTCAAAAAATTCATCAGGCTCGTAAGACACGACCTGCCCTTGACAAAGGCATGATTTATGATTGATCTTCTCAACTGCCATGTTTCTGCTGCCCTAATTAACATTTCTTCCTATCTTTATATTCTAGCAGATGTGATATGATTATCTTCTCCCACCACCCCCACCCTGCTGCCCCCACTCTCTTCAATCACCCATCCACCACTGCTTTCCCAGACCAGAAGCAGAAAGATTTTTTTTTCATTCCTTTCGAACAACTGATAAATTTTGAGAAGTTTATTAACATGAACTGAAGTTAATAAAAAAACAAATACGATATTATGTAACCGGGTGAAATAACATGTCATTACTTCTCTCAGTGAACATTGTGTGTTATAATATTCCTTTGTGTTTCAACAGAGGTTCTTTTAGGTATCATCATATGAATGATGGATCTTCATATGAAAGTAACAAAAAAACTTGAGGTATTGAAATTTAGTACTGTTCTTGTTACAATTAAAATCTAGGACAGATTGAGGAGATGAGAATGAACTTTTTCTGCTTCAAATTCAAATTGTTGCCATAATCTAAGCAACATAATTCAGTCCCTACTATTAATAATGTGTCCAGCCCACTATTTATCACCCACTTATAAATACCCTATAACAAGATCAGAGTTTCAATTAGTGGATGAATCTTTCAATGTGGACTTCTTTACCATGATTTTGGCTCATCAAACATTCAGCCAGTTGAAGAGGTTTTAACCTAGTTCATTAAACAGAGCAAATAATTTAATGTAACCCTCAGATTCAGCCAGGTCATCTAGGGGAAAACAGCCTCTGGCCCTGCCAAACTGAGAAATCACATTTGTGTGGATGTTGTGTAATGTACCGTCCGGTTACAAACCCACAACACAAAATATCAGACCGTACACCATATGCAATTAAATGATTGAACTTTATGAATCTTAATCTGAATATAGGGTTAGTACTGAAAATAAAGAGGGCCCAATTCAAGGAAAAGTCAAAAATGCACATTGGAGCTCACTCATTCGCCATTCTTCCACCATCGACCTCCTCTGCGCTTTGCCAACCTTCGGGCCTTCAGATCCCAGTCGACTCCATCCGATGGTCTACCAGCTCTCTCCACACGTCTTCCCTCTTCAGCTCTCCTTGACAAAGACCGCGGAAAATCTCCTTCCAGATTCACAAGGCAGAGCAACAATCTCTGATTGGCTAACATGCATACCAGAATCCTGCTATCTCCAGCTATAACCCAAACATTTCTGCTACAGAGAAACCGTTACCTCAGCAGTGAAACTTACAGAGAAGCCATTACATTAGCCTCAGCAGTGAAACGTTACAAAGAAGCCATTATATTAGCAGTGAATCCTTACAGTGCGTTACATTAATAATATTCCAAGGAATTCTGATAAGAAAGATGTCAAGGTAATAGTTATGGAAGATTTGGCAAATTTATTTAATTTTCAGAAAGTAAGAAGTTAACTGATCTTTTGAATAAATTTACTAAATCTCATTTTAGAGAAATTCAGGTATAATCAGTGAAGGTATTTAATTTTTTGAGAAGTGTATTAATGTGAATTGTGTTATGAGTGATGAATAGATCTGATGGACAATGGGGTGCAGAGTTATCCATTCCCCCCCCCTCACTGAGAACCACGTACCATTACTGTTCCTATGCTGCTCATGAGAGAGAGAGAGATGGGAAACATGCAAGAACATCTGCTACAGATAAGAGAGGGGAGAGACACTGTTGATTTACTGTATTATGACTTCTGCAAGGGTTATTTATCTTCTACTATTTTGCTCATTAACATACCTCAGTGGACTGCAGGAGTGGGCTGGTTTGATGGACACAGTCATTCAAAATTGATTGATAGCTGAGACCCCGTGAGTAGGGATAAAAGACAGCTCTGGAGAGACACCGTTCAGACACACCAGTGGACACTGATTGAGTGTTGGAACCCACAGGAAAGGTGGGGGCATCGGAGACTGAACCAGGAGATCGGTCAGTAAAGCTCACAGTGTTATAGCAGGGCCGGTGGGGACTTGTGTGTGTGTCCACTCATGCCAGAGTGACGAGTCTACCACAGAAGAATGGTCTAGCTGAATGACAGAGGGGTCATAACTGAATGGCCACAACGACACGACGGATTAAGAAAGGAGTAAAAGGTTTGCCTGCCACAACAGTTGCTGTTACATCTCGCTCGCTCTCTCTCTCTCTCTCTCTCTCTCCAACAATTACAACAATCTACCTCAGCACGCATGAACTGAACTGAACTTTATACTTTTCTATGACAACCCATTTACCCCTAGACATCGATAGAGCTTGTTTATTATTGCTTATTATTATTCCTACACTTTTAGGTTTATTATTGCTAACTTGTGTTATATATATATTTTCATTATTGGTATTGTTTTGCCTATTTTATTAATAAACACCTTTGAATATAGTACCATCAGACTCCAAAGGATTCTTCTTTCTCTGCTGGTCAGACAGGGTACGTAACAATTGAAATAAATAAAAACAATAATTATGTTATGTAACATGTGAAAAAAATATTTAATTAATTCTCAATCTGAACATTTTGTTCCAGTGTTCCATTATGTTTAAATGATGGCCCAGAAAGATCTTCATGTGAAATTAAAAATCTGACGTGCAATATTCTTGTTCCCAGTTAAATCTAGAACAGATTGATGAGATGAGGTTTAACTTCTTCTGTCCCGATTCCAAGATATTGTAATAATCCAACAAAATTTTTGGTGGATGAGGGTCTGTGACTGCTGTGTGAAATATATCAAGTCAACTTACAGTAATTAGCAAAGCATCACTTGAAAATTACTCCTGTGAGCAACATGGAGACAATTTCAGTTTGTAATAATGTGCCAGTGATAATCGTAAATGACTCTGTAGATACATTACCTACTAATACCTCCAATAATCTTTCTACTACACTTATCATTGGTGAGCCACAATTATTGGCAAGCCTCTCTTTGATTTAGTTAACAATAATCAAATGTTTCCGATGGATAGCAAAGCTTCTCTTTACACTTTGGGATTCTCGGATCCCCTGCTAGCAAGAAGGAAACACTGAGGAATAGTTAAATGTTCGTTGGTTCTATCATTTTAGGTACAAATTAGAAATCTGAAAGCCACATGTGGCGACTCAGACAAGACAATGGAAGAATGGGCCAGCACACTAGCATAGCAGCTAAAAGAACACTATTACAGTGCCGGCTGTAAGATCGGAGCTCAATTCCAGCTACTGTCTGTAAGGACTTTGCATATTCTCCCCATAACCATGATGTCTTCCTCCAGGTGCTCCAGTTTCCTCCCACATTCCAAAGAAATACGGTTAAAGCCAGTGAGTTGTGTGCTTGCTATGTTGGCACTAGAAGCATGGTAACACATGTGGGCTGCTCAACATAATCTTCACAAAGTTTCTCTGTATGTTTCAATGTTTTGAGGTACATGTGAGAAATAAAGCTAATCTTTCAGGTCAGCTGCTGTCAGCTAAATTATTGACTGCATTTGTTTCTGCAGCTGGAGTTTAGTGAGCAAGTGCAGACAAGAGTTAGGTGGGTAAAGGGATGATTCTATTATTGAGAATAAGGGAACTTCATAATGGTCCTGGTGGTATTGGGGTTTTGCTTGGACAAAGCAATGTGAGGTGGCTTCTCAAAAGGTAAAAGCAATGATGACGTCAGACACTATATTCACATGCTGTGATCCACATCGTCTAGTAAAGCTTGCCAAACACTGTTTGGGTGTCACCATGTCCAGAATAAAGGTGTCCAGAGCTGTTAGAACCATTTCCTACAGTCCTAGAGTCAACTCCTACAACCACCAAGGAGGAAGCTCCAGAACCTGAGATTGTTTTGTAGCCAAGAGAGATTGATCTCCCTTGTTAGGAAAGATGATATCCCACAAGAGTAAAAAATCCTTCACAAAGATTCAATCTTGGGCTTGAATGGGACAATTTAACCTTTACTATGTATATATTGTTGTTGTATTATACAGTATACTGTGTAAATAGTTGAGGTGTATTTTTTTTATTTAGAGTTAAGTGCTAACAGGGTGGAGTGTTGTGAATTTAATAGAGGAATACCTGAGTAATATTGTTTGATTAAGCATTCTTTGTTGTTTAAATAATTTATTATGGTTATATTCAAAAATACATAACTGGCATATGCATGTGCCTTGCTTAAAACAAAAATGAAGTTAGACTTGTATTCTCAGCTCACTTTTCTTCCTTTCAACTAGTTTTTATGTTTTAGAGTTACCAAAAAAAAACAGTAAGAGTTTATACAAAATGACAGAAGTGATTCAGGTTGTTCTAGAGCTTCAAGAGTCATTCAGGCTTTGAATGAGATTACTGAGATGACCCTGTGACAGAGAGCAGTTTATTGAAACTGATTGCCCAACAACGTGATATCAGCATGGAACAGTCCCCCAATGATGAGCTGGGCAACAATTGTTTAGCGTAAAAATTGACTGATGCTGAATGTTGAACAATCCATCCTTAGTTCCATTACTGCACTAGACTGATCATTTCAAATGTGTACCCAAGATTCAAAATTATGCCAAAGCTGCTAGGTGGAGATTCACAGGCTTCCTTTCCACCAGTATCAAAAACAAATTCAGACATTAGGCAAACAATTTTATAAACAGCTGATTTTCATGATAGAGACATAGAAAACCTACTGCACAATACAGGCCCTTTGGCCAACAGGACTGTGCCAAACATGTCCTTAACTTAGAAATTACCTAGGGTTACCCATAGCCCTCTATTTTTCTGAGCTCCATGTACCTGTACAGGAGTCTCTTAAAAGACCTTATCGTATCGACCTCCACCATAGTCACCACTCACTGTGTAAAAAAACTTACCCCTGACATTTCCTCTGTACGTTCTTCCAAGTGCCTGAAAGCTATGCCTTCTCATGCTAACCATTTCAGCCCTGGGAAAAAGCCTCTGATTATCCACACAATAAATGCCTCTCATCATCTTATGCACCTCTATCAGGTCACCTCTCATCCTCTGTTACTCCAACAAGAAAAGGCTGAGGTCACTCAATCTACTCTCATAAGGCATATTCCCCAATCCAGGCAACATCCTTGTAAATTTCTGCACCTTTTCTATGGTTTCTTCCTATAGTGTGATGACCAGAACTGAGCACAGTACTCCAAGTGGGGTCTGACCAGGGTCCTATAGAGCCCAACATTACCTCTCAATGATGATCTTGTACATTCCTTTCAACAGTGAAGATATTTCAGAGGTCAACAAAAACATCATGGAGCAGTTACTATTGTTCAGTTTTATCGATATTCTGGCAAATGCTATACAAAGGAAAATACCAGCATTGAGCACGAGACTGAATCACGCTTGAATTTAAGATGCCTTCTTTCAGCAGAGACAAGTGTTTCCAGCAAGAACCTTTCATGCATCACGCCAACCATGGTAAGTAGATTATCCTCAGTAGTGGTTGCAAATGACCTTTCTCTTTCCATTAAGTATAAAACTTTGCAACTTTCTGATCCTAGCAGTCATGGAGAAGTTTAAGGATGTTATTCAAATAATTGAGCCTACTGTGTGTAGAGCTTCAAGATAGTTTGATCCATTCCCAAAATCACTTTGAAAACGTTTTTGAACACCTTTGGGAGTTGGTATTTGGTCTAGTTCCCCCTTTGTTGGAAACCGTGCAATAGGAGCTCAGGCAGTCTCAGAAATAATGACATCCGTTGGGATTTTTAATAAGTATCAGTCCACTTGTCAGAATGCTTTGCCCTCAAAGTCACCACAATACAGTTTTAGCTTCAGGCACATAGTCTTTGTGTGTTATGGACCATATCTCTCTGCGAAGTTCCCCTCTGTCAAAGAAGAGCTGATCCTTTTTGCAATAGTCTTGTCAATAGATGTAGATGATTGCAACTTTCTGGACAGCAGCCTTAGATTCTTTGAACAAGTGTTCTGGGACTAAGATAGCTCATGGTCTAAGGAATTCCCTACTGAGGCCTCTTTTCTGCCAGATCACTAGTTATTCTTGAACGGTCATTGTTTATTCTTCACTGATCTTCATTACTGAAGAACCCCTGGTTATGATGTTAGGTGAAAAATTCAAACAACAGAATTGAAGCTAACTATACAGAAGACTGTCAAATAAAACCAGCCTATCCTTTGCTTTCCACATCACTCTTTTTCTGAAAAGATTATCATCTCAAATTAATTTTCCAACTAGTACTTATCTGTAAATGTCAGGTTTAAAACTAGTCTATCTTGCACAGTAATGCTTGTTAGCTCTAATGTTGCTCTGTTGTGAGTAATAAGTTCATACAGGGTCTTTTCTCAACTTTGAAACCCAATTCCTTGGAAAATGCTGGGTATCAGAGCAGAGGGTTTTGTACTGGGCCACACTTAACCACAATAAAACAGTTTCTTCATCACTTTTCTGCTCAGCTGTGAACTACTCCCATGTTCTTTAGAAGTGTAAAGAGGGTTTCTTCTTTTTTCTTTGTTACTGTTGGGAAAGGGTTTCCTTTTGTTAACTAGCAGGAATGCTAATTTACTGATAACGAGAATGGTATTCCTTTGTAAACCAAATGGGGATTAATGTTCTTTCTTCTGAGTCTGTAAGCTTTTGTTGACGGGCTTTTGGGCAGATCGGCGCGAGGGGGTCGAGAGAGAGGACGCAATGCTTTAAGCTGGGCGAGGATCGGACCCCAAAGGGGGGTCCGAGGCCAGGAGGTACTCCGAGGAGGGGGGGATGAAGCTAGATGTGCTTGGTTGACCACTCAGAGGGTCTTGAGCTGCGAGTCTAGGAGTTCGGAGGGTCCTGAGCTGCGAGTCGAGGAGTTCGAAGGGGATCGAATGGTGGCCAGAAGACTTCAGTAATTGAGCTCCAACGGTCGTGCACGAAGTGGTTTGGACTTTGATAAGTTTGGCACCTTTTCTTTATCTTTTTCTCTTCATATATACTGTATCGTTATTAATCACTGAGTTATAGTAACCTTCATAAATTGTACTCATTTAATCGCTTTTGGTGTACTGTCTGTTTTTGGGCAAGGCGGAGACATTACACAGCATCCACACCAGCTGATTACCCAGTTTGGCGGGGCCGAAGGCTGCTCCCCCGAGACGAAACGAGCTGAGCGAGCCTGAGGCGACCCAGGGGGTTACAGAAATATAACTGTAATAATTGTTTAATTTAATGGCATTCATTATCTTCCTTGTAAAAGTAGTTTTATTGCTGTAAGCTGCATTCTCATTTGCCTGTTAGGTATGAGAGTATGAGGGATGCCATGCTCACAGATGAAAAATGTTAGAGTCATGGAGTTAAATAGGTTAGAAACAGGTCCTCCAATTCAACTTGTCCAAGTTGCTTTTCTGAGTTCGTCCCATTTGTCTATAAGCCTCTTGGTTACCTCTTCAAAAACCCTGAATTCTTAAGACACAGTTTTTCATATACAAAGCTATACTAACTAACTTAGTCATTTCTTGCCTTTCTAAATGCAGTTGGTTCACATCTCCCAGAATCTCCTCCAGTAGCTTTCCCACCAATGACGTTGGGCTTACCAATTTGCAGTTCCCTGGCTTGTCCTTGCAGCCTTTCTTAAATTAAGACATATCACTGGCAACCCTCCAGCCTTCCAGTCCCTCACTCTTGATCAACCTCTGTCATGCCTGGCAATTTCTTTCCTACGGTGCTACATTATCCTAAGATACAGTTGGTCAGGCCTTGGGTGGTTATCCATCTCCATACACTTCAGGACTGGTAACACCTCCTCATCTGTAATGTGGATATCTTTCAAGACTTCTCTATTCCTGGATGGCATGGTAGCAAAGCCGTTAGCATAATACAATTCCAGTGACAGCAACCTGAGTTCAATTCCACTGCTGTCTGTAAGCAATTTGTGCATTCCCTCTATGACCACATGTATTTCCTCTGGGTGCCTTCATTTCCTATCACATTACAAAGATGTGCAGGTTAGTCGATTAGTCACATGGGTGTAATTGGGCAGTGCAGACTCATTGAGTCAAAACTATTTCAGACACGGAGAGTCTCCCTGTGGAAATAAGATGATTACACATGGCGCTCCTGCATAATGGCTATGAGGTGAAGGAAATCAACTGGGTCCTTCAAAGGGCCAACAGAAAAACCAATAAATCTAACAATGAGGAGGAACCTGTCACTACCACCTATATTTCACCAGTTTCTGGAAGGATCACCGGGATCCTGAAAAAATACCCGATTAATACTATCCACAAACTCATAAGGAAGCTAAACTCATAGCTTACGTGAGTCAAAGCTGACATGGGACTCAGGTCAGCTGGCATTTCCAGGATTCCCTGTAATTGCAGAGCAGTGTATATCAGCCAGACGGGATGCATGGTGGAGCTCTGCATCAAGAAGCACAAGAGGTATATTCATTTGCATTACGAGGAGAAATGGTCAGCAGCAGGACATTTCATTTACAATTGCCATAGGATTGACTTTGATGGTACAGGACTACTGTGCCACACCAGCTGCTTTTGGGACCATCTGGTAAAGGAAGCCATTGAAATAAAACTAGAGGAAAAGAATTTTAACAAAGACACAAGTCTTACTCTAAATAAGAAATGAAATTTGAATGTAAATAAGGTGAGAGAACAGAAACCTGACTGGATCAGGACCAAACGTTCAGGAGGGAAGGACAACAGGGGTATAAATACCAGCAGACTAGACATGCTCAGGCAGCATCCCTGATGAAAATGGCAGTTTGTCATCAAAACATCGGTTATAATCGATATTTGTGCCCAGCTGGGAGCCTGAGAAGCGCTTTTTCATCATATACGCTGGGAAAGCACTAGATCCATTTCCACTTTACCATTTATCTGCACTGCAGTCTTTTAGTAGCATTTACATTTCATTTCTTGTTTCACCTTACTCCGGCTGAATGCACTGTGAAATGATTTAATTGCTGTGAACAGTATGCAAGATGAGCTTTTCACTGTATCTTGGTAATAATAAACCAATACCCATACATCTTCTGTATCATTCTTTCAGTTATCATCAGCCTTAATGTTAGCCTGACACTAATACACTTCAGTGTGTCTGAGTTCAGAGTTCATTTCTGGTGTCCTCTGTAAAAAGTTTACATGACCTTCCTATGAGCATATGGGATTCCTCTGGGTGCTCCAGTTCCTTCCCACATTCAGAAGATAAACCAATTGGTAGGTTAATTGGCCATTGGGAATTGTCCTATGATTAGGTTAAGGTTAAAGAGGTGGATTGCTGGGAGGTGCCACTTGTTGGGCCAGAAGAGCCTGTTCCACAACGTATCTCTAAATACAAACACAATGATAGAGAGCTTAAGGGTAAATAAGTCAATAATTGTCACCAGCAGCTTCTCTTAAAGAGTTGTAGTTCTCTAGCTGCAAACCATGGAGCTGGTGGTGGATGGCCACGTGAGCAGCTGCTGCATGGCAGAAGTGCCTGGTTATGTGACCACTGACACCCGACAGACAATCTCTGAAAAATAGGATCACCCGTCTTGTAAAGACACTGCCCAGAAGAAGGCAATGGCAAACCACTTCTGTGAAAAGTTTGCCAAGAACAATATGGTTGCAGGCAGGTCATATTCTTCATGGAGGTCAGTGACCAATGGTGACTCAGGGATCTGTTCTAGAACCCCTACTCTTCATGATTTTTATAAATGACCTGGATGAGAAAGTGGACAGATGGTGTAGTAAATTTGCTGATGGCACAGATGTCGGGGGTGTTGTGGATAGTGTGGAGGACTTGTCAAAGGTTACAGTGGAATATCGATAGGATGCAAACTGGCTTGATAAGTGGCAGATGGAGTTCAACTCAGATAAGTGTGAGGTGGTTCATTTTGGTAGGTCAAATATGATGGCAGAATATAGTGTTAATGGTAAGGCTCTTGGCAGTGTGGAGGATTAGAGGCATCTCAGGGTCCGAATCCATAGGAAACTCAAAGCTGCTGCACAGGTTGACTCTGTCGTTAAGAAGGCATACAATGTATCGGCCTTCATCAACAGTGGGATTTAGTTCAAGAGCCGAGAGGTAATGTTACCCTGGTCAGACCCAACTTGGAGTACTGTGCTGAATTCTGATCACCTCACTACAGGAAGGATGTGGAAACTATAGAAAGGGTGCAGAGGAGATTTACAAGGATGTTACCTGGATTGGGGAGCATGCCTTATGAGAATAGGTTGAGTGAACTTGGCCTTTTCTCCTTTGAGCGACGGAGGATGAGAGATGACCCGATAGAGGTGTATAAGATGATGAGAGGCATCAATCTCGAGGATAGTCAGAGGCTTTTTCTCAGGGCTGAAATGGCTAACATGAAAAGTGTTTGGAAGTAGGTACAGAGGACATATCAGGGATAAATTTTTTATGCAGGAAGTGGTGAGTGCATGGAATGGGCTGTCAGCGACGGTGGTGGAGGCGGATACAAATGGCTTTTTTAAGAGACTCCTGGATAGGTACATGGACCTTAGATGGCTTTGGGTAACCCCAGGTAATTTCTTAAGTATGTACATGTTCGGCATAGCATTGTAGACCGAAGTGCCAGTATTGTGCTGCAGGTTTTTCTGTAATTCTATGTTTCTAATCATGGTCATGGAAAGACCACAATCACCCAAGTAATATTACACAGCACATAACAACAGCAAAGAGCCGTGGGAAATTCAGGCCTGCACCCCACGCCCCACAAGATCTTTTAACTTTTGCAGGAGAGACAACTTTCCTTTCAGGTGCTGAACAAAGTGACTGCTGGAAACTACCTTCCACCTCTTCGTTAAGCTCAATTCCTTTAATTCTTCCATTATTTACGACTGCCTTAAGCATTTCCTTACCTCCTGGTCTGAATTCCTTCTCTGATCAAATTCCTAATACCTCTTTGCAAGGCATTTCAAATTTCATGGACTTTTAGGTTTGTGCATGCAGCTCTTACACACTATCCTTGCAAGTTCTTGAAAAGTCATTACCAAGAGCCATAAATATGTGATTGTCATCAATAAATCCAATAGTAAATTTAGGCATAACAATTTTACTCATACAGCACTTAACAGCAAATGTGGAGAATGCTATAACAGGTTTTAACAGGCATTCTAAATGTCTGCATCGCCGTCTGGTATGGAGGGTTGGGGGGAACTACTGCACAGGAACGAAGTTAGCTACAGAGAGTTGTAAACTTAGTCAGCTCCATCGTGAGCACAATCCTCCCTAGTACCAGGACATCTTTAAGGACCAATGCCTCAAAAACGCACTGTCCATCATTAAAACACCCCATCACTCAGGTCATGCTTTGTTCTGTTACCATCGGGAAGGAGATATAGAAGCCTAAAGGCACACACCAACGTTTCCCCTAATTCATAATTACCAGTGTGTGTGTGTGCAACAGTCTTCTGCTGTGAATTTTTTTGCCCATTGACAATGACAGGTGCGCACTGAGTTTTTAAGCGGAGGTAAAGCTGAAGTTATCCAAAGGATAATAAGCCATTCCACTTTAAATGAATTTGCAGTTCTTTTGCGCTTCACACCCTTTGCTTCTTTGGAATTCAACATAGTAGATCAATAATTTCTTCAATTAAAAAAAAACAGTATAAATAAGCAAGTTCTAAAATCTGCAGACAAATAATCACACACTCCACGTTGGTAACACCGTCTGCATCAGAAACCGGAAAAGGAAATGTGATAGTGTATGATCATGAAATATACAGTTCTTAACATGCCAATAGGACAGAGGTTGACAACCTTTTGTGCTGAGTTCCTTAGTGTGCTAGTAATAAAAGATGTGAGCGTGCACACCTTTGAGGGAACATTGGAATGTACTCAATGTTTCAGGAACACTGTACTACTTACACAAAGTCAATAAATTTCACGATACATGCTTGGGATATTCAACCTGTTTCTGATTTACTGAATGCTAATGAAGAAAAGGACAGAAGAATTTATTTTTGATAGAAGTGCTTGGGTGGTGCATTAGGCTAAATGGTCTGTACATATATCTGACTTTAAACGCAAGAGATTCTACGTATGCTAGAAATCCACTGCGACAGACTAGCTGACCTGCTGAGTTCCTCCAGCATGTTATGATTTTTATAATCTTCAAAGGTCTTAAAGTTGAAACAATTCATGATTCTCTATTTCTTCTGATGCATCCTGGAAATGTTTGTCTTTTTTTATTTGATTCGGTATCGCATGCCATTTATATTGCTAATCTGTAGTCCAATGATACACAGTACATGGTTTGCCTGACCTTGCCCAAAAATTAGTAAAACCCGATTTAACCAGACAGTACAACATGCAGAGGTTCAACTGAAGAATCCAGATCAATAATTTCACTTTTCCTGTGAATTCAGCCAGAGAAATGCTGATATGAGCATTAACAAAAGCAGTGATGTGAAAACTCATTTCCCAGACCCATTGTGGTCAATGTAAGCCCCAACATTAACTGAGAATCTCCTTGACCGTCTAATCCAAGTGGGAGTTTATTTCGTTTTATTGAGTGTTGGGGAAAGTGTTCAAAGTGTAAAACGTAGGGTATATGTGCTCTATCGTAAGAATTAGGCCACAGCCAAGTCACACCTGCCCTCAGTAAACACTTGAATCAGCACATCTTTCAAAGGATCAGAGGAGGTTAAGCACCAGAAAATCATTCATGTCTCTATTAAAACTCAGAAAATTGTGTGGGGTTTAAATTAGTCTCTAGAAGTGAGGTTGATTGAATACTTCAAAAGTAAAATTGCAAGATTTCTTGTAAGACTTTTTATTTGATGGGGATCCCAAGGCAGACAGATGTAGTTAAGATACAAATCAGCTGTTATCCAGTTCAATAATGAAACAGGCTGAAGGGAGTAGATCACTGTTCCAATGTCAATTTATTTTGCAGGAAGAATAAGTAACAGAATCACACTTCAGTTCAATCAGATTTACTGTAAGGCTGCTGGAAAGCGAAGCACAGGTGTTTCTGCTACTTTTGATGAATGGTTAAAATACATGTCATACAGTTGAGAAGAATTGGTGGGAGAAGATGGCACCAGTGAATGCGACTAAGATTTGCCTCCAGATAGTACACAAGACTCCTTCTTTCACTTCTTTTAAGTCTTTTTTTCTTTCATTTGTGGCCTGTGATCTACAGTTTGGTGGCCTGCAGATAGCAAACACTGAGCTGAACTGAATATACCTGGACTATTTGCATTTTGTGTTTTATATTCTATGTTTTTTTTTGCACCTTTTGTTGCTGTTTGTGCAATTCATTTTTTTTTTGCTCTGAGGGGTTGATGCTTTTCTTTGAACAGCTTCATAGTTTTCTTTGTTTCATAACTGTCTACAGGAAGACAAATCTCAGGGTTGTACTGCATACATACTTTAATAATAAATGTCCTTTGAATCTTTGAGTCAACAGATGATGAGGAGGCCAGCCAACCCCAGGTCAGTGAGTCCAGTAGTCAAGGTCCAAAAGTCAAACAGGTGAATGGTGAATTCTGGGATTGAGGACTGAAGGTCAAACCCATGATTGGCAAGTTCTGGGGTCAACACCCTGAGGTTGGTAAAGTCTGGAGGGCAATGCCAAAGGTAAAAGTCAAGGGCTCGGCAAGCCCAGAGGTAGAAGCCTGAAGTTCAATGATTGAACATAAAGGCTTGAAGGTTGAAGTCCCTTGGTGGGCTTATCCAGAGCTCAGAGGCCTGATATCTGCAAGTCTGTAAGTCTGGGCCTGGGAATGAAAGTTGGAAGCCAACGTTTGTGAGTCTGAGATTTGGGGACAGGAGATCAAGAGGCAGTCTGTCTTGGGTTTTGAGACCTGACTGTGTGAGAGGATGGGTGGATGTAAACGTTGGAAAGGAGCTGGTTTTGCTGTTGTATTATTTTTTATAATTGTTGTTGTAATTGTTGCTTCTTGTGTTGTTCTGCTGAACTCTGTGAGCCACGCCACATGGGTGCCAGAATGTATGGCAACAATTGCGGGCTGCCCCCAGCACATCCTTAGGCATGCTGACTGTTAGCACAAATGATGTATATCAACGCACATGTGATAGATAAATCTGAACCTAAATCTCTGTATGCTCTGGCTGTACTTTATTAATTTTTGTTGATCCGCCACGGAGGCATCCTATCATGTAGCGACTGCTCTGCACGTGACCACAAGAAACTCCAGAGGGTTGAGAACACAGCCCAGCACATCATGGAAACCAGACTCCCTTCCATATACTTCTTGCTACCTCAGTTCAGAAGCCAGCATAATCAAAAACTCCACCCACCCTGGATATTCTCACTTCGATCGGGAAGATTTATAAAAAAACCCCTAAAAACACGTATGACCAGGCTCAAGGACAGCTTCTGTCCAACTGTTGTAAATTGGACCCTTGACATCACAATCTACCTTGTTGAAATCAGTCCACTTGCACTGCAGTTGCTCTGTAGCTGTTAGACTTTATTCTGCAGTGTTACTGTTTTACCTTGTTATACCTCAGTGCACTATGGAATGATCTGGTCTGTGTGAACAACATGCAAGGTAAGATTTTCACTTTATCTCAATATTTGTGACAATAATAAATCAGTTCCATTGTAAACTCCAGGCACCTGGGCGGGGTACCTCATCATCAGCATCAGTATGTGTCATGTCGTATTGATGTGAACAATCGTGGTCGTATGCATGACCATGATTGTTCTTGGCAAATTTTTTTCTGCAGAAATGGTTTGCCATTGCCTTCTTCAGGGCAGTGCCTTTACAAGACGGGTGACCCCAGCTATTTTCAATGCTCTTCAGAGATTGTCTGCCCGGTGTCAGTGGTCGTATAACCAAGACCTGTGATATGCACCAGCTGCTCATATGACCATCCACCACCAGCTCCCATGGCTTCACGTGGCCCTGCTACTGGTGAAGTAGTAGCAAATTAAAAAAAAAGACTTTGGTTGTGGTGTCATTTCAAAAGACCATAATTGATCCTCATTTTAAGCTTGAACATAAACCAGGCAATGGCAATGAAAGCAAGGGGAGGAGACATAATGCTCAATTGCACACTCTAAAACAGTACAACACAAGCTCAGGTAGATCTACCCTTGTAAATAATACTAAACAGTCCACTGAAGAGAAGGAGGATCTGGAGACATTATATTTCAAAAATGCTCTGTTGGTGGTAAGCATTTTGGGAAATCTTAAGTTGATCAAATATGTTTTATAGAACATAGACATATTGGTGGGGTGGAGATCCATCTCTACCAAAGGATATGTAAGATGCTCCTTCCCTCTGCTAGCGTACAGGTCACCCTTGGACAAGGTGTACCTTCTGCTTAGCTCCCACCCTCCTTCTTTTAATGAGGTGATTAGAACTGAGCACAATAATTTAGAACTCCAAGACATTCAACAGATACAAAAGTCACACTGAATGAACTGTGAATTGAGGTTTGAATTGTTTCTAAAGAGCCTGTTGTCATAATAGTCATTGGGTATACTGACTCCAGTGGATTCTCAAGGGGATAGTAAACACCAGGAAGTCTGCAGATGCTGGAAATCCAAAGCAACACTTACAAACTGCTGGAGGAACTCAACAGTTCAGGCAGCATCTATGGAAATGAACTGATAGTTGACGTTTCAGGCTGAGACCCCTTCAGTCCTGAAGAAGGGTCTCAGCCCTAAATGTCTATTGTCTATTCAATTCCATAGATGCTACCTGCCCTGCTGAGTTCCTCCAGCTTTTTGTGTGTGATTCTCAAGGGGTGCTGCCTCTCAAAATTCGAAATGTCCACAGAGAACAGTCCACAGTGAGTGAAAGAATTATTATGATCAGATTACATAGCAGTTGAAGAACAACCATTTCAGGTTTGCTTGCTGATAAATAGCCTGATCTTGGTTAATGCTTTGCTACTCCGTGTGGATATTCAAGGATATCATTCAGCTTAATCTTTGTTGGAAACAAATACACAGGTAGCTGCCTCAATTGTTTTAAGTGCAGAGAATTATGAGACTGGACTAGAAAGATTATTGCCCATAGATTCTCAGCAAAGGTAGGTACTTCAGTGACAAATGACAGCAAAATTTACAAATCAATTTTCAGGAAATAATATTTTATAACATCCTGTTGTTCAAAGAATTGTCTTGTTAAACATACAAGGATGTTGCTTGGACTTGGGAGCATGCCTCATGGGAGTAGGTTGAGTGAACTTGGCCTTTTCTCCTTGGAGCGACGGAGGTTGAAAGGTGACCTGATAGAGGTGTACAAGATGATGAGAGGTATTGATTGTGTGGATGGTCAGAGGCTTTTTCCCAGAGCTGAAATGGCTAGCATGAGAGGGCATAGTTTTAAGGTGCTTGGAAGTAGGTACAGAGGACATGTCAGGGGTAAGTTTTTACACAGAGAGTGGTGAGTGTGTGGAATAGGCTGCCGGCTGCAATGGTGGAGGCGGATACAATAGGGTCTTTTAAGACACTCCAGGATGGGTACGTGGAGCTTAGAAAAATAGAGGGCTATGGATAACCCAAGGTAGTTCTAAGGTAAGGGCATGTTTGACACAACTTTGTGGGCTGAAGGGCTTGTATTGTGCTGTAGGATTTCTATGTTTCTATGTTTAAGAATTGTTAGTGAAGGATATAGTATGTTTGGAAAGAGTGAAGCTGATTAAAACAACATTGGGGAAGGAGAGAGAGGCAATGATTTAAGTAACTAGGAGGTGATAGGTGGTCATGGCAAAGTGATGAAGAAGATGGAATCTGATAGGAAAGGATATTGGAGAGGATAGAGGACAGAGTGGACCAAAAAATAAAGGGAAGAAGTTGAGCAGGGGAACTAGAGAGATGAATGTGTGGGTGATATGCAGATTAAGTGGGCCATGAAGGAGGGTTGATGGGACTGGTCAGATCACAAAAGGGGATTGAGAGTGGTTACTGGAAGCTGGAGAGTAACAAGTTGATATTTCTGTTTTCAGAGTGGAGATTACTAATGCCTTGTGAGGTGCTGTTCTTCTAATTTGCATTTAGCCTCAAATTGACAGTTCTGGAGGCCACGGACAGATGTATTGGTGTGGGAATGGAAGTGGAGTTAAAATGCTGGCCACCATAAGATCCTGGATGTTATCCATAGTGCTTAATGAAGTAAGTTGGTGTTGGGTCTCACTAATACAGAGATGCCTTATTGGGAGCATCAGATGCAATAAATTACACTGATTGATTTGCATGAGAAAGACCACCTCACCTGGAAGGACTGTTTAGAGCCTTGAATGGTGCCCTGGCAGGTGCAACTCTAGGTGGGGCTGCATGGGTGAGTGTATGAAGAAGAATCACTGAGAAAGGACGAGTGGACAAAGAGAACAATCCCTGCGGAAAGCAAAGAGAAGGGAGGGGAAGGTACCTGGTGGTGAGATCCTGTTGGAGATGTGGAGAAAGAAATACTGGATGGAGAGCCTCATGCAGTGGTAAGTAAGGGCAAGCTCAATTCTATTCCTGCTACATCTGGGGGAGGTGTGGATGGAGTGAGGGCAGAGCTGTAGGAAAAGAAGAACAGGTTTTCCCACAACCTATGGAGTCACTATCAATGATTCTTCATTTCATTTCTTGAAATTTATTTCTCATTTCTTTTTTTTCTCCTTCATATTTGCATGATTTCTCACCCTTTCACATTCATTGCTTGTCCTTCCTGTTGGGTGCAGTCTTTCATTGATTCTATTGTATTTCTTGGATTTACTGTGTATGCCCACAAAGAAGTGAATCTCAGGGTAGTATGTGGTGACAGACACAGTATGTACTTTCATAATAAATTTATTTTGAACTTTTGAACTTTTAGATAATTTTTCTCACAAGATGGAGACAGAGAAATCAAGAAAGGAGAGAGAGGTAGAAGATACAGTAGATAATTATAGCCATTGAAACAATAGTCATTTATTCCTGTCTTTGTGTCGGGAGAGGAAAACTAGATTCTCTCTGGAAGATATGCTGTGTTGAATATAAACTTCTTTATCACCCAGTTACAGCTTTCATGTGGCTCAGTTTAATCAGACACAACGATCACCATATCAGTAGTGACATAATTACGGGAATTTGCGAGTCCTCTCTGAGCTGACATGGGTGGAACCATGCATGAACAATGCCCGAGAGATGAACTATAAAGGAGAATGCAGAATAACTTTCATCTGGATCAAAAGTAATACCTCTTTGAATGAGAAGAGTTTCCTGACATTGGTCAAGCTTTTATTAATCCAAATTTAATTTAAATAACAACTAAATCTATCTTTCATATTCATGTACTTTTTTCAGAAATAGAAAACAAAAGCAGAATGTGACTATTCAATCTTTCTGCTCTGTTCCATCATTTGACACAGTAATAATGTATCATGCATTTCAGAACGTCACCACAACTGTTCCAAGCTGTCAGTCCATGGCCTCCTCTACTGCCTAATGAGACCACTCTAGATTGGGGGAACTACATCTCATGTATCATCTGGGTAGCCTCAAACCTGATGACATGAACATTGATTTATCTAGCGTATTGTAATTCCACCCCCCCCCCACCCCTACTTTGCTCTTCTTTCATTCCCCATTCTGGCTCCCCTCTTCTCTTCACCTCCCTACCTCTTGCCCTGGAGTCCTGTCTCCTTCCCTTTCTCTTCATTACCCACTCTCCTCACCTATCAGATTCTTTCTTCAGCCCTTTACATTTTCAGCCTATCAGATCTCAGCTCCTCACTTGTTCCCCTTCCCCCATCCACCTGGCCTCACATATCATCTTCAGGCTTGCATTCCTTTCCCTCCCCCACCTTCTTATTTTGGCTTCTTCTCCTTCCTATCCAGTTCTGATGAAGGGTCTTGGTCTGAAACGCCAACTGTTCATTTATTTCCACTGATGATGCCTGACCTGCTGAGTTCCTCCAGCATTTTGTATGTGCAACAATTCACCTCAGTATCATCTTTTCATTTTCTCTGCATTCCCTTGATCCCTCTGCCATTAAACAGTATACCTAGCTTCTTGTTAAATATACTCAATGACATAGTTTTCAAGATCATCTCTGACAGAACAACACATATACACCACTCCCAGCATGAAGAAGTTTCAGTGAATCTTGGTTCTAAATGGCAAACCCATCTTTGGAGGGTGTGACCACTGCTTCTCAACTCTCCAGCCCTCAGGAACATCTTCCCTTCATCGTATCTGTGTAGTTCTGCTGGGACTACTTTTTTAAGAGTTTGGTCAACCATTCTGTTCAACTAAAGGCTTAAATCATTACAGCTCACATACTTCTGCTCTGTCATCCAAAATAAATAACAGCCTGATAAGTTTTTATTGCACTCTCCCAGCAACAAGAAAATTCTCTTTCACTTCAGGAGATCAGGAATTCCAGATGTGGTTGCACCAGGGTCTTATAGAGTTACAACAAGTTGTCCTCTTGCACTGAAGGTCTTCCTAATTAATTATTGCACTGGATTGTTTGCTTTCAGCACCTAGTGTTGAAGAACTTTGCACCATTCCTCTTCCCAATCTAGCACCATAAAAATGTCTTCACTTCTTTGATCAATGCTTTGCTTTTTTCCATTCGCTTGTCTAAATCAAATTGGAGCCTCTTTGTTGTGTATAGCACCACCTCCCCCTCTGCAAAGCCTTTGTAAGGCCATCAGTGCAGTGCATAACTAGTAAACGTTTGGTCATAATATCTCCTCTCACCTACTTCTGTCATTGTGTGGATCAACGATCAACGGGTTGTTCGCTTTTTTAACTGCTATTCCTGACATAGTTGATCATCAGGCCTGAACAGACTCATGAGTTCCATTTAGGTTTGGTTACCGTCTTTATTTCTTAAATTTCAAAGGTATTTTGGGAGGGACAATAATATCAGTATTTTCACCAATGTTTAAATATTGTGAGCATATGAGTAAAACAAGGATTATGAAATCAGCGTTTATTTTGCTACCTCTGCATTTGTCAGGATGAAATTTCACTTTCCATGTTCTGTCAATTTACATTTCTGTTTCAAAGCATTGTTTCACTTACTTATTTGCCTACCTGTTTAATTAGCGAGACAACATAGAACAGGCCCTTCTTGCCCAGATAGCTGCACTGCCCAGTAACCCAGCCATTAACACTAGCTTAATCACAGGACAATTACCAATGACTAATTAACCTAGTAACCAGTACACCTTTGGAATGTGGAGGAAACTGGAGCAGCAGCACGAAGCTCACGTTATTCACGGGGAGAACATATGAACTTACAAACATTGTCAGAATTGGACTCCGAACTCTGGAATGCACGGATCTGTCACAGCTTTCCGCTAACCACTTGGCTACCATGGCTCTGATCTAACTCTTCTAAATCTACTGTTTCTTGTGGTTTGTTCTCAACAGTCTCCCTGATGAGGCAGGAGTGTAAATTAAAAATAATCTTAATAGGCAATGAATTAATGTGCAAGGAGCTGGCATTTCAGGAAGCTTTTGATTCTCAGCACTTTCCTAGCCAATTATTTCCAACAGAACATTAAAAGTGTAACTTGGGATTCTTCAAGCCCTTTGAAGATAAGCTTCTAACAATCATCTTTGATGATATAAATGTTAATATCCATTGTAGTACTTACCTCTCGGAGACCAACCCTACCTCCCTGTTGTGAGAGTTGGAAAAGGGTAAGTCCGGCCAACGGTGCTCTGGTGAAGCTGTATAGGCCAATCCCCTGTACAAGTCGATACAATGGATTACAGAAACATTAATGAACTCCAACCATACCATTGACTTTGGATGATGGAGATTGGAGGAGAGAAGAGGAAGGAGAAAGGAGGAAGGAGGAGGAAGGAGGAAGGAGGTGGAGGAGGAGGAGTAGGAGGAAATAATTCTTCATTTTGGTGGACCTGAGGAGGGCTAAGACACCAGTGACCCCTGTTTCCATCCAAGGGGTCAGTGTGGACATGATGGAGGATTACAAATACCTGGGGATACAAATGGACAATAAACTAGACTGGTCAAAGAACACTGAGGCTGTCTACAAGAAGGGTCAGAGCCGTCTCTACTTCCTGAGGAGACTGAGGTCCTTTAACATCTGCCAGACGATGCTGAGGATGTTCTACAAGTCCATGGTGGCCAGTGCTATCATATTTTCTGTTGTGTGCTGGGGCAGCAGGCTGAGGGTAGCAGACACCAACAGAATCAACAAACTTATTTGTAAGCCCAATGATGTTGTGGGGGTGGAACTGGACTCTCTGACAGTGGTGTCTGAAAACAGGTTGCTGTCCAAGTTGCATGCCATCTTGGACAATGACTCCTATCCACTCCATTATGTACTGGTTAGGCACAGGAAAATGTTCAACCAGAGACTCATTCCACCGAGATGCAACACTGAGTGTCATAGGAAGTCATTCCTACCTGTGGCCATCAAACTTTACAACTCCTCCCTCGGAGTGTCTTACACCCTGAGCCAATAGGCTGGTCCTGGACTTATTTCCACTTGGAATAATTTACTTATTATTATTTAACTATTTATGGTTTTATATTGCTATATTTCTACACTATTCTTGGTTGGTGCAACTGTAACAAAACCCAATTTTCCTTGGGATCAATAAAGTATGTCTGTCTATCTGTCTGTTAATCTCTTCCAAAATCAAATATATGGAACCATCCAGATTTTGGCTGTTTATAAATGTATGATTCGATGTTTCTGTGTGCATTTGACAAATAGTAGTAGTAGGGGACTCTATAGTCAGGGGACAGACAGGCCATTCTGTCTATGCAAGAAGGAAACACAAATGGTAGCTTGCCTTCCAGGTGCCAGGGTCTGAGATGTTTCTGAATGTGTCCACTATATTCTGAAAAGTGTGGGTGAGCAGCAAGAGGTCTTGATATACATTGGTACCAAGGACATAGGTAGAAAATGGGAGGAGGTCCTGAAAAAAAATATAGGTCGGAAGTTGGGAAGCAGGACCTCAAAGGTACCAATCTCAGATTGCTGCCTGTGCCATGTTTCAGTGTGGATAGGAATTGAATGAGATGGCAGATAAATGCATGGCTGAAGAATTAGAGCATGGGGCAGGGATTCCTATTACTGGATAACTGGGACATTTTCAGGGGCAGGAGGAACCTGCACAAAAGGGATGATTTGCACTTGAATCTGAGGGGGACTAATATTCTTGCGTGCCATTTACTAGAGCTGTTAGAACTGGTTTAAGCAAAGATGGCATGGGGTTGGGAGCCAGTATGGCTGAGCTGAGGATGAGGCAGCAGGTTTACAAGTAGATGTTGGATGTAATGTGAATATAGGTAAGGACAAGCCAATGACTGGCCATAGAAGTAGACAAAACGAAGAATAATGTTGTACCACAGAGGCAAAAAATGCAGGACTGAAGGTGTTGTATTTAAATACATATGACATTCAGAATAAAGTGGATGTACTTATTGTGCAATTAGAGATTGGTTGGTATGATGATGTGGGCATCACTAAGTCGTGGCTGAAAGAAGGCCATAGTTGGGAGCTTAACATCAAAGGATATACCTTGTATTGAAAGGACAGGCAGGAAGGCTTTGTTGGTTAGAGATGGATTTACATCTTTAGAAAGAGGTGACATAGGGTCAGAGAATGTTGAATCCTTGTGGATGGAGTTAAGAAACTGCAAGGGTAGAAAAAGCATTATGGGAATCATATATAGGCCTCCAAATAGTAGCCAAGATATGGGGACAAGATTGCAAATGGAGGTGGAAAAAGCTCGTAACAAAGACAATGGCACAATTGCAATGGGAGACTTCAATATGCGAGACAATTGGGAAAATCAGGTTGGTCTCAAATCACAAGAGAGTGAATTTGTTGAAAGCCTATGAGATGGCTTTTTATAGAGCAACTTGTGCTTGAGTCTAATCGAAGAGAGACAATCTTAGTTTGGGTGTTAAGTAATAACCAAGATCTTACTAGGGAGCTTAATGTAAAGGAACCCTCAGGAGGCAGTGATCATAATATGATTGAATTCATACTGCAATTGAAGAGGGAGAAGCATAAGTCACAAGTATAAGTATAAAATGGAATAAAGGGAATTACAGAGGGATGAAGAGCTTGCCTACGTGGATTGGAGGATGATACTGGTGGTGATGATGGCAGAGCTGAGTTTATGGGAATAGTTCACAAGGTGCAGGAGAGATATGTCTCACAGAGGAAGGAGTTCTCAACTGGGAGGGGCAGGCAAGCATGGCTAAGAATGCAAGTTAAGGACTGCATATAAGGTAGCAAAAGTGAGTGAGAAATTGGATGATTGGGAAGCTCTTAAAATTCAACAAAAAGTAACTAAAAAATCTGTAAGAAGGGAAAAGATGCAATGTGAGGACAAACAAGCCTTACATAAAGCAGGATACCAATAGGTTTATCAGTTATATCAAGGGTAAAGGGATGTGAGATTTGATATTGGATCACTGGAAAAAGATGGTTGTGAGGTGGTAATGGGGGACAAAGAAATGACAGATGATCTTAATGAGTACTTTACATCTTTCTTAACTGTGAAAGACACTAGCAGTGTGCCAGAGGTCCGTGAGTGATGGGGGCAGCAGTGAGTGCCATTGTTATTGCAAAGGGAAAATTGCTAGACAAGCTCAAAGGTCTTAAGTTGGATAAGTCACCCGGACCAGATGGACTACATCCCAGGGTCCTGAGGGATGATGATGAAGAGACAGCAAATGCATTGGTTATGATCTTTCCACTTGATTCTGCAGTGGTCCCAGAGGACTGTAACATTGCAAAGAATTCTTTAAGAAAGGAGGAAGGCAAAAGAAAGGAAATTATAGGCCAGTTAGCCTAACCTCATTGGTTGGGAAAGTATTGGAGTCTATCTTAATGATGAGGTCTCGGGTTACTTCAAGACTAATAACGAAATAAGTCAAATTCAGCATGGTTTTTGTGAAGGGAAATCTTGCCTGAGTTCTTCGAGGAAATAACAAACAAGGTGGACAATGGAGAGGTGGTGGATGTCATTTATTTGGATATCCAAAATGCATGTCATACAGTGCCACATATGAGGCTGCCTAACAAGATAAAATCCTATGGTATTACAGGAAATATCCTGGTATGGATAGAGGAATGGCTGACAGGCTGGAGGCAGTGAGTAGGAATAAAAGGGACCTTTCATGGTTGGTTGCTGATGGTGTTCCTCAGGGGTCAGTATTAGGACCATTACTTTTAACATTGTCAGTGACTTGGATAATGGAACTGATGGCTTTGTGTCATGGTTTGCCTATGATATGAAGATAGGTGGAGGGCTAGGTGGTGTTGAGGAAGCAATGCAATTGCAGCAGGACTTCAACAAATTAGAAGAATGGGCAAAAAAGTGGCAGTTGGAATACAGCGTTGGGAAATTTTGATAATGCATTTTGGTAAAAGGAACAATAATGTGGACTATTATCTAAATGGAGAGAAGGTTCAAACATCAGAGGTGCAAAGGGATTGGGAATCCTTTTGCAAGATTCCCAGAAGGTTAATTTACAGGTTGCATCTGTAGTAAAGAAGGTAAATGGAATGCTGGCATTTACTTCAATGTGAATAGAATATAAAAGCAAGGAGATAATACTGAGCTTTTACAAGATACTAGTTTGGCCACACTTGCAGTATTGTCAACAGCTTTGAGCCCTATATCTTGGAAAGGACGTGTTGGTATTGGAGTAAGTCCAGAGGAGGTTTACGAGGATGATTTCAGGAATGAAGGGGTTAACATATCAGAGTCTGGCAGCTTTGGGCCTGTGTTCATTGGAATTTCGAAGAAGGTGTTGGGATCTCATTGAAACCTACCAAATGTTGAAAGGACTAGATAGTGTGGATGTGGAGATGTTGTTTCCTATGATGAGGACATCCAGAATTCGAGGGCACAGAAATTGAGCGGCTGTGGCGACCCTTTTCCTGGCACATCCGAACCGACTCACAATTAGATAGCCTACGGGGGTTTGCGAGCACAGAGCTTTGGAGCCTCTGCGCCATGGGGGGGCAGGTTGAGGGAGGCTTAAAAGTGAGGCTGAAGATTTCGAATAAAGTTTTTTCCTTCGACTGCAGTTACCGACTCCGTGTCGTAATTTTAGCGCTGCATGTAGCACACCGCTATAGGGCAACCTTTTAGAACAGAAGTAAGGAGGAATTTTTTTTTGCCAGAGAGTATTGAATCTGTGGAATACTCTGCCACAGACTTCTGAGTTTTTTTTTCCCCAATGCCAATTATATAAGTTATAAACAAAAATATCATAAAAGAAATTTGAGAATGATTTATAACAAAGTCATCTCCTTAACTTGGTTCATAACTCAGACAAAACAGCACTGACATATCCTTCCTTACCATTAGTAGTATATACATAAGTTACTGCCTCAAGAAGGTAGCATTCATCAACAAAGGTGTCACTGTCTAGGTTATTCCCTATTCTCATAGGGTCCTTTTGGAAGGAAGTACAAAAGCTTGAGATCCCACATCACCAGGTTCAAGAACAGTTACTTCCCTTCGACAATTCGTTTATTAAACCAACCTGAATAACTATAATCAGTCCCTCAGTGTGGTAAGACTTTGCACTACAATGGACATTTCTTTTTTTTTTGTTTTAATGGTGATTTTTTTGTAAAAACAAAATATGCACAGTATGTACGATTTTTTTTGTGAATGCTGCTTGGCTGATAAATTGCTGTGATGCTGCTGCAAGCAAGGTTTTCATTATACCTGTGCATACATCTGTTTGTGCATATGACAGTGAACTTGGCTTTTACTTTGATTACTGTCTCTCATTTGATGGTAGCAGGGAAGTGAAACAAATACCTGATATCTAATCAACTGATTCTAAACCTACCTCTCCATGACTTTTGCACTTGCAATGATGATTTTAACAGTGAACTCAGTCCTGAAAATGTCATAGTACCTAATTCCATTCAAAAATTCAAGATAAGAGCCTGTGGTATTGGAGATAAGATACTAGCATAAATAGAGCATTGGCTGACTGGCAGGAGGCAAAGAGTGAGAATAAAGGGAGCCTTTTCTGATTGGCTGCTGGTGACCAGTGACGTTCCCCAGGGCTCGGTGTTGGGTCTGCTTCTTTTTACGTGTAGGTCAATGATTTTGATGATCGAGTTGATGACTTTGTGGCCAAGTTTGCAAACGATACACAGATAGGTGCAGGGGCAGGTAGTGTTGAGGAAGCAGGGAGACTGCAGAAGGATTAAGACAGATTAGCAGAATGGGCAAAGAAGTGGCAGATGGAATACAGTGTCAGGAAGTGTATGGTCGTGCACTTTGGTAGAACAAATAAAAGTAGATGATTTCGCTAAACGGAGAGAAAATTCAAAAATCTGAGGTGCAAAAGGACTTGAGAGTCTTTGTGCAGGATTACCTAAAGATTAACTTTCAAGTTGATTCAGTGGTGAGGAAGGCAAATGCAATGTTTGCTTTCATTTTGAGAGGACTAAAATATAAAAAAGAAGCTGGTAATGCTGAGGCTTTATAAGGCATTTGTGACTGTGAGTAGCTTTGGTCCCCTAATTTAACAAAGGATGTGCTGACATTGGAGAGGGTTCAAAGGAGCTTCACTGAAATAACTCCGAGATTGAAAGGCTTATCATATGAGAAGCGTTTAATGGCTCTGGGCCTGTACTCACTGAAATTTAGAAGAATGAGGGGTGACCTCATTGAAACCTCTCAAATCTTGAATGGCTTGGAAAGAGTGGGTGTGAAGAGGATGTTTCCAATGCCAGGGGAGTCTAGGGCCGGATGACACAGCCTCAGATAGAGGGACTTCCATTTAGAATGGAATTTCTCTAGTCAGAGGGTGGTGAATCTGCGGAATTTATTCCCACGGGTGGCTGTGTAGACCAACTCTCTAGATATATTTAAGGTAGAGGTTGATTGATTCTTGATAAGTCAGTGAATGAAATGTCACAGGACAAGGGCTGAAGAATGGAGTTGAGAGGAAAATGGATCAGCATGATCAAATAGTAGAGCTGACTCAATGGGCCAAATGGCCTAATTCTGCTCCAATGTCTTCTGCTCTTATAATATGTCACGGAATTAAATAACAGGCTGTGAGTTCTCTTCACATTTTACTGAAAATGTTCTGTATTCCTTTAAACTCTTTCTTCTTGCAGTAAGAAACTATAAGAAGCTTGAATCTTTTAAAATCAATACAGTATGGATGTGTTTTCAACGGAGCAGTAACAGCACAGCAAGGAGCCCATGTAGTCCTTTGAAAATATACTGACAACATCCCTGCCTTCTCACTCTTGGCTCGCAAAATCATTCCTTTCAGCCACTTTTCTATTCTCTCTTCACTGCTACTCGAATCTGCACCCTACTACTTATTTTCTGAAAATGCTATCTGAAGTAATAAAGCAGAATTAATTTGGTGAGATAACTACCAGCCAAGGGATCATGAACACTTCAGGATTTAATAATTATTCACCCACAAATGCTACGTTAATTATATTAACCCCTGAAGGAGTTTCAAGTATTTTCACCAGCCAAATGTAACACTGGGTCACAGAGTATTTTATTTTCTCTGGCACATTTACCATTGTCAAAAGTCACAAAGAAACAAACTAACACATTGGACACTCTCGCCTCTGGCATTTAAATTCATTCCAAAGACATTAGAAATAAAAATGTCACTTCAAGCTGAGGCTCATGAGGCTCATGGATTACCTTACAAATGCTTTGAGCAGTACCGCAAAGTCGTATGCATCACACATTTTTGTACAAAGCACTCTCCACCAAATGATCTAGCTATCAGTGGATCTGTTCATCATAGAAATGGAAGTATAATTACGCAGTTTTAGACACACCCATTGATATTATGGCTATCGAGATACGAAAGATGTAAGTGCAGTTTGCCCCACTTCTATTATATACACATATTAACAAAAGTTATTTTTTTATGTTTTATAACCTAATAATTAAAAGATTAAAGATCTTAAATCTTAAAATTAAGATCTTAAGATCTTAAAAGATCTTAAAGATTAATATGTGCAAAAATCATGTGCGATTTTTTGCCCAGTGACAACAACATGTGCGCACTGAATGATTTATTCAATTAAAACAGTACAAATAAGTAGTTCTAAAATTGGCAGATAAATCATTGCAAACTCCACATTGTCAGCACCATTCAGATCTGTAACTGGAAAAGGAAATGTGATTCTGTACAATTGTGAAATATACTTAACGTGCCAACAAGGCTGAAGGTGACTATCTTTTGTGCGCAGTTTGAATACCTTTGTGCGCTATTAGCAAGAGATGTGTGCATGCCTTAGAAGGAACATCGCCTCTGACCCATGTGCCACTGAATGTGATTTTAGAAAAGTGTAGGTTGTGATTGCTTTCTTGGCTAGGTAACACTAACTGATAACTTTAGGCTCGGCTTGAGGAAATTATATTTTTTTAAGCTGTACTGACATAATGGAACAGTGATCCATCTGTTTGAAACAGATTGTGGTTTATTTACATCTCCACAAATACTAAGAACATCTTAATGGTAAATTGATTAATGAACACATATCAGATTTAATTTCATTGAGCATTATTAATACTGATGCAGCCTTGCACACAACAACCTTTGATTCAACGTCAAGAAGACCAAGGAACTGATGGTGGACTTCAGGAAGGAGAAGTCAAGGAAGCACACGCCAGTCTTCATCAAGGAGTCAGCAGAGGAAAAGGTGGGCAATGTCAAGTTCCTGGGTGTCAGCGTCTCTGAAAATCTATTCTGGGCCTAGCAATACTGATGCAATTATTAGGAAGGCATGCCAGCAGATATATTTCATTAGGAATTTGAGGATTTGGTATGCCACCAAATACTCGAGCAAATTCCTACAGATGTACCATGGAGAGCATTATAATGGTAGTAAGAAGTTAACAAAAATAGTCTGGTATGAAGGAGCCACTTCACAGGATTGGAAAAAGCTGCAGAGGATTGCAAACTCAGCCAGCTTTATCAAGGAGAAAAGATTCTCCAACATTAGTACATTTGCTTAAGTATAGGTAGGTTCAAAAACATGTTGAGAACTTGGTGTAGCATGGTGAATAATACGTTACACAGTCTTTTTCACTACATCATTAAATCTTTTGCCAAGTGACAAAAAAAAGATTGAGTCATAGTACAAAACTAAGATGAAATCACTCTGCAGTTTTTTTAGAAAACAGTAAATAAATAATATTTACTATTTTGACAAGTATATTTTAATTACTTATATGAGGGAAAACAGCCTGTGCATATTAATTATGCTTTTAGGACTGAAGAAGTTTCTGAACAATAATAATGGCTTAGCATGTCACTAAAACCTCACTTCATCCTTTTGCAACAAAGCAGAGCCTTTTCGGGTTTTCTTTTAGAAGGAGAATAAATTGAAAGCACCTGGAGTTCTCAACACATCACTGATTTCTGTTTAAACTGGTGAAGGTTGCAAAATTGTACTCCCTGCAGGGGAACTGGAAATCCTTGCGAGTAACTCTTTCATTTATTTTTTGCATTTTACAGCTCTCCAGACAATGTTGTCCATTCTATGCTACAATGAAAATGAGCACTGGCAGTGTTCCCTTCTTAACACCCAAAAAATCTGGGACACTGGAGTAGTTTTTCCAGGTAAGAGACTTCAGAGTGCCCTCTAAAGTTGTACCATGATATGTGATAGGTATGAAGAGGATTGACCATTCTTTATTTACAAATAGTTTATTTGACTGTGCTTACAAGATATTTATATTTAAAGTCATGGCATTAATGAAGTGGGAGCTAATGTAAGTCGCCAAGTACAAGATCTCTGAAGATCTATCCAGGGTCCAACATAATCATGCAATTACAAATAAGCCACAGCAACAACTATATCTCACTAGGAGTTTGAGGCAATTTCGTATGTCACCAAAACCTCTTGCAAATTTTTACGGATGTACCATGGTGAGCATTCTAACCGGCTGCATCATCATTTGGTACGGGGGGACCACTGCACCAGACTGGAAAAAGCTGCAGAAAGTTATAAACTCATCCATGTGCATCACGGCCACTAACCTTCCCACCATTGAAGACATCTTCAGAAGGCGATGCCTCAAGAAGGTAGCTTCATCCAGGAAGATATCTGCCCTACTACCATCAGGGAGGAGCTACAGCAGGCTAAAGACACACTCTCAACATTTTAAAAACAGCTTCCTCCCCTCTGCCACCAGATTTTGGGACCATCTATTAACACCATGAACAGGTACAGAAACAGTTTTAATCCCTTTCCGTCATCATTGTTGAACCAGACGGGATAACTTCACTCAACTTCACATGCCCCATCACTGAAGTGTCCCACAACTTATGGACACTTTCAAGGACACTTCATCACATGTGCTCAATATGTATTGCTTATTTGTTTATTATTATTTATTTTCTTTTTAGTTTGGCAATTTCTGGTTATTTGCATAGCGGTTGAACACCCAGTTGGTGCAGTTTATCATTGACTCTATTATGGTTATTACTATTCTGGATTTATTGAGTATGCCCACAAGAAAATGACTCTCAGGGTTGTTTATGGTGATGTATATCTACTTTGATGATAACTACTTTAAACTTTGAGCACTAGCTCATTATTTTGCTCTTTTTTGCATGACTTATTTCAGCTATTTCTAATTGATGATAATTATTTTTTATGTATTGCACTGTGCTACTGCTGAATAACAATAAGTAATAAACCTGATACTTATCCTGATTCTGAATAATGAGTTCATGATGTAAATTACAACAGAAACAGAAAGCAGCGCACCTCCACTCCATCTGCCTAAAGCAGAACTTCCTGTCGGCCAAACATATTAATTCCCAGTCTCTTTCCTGTTCTGACATGTCAGTCCATGGCCTCCTTGCCGTCTGGGTAGCCTCCAAACTGATGGCATGAATATTGATGTCTCCTTCCAGTAAAAATAAATTGCCTTCCCCCTCCCCTTTTCATCTATTACCTCTTCTCACCTGCTTATTACCTTCCCCTGAGTACCCTTCTCCTCCCCTTTTCCTATGTTCCACTCTCCTCTCCTATCATATTCCTTCTCCTCCAGCCCTTTACCTTTCCTTCCCACTGAGCTTCACCTATCACCTTCAAGCTATCCACCTTCCCCCAGCTTTTTATTCTGCCGTCTTCCCCCTTCTATCCCAGTCCTGAACAAAGGTCTCAGACCGAAAAGTCGACTGTTTGTTCACTTCCATAGATGCTGCCAGACCGACTGAGTTCCTCCAGCATTTTATGTGTACATTGCTTTGGGGTTCCAGCATCTGCAGACTTTCTTGTGTTTAGAAAATAACAGACTTCTGCATAACCTGAATTTTCATTCTAAGCATACAAATATCCCCTGCATATTTTATCCACAGTAGCAACTCGCAGTATTTCCTTCTCACACGATTATAATTGTTCATCTATGGATTCATCTAACACTATGTTCCTCGCTGCCAGCACCAGTCATTTGTCTTCCAATAATTTGTTTTTCTACTTCATTTCTCAACATTTGGCAAACATGAACTTCGCTGCACATTCATTTTCCATTTTCCATAGCCACTCACTAATAGTTCCCTTCACTTTCTGCTTGAAACCAATAGTGCAGAAATATGAGGGGAAGGAGCAAGCCTGGGGGAGGAACATTAGACTCTAGGGTCTCATTCATCTGAAGAAGAGACTGAATCCAGCACTGCTACTGATGCAGCTAATAATTTATTTAGAGTTTGAAGTTTTCTTATTACTTAAATAAGTAACCAAACTGATCAATGCAATTTTATTATCAAGTCTGCCACTTCTGTCAACTGTCTGGCTGATCAGTGCAGCTACTGATGTGCAGGATTGTATTTTTCTGTTCTCCCAGAATGATTTTCTCCCATTCTCAGATGCGTGGCAGACAGAATTTTGGCTGGTTGCATCACAGCCCCGTATTGAAGCTCCAAAGCAGAGGATCACAAGAAGCTGCCGAAGGTTGTGGGCACAGCTGGGTTCATCACAAGCACAACCATCGCCGCTATCGGGAGCAACATCAAGAGAAGGTGCCTCCAGAAGGTAACATCCATCATTAAGGACCCACACCATCTGGGGCATGCCCTCTTGTTACTACAATCAGAGACAAGGTACAGGACCCTGAAGGCCTACAGTCAATGATACAGAAACATCTTCTTCCCTTCCACCATCAGATTTCCGAATGGTTGATGAGCCCATGGACACCATCTCATTATTCCTTTATTTATGTTATATTTATTTATCTCATTGCACCGAACTGCTGCCACAAAACAACAAATATAATGTCATAAAAATCAGAAAGTCTGCAGGTGCTGGAAATCCAAAGCAACACACACACACAAACACACGTACAGTTGCAAAGGGACTCAGCAGATCAGGCAGCATCTATGGAAAGGAATAAAGAGTTGACATTTCTGGCTGATACCTATCATCAGGAGTGAAATATTGATTCTTTATTCCTTTCCATAGATGCTGCCTGAACTGCCGAGTTCCTGGAAATTTTTGTGTGGGTTACCTTGGATTTCCAGCAATGGCAGTATCCCTTCGCTTTAAAATTTCATGTTACTTAAGACAGTGATAATAAGGTGATTCTGATTCCTTCTCAGCAGTGAGGCCATAAAATAACATTCAAGGAAGGATAATCTTCCTCCTTCAATGGCTTCATCCTTCCAGGGGTAAGCAAGACAGTCACCCAAAGGGCTCTAAACATGGCAAATCAGTGAAAAATGTTTCGGTTGAGATTTTTTTTTAACTTTGCTAGATGGGCTATGGTCTGAAAGTGTGAAAGGAAAATTCTTTCCCTTGTCAGGTAATGAAATTGATGCCATAGATTATAAATAGCGCCAAATTTCTACCCTGTCCTAATGGTGTTTTATATAGTGTGCATATTCTGAAATTCATCTTGCTCTGGGGTAATATTAAGGCACCTATTTACAGTTATTTATTTTCATACCATTTTACGTTACCAAAAATGATTTGAAACTATTCAGAAAATATCTCTTACAACATTTTAACAAAGTTCTAATTCTTTTCAAATGCCCTTGGACACAAATGATCTACCTAATTCTTCAGAAATACCCATGAAGTGCTGGAAGAATTCCACAGGCAAGGCAACATCTTTGAAGAGGAATGAACAGTTAACATTTCGTGATGAGACCCTTCATCAGGGCTGTTATAGAATGCAGAAGTCAGGAAAAGGAAGTATGGGGAGAGTTTTGGAAAAGACAATAGTGAATTGTAATTAAAAAATAATGAACATTAATAATGAGAGTTTAATAATTGGAGATTGGTCAAGAAGGTTAAGTTTCTCGGCATTCAAGACGAGGTAGTAAATTGAATTAGACATTGGCTTTGTGGGAGAAGCTAGAGAGTGGTAGTAGATGGTTGCATCTCTGACTGGAGGCCTGTTACTAGTGGAGTGTTGCAGTGACCAATGCTCGGTCCATTGTTTTTTGTCATCTGCATCAAAGATCTGGATGATAATGTGGTGACACGGACCAGCAAGTTTGTGGATGGCACCGAGAATGAGGGTGTAGTGGACAATGAGGAAGACTATCATGGCTTGCAGCAGATCTGGACCAGCTGGAAAATGGGCTGAAAAGTAGCAGATCCAATATAGTGCCAACAAGTGCAAGGTGTTGTACTCCAATAGAATCAAGCAGGATAGGACTGACACAGTGAACAGCAGGGCATTGAGGAGCGCTGTAGAACAAAGGGATCTGGGAATTCCAGTCTATAATTTGTATAACAGGTAGAGAGGGTCATAAAAAAGCATTTGGTTCATTGACCTTCATAAATCAAACTATTGAGTATAGGAGATAGTAATTTGTGTTGAAGTTATATAAAATGTTGGTGAGGCTGAATTTAGAGTATTGTGTGCAGTTTTGTTCTCCTACCTACAGGAAAGACATAAATAAGATTGAAAGAGAAAATTTACAAGGATGTTATGGGGACTGGAAGACCTGAGTTATAAGGAAAGTTTTAATATGTTTGTGGTGAACTACATATACCTGTCTGGTCATGCCCCCTGCTGACTGCTCCTGTGTCTCCTCCCTCAGACCCCTGTATAAAGGCGATTGAGGCCTGAGCCTGGCCTCTCAGTCTCCAGGATGTAGTATGGTGGTCACTCACTGCTTGTTCCTTCTTCCAGTCAATAAATGCCGATATCTCACTTTCACGTCTCAGAGTGAGTTATTGATGGTGCATCAATGTTAGCACTTTATTCCTAGGAACATGGGAGATTGAGGGGAGATTTGATAGAGGTATACAAAATTATGAGGGTTATAGAAAGGGTAAATGCAGACAGGCTTTTTTCACTGAGGTTGGGTGGGTCTTCAACTAGAGATCATATGTTATAGGTGAAAGGTTAAAAGTTTAAGGGGAACATGAGGGGAAACTTCTTCATTCAGAGGGTCATGAAAGTATGGAATGAGCTGCCAATGCAAGTGGTGCATGCGAGCTTGATTTCAACATTTAAGAGACGTTTGGATAGGTACATGGATGGGAGGGCCATAGTTCTGGTGCAGGTCAATGGGAAAAGATAGATTAAATAGTTTGGCATGGACCAGATAGGCCAAAGGGCCTTGTTTCCCTGCTGTACTTTTCTATAACTCTATGGCTATGACTCTATAACTTGAAAGGATGTGAATTTGAATTGGAATGTGTCCACTTTTTCAGATAGGGACCAGATCAAAGAGGATAATAAGAAACTAGACTGTGTATTGACATTGTGCTGTGCTCTTTGTTTAGCATTCAATTTCACTGAAAGGTAGAACAATTTGGAAAATCAAGGGGTAGCTACAATTTAAAGAAAGAGAGAGCAGTCATTTCCTTTCCATTACTTTCACTGGAAGGTCAAAGCAAAGGCTTCATAAATGCAGTTTTGTACTACATTTCTCCAATGATGACTAATTGGACAAAAATATAACCTCTGTGGAAATTTTGCAGTACATAAGGACACACTAGCAGGATGGTGGAAGTTCCAGGTGTTGTGGGTCATGAAGTGTGTGCAGTTATCATTACCAGAGAGGAGGCTCCAGCAAAACTGAAAGGACTGAAGGTAGATAAGTCACCTGGACTAGGTGGTGTACACCTCTGGGTTATTAAGGAGGTGGCTGAATACAGTGTGGAGGCATTAGTAATGATCTTTCAAGAATCATTAGATTCTGGATTGGTTCTGGAAGAAAGGAAAATTGCAAATGTCTCTGCACTCTTCAAGAAGGGAGAGAAAAGGAAACTATAGGCCAGTTAGTCTGATCTCTGTGATTGGGAAAATGATAGAGTCAACTATTAAGGATGAAATCTCGGGGAACTTGGAGGCACAAAATAAAATAGGTCATAGTCAGCTTGCTTTCCTTGAGGGAGAATCTTGCCTATTGGAATCTGTTAGAATTTTTTTCAGAAATAGCAAGCAGGATAGACAAAGGAGAATTGGTTGATACTATGTACTTGGATTTTCAGAAGGCCTTTGACAGGATGCCACGCATGAGGCTGCTTAACAGACTACAAGCCCATGGTATTACAGGAAAGATTATAGCATTGAAAAGCAATGGCTGATTGGCAGGAGACAAAGAGTGAGAATAAAGGGAGCCTCTTCTGGTTGGCTGCCAGTGATTAGTAGTGTTCCACAGGGGTCTCTGTTGGGTCCAATTCTTTTTACGTTATACAGTATATCACTGATTTGGGTAATGGAATTGATGGCTATGTTGCAAAGTTTGCAGACGATTTGAAGGTAGGTGTAGGGGCAGATAGTTTGAGGAAATAGAGCGCCTACAGGGGACATAGAAATATTAGTAGAATGTTCAAAGAAATGGCAGGTGGAATACAGCATCAAGAAGTGTATGATCATGCATTTTGGTAGAAGAAATGAAAGGTTTGACTATTTTCTAAATGGAGAGAAAATTCAAAAAACTGAGGGGCAAAGGGACTTGGAAGTCTTTGTGCAAGATTTACTATAGGTTAATTTTCAGGTTGAGTCTGTGGTGATGAAGACAAATGCAATGTTAGTATTAATTTCAAGAGCACTAGTAATAAAAGCAAGAAAGTAATATTGAGACTTTAGAAAGCACTAGTGAAGCCTCACTTGGAGTATTGCAAGCAGTTTTGGACCCTTTATCTTAGAAAGGGTGCTTTGAAACTGGAGAGGGTTCAAAAGAGTTTCACAAAAATAATTGCAGGATTGAATGTCTTGTCATATGAAAAGTGTTTGATGGTTCTGGGCCTGTATTCACTGGAATTTAGAAGAATGAGGGGTGCCCTCATTGAAACCTATTGAATGGTGAAAGGTCTTGATCAAGTAGATGCGAAGAGGATGCTTCCTATGTTGGGAGAGTCTAAGGACAAAGGACACAGCCTCAAAATAGAAGGGCATCCTTTTAGAATGGAGATAAGGAGGAATTTCTTTAGCCAGAGAGTTATATTTAAGGCAGCGGTGGACAGATTCTTGATTGGTCAGGGTTTGAAGGGATACAAGGAGAAGGCAGGAGAATGGGACTGTGAAGAACATTGAATCAGCCATGATGAAATGGTAGAGCAGACTTGATGGTCCAAATGACCTAATTGTGCTGCTATATTTTATGGTTCTGAAATACCAATTAATTTCTAAAATAGCTCCACAAAATATTTTCACTTTATTATGCTCATGACAATATTTAACTCCAACAATCATTAAGGTGCATAATAGAGAAAACCAAAAGACAAAGAATTATTCTCTAGGTGGTATTATCATGAATCTACAGAGCATAACTCATTGGAGCTTAGGAATTTTATGTAGTGAAGTAGAATTCAGATAGTTTCACAATAGGAGACAAGTTTCTTTTTGTTATCAAATCCATAATTTATGTTAATTTATGTCAATTTAAGCTTATGTAGGTTGTGTTTGTCATGCATATAATATACTGAGCTGCTGCTGCCACTGCAAAGAATCAAATTTTCATGGCTTCGCTTCCTTGAGTATATATATCGCAGACAATGAACTTGAGCTTAAAGATAGAGTGGGGAATTTATCAGATATCTAGCTGACCTTTTTATCATGATGGTTCTGCATGTTGCCCAAGATGGAGTAGAATCATCTTCTCCTAAATGAGCAGAATGAATATAATGTGTAAAAATATTTCAAAGGTCCAATAGTCCAATTTGGATGGCGGGGTGGAGATACATCTCTACCAAAGGAGGTGCAAGGGACTTCTTCACTCTGTTAGCCTGCAGGTCACCCTAGGGTAAGGTGTAGCACTTACTGCCCCCACCTCCCCTCAATCAGGGTCATGTGAAGCCATGGGAGCAGATGCCAGATGGTCTTACATATTTCAAAAGGTCTGCTTGTGCGACCACTGATGCCAGGTAGCATATTGGTAAATGGCTGTGGTCACCCATCTTGTTAAAACCGTGCCCAGAAAAAAGCAATGACAAAGCACTTCTGTCAAAAAGTTTTCCAAGAACAATCCTGATCATGGAAAGACAATGATCACCCATGTCATACGACATAATGATCAGACAAATAATGTGTCAGTAAAAAACAAAAGTTCATCAAGAAGAAGTTGAAATTAAAATAAAAGTGGCATTACATATTATGATTTTTCTATCCTGATGTCTGATCCATAGATGCACTCTCTGTTCAGGTTGATGCACCATCAATAACTCTAGGAGACTGGAAGTGAACAATAGGCTTCTATTAACAGCAAAAAGGGAGCACGACATCTCGAAGACTGAGGGAGGAGCAGTGCCCCAATCACCTTTAGACAGGGGTCTGTGGGAGGAGCCACAGGAGCAGTCAGCAGAGATGGGAATACATAGTTTACCACACATGTGCATACCTATTATAAGTTTATTCAGTTAACTGAACTCTGATTGGATTCAGATTCTTTTATCACATGTACATCAAAAGATACAGTGAAATGTGTCATCAAATATGGTAAAATAGAATATAGAACATAGAAAGTACAACACATTCCCTGATATAGTGCAACCATATAACCTACTCCAAGATCAATCCAGCTCTTCTCTACCATCAAAAAGAACTTCATTTCCTTCTTTCATTCATGTACCCATCTAAGAGTCTCTTAAATATCCTCAATGTATCTGCATCTACCACCACCTCTGGCAGAGTGTTCCACACATTTACCGTTCTGTGTAAAAAAATTATAGTAAATATGGTTACTGGCAATCAACCTCCGGCATTCCAGGTTATTTTCACAGACCACAAAATGTAAGATAGGAATATAATGGATGATTTTCAACTTGCCTGGATGGAAGAAACTTAATGATGCCTATATGAAGCACCCCATTTCACTGAACTTTATCCACTACTTTAAATATCCATTTCTCTATCATGACTGCAATTCGGCTGGAGTTTGCACAATGCATAAGCTGTACAGTAATAATTCACAAAATCTGCAACATCTTCTATCAAGAAGGATAAGTACATGGGAAATCCATCTTGAGACAGGGATAATTGGACCTATCCAATTCAAGATTCAAAGATTCAATGATTCTGAGAATATTTAGTATCAAAAAGTGTATATAGCATACAGTCCTGAAATCTGTATTCCACACAGACTACCACAAAACAAAAAACTATGAAACCCACCCGTTCAAAGACATAACATCAAACTCCCCCTCCTCCCCCACCCACAAGAAAAACAACACGAATGGCAAGGAAAAAAAACAAGCGAAAACACAGAACATAAAAGACAAAATCAAAGGGCATATTTCAGTTCAGCTCCTTGTTCATTATCTGCAAGCTGCACAGATCCAAAAGTCACCCAAAGTGGCAACAGAAAAGGAGTGAGTGAGTTAGCAACTTTTTTAACAAGTTCATAATTTCTGAATCCAGTCCATCATCTTCTCTTCGAAGCATTTTTCATTAAGCATTAAGTGCTTGCAATACCAATCCCTACACCTCTCTCCTATGAATAGATAACAGAGAGAATCCTGTACTCTTTGTCGAACAAGTATGTGATTCAGACATTATAATTTGGATCTTTTAACAAGGAAATGATATTTGTTAGCTGAGAAAAGTTCATGATTTTTGAATTCACAGAGATACAAAGAAGTTGAATTTTTTTGAAAAGGTTCACTGATTACTAACAATCTTGCAAAATACAAGAGAGCCCTCTATCACTTGAATATGTAATAGGTGACTTTGCATTAGAAGCACGTTGACATTGATTCCATTATAATTTAGCAATTGCCCAAGGCTCAGTATCTCAACCTTTCAGATGACAATAAAGGCAAGGATAACAGTTCATTTGCAGCATTAAATCTGGTTTCAAATTTCTAGAGAATTTTCCCCACTTTTCTTCTGGAAGATATCACCTGCAGCAGACACAGTAGCAATGAAAAAATTAAATGTTACAAGCTGGATTGCCTTGACATCTATTATTACTCTTTTTTTGAAATGCACAGAAAAGGTTCCAGTTTATGAACATACCATTTACAACATTTTCAAAAAAGTGTGTTTTTTATGGATTATTACTTTTGCATAACACAGTATATTGTGGTAGCTCAAAGCAGCTGAAGGTTGGATTTTAATCCAAATATTCAAAACTAGACTTCTCTGCAGTTATTTATCATATGGTGCAAAGTAGTCAGAATCAGAATCAGATTCAAATTTAATATCACTGCTATATGTTGTGAAATTTGGTAACTTTGCTGCAGCAGTTCAATGCAACACATGATAACAAAACAAATAGAATTACCATGAATATATATATTATATAATAAAATAGTTAAATTAAGTGCAAAAACAGAAATTTAAAAAAGTAGTGAGGTAGTGTTTATGGGTTTAATGTCCATTTGGAAATCAGATAGCAGAGGGGAAGAAGCTGTTCCTGAATTATTGAATGTATGCATTCAGGCTTTTTAACCTCCATATTGATGGTAACAATGGAAAGAGAGCATGTCCTGGGTGGTGGAGGTCCTTAAAGATAGATGCCACCTTTGTGAGGCACTTCTCCTTGATGATGTCTTGGATGCTATGGAGGCTAGTACCAATGATGAAGCTAACTAATTTTAAGCTGCATGTTACACTGAACTTCAATCTCAATCCAATTATGTCAATTATATTTATATTTTAATTAAAATTAGAGATGATGTTTCCTATAGCGGTGGAGTCCAGGACCAGAGGGCACAGTCTCAGAATAGAAGGACATCCTTTTAGAACAAAGATGAGGAAGAATTTCTTCAGTCAGAGAGTGGTGAATCTATGGAATTCATTGACAGAGATAGCTGTGGAGGCCAAGCAATGGGTATATTTAAATCAGAGGTTAATAGGTTCTTGATTAGTCAGAGTGTCAAAGGTTACGAGCAGTAGGCAGGAGAATGGGGTTGATAGGGATAATAAATCAGACATGATGGAATGGTGAAGAAGACCAGATGGACTGAATGACATAATTCTGCTCCTATGCCTTAAAGTCTAATGGAATGTCCTTCACCTTGTCTTCTGGAGCAATGTCATAAATTCTTTTTTTTAGCCCCTCTGGAGGGCCAAGTTTTTGGGTATATTTAATACAGAGGTTGATGGAGTAGGAGTGTAAGAGGTTGTGAGGAGAAGACAGGAGAATGAAGTTGAGAGGGATCAGGCAGAGCAGACTTGATCAGATAAATGTTGTAATTCTGCTCTTATGTCCTATGGACTTATTACCAAATAGGATATTTAAAATTGGGTAAGGTATAAAAGGAATCCACTGAGAGAGGATGGAAGTGCTCTTTATTCATGATGTCACTGCAGCTAAACCTTATGTTACAGTAAATGAAGAAACAAGCAAATGTTTGCTCTAAGAAACAGGTACGGTGATAAGACTTGCCTCAGAGACACAGATACAGAAATTTCTTCATAGCAACTAATGTTATTCAGGAAATTATGCTTCTCTTTTTGAACGTTACCATGGAAACACTTGCATCTAATGTTAGCAAGCATTGTGTGGTATCACAAAATTATATTTATGAACTTGTACATGTGTATGTGAGCATGGGTGTTAAGTCTATAATATTTTCAACAAAGATTTAATGAAGAACTCAAATTTATAGACCACTCAAATGTATTCTTAGTATGTTGTGAAGAGGTTTATAAGCAATTGAAAAAACAGAAAATACCATGCATTCTCATATTTACCAAATCCAACAAAAAATATATTTTTAATCTGAATCTGTACCAATGGATATCCTCTCATACTGATATGCAAATACTGTATCTGTAAAACTTAAAACACTGCCATTTGCATCAACACTTCCAATAATGTCACACACATGGCATGAAGGTGACTGTTCACTTTGAATTGTTATTCTGCTTTTGTCTTTTCAGAGAACTTTGAATGGAGTTCTAACAAAGCATTTCCATGCCCTGCAATGCTGTTTCTCATCAAAACCGTGATTAAACAACCGCTGATCTGTAATTGAGATCACTGCAGGCAGAATTTGGGCCAGCACTTTTTGATCTTTTAAGAATTCTGTAACCTTCTGAAATCATTATTTTGTGGGAGCACAACATAATTTCACCAGTCCTAACACCATAATGTCAGCAATCATAAAGTAGTAGGTCACTCTCCTGCATTGTGTATAGATTGAAAGCAAAGACAAAATAAAAATCTTTGAATGAAAGCAAAAGACAACTGATTTAAAATCCAGTTAAGCTAATACTGACACGACAGGTTGATCTATCTGAATCACTTACAGACAGCACAAAATCCAAGACCTCAATACATATCTCTGGCTGACAGCAACATTTGAGTACATTATTTCCACTCTTTGTCTAGAAGTTCTTTCACTCTGTGAATTTTGACAAATGAGGCATTTAATGTGCTATAATTATTTTTAGCACTAAGACCCAAATATAAAATTGAATTGAATTGTATTTACTTTGTTTCTTATATCCTTCACATACATGAGGAGCAAAAAGCTTTACATTACGTTGCCGTCTAAATGTGCAAGGTGCAATTTATAGTTAATTGTTTCCTGTTTCCCGTTTCCCAGATGGTAGCAGCTGAAATAGTTTGTAGTTGGGGTGACTTGGGTCCCCAATGATCCTTCAGATCATTTTTTATGCACCTGTCCCTGTAAATGTTCTGAATAATGGGAAGTTCACATGTACAGATGTGCTGGGCTGTTTGCACCACTCTCTGCCGAGTCTTGCAATTCAGGGAATTACAGTTCCCATACCAGGGGTAGTGATGCAGCTAGTCAGTATGCTTTCAATTATGCCCCTGTAGAAAGTCCTATTCTAGCCAGCTCTCCCTACTTCTTAAATAATTGTCTACCCAAATCAATTTGTTGCCTCATTTCTGTTAGTTTTTCATGTAATCCTATCAATGTCTTGACAATAGTCAGGTTCATTGGACTTGGTGTATCTTCAAAATTCCTAGTGACTCTCATAGAGTCATAGAAAAATACAGCACAGTAGGACTTTCAGCCCATCTAGTCTGTACTGACCCATTAAACTGCCCACTCCCATCAACTTGCACCGGGCCCATAGCCCACCATACCCCTACCGTCCATAAACCTATCCAAACTTCTCTTAAACATTGAAATTGAGCTCACATGCACCACTTGCTCTGGCATCTTGTTCCACACTCTTGTGACCCTCTCAGAGAAGAAGGTACTCTTCATGTTTCCCTTAAGCTTTTCACCTTTCACCTGTAACCAATGACCCCTAGTTTCTCATGTGGCCCTATCAATGTCTTGACAATAACTAGGTTCACGAACTTGGTGAATGTGTGAACAGACAGCATTTCAATCCCATAACTTATGAATCAACAAGGCTCTGTAAGTATATTTAGGGTGGTATGGTAACATTGCATTCAGTGCAACTCATTACACTGCTAGCTGTACGATCAGAGTTCAATTCTCACCGTTGTCTAAAAGGAGACTGCACGTTCTCCCCAAGTGCTCTGGTTTCTTCCCACATTCCAAAAGTTTATGTTCGGGTTGGTGAGTTGTGGGCATGCTATGCTGGTGCTGGGAGAGTGGTGACACTTCTGGACTGTTGAGCACAATTGTTATGAATTGATCAGACACAAATAATACATTTTGATATACATGTGACAAATAAAGTTAATCTTACATAATGTTTAATTTTTCAGTAAGTTTCTTCAATGTACAGAAATAAAAACCATCTGCTCCCAAATATTTATTTAGCATCAGTGACTTTACCACATCTCACTCATATGAGATCTAATAAATTTCTCCCTTTGATTTTTAATTTTATTTATTGGAAAGGTGGAGTACTGTTAAGCTGACCTTACGCCAAGTAGAGATCTGTTTGAACACAAAATTAAAATATATCCCAAGCACGGCAAATCAGGCTATCATCCAGTCTTGAGGTCGTAATATATTTGATACCTTATCCAACGTCAGCACCTATCGTCAGGTCCCACCGGCCAAATTCAATTATAACATCTTGCTGTCTTTTTATATAAAGTACCAACCTTGTCTCTTTTCCAATTCTGGGGAAATGGTCCAGCATTCACTTCCATAAGTCAGGACAGAATAAATATAGCACTGCAGTATTCTGTTTTTAGTGTACATGCTCATCTTTCAGTCTGTTAGTATGGTCTTCATTTTCTGGAAAGCTTCTTTCGCCATTGCTATTCTGCATTTGATATCTGTGTCGCACCTGCCGTTATTTGTTATTTGGCTGCCAAGATATCTGAATTTGTTGACTGGTTTGATGTTTGTATTTCCGATCTTGATCACACATCGTGGAGTGTTCGTCTTTCTGGAGATGGCCATGTTTTCTGTCTTCTTGGTGTTGATTGAGAGGGCTCTGTGATTACTTTCTGCTGCCACTATAGTGAGTAGTTCTTGAAGTTTTGTTTCTGAGTCGGCTATTAGTACGATGTCATCAGCATATCTGATGTTATTTATCTTACGGCCTCCAATTGTGAGTCCTTTGATGTCTTTGATACTTCTCAAGATATTCTCACTATACACGTTGAATAAGTCGGGTGAAAAGACACAACCTTGCCTGACTGTCTTATTCTATTCTGACTTATGGAAGTGAATGCTGGACCATTTCCCCAGCATTGGAAAAGAGACTAGAAGCAGCTGAATTATGGCTCTACAGGAGAATGTTAAAAATATCATGGACCACACAGACCAAATGAAGAAGTTCTCAGAAGAGCCCAAGCAGTTAGATCACTCATACCAACAATAAGAGAAAGACAACTCAGATTCCTAGGACACATCATGTGGAAAGATGAACTAGAAAAACTCATACTCTCTGGAAAGATTGAGGGAAAGTAGAGGAAGACCTCGGCTTATGTACATCAAAAGCCTAGCCAGGTGGCTACACATCGAGGAAATGAAAGTCATCCAAAGAACAAGCGATAGATCTGTATGGAAAACCATGGTCACCAATGTCCACATTGGATATGATACTTAGACAGACAGGCAGACCAGTCTTGCCAACCTGACCCAAACCAGAGGGCACATATTTTGAGACAAGAATGAGAGACCGTATGTGAAGGGTGGATGTTGAAATGTTTAAAGGGAACCCGAGGAAGGGTGGGGCAAGTGCGGAATGAAGTGCCAGTGGAAGAGGTGTTTGCGGGTTTGATTGCCACATTTAAGAGAAGTTTGGATATGAATGTTGTTGGGAGAGGCATGGAAGGCTCTTGTCCAGGTGGGTGTCGATGAGTTACAGTCTGACAGGAACTAGATTGAGGTCAGTTACAAGAAGTTATAAGAAAGTAGAATCCAGCATCAAGGACACCTACCATCCAGGCCATGCACTCTTCTCACTCCTACTGTCGGGTAGGAGGTGCAGGAGCCTTAGGTACCAAACCACCAAGTTCAGAAACAGTTATTACCCTTCAACCATCACACTTCTGTTTCAGCATTATTTATGCATAATTTTTCATAAATTCTATTGTATTTCTTTATTTTCCCAAGTGCCTGCATGAAAATCAGTTTCAAGATAGTATCTGGTGAAACATAGATATTTTGATCATAAATTTACTTTGACTTGACTTTGAAGAGACTTTTTCTATGCTGTAGTGCTCTATGACTCTATATTTTTTGATATACAACCAGCCTAAACATAACGTATGTGGTTGGGTCCTCCCTGTTTCAGTTTGGATACTCCAGGTAGACTCACAAGTCAAGATCAGTAAGGGGAAGAATCAGTTTGAAAGAACAAGAAATAACAGAAGTGCCTTTGACTTATCATCGGTGATATGTTACTGGTACATAAAGGAAGTTGGGAGGGTTGCCAAGCAGTCAGGCTGATGGTAGGAAAGTGGGTGGAGAAGCAGATCAGGAACTTGTATCACGGTATTATTGTGGTTAGCACAGTGCATTACCATGCAGGCGACACGGGTTCGATTCCCACTGCTACCTGTTAAGTAGTTTGAACATGTGTCTGAGTGGGTTTCTTCCAGGTGCTCTGGTTTTCTCCCACAGTCCAATGATTCACCAGTTGGTAGGTTAATTGGTCATTGTAAATTGTCCCGTGTTTAGGCTAGGATTAAATTGGGAAATGCTGGGTGGTGCAGCTTGAAGACCCAGAAGGGCCTACTCCATGCTGTATCTAAATAAATAAATAGCATCTTACGTCTGTATGAGGGTTCAGCGGGCCAAATGGGTAGAAATCAGATGTGATGGAGGACAAGAGTTTAAAAAAGGGAAACGTGCTTTTCACCATAAGCGTACCACCTGAAGCAAGTCGTCAGTGCTGGAATCCAAGAGCTGCAATGAGGTAAGGCAGGACTTCCAAGTTTAGCCAAAGCTGGACTCAAAGCAGTAGTGAAGACCTGCGACTGAATGTACAACTTACACCATCCACAGGCCACTAGCATCTCAACGAAATTTACTGCGATTGTATCTAGATGAACACTACAAGCGTAGAAACATAGAAACCTACAGCACAATACAGGCCCTTCAGCCTACAATGCTGTGCTGAACATGTACTTACTTTAGAAATTACCTAGGATTACCCATAGCCCTCTATTTTTTGAAGCTCCATGTACCTATCCAGGACTCTCTTAAAGGACCCTATCCTATCTGCCTCTACCACGTTCATCGGCAGCCCATTGCACACACTCACCACTCTCTGTGTAGAAGAACTTACCCCTGACATCTCCTCTGTACCTACTTCCAAGCACCTTAAAACTGTGCCCGCTCATGATAGCCATTTCAGCCCTGGGAAAATGCCTCTTGGTTATCCACACGATCAATGTCTCTCATCATCTTATACACCTCTATCAGGTCACTTCTCATCCTCTGCTGCTTCAAGAAGAAAAGGCCAAGTTCACTCGACCTTTTCTCATAAGGCATGCTCCTCAATCAAGGCAACATCCTTGAAAATCTCCTATGCACCCTTTCTATAGTTTCCACATCTTTCTTGTATTGAGGTGACCAGAACTGAACACAGTAGTCCAAGTGCGGTGTGACCAGTGTCCTATATAGCTGCAACATTACCTCTCGGCTCCTAAACTTAGCTCCACGATTGATGAAGGCCAATATACCTTATGCCTTCTTAACCACAGAGTCAACCTGAGCAGCTACTTTGAGCGTCCTATTGAGTTGGACCCCAAGATCCCTCTGATCCTCCACACTGCCAAGAGTCTTACTATTAACACTTTATTCTGCCATCATATTTGACCTACCAAAGTGAACCACTTCCCACTTATCTCGGTTGAACTCCATCTGCCACTTCTCAGCCCAGTTTTGCAACCTATCAATGTCCCGCTGTAAGCTCTGACAGCCATCCACACTATCCACAACACCCCAAACCTTTGTTTCATCAGCAAATTTACTAATCCATCCTTTCACTTCCTCACCCAACTCATTTATAAAGATTTCGAAGAGCAGGGGTCCCAGATCAGATCCCTGAGGCACACCAATGGTCACCAACCTCCATGCAGAATATGACCCATCTATAACCACTCTTTCCCTTCTGTTGGCAAGCCACTTCTGGATCCACAAAGCAAGGTCCCCTTGGATCCCATGCCTCCTTAATAAGCCTTGTATGGGGTACCTTATCAAATGCCTTGCTGAAATACATATACACTACATCTACCTTCATCAATAGGATTAGTCACATTCACAAAAATTTCAATCAGGCTTGTAAGGCATGATCTGACTTTGACAAAGCCATGCTGACTGTCCCTAATCATATTATGCCTCTCCAAATGTTCATAAATCCTGCCTCTCAGGATCTTTTCCATCAACTTACCAACCGCTGAAGTAAGACTCACTGGTCTATAATTTCCTTGGTTATCTCTACTCCCTTTCTTGAATAAGGGAACAACATCTGCAACCTTCCAATCCTCCGGAACCTCTCCTGGACCCATTAATGATGCAAAGATCATTGCCAGAGGATCAGCAATCTCCTCCTTTGCCTCCCACAGTAGCCTTGGGTACATCTCATCCGGTCCCGGAGACTTATCCAACTTGATGCTTTCCAAAAGCTCCAGCACATCTTCTTTCTTAATGTCTTTATGCTCAAGTTTTTCAATCTGTTGGAAATCATCCCTACACTCACCAAGATCCTTTTCTGTAGTGGATACTGAAGCAAAATATTCATTATGTATCTCTGCTATCTCCTCCAGTTCCATACACACTTTTCCACTGTCACACTTGATTCTCACATTTCATCCTTTTTGCCCTTCATATACTTGTAGAATGCCTTGGGGTTTTCTTTAACCCTGCTCTCCTGGCCCCTTCTGGCTCTCCTAATTTCATTCATAAGCTTCTTCCTGCTAGCCATATAACCATCTAGATCTCTACCTTTAGCTAGTTTTTTTTTAACCTCTCATAAGCTTTTCTCTTCTTCTTGACTAGAATTTCAACAGACTCTGTACACCATGGTTCCGGTACCTGACCATCCTTTCCCTGCATTATTGGAAAGTACCTATGCAGAACTCCACACAAATATCCCCTGAACATTTGCCATATTTCTGCCATACATATCCCTGAGAACATTTGTTTCTAATTTATGCTTCCAAGTTCCTGCCTGATAGCTTCCTATTTCCCCTTACTCCAATTAAATGTTTTTCCAAATTGTCTGATCCTACCCCTCTCCAATGCTATGGTAAAGGAGATAGAATTGTGATCACTATTTCCAAAATGCTCTCCCACTGCGAGACCTGACACCTGACCAGGTTCATTTCCTAATACCAGATCAAGTACAGCCTCTCCTCTTGTAGGCTTATCTACATAATGAGTCAGGAAGCCTTCCTGAGCACAACTAACAAGCTCCACCCCATCTAAACCCCTCACTCTAGGGAGATGCCAATCAATATTGGAGAAATTAAAATCCCCCATCACAACATCCCGGATATTACTGCACCCTTCCAGAACCTGTCTCCCTATCCACTCTTTGATGTTCCTGTTACTATTGGAAGGTCCATAAAAAACACCTTGTCGAGTTATTGACTCCTTCCTGCTTCTATCTTCCACCCACAGAGACTCAGTAGACAATCCCTCCATGATTTCTTCCTTTTCTGTATCCGTGACACTCTCTCTGATCAGCAGTGCCACTCTCCCACCTCTTTTGCTTCCCTCCCTGTCCTTTTGGAAACAGCTAAAGCCTGACACTCTAAGTAAGCATTCCTGCCCCTGAGCCATCTAAGTCTCTGTAATGGCCATAACATCATAGCCACAAGTACTGATCTACGCTCTAAGCTCATCCGTTTTGTTCATGATGCTTTTTGCGTTAAAATAGACACATCTCAAACCATCGGTCAGAGTGTATCCCTTCTCTATCACCTGCCTATCTTCCCTCTCGCACTGTCTCCAAGCTTTCTCTATTTGTGAGCCAACTACTCCTTTCTCCATTTCTTCGGTCCCTTCCCACCCCCCCCCAGTGATTATATTTTAAACTCTCCCCAACAGCCTTAGCAAACCTCCCCACTAAGGAATATTGATCCCCCTTGGATTCAAGTGCAACCCACTCTTTTTGTACAGGTCACGCCTGTCCCAAAAGAGGTCCCAATTGTCCAGAAATCTGAATCCCTGCCCCCTCAGCCACACATTTACCCTCCACCTCATTCTATTCCTATATTCACTGTCACGTGGCACAGGCAGTAATCCCAAGGTTATTATCTTTGAGATCCTGCTTCACAACTTCCTTCCTAACTTCCTGTACTCTGTGGTGCATATAGAAAAGATTAATACTGACTTCAGAAACAATGCACTATACAGTAACCAGCTATCTGATAAGTACCTACCTCATCGAAGCTCTAGGTCTCTCATTCACACAATTATTTCAGGGAAAACTTCAAAGTATTTTTGTATGAGTTTGTCAATTATTTCAAAAACTTTAAGATTAGTTATTCAACACTATGTTGTTCATTTAACACACTTCAGCTAAAATGTGAATTATTAATTCAAAAGGTTTTGCAATTAGACTACAACTGACTATACAGAGAGACTAGAGTACATTGTTTTTTTTAATATGTTAAGAAGAAACTTCTACTTCATGGCCTGAAGACATCCCAGAAGTGCTTTTCTGTCAGTGAAATACTTTTTGCAGATTTTTTTTTGTTATAATTTACTTATGTTAATTCATTGCAATAGAATTAGTGGCAGACAGCCTTGGAACAAATTATTTGCCTCATTATCAATGGAAAGACTAAGTGACAGCCCCTAGGTGCCCTTATCATTGCATTAAAAATGTTTACTTTAACCCTCAATAATGTATCAGCATGTAGCAAAATAATCTCTTGCATTTAATTTCTTCAGCACTTAGGAACTAAATGTGGCACTGGAAATTAGACAGATAGATGATTAGATCTTTAGATTTATATATTTAAATTAGCTTGATATGTTACATGTACATCAATATATTGAAACTTATAGCAAAAAGCATTATTTTTCTTTACGTCTAATCAGCAAGGATTGTGCTGGAGCATCTCACAAGTACTGCCTTGTCTCCAGCCCCCAATTGCATGCCCACAACTTAATAACCCTAACCCGCACATCTTTGGACTGTGGGAGGAAAGCCATGGGGAGAGTGTACAAACTACTAACAGAAAGTGGCGGGAATCGCACCATGATAGCTGATTGTTGGTGCTGTAACTCAATTGTGCTCTCTGTTACAATTAAAAACTGCAGTTCCTTTCTCTATACAAAGCTGAGGAAATACTGAAGCTACATAATGAGAGGAGCGGAGAGAAGGTTGTCATATTGAGGTAGAGTTGGCACTCTGCCTGTCATTGCAAGAACATTCAGTCGATTCAGTTTCAAACCCAAGATATTTCTGAATATCTCAAACCACTATCTTGATCCAGAGAGTGCAACAGGATAAACTTACTGAGAAAGATTGCATTGAGCTGTATTTCTATGTTTACAGCCCCACTATTTGGCATTTGTACTGACAAATTCTACAGTGCTAGATTGCAGAGGACCCAGGGAAAATTCAAATTCAAAGAACCTATTTTCACCTTCCCTGCATTGTGGGATACTCAGACTTTCTAAACATTTTAAACAAATGACTGGTGTTCGACAAACTACAATCGCTTTTTATTTTCACATAATCATGCTTGTGTTGGTAAGCTCTGTAGTCAGATCAATTCTCAATCTCATTTGTATTCTAGGCAGTATGGCCAGCTTCTCAGTAAAATAAATAACATAAATCTGTACTGATTTAATTCACCTGCAAAATTTATGACAATATGATCTAACCAAATTTAAAAAACAAAAATGGTAAATTTTGATCTGCAGGTCTTAAATATGCATGACTGTTTATACTGGAGCTCAGAAGAGTGAGGGAATCTCATTGTAACCTTTTGAATACAGAAAGGTCTGGATAAAGTGGATGTGAAATGGATGTTTCCTATAGTGGAGGAGTCTAGGACCAGAAGGTACAGCCTCAGAAGGGAGGGACATCTATTTAGAATGGAGATGAGGAGAGTGGTGAATCTATGGAAATCATTGCAGTAGATGGCTATGCAAGACAAGTCATTGGGTATACTTAAGGCAGATGGTGATAAATTGTTGATTAATGAGGGTGTCAAAGGTTACATGGAGAAGGCAAGAGAATAGGTTTGAGAGGGATATTAAATCAGCCGTGATGGAATGGCAGAGCAGACTCAATGGGCCAAACGTCCTAATTTTCCTCTCCCATGTTTTATGATCTTATGCTTGCATAATCCAAACATTTATTTATTGGTTTTGCTACCAGCCTTAAGATAATATTAAGCTCTATTTTTCTGAAGATAACTGTGCTTGAGTTAGTATTAGAGCTTATACAAGCAGAGAAGAAATAAATCATAGAATGAGTAGAACATGTCTTCTGAGGATAGGTCGAGTGAAGTCAGGTTTTTTTCTCGTTGGAGTGGAGGAGGATGAGGTTAAGAGGGTTAAAGTCTGTCCCGAGCCTTATAGGCTCCTCAGGCTGGTACTTATGCCAGTTTCCATGGCGTGAAGCAACTGAGAAAGTACAAGACTCCCCCCCCGGATAGGACGTCAGTCTATCACGAGGTTAACGCCCAGCATTTTGCCGGTGGCCTTGCTGAAGAACACAACACGCTGCCTCGGCTGGGACTTGAACTCACAACCTTCAGATCGCTAGACCAACGTCTTAACCACTTGGCCACATGCCATGAAGGAAGATGAAAAGGGGCTTAATAGCAGTGTATAAGATAATAAGAGGAATTGTTAGACGGACAGCCAGCACCATTTTACCAGGGTGGCAAAGGCTAACAATAGCAGACATCTTTTTAAAGAGAGTTTTGGGGAGATGTCAGAGGTAGTTTTTATTTTACACAGAGAGTGGAAGGTGCCCAGAATGCATTGCCAGGAGTGGCAATGTATTCCACGTATTCTCCACTCTCTGTGTAAAAAAAAAGTACAGTACGTTGCTAATAAAATTGATCTTTGATATTTTAGCCTCCAGCCCCAGGGTGAGAGAGAAACAAAAACAGGTCCTATGGTCCATCTAGTCCATGCCGAACCATTTAACCAGCCTTCTCCCATCAACGTCCACCAGGACCACAACCCTCCATACCCTTACCATCCATGCACCTAATCAAACTTCTCTTAAGTGTTGAAATTGATCTCGCAGGCATCACCTGCGCTGGCAGCTCATTCCACACTCTCAAAACGCTCTGACTGAACAAGTTTTCCCTCATGTTCCTCTTAAGCTTTTCACTGTTCACCCTTAACCCTTGACCTCTGGTTGTAGTCTGACCCAACCTCAGTGGAAAAAAGCCTGTTTGTATTTACCCTATCTATCCCCTTCATAACTTTGTATACCTCTATCAAATCTCTTCTCAATCTTCTACATTCCTTATAGCCAGGTCCCCCAGACCCGGCAACAAGAACAAATCTTAATTCATCAATAATCGGCTTTACTTGCTATATACATTTATATTAATTAGGAATTTGCTATGATGTGTTGGTGGTCAGGGTCCAACATGTAACAAAAACAACTTTCAACAATTATAGAGAATGAAGAAATATATAAAATAGATCAATAGGTTAAAGAAGGATGGGATAAATGTGCATAAATACATAAATACCAACTTTAAGCACATTTAATAGATTTTTTGAAAAGCATATGAATGAAAGGAAAATAGAGAGTTGTAAGATATGTAGGAGGAAAAGGTTAGTTTGATCATGGAGTAGTTTAAGTGATTGGCAAAACTTTGTGCTGAAAGGCCAATAGCGTAATGGACTGTAGTATGCTCTATATGGAGGGGTATAATGAAAAATATAAAACATTTTAATATAACACTTTGAACATAGAACATTGAACTTAGAACAATACAGCACAGACAAACTCAAAGATATTAAGATGGACATGTCACCTAGACCAGATGGACTACATCCCAGAGTCCTGAGAGAGGTTGCTGAAGAGATAATAGATGCATTGGTCATGATCTTTCAAGAATCTCTTGGTTCTGTCATGGTCCCAGTGGACTGGAAATTTGCAAAGGCCACTCCACTCTTTAAGAAGGGAGGAAAGCAAAAGCAAGGAAATTATAGGCCAGTTAGCTTAACCTCAATCGTGGGGAAAGTGTTGGAGTTTATTATTAAGAATGAGGTTTCAGGGTACTTGGAGACTAACGATAAGAGAATAAGTCAAAGTCAGCATAGTTTCTGTAAAGGGAAGTCTTGCCTGACAAATCTGTTAGAGTTCTTTGAGGAAGTAACAAGCAGAGTGGACAAGGGAGAGGCAGTGAATGTCATTTTCTTGGAATTTTTGAAGGCATTTGATAAGGTGCCATACATGAGGCTGCTTAACAAGATAAAGTCCTATGGTGTTACAGGAAAGATACTGACATGGATAGAGGAATGACTGACAGGCAGGAGGTAGCGAGTGGGAATAAAGGGGACCTTTTCTGATTGGCTTCCAGAGACCAATGGTGTTCCTCAGTGGTTAGTATTGGGACCATATTGTTTGTCAATGATTTGGATAAAGGAATTGATGCCTTTGTGGCAAAGTGAGTGGATGATATTAAGATAGATAGTGTTGAGGAAGTAAATCAAATGCAGCAGGACTTAGACAAATCAAAGGAATGGTGAAAAAAGTGGATGATGGAATACAGTGTTGGGAAATGTATGATAATGCATTTTGGTAAAAGGAACACTAGTGCAGACTATTATCTAAATGGGGAGAAGATTCAAACTTCAGAGGTGCAGAGGGACTTAGGAGTCCTTGTGCAAGACTCCCAGAAGGTTAATTTGCAGGTTGAGATTGTGGTAAAGAAGGTAAATGCAATGTTGGCATTTATTTCAAGGGGAAATAGAATATAAAGGCAAGGAGATAATGCTGAGCCTTTATAAGACACTAGTCAGACCACACTTGGAGTATTGTCAACAGTTTTGGGCCCCATGTCTCAGAAAGAATGTGCTGTCATTGGAGGGAGTCCAGAGAAGGTTCAAAGGGATGATTCCTGGAATGAAGGGGTTAACATATGAGGAGCATTTGGTAGTTTTGGGCCTGTACTCAATGCAAATTAGAAGAACATAGAAACCTACCAAATGTTGAAAGGGCTATATGGTGTGGATGTGGAGGGGATGTTTCTGTGGTGGGGTTATCTAGAACTAGAGGGCATAGCCTCAAAATTGAGGGAGAACAGAGGTAAGGAGGAATATTTTTAGCCAGGGAGTAGTAAGTCTGTGGAATGCTCTGCCACAGACTGTGGTGGAGGCCAAGTCGGTGGGTATATTTAAGGCAGAAGTTGATCATTTCCTGGTTGCCCAGGGCATCAAAGGAGAAGGCAAGTGTATGGAGTTTACTGGGATCCAGGATCAGCCATGATGGAATGGTGAAGCAGATTCGATGGGCTGAATGGCCTAATTCTGCTCCTTTGTCTTATGGCCTTATACTTATATAGGCCCTTTAGCTTACAATGTTCTGCCAAACCACTGAAAAAGTAAATCAAAAAACCCCTAGGAATGAATCCAACCTTTCTATGGAATGCCCATTCATGTGCTTTTCTACATGTCACTTAAAAGCCTCTAATATATTTCCTTCTACCACTGACCCAGACAGTGCATTCCAGGCATCCACCACTCCCTGAGTAAAAAAATACTTACCTCTCACTTCCCCTTTGAAAACATGAATGAAAACGTAGCTTACTATTTCGTTATTATTTATTATTTATGGTTCAAAGGGATTTGGAGATCCATCCACATGAAAAACAGTATGATAGCCTACAGCTACAGTGGAATCAAAATCAAGTTTAATACATCTGACATGTATATTGTGAGATTTTTTTTTGTTTACAGCATCGGTACGGTGTAATATATAAAAAATATAATAAATTACTATGAGAAAAAAATATATATATATAATTAAGTAAGTCATGCAAAAAGAGAGCAAACATAGTGAGTAACACACACTAAATGCTGGAGGAACCCAGCAGTCCGGCCAGCATCTATGGAAAAGAGCAAACAGTTGACTTTTCGGGCCAAGACCCTTCATCAGGACAGGAAAAAAGAAGAGGAGAGCATAAGAAGGTAGGGAGAGGGGGAGAAAGAAGTACACAGTGATAGGTGAAACCAGGAGAGGGGGAGAGGTAAAGGGCTAGGAAGTTGATTGCTAAAAGAGATAAAGGGCTGGAGAAGACATAATCTTATAGGAGAGGACAGAAGGCCAAAGTGGAAAGGGAAGGGGGAGGAGCACCTGAGGAAGGTGATGGGTTCATTGCCCATTCAGAGAACTGATGGTGGAGGGGAAGAAGCTGTTTCTAAAACATTGTGTGTGTGTGTATCTTCAGGCTCCCGTACCTGCTCTCTGATGGTAGAATAAGAAGTGAGCATGTCCTGGGCAATGGGAGTCCTCAATAATGAATGTCCAATTTTTGAGGCATTGACTTTTGAAGAGTTAGTTTAATGGAAAATTTATTGCAAGGACATGATAGTTTAAGAATATAGAAGTTGTGAGGGAACGTTACAGAGCACAAATTCATGGTACACAGAGAGTAGTGTATGCATGGAATGTACTGTCAGAAGTGGTGGTAGAGGTAGATACATTTGGGACAATTACATACATTTAAGGAAATTTTAGATGGGCACATCGATGACAGAAAAATGGGGGGCTATGTAGAAGGAAAGAGTTAGTTTGATTTTAGAATAGGTTAAAAGGCTGACGCAACATTGTGGGCCAATAGACCTGCACTGTAATATTCTATGTTCTGTGTTCTTTTGTCTCTTAATATGTTTGCAGTACTTGTTTATTCCTAAGTGCAGGTATATTGGGTTCAATGTTCTGCAGAGCCAATACACCAGAAAACTGAAGACACTCGCAGAGCAGTTTTGGAACAGCTTCTTCCCCTCTACCATCAGATTTTTTGAGCGGTCCATGATCCTATGAACACTACCTCACTTTCTTGCTCTCTTTTTATTCCACTTAGTTTTTAATATATTTCTTATTGCAACTAATTGTAATATATATATATATATCTGTACAATGTACTGTGTATGTTAATCAAAATGACTTCTTTGTTTTGTTAAGAGTAGGAATGCTTCTTTGTATGATAAGTAATTTCTCTTGCAGTTGTTTAGCTGTAGACTTGCTGATATCGGGATTGTATTAATTTGTTAACCAATGGGGGAATTTTATTTTGTCTTGTGGCTGGGAGCTGGGGGGTTTTTGCGGTCTTTTCAGGGAGTCGGGAAGGAGACGCCAAGGAAGGTGGACGTGCGCTGCACTGCTTGGTCGACCACCAGGGTGGTCCCAGGTGCGAGGACGTGGAGGTCAGAGGAAAGTGACGAGAGGTCGAATGGTTCGATGGTTGATATCCAATGAAGTGCACTAAACTGACTGAATTTGATAAGTTGGTGCCTTTTACTTTATTTTCTTTTCCTTCATATATACTGTATTGCATAGTACTCTTTTAGTTTTAGTAAAATCTTTAACGTGTATTCCATAAGGGTATCTGGTGTGAGTTTGATACAGTGTGGGCGTGGCATAAACTTGATTCTCACAGCACCTCCGTATACGGGAGGTGGGGTTGGTGAGTGGCTGGATCTCCTTTTCCCCTAAACATATTGGGTATGTTGGGTAAGTGTTACATATCAATATCTATATTGCACTGTCCTGCTGCCTCAAATCAACAAATTTCATGACATGCACAGTTCACTGCTGATAAACCTGAATTTAATATTTGGACATTTGGTTCCACAAGATCAGTCCTGAAATGGATATTTCATCGATGAATACAGCACAGAGCTCTTTCCTTTCTAATTGAAATCATACTCAACTTGATGTTTTAGATAAAAACTGAAGTGGCATGTGAATGCAGTGGAGGAATACACAAAAACACAAGGAACACAAAAACAAGAAGCACAAGAACAAGGAACGCAAAAAACAACCCTAGTGGTCTTAAAGAGATTGCCCACCTCTGGCAATTAATCCTATTTAATAAAAATCAGCTGATGTAGTTACATTAGAGAGAACATTGTATGATTAGTTCCATTTCATTTTTAGGACAAACCCCTATCTCTCCATGGAAAATACTCAAAGCACCACAGAGCAAATTACAAATAATTTTTTTAAAACTTTTCTCTTCAGACAAGATCAATTTATATAAATTGTTTCAAAAATGACAAACAATTAGAGAACAGAATTTGGAATGATAACCTGAAGTGAATATATAGGAACCTCAGTGGGAGATGAGTCGTGCTACTTTGAAACAGAATGTATATCCTGAAAATAATCAATAACACTCAAGAGACAGAAAAAAGCAGAAGTTAAGCCATTAGTCCCTGTAATTCATGCACAAATAACCGACAGATCAATACTGTTTTGTCTTTCTGATGCAACACCGGAAATTGAGAGATTCTGAAAATAAAATTTACAGTAAAGTAAATGGACAATTACAGAAATGAACAAAAGTTCAATTGACAAATGAAAATGGCTAATGAGACTGGTTCCATGCTATCACCTTGTCTACAGCACGAAACTTTACAAGTAGAGACCCAAAATTTACTTGCATCGCCTCAAGCGCCATATAACCTTCTTGCACATTGCACTGATTTTGTGATCTGAGTTTTCAGATGGAATGCAATTTCCAACCTGTGACCCCAATTGCAGCTTACTCCATTTGTAGGTGGAATAAGTTGGCCTTACAGGTGTTTTTAAACAGGTTGCTGCAAAACATAGTACAAAATCCTCCTTATTTTAATATTTACATTGGTTGGAAAGATTTGGCTTGCTGAGTCAGTTTCATAAAGATAGCTTGTCAGCTTGCTGAAATGTGAACTGGGCTTCAGAGCAGATCATGCCAGGAACAAAAGTTGGATTGCCAGGGGTGTGAGAAATGGACAAACTTCAACCTTCGGCAGCCCATTTGCACCAAATTTAAAATGACCCCAGTCATTCCATTGGCTTAAACTAGAGAATAGAGACATGAAAAGGCTGGAGTTAGTGCTGCCTCCCCCAGCGATTGTGTGATGGGAATTGGGTTCTACTATGGATGACTATGGATTGATGGCATGAGTTTTTTGGACTTTTATTGCATGATTGTGATATCATTTGCACTTGCTACCTTGTGTGTACTCTGGGTTGTATTTGACTGTTGGTTCTGTGTTTTGTACCTTGACCCCAGAGAAAAGCCGCTTAATTTGGCTGTGTTCATGCATGTACGGTTGAATGACAAGTAAACTTGAATTAATCTTTTTCTCCCCCTCTGAAGAGATATAAGATAAAGATAAGCAGCACACACAAAATGCTGGAGGCACTCAGCAGGCAGGCAGCATCTATGGAAAAATGTACAGTCCACATTTCGGGCCGAGGCCCTTAGGAAGGACCAAAGATGTGAGATAAAGATAAGCTTTATTTGTCAAATGTAAATAGAAACATACAGTGAAATGACCAACACAGTTCGAGGATATGCTGGGACCACCTAGTAAGTATCACCAGGCTTTCAGAGTCACTAACCTCTATACATATGTCTTTGGAATGTGGGAGGAAACTCATACAGTCATGGGAAAATGCACCAACTCAAAGATTCAAAGTACATTTATTTCATGAGGACTAGAATATAAAATCAAGGATATGATGTTGAAACTTTATAAAGCACTGGTCAGGCCTCACTTACAGTATTGTGAGCTTGTTTGAGCACCATACCTTAGAAAGGGTAAGCTGAAACTGAAGAGGGTTTAAAGGAGATTCATGAAATTGATTCCAGGATTGAATGGTTTGTCATAAGAAGAGCATTTGATGGCTCTGGGCCTGTATTCATTGGAATTCAGAAAAATGAGGGGTGACATCATTCAAACCTATCGAATGGTGAAAGGTCATGATAGACGGGGTGTGGAGAGGATGTTTCCTATGGTGGGAAAGTTCAAGGCCAGAGGACACAGCCTCACAATAGAGGAGCATCCCTTTGGAAAGGAGATAAGGAGTAATTTATTTGGCCAGAGGGTGGTGAATCTATGTAATTCTTTACCACAGGCAGCTGTGGAGGCCAAGTCCTTATACGTACTTAAGGCAGAGGTCAGGGCATGAAGGGATCTAGAAGGCAGGAGATTGGGGCTGAGAGGAAAATTGGATCAGCCATGATGAAGTGGCAGAGCAGACTCAATGGACTAGGGGCCCTTATTCTACTCCTATATCTTATGGTCTTATGATCAAAGTATGCATGCAGCATACAACCCTAAGATTCGTCTTCCCCATAGACAGCCATGAAGCAAAGAAAACCATGGAACCCTCTCAAAGAAAAGCTTATTTCTTTGCAGGAAGATTCCCTCCATTTCTTCAAGTTAAAAAATCATCTCCAGAGTTGCAAACAGTGTAACATAGGTGCAAGATGCTTTTCCTTCTGCTTTCCCGAAGGACCATGCACAGGAATGTTTTACTTCTCTTTCCATGTTTCAGATGCTGATGTGCTTTTAGCATTTTCAGTCTTCGGTCCACATTTACAGTGCCTGCATGTCCATTGTACCGAATATGTTGCTTGCACACTATAGTTCAAATTCATACATAATCCTCAATGTTGTATATGAATTAATCAGAAATATTACATAAATTACCACAGAACATGTTTTTATTCCGTCTGAAAGAAAGTTGTAGATCAGGGATTTGGGGTAGCATTTTACCTTGCAATTGTTGAAGTAATACCCAGAGAGGACTAAAACGGATGAAGCTCTTAATGTATGCTGCTAGAGAGAAATAAGTAAACAAGCAAGCCTTTTGCAGCACTGAAGGATTTGCCTTGTTCTTCATATCTAATTAATTTGGAATATTTCAGTGTCTAATTTTGACTTTATTGCAGAGGTAGTTATGGCACAGAGTCCCTCTGCTGCATCTTTAACACATACAATTATATGTATACCTGTCTGGAATACATCATGATCAAAGGTCCTGACCCTAATAATGGCATTTTTAAATTCCAGTACCAAACACTCCATTTTTTATTGCAAGCAATTTGATTTAAATTGCCACCAATTAGGATGGTCTTATGTTCAGATCAGTACTCACAAGGAAATTAAATGAAACTGCCCAAGCCAAATTCAAACAAAACCATAGTCTGACCACCATCTGGTTGCATCTTTTCCTGATATGGAAGCACCAATGCACAAGGGCATAAAGGCCTACAAGAAGTGGTGGACATAGGGCACTCCATCACAGGCAAAGCTCTCCCTACCAATAAGCATATCTATAAGGAGTGTTGCAACAAGAAAGCTGCCTTCATTATTCCCAGATGTCCAGGTCACGTTCTCTTCTTGCTACTATCATCAAGAAAGAGGTACAGGAGCCTTAGGTTCCACACCACCAGGTTCAGGAACAGTTATTACCCTACATCCACAAATCTCCTGAACCAGCAAGGTTAACTTCACTCACCTCAACACTAAAAATGATTCCACAAACTATGGACTCACTTTCAATGGTTCTACAACTCATATTCTTGGTATTATTGAATATTCAATTCATCTATTGGCACAGTCTGAAGAAAGAACGAGCAAAAACACAGAATATGAAAAAACATAAAACTGAAAGAGTCCAATTTGAACTATTATCTACAGTCCAATCCATAAATCACAGAACGTAGGTAATGCCGTCTGACAACACCGAGTGAGAGAGAGAGAGAAAGAGACCATTCAGACGCAGCGGCCTTTCCTCAGGAGCAGCAAGCAATAAGCTGTTACACACAGACCCCTTCCCTTGGAAGCAGCAAATGAGAGGGAGGTAGTCAGTGCTGAACACCCATTCACCTTCTGCATTAGCCTTGACATTTCAATGTTCATCTATTGGTGTGAAAGAGTCAATCATGCCCCGCGCTCTGTCACTAAGTTTCTTTGCCTCGAGGCAGCCTGCCTCTGAATTTTCTCAGAGACAGCAAAGCGCTAGATCACTCAATTGTTCTCCAAACTGTAAATCACAGGCTCTGACAATTCCAGAAACATATTTAAGATAGAAAGAAGACACAGAAGAAGTGAAGTAAAACTGTTTTGTGGACCATCAAGAGGATATTGCTTCAGGAGGTGTTGTTTGCTGGCACCATCTTGACATCTAACATCTAACACTACCTTTTTTAGTGAATGAATTTGAAACCATGATGAAGTTTTTATTTTGCATGAGAAGGGCTTGGAGTTTAGGGGCTTGATATTTTAGTTGCTGTGATATTTTAGGTCAGTAGTCTGTTAGTTTTTGTGTGAGGGAGGGCTTGGGGTTTAGGGTGTGTGAGTTTTCTTTGTTTTTTTCATGCAGGAGGGAGATTCATGTCTTTTCTTTGAATGACTCATGTTTTTTTCTGTATCTCATGGCTATATAGAGAAGACAAATTTGAGAATTGTATTCTGCAAACATACCTTGATAATGAAATGCACCTTTGAACCTTTGCTGATGATATAACCACTGTTGACAGAATCTCAGATGATGATGAGAGGGAGTACAGGAGCAAGATATGCCAGCTTGTTTTGTGATGTCACAACAACAACCTTGCACTCAATATTAGTAAGACCAAAGAGCTGATTGTGAACTTCACAAAGGGTAAGATGAGGGAACATGAACCAAATCTCCTAGATGGATTAGAAGGGGGGGGGAGGGGAGGGGGGAGGAGAGAGAGAGAGAGAGAGAGAGAGAGAGAGAGAGAGAGCAATTTCAAGTTCTTGAGTGTGAATATCTCTGAGAATCTATCTTGATTCCAACATATTGATGCAGAAGAAAAGAAGGCAAGACAACAGCTATATTTCATAAGGAGTTTTAGGAGATTTGGTTTGTAACCAAAAACATTCAAGAACTTCTGCAGATGCTCTATGGAGAGCATTCTGACAGGCTACATCACCATTTGGTATGGAAAGTGGTGGTGCTACTGCACAGGATAGAAGGAGGCTACAGAAAGTTGTAAACTTAGTCAGCTCCATGATGGATACTAGCCTCAGTAGTATCTGAGAAAACTTCAAGGAGCGGTGCCTCGGAAAGTCACTATCCATCATTAAAGACTCCTATCACCAAGGACATGCCATCTTTTCATTGTTACCATCAGGAAGGAGGAACAGAAGCCAGAAGGCACACACTCAGTGATTCAGGAACAGCTTCCTCCCCTCTACCATCCAATTTCAAAATGGACATTGAACCCATGCACACTACCTCACTTTTTTATTATTTCTGTTTTTATTTTTTCATTTCTATTTTGTAATTCTATTTTAAATTTAAATATTTAATATACATTTACACTTATATTTATTTATTTATTTTATATTTATCATAATTGAATTGTACTGCTGGCCTTAAGTTAGCAAGTTTCACAACATATGTCAGCAATATTAAAACCTGATTCTGATTCTAAGGCCAGTGAATACAGGACCAGAACACTCCTTTGAAAGATGTCACAGCCTGCATTGGATAACCATATAACAATTACAGAACAGAAACAGGCCATCTCAGACCTTCCAGTCTGTGCCAAACGCTTACTCTCACCTGGTTCCACCTACCTGCACTCAGCCCAGAACCCTCCATTCCTTTCCTGTCCATATACCTATCCAATTTTTTTTTTAAATGACAAAATCAAGCCTGCCTCTACCATTGCTACTGGAAGTTCGTTCCACACAGCTACCACTCTCTGAGTAAAGAAGTTCCCCCTTGTGTTACCCCTAAACTTTTGCCCCTTAACTCTCAACTCATGTCCTCTTGTTTGAATCTCCCCTACTCTCAATGGATGGAAAAAGCCTATCATGTCAACACTATCTATTCCCCTTATAATTTTAAATACCTCTATCAAGTCCCCCCTCAACCTTCTGCACTTCGAGGAATCAAGACCTAACTTGTTCAACTTTTCTCTGTAACTTAGGTGCTGAAACTCAGGTAACATTCTAGTAAATCTCTTCTGTACTCTCTCTAATTTGTTGACATCTTTCCTATAATTCGGTGACCAGAACTGTGCACAATACTCCAAATTTGGCCTCACCAATCCCTTGTACAATTTTAACATTACATCCCAACTCCTATACTCAATGCTCTGATTTATAAAGGCCAGCATACCAAAAGCTTTCTTCACCACCCTATCCACATGAGATTCCACCTTCAGGGAACTATGCACCATTATTCCGAGATCACTCTGTTCTGCTGCATTCCTTAATGCCCTACCATTTACCATGTATGTCCTATTTTGATTATTCCTACCAAAATGTAGCAGCTCACACTTATCAGCATTAAACTCCATCTGCCATCTTTCAGCCCACTCTTCTAACTGGCCGAAATCTCTCTGCAAGCTTTGAAAACCTACTTCATTATCCACAACGCCACCTACCTTAGTATCTGCATACTTACTAATCCAGTTTACCACCCCATTATCCAGATCATTAATGTGTATGACAAACAACAATGGATCCAGTACAGATCCCTGAGGCACACCACTAGTCATCGGCCTCCAACCTGACAAGCAGTTATCCACCGTTACTCTCTGGCATCTCCCATCCAGCCACTGTTGAAACCATTTTATTACTTCAATATTAATACCTAACGATTGAACCTTTCCTAACTAACCTTCCGTGCGGATCCTTGTCAAAGGCCTTACTGAAGTCCATAAGACAACATCCACTGCTTTACCCTCGTCAACTTTCCTAGTAACCTCTTCAAAAAATTCAATAAGATTTGTCAAACATGACCCTCCATGCACAAATCCATGTTTACTGCTCCTAATCAGAGCTTGTCTATCCAGATAATTATATATACCATCTCTAAGAATAGACCATAAGACAACCATATGACAAAGGAGCAGAAGTTAGCCACTTGGCCCATCAAGTCTGCTCCTTGAATACTTTCCATTAATTTACCCACCACTAACGTCAAACTTACAGGCCGATAATTGCTAGGTTTACTTTTAGATAAACAATTCATTTATACATAATATTTCTTGCACCTTCTCTAGAGTGTTCACAACCTTCCTACAGTGTAATAACTAGTTTAGGAACCAGTTTTTGAATGGGGTTCAACAATGACCATTAATTTTGAAGTCCATCTGCAATTTCATTTTTTGAAAGTACCCTCCTAGCTCTCCAGCCACATTCAAAGATTTATGAATATGGGGATTATGCTTCCGGTGCACTGACTGGCAGAGGTGACATTCTGTATTGCAGTCTACAGGCAATAAGCTACAGTGGAAATTCTGGCCACTTTTGGAATATTGTGAGCATTCAAGCATTGGAGAAGATCCAGAGGAAGTTCGCAGATGTGCTTCCAGAATGAAAGAGTTAAAATATGAGGAGTGTTTGATGATTCTGGGCCTATACTTGCTGAAGTTTAAAAGAATGAGGGGGGGGGGGGTCTCACTGAATGCTATCAAATTTTGGAAGGCCTAGATTGAGTGGATGTGGAGAGGATGTTTCCGAGTGTGGAGAAGTCTAGAACCAAAGGTTATGGCTTCAGAATAGAAGAAAGTCCCCTTAAAACAGAGATGAAGAGAATTTTTTTTATTCAGAGGGTGGCGAATCTGTAGAATTCATTGCCATGGATGGCTTCAGAGGCAAAGAGGTGAAGTATATTTAAAGCTGAGGTAGACAGATTCTTAATCAGGGAGTTAAAGGTTGAGGGGAGAAGGCAAGAAAATTGGGTTGAGAGGGATAATAAGTAAGACCAAAAGACCATAAGACGTAGGAGCAGAATTAAGCCATTTGGTCCATTGAGTCTGCTCTGATATGGCCCATCCTGTCTTCCCCTCTTCAGCCCCACTCCCCGGCCTTCTCCCGGTAACCTTTGATGTTTTGTCCAATCAAGAACCTATCAAGCTCTGCCTGAAATACACATAATGACCTGGCTGCCACAGCTGCCTGTGATAACAAATTCCACAAATTCACCATCCTCTGGCTAAAGAAATTTCTCCGCACCTCTGTTTTAAATGGGTGTCCCTCTTGTACTGAGATTGTGCCCTCTTGTCCTAGACTCCCCTACCATGGGAAACATCCTTTCCACATTTATTCTACCTAGGCCTTTCAACACTCGAAAGTTTTCAATGAGATCTCCCCCCCATTCTTCTAAATTCCAGCAAATACAGACCCAGAGCCATCAAACACTCCTCGCATGATAATCCTTTCATTCCTGCAATCATCCTTTTGAACCTCTTTGAACCCTCTCCAATGCTAGCACATCTTTTCACAATAGGCAAGGTGAGGCCTCCCCAGTGCCTTATAAAGCCTCAGCATTGCATCATTGCTCTTGTATTCGAGACCTTTTGAAATGAATGCAAACATTGCATTTGCCTTCCTCGCCATCAGCACAACCTGCAAGTGAACCTTTGGGGAGTTCTGCACATGGACTCCAAAGTCCTTTTGCATCTCAGATTACTATATTTTCTCCCCATTTAGAAAATGGACTGCATATTTATTTTTTTTCTACCAAAATGCATGACCATGCATTTTCCAACATCCTATTTCATTCCCCACTCTCTTGCCCATTCTCCAAATCTGTCTAAGTCCTTCTGCAACCTATCTGTTTCCTCCACCAATCTCCATATCATCTGCAAACTTCCAAAGCCATCTACTCCATCATTTAAATCATTGATATACAGCATTATAAGAAACTGGCCCTTGCAGAACACCACTAGTCACTGACAACCAACTAGTAAAGAATCCTTTTATTCCTTCTCGCCATCTCCTACTAATCAGCCAATGCTCTAACCATGCCAGTAACTTCCCTATAATAACATCAGCTCTTAACTTGGTGAGCAGTCTCATGTGCTAGTGTCTTCCACATTGAAGACTGACACAAAAAACTCATTTAGTTCATCTGCCATCTCCTTATCCCGTTATTATTTCTCCGACCTCATTCCCTTGCAGTCCTATATTCACTCTCATCTCTCGTTTATCTTTTACATACTTGAAAAAGCTTTTATTATCCACTTTGATATTGCTTGCTAACTTGCTTTCATGCTCCATCTTTTCCCTCCTAGTGATTCTTTTAGTTGCTCTCTGTAGGGCTTTAAAAATTTTCCAATCCTCTATCTTCCTGCTAATTTTTGCATTGTCATATGCCCTCTCTTTTGCTTTTGCATTAGCTTTGACTTCACTTGTCAGCCACTGTTGTGCTATTTTGCCATTTGAGTATTTCTTTGTTTTTGAAATACATCTATCCTGCACCTTCCTCATTTTTGCCCAATCCATTGCTGCTCTGCTCTCATCCCTACCAGCATCTCCTTTCAATTTAATTTGGCCAACTCATTTCTTATACCACTGTAATTTCTTTTACTCCATTGAGGTACTGCAACATCAGACTTTACTTTCTCCCAATCAAATTTCAAGTTGAACTCAATCATATTGCCTCTTAAGGATCCCTTGACCTTAAGCTCTCTAATCACCTCCAGTTCATTACATAACACCTCACCCAGTATAACTGATCCCCTAGTAGGCTTAACTACAAACTGCTTTAAAAAGCCATCTCATAGGCACTCTCTTGAGATCCATTACCAACCTGAATTTTCCATTCGCCCTGCATGTTGAAATTTCTCATGATTATCATAACTTTGCCCTTTTGACTCGCCTTTCTATTTCCCATTGTAATCTGTCGTTCCCATCCCAGCTACTGTTGGGAAGCCTATATATAACTGCCATCAGGGTTCTTTTACCCTTGCAGTTTCTTACATCAACCTACTGGTATTCAACATCTTCTGATCCTATGTCAATTTTTCTACTGATTTGATGCCATTCTTTACCAGCAGAGCCACACCACCCCCTCTGCTTACTCTTCTAACCCTCTGATACAATGTATAACATTGGATGTTCAGCTCCCAACTACAAACATCCTTCAGCCATGATTCAGTGACGGCCTCAACATTATACCTGACTACTTGTAAGAGTGCAACAAGATCATCTACCTTATTTCTTATATTCCGTGCACTTCGAGTACTGTATCTGTTACCCTTTTTGATTCTGCATCCTTAATCCACTGATTCTCACCCTGCTGCTTACTATTATGTCCTATCATCTAGCTGATCTTCCTGACAGTCTGCCTGCATGCTATCTTTATTGTTTTTATCATCCATCCTTTCCTATTGTTTCCCATCGGATTCAGGTGCAACACCTATTTTGAGCAGGTCAGAACTCCCCCAGACGAGATACCGATTAACCAAGAACCTGAAGCTCTGCTCCCTGCACCAGCTTCTCAGCCTGGCATTAATCTGCCAAATCATCCTGTTTCTACCCTCACTGGCACATGGCACAGGCAGTAAATGAGAAATTACTGTCCAGGGGGTTCTGCTTCTCAGTGTTCTGCCTTGCTCTCAGAATTTTCTCTTCAGGACTCTTTACTTTTCCTTCCTATGTCATTGGTACCATTGTGCACCAAGACATCTGGCTGCTCTCTCTCCCCCTCAGAAATGCTCTGGACTCGTTCCAAGTCGTCCCTGATCCGAGCACTTGTGAGGCAACATACCATCTAGGTGTTCCATTCATGTCCACAGAATCTCCTGTCTGTTCCTCTGACTATTGAGTCCCCTGTTACCACCACTCCCCTTTTCTCTCTCTTTATCTTCTGCACCATGGACTCATGCTTAGTGCCAGTAACCTGGTCTTGGTGGCATTTTCCTGACAGGTCACTGCCCACAACAATAAATATTGAGGGGGATAGTCACAGGCGTTCTCTGTGCTAACTGGCTATTCACATTTCAATTTTTCCTGACAGTCACCCAGCTACCCACCTCCTGCAACTTAGCCATGAAGTAACGACAGAGGAGACTCAATCAGCCGAATGACCTAATTCTGTTTCTATATCATATGGTATATGGTCTATGGTCTAATTATACCATTGCTGTTATATTGTCTATCCATGCTGTCAGTCCACTTCACCATTCTTTCTTGAAGTATCTTAATATCCTCCTCTCACCACTTGTGATCACCAAAGTCTAATGTTAACTATATAGCAGGAGAAACAATGGCCCCAGTTTGAAGTTTCCTAACTCATTTATCTGGGAAATCAAGAGGACCTATTGGTGCAATTAGAATAAATGATCAAAGGCAAGAAATGAAATCAGCTTGCCCACGAAAAATCAATGTTCGGAGTTCATACTCAAAATGCTGGAGGAACTCAGCAGGTCAGGCAGCATCTGTGGAGTAGAATGAGCAGTCAGCATTTCAGGCTGAGACCTTTCGTCAGGACTGGAATGGAAAGGGGCGGAAATCAGAATAAGAAAGTGAAGAGGGAGGGCGAGGAGGGGAAAGAGCACGAGCTGGTGTGTGATAGGTGAGACCAGGTGAAGGGGAAAGTGGGTGGGTGGGGAACCATTGAGATGATGTAAGAAACTGGGAGGTGATTGGTAGAAGAGGTGAAGGGCACTTCTGCCATCTTCCTTCCAGTCCTAATGAGAGATCTCAACCTGAAATATCAAGTGTTCCCTGCCCTCTATAAATGCTACCTGACTTGTTGAGCTCCTCCAGCACTTTTTTGCTTGCTGCTCAAAATTTCCAGCATCTGGAGAATCTCTTATGTCTATAAATTGCCCACGAAAGCCCCTTTCTCCCTCCCTCTCTCTCTCTCTCTCTCTCTCTCTCTTCTGTATCCTTAACCTACTTTAATAAATATTCCTTTGTCTCAATTCCCAGGATCATACGGTCTGCTCATTGCAATTATGCTGTTAAATCCATTTCCACAGACTGACAGCAAATTTGCAGACCCTAAAGGCCATCTAAAAACTAAATGAAAGACTGGTTTTATTGTGATATTTTATCATTTTGAAATACAGCTGTTTTTGTGTTCCTACACAATGTAATGCAATAGGGCTGGAGGGTCAATAAACAAATCACCAGAAAAATAAGGGAGGAGAATCGCTGTTTGCTTATGTACAGATTTAGCTTAGTTTTCAAAACAGAACTGGATATATACCTGAAAAAGAAACGACTCAAGAATAAATGGAGCAGCTGTTCTGCCTTCGTAAAGGAGCCATCAGACTCTCAATTCTGATCCTGTGCGTTGCTCTGCTTTACAAGTATTCCAGATCAGAATCAGTTTTACTATCGCCGGCAGATGACATGAAATCTGTTAACTTAGTGGCAGCAGTACAATACAATACATGATAAATATAGAAAAAAAGTAATTCAATAACAGTAAGTATGTATATGTATATTAAATTGATATATTGAAAATAGTACAGAAACAGAAATAATCTTTTTTTTTAAAAAGCGAAGTAATGTTCATGAGTTCAATGTCCATTTAGGAATCAGATGGGAAAGGGAAAAAGCTGTTCCTACTTTTAAATCTCTTACTATCGTTCCTTTCAGTTAGTCCTGACGAAGGGTCTCGACCCGAAACGTCGACAGTGCTTCTCCTTATAGATGCTGTCTGGCCTGCTGTGTTCCACCAGCATTTTGTGTGTGTTGCCTGAATCAATGAGTGTGTGCCATCAGGCCTCTGTACCTTCTTCCGGACGGTAACAATGAGAAGAAACCATGTCCTGGATGATGGGGGTCCTTAATAATGGATGCCACCTTTTGAGGAACTGCTCCAAGTATTCCAAATCAATCTACAGTTCTTCCCATCATGATGCTTCACAATCTATGTTCAAAATTGCTTTGATTTCTCACCATTTTGATATTTGTTCAGTCTTTGTATTGGGCTTAATCATTAAAAATCACTGCTGCTGAACTTATCCCTGACTGATCACTTAATGCTCAGTTTACCAATTGTCACTATACATGGCTTCTGAGTTCCAAAGAGGCCCATTGAACTAAATTTTTGAATGGAGTAGAGCATTTTGTAAATTTTTCGGAAATAGTACACATTTAGTGAAAGTGATCCAGAATGAAGTTACACTCTCATAGTCCTTTCAGTTTTGTTAGTTGGATGTCATTGCGGGCTTTGTCCAATATGTGGCTCTGTGAACCAAGTTTCTAAATGTTATTACTTTCTTCACCTTTCATAGTCAAAACCCATATCTTTGTCCCATTCTGGTCCAATATGTTCTGTTAAATCTCACCTGACTTCCCCTTTTTTATGGACTTAATGCTTTCTTCAGCTGTTCATTTTCCCTGTTTCCTGAGACTTACTGTTATGCACCTTCCACCCAAGCTCTTCATTCTATTATCTAGCTTTTTTTGCCTTCTAACTGCTACTTCAATCATCTGACCTCCAGCCTCTTGCAATCACTGCATCTACCCACCTATCTTCATCACCCCGACATTTTACTCCATCCTGACACTCACTAAACCCTCACTGGCTCATTCTTTCCTGCTCCCTCTTTACTGATCTTAATTCTCTTTAGCCCCTTTTGAAACTATTCCCCCTTGTCTTTCTCAAATTACCCCACCATCCCTCACTCCAGCTTATAACTGGTTCTTTCTTATTAAGGAGCATTTGAAATGGTTCAAATGGTCCAGTTTAATATCAGAGAATGCATACAGTACACAACATGGATTTCTTGCTCAACAATACTCCCATTTTCAAAAAAATATGCATTTGCAGTGGGACCTGTCTGGTGAACTGAATTGTCAGGTTCTCACATGTGAACAGTAGGTATGACGGCAATAGGCAGTCTGCAGCCATTACAGAAATCAGCAGAGTTCCCTATTCATTTTATTTATTGATCTAAAGATGAAGAGGGATAAATTTTTACTTGCTCACTCAGGTGCATGACAGCATCAAAGTGCAAATTTCAAAGTAAATTTATTATCAAAGTACATATACGTCACCATGTGCAACACTGAGATTCATTGTCTTGCAGGCACACTCAATAAATCCATAATAAAATAAGAACCATGTTAGAATCTATGAAGAACCGCACCAACTTAGGTGTTCAACCAATTTGCAAAAGACATCAAACTGTGCAAATTCAAAAAGAAAGAAATAAAATTAAATAAATAAGCAGTAAATATTGAGAATGAGATGAAGAGTCCTTGATGAGTCCATAGGTTGAGGGAACTTTTCAGTGATGAGGCAAGTGAAGTTATCCCCTCAGGTTCAAGAGCCTGATGGTTGAGGGGTAATAACTGTTCCTGAGCCTAGCGGTGTGGGTCCTAAGGTTTCTGTACCTTCTTCCTGGTGGCAGCAGCGAGAAAAGGGGATGTCCTGGATGATGTGGGTGCCTGATGGTGGATGCTGTGTTCCTCCGACGATGTTATATCAGCCCTCTAATATATAAAGCTCCTGATAATTCAGTTCCACAATTCTCGGAACCAGAAGTCAAAAGTGAGGAGGAGAGTTCAAACAGCTGCTAAAACTTTAGCGACAGATCACATTTCTCCTCTTAGCATTAAAAAATGCAGTGATGTGTAGCGTACACAAAATGCTGGAGGAACTCAGTAGGCCAGGCAGCATCTACAATAAAGAAAAAGCAGCTGACGTTTTGGGCCGAGACCCTTCATCAGGACTACTGAATGTCTGATCAGGACTATTGATGCTGCTTGGCCTGCTGAGTTTCTCCACCATTTTATGTGTGTTGCTTGGATTTCTGGCACCTGCAGATCTTCTCTTGTTTGTGATGTGTAAGGCCGTCATTTTGATTTACTTTATTAGACATCACTTTGTACTTACAGTAGATACGTGGTGTAATGATTTTATGTATTGAAATTTCATACAAGACCTATTTATGCACAGTAAAATGTAATCAGCTGATCAACAATGTCATATTAATGTTTGCAAATATAGTATAACTCGCTTTTCCTGATTTACGTTACAAAATATAGTACGTTATTTAATGCAATGCTCTAGGTCCATTGAAGTATACCATTATAGATAGTCTGAGGTTTTTTTTATATTCATCCACTTTTTTCTCACACTCCAAACGCTTGTAGTTTTTCTGTCAAAATTACAACCTGAGGAAGTTCCTTACTTTTGATTATGTGATCTGAAAACCTTTTGGTTGCTAGTTGCTTGAAGTGTGAATCACTCCAGTTGTTTCAATGTGCAAGCATAGATAGCATGCTACCAGCATACCAAAATGCATTGAATAAAATCCACTTCATCAAATTGATGCTGACAAAAAATGATCCATTTCAGCACACTAATGCAGAGGTTAATTTAAAATAAACACATTGGCGGATTTACCTCAAATGCAGAAGAAAGAAAAGCTGATGAAATGTGATCTATTGCGATGGATCGGATCAGAAAAAAATGTCATCCCTTTGAACCCTGCTCAGTGTTAGTTCTTAGGCACACGAGCTAGTCAAATTATGTTGTCTCCTGGAAAATGGTAATCCTTCTGCTACTGCAAGTTGAATGATAAGGCTTAGAAGCTGCACCTATAATCAAAACCAGGTATAATATCACTGGCATATGCCTTGAAATTTGCTGTTTAACATGGTTTTGACATAGACTAGATGGGTCAAAAGGCCTGTTTCTGCATTGTACTTTCTTTTCATCTCTCTCTCTCTCTCTCTCTTTATATATATATGTGTTAAATTAAGCAAGTAATAATAAGTGATGTGCTAACATTATATTTCTCAGTTGTCCCCTGCCTGCATCACCACATTTGTTTCAGGTAAAGGTGTTGACGCACCATCAATAACTCGCTCTGAGACGTGAAGGCGAGATATCAGCTTTTATTGACTGGAAGAAGGAACAAACAGTGAGTGACCACCGTACTACATCCTGGAGACTGAGAGGCCGGGCTCAGGCCTTGATCGCCTTTATACAGGGGTCTGTGGGAGGAGCCACAGGAGCAGTCAGCAGGGGGCGTGTCCAGACAGGTATATGTAGTTCACCACAGGTGTACCAGTTGGTCCCCTTCAACCCTACCTTTCCTTATGCTGACATCAGGGCATTAGACACAGCCTTAAGAGGTTAGACCTTGGAGCTTTGCATTTAGCTTGAGTGGGTTGAATCTGAGAGTCGTACATAATGAATACAGATTGATTGGTTCACTGCTGACTATTAAGCATTCATTTACACTAATCATATTTTAGTCTTCCCACCTTCCTGTTAACTTATCCCAGGTTCTACCACACAGCTCCACATCAGGGTCAATTTACCCATCATTAACTTATCAGCTCACACATATTTGGCAGCCTTTAAGCACAAAGTGACATGGTCTCCCTTCCAGTGTCATTAAATCTCTCCTTCAGAGGATCACAAAATCTGCCTCACTTGTCCCTGTATCAGGCCACGAAGGTGCGAGGGATGCCGGAACGCAATAACTCTGGAGGGCACACTCTGACGGAGCACAGAGTCAGGCCCTTCAGCTCATCCGGTCCATGCCAAACTGTTATTCTGCCCAGTGACATTGTCTCCCAGCTGGATCCTAGCTCTCCACGTGCTTTCCATTCATGCACTTATCCAAACTTCTCTTAAATGCTGCAATCAGCCCCACCTCCGTCACTTACACTGGCAGCTCATTTCACACTTGCACCATCCTCTCAGTGAACTCAGCAAATCATGCAGCATCTTGGAGAGGAATATACAGTTGATGTTTTGGGTCAAGATCCTTCATCACGACTGGAAAGGAAATAGAAAGTGTGTTGCTCAATGATGCACACTATCTTCGTAATTTTGTATATCTCTATCAAATCATCCTTCATTCTCCTACACCTCAGGAAAAAGAGTCCTATCCTAATCAAACTTTCCCTGTAATTCAAGCCCTCAAGTCCTGGCTGTATTTTGGCACTCTTTCAATCTTCTTGATGTATTTCCTGTAGGTAGGTGACCAGAACTGCAAACAATACTCCAAATTGGTCCTCTCCAATTTCTTACACAACTTCAACATTACACGTTAAATGTGGAAGAAAACTCCAGCACTTGGAGGGAACCCATACAAACACACTTTCTACTTCCTTTCCAGTCCTGTAGCACAAACGCTACACCGGTGGCATCAGAAGTTATGACTGAACTTCAGTTCTTGTGTTGTGAAACAACAATCAATGAGCTATGTTAGAGCATCGTGGGTAGGGGGTGTGGTGAGAGTAGCCTGGAAGGACACTATTTGTTACTCTGTGTTATATAGATTACCCCTCAATAATAATGATCAGTTAGACACAGAGAGAATCTGTATTTACTGACAGCTATCGTTATTGTTTCAACTAAAAAGCACATCTATTTACAGAACAGAATACATGTGTGCACACCTACAACGTTTCTCTGACCTTCCATGAACAGTCAAAGAATAGAAAAGCTAAAACCCAGGGAAGGAGTCTACAACGCAATCTGGGATTCTCCTTGTCCGTGATGGTTGCTCACCAAAGAGTTGTTGTTTGAAGCTCCTTACCTTTAAACACTTCTTATCAGTTCAAATGTTCTATTTCAATCTTGTTGGCTCGAGGTAATCTGAATGACTTATGTCACCTTCTTATTGGCCCTGGTCCAAGCAAGCATCCACTTGTTGCCCTCTGCCACAAGTGACAACTAGTAATTCATGCCTCTTTATTCTAAATCAGCTCCCAAACCAGTAACCAGCTCGATATATTCAGCACAGACACAAACCCCACCATTCACAAACCTGCTTGTTAAATCATACCAAAGAACACCTCACAAATAACTTATTATTTGGAAACTATCTCTAGTTTAACAAATTACCTGAATGATGCACCATCAATAACTCACACTGAGACGTAAGGCGAGATATCGGCTTTTATTGACTGGAAGAAGGAACCAGGAGTGAGTGTCCATCATACTATGACCTGGAGACTGAGGCCGAGCGTCAGGCCTCAGACCTCCTTTATACAGGGGCCTGTGGAAGGAGCCACAGGAGCAGTCAGAAGGGGGCGTGTCCAGACAGGCACATAGTTCACCACACTGAAGCATCATTGTCTCAGCTTTAAAACACAGATTCAGGCAAGGAAAACCTGTACACAAAATGGAGGATACAGAGAAGCTTTACAAATGGCAGCCTCTATTCTTTTGACCTTATGGCAAGACCAATGGTCTTTCTACTTTCACTATCCTTAATTCATTTGAATTCTCAGATTTGTAGTCTGTAGATCCTTCTGGCCAACACCTGCATTTGGGGAGGTCTGGGGAGAGTGATCAAAGACCTAGGAGATTGCTTGATGAATTGGTTTGCAGTCTGGGATTATATCTCTGTTGCACAAGTAGAGAAGGCACGTGGTGTGTTGGCCTTTGTTGTCATAAGGTAATGTTGCAGCCCTATGTTGAACATGGAAGAAAACTCGAGCACTTGGAGGGACCCATACAAACACCAGGAGAAGGCACAAATGCTACACAGCAATGTGGCATCAGAAATTATGACTGAACTTCAGTCCTTGAGTTGTGAAACAACAATCAATGAGCTATGTTATAGTATTGTGGATAGAGAGTGTGGTGAGAGCAGCCTGGAAGGACATTATTGTTACTCTGTGTTATATGGATAACCCCTTAATAATAATGATCAGATAGGCACAGAGGGAACCTGTACTCACTGACAAATATCTTTATTGTCTCAACTAAAAAGACACATGAATTTACATTACACGAGGAAATCTGCAGATGCTGGAAATTCAAACAACAACACACACAAAATGCTGGTGGAACACAGCAGGCCAGGCAGCATCTATAAGGAGAAGCTCCTCCTTACAGATGCTGCCTGGCCTGCTTTGTTTGACCAGCATTTTGCGTGTGTTGTTTGAATTTCCATTACCCTGATTTGACCTCACTTATTGTGTTCAGTTCTGGTCGCATCATTACAAGAAGGATGACAAAGCTTTAGAGAGAATGCAGAGGAAATTAACCAAGATGCTACCTGGATTACAGAGCATGCCTTATGAGGATAGGCTGAGTGATTGCTTTTCCTTTGGAATAAAGAAGGAGGATAGGTGAACAAGAGGCATAGATCACATGGATGGCCAGATATATTTTTCCCAGGGCGGAAATGGATAATGCAAAGGGGCATAATTGTAAGGTGATTAGAGGAAGGTATTGGAATGGGGATGCCAGAGGTAAGTTTTGTTTTACACAGAGAGTGATAGAGGTGTGGAAAACACTGCCAGAGGTGGTGGCAGAGGCAGGTACATTAAGGGCATTTGAGAAACATCTAAATAGGCAGATGGATGATAAATTTGACAATAGACAATAGACAATAGGTGCAGAAGTAGACCATTCGGCCCTTCAAGCCTGCACCGCCATTTTGAGATCATGGCTGATCATCTACTATCAATACCCGGTTCCTGCCTTGTCCCCATATCCCTTGATTCCCCTATCCATAAGATACCTATCTAGCTCCTTCTTGAAAGCATCCAGAGTATTGGCCTCCACTGCCTTCTGAGGCAGTGCATTCCAGACCCCCGCAACTCTCTGGGAGAAGAAGTTTTTCCTTAACTCTGTCCGAAATGACCTACTCCTTATTCTTAAACCATGCCCTCTGGTACTGGACTCTCCCAGCATCTGGAACATATTTCCTGCCTCTATCTTGTCCAATCCCTTAATCTTATATGTTGCAATCAGATCCCCTCTCAATCTCCTTAATTCCAGCGTGTACAAGCCCAGTCTCTCTAACCTCTCTGTGTAAGATAGTCCAGACATCCCAGGAATTAACCTCGTGAATCTACGCTGCACTTCCTCTACAGCCAGGATGTCCTTCCTTAACCCTGGAGACCAAAACTGTACACAATACTCCAGGTGTGGTCTCACCAGGGCTCTGTACAAATGCAAGAGGGTTTCCTTGCTCTTGTACTCAATTCCCCTTGTAATAAAGGCCAACATTCCATTAGCCTTCTTCACTGCCTGCTGCACTTGCTCATTCACCTCCAGTGACTGATGAACAAGGACTCCTAGATCTCATTGTATTTCTCCCTTACCTAACTCTACACCATTCAGATAATAATCTGCCTTCCTGTTCTTACTCCCAAAGTGGGTAACCTCACACTTATTCACATTAAACGTCATCTGCCAAGTATCTGCCCACTCACCCAGCCTATTCAAGTCACCCTGAATTCTCCTAACATCCTCATCACATGTCACACTGCCACCTAGCTTAGTATCATCAGCAAATTTGCTGATGTTATTCTCAATGCCTTCACCTAAATCATTGACGTAAATTGTAAACAGCTGTGTTCCCAATACCGAGCCCTGTGGCACCCCACTAGTCACCACCTGCCCTTCCGAGAAACACCCATTCACCGCTACCCTTTGCTTTTTATCTGCCAACCTGTTTTCTATCCCCCCAATGCCATGAGCTTTGACTTACCCACCAATCTCCTATGTGGGACCTTATCAAATGCCTTCTGAAAATCGAGGTACACTACATCCATTGGATCTCCCCCGTCTAACTTCCTGGTTACATCCTTACATTGAGGGCTATGTAGGTGGACCCAGCTATGGGTAAATAGCCCCACTGCCTTCTGGGCAGATTTGGAAGTGATAAAGCCTATGGGAGTAAACCCAGACAGAAAATCTGGAATGGAGACCCTAAGGCAGCTGGACATCCTACCATCAGCTCCTACAGCCAAGCTGGTGCCAATGTATTGCTTCACTGTCTTTTGTACAACACTGGCGAGGCCGAGAGAGGGATTGTGACAACTGGGCATTCCAGGAGCTCCATACCTTCCACCTAGGCTTGTGCCCTGGAGAGGTCACTCCAGTATCAACACTGACAGATGCAATCATGTAGGAAGGGCTAGAATGATTTTAGAGTAAGTTAAAAGACTGGCAAATTGTGGGCCAAAGGGCTTGTCCTGTACTGTAGTGTTTTATGTTCTCTGTTCATTCAAACTGGGGGAGGGAATTTCATAATGAAGAGAACTGCGGGTTGTGGGATCCATAGTCCACAGGATATTGAGTTTTCAAGGAAATAGGTAAGTACTTTACCTAGGATTGCACTAAAGCTGAGAGAGAGCGCTGGAATCTGTGCTGCGTTAAAGGCTAACCCCTGCAGGATAGCCCTCCAGTCAATACTGCTCTCCGATGTTCACTCCCTGGAAAACAAACTGGGTTTCCTTTGTCTGCAATGAACTCAGCGTGAGCTGAGGAAATACGGTGTGATTATTTGAACTGAAACGTGTCTCCAGAACAACAAGCAATGCACCTTCAAACTTCAGGCCATGCCACTCAGGGACTTGTGCTAATATTACTTTGTGACTGTGGTCTGCTTTATTGTAGCTGCATGTGCTGGGTGATACGTACCATGTTTTACCTCTTGGCTCCAGAGAAATAATGTTTCCTTCAGCTGTGTACATGTGTATGTGTATGAATTTGATCCTGATTAGACCATGTTCTTCGCCCATGCATCCATGCAGTGCTCCAACAGAACGTTGCATGAGATATAACATTACTTAGTCCATCCCTGGCACAGAAATCATATTGAGTAGTAAGGCTGACTGCAAAGCTATTGGAGCACTGCATTGATGCAGTTATCAAAACAGAATGTGATACAACTTCTGGACCATTATGTGTTTTCTTTTTAACATTATATTCTTGCAGCCAGATAAATTAACAAAATAAATCACGTTGAATGAACTTCACAAACAAAATGGTGGAGGAACTCAGCGGGTCAGGCAGTTTCCATGGAGAGATATTCTATGAGCTGAGACCCTTCATCAGGACGGGAAAGGAAGGAAGCAGAAGCCAGATTAAAAAGGATGGGGTAAGGAAAGGAATACAAGCTGACCAGTGACAAGGGAAACCGGGTGATGGGAAGGTGATTGGATGCAGAGGGAGGGATAGAAAAAGAAGCTGGGAGGTGATAGTTGGAAGAGGTAAAGGGTCGAAGAGGAAAGGATCTGATAGGAGGGGAGAGTGAACCATGGGAGAAAAGGGAGGGACAGCAAAAAGAGGTGATGGGCAAGTGAGGAGATGTTGAGTTTTGACAGCTTGATTTGAATTATAGAAAAGTACAGCACAGAAACAGGCCCTACATCCCATCTAGTCCATGCCGAACCATTTAAACTGCCTACTCCTATTGACTCACACTGGGACTACTGTCCTCCATACCCCTATATTCCATGTACCTATCCTAACTTCTCTTAAGTTTTGAAATTGAGCTCACAGTCACCACTTGCGCTGGCAGCTCATTCCACACTCTCGTGATCCCCTGGAGATGATTTTAATACTTATAGAACCGTTTAACAATTAAGGTTTCAAGTTGATTTTCATAATATATCAATATTTGTGCATCTGTATTGAAGTAGAGAATTTCACCTGATTGTGACGTTTATAAAAAATACTGTTCCGATTGTCAAATATCCTCCTCCTGGTCACCACCGCTGGGACAGTTTCTAGCATTGCACAGACCAGCTTTACTTGAAATTTGAAAAGGAGAAAACAAGTGACCATTGCTTCAGTGAGAACTGATTAACGTCAGATATATAAGGTAACTCCTGTACTATCATACTTACTTACTTAAGGCCTGTTACACCACTGGCATTTTGGCCAGCAATGAAGGTCCTCCATGCAAGCTTCCTTCCTCATGGCAGTAGCTTCCTCTCAGTTTTAACTAGTACCAGTCGTGCAATTCCACCAGTTCTAGCTACCCCACCATCTTTACATTGTCTTGGACAGGACATTCTCAATATAGATAGAGCATCTCCCTACTTCTTGTTTATCTCTTATCCTTGTTTAATGTAATTCCCTTTTCTGCATAGAGCAGAGATTTTCCATTCTAAAATCCACTCATTTCTTTTGGCAACTTACTAAGTATGTTTCCAACTCAATTAAAAACAGAATATGGAATCTCTGTTTAAGTTCTCTAAAAATGTGAGGGGATATTGTGTGTTCTTAAATAATTATGACAGTCAACTACTGATAGTTTTTCAGCATATATACATCTAAACCAATGTCATATTTCTGCAGATTGCATACGGAACATTGCAGTTCATTGCTATTTGTAATTGTGAGGAAGAGGTTCACATGCAGTTTATTAATTATCAAACTACACATTTTGAAGAAGATGATAGGTCCTTTTTAAAAAGCTTGCTTGTTTTCCTCAGCATTTAAGAGGTGATTTACTGCAGTTAATTAGTTTAGAAGTGCAAGGAACAGAAATAGCTTTGCAAATGAAAATCAGAGCCACTCATTTTTAATTGCACAATAACCACATTAGCACATTGTCTATTGCAGTGGCTGGAAGCGTCTGCTTGCACAGTAATAAAAGCATAAAATCAGAACTTCTGAATATTGCATTATCCATTCTTGAGGTGGGCAATTATTACAACATAGTATTCACACCCCATAAATGAGTAATATCCATTGTTTGGATGTTGCTATCCAGTCAAATAAATTAATCATATCACCACATAATTTTCCAGTTTTCCTATTCGAGCATTTTACACATGTAAAGTTTCATAGTGGACACACTTGATTTGCATTGGAAATTAAGCAAATGTCCCAAGAAGTTTTCACAGATACCTCAGTGCTGGCAAAGTCTCTGGGCACCAGCTGTTCCCAATAAATTTGAGTGCAAAACCAGTAATCCATTGCAAACATTTTGGCTCTTACCAATATCAGCATCACAGGGTGCAGCATCAGCATCTGTGCTTCCATTTTATTCTGTAATTTGTGATACTCTATTTGCCTTTGTGGCAATAAATCCCATGTTTGGGAGATAATTGTCAACAATCAAAGAAAAGAGATAGAATTGCATGCTTTCATTATCAGCCAATGTCACAACAAAAGATAACAATTTTTGTCTGGCACAGTCTGTATCAAAAATGACAATTGCTGCCCAAGTTAGGCTGGCATCAAAAATGGAATATAGCAACTCGTTTCAAAGTAAAGCATTGTAACAAGTGCTTTGGACAAGGCTTAGCATCACTGGAGATATCCCTTGATCTCAGTGGTGCTGTAAATCATACAGCTGTCTCACTGCTCCGATGACCCCGGTTCGATTCCGATGTCCAGTGCAGCCGGTGTGCAGCATTATCATCCTCACTGTGTTGTTCCCCGTTGCTGCCACATCCTCCTGCATCCTTTTGAAACACAGGCTGTCAGATTGTTTCCTTTCTGCGGATTGCCCTTGCTCCAGCAACTTTCGACAGACGTACCGCGGAGAGCATTCTGGCTTGCTGTATCAACGTCTGGTATGGATGCACTAGTGCACAGGATCGGAAACAAAGTCGCAGAGTGTCGGAAGCTCATCCAGTTCCATTGTGGGCATCAGCCTTCCCACCTTTGTGGGCATCTTCAACAGATGATGCCTCAACAAGTTGTCATCCATTATTTAAGACTCTCACCAACAAGGACATGCACTCTTCTTATTTCTACCATTAGGGATGTGGTATTGAAGCCTAAAGACACACACTCAATATTTTATTAATAGCTTCTTCTCCTCTGCCATTAGGTTTCAAAGTTCAAAGTAAATTTTATTACTGAAGTACTTATATGTCACCATATACAACCCTGAGATTCATTTTCCTGTGGGCATACTCAGCAAACCTATAGACTAATAACTATGAAAGGATCAATGCAAGCTCAACCAGAGTGCAGAATAACTGTGCAAATGCAAATATAAATAAATAGCAATAAATAATGAGAACATTTGATAATGAGCTAAATGAGTCCTTAATAGTGAGACCATTTCACTGATGGGACAAATGCAGTTGAGTGAAGTTATCTCCTTTGGTTCAAGAATCTGATGTTTGAGGAGTAGTAACCATCCTTGAGCAGATTTCTCAATGGTCCATGAACACTACCTCAATATTTAGCTTGCTTTTTGCACTAGTTATTTATTGCACTAGTTATTTCATTTTATAATACTCCACTATGCTTCTGCTGCAAAACAACATATATCTGTGAGAATAAACCTGATTCTGATTCGGATAACTTTGTTGGGCATGAGGAACATCAGAAGGCAGGAGAGAAGAATAAAAGCGGGTGCTCAGATAGGGATGAATCAGAGTCAGATTCAGATTCAATATCACCACCATATGTCATGAAATTTGTTAACTTTGCAGCAGCAGTACAATGTTATATGTAATGTCAGAGAAAAAACTGTGGATTACAGTAAATATATGTATTAGATACTTAAATAAGTAGCAAGTGTCCATTTAGAAATCAGATGGCAGAGAAGTTGGTCCTTTCTTTCTTTCTAAATCTTTTTATTAATATTAGTAATATGGACAGAATACAAATGATATATTGATAAAGAAATTACCAACATATAAATTCCATTACATATGAAAAAAACATACAGAATAGTTACAATATAAATGAGTTTACCAAAACATAAGCCATAAAATATATGTATGAACATAGTAAGTCTAAATATTTCATAATATATGATATAAAGAAAACAGAAAAAAGAAAGAAAAAAAAATATAATGCCAAACTAGCTAATCTAATCTAATAACTATAACTAATAAGTAATATAGAAGAAAAAAGAAGGAAAAAAAAGAGAGAAAAAAAAGGAGGCTGTTTATAATATCTCACAAAAATAAGTATTCATCAATGCCGTCACTTCCGGTCCTCTCAAAATACATAAGCTAAAAGCTGGGAAATCAAATGAACTTGGCACAGGGTCATGTTACATCATATGAAAATGTTGAATAAATAGTCTCCATAACTTTTCAAATTTAATAGAAGTCTCAAAAGTACCACTTCTAATTTTTTCTAAATTTAAACATAACATAGTTTGAGAGAACCAATTAAATACAGTGGGAGGATTAATTTCTTTCCAATTCAACAATATAGATCTTCTAGCCATCAGAGTTAGAAATGCAATCATTCGACAGGCAGCGAAGTTGGTCCTGAATTGTTGAGTGGTGCCTTCAGGCTTCTGTACCTCCAATGTCCTGGGTGATGGTGGATCTTACTGATGGATGCCGCCTTTTTGCAACATCACTCCTTGACTGATCTGACTAATTTTATAACTCTCTGCCCCAGCACCCCCGTACCAGACAGTGATGCGACCAGTTACAATGCTCTCCACTGGATAATCCTGAAGCTGGAATATGAATGTTAATTTATATGAGGAGTTATGAAAATGCAAGTATGAAATATAAAAAAGGAATGATAAATCAACCGAGAAAGCTATGGGTTAATTAAGACAGAAAGCTGCAAGGCTGATTGTAATATAGGGGCAGGGGCCATTAAGGAGAAAGTACTAAATAGCACAAAAAAATGATAGACAAGAAAACTGACAAGAAAATTAACTTAAAACTAAAGACAAATATTAAGAATGATGGCTGAATGAAGAGTAAAAGAAACAAAGAAAGTAGTCGGTGACTGATGGTCAGATCGGACATGATCTTATTGAATGGCGGAAAAGGCTCGGAAGGCTGGATGGCCTAGTCCTGCTTCTATTTCTTATGTTCTTATGCTGAGATACTTCCCAGGATGTGCTGGGACACATCATCAGTGATGTAAAAGAACAGCAGGAATAAAGTTGGTCATTCTTTATGATATCATCTTCAAATTAGTCACAGTAAAGGCAATGAGACCTAGGTTTTTGATGAACTACATATGTGAACAATGGGGTAACAACTGATCCGCTATTCAACAGCTTAATTAATTTTGGACCTGACCTTTTCTTAATGGTCCCTTGCTGGGACTAACCAGCAGTGAATATTGAGCCTATTTTGTTGTGCTATAGGTAAGTTCAGTTTTTTTTGTTGAAAACTCTTTCCTCAGGGGCTAATAAAAGCAGAAAAGGTCTTTCAAATGTCTCCACCTTACCACAAGCAAGCCCAGTTTGTATGGATTTATATGCTGACTGTGGCTGGACAGGCAGGCAGATCAGGAATGATGTTCAATACACACAAGATTCTGGAGGATCTCAACAGGCCAGATTGTGTCTATGGGTGAAATAATTAGACAACAGGCTAAGAATTTTATCAGGACTCAGCCCAAAATGTCAACTGTTTATTTCCCTCCATGGCTGCTGCCTGGCCTGCTGAGTTCCTCCAGAATTTTGTGTATGTTGTTCAAGATTTACAGCATCTGCAGAAACTCTTGCATCTCCAGAACGACATCTTCCTTCTCTAAATATGAGAGAGGCATGAGGACCAGCTTACATCATGTTTTACATTTCCTGGTTCAGACGTGCTTTGGTTCCGAGGACGGTTTCTTGGTCAGAGACACTGATTCTGTTTCTTCCCGACTAAATAACTACAGTTTATTGATTTTGACATTCTCTTTTTTTGTTTAAAATTTCCAGCATCTGCAACTTCTATCCCCTCCAAGTAGAGTTTTACTGTCTTTTGTGATTCATAAAATAAGTACAGCTAGTTATTTATCAGAGTATTTTCAAAATAACTTTCCTGATGGTTATACCACCAGGTTCAGGGACAGTTAATACGTTCAACCATCAGGCTCCAGAATCAGTGTGGACATCTTCAGTTACTACACCACTAAAGTGCATATATTAAAGAGATGAATATTCGGCTGAGTGGTGCCACGACAGCCGCTCACTCAATGTCAGCAAGACAAGGAGCTGAGGGTTGACTTCAACAGTGGGAAAGCGGAGCTCCATGAGTCAGTCCTCATTGGCGGAATCAAAGGTGGTGTGGGTAGGCAACTACAAATTCTTCAGTGTTATCATTTCAAAGGACCTCTCCTGTGTCCAGCATGTAAGTGCCATTTCAAGAAAACCCAACAGCACCTCTACTTTCTTAGAAGTTTAAGTAGATTTGGCATTTTATCTAAAACTTTGACAACCTTCTATAGATGTGTGGTGGAGAGTATAGGCAGGTTGCATCATAGCTTACTACGGAAACACCAATAGAACGAAAAAGCCAATGAAAATAATGGGTACAGCCCAGTCCATCATGGCTAAAGCTCTCCTCTCCATTGAGCACCTCTACACAGAGTGATGTCGCATCCATCATCAGGCACACCTACCACCCAGGCCATGCTCCTCAACCATCAGGCTTTTGAACCAAAGGGGATAACTTCACTCAACTTCACTTACCCCATCATTGAAATGTTCCCACAACCTATGGATTCACTTTCAAGGACTCTTTATCTCATGTTCTTGTTATTGCTCATTTACTATTATTATTATTATTATTATTATTATTATTATTATTATTATTATTATTATTATTGTTGTTGTTGTTGTTTTTACTCTTTGTATTTGCACATTGACTGTCTGGTCAGTGCTGTCTTTCATTTGTATTTCTAGTGTGAATGCCTGCAAGAAAATGAATATCAGGGTAATATTGAGTGACATACACATACTTTAATAATACATTTACTTTGAACTTTGTGCTTTCAAGATTCCCAATTAATTATTGCACTGCTGTTACCAGAATCAGTTTTAATATCACTGGCATATGTAAAGAACTTCGTTGCTATGCAACAGCAGAACTTTACAAAACATTGTAGGGTAACATATTTGGTGGAAATGTACATCATAGTTCTCAACCACTGATATTGAGTTGGCGTTTGACTTTAAGAGGCTGGCCTGATGTGATGACGTAATTACACAGATGGTTTCTCGTGCCAATTGCTGTTCGGGTTTTGGAGTTCAATAAATGGTGTTATGGTTTTTTTCTTAAACGTAAAACACCTTAGAGTGTGCCTTCAGGCTCCTGTAACTCTCCCTGATGGTAGCAAAGAGAAGAGGCCATGTACTGTGATGAGGGTCCTTAATGATGGATGCTTCTTTTTTGAGGCATTACTGCTTGAAGATGTCCTGGATATTACAAGAGTAGAGCCCATGATGAAGCTGACTGAGTTTACAATTTTCTGCAGCTTATTTTGATCCTGTGCAGCTATCACTGCCCCCATATGCCAGAGGGTGATGCAGCCAGTTAGAATGCTCTCCACTGTATATCAGCAGAAATTTCCATGTGTCTTTGGTGGCATACAACATCTCCTCAATCTCCTAATGAGCTGCAGCCACTACTGTGCCTTCAAGGTAACTGCATCAATATTTTGGGGCCAGGATAGATCCTGCTTCTGAGCTGTGCCGAGCCACACAGTCATGGGTGTAGATAGAGCAGAGCAGTGGGCTAAGCACACATCCCTGAGGCGTGCCAGTGTTGACTGTCAGCAAGGAGGAGATATAATTTTGAATCTATACAGAAAGAGATCTTCCGGTTAGGAAGTCGAGGATCTAGTTGCCAAGGGAAATACAGAAGCCCAGTTTTTGGAGCTTTTTTGGTCTGACTGTAGGGATGATTGTGCTAAATGCTGAGCTGTAGTCAATAAACAGTATCTTGACATAAGCATTTATATTGTCCAGGTGATCCAAGGCCGCAAGAAGAGCCAATGAAATCACATCTATTGTGGTGATAGGAAAATTACAGTGGGTCCAGGTTTTTTACTTAGGCAGGAGTTATTCTGGCCATGACCAATCACTCAAAGCACTTCATCACCATAGATATGAGTGCTACTGGCCAATGGTTGTTAAGGCAGCTCACCCTGCTCTTCTTGGGCACTGGTATAATTGTCGCCCTTTTGGGGCAGGAGGGAACTTCCAACTGCAGAAATGAGAGATCTAAAATGACTTTTAACACACTCGCCCATTGGTTGGCACATGTTTTCAGAGTCCTCCCAGGTATACCATCGGGGCCTGGCACATTGCAAGGGTTCGTTGTTGTCTGAGACATAGATCCTCAGGTCACCGGATGCTGCAGCTATCCTCATAGCTGTAGTTTTATTATCCCTTTAAAAGCATGCATAAAAGATGTTGAGCTAACCTGGGAGTGAAAAGTCACTGCCATTCATGAGGTTAGGTTTTGCTTTGTAGGAAGCCTGCGATCTGTGCCAGAGTTGACATGCATCCGATTCCACCTCTAACCTCAATCAGAATTGTTCTTTTGCTCTTGAGATAGGCATCTGTAAGTCATACCTTTAGGTTGTTATAGCTGGAAGTAGTAGTGGGGATAAGCTCCCACTACCTATTAAATACTCCCAAAATCTCAGTTAGCCTCTGACAAACAAGTCCATTTCCTGACCTTCATGTGTGGCTCAGCTACTAAGCCTGGCAGAACTGTTTTTACTGACAGGAAAAGGGGCAAAACTGGGTTACTGGTGCCTTAAAACCTGTTGCTTTGGGCAGTGGGGGTTCATCACCCATGGCTGACAGCTTTTCTAGGAGAAGGAAAACTCAATACCATTTATGGGGAAGACTTTGGGAGTAAGGCCCCAAGGGAAAATTCCAGAGCTGCCGTCCCTAAGTCAACCCTTCCCTGGCTTGTGTATCTAGACATCCTAGCCGACAAAGGCCTCAAGCTCCACTATATTTTAATTTTAAACGTAAGAACACTTTAGAATTTGTTTGTAGACGTGTGCAAACTGATAGTAAAATTATATTGGACACTTAAAAATAAATTCAGTATTTTAAGAACGATTTGAAGTACTAGCGATATTCTGAAAGAAATTAACTCCATTTACTCACTATTGGGTGAGATTTATTTTTCTATCATAATAAACTAAATGAGAATTTTATATGGTTCAGAAATACGAACTGAACTACAGATGGTGCAGTGAATTTATTAGTTTCACATAAATGAGTTTTATTACAAATTAATAATGCATATTAGTAGTCTATTATTTAACAGCTTCACTTGTACGCACAGAGTCACAAGGGTCGACGGCTGATTATCATGAGTTTGGTTTATTTGGCAAGACTGCTGTTGCTTATTTTCATGAAGTTTGGTGGTTCAAGACAGTCTTCGACATAAATACAGACTAAAGCTACGAAACAGTACTAAATGTCAATGATACTGCACGTCTCACAATTTCAAATGTCCCAAAAGAATACAAGATCCAAGGGTATAATTCAAGGCAAAAGCTCTTCATCATTTCTGCTTTATTGAACATCGAATATGGATTAATTGGCCACTCACCTCCTGTGAAAGTTTAATGCTGTAGCAGCCAATTAAGTTTGGTGATCTGGTTCTGTGTTATCAGGATCAAAAAGCATTTTTGGACATATTAAATATTTGGTGTATTGCAGAAAATCAGAACCAAGTTTAATATCAATTAAATTTGTTGTTTTTGTGACAGCAGCAGAGTGCAATACATAATGTGTGTGTGTGTATTTCAATGCAAGAAGCATCAGGAACAAAGGTGATGAACTGAGGGCTTGGATACATACATGGAATTATGATGTAGTGGCCATTACAGAGACTTGGCTGGCACCAGGGCAGGAATGGATTCTCAATATTCCTGGATTTCAGTGCTTTAAAAGGGATGGGGGGGGGGCAAAAGGGGAGGAGGGGTGGCATTACTGGTCAGGGATACTATTACAGCTGCAGAAAGGATGAGTAATGTAGCAGGATCCTCTTTTGAGTCAGTATTGGTGGAAGTCAGGAACAGGGAAGGGAGCAGTTACTCTACTGGGGGTATCCTATAGGTACCCTGGTAGCAGCAGAGATACCGAGGAGCAGACTGGGAGGCAGATTTTGGAAAGGTGCAAAAACAACAGGGTTGTTATCATGGGTGACTTTAACTCCCCTAATATTGATTGACACTTGATTAGTTCCAAGGGTTTGGGGCAGAATTTGTTAAGTGTGTCCAGGATGGATTCCTGTCACAGTATGTTGACAGGCCGACTAGGGGGAATGCCATACTAGATCTAGTATTAGGTAATGAACTGGGTCAGGTCACAGATCTGTCAGTGGGTGAGCACCTGGGGGACAGTGATCACTGCTCCCTGACCTTTAGCATTATCATGGAAAAGGATAGAATCAGAGGACAGGAAAATTTTTAATTGGGGAAGGGCAAATTATGAAGCTATAAGGCTAGAACCTGCGGGTGTGAATTGGGATGATGTTTTTGCAGGGAAATGTACTATGGACATGTGGTTGATGTTTAAGGATCTCCTGCAGGATGTTAGGGATAAATTTGTCACTGTGAGGAAGATAAAGAATGGTAGAGTGAAGGAACCATGGGTGACAAATGAAAATCTAGTCAGGTGGAAGAAGGCAGCATACGTGAGGTTTAGGAAGCAAGGATCAGATGAGTCTATTGAGGAATATAGGGTAGCAAGAAAGGAGCTTAAGAAGGGGCTGAGAAGAGCAAGGGGGCATGAGAAGGCCTTGGCAAATAGGGTAAAGAAAAACCCCAAGGCATTCTTCAATGATGTGAAGAACAAAACGATGACAGGAGTGAAGATAGGACCAATTAGAGACAAAAGTGGGAAGATGTGCGTGGAGGCTGTGGAAGTGAGCGAGGTCCTCAATGAATACATCTCTTCGGTATTCATCACTGAGAGGGAACTTGTTGACGGTGAGGATAACATGAGTGAGGATGATGCTCTGGAGCATGTTGATATTAAGGGAGAGGAGGTGTTGGAGTTGTTAAAATACATTAGGACGGGTAAGTCCCCAGGGCCTGATGGTATATTCCCCAGGCTGCTCCACGAGGCAAGGGAAGAGATTGCTGAACCTCTAGCTAGGATCTTTATGTCCTCGTTGTCTGCGGGAATGGTACCAGAGGATTGGAGGGAGGCGAATATTCTCCCCTTGTTCAAAAAAGGTGGTAGGGATAGTCCCAATAATTATAGACCAGTGAGCCTTACGCCTGTGATGGGAAAACTGTTAGAAAAAATTCTTGGAGCTAGGATCTATGGGTATTTAGAGAACCATGGTCTGATCAGGGACAGTCAGCATGGCTTTGTGAAGGGCAGATCATGCCTAACAAGCCTGATAGAGTTCTTTGAGGTGACCAGGCATATAGATGAGGGTAGTGTAGTGGATGTATTCTACATGGATTTTAGTAAGGCATTTGACAAGGTTCCACATGGTAGGCTTATTCAGAAAGTCAGAAGGCATGGGATCCAGGGAAGTTTGGTCAGGCGGATTCAGAATTGGCTTGCCTGCAGAAGGCAGAGGGTCATGGTGGAGGGAGTACATTCAGATTGGAGGGTTGTGACTAGTGGTGTCCCACAAGGATCTGTTCTGGGATCTCTACTTCTTGTAATTTTTATTAACAACCTGGATGTGGGGGTAGAAGGGTGGGTTAGCAAGTTTGCAGATGATGCAAAGGTTGGTGGTGTTGTAGATAGTGTAGAGGATTGTCGAAGATTGCAGAGAGACATTGATAGGATGCAGAAGTGGGCTGAGAAGTGGCAGATGGAGTTCAACCCGGAGAAGTGTGAGGTGGTACACTTTGGAAGGACAAACTCCAAGGCAGAATACAAAGTAAATGGCAGGATACTTGGTAATGTGGAGGAGCAGAAGGATCTGCGGGTACATGTCCACAGATCCCTGAAATTTGCCTCACAGGTAGATAGGGTAGTTAAGAAAGCTTATGGGGTGTTAGCTTTCATAAGTCGAGGGATAGAGTTTAAGAGGCGCGATGTAATGATGCAGCTCTATAAAAGTCTAGTTAGGCCACACTTGGAATACTGCGTCCAGTTCTGGTTGCCTCCCTATAGGAAGGATGTGGAAGCATTGGAAAGGGTACAGAGGAAATTAACCAGGATGCTGCCTGGTTTAGAGAGTATGCATTATGGTCAGAGATTAAGGGAGCTAGGGCTTTACTCTTTGGAGAGAAGGAGGATGAAAGGAGTCATGATAGAGGTGTACAAGATATTAAAATGAATAGACTGAGTGGAGAGCCAGCGCCTCTTCCCCAGGGCACCACTGCTCAGTACAAGAGGACATGGCTTTAAGGTAAGGGGAGGGAAGTTCAAGGGGGATATTAGAGGAAGGTTTTTCACTCAGAGAGTGGTTGGTGCGTGGAATGAACATGGTGGAGGCAGATACACGAGTGAAGTTTAAAAGACTACTGGACAGGTATATGGAGGAAGTTTAAAAGACTACTGGACAGGTATATGGAGGAATTTCAGGTGGGGGGTTCTACAGGAGGCAGGGTTTGAGGGTCGGCACAACATGGGAAGGGCCTGTAACATGCTGTGTTCTATGTTCTATAATAATGAATAAAAATAGTGACTACAGTAAATATGTATAAAGGTATATATAAAATAGTTAAATTAAGTAAGTAGTACAAAACTAAAAATTAAAAGTAGTGACATAATGCTCATGGGTTCAATGTGGCACTTGTTCATTTGCAAGGAAAAGAGTGCTACCCCTGCCCCTACACCTCCTCCTTCTCTACCATTCAGGGCCCCAAACACTCCTTCCAGGTGAGGTGATACCTTACCTGTGAGTCTGTTGGGGGTCATCTACTGTATCTGGTGCTCCTGATGTAGCCTCCTGCATATTGGTGAGACCCAAAGTTTGGGAGACCAGTTCACTGAGCACCTGTGCTCACTTTGCCAGAAAAAATGGGATTTCCTACTACCCACCTGTTTCAATTCTACTTTCCATTCACATTTTGACATGTCAGTCCATGGCTTCCTCTACTACCACGATGAGGCCACACTCAGGTTGGAGGGGCAACACCTTAAATTCCATCAGTGTAGTCTCCAAACTGATGGCATGAACATCGATTTCTCAAACTTCCAGTAATTGTCCCCACCAGCTCTCCTTCACCATTCTGTATTCCCGCTTCCCTCTCTTTCCTTATCTCCTTACCTGACAATAACCTCTCTCTGATGCTCCTCTTCCTTCCCTTTCTTTCATGATCTTATGGTCTTTTAACCTCTCTAATCAGATACCCTCCTCCTGCAGCCCTTTTACATTTTCATCAATCAACTTCCCAGTTTTTTACTTCATTTGCTTCCCCTTTCCCAGTTTCACCTACCACCTTGTACTTCTCCCTTCCCCTCATTACTCTGACTTCTCATCTTTTTTTCCCAGTCCTGATGAAGGGTCTTGGCCCAAAACAAAGAACAAACAAAAAAACAATACAACGCCGTACAGGCCATTCGGCCCACAATGTGCTGACATTGGACTGTTCACTTTATTCCATGGATGCTGCCTGGCCTGCTGAGTTCCTCCAGCATCTTGTGTGTGCAGCTTTTTTCATTTTTGTTTAATGTCCCAACATTACAGGACTTAGCTTTGCCTGACGCCCGCAATATCCATTCCAAAACACACAAAAGAAATCAATGAAGGTCAATTGCATTTAATTTTTAAACATTTTATTGAGATACAGTGCAGAATAGGCCCTTCTGGCCCTTCAAGTCAAGCCACCCAGTAATCCCCCAACTTATCCCCCAGCCTAATCACAGGACAATTTGCAATGACCGATTAACCTACAAACTTTGAAATCTGGGAGAAAACTGGAACACCTGGAGGAAACCCACATGGTCACGGAGTGAATGTACAAATTCCGTACAGGCAGTGGCAGGAAATGAACCTGTAAAGTGTTGTGCTGACCACAACTCAACTGTGCCACCCGTACTCTAAGACTTGATTCCACATTCGGAGGCCAGCGATGTGACCTCCGTGGTTGGTGCCGGACTCCCAGAGAGTGGCTAAGGGCCCTCCCACCCTGGACCTCAGATCAGTGAGTTGTCAGCAGGTGCTGTGTCATGGGTGGCTCAGGTATGGATATAGGAGTTGAGTTGTCAACCATCGGACTTGGCATCAGGTAGCACCATCAAGGGGAGGTTGTTATCAGCATTTTGTGGTTTTTATTTTATTTTATTTAAAGATGCAGCAAGGTAACAGGCCCTACCAGCCCAATGACCCTGCACCATCCAATTACACCCATGTGAGAAATTAACCCACTAATCCCATACTCCTTTGGACTGTGGGAGGAAACCGGAGCACCCAGAGGAAACACACACAGTCACGGGCAAAATGTACAAACTCCTGACAGAGAGCGGCGGATTTAAACACGGGTTGCTGGCACAGTAATAGCATTATGCTTCCTGTCACGATAACATCCTGCCGCTTTGTAGAGAGGCTGAGTTGAGGGAAGGGATGGGAGGTCAGTAGGAGTGTCAGAGTTGAGGGTCAGCCTATTGAGGATCATTAGAGAGGAGAACAAGAGGTCATGGTTGCAGCGGACAATTAGTTGGTGTTTATGGTGGGAGTGGGTTAGATTGACAGACCTGCAGTAGAGAGAGGAAAATGGAGTGGAAGTGGTTCATTACCATGAAAAAGGAGAGTATGCATCATTGTAACTAAGTATTATACAGGACCAAACTGGGGAACATTTCTGGCATTCACAGAAGCTTAAATCTTGCTCATGTTAGAGTCAGAATCAGTCACTGCAGTTTAAAAACTATTCTGAAAGCTTGTACAGCATTAGACAAAGAAACACAGTTTTGACTTTGTCCCGTCTAAACTCAACAAATATGCAAATAATTCAAAAGAGAAGCCTTGTTCTTGAAGGAATGTCTTCTCCCCACCCCCAAGTATATCCTTGAATTTTCATAGTATAAAATCACAGAACTGCATGATTCATTTTCTGTGAGTCAGTATTCTTGTTGTTATGCAGGGAAGGGTGCAGTCTGCCCCAGTAATGAATATCACTCTACTGCAAAATGATCTATTGTACATAAAGTATATTGAAGTATTTATAAGCAATGTGCAAATACAAACTTTTTCTATTCAGGAGATGCAATAATTCTTAACAAATTAATTATTTATTCATTTTGTTACATTACTGAATAACAAAATGAGATTTAAAATATATTTGAACTCCCTTATTTTAAATAGTATTAATTACTTATTTATAGTGGATGTAAGTGCCATCACAACAAAGGCATAGCAGTGCCTCTGCTTAGATGTTTGCATAGATTTGGCATGTCACCAAAAACTTTGACAAACTTCTATAGATGCATAGAGGAGACTTTCCTAACTGGTTGCATCAAAGCCTGGTGTGGAAGTACTAAAGCCCAGGAGCAGAAAGGTCTACAGACGACCATAAGACTATAAGATATCCCTTTGTGTCTTGACCATTCAAGAATCTATCATCCTCTGCTCTAAATATACAGCTGCCTGTGGCAAAAATTCCATGGATTCACCACTTTCTTGCTAAAGAAATTCCTCCTCATCTCAATTCTGAGACTGTGTCATCTGGTCTTCAATTTTCCCACCATAGGAAACATCTTCTCTACATCCACTCTTTCAAGGCCTTTTACTATTCATTAGGTTTCAATGAGGTCATGTTACATTCTTTTGAATTCTAGTGGATAATGGCCCAGAGCCATCAAATGCTCTTCATACGACAAGTCATTCAATTCCGGAATCATTTTCATGAACTTCTTTTGAACCCTCTCCATTTTCCTTTCTCAGACAAGGGGCCCAAACCTTCTCACAATACTCCAAGTGAGGCCTCACCTGTGCTTCATAAAATTTCAACATTACATCCTTGCCTTTATATTCTAGTCCTCTTGAAAGAATGTTAACGTTGCATTTGCCTTCCTCACCACAGACTCAACCTGCAAATTAACCTTCAGGGAATCCTGCCCAAGGACTCCCAATTTCCTTTGCACCTCAGATTTTTGCATTGTCTTTCCATTTAGAAATTAGTCAACCCTTTCATTTCTTCTACCAAGTTGAATGACCATACACTTTCCGACACTGTATTCCAGTGGTGCCCACAACCCAGTCCATTACAGTGAAAACACATGGAGTGCTACCACAAGAAAGGACCACCCACCATCAAGGACCCTCACCATTCTGGCCTCGTTCTCTTCTGACTATTACCACAGAGCAGGTGGCATAGGAGCCTTAGATCCCATAGCATCAGGTTGAGGAACAGTTCCTATCTGACAACCATCAGGCTCCTGAACCAGCATGGATAACTTCACTCACCACAACTCTGAACTGATCCCAAAACCTACAGACTTACTTACAAGTACTCTACAACTCATATTTTCTGTATTATTCATATTTTATATGCATAATTTCTCTCCTGTTGCACATTAACTGCTTGTCAGTTTTTGTTTATGAGTAGTATTTCATAAATTTTATTTTATTTCTTTATTGTAAATGCCTGAAAGAAAATGAATCTTGAGATATTATATGGTGACATATATGTACCTTGATAATAAATTTACTTTGACATTGACATAATGTGCTATGATTGCAAGGCTAGTGAAGAGCCAAAATTATTTACTATGAATTTTTACAACATTGTTGGTGTCTTAAATCCAGTTAACATTCAATAATTTATGGAGCTATGCTTTTCCTTTGAAGTATCTTGGCATAATATATATTTCAGAGACGTAGTTCTTGTAAATTAAGTGGCTTGGTCAAAGTGAGTCCCAAATATCGGCATTACATGGCAGCAAAGTAAAAAATTTATAAAGATCTATGTAATCTCTACTAATGCAGATTCCCTACAAAACCATCAAAGTAGATAGAGTTACAAGGTTCAAGATTCAAGGTCATTTATTGTCATTCTTCAGTAAATGAGTGTAAAGAAGAATGAAATGGTTGTCACACCTGATCTGATGCAACATAAACAATGGGAGGAAAATTGTATAAGCTTATTAATGTGGAGAATTCACCTACCTTTTATCCAAACCCTTCTCATGATAATTTTTTAAAATTGAGATACAGCACAAAACAGGCCCTTCTGGCCCTTTGAGCTGTGTGGTTCATCAATCCCCTATTTTAATCTTAGCCTAATTTCTGAACTACTTACAATGGCCAATTAACCTATGAACTGGAACTTTTTTGCACTGAGGGAGGAAAGCAGAACACCCAGAGGAAAATCACACAGTCACGGAGAGAACGTACAAACTCCTTATAGGCAGTGGTGGGAATTGAACCCGGGTTGCCTGCACTGTAAAACATTATGCTAATCATTACATTACTGATAATCAGGTCATCGTACTCCCTGGAAGAAGTTTTTTTATGAGGGAACTCATGAAAGCTCTTGTTGAGATATTGGCCCAAATGAGTTAGGGAGTAAATTTGGCAGTGTGATGTCATTGGGTTTGCTGACCACAGTGTTCTAAATTCAAAGACTTTAAATAGCCATAGTACCCTCACCAAAGAGAGGTTAGACTGCAACTACCCAATCTTCAAAGAGTAGTTCACTTCCCTGTTTATCCCCCATGATGCATTTAGTTGTCAATACCCACTACTGGAGTTGTGGGTTCCCTCTTCCTACCAAGGATAAGATATAGCCAGCTAACAAAGGAGTTTAAAACAGTTGACCTTTTTTCAGTGATAATGCATTTAACTCCAAACACCTTCTTTAAACACATTTAAAACTCACAGGGGATTTCTCTCTTATAAAAGACTTCCAAATTACAAACCATTTCTGTCACAACTACGGATTTCCTTGTGAATATGCACGTGTCAGTTAATTATTATTTCACTGTGATACTATTTAACTCCATTCATTCCGTCGTAGTATTTGTCGAGATTTGGACATGCTTCGTTATCTGCTTTTCGCCTTGACTGAGAAATTGGACTGTCCAGTCAACCGACTCTGAAGACTAGGGGTAATCATTTTCTTTTCAGCCGCAGCATAGGCTTCATTTTCCATTTGAGTGTTTTAGTTAATGGCCCTGTTTGGCCTAGCGTTTATTGTTTTCTTTTCCCTTTAATATTGTTTACATTGAAGTCTGTGAACTGTCGATCTGCTTCAGTGTCTCTCACTTCGCACTTGGGCCACATCCGAACCAGGGGTGACAATTTCTAAAACACACATGGGTACAATTCCTATAAGCTAAAAAGAGACATCAGGGTGCAACAGACAAACCAGTCTGTCACAGAAATTGAAGGTAAAGGAATATAAACTAGTTCACCCCATTTTTCTGTCATGCTTCTTGATGTTCTTTAACACCTTCCTAATAAACCTGGACTTCTCTCTACATTTATACTGCTCTCTGTCACTTGGATGATTTCACACACATGATATTCTTTTGGATACTTTTCAACACAAATGATCTAAATGTTTTGGAGACAGAATTTCCAGATACCCCCAAATAAGCTGACTCTCTCAGTACACAAACCTTCCAACTTAGTAATAGATCAGTTACTGATCTACTAAGTGAAAACATCAATCCCTGGTCTACAAGCTTCCTGGAACTAAATAACTCAGCCAGTGTTGCTTGTTTTGAAACACACCCAATTCAATAATCCATTGTCTTATACTACACATCTTGAGCAGTAAGCACAGGTGCTGTGGGGACAGTGCTTGTTTGCAAAGCTGTGTTATAAACTTCAGACTTTCTATCCATATTAAAAACTGAAGACTGGCTCCCATTTATGCCCAGAAGCTAAAGAAATAATATCGTTTGGAAGTTTAACTTATTCAAATGCAAGGCTTTGATCTTTACAAGCAGCAGTATTTAGAAAGGTGAGCTCAGCAATAAATAAGACCCTTTGGCCCAGGACAGTGAATATCCATCACAGCATTTGGTCAGAGGAAAGCTTTGGTGGAGAAGTTGGGGTTATGATTTTTGAAGAAGGTTTGTTGAAGGGAGATCAGCAGTAGGAATCAATCAGAGACAAGATCAGGAAGACAATATGGAGAGCTGGATCTTTAAGATTGTTTGGGATTCAGGAGTTGTGGACTATGTGACCATGCCTGTCATTAACTCAAACAAGAACCAGTTTCATTCATTCATTACATACAATAATAGGTTGAAATTAAAAAGGCAGTTTTGTAAACAAAGTGAACTCTCAACAGGGCACCAGCTATGTCTCCAAAGCAGGTAGCTGGCTGTTTAAGATTCTCAGAAGCTTTTTGACTGTCCTAAACCCAAGAGATTCTGCAGTTGATGGAAATCTGGAATAATATGTAGAAAATGGTGGAGGAACTCAGGTCAGGCAGCATCTATGGAGAGGAATAAGCAGTCAATGTTTCAGGCCAAGACTAATCTAAAATCGGGATTTTAGACTACCCTTGTGAATTACATTGTTGCAGCAGAGATGTCTTCCTTTCTGGATATGTAACTCAATGGAAGCATTGTCAGTGTCAAAGTATTGAAATAAACAATGTCATTGAAGCTATTAAAATTGTGTTAAATACCTGTCATTACCTTTGTTCTTAGGAGTATAGAAACATTATGTGTGTTGGATTTGAGAGACTCTATTACAATATCTCTAGAATAAACATAAGAGATTTTATAGATGCCAGAAATCTTGAGCAACATATAAAAAATGCTAGAGGAATTCAACAAATCAGGCAGCATCCATGGAGGGAGCAAACATTCGACATTTTGTGCTGAGATCCTTCATCAGGAGGGTTCTTTACTGATGAAGGGTCTGAGTCCAGGGCATCAAATCCTCTCTGTAGCTGCTGCCTGACTCTCTAGGAGATTCACGAGGAAATCTGCAGATGCTGGAAATTCAAACAACACACACAAGATGCTGGTGGAACACAGCAGGCCAGGCAGCATCTGTAAGGCCTGCTGTGTTCCACCAGCATTTTGTGTCTCTAGGAGATTATCTGTTTGTCATGATTAATAACTATGATTTATATAAACCAGCATCAGTGACTCATTTCATAGTCAAAATAGAGATAAGTGGGTGAGGTTCAGGGTTGTTAATTGCAGAGGCACTTAGAGAGGGCTTCAAGGAATGATGGCAAGTGTGGAAATGATTATGATGAATGGACATTTCAGGAAGAACAATGCTGGAGAAAATGAATGCCTCAGAATTCCCAGCAGTAGTCTAGTTAAGGCCAGTTCTCTTTGAAATAACATAATTCATGGGCTTCACCTGTGCAGTACAATTGTTCACGACCAATCATACATTGTGTGCTGTCTTATGCCAATATGCCCACTCAGCTACTCCATACCTACGTGTATCATAAACACTGAGAATCAAGAAGAAAGATCTTTACTATTGCATTAAATCCCTGACAGTTTTTAAATCTTCTATCACAAAGTACAGAAATATTTAGGTACAGCGTAAAGGGGGTTTCTTCTTTTTTCTTTGTTACTGTGTATGTAATCAAAAGGGCTTCTTTGTTTTGTTAACTAGCAGGAATGCGTCTTTGTTTCGAGAGAGTGCTGGAAGCTTGTTTGAGTAAAAAATTTACTGATAACGAGAATGGTATTCCTTTGTAAACCAAATGGAGATTAATGTTCTTTCTTCTGAGTCTGTAAGCTTTTGTTGACGAGTTTTTGGGCAGATCGGCGCGAGGGGGTCGAGAGAGAGGACGCAATGCTGTAAGCTGGGTGAGGATCGGACCCCAAGCGGGGGTCCGAGGCCAGAAGGTACTCCGAGGAGGGGGGATGAATCTAGATGTGCTTGGTTGACCACTCGGAGGGTCCTAAGCTGTGAGTCGAGGAGTTCGGAGGGGATCGAATGGTGGCCAGAAGACTTCAGTAATTGAGCTCCAACGGTTGTGCATGAAGTGGTTTGGACTTTGATAAGTTTGGCGCCTTTTCTTTATTTTTTTCTCTTCATATATACTGTATCATTATTAATCACTTAGTTAGAGTAACCTTTATAAATTGTACTCATTTAATCACATATGGTGTACTGTCTGTTTTTGGGCGAGGCGGGGACATCACACAGCATCCACACCAGCTGATTACCCAGTTTGGCGGGGCTGGAGGCTGCTCCCCCTAGACGAGAATGAGCTGAGCGAGCCTGAGCCAGGGGGTTACAACACAATGAAACTTTTAGTCAATGACTTTCTAATACTTGACATTTGGCAATATGACAATGGAAGTTACTTATGTAAATAGGATTTAGACTTCACCTGTATTTTTATCTATTACATCACTGTGGAAGATCATTAATTTGAAATACTAATTCTGTCTCACTGTCCACAGAACCTGCATGACAGGTTGGCATTTCAGTTTTTTTCACTAGAGAATTACTAGGATGTAATTTTAAGACCTCTTAAGGTACGGTGAGACCTTACTTGGAGTATTGTGAGCAGTTTTGGGCTCCTTATCTAAGAAAGGATGTGCTGAAACTGGAGTGGGTTCAAAGGAGGTTCACAAAAATAAATCCAGGATTGAAAGGCTTATTATATGAGGAGTGTTTGATGGTCCTGGGCCTGTACTCACAGGAACTCAGAGCAATGATGGGTGACATCATTGAAACCTATCAAATGTAAAGTGGATATGGAGAGGATGTTTCCTATGGTGGGGGAGTCTTGGACCAGCCTCAGAATAGATGGTCGTTCTTTTAGATAGGAGATGAGGAGGAATTTCTTAAGCCAGAGATGGTGAATCTAGAATTCATTGCCACGGGCAGCTGTGGAGGATAAGTCATTGGGTGTCTTTAAGGGAGAGATTGACAGATTCTTGATTAAGGATTATGGGGCTGAGAGTGAGATGGATTAGCCATGATGAAATGATGGAGCAGACTCAATGGGCCAAATGGCCAAGTTCTGCTCCTGTACCTTATGCTCTTATGGTCTATGGTCTACTATGGTCAGTATTCAAGTCAAGAGAGGAGAAGATGAAGACTAACTAGATGACAGTGGAAGGATAGGGAGCAGATGGGAGGGTTGAGAGATGGAGGGTAAGAGAAGAAGTGATCAAAGACTAAAAGTGTGTAGAGGGAAGGTACGCTTATATAAAAGTAAGAAGGGGAGGCAAGAAAGCAGGACAATAGAGGATATTCTACCAGCAAGTGCTACCCTGTCATTCCAATGGCCTGGATTCAGCCCTGACCTCCTATTCTGCCTGTTTGGAGTTTATATGTTCACCGCCTGTGGATTATCTCTGAGTGCTCTGGTTTTCTCTTATGACAACATCATGCAGTTTGACAGTTTAATGGGCCACTGTAGATTAATCCTAATGTCTGTATAAATGCCAGCATTCAAGGAGGAATAGATGAAAGAGTGGGAGAAAATAAGGTTGATACTGGATACTTATATACATGGTGCTTGATGGTTTGCATGGATTTTTTGGGCCCAAAGCTCTGTTTCTGGCCACATCTCTCTATACCTATTATTTAATGAAAGGATGTTTGGTCATTACTGGAAGAGTCAGATACTTTCATATATTACATCTGTATTGAAATACAAAATAAAAAGCGGCTTTTGTGTTAAGGGTGCGCTGGGGGCAACCCGCACCTGTTGCCACACATTCCGATGCCAACATAGCATGCCCACTATGTTCACCAGAACAACACAAGGAACAAGAACAAAAACAATAACAAAACCACACAACAGCAACAAAAAAAAAACATGAGTGACAGAGAAAGGTAAAAGTATTGTAGCTAGGATGCCTAAGACTTTTGCACAGTACTATATTTGTCAAAGTGAAGTGGAGAGCGAGTCTGTAAATATGTCTGGAGTAAAGGATGTTGGGAATGGCAAGGGTGAAGTGCCGGGAGAGGGCTATGGAGGAGGAGTGCTGGGACAGGGGGTGACGCAGGCACAGACACACCCAGCCCTGTAACATCAGGCAGGTCAATTGATTTATTGATCCTTACAGAATGACTCTTTGTACTTCCTACTCCTTCCCCTCTCCCTTTCCCTTTTCCAACTATGATTCCCCTCTCCCTGCTCCCTTCCTACTCTGAGTCCACAATAGAGACCCACTTCAGAATCAGGTGTATCATCACTCACATGTCATGAAATTTGTTTTTTTTTTGCAAGAGTACAGTGCAAAACATAAAATTGCTGCAGTACTATCCAAAAGTCTGGCACCCTAGCTATGTATATGTGCCTAAAACTTTTGTACAGTACTGTACTTGTTTTAATTTTGAAAATATATAACTGCTTCTATTATTCTTGTAACAAAGTAGCTATGAAAGTGATAGAGGCCAAATATTGCCTTCGAAAGCATGAGGTGCAAAATCAAACCTGTCAGATTGAGTATAGAACATATCAGTGAAGAAATCCTGTTCAAAAATGTTAGGGCATATTTTGGAAGAGTAAATATTAACTTCAACGAACATCTTTAGACCTGAACGAAGATTGTAGATTAAATTTTAAATGATACCCTGGACAATAATGTCCTGGAGCCATGGACACCAGTTAACTGAAAACCAGACAATGCTGATTAATGTTCTTTTTGGGTGCGTAGAGTAGTTGAAAATTATATGTAACTCAAAGGAAGCATTGTAGGTACATTCTAACTATAGAACTGTTCCTTGATCTTCAGCATATAAAATATAATGCAGTATTGGGTCCAATAGGGATCCTTCTCTGAGAGTGTTTCATTTTATTGAATAAAACACTTCTGTATCCACTAGCTTCAGTGCCTCTCCAGTGACTTTGTTCACACTACAAGGAGGTTCCACAAACATATGTCAGCAGGAATGAAGGAATTGGACAGAGCACCATGCATGCTTGGTCTTGATGCACAGATTTAAATAGAAACATGACATGACATAATCACTGATCACCATTTCATGAGTAGTACCTGTCGCAGGTAAACTAAAATTGACAACAAATAAGGGTTATATTCTCTTCAACACCAGGAAGAACATTATTTACTTCTCATATCAGAACCCTGCTCACAAGTGCTGTAAGTGGACCCAACCTAGAAAAGCACAACATGTTTATAATATCTCCTGGCAATCCAAAAGATGTGGACTTGTGCACAGTTTAAGGCTGACAACTGATAGCACTGCAGTCTGGCTGTGGCAGCTGGAACACTCAAAGAAGGGAGAGATTCAAGGCAGGAGTTTGAGGCTGCTAATGGGATCACACAAAGAAGAAGGAAACTATGACACAGATGAGCTTGAGGGTGAGAGAAACAGAATGCTTCTACGTTCCATGGCCAAGTTCTTTGCATGATTCAACACTGTGAACCTTTTCGTCCTATGGATTGGTGCTGAACGTTTACATTGATGACCACTCATATGAATGCTAAAGAGAATAGTGTGAGTTACATTCTGTCTTGTGCTGTTCTGTGGAGATAAAGAAGTGCTAGCTAAGTATGGATTTTTAACATATTAAAAAAGACTGAAATTAAAGATGTTGACCCTCAATTTTTTTGACAAGGGAACCCAAAATCATTAGCTCAAGCACAATTAATAAATCTGACGGCCTTTGCTTATCAACCAAGATGGTTACAAAGAGAAATCCATAAGTATGCTAGTCAGAAAGGAGCTTTCATAAGTTATAAAACCTAAGTCATGATCAAGAAAATAAGTTACAGAGATAAAAAAAATAAGGCTTAGTAACTTATTATTTGATGTTTAATTTAGCCCACACAATGTACAATGATCAAACAACAGATCAGAAAGGAAACCATATGAAAGACATCATTCTACAAGGAGTTTGAGGAAAATTGTATTCAGAATCAGGATGGATTGCTGAAATATCAATGATCCACAAAGCTGAAGAACATTGATTTAGAGGGAGAGAAACAAACTGCAAAACTTCTTAACTGTACAACATTCTTCAAGTTCAAGAAGAACTGTTAAGCTTAATCTTTGGTCATTATATTTGGAAGCGAGTAAATAAAGTCTTATAGTGATAGCCATTCTGCTTTCAAAATCAAAGTTAACAAAATATTATCAAGGTATGCATATGTGTGTTGAGTTTCATTTCCTTGTAAAGACAAAGCTGAGTGCACCTGTGCTGAAGGTGATTGAGGAGGAGGTGTTGCCAATCCGTTCTGCCTGGATTCAAGATCTGATCCAGATGCACAGGACGATATCAAAGCCCAGGCCTCGGAGCTTAGTGATGAGCTTCAAGGGGATGATAGTGTTGAATGCTGAGGTGCTGTCACTGAAGCACACCCTGATGTATGTATCTTCATTGCCCAGGTGACACAGAGCTGAGAGGAGAACCAATGAAATGGCATCTGCTGTTGACCTGTTGCAACAGCAGGCAATTTAGAGTGGATCCTCATTCGTCCTCAGACAGCAGTTGATGATACCTCACGTTCAGCCTCCCAAAGCACATCATTGCAGTAGATAAAAGTGCTACTGGATGATCGTCACTGAGGCAGGTTATCACGTTCTTCTAGGAGTCCAGTATGATTGAACCCTGCTTGAATCAGGTGGTACCCCATACTGCCAGAGTGACATAAATATTCCAGTCAGCTGACTAACACAGGCCTGCAGTACACAGCAGGGTATTCTATCCAGGCTAGAAGCTTTCTCTGTGGATTCACTCTCTTGAAAGATACACTCAGCCTCCGAAACTGAAATCACAGGTTCTTGCACTAAAGCTGGTTGGCAGTGAAAAAGAGAATAACTGAATTCATCAGAGCAATAGAAATGGTGAAATAGAAAGGTGTAAGGGAAGCGTGCAGTGATAAAAGTCGGCAACTTTCACAACAGATGCCCATGATACTAAACGTGATACTGATTCTGATAGTACTGGTAGAACAAACGAGGGGAGGCAATGTGAAATTCAGAGTTGAATATCAGAGAGGGTGTGAAAATCCTACAAAAAGGTTGTGGATTCAGCCCAGTACATCACTTGTTAAGGCCCTCTCAAACACTGAGCATATCTGCATGAAAAGCTGTCATAGGAAAGCAGCATCCATCATCAGAGATCCCTGCCACCCAGCCCATGCTCACATTCTTGCTGCAGAGGCCTTTACATTAGCAGTGAAATCTTACAGCGCATTACAAGTAGAAGGTACAAGTGCCTCAGGACTCACAACACTGGGTTCAAGAACAGTAACTACCCCTCAATCATCAGGCTCTTGAAGTAAAGTGGATAACTATACTCATCTATAACCAACAATCTCTCCTTAAGGACTCTTTATCTTGTTATTTCATGCTCACATCATTTATTGCTATTTACTATATTTAGTCTGATGTCTTCTATGCTGTACTTGTTCTTCCATTGATCCTGTTTATAGTTACTGTTCTATAGATTTACTGAGTATGCCTACATGAAAATGAATCCCAGGGTTGGATATGGTGACATGTATGTACTCTGATAATAAATTTTACTTTGAACTTTTTGAAACAGAAAGATCTGAAGGCGTAAAGAGAGAATTTTCTGTAACATGGAAGACATGTTGAGGACACTGAAGAAAATAGCGATCAGTGTTCCTTAAAGAGCTGTGAAGTTGAAAACCAAGTGAAATATGCCAAAATATTGGTGCTTCACTTTGCAGTGTCAGCCATAAGATTGGGGTTCGATTTCCATTGGTGTCTGTAAGGCATTTATACACTCTCCTCATGACCACGTGAATTTCCTTTGGGTCCTCCAGTTTCCTTCCACATTCCGAAGAAATACTGTTAGAGTTAATGAGTTGTGGGCACGCTGTGTTGATGCCCAAAGTATGGCGACACTTGCAGGCTGCCCAACACAACCCTCGCTGATTTGATTTGATGTTACAAATAAAGCTCATTTTTAAACTTTACTAAATATCAATTGAACCTCAACTGGATCTTACTGGACACCACACAGAGGGTATATAGTTAACATAAGAGCTACTAATCCATAGAAGAACCAGCATTCAAACAGCTTTTAAAATGTACCTAGCTGGCAATACTCAATTTTGAAATTACAAAGTACGGATTTATAATCATGCAGCATTCTTCAACTGAGGAATGGGAGTTTCTTGGTCTCAGCAGGGAACCACTCAGTATCAGGGCTTTGGTCTCAGCAGGGAACCACTCTGTATCAGAGCACTGGAGCTGGCAAGATGTTGATTGGTTCTTCAACATATATATGAAAATAGATATATTAGTCCTTGAGATAAAGGAACAGAATTAGGCCAATCGGCCTGTCAGGTCTGCTCTACATCCCATCATGGCTGATTTATTATCTCTCTCAAGCCCATTCTCATACCATCTCCCCTTAACCTTTGATGCCCTGACTAATCAAAAACCTATCAACCTCCACTTTATATATATCCCAGTGCTGTATCTGGCAATAAATTCCACAGATTCACTACCCTCCTGATGAAGAAATTTCTCTCATCTCTGTTCAGAAATGGACATCCTTCTGAGACTGTGCCCTCTAGCCCTAGACTCAGCAACTATAGGAAACACCTTCTCAAACTTTGACTCTATCCAGGGCTTTCAATATTTGACAGGTTTTGATAAGATCCTCCCCCCCCCCCCCAACTTATTTACTGAATAATTGTTGAATATTGGAACAGAGCAAGTTAACATGACCACTAGATACTCTAATTTGATGTGGCAAAGTCTAAAGACACATCAGCAGTATGAGAGGGGTATGCAGGCGCAGGTTGATGGGATTAATAGTTCAGTATGGACTAGATAGGCAGAAAGGCCTGTTTCTGTGCTGCAGTGCTTTGTGATAACCTTGAGACAGCTGAGACAAAAGGGTTCATTAGATTATGTTGAATCTCTTGCCCTTGACTACATTGATCAGAAGGATGTGCAAAATGTACTCAGTATCTTTAAACTGGGAATCACTTGAAGGAAGGTCAATGCATTAAAGATACCAAACTAGATAGCTTAGGATATAAAGTATTTTGCACTGTTGAAATATAGAGAGTAGACTGCAATAGCTTAACAGAGATTGAGGGACAGGTTGTTTTCTTGACACCACTGTGTCAGGGTGATGACTTCTTCTCTGTAGGTGGCCTCATTATCATTTGAGATTAGGCCAATCAATGTAGTATCGTCAGTAAATGTAGTTAGCAGATTGGAATTGTGGGTGGTGAGATTAAAGTAGGGGGTTTAGTACACAACCCTGAGGAGCACAAGTGTTGAGGGTCAGAGGTGAGGGAGCTCTCTCTTACCACCTACCAGCGACCTACCAGGAAGTCCAGGATCCAGCTACACAAGGCAGGGTGAAAGCTGAGGTCTCTGAGCTTCTTGCTGAAGCTGGAGGGAATTATAGTGTTGAATGATGAATTGTAGTCCAAGAACAGCATTCTCACATAAGCATCCTTCTTCTCTAGATGTGTAAGGATGATGTGTAGAGATGTGGCTATTGCGTTATCCATTGATCAGTTGTGTCGGACGGGTCCCGTGTAGGTGATAGCAAGCTGCAGATGTAGTCCTTGACCAGCCTCTCAAAGCATTTGCTTATTATTGAGGTGAGTGTGACAGGATGCCAGTCGTTCAGACATGTTACTTTGGTCTTTTTAGGTACAGGAACAATGGTGGATGTTTTGAAGCAGGAGGGCACTGTACACTGGGAGAGGGAGAGAACTGCGGGAGAAACTCAATGGGCCAGGCAGCATCTGTGGAAGCAGAAGCATGTGCTGTTCCAGACAGTCTTGGTGCTGCAGATTACAGCGTCTCTTGTGACTGGACTGTTGGAATTCACCAATACATAACAATTCAGTAGCTCTTTGTTGCTTGGAGAGCAATATGATTACGCTGTTTCCACACTGCCAATGGGAGTTTATAAGTCCACAACACCATGAGACCATGAGCAGGATAGGCTATTCAGCCCATTGAATCTGCTCTGCTATGCCATCATGGCTGATTTATTATCCCTCGCAATTCTATTCTCCTGCTTTTTTCCCATAACCTTTGACACAGCGACTAACAAGAACTTATCAACCACAATCTTAAATACACCTAATGGCCTGGCCTCCACCGCCACCTGTGGCAATGAATTCCACAGATTCAAAGCCCTCTGGCTAAAGGAATGTCTCCCCACCTCCTTTATAAACAGATCTCCCTATTCTGAGGTTGTCCCCTCAGGTCCTAAACTCTCCCAATATAGGAAAATCCTCCCATATCTGCTTCATCTGGGTCTTCCAAAATTCAATAGCTATCAATGATATTCCCATTCATTCATCTAAATTCCAGCGAGTACAGGCCTAGGGTCACCAAATGCTCCTCATATTCATTCATTACCAGAATAATTTCTGCAAAAATTCTCTGAAACCACATCCTTTCTTAGAAAAGAAGCCCAGAACTGCTCACAGTACACCAAGTGAGGCGTGACCAGAGCCATACAAAGACTCAGCATTGCATCCCTGCTTTTATATTCTCGCCTTTTGAAATAAATGCAAACATTGCATTTGTCTTCCTTGCCACTGACTTAACCTGGGACCAAGGTCACTAGTAAATTCAAGTACAGGAACCCCAGAGTCTTCAGCACAGCTTGTATATTGTGCTGTAGGTTTTCTATGTTTCTAATTCAAACAATTTATTACAGAAATTACCAGCAAAACTAACAACAACTCAGGTAAACTCTACAGGATCCTGAAGAACTGAAATCTCTCACAATAACACAGAAGATCTCACCAGACAAGGATCCACAATGACCAAGCAAAGAGGGGTTGGCAAGGCCCCTGAAATACAACCTGGAGTATATAGGAATTCAGGAGTAATCAGACAACCCCAGTGTCCAGATGAAGCAACTTGTCATGTTGCATGATAAATTAAGGAGAAAATGAGCTGAGCATCTCTTAGATGTTGCATTGGAAATCAACGTCCCTAGCAAACTCAAGGGCAGGAATCACAGAGACCTGGACAATTCAACCAAAACATAAGATTTATTGCAGAAGTTAACTGGCAAAACTAACAAGTACTCAGGCAA